>NW_028274810.1:92826814-94138064 GCF_037043125.1 Eumetopias jubatus | reverse complement strand
TCATAAGGACCCCATGGACCCATCACCTTACCTCTCAGGGCTTCACTTCCTAACTGTAAAATGAGAGTAAGAAATGTAATCTTTGCAAGTGAGTATTAAGTGCGATAAATCCTGTATCTGGGAGATCTTTATCGAGCTCTTATTACATTCTGGGCTTCGGGGAGGCAGCAGTGAGCAGGACAGGTGTGGTCCCTACTTTCAAGGACCTGCAAACCTAGCCGGAGAGAATGTAGTGTTTTAGCACATAGGAGAGCGCCCCCACCGCTTGCTCTCAGTTGAATAAGGAATGAATGAATGAGTGAATGAGTGAACAAATGAATGGATGAATGGAAGGAGAATCTCCTCCATTTGTGGCTCCCCTAACTCCCCACCTGTAGCGTTTCCACTACTCATTATCTGGGGAGTTGTCTTTTGTGCTGACGGTTTAGATTTGTTTCCACTCTTGCTGTGTTGCACTGCTCAGTGTCTCACCCTCTCTGGGCCTCATTTTCCCACCTGCAAGGTGGAGGTGTGGGGCGGTCATCTCAAATTCCCCTTGACTTGGGAGGGATGTTCTGGTCCCTTGTAGACAGGGCCTTAGAAGCTTCCAGGAGAGAAATCCTGTCACCGCCCGCCTCCCTCCCGGTCTGGTTCTTCTGTAGGTCTGGCCTGGATGCCGACTCATCTCCCAGAGGGAGGGTTAATTACTCACAGGTGCTATCTGCTCATCTCCCAGGCCTCTTATCTGGGACATAAGCGTTTAGGCAAACACATTAGGCCAAAGCAGGCCAGGCACATGGGAACCAGAGCCTTTGGACAAACATCTCTGGGCTTCTCTCAGCCATGGAGGATGGACATGGATGCTGGCCCCTGCTCCTCACTGGCCCCTGACCCCAAAGGCCTGTCTAGCCCACACCTGCAGGATTGACCCACAGGTCCTGAAGATTCCAGGCACCCAAATTCAGTCCTTCCCCAGGACCATGTTCAGCAAGACTGAGCTCTGGACTGGCGCTCTCCCCACCAGCCGGTTCCGCTAGACTGATGCACTCTGACAGGGCCTCAGTCAATCACAGCGAGGCAGAGAAATCCTACATCAAGTTCCACGGCCATGTCTGGGAGATTAGGGGATTCTCTGCAATTCAGATTGATCACAACAGATTTTTCTGGAAGAAAATGGAGCTGTCACTGAGCATATGCTATTCCCGGGGCCTGGGCTCTAACTCTCACATGCACCAGCCCCCCCACCACCACCCCTCGCTCACCAGCCAGGGAATGGGCATGTCGGGTTCCCTTCACAGGTGAGGACCTGAGCCCCAAGGAAGCCAAGTGACTTCTTTTGGGGATCTGGGGAAGGAGGCTCACACTGTCTGGGCTCCTTGGGGGCAGAGCCTGGGCCAGCTGCCTCCCTTACCTGCCTTCCCCTAATGCTCTCCTCACCCTGAGAGACGGGCTCCATCATTACCACTGAGGCAGGACCTGAGGCTGGGGAGGGGGCAGGGGGTGTGAAGTCACGCCCTCCAGGTCCCGCAGCAGGGGAGGGGCAGCACCATATTGCCCACTGGCTCCAGGGGCCTTCAGAGTCCCCTCTCTGTGTACCGTACGACAAAGCCCATGGACAGGAGCCCCTCTGGGAAAACAGAGACAGAGAATTCATAACCATGATATATTTGCATGGATTTCTACCACGTACCAGGGATTTTCACATACTTATCATCCCGTGATTCCACCGCAGTCCTTTGAGGTAAGCAATATAGGTGTTTATTTCACAAATATTTATGTAGTACTTACTGTGTGCTGGGCATTCTTCTAAGCACTTTATAAATATTCATGTGTTTAACCTGTATTAAAAACTCCACGAGTTAAAGTGCTCAACATCGCTCGGCATCAGGGAAATCCAAATCAAAACCTCAATGAGATACCACCTCACACCAGTCAGAATGGCTAGAATTAGCAAGTCAGAAAACGACAGATGTTGGCGAGGATGCGGAGAAAGGGGAACCCTCCTACACTGTTGGTGGGAATGCAAGCTGGTGCAGCCACTCTGGAAAACAGTATGGAGGTTCCTCAAACAGTTGAAAATAGAACCATACCATACGATCCAGCAATTGCACTACTGGGTATTTACCCCAAAGATACAAACGTAGGGATTCGAAGGGGTATGTGCACCCCAATGTTTATAGCAGCAATGTCCACAATAGCCAAACTGTGGAAAGAGCCAAGATGTCCATTGACAGATGAATGGATAAAGAAGATGTGGTATATATACACAATGGAATATTATGCAGCCATCAAAAGGAATGAGATCTTGCCATTTGCAACGACATGGATGGAACTGGAGGGTGTTATGCTGAGCGAAATAAGTCAATCAGAGAAAGACATGTATCATATGACCTCACTGATATGAGGAATACTTAATCTCAGGAAACAAACTGAGGGTTGCTGGAGTGGTGGGGGGTGGGAGGGATGGGGTGGCTGGGTGATAGACATTGGGGAGGGTATGTGCTATGGTGAGCACTGTGAATTGTGCAAGACTGTTGAATCACAGATCTGTACTTCTGAAACCAATAATGCAATATATGTTAAGGAAAAAAAAAAGAAGAAGATAGCAGGAGGGGAAGAATGAAGGGGAGTAAGTCGGAGGGGGAGACGAACCAAGAGAGACGATGGACTCTGAAAAACAAACTGAGGGTTCTAGAGGGGAGGGGGGTGGGGGGACGGGTTAGCCTGGTGATGGGTATTAAAGAGGGCATGTTCTGCGTGGAGCACTGGGTGTTACGCACAAACAATGAATCATGGAACACTACATCAAGAACTAATGATGTAATGTATGGTAATTAACAGAACAATAAAAAAAATTAAAAAAAAAACCTCCACGAGTTAGACTCTGTTATGTTCCCCATTTTATAAATGAGGGAGCCGAGGCACAGAGAGGGGAAAGAACTGACTGGACGCCACACAGCTAGTGAGTGATGGAGCTGGGATTCCGTCTCCATCTCCAGCAGTCCGGCTCCTGGCTTTTCTGCCTCGCACTGAGGCCTTCTTGTCCTCACATTTTCAGGTTGGGAAGGAGCTACGAGCAGGGTGGGCAGCAGGAAAAGTGTCAGGGTCCAGCCTTGGATGATGCCAACCTGGGGCTAGGAGCCGCGGGCCACCCCTCTATGCCCCCTGCCCCAGGCCCCCCAGGTCCCCAGCGTGGAGGGTGTTCCTTGTCTCGCAGCAAAGTTGATGAGCTTGGATCCATCTCAGGGAAGCGTTCTTCTGCCCCAGGGTCAAGGCTGAAGGGAATGGGGCCCTAAGTGACAGGCACGGCTGAGCGGGGATTAGCAGAGCCGTAGAGCCTGTGCCTGAGTCCCGCACGCGGGCTACAGAATCAGCGAGCTTTAAGACCCTTATCTCACCGTGGAAATCGAATAATCCCTCGCGGGACATGTGGCCTCTCTTTCTTCTGTTCCTCATCTTTGTCCTGCTGTTTATCTCACTCACAATCCCCGGGTGGCCTGAGAAGTAAGCGGGAACAAGGGCGGTATGTACATCTTGGGTATTCAGTGCTGGGGGCTGTAGGATTTGCTTCGGGCATTCCCATCGGAGCCTGAGACAAGCATTCGGGTGCAGGTAGTTTATTTGGGAGTGACCCCAGGAAACGCCAGCAGGGAGGAACGGAATGAGGCAGGAGAAGGAAGGAAAAGGGTACAAGGTGTAGCTGGACCGCCCAGAAGGCTGTGCGGGACGTACCTCAGGATCGCCCTCCCCGGGACGAGGCAGCTGGGGCATTTAACCACCAGTCCCCTTCCTTCACAGAATGAATGTCTCTTTGGGGGCATTGCTGCCCTGGTCTACCCATGTGGGCCCAGCACGCCCACGGTGGGGTCTCCTCTGCAGTGGGGGCACTCAGGACGCCAGCCCCGCATCTGCTTCCCCACCCCATGATTATGTTCTTGCTGCTGCCGCCGCTGTGAACTAAGCACATACTCTGAAGCCAGGCTCCTCCTAAAGGCCTTCCCTGAATTATGGCACCTAAATCCCCTTTCTGTGGACTTGACTGACCTTCTGCAGGTCAGGAAACTGAGGCACAGAATTTGTGGGAGAGTAGTATTCAGACCCAGAGACTCCATCATCAAGCCCTTGATAAGCACCCGCGGTGTGCTCGGTTCTGGCAAGGACTACAAAACCCACACCCATAACCATCGTCCTTAACACCTCTCCAGGGCATGGAGACTGTATTTTCCAGATTCACCGGGATGGTCCCAGTTGCAAGTATTTTTTTTTAATCCTCTTCAATACAGACAGTTTGTGACATACATAATCAAATGTATGCAAATGTTTAAAATCTTTGTAAGACTTTTTGCATGAGTAAATACATTCTTCCCTTCCCACCGGGAAAGCCACGTCTAACAGGAAATTCTAGTCGGGGCTGGGAAAATGTGGTCGTTGAACCAAAGGGAAGGGAACCTGATTCAGCCCCCTAACCTCGGCCTCTGGGAAGGCCCTGCCTGGACGTCACTGATTGAGGTCATTGGGATTCCCCAGTGCCTTCCTGAGGGCCTGGTACAGCTTGGGGCTTCCTAGGTGATGTACCTCACCCTCTCTCCTTCTAGCAAATCTTGGCCTTCTGTGCTTCTTGGCCTCCTTCTTGTCTGTCTTCATCATTCACATACTCCCCTGCCCTGTCGGGAGTAGACCACTGTCGGGCAGTGTGGCTCTGTGGTTAGGATCACGGGCTCGGGGTTTGACCCCACAGTGTGCTGGCTTGTGACCTGGCCCTAGTCATTGCCATGCTCTGGGCCTCAGTTTCCTCCTCTGTGAGGTGGGGCTCATATGGTAGCAGACACTGTCAGAGCCCAGCCACGGCCCCTCCCGGAGAGCCTGAGGACCCTCTGCCTGGGAGCAGCACCCCCGTCTGGGCACAGGGCAGGCCAGATGTGCAGAGAGCTGGTGTCCCCGGAAGCAGCCCTCAAGACAGGATGGACAGGAAGTGGGAGGACAGATGCCCCGCCTCCTTGCTCTGGGTTGGACGCTCCAGGTGCACCTTCTCCGCCAGGTCACAGAGGTCCCCAGTGGGACGGAGCTCCAGCTACCCACAGCGGCTGGGGGCTGGCGTGATAACATACCCACTGTTGGCTGTCTTCTCTCACTCACGTCTCCTGGGTCACCTCCCAAAGAAGCCACCTGCCCCTGAGTTGTTTTCTGAGTCTACATCTAGGGGACCCCAAGCCAACCCATTGTTGTACCTACCTTTGGGGCAACTGTGGGGATTTCGTGAGTCTTCATAAAGCACAGAACAGAGCCTGTGTGTGCACGTGCCGTCGGGCAAACACTCCTGTAATTAGTACCCCGGTTCATCAAACACATCACACGCTGCACAGTCTCTAAGCCTTTGCTCCTGCCATTCCCTCTGCCTGCCCTGCTTTTCCCTTCCTCTTCCCCTAGCTCATGCCAAGATGTCCTTCGGGATTCAGTTCAGAAGTCATCTCTACGAGGAAGCCTTCCTTGACCACCCTTTGCCCTTGGCTGGTGAGGGGATTCCTATTCCGTGCACCCACAGGCTTCCTTCTTTCCTGGCATTTACACCCAAGATTATCATCCTCTCCCTGTCCATTCCTTGAGATTGGAGACCACGTGTCCTTGCCCTCTGGTTCTCTGGGGAAAGAGGGAGCCTGTGGTGTGTGTGTGTGTGTGTGTGTGTGTGTGTGTGTGTGTGTGTGTGTGTGTCTTGCTCATCCCTCTGCTTCTCACAGCCCTGGACACGTGCTTGCACACACAAGGCACCCAGCAGGCGTGGAGTGATGATGGCTTACAGCCCACACGGGAAGGACTGGGGACCCTCAGCTCCTTTCCCCTACTTTCTCCCTCCTCACGCCCTCCTGGGGGCACCCCGTGGGGCAGGATTCTGGGGCAATGGGAACTCGAAGAAAGATGAGCATCCAAGGTGATGAGAATTGGCTTTGGGGAGGAAGGGTTAAAGGACCTTAAGGTCAGGGTCTCCTCTGGTGAGGAGGCCAGGAAGAGAGACAGACAGAGATAGAGAGAGAGAGGGAGCTGAAAGCTTTGAGGCCTGCTTTGTTTCCGTTCTATTTATTATGATGATACAATAGTTATTTAATGAGGCGGATGCTGAGCCAAAGTTTTCCCCATCTGCCAATGATTAAAAAAAAAAAGAGGATACAATTTGGTTTTAAAGCAAGAGAAATTGCAGTTAGACACCAGGAGGAACTTCCCACTCTCTGATTGAGCTGGATTGGCTGTCATCAGGTTCTCAGCGGGCAGTCAGCGGAATGACAGCCTCAGCCAAAAGAGAGCCTGGAACAGGGACCCTGGGGCAGAATGACTGCCTGAGGAGTGAGAGAGAGGAGGGAGGGAGGCTGGTGCACAGATGTGTGGGGTGCTTCGGCTCTCCACCAGCTGCTATGGCCAGAAGGAGCTCGAGAGCGAGGGGCCTGGAGACCGAGTGCCCTGATCTACTGCCAACCTGCTGGAAGACTTTAAGCAAGTGGCTTCACTTCTCTGGGCCTCAATTTCCTTATTTGTAAAATGGGGACATAGAAATACACTTTACACAATTTAAAACATTGTCGAGATTCAAAAAAAAAAAAACAACAACAAAAAAACAAACCCCAACAGAGCGATAGGAGACACAGAAGAGAAGTGAGTGTATGCTTCTCATTCTGTCCCAGCGACCAGTGGCAAGGGGATGCCCTTCAATAAGCAGCTGCTCCACACTTCGCACTTCACCTACAAGGACTCGTTGAGCCCTCACAATAGCCTGGTGGGAGGCAGTGTCTCCATTTCACAAAGGAGAATGCTGAGGCCCAGAGACGTCAGTTCACTTACCCAGAGTCACACAGCAGCAAGTGGTAGTGTAAGGATTAGAACTGAGGCTTCTCTGAGCTCAAAAACCTTTGGCCATATTGCCACAGCTGGGGTGGTCACATGTCCCATGCTCATCAGATGACCTGATGACCCTCCCTATGCCCAAAATAAAAGATAAGGGGGCAAGGCCAAGAGATCTTCCCAGAACTTTAGGCCCTCCCTGTCCCTCCTCAGAAAGCCCTGCACAGGCCCATTTGCCCTCTGGAAGGGAGCATCAGGCCCAATCTAGGACTTCATCACCCACCCACCCAGGCCCGGGCTGAGGAGCAGCGAGGCTCTGAGCCCGACTGATAAGATCCCAGGCACTGCAGCCAAAGCCGGTGGCCTGGCCAGGCAGTAGGGTATGCTAATTGCTCTGTCGGCTGTGGAGCCTTGTTTGCATATATGCAAATTGGGGGGCTTATTAGCTGTTCTCCCAGATGGGTCAGTTCAGGCCTCGGCCTGACCCCTGCACGGCCTGGTTTGCAGGCTTCACTAGCCAGTGGGACAAATGCCCAACCAGATGGAGGACTCAGCAGGCAGGGGTGGTCCCGTGGCCTTGGCAGCTGGAGGATCCAATCAGGACTTGAGTGTTTTGATGGGGGAACCGGAGGCTGTGATCTAATGTTTCTCTGGCTGTCCCAATCCAGGGGACCCCAGAATATCCCAGGGCCTGCCCTGGGCTTTCTCCTCCCAGGCACAGGACTCATGAAGCTGAACTTGGCCCCGCAGGTGCCTAGCCAGGGCAGATGTCCATCGCCTAGCTGTGAGTAGCTGTGACGGCTCTCGCACGCAGACCAGTGGGCATCCTCAGAGGACCCTGGGCCTGTGTCCTTGAGCCTAGCCAGGCAGCTGCTCAGACGCAGAGTCGTTGAACCTCATCACCCCTCTGTCAGGCAGGGCTCAGGGCGCAAAGCTTCAGTACTGCTGTCCCGCATCCTCCACCACCAGGCCCTCAGGCGGGGTCCCTCATCTCCTGCCTAGATGACCAAACAGTCTCAGCCCTGGTCTTCTGCCTCCCTCTGCCCCCTGCCGCTCCCTCTTCCTCCAGGCAACCCAGCTGATCTTTTCAAATCCCAAATCAGATCACTCTCCTCCCTGCTTAAAACTTTCCATGCTCCCCAGGCATCAAGTCCAAACCACTAACCTCGCCTGTACCCCTTACATGGGTGTTCAATCCCTGCTTTTCTTGTCAGTGTCCAGCACCCTCCTCTTCCACACCATGAATTCCTGGGTGGCAGGGAGCCGGTCTTGGTAGCTGCCATAACCCAAGAGCCTAGCAGAGCTGGTCGGACTTTCGGGGACCAGAGAAATCACCTTCTCAAGGGAGGTCTTCTTCCTGGATGCTCTCTGTGCCTTTCCCTCTTTCTGGATTTTGAGTCCCTCAGGAACTCAGCTAATGGAGATAACCCAGCGGGCCTGTGCCTTCATTTCTGTGTCTCTATTCAAGATCTCTTTTCTGGGGGAGGGTCTTCTCTGTTAGATTGGGAGTTCTCAAATAGTAGAGGGGCATGCCTCCCCCATCAGACACCGGACCTCCCTAGGGAGGCCTGTCTCCCCCATCAGATGTGGGACCTATCCAGGGAGGGGCTGTGTCTCCCCCATCAGACTTGGGATCTCCCCAGGGAGGACTGTGTCTCCCCCATCAGACTAAGGCTTATGATGGCAGGGGCTCTGTCTCCCCACATCAGAGTGGGACCCCCCTGAAAGTAAAGTCAGCGCTTCTGCACCTTATCACATTTCAATCTAAAAACAACGTGAGTGTCCATTCTGTTTCTGGCCCATGATGTTTTCACATTGCTGTTGCTGGGAAGACGCATGCAGAGGAAGAAGGGCTGGATTTGAGGAGGTCTCTGTCCCCCACCCCAGGGCCTGTACCACATCCCTTCCCTGGGATAGGGCAGCCTCTTAGGAAGTCTGAATGGAGTGGGGACGACCCGGGCCCTCAGGTCCTTCACAAGCCTCACCTCCTGTGCTCTGTGCAAGGGAGTCCAGGGCCCTCACACCTCCTATACCCCCTCCAGCCAGGCCCTAGCCGGACGTGGGGCTGCTCCCCATTTCCTCCCTGCCCAAGCTGCCTGTGACTCTCGCAGCTGATTTGACGCCACTCCCCATCCCTGAGGGCATGTGACCCACGTTTCCCTCCACATCCAGTCTCTGCCTCTGTTCAATCCTGACCTAGCCTAGCCTGGCTCTGGAACCTTCTGGAAGCATCTAGGTCCAGTCCGCCATACCCCTGAAAGCACCACCGGGTAGTTCTAGGTGACCAGAGTCACGAGTCTGACCAGAGAAGACTCCACTAAACACAGCCTCTCAGACCACCCAAAAAGAATGCCCGGGACCCTCCGAAGTGTATGCCCCTCACCCCATCTGAGGATTGCCTGCTATAACCCACTCCCCCCACCGCCCCAGGCCAGCAGGGAACCTGGATGGAGAGGGGCAAAGGCCATGCTGGGAGGAGAAGGGTACTGCTCCTATTGGGGCCCTTTTCCTATGTGACCTTGAGCAAGACATTTCAACTCCCTGTGCCTCGGTTTCCCCCTCTTTCAAGCTGGAGAATCATGTTGAGAACAAAATGAGATGCTCGAATAGGAGCCCCAGTGATGGGCTAGTACCGTGGGTGAATCATGGGTGCCTCAGAAAACATTCCTTCCTGCTGTTTTGGATTATCTGACTTTTAAAAATCACCTTTTTTTTTTTTTTCCAATTACAAACGTAATACCCGAAAGCTGGAAATAATTTGGAGCGTTTAGAAAGGCACAAGAAAGAAAATCCCAGTACTCAGAGATGACCGCTGTTAACTCCACAGTGATTATCCTGCCGGCCATTTCTGTAAATGGAGATGCAGAATTTGGGGGGCAAAACAGAAAGGAATTTATGTGAATTTTTCTTTTAAGTTATCACCGGAATGGTTTTTGTGGCTAGATGGCACCTCTCAGCTTTTGTTCCTTGACCCTTGTGTGAGTGTCTGAAAGCCACCCATTAGCCTGTTTTTGCCGCCAATTTCCTCGATTCATACTCCCTATAAACCACCATGGGGAACTTTATAGACCCACAAAGGCATTCAAAGTTAATGGCAAAACCAACCATGTGAAAACTCTGCCATAAAACCCGTCTCCCTCTCTGCCCGGCGCCTGAGTGCCCCTGCCCCTCCTGGGCCCCTGGAGGCCGCCCGTTCCCTGCTGCCCCAGCCAGCCCCGGGCCCTGGGACAGGGATGGAGGCAGAGAGACAGTCCTAGGGGTGACCTTCCCTCCACCGGGACACGGTGTGCACACACGCTCTTGCCAGCACGACACAGAAGCAATAAATATTGGGGCTGTAATTTATGTAGATGTTTTGGAATCCAAACAGAGGGGTGGGGGGGACCTAATGAAATGACATTCCTCATGTCGGCTTCTCGGGCAGGAATGGAGCAGGTTCATAACACACAGGGGCGCTCGCTAGCCTAAGGACGGAGGTTAGATAAATCCAAGCGCGGGGCTGCCCTTGGGCTCCCCTGCCGAGGTCAAGGCTCTGTCAGGGGATGGAGCCCAGAGCTGGGAAGGACTGCAGCCACTCCTTTAGTCATCCCTTCAGTAAGTATCTGCGGGCTGTGTTCTATCTCTGGCCCCAGCCCACCGGAGGAAGAGAGGGACAGAAGCCCCGCTTAGTCTTTGAGTGGAGGTACGTGTGGCTTCTGCTAGGGCAGTGGACAAGGCATGGACTTGGCACCGAACCTGGCTTTGCTGTGGGACTGTGGGCCATTACTCACCTTCTCTGATCCCGTTTAGACACCCATCTGACAGAGAAAACAAAGAGTATTGGATGAGTGAGTGCCCTCCTGTGAGAGATCGGGCGGAGGGGGGCATGTATGATAAATGGCAGGTCCTCCCCACCCTCCATCCTTTCCCGATTGTTGGTAAACTGTGAGGGAGGACAGATCCCTCAGCCACAGACATCTCCGATCGCCTGGTTCGGAAGCCCTGGGGCTAGCAGGCTTCTGTCAGTTTGAGGACTGCCCCTCCCTCTTTTTCAGACAAAGAGGCCCTGGAGGTGGGGCAGCTCAGACCTACTTTGCACCTCTGATTGACTCAGCCAGCGACCTTGGATGAGTCCCCTCTCCTGGGCCCTCCGGGGAGCTTGGCTCCAAGGCAGGGGAGGGTTGTGACAAGGAAGGACCAGGCTGCTTCACCGGCCAGCCCAGCCACACCCCTGCCACACCCCCCACACCTGCCGGGTAGAAGTCCTGCTTTGGGGCCAGGCGGGGGTGGATCCTCTAAGCTAGAGGGCCATTCTGTTTAACCTCATTTGATGGGCAAGGGAGCTGGAACTGGTTTCTCGCCAAGGTCAGAGTCACCAAGGGTCCCAGGCGGGACCAGAATCTGGCCCAGCATCCCTGCCGGCCACCCTCAAACCCCCGTCCCCCTTCTCTGTTCAGAGCTTTTAAATCTATGTGTCTTATCTTGATTGATCCTCACAGCAAACCCCGTAAGGGTTTGCTTACGGGGTAAGCATTATCCCTAATTTATAAATGAGGAAAGCGAGGCTCAGAGAGGTTAGGTGGCATACTCAAGGTCACACAGTGAATTAATGGCAGGGTCAGAAATAAAACGTGTGTCTCCAAACAGGTGCCCCAAACAACAGCAACAAAAAAAGGAGTCACCCTCTCTTCCTCTCATTTTCCGAGTCCAGCCTAAGAACAAGTTCTGGCGGCTCTACCCCCAACACATCCCGAGTCTGGCTGCTTTTCTGCACTGTCCCTGGCACCCCTGGTCCAGCCACCGCGAGCCTGCGCCTGCCTGCCACGGCCTCCCAGCTGGTCTCCATGGCTGCCCCCCCTCACCCTCCTGCGCTCAGCTCCTCTCAGTGTCCAGAGAGATGTTATTAAAATGTAAATCAGATCCGATTGCTTCCAGGCTTAAAACCCTCCAAGGTTCGCCATTGTACTTGAAGCCAAATCCCACTCCTTACCCTGCCTCCTCCAGCGGTGGCCGCCCTCTCTGACCTCACCTTGTCTTGCTCTCTGGCACGATGACGCTGTTCCAGTCACTCTGGCCTCCCACTCTCTTCTCTGCCAGGAAGGAGCTGTCCAGCCTGCAGGCCTTTGAACTTGGGACTTTCCGCTGCTAGGATCACTTTTAGCAGGATCTTCCCACAGCTGCTGCCTTCCCTTTCTGCAATTTAAGTACAAAGGCCATTACAAAGGCCTCCCCGGCCACCCCCATCAAAATGCTGTCTCTCTCTCTCTCTCCCACTTTCTCCCTCTATGAACACATCTGAGCCATCCTTTAGGGCACTTTTTACTTTCATTCATATTTTGCTTGGTCATGTGTCAGCTTGTTCATCATCTGATGCCCCGCTAGAATTTATCCTTCTTGAAAATTTTCTCCCTCCTGCATACCAAGACTGTTCTGGGAATTTATGCACATGACTCATTTAAATTCACAACTCTGTGAGAGAGGTACTATTATTATATCCATTTTACAGATGAGGACTCTGAAGCCCAGAGAGGTTAAGTAATTTGCCCAAGGCCACACAGCTGGTTAGTGGTCAACGTGGAATTTGAACCCAGGCCTTCTAGCTCTATAATCCAGGCTCTGACCACACATCAGAGTGTAAGCTGCACCACGGCAAGGGGCTGGGTCCTTTCTGTTCCCCTCTGCACCCCTGGCGCTTGGCGCAAGGTCGGGCTGGCACGGAGAAGGCACACGGTAGAGGGTTTATCGTGGGAAGGAGTGCAGGCCACAGTGAGCGAGAGGTCTCCTATTACAGCTTATTGCATTGCTTAGAAGAAATGGGGAAATAGAATAAAGAGTGGAAAAAACAAGCCTGTATAATTTAGAGAATGAATGTTTTATCCTTGAGTGAGTGAGATTGTTTCTAGTCAAGTACAAAAGTCGCCTGTCTGCCCCCGTGCAAACAAGTTAATGTTTTATACCCATTAAAAAAAGCCGGAGCATAAACCCAATACTTGAACTAAGTGTCCGTGACCTCTGACAGCATCAATAAGACGTGTTCACCATCCCGGGACCCATAACAGGCTGAGCGCATGGAGAGGGCCCGGGGCTCTGTGTTCTTGGAAGGACCCCTGCAGCTCGCCTCCCCTGAACCAACAGCCAGGCCAGGTGTGTGAAACGTACAGGTGCGTGCATCCACGTGCCCGGCCTACATCCCAGACCCTGCTGGTCATAGCCCCTGCTGGTCAGTGCTGAGAGACAGGACCAGCAAGCCTGTGGGGGAGGTGTGTGGTCACAGCAGGGAACGTGTGGTGTTCAGGGGAGGCCACCGGGGCTGGGAGAGTCCCTAAAGCCTCAGGGCGAGTGACAGACTTGAGCAGGCCTTGCAGGGCTCGGATGACAGGCACAGGGGGAGGGGGTGGGCATTCCGGCACGGTCCAGAGGCTCAGACTCATTGCTGTGCTCATCATTAGTGTCAATACCGTGAATGCTTGTGAATCATGGAGCTAATGTTGCTAATAATAAGGAGTGATATATCCTGACTCCCCCATCCTGGCTGGGTGCCCAGAGATGGACCTGCCTCCCCAGCATCACTCAAATAAATAACTGGTCCACGCACCATGGGCTCTTGGTGGAGGCCCCCACCCCTCCCCCCCAACTTGCCATGATGATGTGGGCAGGTCATGGAAATCATGGGTGTCTTTCTTAGGGTTCTGCCAAGGAGGACCCTGGCTTCATTTACCCATATCTCCATCCTGACTCTGTCATCTTCTAGCTTTGTGACCTTGGGTAAGTCATTCCCCCCTTCTGTTCCTCATCTGTAAAATGGGGACTGCAGTGCCCATAATAATTCACGTGTTCATTTACTCAGTAGCAAGAAGGTAGGCTCTGGAACCAGGTTGATCTGGGGTAGAACCCCCTGCTGCCACTCGATCTGAACATAGGTCTCTCTGAGGTTCAGTTTCTTCATCTGGAAAACGGGGATAATAACTACCTTGGAGGAGGTAGGGAAGATCAGAGGTAGTGCATATATAATACCTGGCCCTGAGTCTGAGGGGAATCTCAAGATACTTAAGGTGGCTTAAAGCTGGGTTTCGGCTGTGCACCAGTCTCTGGAGACACCTGTCTCAGGATGCTGTTTTAGCTCCAGTTACTAGAGGAAGTGTGGCCAGGGATAGGAATGCTCGCCTCCTTGAAGAGTTGCTTGTGGGGCTGGGTCGGGGGACAGGTGCATAAGTACCTAGTTGGGGACCAGGCCGTCCACAAACATTTGGGCCTTCCTTCCTCCCTGGATTCCAGAGGGGTCTAAATTGATTTCTTAGCACTTCTGGGGGCGGGGGCTGAAATCCCTGAATTCAGAGCAGTGTCTGTCAGGTGATCTAGTTATCCCAACCAGGCCCCCAACACCTCCACATGGTCTCACCAAGTAGGGTCACGATGCCAGTGCATTCTGGACCATTCGAAATGGAGAGTCTGCCGGCCGAGGCAGGAGAGACCTGCCCTCAAAGGCCCCTGGCATCTACTACCACATCAGCCTCCTCACATTGCGCCTTTAGGGGACAAAGCTGGGGCAGTGCTTGTCCCAGTTGACACCAGAGAAGACAAAGGTTCGGACAGGGTATATGACCCGAGCAATAGGGCCAGGTGGGGAAGGATGAGACTCAGCGCCATGCATCAATGGACTTCTGGGTCCCTGGGGCATTTGCCTGCGCTGTGCAATTCTCTCCCTTCCCTGAGGTCTCTGTTCACATGTTCTGTCCTCCAAGAGGCCTTCACTGACTGCTTGTAATTGTCAGGTTAATTAACGCAAGCTGCTGTAATAAACAATTCCAAATTCTCTGTGACCTAACTCAATACAAGTATATTTCTTACTGAGGCAAAGTCAAAGAGTATGTATGCCTACATTTACTCAGAGGCTCCCCTGGGTGACTCACCTCTCCACAGTGGTTCAGGGGTCCCAGGCTCTTCCATTTTGTGTCTCTGTCACCCCCCAGGCCTCCTAGGGCCCCCCACCAGATGTTTTGTATTCAGCCTTCTGCAGAGCAAGGAGAAAGAATACAGAAAGGGTCTCAACTTGTCTTTCAGGGGGCCAGGTCCAGAGCCGCAAGCATCGCTTACCCCCACATCCCAGCAGCCAAAGCAGGTCACGTGGCCAAGCCCCAAGTCAGCGGGGAGAGGAGTGAATATTTGCTGACCAGTAACTCACACCGTGGCAGAGCGTTTCACGGGATGTCTGGGGCCAGGCCTGGACGTGACAGGTGACACAGGACCTCCTTCCAGTGACCATAACTGAGTCACACGCTCTCCTTAACTTCAGGGCAGCAGGGAAATACTTCTGTCTGGATATTGGTGAAACCAACAGTTTCTGCCCCACAACCTAATCAAAGATAGCCTGATAGTGTTTCCTATCACAAGGGTGACCATAGAATTTGTCATGGAAATGGGATAATTTTAAGGTGAAAAGGATCACTAATGGTTATCCACAGACACAGGTCTAAACCACGATTGGCCCAGCCACCCCAGGATGTGTGGTCACCCTTCTCATCTCTGTCCGTCCCCAAGATCTGCTTTATCATTCTTGTCTCTACGTGACGTTTACCACTTACGTACCTGTTCACTGTTCTGTTACCCTGTCTTCCCCACTAGGACGTAGGGTTCGTGGGGGGCAGGGATTCTTCTCTGTACACTACCATCTCCTTGGTGCCCAGGACTGGCCCTGGCACATGATAGGTGCTCATGACATGCTTGTTGAATGAATGAATGAATGAATGAATGGATTTATTCAGTCATCCCATAGATTCTGTTTGAGGACCAGCCATGTCATAGCCCACGATGTGCCTGCCCTCCCAGAGCTGAACTCTAGTGGGGCAAACAGACTTTGCATGGCGGGGGGAGTAAAATTCAGGGGCTCCAGGTGGGGTCGGAGTAGCTCCGCTGCGGAGGTGATGTTTGAGCAGAGGGGGTGTAGAAAACAGACACCACAGACTCGGTTCTAAAAGGTCTTGAGCTCACAGTCCAGTGTAGCCTTTCAGATGCTGTGGGAGCCTGAGTGAGTTGTTTGGCCTCTCTGAACCTTAATTTCCACCTTTGGTGAGGGAGGCCAAGTCTCTGTACCCTTGCAGGGTGGAGGGGATGTCTGAGTGCCGTCTGGCTGGAATGAGCCCGGCAGGTAGGCAGGGGCCCAGCAGACAGTGCCGCTGGTCCCCACCGCTCTTCCTCTTACGCGGGTTTCAGACGTGGCTTCCATCACCATGTATTTTGGCCTCTGGCCATATAGGGGACATGAAGGTCCTGTTCTGCTCCTGAGCCCCCCCCCCCCAGAGCCCACCAAGGACAGCTCCCAAGGCCCTCGGGCAGGAGTCCTTGCTGTGGCCTGGTCTGCTCCCGTATGACTCAACCAGGTAGGGGCCGTGTGCACCTGTACAACACCCTCAGCCTCTCTGAACCCCAGGGTCTGCAGACTAGGGGTCTGAAGAGCTGTCTTACAGGGCCACGGGGAGACTACAGAGAGCCTTCAATGCAAGAACCCAGCACAGCTCCTGACGCAGAACTACGGTGTCACAGGGTGGGGTAGGGCATGCCCTGATGGCTCACGGGGTAACCGCTGGCAGGGTGACAGCCCTGGGCCTGGGGTCCTGTGTGAGAGCCCCTGAGGGCCCCAGAGCACCCCCAGCAGGGGCAGCAGCAGGGCTCTGTGGTACCAGAGGGAGAGGGGCATGTGGACATTTGTTCGTCTTGTCCCCGCTGGCGTGGAGAGGCGGCTGGCGGTTGGGGAGGCTGGGAGAGACGTGGGGACCACCCCCGAGTGCTGCTTCGGCTTGGGCAGAGACCGGGTCGCTGTTATAAATGGTTTTGTTCTCTCGAGCTGGCCGTCCCGTGACTGTCCACAGGTAGCCATACCGGGCCTTGGAAGGCCCACCACGACGGCGCACAGAGGAGGCCCGGCTGGAGGGATGGGGTGGGCTCTGTGCGGCGCCAGCCTCCATGGCCCAGTCCCCAGCCTGGGGCTGGACACACTGTCCTCGCTCAGCCAAGCCCTGGTGACCAGGCTCATTTCAGGGAGGAAAGAGCAGTGTATGGTTACCAAAAAAATGGCAGCAGGTCACGCACGGGGTCCATGGGGAGGGAGGGATGGAGGAGTGTTTCTTCTGAGTCAGGTACCAAGAGGGCACTGCCTTCTTTAATCCTCATTGCCTTGTGTCTGGTCCTCTTTTCGCAGATGAGGCGGCCGGCTGAGGCTCAGGGAGGTGAAGCAGCCAGGCCTCGAGCCCTTGTTCCCACCACCCCACACGGTGCCTGCAGAACCCACCCCCCCATTTACCCAGAGAGCCGGGACTTTATCCCATTTCATCGACTGGTGATGGGTCGGCAGCCCCCGCATAGCATCAGGCCTGCATATTCATTTAGCAGATGGGGACGTGGAGGCAGGGAAGGGCCTGCCATGGCAGTGTGGGGAATTAACTCTAGGTGCAACGTCAGTTCCTAGGTCCAGCGCTTTCCACGCACTGTCCCTGCCCTCTGTCTGTGTCTGTTAATTAATTTTCATATCTTGAGGCAGAGCACATATTCCCCATTTCACCCCAGTCCCCACCACTCCCTAATGCCTCCACCCAGACTGGTTCTCCCATTCGTATCTCCTGCCTGAGACCGTCTGCATTTGCCTCCCTGCCTGGGCTCTCCTTCCAGGGGACTCTGGTAGCATCTGACCTTGTGCTGCTCTCCCTTCCTCTGAGCACACCATTGCCCCTTCAAGCCGGTCAGCCCCCACTTCCACTTTACACCTCTGCTCAAGCCTCCCTCCCATATGAAGCCACACGCCGTCTGCTTCCTCAGATTCTGCTCGGTGGTGGAGGAAAGAATAGGAGAGGAGCTAACAGCCACACAGGCTTCTCTTCTCTGACCTTAATGGCCGGACCGGGGAGGCGGGGGTCGGCCCTGTCACCCCCTGACTCTGTGCTGGGTCCAGCACGGGCATTTCTGGCCGCATGATGCAGCTGGTGCTGAGAATGCTTCCCTTCTAGGGACGCCTAAGTCAGAGCTGAGAGATGGACTCTGTCCCCAGGGAGGGCCAGCCATGAGGGGCTGGGCACCTGGGAGTCTCACTCATGCACCCTGCAGGTCCCAGCTGAGGCTGATGGAGCCAAGAGATCAGGACTGCTAGACTCACTCCTCCTCCAGGCAGCCCTCCAGGACCTTTGCAGATTCTAACCAGCCTCAGGGGTCTCCAGAAGTCCCTCCTCTAAGGAAGGGAAAGAAAGGGAGAGAGGAAAGATGCAACAGGAGAGGAGGGGAGAAGAGAGGGAGGGGAGGGAAGAAGATGATGAACTTGGACTACACAAGGCAACCCCATTTTCTTTGGGCCTAAATAGCTTAGCTCATGTTGTTCCTGCCTGGAACGCACCGCACCCTAACCCCTCCTTATGTCCTCCAAGTTCTAGTCCAGAGGCCACTGCTCTGCTGCCCTGCTCCCCTTCCCTCTGCTCCCTGGTCCCATGGCACTTTGCATGTGCCTGGATTTCATTCCTTACCTTTGTCATCTGTGCTCGCCACCCTCCCCCCCACTGTGACCCCCCTGGAGGACAGAGTTGACCCTTTACTCCAGCGCCCAGCACAGGGTGCGGCACAGAGAGTACCTGCGAGTTGCTCCAGGAGTGACCCGAGTTTCAGTCCTGACTCTGCTACGTTGGGGCCCTGTGACCTTGGACTGGCCATTAACCTCTCAAGGCCTCTGCCCCTTGGTCTGCAAAATGGAAATAAGCAGTCCCGCTCAGCTCTCTAGGGTTGCCATGGGAATAAGAATCTGCCATCTGTGTACAGTGAGCTGGGTATGTCTTAAGGACCCAACCCGAAGTAGCTGTAGCACAGAGAGACAAAGGGGGCCTGCTTGCCCGCACACTTCAAGGGCAATGCTGCCAAGCCCCCAAAGGGGAAGGGCACGGGGCTTGTGGGGCCCGGGGGGGTTTCCAAACAGCTGGGGCACCTAACGGAGGGACTTAGCTCCCTGCCAAAAACCAGGGTCTAGGGACATTGTGGCACCCCTGAGATCAAGAGAGCCCGACCAGCCTGGGGGCTGACGAACCCGCCCCGTGTGGGGCAGGGGCAGGTGGAGGAGGGCCAGCCAGTGCCAGGCTGGAACCTTGGGGGAGCCCTGCTCCCAGCCCCCTCGGGGAGGAAGGGGAGGGTAATAACTGCAGTCGGTCAGGGAGGCTGGAAGCTTAATTGATTAATGTTGGTTCATGTTTTGACGGGCCCAGATGCGGTGCTGGCGAAAGGTGAAGTATTAATACATATAATATATAATTATGATGTACCACCGGCCTGGCAGCCTGTGTAAATAGTCACCCAGCTGGGAACTAATCCGGGTAAGTGGGCCGGGGCTGATGGTGGGGCCCCTCTCAGACACAGCAGGCCAGCTGCCGCACTGTCGCCCGGTCGGGAGGAGGGGGCTCTGCCTGGCCTCCTGCACCCCCAGGGACCATTCAGCCTGGGTGGGCAAGAAAGGTCATTTCCTTCTCATCGACCTTTGAGAGGCGGCAGCCAGGGAGGGAGGAAGCCCGGGGTGGGATGGACGCTCACTGCCGGCTAAGCGCTGGTCACACATTCTCCCCCTTCGTGCTCCTTTCATAGGTGGCTCTTCCTCTTCTCTCTGCAGTAAAGGAAACAATTTCAGAGAGTGTGAGTAACTTGCTTCAGGATGCACAGCCAATGGGAGGCAGAGCTGGGGTTTAAGTCCAGGCCCACTTGGCTCCAAGCCCAGGTGCTATTCCTCGGGGGAAAGGCAAGAGCAAGGCCACCAGCCCACCTCCCCCGCCCCCAGGATCCCCCATAATGAAGATGCTGAAGGAGGTCTGCTGTATTCCGGGTCTTTCTCCCTAATGTAACGTAAAAGTGGAAAAACTAGGGCTCATAAAGAGAGTCTGAAGCACACCCCCATGCAACTGTAGCCTTCCCTACCAACGTGGTTTTCCTCTCTGAGTCTCCGTAGCCCGGGAAGCAGGGCTTGGCCAGGAGGCAACCATGATGTGAAGATGTGGCTAGGAGGGGGCGGGTGGGGCTGAGGCCTTGGAGTCAGGGACCCCTGGAAATGACATTCACATTCGAAACGACTTTCCTGCTACCCGCTCTGCCTTCCCAGACCAGAACGCCTCAGCCCTCTGATCTTCTCTGCCCCGCAAGGACTTTCTGGGGCGAGGAGGGTGCCAAGCCTGGTCTTGGGAGCTCCAGCACTGCCTCCCTGTCTGTCTCCTGGCGTGGGCTGAGAAGGAGCCCGGCCGTGGTGAGCCCCCTGCATGGTGAGCTCAGGCAAGTCCTGGGTCTCGATGTCCTTCGGGTGCGGCCCCCGAGCTGGGCACTCCCCAGGCAGGGGACCCATCCACCTCCATGGTCTCTTCCCCGTGGTGTGTGTGCCCCGCAGTGTGTGTGCCCGGCTTCCTGCCTCCCGGCCAGGCCTGGTACACACTCACCTTCCGTGATGCTGCGTCGGAGGCGGGCCACAGTCACTAATGGGATGCTAAGTGCCTATTTTGCAGATGAGGAAATTGCAATTAAGAGAGGTTAAGTAACTTTGCCGGGGTCTCATATTGGGTTTGCCTGCCTCCAAACACAGATTTTTCCACTTTATCAGATTGCCTCTTGGATGGAGGGATCTTCCAGGGTAGGGCTGTTTCCCCTGTCAGACTCCGGGCCCCCTAGGCAAACCCCCGAGAGCCGGCATCCGCTCAGAGCGGGGACTCTGTCTCTACCACTAAACGGTGAGCTTCCTGGGGGCAGAGGCTGTGCAGCCCCCATCAGCCTGGGACTCTCCAAAGGTAGGACCTTGTCTTCCCTGCCAAACTAGGAAGAGCCTAGCGTGGGTCCTTCTTTCCTCATCAGACTGGGAGGGCCAGTCCTCAGGGCCAGCTCGGCGCCTCCTCCATCCGACTGAGAGCTCCCTGATGGCAGAGGGAAGTCAGAAGTCCCTTGGTGTCCCTGCCCGTGACCTCTCACCCACTCCACCCCAACCCGAGTACCCCCTGCCTGACTCGGGGTCAATCACCTCGTGACTCGGCCCCAGCCCAAGCAGAGCCTGCCAACAGGCCACTAAAGCCACAGAGCACCCCAGGCATTAATTAGTGTTGCCACTGGTAAGTGTTTCTTCCCGTTTATGCAGATCAGCGAGGTAAGAGGCATATAATGAAGTGTTTGTGGTTTAATACTGTCAGTAGGAAGGAAGATGAATTTTAATTACTGGCTCCTAAGTGGATGGACGGCTTGTTAATGTCCTTCTGATGGGATGTCTGAGCCGGTGCTGCCCACCCACCCAGGCCCAGGGGTCTGCCCGAGGGCGGCACGGCCAGACAGCGCCTCTGGGAGCCTTCCTGCCTGTCCTTGCTCAGGGGTCATGCCGGCCATCCCTCTGTCTTTGCCTTTGGAATTCTCGTGGAAGCTTGGGATCTCTCTCTCATTCTCTCTCTGCCTTTTGCGGGGGCCCTGGGGCTTGAGCTCAGATCCCCACCGTGCACCTACTTACAGGATGACCGTGGGCAAGTCACCTCCCCTCTCTTAGCCTCGGCTAAGTGCTGAAGAGTAGGGATGAGGGGCGGTGGGAAATCTGCGGGCTTGTGTAGTTAGAAGAGATTTCTCAGAAAAGTGGAGATCTTGAGGATACATACATAGATCAAGAGATATGGAGGGGGCAGCCCAGGGGGGTCTGGAGGAAAGGGAAATGTGGGGTGTTTGGGTGCATTGGGACGTGGGTACTACCCAAGTGAGGGGGGTGCTGGGAACTGCTTGAGGGTCTCTGCCCTGGGTTTCTTGTAGAACTCTTGGGTTTGATGGCCTCTCTGTCTGCCCCCTGCCACCTGCATCATAGCATCTGTCACATGGTGCCATCACTGAACATTTAACATGCACCACCCCCACCCCCATCCAGGTGTGAGCTCCATGGGGTACAGGCTGCTCTGTTTGTTCACCCAGTAGCCTGGTGTCCAGCATGGCCCTGGGACCCTCTGTTTGTCCAAGGCAAATTTGTCCGATGAAAGAATGATCAGCAAGTGGGTCCATGTTGAGGCTGGATCTGTCTGCTGAAGGTGCTCCAAGGCAGGGTACCCTTTGGGATCTGGAAAAGGCAGGCACTAGGGAGCCATGGAGGACTCTAAACAGGGAGCTGATGAAATACTGTGATGTGGCATCTTTGTGGGTTCCCTCTGCCTCCTCTCTCACTTCCCTCCCCTTTGAACAGCTGAATCCTGACATGATCCCAGGTGTCCAGAATACAAGTTCGGAAACACTTATGGGTCCTCTGGGATGGGCCGAGTGTGAGTGAGATTTGAGAAGGGCAGGGCTAAGAGGGAAAAGAAAGCTCTTCTCACTGGAAATTCCACTGATTGGCTTGAGATGTATTATAAACAAGTAGAAAAGTTACAGCCTAGGTGCCATGTAAGACAAAGAGCAGTCTCCTTGGAAGAACACACTGGAGTTTGAACCTAGCTGTGAAACTTAACCAGCTTTGTAGTCTTTCTGAGGCTCAACAGACTGATCTGTAAAATGGGCTAACCCTACTTTACAGGGTGTGTTGAAAGAATAAATGACATGAAGTATTTCAAATACTCAGCACATAGTATGTGATCAACAACTGATAGGTATTGTTCTTAGATCTCGCACAACAGAGAGAGTGAGAGAGGGAGAGAGAGAGAGAAAAAAAAAAAAAAAGTCCAGGCTTGCTCTCCTGGGTGCAGCTTCCTGGGGAGAAGCAAGGTGTTCAACTTAACACCTACCTGGCTCTGCCAAGTGCTAGCCTGTGACCTTGCCTGTTTCCCTCCCCCAGGCATAATCTCTTTATTGGTGAGATAAGAATCCTATGGACCCATCCTCTCAGGGTCTGGGGAGGTTTAAATAAGGAACTACAAGGAAAGAGTGTGCTCCTGATGCATTGGTTGTAACCCACTTCCAGGGAACTAAGCAAGCCGCTTTCCCATCGTGAACTCCAGCTCCCTCGTGGTATCCAGCATCAGCGTCCCTGCATAGGCACTGGCTCAGAATCATTGCGAAGATGGCAAAAGGGGTCAACACACAGTCTTCTAGACTGTAAAGCACCGGGTGAGGTTGGTCGGGCTCAGGTGGCCGTTCCTGGCAGCTGACCGGGCTGGCCGGCGGGGAGGTGGCCGTGAGCTCCTGCACTCCCTGCACCCAGATGGACTCCAGGAAGGGATCGTGGGCACAAAGTCTTGGGCTCTGGTTCTGCCCTCCTTTCTCCACCCACAGTCAGTGGGGTCCTCCCCAGCCCCAAGAGGGAGGGATGGCCAGCATTTACTGCCCACCTTCTGTATGCAGCAGGCTCTGTCATCAGCCCCACGCCACAGATGGGGAAACAGGCATTGCGTCTGAGATCTTGGAGCTGGGGTGCCCGCCGAGGCCCGCCAACTCCAGCCCCATGCTCTCTCCGCTGGGCCTGTGGACACCTGCTTGATTGCCAGAAGTGTACCCAAGCCACCAAGAACCTGATTTGCCTTCCTCAGAGCCCACGTTCCTGGGGCTTATCAGGCAGAGGCCAAGGTAGCTGCTCACGTTACAAACACTTGTTCCAGATGCCCCGCCAGTGACAAGAGAACAGACGAGGCTGAGCCCTGAGGAATCCCCTGGCTGAGAGGCCTGCCAGGGTTTTTAAAGGATAGAAAAGCCATGAAACGGGCATTAAAAAAAAAAAAAAAAAAAAGGAAAGCAGATTCCAGACAGATGTGCTTCCCACTCACACTGCAGCCATCTCATGTAGTGGTGGCAACAGGCTCTGTCCTCGTGAAAAGGGGCCAAATATTGATCAAGCATTCACTGCCAGAGGCAAAGTGATAGGACCAAAGGCACAGACACTTCAGGACCAAGCAGGTGAAGCCGGCCTGGGTTTCAGTCCCAAGCTTCCCTTCTGAGTGCTGTGTGACCTTGGGTATGTCACTTAATCTCTCTGAACCTCAATTGTCTCAGCTGCAGAAGAGAGTCATCATACCCGTCTTATAGGATTTATTCATATATATAGGAATAAAGATATATATATATAATAGGGCATAGCATCAGTGCCGACATATTGTAGGTACTCAGTAAACGTTCATTCCCTTCCCCGTATTACAGAGGCTTTAGCAATCTAAAGATACGAAACTTAACTGGTGTTCACCCTACAGATCAGGCCGATGGAAGGAACGATGACACAAAATCCTGAGGCAGGAGGGCCACATCCCAGACAGAGGAGGCTTCAGACTTGGGGTAGCCAAGACAGGGAAGGTGGGGGCTTGGGAAGACCCCAGATGGTGTCAGACTGGAGGAGAGGCTGGTCAGGGTAGTAACTGAAAGGCCAGTGGAAAGGGGTCATGCAGGCAGTGGAGATGGGGTGGTTAAATGAGATCCCTGGTCACTCTAGGGTGACTCTGGACCTGAAGAGGTCTGTCTCCATGGGGCCTGGGGGCATCACAGCGGGGCCCGGGTGCTGCCACAGTCTGGGGCCAGAAGGCCTGAACTCTAAGCTTGGTTCTGCTGACCTTGGACAAGACTGCTTCGCTTCTTCCAAGGTTGTTTCCTAAACTAAAATGAGGATCATTATACTACTTACCTTGTAGGGTTGTTGCAAGAAAATAGATACATAAAGGAGAAAAGAAAAGAAGAGTGCCAGGCAGGTGGTAAATGCTCTGAAAGTAGTGGTTATTAGTGTGTTGCTGGTGTTGATGGACCCAGGGTTGGCGGTGGCCGGGGGAGGGGGAGTCTGGAGGGAGGATTTTCAAAGGGAATGAATGAGGATGAGGGCAGGGGGAAGAGCAGGTGCAGGTGCAGTGTGGGAGGGTAGCTGGGTCTCTAACTAAACCTTCCTTTCCTTGGCACTGTGGAGAGGAGATCCTTTCATGGGCACCATGGCTCTGGGCAAACCTGCCCAGGTCGGGCACGTTGGCCTCAGTTTCCCCAGCAGGAGGCAAGGCTCGGGAGACAAGCCTGTAATTTGCATCCGCTCGGGTTTGTGTTGAAGGCTGCACTTTGCCAGCTGCCCTGCAACCCCACTGGTGCAGCCAGCTTTGATGGGTGGGGACCCACGCCCTCCCCACCCACTGTCCCTGTGGGGGCTGCAGAGAAGGGAAGGAACCCAAACGTTCACCAAGGTCTTCTTTCACTTCATCACCTCAGGACAGCTGGGGGGTGCTTCCTGGGGTTAAGTGGGGAGATCATAACTTCCAAACCCCAAATCAGGGCTCAGGACCTAAGAGAGGAAGTTTTCGGTGTCCTGAAAATTCATTTATATGGAGATGGAAATACAGTGATAGCTGTTAGTTATATCAAATCCAGTTTAGTTACTGATTTGGTGAATCGCTTTACTGAAAAAACGCAAACAAGGGGAAAAGTGCGGAGTCCACTGACCTGAAAACCCAGTGATGCCCCTTCCTTTCTTCCTTTCCTTTCCTTCATTCCTTCAGTTGGATACTGCCAAATCGCCATCTACAAGCTTGCACACTTTACACTCCTGCCAGCCACGTGGGGAGTCCCTCTCTGTTCTCTCAAAGTCTTACCAAAAGTGGTGTTAGCAGATCTTTAAAATCCGGTCCATCTGATAAGTGAAAGATGGTATCCCAGTGCAGTTTGAATTGGTCCTAAATGAGGTTAAGCACCTCTTCATAGGTTTATGAGCCATTGGTATTTCTTTTTCTTGTGAATACCTGTCATTTTCTTTCTGCATTTTTAATATCGGTTTGTTGGTCTTTTTTTCTTATTGATTTCTAGGAACTCTTTATATATTAAGGATACTATTTGTCATAGGAGACTGTATTGGTTTGCTCGGGCTGCCATGACAAAATACCACAGATGAGGTGGGCTCAACAACAGAAATCTGTTTTCTCATGGTTCTGGAGGCCAGAAGTCCAAGACCAAGGTGTCGGCAGTTTTGTTTCCTCCTGAGGTCTCTCGCTTTGGCTTGCAGATGACCGCCTTCTCACTGGGTCTTCACAGGGTCTTTCCTCTGTGCACACACATCCCCGGTGTTCCCTGTGTTTCCCAATTTCCTTTTTTTATAAGGACACCAGTCAGATTGGACTAGGGCCCACCCTAACGGCCCTCCTGGAACTTAATCATCACCTAAAGGCCCCATCTCCAAATATGGCCACAGTCTGGGACACTGGAGGTAAGGGCTTCCCAAATATGAATTTTAGGGGGAACACAGTTCAGCCCATAACAGAGTCCTCCACATTTTTTCTCAGTTTGCCTTTTATTATTATTTTTTAACCTTGTGTATTTTCTCTTGCTGTATTGTAAAGCCTCCTCAAATGCCTGAATTTGAGTATCTGAACTCAGGACTGATCCAGAAAAATGAGTGTTCTCTTTGCCTCATTCCCACACTTTGTCCTCTGAGCAAGTTTGGTCCAGGGGGAAGGGTGTGGCAGGTTTGGGGGTCCCTTTGACCTGGCCCTGAAGTCCTGGTGCTTTATAGGCTGCAGGATGACCTTGGGCGAGTCACTTTTTCTGAGTCTCAGGATCTCACTTCTTAGAAATGACACTGTTAATAGTTTGCTGGTGGGCCTGCTCCGAGGATAAAATTAGATGATGTCTATAAAACGTGGAGCTCTGTGTCTGGCCCACAACAGAGGCTCAATATGCTGTAGCTGTTGTGATTTTCTTTATGGAGAACAACTCATGTTTACCAAGCATCCAGGATGTGCAAGGCATGGGGGCAGGGGGTGTCTGTGCGTTCGCTCTCAGGGGCTCTTGATCTAGAGGGCAGCTGGAACACATGGGCTGGGCCCCCGCTGTTCTCCAAAGCTGGACTGGGGAAGGGAGGCAGGCAGCGGTGTGCTGGCTCAGATCTGAGTCTCTGGGGTGGGGGAGGGTTTCTGCCGGTGGGAGGGAGGTACGAGGGGGAGGGCCCCCTAAGCACAGGAGTAGGAAATGGAGACCACGCTCATGGAATGGGGTCTCTTTCTCCTTTGGAAAGACGGGAAGTGGTTGGGAGTGAGGGAGTCTGTAGGGGTAACAGAATCCTCTTCTCCTGAAGCAAGCTGACCACATGAGTGTTTGATGGCGTTTGCTTGCTGAGTGAGCGGCCCCGTGAGCAAGCAAATGTCCAAGTGGTGCATTAGTGCTCAGCGTGTGGGCTGGGCATCCCCGCTGCAGCTGAGCTTGCATGAGGGAGAGCACAGCCTGGCACTGAACCCTGAGGACCTGAGAAGAGTGTGTCATAGCAGGAGTAAGGGATGACCAAAGTCATCAGCAGGATGGTGGGGATTGGTCCAAGGGACCACAGTGGGTAGAGGTGGCTCAGTGAGACAATCGGAAGGAAGGAACCTCCGTGCCTAGCGCTTCATCTCATCTAATGCTCGCTTCCAACCTGCAGAGTGGGTGTTATCAGTCCTGTTGTGCCTAGGAGGAAATTGACACAAAGGTGAAACCGTTGCCAAAAGTCAAATTAGGGAACGGGTAGGGCAGCCGGCCTTAGAACCAGGGTGCCTGTGTTCTCTCCATGCACCCCAGTGCTGGTTGGAGAAAGGGTCTCAGACAGGTGATTGAAGGACAGGAATCCTCATGTCAGGGTCTAGTGCTCCCAAACCATAACCATCTGCCGTGCCGAACCTTCTCCTTTCCCACAGAGGGTGGATTTGGCTAAGCCCGTGTGGGGTTATGGTGTGCCCTCTACAGATCCCTTCTTAGGAGAAAAGGGCCCCTTCCTGTCTACCTGGAAGTTCACTTTGTACCTTCACCCTCATGACCTGATGGGGGGAGAGCATGCTGGGCCTCACCTTTGCCCCCTACCCCTGCTGATGCAGAGAGCAAGGGCCCCGCTTTGTCCATTCCCTGTGGTGGGAAGAGGCTGGGTGGGCAGGGAACTCTTACCATCCATGGGGTCCGGGTGCCACTCCGAATTATTCTGTTTGGCTGCAGATCCCTGGGCTGGGTCTTCTCCCACGTGTCCCTTGTTCTCCCTGCACCAGGTGGGCCAAACACATTCATCGCATGTATTATAGGAGCATCTGCTCTCCTTTTAAAAGATTACATTCTTGGGAGGGGACCCACCAGCTCAGCACCGCGGACCAGAAAGTCTCCCAGGGCTGGTGGAGAACTCAGGAGTCCAGAGGGTCCACCTGCTGCCTTTGGGTTGGGGGCAGGGCGAAGAGGCGAGACACCTTCTGAACTCCAAGGAGGGTCTCCGCTGCTCCTGCCAGAGCCCCCTCCATGTCCCTCTGCCCGCCGCGGAAGAGCATCTGGCCGTTAACTTATACATAATAACCCTTAAACACTGCCATTAAGTCACCTCTCATTCTTTTAAACTACCCAGGAAGGGAATTCAGGGTGATATATGGAGGCTTTTATGGCTGGTACTGGGCAGCTTAAGGACTGAGCAGCACGCTGAGCACACACATTGTTGCATAAATAAGAATCGCTATGATATCAAAGCATCACTCAACTCGGCGTCTGGGCTTCTTAGTGACACTGAGCTCCTCCCTGTGCCCCGAGTCACGGCCACGACACTGAAGACAGACAGATCCAGAACTGGACCACTGGATCTCCATGATGCCACCCCAGCTGGAGGCACCAGGAGACCCCGTTCCTCTGTCTCCCCCTCCTAGTCCTCAATTACCCTTCATGTTGCGCAAGGGACAGGGGATGGAAGAGAAAAGGCAGTGCCTCTATTGGAATTAACCTAGTACGCTGTACATGTGTTATCCCAGCAGAACCTCGCCTTTACCCAGTAGGAGAGGTGTCCAGTAACATGTTCAAGGTCACCCAGCTCGTCAGTGGCAAAGCTGGGGTTTGAACCCCGCCTCTGTGCCTTGCCTGGAAGGTGGTCTGTAAGAAACACGGGGCTCTTGGGCTGGAGCTGGGGTGGGGGCGGGTACCGGTGCACAGCTCAGGGGCTCCGTGGGGGTTATAAAGGCAGGATGGGAGGTGGGAAGGGAGAGCTCAGGGCTTATCAATGGGTTTGCAGCCGAGGGAACTGCTCACCCAGCGGGTGCACTCACATACAAGCAAATGCACAGTGTTAATATTTAATGAGTGATGCTGGCTGCGGGGAGAGTTGCTCTTTACTCAGAGCTCTTTGAGTTGCTCTTTACTCTTTACCATTCTCTCTGACCTCCCTCTGCGGAGGGCTCGGGGCCCTGCGTGCAGGGCCCACATGAAGGCGTATCTGCAGGCACGCCAAGCCCTGAGGGCTCCTGGCCCCGAGTTAGGTGCTGGGTGGAGGAAGCGCAGAGAGCTGAGGTCGGGTCCCCATGCTTAGGGACTTCCATCTCTGCCTGGGAGCAGCTGAAGACAAAGCCCCAACAACGTCCCCTCCTTCTTGCTTTCCTATAATCCCCCTCCAGCCCTCTCTCCTACACCGTCTGAGGTGCCGGGGGCTCCTGGTTATGCTGATGTCTCCTGCTCTTCCCCATTCACAAAGGCATCCCACGGGTTCAGGAGTTCATTCCATTTTCGTGGGAAGACCTCAGGGAAATCATCCGCCTCCTCTGCTATTGTCACCATCCTGAGGACAGTGGCACAGGTGGTCACGTTAGCGGGTGTCTTTGCTTATGGCTGGAACACCTCTGCCCCCGCATGGCGGCCCCCAGCCCAGGGTAGGGAGTTCTCACGGAGCTAGTTACGTCTGATTGACAAACAGGGAAGATGAGCTTGTCATCAGGGAGTATGTGTTGCTGCTTGTCTGGTGGGGAGAGCCAGCTTTGCCAACCCCAGAGTGCTGGGGAGGGAGGAGAAGGCTGCAAATGGGCTTCCTGGCGCTAAAGAATTTGGGGTCTACCGTGTGGGTGCTTGTTGCTTATCGCTACAAGCCGTCTGCCAGGTGGCTGGGAGTGTGTGGGCTCTAAGCCAGGTGGAGCAGGGTCTTTATGAGTGGGGGTGGCACCAGGAGAAGTTCAGCAGCCATGACATAAGGCATCGCAGCTAATGGCTAGGGGCGTGGCCTTGGGGGCGCAGGGCTCTGTGCTCGAACCCAGGCTCCGTCACAAGCCTGGCACTCAGCAGCCCTCCCCCCACCCCCCATCGCCGGGAAGTGGCAGTGCTGATGCCATCACAGGTAAGACACAGTTGGATGGCCCAGGATGGGCAAACACATGGCTGAACCTACATGCCGCATCTGGAGAATCCTATTCCGACCTGAACGGATGCAAGCAGAGGGCACAGGAGGGGGGCGAGGTTGGAGAGGGAGGTTGGGGACCAGATGTCCAGCTGAGGAATGGGGTCTTAGGGGCAAAAGGGAGCCAATGACCATTTCTGGGTAGGGATTCTAAGAATGAGACAGACCGGAGACTGTCTAATGGCCACCTTTGAATCTGTGCTGGCTGGCCACCAGAGACCCATTTGGGACAAGACAGAAAGACACAGGGTTCAGGGTTTAGAGAGTCTGATTCAATCAGTCAAGATACCTATTAGGTATCGAATGTCTTCCAGTTGCTTGATTTTATTCCAGGTGCTTTACTTTTTTTTTTTTTTTAAACCTCATATAATCATCACAACCATCCTATGGGTATAAGTACTGTTAGTGTCTCCATTTTATGGGGGGAGAGGAGGGGTGTTGAAGCACAGAGAAGTCAAGTAATTTACCCAAGGTTGCACAGCAGCAATTGTCAGAACAATTTGAACCCCGGCTGCCTGATTCCAGAGTTCATGCTTTTAATCCCACACAATCATGCTTTCTAATCCTGACCATTATGCAGGCTGGGGAAATTTTACTTTACCCTTCCCCCTTCCATGATCTATCAGGCTGCAGATTTGGAACCCGCCAGCATTATCTACAAAGTGCCCTTGCATTCAGAGAGCGGAGAGGTTAGAGTAGGTGGCATCATAAGGAAGGGCTTCCTGGAGGAGGTGGACTTAAGGGGGTCAGGTTGGGGTGGATGCAGGGAGGAGGGCATTCCAGGTGAGAGGCACAGCTTGAGCACATACAGGAACGAGCAGACGCTCAGGGCAATGGGAGAGGCTGCACGCAGAAGTGCCTGGGAAGGTGAGGCTGGGCGCAGAGTGGACTCTGAAGGCTCCAGAGAAACTTCTGTCTATGTGAAGCATGTGCGCGTTGTGGGATTTCAAGATCCCTTCTTTTCCAGAATCTCCCCAGGCTCCATGAGAATGTGTCCATGGTACAAAGACCAGCCCAGAATGGGCGCACCTGTCACTTCACTTAGAAATGATTCTCTCCACAAAGACTCCTGGCCTCCCTCCCATCAAAGGGCTGTGGAGACAGAGAGTGGAGAAGCCGGGGCTTTCCCAGCAGCATGGAGGGAAATCGCTCTCCTCTCTGCTCTGCACCAGGAGGTGCCTAATGGTCCATGAAATGCCAGCAAGGGTAAAAATACTAACTGGAAAGTAAGAGCCGTGCCAAGGAAGTGGCTAGCGGAGCTGTTAAGAGCCCAGTCCTCAGAGATGGAAAGTTCTGGTTCTGCCACACGCTAGCTATGTGGCCCGTTCCACTGACTCTTCCTTTCCGAGCCTCCCTTTTCTCTGCCGTAAACTCAGGGAACTCACATCACCTGCAAGGGTGAGCTGATGCACAGTGCTCATCCCAGGCACTCAATAAACAAAAGCCATTCATATTGTTTCTTGCCACCAGCTCTCTTGATCACCTGCCAAACCACCATTCTCACTCTTTACTCTTTTTTAACAAGACTTTAGTTTTGTTCAGGAATTCACCTTTCTCCATGTTGACGTGGACTTCGCTGAGGTGGCACCACCTCCAGCCCCAAGGGCTGAGTCATGATTGGTCTCAGGCTAAGCCAATCTCGGCTGTCCCCATCCATCTGCCAGGGATGGGTGGAGTCACAGGCACCTGACAGGGTTCTGGCCGATGAGAGGAAATCTGCAAGGGGGCTTCCAGGAAAAGCTTATGTCAATCAACTAACAAAAGGGGGCACATGGGAAGAAATGGTCCCTCTTCTTTCCAGGATAGCAGTTGATGGCTGGAATGGTTGCAGCCATCCTGTAACCATGAGGGGAGTTAGGCTAACGGCCTGAGAGGGGCAGGGAAGAAAGGTAATGAGACCTGGGACCTCGATGAGGGCCTGGACCACTGAACTAGTCAGCCCTAGGAGCCCCCTCACTCAGGACTTCTTATGTGAGATTGTACATTTGCAACATTGTTTCAGCCAAGTCAAGTTGCGGTTTCCTGTTACCAGAGCTGGAAGTATCCACCTAACACCCTGTATTAAATAATTAAAGTTTATTAAGCACATGAGTGTCCTGGAAGAAGGCACTTATGTACGTATAATCTCATGTTATTCTCACAATAATACAACAGAATTGGCATCTCCCTTTGCCTTAGTTAGCTTGGGCTACTGTAAAAAAACACCATAGACGTTGGTTTTTCTCATGGTCTCCAGTTTCTGGAGAAGCTGTCTTCCGGGTTTGTAGATGGCCACGTTTCTCTGCACCCACACGCCCTCGCCTCTGCAGGCTCATGGGGGGAGAGATCACCCCATGATCTCATAAGGCCACCTGTCCTATTGGATTAGGACCCAACCCTATGGCCTCACTTAACCTCAATTTTTAAATTACCACTAACAGCCCCATGTCCAAATACGTCACACTGGGGATCAGGGCTTCCTTTGTATTAGTTTTGGGGGAACACAATTCAGTCCATAGCGGTACTGTACACACAAGAACATTTAGGCACACAGAGGTGACATGACTTACCCAAAGTCACACAGTTTGCGAGGGGATGGAGCTGGGATTTGAACATAAATCTGTCTGAATTCCAAGGTGTGTGCCTTCTGTCTTAGTCAAGTGTCTCCGGGGAGTGTGTGTGTGGTGTTTTGTATATGTGTATTGTGTGTGTTGTGTGTGCCTTGATTCCCAAGTCATCACTGAGATACATTGGGTTTATTAATTTTTCTTATTTTTAAAATCAGCTTCAGCTGAGGTATAATTTACCTACAAAAATCCCTAGTTTTAATTGTCCAATTACAGGACTTTTGACAAATGTGTGCATTTGTGCAAACACCGCCACAATCAAGATACAGGAAAAAAATCCATTAGTCCCCAAAAGTCCCTTCATGTCCCTCTGTCCCCACCCTGGGTCCAGGCAACCATGATCAGCTCCCGGTCACTGTTCTAGAATTGTCTATAAATAGAACCATACAGTTTGTGTTTTGCGGATCTGGCTGCTTTTCACTCAGCATAACGCTGAGATTCACTCAGATGGTGGCAAGTATCAGTCGTTCGTTACTCTTTATTGCTGAGTAGTATTCTGTGATAAGGATACACCAGCTCTTGGTTTACCTGACCATAAGAATAATGCCTCACCCACGTGGATGCTCCAGGAAGCTCAGCCCCGTTTGCTCTGTGGCTTCATGTGTCCCTCTGAGCTGAGTGCCTGCAGGGGATGCATGCGGCAGGCAGAAACACCCGGGGCTGTTGGGGCTGTGGGGTCTGTGCTGCTTTCTACCCCGGCCCCTGCTGCCCCAAAGCTCGGCAGCACTGCCTGGTTCCCCCCCCCCTGCCCCCTCACCCCCACCTGTGTCGCCAGAGAGACCCTGAGGCGCTGCAGGGAAGGAATTCCACACATACCCCAAATCCTCCTAGCCAGTGTTTAAGCATCTTCACAGATGGGCAGTTCTTCTTTTATCTGGTCCCAAACCTTCATGCTTCATTACCATCCTTCCTGCCACGGACAGAACGGGAGCTTTGAAGGGAGGGAAGCGCCTGGGTCTGAAGGCACGAGGGGAAGCGTTGATAAGACGACCCAGGAGTCCCTCCTCCCGTCCCCGGTTGTACAGAAGCTGTTTAGCAGTGGAACAGATGCTGTGGGTACCCCGCATCCCCCCCATCTCACTTCAGAGAGCATCGCCCACTTCAGTTGCTGGCTCCAGCCTTTCTTTGCCGCAGGGCTTCTCTGCCTGGCAGAGCCTGCCATCTCCACCTGGTACCCCGCCACCTTCTCCCCTGGGGTGTGGGGACTCTGAGGCTTTATGCTTGACACTGGTGCCCAGCGTTGCCAGGGGACTGAGCCCTGGTCACTCACAGCAGGAACTGCCTGGTAACACACTTTCCGCCCAGCCCTGATGGTGTTGCCAGGAATGGTGTCCCAAATAAACGACAGGCACTCGAATCCTTGTCTCGGTCTCCGCACCTGGGGACACACCCTGAGCCAAATGGTGCCATTTAGTGAGCGCTTCTGGTCTGTTAGGCTTGGGGCTAGATGCTTTCTGCATGCTTTTTTTAAAAAAAATTATTTAAATTCAATGAGTTAACATAGCATGTATTATTAGTTTCAGAGGTAGAGGTCAGTGGTTCATCAGTTGCATAGAACACTCAGGGCTCATTCTCTCACGTGCCCTCCTTAATGCCCATCCCCCAGTTACCCCATCCCCCCCCACCTCGCCTGCAGCAACCCTCAGTGTGTTTCCTATGATGAAGAGTCTCTTAGGGTTTGTCTCCCTCTCTGATTTCGTCTTGTTTTATTTTTCCCTCCCTTCCCCTATGCTCCTCTGTTTTGTTTCTTAAATTCCACATATGAGTGAGATCATATGATAATTGGCTTTCGCTGACCGACTTATTTCGCTTGGCATAATACCCTCTAGTTCCATCCACATTGTTGCAAATGGTAAGATTTCATTTTTTGATGGCTGAGTAGTATTCTGTTGTGTATATATACACCACATCTTCTTTATCCCCGTTCATCTTTTGATGGACATCTGGGCTCTCCCCATAGTTTGGCTATTGTGGATACTGCTGCTATGAACATCGGGGTGCAGGTGTCCCTTTGGATCACTACGCTTGTATCTTTTGGGAAAATACCCAGTAGTGCAATTGCTAGGTCATTGGGTAGCTCTATTTTCAACTTCTTGAGGAACCTCCATACTGTTTTCCAGAGTGGTGGCACCAGCTTGCGTTCCCACCATCAGTATAAGAGGGTTCCCCTTTCTCCGCATCCTCGCCAACATCTGTCATTTCTGACTTACCCGAGGATAAGTCCCCTGAGGTGGAACCCATGCTATGACTGTCATTTTGCAGATGACAAGGCCCAGAGAGGATGAGCAGCCTGTACAAAGTCACACAGCCAGTGGTAAGCCAGGTCTCCACCTCCCAGCACTTACCCCACCCCTGAAACACACACTCACATGTCTGAGTGACCCTCATCTGGCGGTGGGTAAGGTGTTCGTTTTGGGAGTCCAAAAGTCAGAATTCTGTCCCTGGCTCTGCCACCCATGTTCTCTGTGGCCTTTCTGGGCTCCGTTTCCCCATTACAGTCTGGAGGGATTGGATTGCTTAATGTAAATACACCCTTCTAACTCTGGCATTGGGTAAAATCTAAGGTCAAAGAAGGTGATTTTAGGACAAATAACAGGCCACCCATTTCACCCAGTGGGAAGCAAACATGTAGAGTTAGTCCCAGTAGATGGTACAGAGGGCAAAGAGAAAGAGTCTTAAAGGATTAGGGGAAGTTGACCATGGAGTAAAAAAGCAGCCCCTAGAGAGATAGAAGGGGTGGGGGTGGGGGGTAGAAGTCCAAGGTTAACGTGGGAGGGTCAGCCTGGAACCTCTCCATATCCCTCCCTTGGCTGGAAGTGTCCTGGAGAGAACCCGGGGAAGAGGTGTCTCTTTTCCATCCCTTATGTGGGGTCCCTGGAACAGAGACTGCTCTAAATCCTCCTTCCCAAGGTGGCCTACTCGCTGGGGGGTCGTGTCCCCCGGCACGAAGGAGTGGCAGGTGAGGTGGAGGGAGCGTGAATGAGCCAGTGCCATGTTCCCTCCACTTCTGAAAGCAAAGAGCAAGGCAGAGGGGAGAGCCGGGTGAATTATGCATGTGCCTGTTAATCATGCCCTGATTAAAATGACTGTGCTAATATTAATTCTCCCAGCCCTCTCAGAGGAAAAGTGATGGAGCCCCTGGTGGAGGCCAGTGCCCACTCTCTGCTCCTGGTACCAGGTCATGCCTACCAGACCAGTGAATTTATAGGATGCTGGCTCTCTATCGTGCTCTGAGCAACCCCTGGGTGTGGGCTCACCCCTCCAGGTGTGTGCTCCCCACCTTGTGGAGGAGGAAGGATCTGGTGATTGACCTGGTCCAAGGAACCTGCAGAACGAGGATCAGAAAGATCAAAGGCTTAAATGATGGACACACAGCAAGGGGTCTGGCTAGGACGCAGGCTTCTGCTCCCCAGGCCAGGAGCTGTGTTGGGTGGGGGTGGGGGTGGGGCGCAAGGAGGATTTTCAAGGCAGTGTCTATGGGGAAGCTACTTTGGAAAAGACAGAATTCTTCATCTGGTCAGATGACTGCAGGAGGGGTGCTGGGGGGCATCCTCAGCTTACACATTCCTGAGTTGTGAGCACCCAGACACATGGGACTCCATTTTTTAGATGCCTGTAGGCATCATGGCAATGTTAGCATAGAGCATGGACTCTGGAGCTAAACAGACCTGAATTCTAGCCTGGCCTCCCCCAGGCTCTAACGGGTGACCTTGAAGCTAACTGACCCCACTTCTCTGAGCCTTAGTAGTCCCATCTGAAAAATGGGGTAATGATGCCTGCCTCCCAGATATGCCATCAGGACTAAAGGATATGATGTGAGCAGGGCACCGCCTGGCGCCCAACGGATGTTCTGCGAGGATGAATTTCCCAAGGAGAAATCCTGCTCTCTGTCCATATGGTGGGTTTACACAGAACTAGTGTTTGGGAGTTTCCACCCATCCCCTCATCTCTCTCCCCCCAGCTCCCCACCCCCCACAAGGCTCTGGAGGGCTTGCCTCCTTCGTCCTGGGTCAGGTGTCAAGAGTCCATGCATAATTCCCCCAGGACACTGTTTTCAATCACTGGTGACCACGAGTACAAATAGAACGTCTTTGTCAGCTACCCTCAGCTTCGAGAGGGATTTGGGGGGCCAGCCTGGGACTCTGAGAGCCATTGGTAATGAGAGCAGTGAGCTACAGCATTAGCTGTGATTCCAGTGGCCACACCCATGGTTTATAAAGTACTTGTTGGATGCTGAGCCCTTGACATGCATTATGTCCTGCTTTTTTCAACCCATTTGAGGTTGCTGGATATTTTTATCTCCCCCCCTTTTATAGATGAGGAAGCAGAGTGGTTCGATTATTTGCTGAAGTGTGCCATTCTCAAAGTCTGTGCTTTTCACCATGACCTTGTTTATTGGGTCTACTGACACTGTTTCTCTGGGAAGATATATTGCTTGATCCAAGAACCTGACTTGTAAGTGAACTTTGGGAACAGACCCTTCCATAAACTTAAGGATTGCATGGGCTCTGATAGCTGGAGGATCAAGAGCCTGGAGTAATCCAATCAGTGGGTGCTCTCCTGGAGGTCCAGGGCTTGAGGTTTTGCCTCTACCCAAAAAAGTCCAACAGAGCTCTGAGCACGTACCCAGAGATGGCCGGTAAGAACCGTGTGCATGTGTGTGTGTACGTGTGTGTGTGCACATATTGGTACATATGCATGAATCTGTCTGTGCTCACCTCACACGTGCATAAAACTTGCACGCTTCCCGGGATGAAATGTTTTTTCCCAGCTGATTACTGTCTTGCCCTGTCCCCTCATCTCTCGTTTACAAACACACTCATTGGTGTGGTCTGCATTGTGTTAATTTGCATAGGTTTGCATAATACCCGAGGAATGATTGCGATGTCTTTCTCCCCTCCCCCACTCTGGCTGGCAAATCTCTCTGCTTAGAGCAATGACCCTGTGCAAGAGAGGAAGCCTGTGTCTTAGAGATGGGACTGGGGGAGGTGGCACATGGACTTCGGAAAGCCACCTTCAATATGCCCGTTGTCTTCAGAATATATTGTACAGCAAATCAAGCTTCTTGGTGGGTGGAGAAGACAATGAAAGTCTGAATTTGAACCTGCTGGAGGTGTGTGTGCGTGTGGATGGAGGGAAGGGGATTCTCGTTGAGAAGCCTCCCAGAGAGTCACAGGCCAGGAATTGCAGCCTGGCGGGATGTGACCGGAGCCACCATGGGACAAGCCTCCTTTGTATGGCAAGCTCTCATTGGCCAGGTTCAAAGAGATTGCTTAGGTTTCAGTCAGCTGTAACAGATGTGACCTTGAAGTGTGAGGTTGTCAGGGGAAAGACGAAGGCAGTGGGAAGGGAGGGCGATGCTGGCTGGAAAGAGAGAGCTTGAGGCTGTCTCTGGAACACCTACTATGTGTCCAGCCATTTCCCAGAGGCCTGCTGAGGCCTCACTCAGGCCTTCAACCCTCCTAGTGACACTCTACACTTTTGCAGCAAGGAAGTGGGACCTTAGTGAGGCCTCTTGACCGCCCAGAGAGAGACTCAGGTTTGAGCCCCACGTCTGTCTTCCTGGGTTCAAATCCCTGATCCACCTCTTACTGGCGTGTGATGTCAGGTGAGTTATCTAACCCCTCAGTTTGCTGCCTTGATTTCCTCCCCTGTGAAATGGGGTAATACCTCGGAACCCACTGGGGTCGTGTAACCGTTAAATGAGTTAATATATGTGACATGCGTGGAGCGGTGCCAGGAGCATAGTAAATTCCATACAAGGATTAGCTATTAGCCTATTATTATTATTCTATGTGCGTAGATTGTTCGGCACGGCCCCGAAAGCCCTTTTCGTCTCTCTTTCTCCCCAACCCCGCTTCCTCCCTTGTAGAGTCCCAACCCTGGAATCAGCTTCTCCCGCCTGCTAGTGCGGTGGGCGCCCCCCAACTCCCACCCGGGGCTTGGCCTTATGAAGGACCTCTCTGTCCATGGTGCTGAGACCCCTTGGGGCAGGCAGAGCTGTGTGGGTGGTGGGTGCAGGGACGCAGGCCCCCCACCCCTTCTCTCTGAGAATCCGAGGGCATAAGTTAGATAACCGTGACACCTGTTTTAAATTAGCCTTCAGAAGCCTCCGACAGCTGAGAAATTATTTAACAGGGAAAGAATTGAGTACATGAATAAATATTAATATTAAATCACTGCTTCCCTAGATTTAAGGGGAAGGAAGGGAGGCTCACCAAGAAATGGAGGCAGCGGCTCTCCCAGAGACACCACTGCCCGTGGCTAGGAGAAGTGAAGCGTGGGAGCGCAGGAATGGGGGCAGCAGACCATCAGTCTCCGCTTCCTGTCGCCGGGTGGCGGGCTCCATCTATTGGGGGCGCTGGGCAGGTGGCAGAGGCTCGTGGAAGCTCAACAGGTAGCTTGTTTGGGTCCAGCCTTCCTGGGCCCAGGTCTGGGAGGGGCAGAGGGGTGGCCTGGGGGCAGCCAAGTGGAGCAGATGTCCACCCCCCACCCTGTAGAGAGGAGCCACACGGTGACTTTCACAGGCCTGCCAGTGTTGCAGCCATGGGCACATTCTTCATATAAAACATTTTAGGAGCCCCTGGTGGCTCAGTTGGTTGAGCGTCCAACTCTTGGTTTTGGCTCAGGTTATGATCTCAGGGTTGTGAGATCGAGTCCCTCATCCATCAGGCTCCGCACTCTGCGGGGAGTCTGCTTGAGGTTCTCTCTCTCCTTCTCCCTCTGCCCCTCCCACCCTTGTGCTCTCTCTCTAATAAATAAAATAAATCTTTAAAAAAAGGTTTTAAAATGCGTATTTTATGGCCACATTGGTATAAAGGCAAATATATCCCAGTCTAGGTTCATGATTATATATTCATTGTTATTATATCTTCCCCCCTCCCCCGTTGTAAAAGAAATCAAAACGAGGATGTTTTCATGGGCCCCGGGCACTGTGCCTGCTGGTCCTGGCCAGAGTGGGGCTGCAGCTTGGCCCCCAGCAGGACCGGTGAGGAGGGGACGGCCTGTGGGTGGGGGTCCTCTGGGAAGGCAGAACCACCTGAGGGTTGTGAGGAGTGGGGAGCCCAGGCTGTATCTTTCAGGCCCAGGTCACATTATATTAAGGGATAGTAATAAATTACAGTCAATAGCAAAAGTAATAATAATGATGGTCACGAGTAACTCACTGTGCATCGGCTGCCCCAACTTCTTTGGTTTCCCTTCCTACTCCAGGGTTAGCATTTCAGTTCCTCTCTGCTTCGGAGCCTTCCTGGCTCTCTTTTGGACGTTGGAGATGCCCTGAAGCACCGGCCCCGGGGAACCTGTGCAGATCTCTGGTCTCTGAGCCTTGCTTCTCACCTGGGACTCCTGCACGGGACATGGGCTCCTTGCTCCTCTCTCACCGGGGAAGGGAATGTGCCTTCCTCATTTCTCCCCCTGCCTCCTGGTCTGCCCTACACCTAAGCACCCTCATTTGCTGTCCTTTAAAACCTTTTTTGGGGGGACAGAGCCCTGAGCGTCTGGCAGGCCATGCTTCCTTTTTACCGGAAAGTGTCTCTTGAGGGCGACTTGTTCCTGCTTTCCCTGCGCTGGTGGCCTGGGTCCCGTCCACCTGTTGCAGGCTGTCACAGGACACCTGTATGCTCCCTCCAAGCAGCTGCCGGAGCTGTGATGAGGTCATTCGTGAGTCTCATGAGAAAGAAGACTCTGTGTGTCTGTCTTGGTCATCACTGTTGAATGAATGAAGGCATGCATGCGTGAGTGAAACATGCCACCCTTTCCTGAATTCCTTCCTATCACCCCCACACCCCCTCCACCAAGCTGGTCCCCCTTCAGTGACTGCCTGAGAGGGGTCCTCAGTACAAATAGGAGGGACTGGGGCTAGTGTGCCGAATGGGGCTGGAGGCCTTTGCATCTGGCGACATTCCCTGTGGATTTCACCGCTGTGTCCATCTACTTGACCCATGCTCCTGGCCCCCATGTCCTCATCTCTGGTTCTTCTGATGAATCACATGAGTGCTCGTGATCTTATCCAGCAGATGCGACATCACCCCTCTTCACCCACTGCACCCTGGGCGCAGGGCATTGGGGGAAGCTGCCCTGCCCCCTCCCGAGCTGGCCTGCGGTCTCCCAGGTAATATCCTTTTTCTAATAGAATGACCTGAACTCTGCGTGCTATTCTAAAATCAGCTCAGGAGCCCCTGAGACAGGTGGCTGGTTAATTCCCGAGCTGAGGCGCGATCTTACCTGGTACCCTGCGTGGGACCCTGCTGGCTGCCTTGAAGAGGCTTCCTCCCCAGCAGCCTGATGGATGCTGTGGGGGCAGCAGGGAGCACTGAGCTAGGAGTCAAGCCACCCAGGTCTCCTGTGTCCCCCCTGTCTGAGACTCAGTGTCCCCATTGATTACAAAATAAAGGAGCTTTATTCCGCAAACTTTGAGGTGCCAACCGTCAGTGAGATTTGGGTTTCTCTTTTTCCCCATTAAATCATGAACTCTGTGAGAACAGAACATCTCTGTGAATTGGCGCATTTTATTTTGTGTAAATTATGCCTCAGTATAGCTGGGGGAAAATGAAGGCGAGCGAGCAAGATGTATGGCAGTCAAAATAATGTTTTGGGAACTATGAGAATCTTGTGCCTAGGGTACAAGCAGGCAGGAGGTCAGAGATGAGCCGGGAAAACTGGCATTAGTCCTGGTCACGGCAGGCCTTGGGCAGCGTTCTAATATCACGAGATCCATAACTGTGCGATAACCAACCCCAAACTTGGTGGCTTAAAGCAGTCATTTATCCCAATAGCCAAGGTTCTATGGCTGGAGAGGGGGAGATGGAGCAGCTCGTCTGGGCTGGCTCTGCTGGGTAGTTCTGTTGAAGCTGCAGGTCCAGCTGTGTGAGGCTCCAAGTTGCAGTTGACCTGCCCCTCATGGGTTCATTCCGGGGTCCCAGCTCCTCAACGGGGCAGGTGGAAATGCGAGAGGTTTTGCTGGCATCCAACACCCCCTGGGTCAAAACAAGTCACGTGACCGTGCCCTAGATTAATGAGGGAAGTATGTTCTGCCCACAGAGAACGGAAGAAGTGATTTGCTGAATAATGGTCCGGGTGATTTTAAGGTAATGCAGGGTAATAGAGTCAGCTTGGTTCATGTTCTGATCCTCGTCAGCCATGTGACTTCGGGCCATGCCTCAGTTTCCCCATCTGAAAAGCAGATAGCAGACATTGCCCATTAAATTGTGCAATGTCCATCAAGCTTCCAGCCTCAGGCTTCACACGCAGCAAACACTTACGCCAGCCATTGTTTCAAAGATGACGAGAGATTTTCCCAATTTCATCTTGGTCATCATTTCCGGTGCCCCTTCCCCTCATTTCCTTCGTCTCCTCTGCCCCTCTCCAGGGTCTCCACTCTCTTGAAATATTTGGAAACTTTCCTGAAGTCCCCAGTCTTGGTCATGGTTAAGCCAAGCTACACAGATTTAGTTCTTTAATCTTTCCTTGTAAATTAATCCCTCTGAACCTTTAATCATTTTCCTCGAACGAGATTCAAATGAGACACATCTCTGGGCCCCCACCATACACAGGCTGCAATCTGGTGACGGGCTGTCAGGCTGTCAGGTTCCTGGTTCTGTAGGGAGGCTGCCCTGAGATAAGAAGATTGAGGCCTCAGGAGCCTTAGCCTGGACCACAAGCCAGCCCCAGGTTTTGCTGGGGTCCTGCCCCTGGTGGAAGGACCATCTGGCCCTGTGTGTTCTCTGCCGTGGGGGTGGACGGGTGGGCACCTACATGCCCCCTCCCCTAGCCCTTGGTGGCAGTCAGCCACCAACGTGCGTCCTGTCTCGTATGCAATGTGTCTAATCCTCCACTTGAGTTCTAAAACGATGAGAACCCATCCCTCTGGGCAGCTCCAACTCCTGGGGAGGCCCTGACTCCCTGGTCACCCTTGCAGAAAGGCAACAAGGTGTCCCCACAGACTGGACAGTGGCTGAGACCAACAGACCCATCTGGGCGCTGCACCCAGGATTGGGGACAAGCAGCATGCCAGGAACACACCGCATCCACCCCTCTGTCTTTCTCTGGGATGCGGGTTTGGAAGCTGGCTGCTTATGTCTATGACCTTCTAGGAAATACTCCCCTGACTGAGCTTCCGCATGGTTTCCGAAAATAAAAGTTAGTGATCGAGGAGAGACACCAAAACGTAGTATGTGTCTGGCCTGAGTTTCTCCAGGCAGCGAGATCCACACGGATTTGTGATTCCTAATGGCCTTTCTCAGGCGCTTAATTCATGGCCTGGGTAGCCCACAGGTAGCTGAAGTGTTGTGCCTCAGACACTGGGCAGATCAAGCCGAATTCCTCCTGCCTAGCTGTGAGGACGTACAACCTGGTGACTAAAGATAGATCTCGGGGTGACACTTCCTGGGTCAGGATCCCAGCTCTACCACTTCGCTGTGTGACCTTGGGCAAGCCCCTCTGCCCCTCTGTGCCTTGACTCCCCCCTCTGAAAATGGGGATTATAGTAATACCTGTCTCATAGAGTTGCTGTCAGGGTGAATAAATGAAACATCTAGAAGTGCTTCCATGGTACCAGGGCTCAGGACGCGCTTGCCACTGTTACAGTTGTGGCCATTCTGCTGTGTCTCCCCATAGCCTGGTGGGTCATTTCCCTTCTCTGAGCCTCAGTTTCTCTATCTATAAAATAGGCATGCTGCCACCTATGTCCCAGGTGAGATTCAGGTGAAATAAAGTATTTGCAAAATGGCAAAGCATTATGCATTTGGAAAGATTATTACAGTGCTGACAGTGAAAAGGTACTGGCAATGAGGTGAGTGATGAGCTGCGATATTTAATGAGCATTTCTAGGCTCCCCAGAAGCCTTTATTCCCCATCCCCAAATGCGTATCGTGTTGGAACATCTCGTAGCTTTCTGTTCTCTACCTGAGAGACTGATTTGCTCACAATCGGCTTGGGGAAGGCAGAACTGTTGGGGCAGGGCACGAGGGAGGGGTTATGAAGCTCTTAGCAGGGAGTTGCCGGGTGATGAGGAGATGGGTTCTAGGATCTCAGTCTCTCTCTCTGCACCCTTCCTGCCTCCGCTGGGACAACAGAGGAGTGAGATGGATACCATCTGTCTCAAAGCCAGGTACTTGGAGCTCACTCTCCATACACTTCCAATGGCCTGTAAAGAGGCTCCAGAATGTGACTCGGGGCTGCCCCCCATCCCCTTCCTTGGCCAAAGCGCCCAGCGTCTCTCCCCTGAATGTCTTCAGTAGCATCCCAGCTGGACCCCTTGCTTCCTTTCTGCCCTCCTGGACTCCATTCTCCAAATAACCACTAGCAGGGTCTTTGAAAAATGTGAATCTGATCCTTCCCCAATTCCACTGGAGGCTTCCCTTTGTTTATAGAAAAGACTTCAAAATCCTCTGGAGTAGGTACTGTTATTATCCCATTTTTTCCAGTCAGGAAACTGAAGCCCAATCCAGTTGAGTATCTCTGGCCCCAGGTGCCAGAGCCGAGAAATGTCAGGATTGGGTCATTCCCCCAGCAACCTGGGTCCATCCAGCAAGCCTTCTTCTTGTGCCTCTGATTGAACAGGTTCTGTGTGACCTCAGAGCCTTTGCGTGTGCCTTTCTAAGGGCACCTGGGTGGCTCAGTCAGTTAAGCGTGTGCCTTTCTTACCTCCTAGAATTCCCTCCCTTCCTCTCCTGGTCTCCCTAACCCCACCTCATGTCATCTTGCTTGAGCTGGAAGGCTCCTGCGCCTCCTTCCGGTCACCATTCCCAGGGCACGTGCTGAGGCTGGCCTCCCCGGCTGGGTCTGGGGTCCACATGCTCACAGCCTCTCTCTCTTTCTTCAGGGCACTTATCCTGATGCAGCCATCATCCCCCTTGTGACTGTGTGCTGAGTACCTGCCTCTCCTAGTAGAGTGATATCTGATGGCAGGGGAGGTGTCTCAGCCAGCTTGGGCTGCTCTAACAGAGTGCCACAGATATGTATTTGTCATATGGAATTGGAGGCTCCAAGTCCGAGGCCACGGTGCCAGCAGATTCAGTTCCTGGTGAGATCCTTCTTCCTGGCTTGCCTTGGGCCCCCTTCTCATGGTGTCCTCGCGGGACAGGAACAGGGGAGGCAGAGGGAGCTAATCCCAATATGGAGGCCCACCTCATGATCTCATCTAAGCCTAATTATCTCCCAGAGGCCCTACCTCTGAATGCTATCACACTGGGGGTTAGAGTTTAAACATAGGAATTTTGGGAGTTCACAAATAAGTGGAATGTATACAGGTGGTATATATCTTGCTCCCTCTGGATCAGGGATTCCAAGCACTCAGCAGGCACTCAGAACATTTGTTGAATGAATGAGCGAATGAGTGAATGAATGAATGAGTGAAGGAAGGAATGGTAGTCCTGCTTGGACACTGATTCAGGAAGTCCCTCCTAGATTTGAGAGGAACCCTGCCAACCCACCTATGTCCCAAGAGGTTTTCATGACATCAGAGAGGGCTGGACAAACCACCATTTGGCAAAAACCCTCCTTTTTATTAGCCAGTGACCTAATCATTGGCAAAGTTGGGGCTTGCCTGGATACCTTCACTTTTCCTGAAACATACAAAATAAAAAAAATTCTTTTAAACGAAAAAGGGTAAAAAGTCACAATGAACAGCTCTGATCTCCCAACCATAAAATATACCCCTGGGATTAGATCCCCGCTGTGAAATATTGCCCCATGATTAGATCTCAAGCCATGAAATATAACCAGGAGTTTAGATCTCCACCTTTGAAATACAGTTTGCTGATTAGATCACCCCCATGAAATATGGCCTTTGGGTTAGTGCGTGCCGGTAAAATATGGCCTTTGATTAGATCACTGCAGGGAAGGCAGAGTCGCTAGCCGGGAGTGGGGACCTTTACCACATCCTCACAAAGTAAAATATAAATGTATGGAGAGGAAGAAAAAGTGCAGAAGGTGAATTAATAACACTGACATTTTGGAACTTGGGCTTTCTTGGAGGTTGTCAGTGTGAAGGGCGGGGTTGGGGACAGACTGGGCGTGGAGACCCTCCCCACCACGCTGGCGGCATCCTCAGCGGGGTGACAGTGGTGGTGGTGATGGCGCTTGTACGGGAGATTTCTATGTGCTAGGCACCGAATGCTTCACGAAGTTTGGGTCCTCCAATCCTCCAGCCCTCTACCTCCAGAGGTAGGTGACGTCATTTGGGTTCCCAGTGGCAGGTGGGACCTGAGGCACAGAAGAGCGAAGTCACTGGCTCAAGGGCACATGCTAGAATGTGTCAGAGCTGAGATGGGAACCTGGGTCATCTGCCCCTCGGGACTTTTTCCATCACCCCTGCCCTTTGGTTGGCCGAGCTGACACCATCCTTGGCCTGTGGTGCTGGGGACATGTGGCCCTTACAGGCTCTCTGTGCTGTAGGGGTGAGGGGTGGGAGTCCCTGCAAGAGTCGGAGACAGGCTGGTGGTGCCCCCGGATCACCCTGGTGAGGATCAGGACAGGGAACCCCAGGGTCAGAGCCTGAGAGACATGGGGTCCAGCTGGGCTCATCCCCCACCCAGTGGCTGCTTGACAGGACACAAGAGCCCTGTCGTCTTGTCTCAGTTCAGAGTCATCTCAGCTCCAGAGCTGCCAGGGGACTGGCTGAGGACCAAAGCCCACTCCCCTCTGCCTGTCTTCCCTCCCACTCTTCCTGGGCTCCCATAGGGACCATCCCAGAACACCCCCAGTTCCCCTGGACACAGCTGTCAGCCTCGTGGTCTGTTTCCCGGAGCCCAGACCCTCGTGTGCCTCCCAGCACCGTGGTTTCTTATCTGTAAAATGGGGCACATTTATTGGAGGCGAGTGCCGGTGTGTGCGATGTTCAGCCTGGCTCCCGGCGCGCAGTGAGTGAGTGGTAACCTTTGCCCAAATCCCTGACAGCTCATCTCCAGGGGGAGCAAACGGCTGCACCTCCTTTCATCTGCAGACTGGGGGCCGGTCCGCCTGTCCTGGGGGGTGCTGTAACGTCCATCTGTCCTGGGCAGTGGAGGGGGTTGCGTGGGGGCCGGAGCAGGCTCTCCTCCCACGTTAGCTCCGGCTGCATCTTTCTTCCCTGCAGGGGTGCTCAGCGAGCCAAGGGAGGGAGAGGTGGGCACCTCCTTATCTTGCTGGAGCCAGCCGACCGGCCCCTTCTTATCGCAGATTTGTGAGCTTGTAAAACATGGCCAGTATCACGCCATCTCTCTGGGGCAAGGGTGCTCCCAGCTGGGCCTTGTCATGGGGTGATCTTGGCCTGTGATTGAGGGGAGAGCTAGGGTGGTCCGGGGCAGGCAGCAGTCAAGTCCCCTGGGGAGTTGGGGGAGGGCCTCAGGGCCTGCCCATGGGGCCTGCAGCGGATGGGTATACACCATGAGAGACTCCCCTTCCCTCTTCTCTTCCCTGCCACAGGCTTTCAGACTGTGGGGTGACCCCAAGAAACTCCAGGAACCCAGAAGGAGAAAACTGGGGAGGGTGGTGAGAGGACGACTGTATCAACCTCAGTGACCCCCTTCATTCACCCCTCCTTGTTGAGCACCTGCTGTGTGCCAGGCACTTCTCTTGGCTGGCCAGAGCACTGGACTTCAAGGGAAGTCTCAGACTTCCCGTTCTGCCTCTAGCTGTGTGACCTCGGGCCAGTCACTTGCCCTCTCTGAGCACCATGTGTCCAATGGGAATAAGAACACCTCTCGCCACGTTATTCTCAGGGCCCCTTGAGGCAGTGGGTGTGAAAGAGCTGCCCTGAAAATTGGGAGTCTTGGGCCCATTGGAACGGTGGGACCAAAGGGTAAGGTTGCACATGGATTACGCAGAGCGAGGGATGACGGAAGTCCCAGGAACCAGAGCAGGATTCCGGGAGTGGGAGCAGATTATACTAGGGTTTGCCAAAGACTCTGGGGGAAAAGAGGGAATTCAATAAGGAGAGGACATTCCAGGCAAAGGGGATGGTCTCCATGAAGGCTGGCTGGGCAGGGGGCAATGGGGCAGGCCGGTGGCGCCTGAACAGGCGGCCTGAGCAGGGCTGGCCTGTGACGGCCTTGCTGGTTGGGGAGGCCTGGCCCATCTGGCTCTGTTTTTCTCCTTTCATTTGGATGCTTTTGTGCTGAGTTCCCCGTGTGTCACTGTTTCCCTATGATTCTCTTTTGAACCTGGCATCTGTTGGGGGCTCCATCCGGTCCCCGCCTCCTGTGTTCTGATGCTCAGATCTGTTTATAACCTGGGCATCTGGTCTTAGGGCAGTAGGGGGTTCCGGCTCCCTCTCGGGGTCTTGGAGCTGGAACAGGGAAGGGGGTGGGTAGGGCCAGGGCAGAAGGCCTGCACGGCAGGAGCTGACCCAGGGTGACCCCGGGCACGTGGCACCTTCCCTTCCTCCCTTGCAGCCTGGGCCACACGGGCTTCCCTTTCTCCATCGGGCGCATCTGCCTGTGCCTCACCAGGCTTCAGGCAGCATATGAGCCGCACCGTCCAAGTACTCACTTTGGAGCCAGCAAGCCTGGGCTGGCCTGTTGGCTCTGTCATTCACCAGCTGAGAGTCCCAAAGCTCAGGGTCCTGCATCTGTGAAATGGGGATGGTTTCACCTGCCCGGGGCTCCTGCAGTGCTTCCCTGCCTCTGATAAGCATGCAGGATGAACCCAGCCCTGGGCCAGGCCTCTGGAGCCATATCCCGGTTCTGCCAGGGCACGTTAGTTAACCTCTCTTGGTGCCTCAGTTTTCCCACCCACGAGATGGGAACAAGAGCTGCCTCGTAGAGCTGATGGGGGCTGTCAGTGAGGTTATGCATCTGTGAAGTGCCTAGAGCCATGCCTGATGCAGTTATGGTTGCCACCAGCATCCTTAGCGTCAGGAGCCATGGTCCTGTGGCTGCCCTGGGGCCCAGGGAGGGAGGGTGGGTCTCCGTGTTCAGGGACATGGTGGGGTGTGGTGGGTGTGCAGGGGCTTGTGAGCCAGGTTCAGAGTCTGGGATCTGCTTGAAGGGAGATGGGAACCATGGGGGGTTTTTGGGGGGGGGGACGTGATCTGATGGGATGTTCGTCCATTGTGCTCATGTAATACACGAGAATCAGTTAGCCTACAATGGGATGAGCTGAAGAAAAACGAATTTTCCTGAGCATGCGTGTGTGTGTGTGCGTGTGTGTGCGTGCAGAGAGGGTATTTGTGAGCATATGGGGATGGTGCTGTGGTTTAGAGGATGCTCATGAATCAGAAAAGACCTGGATGAGTCAGCCTCTGAGATACTTTTTGACCCAGAGATTCTGATTTTATGAAGAAACGATCCCAAGGCCCCAGACCATGAGTGATTGTAAGACGCTGGGAAGAATTAGGAAGATGCCAAGTATGAGCCTTGCCACAGTGGGCAGTTCAGCGGGGGGAGCTGTAGGAATCCCCTTCTGCAGACCAGGAGGTCTCCGCTTCTGGGGGAGGGAGAGGAAGGAGACACGGCTGCCGTGAGAGCTAACGTGTTTGGGGCGCTGACTCTGTGAGAACACGTGCTTGCTCACTGCGTCCCACAAACTCCATCTCTTGGCTCGTATGCCCACGTTATTTGTCTTCCAGGGCTGCCCTAACAAGTTACCACAACCTGGGTAGCTAAAAACAACAGAAATTCATTCTCTCCCCGCTGTGAAGGTGAGAAGTCTGAAATCCAGGTGTCGGCAGGGCCATGCTCCCTCCAGAGGCTCCAGGGAAGGGTCCTTCCTCGCTTCCGTAGCTCCGGTGGCTGTCAGTGATTCTTGGCGTCCCTTGGCTTGTGGACACGTCACTCCATGCAACCCTCTGTCATTGTCACGTGGCATTCTCCCTGTGTGTCTGTCCCTGTCTCTCCTTGTCTTATAAGGATGCTCATGGTAACAAATTACATCTGCAAAGACCTTCCTTCCCAAATAAGACCACATTCTGATGTGCCAGGTGGACACGAATGTTGGAAGAACTGTTTGGCCCAGTATGCCCACTCTCTTGAAGGGGGAGTGGTAACATCACTCTGGTTTCACAGAACCTCCAGAAGGTGAAATATCCGACTCAAGGTCACACGGGGACAAAGTGGCAGAGCTGGATTCGAACCCAAGAGCGTCCTCCACAAGGGCTCACTCTTGTGCACAACCACCAGGCTGCATCCCGTGGAGGGCCTGACACGCCTGCTGGCGGCTGGGCACAAGGAAACCGGAGCGGTGCGCGGCTCCGCAGATAGACACGGGTGAGCCAGGGCGGGATGTCAGCTGCAGGGGGAGCTGCAATGAAGATTGGAACAGGCTCGCAGGGGCCCCTCCTTTCCCATCTTTGTCCACCTTCTGGATCCCTTGAAGTCTACCAGGGACCTTCCCTGGGAAGCCTCCCAGATGCCCTCATCCTGTTAGGATGTGTGAGCTCTTTCTCTGAGCTGCCCCCACCCTGTGTCTCTCTGGAATCAACTCTTCTCTTTGCACCTTATGCTCTCTGTCGCTAAGTCACATTCACCTTGGTGTTTAGTCTTGACCTCCAGGCAAGGTGCTGTGCTTGATTCCTCTGCGTTCCGAGCACCAAACCTGGGAAGCGGCACATAGCAGGTGCGTCATGAATTCGTTCATTCCTCACTTAGCTCCTGCACACAGTTATGGGCTGGAAACTGAAAACATAGCCTGGAATGAGAGATCGTCTGGTGGGGTGACAGACACAAAGATGGACGCCGTCCATGGGGGAAGCGCAGGAGACTGTGGGAGCCAGTGGGAAGCCCAATCCAGAGGTAGGGTGACAGGGGAGGTGGTGCAGTGATGGGAAAGGAGAGGGAAGGTCGCTGGGGTGGGTGGGGGGGTGAGCAGCAGGTACAAAGCTCTTGCCAGCTGCAGTGAGAGCTCAGAGCCTTCCAGAACTTCAGATACTCACTGAGGCAGGCAGGTGTGTCCAGAGAGAAGGTGGGAAGAAGTGGTGCTGGGGAAGCTCAGATGAGGAGGTCGGGGCTTTCTCCTAGGGTACCCACCCCTTGAGACAGACAGTGAAGTGGCGGAGGCTATCAGGGGGTTTAAGTGGGGACTGAACATGGCAGAAGGCTCTTACTGGTAGCGGGGTGGAGTGAGGCTGGAGGCAGGGAGGCAGGGAGGAGGCTATCCTGTGATCCCAAGGAAAGATGCCGTGGGGTGAACAGACTTGGTGGTGGTAGGGGGAAGCAAGGGGAGAGATTTGGGTATTTACTAAATCCTCATTGAACCGAATTCTATATTGACTTGCGGCACTTAATTTGACCTCCCTGCAGGGAGGAAGGGCCGTATCTTGGACACCTCCTGGGTCCTTGCTGAGTATAGGGGGGTCCTTTCTGCTGTGGGGTTGGGGATGATGGTGTGCAAGAGGCAGACAGAGAAATGGTCTATGTTTGCCATTTCTTCACTGTGGAGCCCACCCCCCCCCCCCCGCCCACCATTCCTGGTGAGGTCAGGTCCTCTCCCTTGCCCGCAAGGCCCACAGCTGTGTCTGCAGAATCCGGGTGTATGGATGGCCCAGAGCTCAACAGCTAATATACTTAGATGTCAGGAAGAGAGCCTAGGGCCTGTCTTCACAGCCAAAGCTTAGCAGGGGGCCCCACGGGCCTTAAAGGTGGCCCTCTTAACAACCCCAGTCAGAGCTGACATTTATTGATGGCTCACTATTCACCAGACTCTGGTGCAAGTGCTCTAATCATTAGCTCATTGAGCCACATAACAGCCCCATGATTATACCCATTTGTCGGATAGAGAAACTAAGGCACTGAGCGGGGAAGTGACTTGCCCAAGGTCACACCCCTAGGAAGCGGCAGAGCCAGGACTGGAACACTTGTTCTCGTGATTCCCAAGCCCAGGCCTGTACCGCCTCCCCTGGAAGATGCTGTTTTCCCAGGACGCTGATCTGTCCGGAAGGTAACCTTCTGCCCCAAGCCACGGAGCCGAGTGGGAAAGGCGCGCCACGTCCCATCAAATGAGTGAAGGAAGACTGACGGGCTGGCTTGCTCTCTTTCCCTGGCTTCCCGATACCAAGTATATATTTTTTCTAATCGGCCTGGCTGCTGATGGTTATCTGGCTTCGCGAGAGAGCGAAAGAGACTTTGTGTCAAATGCTGAAAAATGACTTTTCAGGCAGCCTCTCTGTCTCCCGAAAGGAGGTGACGTGCTCAGAGCATACAAATCACTCAGTGCCCAGGCGTCTTGATGCAAGGAAGGAGTGTGTTTAGATTGCTAAAACCACTCCTGTTCCTTCCCAAGGTCATGGGCAGGCAACCCGGCCCTGTCAGTGCCTGGAGGGCAGCGAAACCTAGAGGAAAGAGGTGATGTGGCCCCAGACGGCAAGCCTGGGGGGCTCTGAGCTCAGGAGGGGTCCCTTGGATGCAGAAGATGTGAGAGCCCAAGAGAAAGGCTGGTCTGGCATTCCAGGTCTCCATCCGCCTGCAGGAAGCTGTATGACCTTGGACGAGTTACTGAACCTTTCTGGACCTTGGGAATCCCCCTGCAGACATAGTCCCCACAAATGCTGTCTTCAGCTCTGCCATGCAGCCAGCCAGATGTTCTAATAAGTAGGGTTGCCTGATGTCAGCTGACACTTGGAATCCCAGGCTGCAGAATTTCCCGAGAAGCCACTGGGTGTAGGGGAAGAGGGTGGGCTTTGCAGTACACTGGAACGGTACTTGATTCCAGGATCCACAATGGGCAGCCTGCTTGGGTTCAAATCCTGGTTCCGCCGCTCAAGCTGTGTGACCTTGGGTTTGTGGCTTACCTACTCTGAGCCTGTTTCCTCATCTAGCAAATGAGGAAATAACCAAGACTACCTCATAAGGGGGCTGTGGTGAAAGCAAAGGGCTTAGAGCAATGCCTGACAGGTGCATGGGTCCTCAGTAGCTGTGGGTATTGTCGTGGTCATTGCTTCTTGGCTGCCCTGCCTAGGCAGACCTACTCCCTTCCCCAAGCCTCGGTTTCTTCATCCATAAAAGGGAATGAGGATTTAAAAGGTCAAAGTACTTAAAATACTTGGCACTTAGTAGGCTCCTAATCCCGAATGGACATTATTTGGGCTTTTTGCACAAAGCTGGTTTCTAATGAAATTTCAGTTTTTAAATGTAGATGTTTTGCACTCCTTTGACAATTTCTGATGAAGTGTCTCAATATCAACATGGGATTGACTAGAATGTCCCATTTTCTGCATGGTCACAATAGGGGTTGGCTAGGGGGGGTCTGTGTACCAGAGTGGGAGCCCGTGGAAGTCTCAGGGAGAATGCCCAGAACAGGCTCCAGGGCGTAGCACATGCCCCAGTCTTGGATGCTCAGCTCCAGTGCCCCCGGGGCAGGGGTCCCTCCTGCTCTTCCTCCTGGAATGCCGGTGGGTCGGAGGGTGACCCCCACCTGTGCAAGAAGGGAAGCGGCTGCTGGAGCAAGACCCAAGAGAGCGTAAGCCAGGCCCTCAGGCTACTAGGGGGAAGACGTTCGTCATTTGTCTCTCCTTTTTTATTTTCCTAGCTATAAAACACGGAGAAACCACACAGCCAGGACTTTAAAAATACAGATAGTCTCCAGATGAGTTCCTGATGCCGGACAAGACGCTTTCCTCACGTTGGCGCAACACCAATGGCCCTCCCTGGCTGGGAAAAACTCTAAAATTAGGGAGTTAGGCCAGCAGTATGAAATGTGCAGGATCTAGAGGGAGAGCAGGGTATTGAAGAAAGGGCCACAGACTCGGCACCAGGAGGAACCCAGGCCCAGGCATCACTTCATAGCTGGGTGACCCCAGGCCTGTCACCTCCCTTCTGGCCCCACTTAACTCCTGGGGTGTTGTGAAGGAGATCAGGGAGGCAAAAGGCTTTGCGTTTTGCAAAGAACTAGCATAAACTGCCAGTGGGAAGGCCCCTGTGGTCCTGGACTGAGGCTGCGATGCCCCAGGGGTGGGGCCCGATGCCAGTTGGTGGCCTGTGCAGGGGAGCCAAGGAGGACACTCAGAGAGGAGCATCATAGAGAGCTTAGGAGCACAATCTAGGTGGAGCACCCAAGAGCTGAGCAGAGGGAGAGCGGTGGGTGCCAGGCGGCAGCACCCAGGGCAGGGAAGCACACGGATCAGTACCCAAGGGAAGACGGACAGTCCAGGCTTCAAGGAGAGGGGCCCTGCAGCAGCTTTCTTGGCGCGAAGGCTGCAGGCGGGGAGGGAGAAGGCCCAGACCCCAGGCGGTTGCTCCATGCCCTCCGTGACTATTCACGAGGTACATGACCCAGACCCATGTCCTCCAGAAGCACACATTTTTATGCATACCCTTGGGAAGTACCCCAATATGTTGAACAGATAAAAGGGGAGCTATTCCAGTTAAAGAGTGGTTTGGGGACTCTGCGTCCCATCTGTGAGGTGCCTCCAAGTTCAAGGGCTGCCCCTGAGACTGACAAGCGAGGGATGTGTTTAGATAACTTGACCTCTATTTGACCACCTGTAAAATGGGGATAATGTTAGAATTGATCTCAGACATCGAAGATGAAATAATACAGACGAGTTGCCCGACCAGAGTGTCCCTGTCACAGTAATGATTGCTACAGACTCCCTGGTGCCCGGGCCCCTCCTGGATCTCTTGGGGCTGCTGAACACAGCTCAGGCACAGCCCCCACAAGCATCTCCCAGAGTGACGGTCACCTCGAGCGCCCTCGGGCTCTAAGGTCCTCAGCATCCCGGACCCAGTGACTCCATGGGTCTCTTGTTTGGCGATGCTGCCCTTGCATGATGGGGGGTTGTGCCTTGTGCCACCTCGCCCGTGGTTGTAGTGACGGAGCCAGAGGGAGCAGGCCGCAGCCCCCTCTTCACTATCTCTCATCTCTGGCAGTCACAGCCACCGGTGCTCATAATTGTCTGCATTATCTGCTCCACGCAGGTAATCTGGGCTTGGAACACATGTTAACAAATGGGCACGGTTTTATCGGGAGCTGGGCTCCCCGCCCTGCTTTGTCAGATAAGATGCTCCCGCCTCCTGGGCTCATGCTCGGGAAGCCACTCCCTTGGGATTGGGCCCCTGGGCCCTTCCTTGCACAGCCTGTGGAGGGATAACAGTAGGAGGGGTGGGGGGCACTCCTGACGAAGGCCCACTCGGTTGATCGTGGGGTGGGGGGAAAGCTTGCAGGGGTTCTGGGTTCGAATCCTGCCTCTGCCTCTTCCTACACATGATTGTGCATGAGTCTCCTCCCTTCTCTGGCTCTGGGTCAGCTCAGCAAATAAGAAAAACGCCATCAGCCTCCAGGGCTCAGCAGGTGGACTGTCACCCTTCTTTCCTATACTCGTTTTCTAGAGCTGGTCTAGACAGCACACATTTATTCTGTCCCAGCTCTGGAGGCTAGAAGTCCCAAATCAAGGTGTTGGCAGTGCCGCGCTCCCCCTGAGAGCTCTAAGCAAGAGTCCTGCCTTGTCTCTTCCAGCTCCCGGCGTTGCTGGCCCTCCTTGGCTTGTAGGCGCATATCCCTCTAGCTCTGCCCCCCGTCCTCCCGTGGCGGCCTCCCTCTGTGGGTCTGTGTCTCTGTGTCCACATCTCCCTCTTCTTGTAAGGACACCAGACACCAGATTAGGATCCATCCTCATCTTAACTTGATTGCGTTTGCAAAGACCCTGTTTCCAAGAAAGGTCATGCTCACAGGTACCAAGGGCAAGGATTTCACGTACCTTTTGGGGGACACGTTTCACCCCACAAGGCCACTCTTTGGCCAGACCTTCCTCACTCCAATAGTAGGGATCATTAGTGCCCTTGGAAGCAGCCTCTGTCACCAAGCTCACCCTGCTCCCAGTGTCACGTGTCTTATCTCATCTACCTTACCAGGGTCCCGTGAAGGGCATGCTGCTAAAGGGCCCCCGTCCCCTCCTCTGCTGCTTCATCCTGCTCTCCACAGGCATGGGTGTGTAAACAGATAATGGTCTTTACACGAGGCGGGGCCCCTGCTAGAGAGACGAGCATTTACGGAGGCAAAGATACAGTGTTCCTTCCCCATATGAAGGGGAAGTGAAATTAGGAAAGTTCTCAAGGGACCAATTAACTGAGCCCGGAAGGATATAGGAGGATGAGAAGGGTATTCTGGGCAGAGGGAAGAGCAAAGGGCTAGAGGAAGGAATGCACTTGAGCTGTCCTGGGTGGGGTGGGCAGCCCCAGGAGGCCAGGTCAGGGACTGAGTGTTTGCTGGAAGGTGGATGAAGCTCCTTGGAGGAGAGGCCAAGGGGCAGCTGGACTGACAACCGGAAGGGCCAGGCTGAGGAATGCTGACTTGAGCCTGCAGGTACTGGGGAGCCAGTGAAGGTTATGGAGCAAGAAAAATGGTGGCATCAGAACTGTGGCTCAGAGGGCTAACCCAGCAGTGAAAACATTTTAAGGTTTTTGCTGAAGGGAAGCCTTTCCTACCTAGGGACACAATTATCACTGGACATTTCAAGAGCTAGAGAAGCCTGTCAACCAGAAATTTCCCAGTGGGTCTTTAAGCCCCATTGCCTCAGCCTTCTGGTCCTGGCTCCTGGCGCACATTGATGATGAACATCAGACTTGACCCAGGATATCCAGGGGCTGGGACCTGGCTGTTCTCCCTTCTCAGGGAAGTAACAAGAGGGCACATATCTCTGTGGCCTGGCCCCATTTGCCCCTGATCAGGCCATGAGGATCGGCCCTTCTTCACAGGCCACCCTCCGCCACCCCATTCCCCAAATTTTAACTTTTACATTCAGACCTCAGCTTTCCTGGTGGAACTTTCCAGAAGCCAGCGGTGAGAGGCTCCAAAGGCCCGGGCATCTGTTTCTGTGCCCTGCATGTAAGTGCAATCATTTATTTCTGTCCTCCAATCTTGATTAAACCCACCTACAAATGAGCCAGATATTAAATCCGTGACCCTAGTCCTCCCTCCCCCTGACCTCGCTTCCCTCTTTCCACCACAGGAGTGGCCAGTTTGGTCCCGGAGAGCACCAGGCAATTGGAACACTCTGCTCCAGGCCTGCCTGGTGCCCTGCCACCTCCCGACCCGCCGCTTTGCTTTTTAACTCTATTTATACTCTGGGAAGTGTGTAAGATTTCTATCGTGCACTTTCCTAATGTCAATTTTCCCACGATGAGAACAAGGCTGTAAACACCCATATTTTCATAAGCCTATTATAGCTCTCCATGTATTCAAAGTAGATTGAGTGATGCTATCTCACACTCCTTGGGCTGGTGGGGGCTGGTGCAGGAAGTCGGCCCAAGGCGGACACTAGGAGCTGAAATCCATCTGTGTTGCCTTTATCATTCCATTCGATGATTGGACAACCACTTTCATTACATTTTGGTGGCCCTTCTTCTGTGCCTAAATCATACACCCATGTCTGTTTTTTAAATAATTTTTAATTGTTATGTTAATCACCATACCTTACATCATTAGTTTTTGATGTAGTGTTCCATGATTCATTGTTTGTGCATAACACCCAGTGCTCCACGCAGAACGTGCCCTCTTTAATACCCATCACCAGGCTAACCCATCCCCCCACCCCCCTCCCCTCTAGAACCCTCAGTTTGTTTTTCAGAGTCCATCGTCTCTAATGGTTCGTCTCCCCTTCCGACTTACTCCCCTTCATTCTTCCCCTCCTGCTATCTTCTTCTTCTTTTTTTTTCTTAACATATGTTGCATTATTTGTTTCAGAAGTACAGATCCGTGATTCATCAGTCTTGTACAATTCACAGTGCTCACCATAGCACATACCCTCCCCAATGTCTATCACCCAGCCACCCCCTCCCTCCCACCCCCCACCACTCCAGCAACCCTCAGTTTGTTTTCTGAGATTAAGAATTCCTCATATCAGTGAGGTCATATGATACATGTCTTTCTCTGATTGACTTATTTCACTCAGCATAACACCCTCCAGTTCCATCCACGTCATTGCAAATGGCAAGATCTCATTCCTTTGGATGGCTGCATAATATTCCATTGCATACACCTATTTCTGATTGGCACCATCCAAACCTTCAGACTGCTAAGTCAAGGGAAGGGACAAATATCCACAATGGTGCCCAGGGAGGGTACAGGGCAGGTGTCCCCTAAGCCCTGGTCACCCCAGGGAGAGGCACCCTGGGCCTGGCCCACTGGACCCACACGGGGTTGGACTGTGCATGAGAGACACCACTCCTGATGCTATCCAGGGCTTTTAGGAAGAACAGGATGCATTGGGCCAGAGTGTGATGGTAGAATTTTAAATCCCTGAGGTTTTAGGTAGGGATGGGTTGGCTTTACCTGGAGGACTTAAGATATCAATGACAAGCAGAGTGTTCTGGTCAATCTAAATTTCACCTGAGACCCCCTGGCTCCTTCTTGCAGAGCTCAGGTGTGGCAAGACTCAGTGGGGGAGGCTCCGGGTATCGAGCAATGTAAGCCCCATGAACGCAGAGACATGGCTGGCTCTCTCTGTGGCCCCTTGATAAATAGCTGTGGAATGAATACCTGGGTGAATGGTGTTTGAATCCCCTTCATGTGTGCTGAAAGACATTCATTCACTAGAACTAGCACAGCAGAATCTGTGTGAAAGGGGACACGTTTGGGGCTTAGAATCCCAGCCCCAGCCTTTAACCCTTCCTAAGCCTGGGGTGGGCAAACTTTCTGAAAGAGCCAAATAGCTTTGCAGACCAAGAGGTAAAATTGAAACTATCAGGTGGGGACTTACACAACCATTTAAAATGTAATCATTTAAAAATATAAAAATCATTTTTAACTGGTGGGCCCTACCAAAACAGGCGATGGTCAGGATTTGACCTGGCCGGGGGGCGGGCACGGTTTGGTGAGTGCTTCTCCAAGCCTTGTGTCCTGTATCTGTAAGTTGTGACCAGGCCTTGTCTTGTGGGTGGTTGTGGAGAGTCCATACACCAGGTATAAGGTGTTTATCTGGCAGCGTTTAGCATAATTCTAAAAGCTCTGGTATGGAGGGTTTCCCAGGCCCCAGGCACTGCTCTGAGGATATGAATTCATGAACTCCTCTGACCTTATGAAGTAGGTACCACTATGAGCTCCATCTTACAGATGAAGAAACCAAGGCTCAGAGTGGCACGCTCACTTGCCCAAGGCAGAGCTGAGATTTGAACCCTGGTAGTTGAGCTCCAGAGAATGTGCACTTGACCACCATGGTCTGCTGCTCAAGGAGGCACCCAAAAGGCATCTAACGTGAACCAGGACACAGGTCTCCTCCAAGCAACGGGCGACACACAAGGACACTTAGTTGGGGGTGGCCTCCCTGTGTTAGTTTTGTGTGGCCACCGATTTCCCTCCTGAGTGATAGGTGCTTTGTATGACATCTCAGCCTAGGCTCAGGGACGGGGTGGGAGGGGGAAGAGGAGGAGGTCCAGGGAAGGTTGAGTCCTGTAGAAGAGTCACTCAGGTTTGCAAAGCCGTCCGAGTCTGGTCACCTTTGGAGCATGAGAATTGGTTTCTCTCAGTCCTAAAAACAAAGACGCAGGGTGGGGCAGGAACAGAAACTGGAGGGAGATTGTAAAAGAGCCCCAGTTAATGGCCTGGTTGCAGCCTGGAAGCAGGGGGATGGACAAGTTGACCCCTCAGGGCTGCAACCTGCCTCCCTATTGAGCTGGGGAGTGTGTGACTTGGAAGAAAAACTCCTTCATGGGCGTGAATGTTCTCCTTACAGTGTGGGTGTTCAAAACCCTCTTCTCAATTTTGTTTAAAACAGACTGGAGGTTGGAAAGACAGAATCTGAGAGGATTTACAAAATCTTCCTCTCTCTGCACGAGTCTGGAAAAGTTTTAGATTATTACAGTATTGATGTTAGGGACTGAATATTTGGGTCGGCCCCAAATTCATATGTTGGGATCTGACACCCCCCACCCCAAAGTGGTGCTATCAGGAGGTGGGGGGCTCTGGGTTAGCTCACGAGGGTAACGTGCTCATGAACGAGATGGGTGTCCTTGTGAAAAGCACCCCGGAGAGCTCCCTCGATCGGCAAGGACCCAGAGAGAAGAGCCCATCGACGCAGCAGGAAGTGGCCCTCACCAGACACCGAATGCATCAGCACCTTGATCTTAGAATTCCCAGCCTCCATAACAGTGAGAGGCAAATTTCTGTGGTTTATAAGCCACTTAATCTGTGGTATTCTGTGAGAACAGCCCCAACTGCCCAAGACAGAAATAGAGTCCGTGGCATCTCTCCATCTAATCAGATTAGAGAGCCAGTTCCAGAAACCCCAAAACCATTCAGAAAACTCATCCTCAAAATTCTCTTCCTCTAGACCCACTCTGGGGTCTAGAAATCTGTGTGAGTCGGGGTTCTCCAGGGGAACAGGGGCTGAGAAGTCCCACGACCTGCCGTCTGCAAGCTGGGGACCCAGGAAAGCCCATGGGGTGACTCCATCTGAGACCAGAGGCCTGAGAACTAGGGGAGCCCATGGTCAAGGGCAGGAGAAGATGAGAGGAGATGTCCCAGCCCTGGCACTGAGGCAGGAGATAAAGAAGCAAATTCCTCCTTCCTCTGCCTTTTGTTCTGTTCACAGGCCTTCCTGGATTGGATGTGCCCCCCCACACACACTGAGGAGGATAAGCTACTTTACTGAGGCCCCCGATTCAAATGCTAATCTCATCCAGAAGCACCCTTACAGAGGTGCCCAGAAATCATATTTAATCTGGGCACCCCATGACCGATTCAAGTTGACACATACACTTAACCCTCACCATTGGGCAGGAGATGATTTGCATTTACATGTCCAGTGATACCAGTATCAAAGAGTCCCGTACACTTTTTTTTTTTTTTTTTTTAGAGAGAGTCAGAGCGAGTGCGTGTGAGCGGGGCAGGGGGCAGAGGGAGAGAGAGAGAGAGGAGTCAGGCATTTAACCAACTGAGCCACCCCAACGTCCCCAGTCCAAAGGCATTAGATTCCAGCAATGCCTTTCCCTGGGTGGTGGTTTACAGGATGGGGTGGGGTTTTTTTTTTCTGTACTTTTACTGCTATTATTTATTTTCTACAATAAACAAATGTTCTTGAAGTCACCAACAGGAGAAGTCATTAAAGATAAAAATATTGATAAGAGCAGGCTGTGTCTCTTCTTCCAGAACCCAGTGGGAAGTTATCTTCTCCATGGAAAAACCATACTATCTGTACAGGGGACGTTTGTCATCCAGGTCTTTCCCCGACTCCTTCCTATCTTGCTGACAAGGAGAAGGATGGAGAAGGGAGCTCTGAGCAAGTGAAGCTCACAGGAGCATGACTCAAGCAGCCCACGGTGAAGGGAAGCAATCACAAGTATCGGCTTTGGAAATAAGATAGGAGGCCGATCTTGTAGCGGGGGGGCGGGGGGGCTCTCTCAAGCCTTTTGATTCCAAGCTCTGCTGACACCGTAGAGCTCCCATGTGAACCCCAGGACCACTGGCTGCCTCGAGGTGACCTATACGCAGGATGCGAAACCAAATGTCATCCAACATCAGAGTCAGGGGTTCGTGAGAAAGGGGTTCGTGAGAAATTTTTCGTGAGAAAAATCCCTATACCTATGGGATTTTTCTTCTTGGAGCTCATTCTGTAAGATGATCTGTTTTAATGTTGAAGAATGGTCGCGTTGACTTGTTTTCATTAAAGAAGTAGATGGCACCTAATGCAGTGCCTAGCTTACCGTAAATACTGTAAGATGCTGACGATTCCCAGATACCGTTCCTGGTGCTGGAGACACTGCAGCAAGCAAGCAGACGAAGTCCATCCCCTGGTGGGGCTGACATTCTAGTCCGCGGGGTTAGGAGAGTATCTATCCTTGGTAATAAATACACATAAATTAAAATAGCGTGTCAGACAGAGACACAGTGTTACGCAAAGTAAAGCAATTTCAGGGATAGGAGAGAAGTTAAGTGGGAATTTTAGAGAATTTTAGACTGGGTGGTCAAGGAAGGCCTTTGGGGTGGGGCATGACAGTGAGCAAGGATCAAAGGAAATGAGTAGACAAGCCTTGCACACAGCTGGGATATGACAGTGTTCCAGGACGAAGAAACAGCAGGTGCAAAGGTCCTGAAGTAGGCATGAGCTTGGGGTATTTATGGAAAAGCAAAGAGGCCAGTGTGGCTGGAATGGAGTGAGCTAGAGGGTGTGGTAAGAAGCAAGGGAGAGAGAGCCGGGGCCGTCCGGACAACAAGAAGGCCTTGGCTCTCACTGTCCAGTGAGCTGGGAGCAGGGGGGTGGTGTGATCTGGTTGATAGTTCAGCAGGCTCCCCGGCTTCAAATAAACATGTTGTATCAGCAGCTTAAAACCACACCCATCTTTTGTCTCACACTTCCGCGGGTCAGCAGTCCCCAGGGGCTAGGCTCACTTCCCTGCTCTGGGTCTCACAAGGTCAAAACCAAGATGTTGGCCTTCTGGGCCCACATCTGGAGATTCTGGAGGAGAATCCACTTCCAATCTCCTTTGGGTCACTGCGGAATTCAGTCCCTCGTGGGTGTGGGACTGAGGTTTGTGTCTGCTTGCTGGCAGTCCACGAGGACTGCTCTCTGCTCCGACAGCCTGTCGACATTCCTTCTTTGGCCAGCCAAGGGCATGCCGAGTCTTTCTTGGACCTTGACATTCTTTGACCTCCTCCCATGTGATGTCTACTTGCAGGAAAGCTACTTGGGTATGTGCAAATGTCTCTAGTGTAGAACTTGAGAATCCAGAATTAAAAAGTCAGGTCAACAATTCCAGTCTCCATTACAACTCTTGCAGAACATTTATTAAGCACTTCTATATTCTTAAGACTTATTGTGCATTATGGAAGGATTAAGGGGGGCGGAAAGCAACAACAGAAAATTTCATCTCACCGGGGAGCTGGAACTAATGGTGCAGAAAGCAAGTGGTGGATTTGGTAGAATACAAGGGCACTCGGTGCTAAAGCACGCAAAAGCAGGCAGAATCTGCCAGGAGGTATGGCTCTGTGTTTACGCATCTCCCACCAAATTAATTCATGGCTCTTTTCAGACGCCTGGGCCGTGCAGCTGACAGGTGGTTTCATAAATATTTGTCCACTTAGTGAACAAGTGGTTGAGTCAATGTGCTTCAGTTTTCCTCCCTGAAAAATGGGGATATTGGCTTCCCCACAGGCTTGGGGGAAGATCAGACACAGAAGGACTTGTCTGCTTGCAAAAAGCAAAGCAGGTTCAAATGTCATGCCATTTATTTTGAGAGGTGTCAGAGATGGGCTTTGTTGGGCCCCTAGGAGAGAGAGATGGGGGGAGAGCATTCACCTCAAAGACAAGTAAGTGGCCAACATTCTTATGGGATATCCTGGAAGGAAGGGCAAGGGTCCCAGAGGACCACATGGGATGCTGAAGGCAACCTTCATCTTTTTCATTACCTACCAGGGGCCTCCCTGCCCAGAGCTGGCTAAGGACAGAGATCAGCTCTCTTGGGAAGAAAGGGGGCTGGCCAGTTGTCCCTTGGGGCTAAGATTGATATTTTAATGACACAATAGGCTTTATGTATAATACGCCCAAACTTGAAACCACCTAAAATGTCCCTCAATGGTAGAATAGATAAATGAATTGTGGTATTTCACACAACAGAATATTACCCATGGAACTTTTTTTTTTTTAAAGCACAAAGTACTGATAAATGCAACGCAATCAGAGTGTTGCAAACACTGTGCTGAGACAAAGTAGCCGGACACAAAAGGGCACATCTTGCATGATTCTATTTATACGAGGGCCAAGAAACAAAGCTAATCTATGATGGAGAAGCCAGAATAGCAGTTATCCTTGGGGTGGGGGTGGGGCCTGGCGAGGAGCTCGAGGGAATCTTCCAGGGCTGCCAGGAATGTTCTGTATTTTGATCTAGGTAGTAGTTCCATGAGTGTGTGATATATAAAAATTCATTGAGCTGTTCACTTGAGATTTGTGCATTTTACCATAAATTCTCCCTATAAAAAGAAATAAAATGGTGCCACAGTTGTGGCGTCAACCATGTATTGAGTGATACATTAGCGTTGTACATCTCTTCTCTCCAACCCGGGGAGGCAGGCATCTGGATTCCTAACTGGATGGATAAAAAGCTGAAGCCTCGTATTCCCAGAGCACGGAGTTAGGAAGCAGCAGAGCAAGATGCCAACGTGTTCTCGGGATCTGACTCAAGCCTGTTCCTACCAGGAAGGCTGGCTGGCTGGCATACAGCAGGCTTACCACTCTTGTGTGAGTTGAACTAGAACTATCACTGGAGTGTGCTCTGCCCTATTCCTGCATTTGTATCCCTGGTGACAAACTAGCCCCACACGAGGTCCATGCAACTCTTCCCCAGAGGCCTTTCTATCTTCCCCAGGAAGCCCCGAGCCCTAGAGGATGGGAATGAAGTGTCTCCTGCTCACCCCGCGCCAACCCACTTGCTCCCCACCTAACCACTTCACTCAATGAGATGCCTACAGTCTGTACCTTGGCCTGCAGTGGGAAGAAGTTAGATGGTGAACGAATCAGGCCCGAATAGCCTTCGGGTGACAAGAAGGCACTCTATAACTGAACAGCTGTAATAGGCTGATGTTTATCTTGCAAGACGTGTGCGTTTAATAAAGTATTAATATGAAGACCAGATTGCTTCTCCTGCCAAGCAGGCAGAGCGAGATTAGCAAGGAGGGAGGCGCTGGGTTGTCTCCTGGGAGGAAGGAGCACTGAAGACTCTCTCCTTTGTGAGCTAGGACTCCTTTGCTTTGCAGAATAAATGCATTTTGCCAAGGGTGACCGTAAAGAACTTTCTCCTAGGATTCTTGTATCAAAAAATCAATATAGGTTCTAGAGGGCAGGGAAGATGCTCTGATGGAGTGAGTGGATCCATGTCGGTGGGAAAGAAGCTTGGGTGAAAGTCAGGCCTTAGGCACAGCTGATGCGCGATCTACATTCCCAGCTTCAGATGGCTGGGTGTTTGGAGACTCTCTCGGTCTCCCGTGCCTGCAAACTTGCGAGTGCATATTCATAACTTCCAGAAGTTTGCTTTCTTCACTATTGACATTTGGGGCCGGACGACTCTTGGTTGTAGGGGATCATCCTGTTCATTGTAGGATGTTTGGCAGCATCCCTGGCTTCCTACACAGTGGGTGCCAGTAGAACACCGCCCTCCCCCAAGCTGTGACAGCCAAAAACATCTCCAGACATCACCAAATGTGCCCCGGGGTGGAGGGCGGCGGGGGGGGGGGAGGAGAAATTGCCCCTGGTTGAGTCTACTCTGCTTTATGGGACTATTTCTAATGGTTTCTGGAATGAAGATTTGAAATCTCATGGACCAGGAAGGCGTCCACCCTGCTGAAGAGTCTTAACTTAGGGGCTTCCATTCTGCCAGTTGAGCCCATTCCCCAAATGATCAGTGGGAAACTCTTGTCACATGAGTTTCTTTAACGCTGGCGTAGATCCAGGGAACAAAGCCACACCTCGTTCAGAGCATGCCTTAAAATCCTAGGTTGAAGGAAACAGTCGTTACTGAGCAGATTCCCTTTGCAAATTTCCCAGATTCTTTGGTGCCAAAGTGAGGGAATCTGGTCTAATGCAGGACGCCTTTTTGGGAGAGAAAAATAAAAGATCAAAAAATTAAGGATTCCTTTATTGTGTCTCTAGCTTCTGAGCCCAGCAATTAATTCTTATATGCTAAAGGACTTCTGTGTTTATGAGGCATTATTATTTAATGCAGGACTATTTTAAATTGCAATTTTTTTCATTAAGTTGCCTCGTTTTACTGATTAAGACCAGTTTATAACCCAGCCTAGACTGTGTTCCTTGAGTAATAACTATTTTTCTTTTAAAATATTCCTTAATAACTTATCATCCATATTTTAACTTTTATTCTAAGTCGGAGAAGCCTCCCTGTGGCTCACGAGTCTGTCCTTGTGATTCTGAGTGATGTCAGAGGACGCAAGACTGCCAGGCCCTCTGTGTGCTTTGCTTCAAAAATCCCCATAGAGGAAACAAGACGGCATCAGCTAGTGTGTGCTCTTGAGGCTCATCTCAAACAGCCAACAAAAAATGGGCTGTCTGCCCCCAAAGCTTTCTAGCAAAGTCCTCAGAGCAGTCTTGCTTGGTGGAAGAGGGTAGAGGGTGTGGGGAAGTGGGGGTGCTGAGGCAGGGGAGTGATGGCCAGGACAGTGGCGCCCGCTCCGGTGCCAGGTGCCCGGCACTGTGCTAGGCTTCTTGCAGGGGGCCATCTCCCTGTATCTGCCTTGTCTCCACCTCTCCCAGCCCTATGAAGGAAGGATTGAGTATCCCCATTTGGTAGAGGTGGAAACTGAGACCCAGAGCAGAGAAACAGCTTACTCAGGGCTGAGGAGTTGGCTGTGATAAGGTCAGACTTGTCTCCACGTCTGCCTGGTTCCCAAGCCCAAGGCCATAACCTCTCAACACCAGTGCTCCCTGACAATATCCCCATACGAAGGGGGCCAACTTTTCCAATGGCGCTTTTCAGATCACTTTCGCCTCTAGTTTCTGTTTGGCATCACCATTGCCCGGAGCAATAAACTCTATGAGCCCCTTTGTCAGAGGAGACAACTGAGGCCTGGAGACGGATGGGGACTCGCCCTCTGTATCCATGGCAGGACAAGCTGGGTCTTAGGCTTCAAGGCCTGGAGCTGTTTCCTTTTCTTCCTGCCACTGCCTGAGGCTTCCACGTTGGCAACTGTGCAGCCAGCCCTGACCAGGTGGGCTCTGACCCCCGAAGGGGACACGACAAGGCAGCCATGGCTTGTCAGGCATTTCCTGGGCATCCTGCATCATATGTCTCTCAGCCTCCTGCCTCCCAGAGGGCCCAGCTGTTCTTTGGTTGCTGGACTGACCAGGGATAAAGCAACAGTGATTCCCCTCGCGCATGCCCAAGGACACAGAGAAAGTTCCAGGGGGGGATGGCAAGCTGTCAGATGAAGACAGCTAGAGAGAAGAAGTTGGTGTGGCAGGAGGGTCACAGGACTATGCTCAGGAGACTGGGATCCTGGTCTTAAATTGCTTGTCGATTGTCTCTGTGACCTTGGCCATGGCCCTTCCCTTCTCTGGGCCTCAGTTTACCCATCTGGATAACAGAAGGGTTTCAATTGAGATGAAGAAGGCCGCTTCTCTGTGGTTCTCTGGAAGCGTGGTTTGGGAGCCAAACTCCACGACAGTGTAGCCAGAACCATCAGTTGTTTTTGTTGCTTTTTTTTTTATCTGCCTGTTCACTTTGTTTTCACCGAGAACCTGCTGAGTACCTACTAAGTGCGCTATATTAGTAGAACGTATTGCTGCAAAAAAATCTCAGTGGCTTTACACAGTAAGATTTTTTTTTTATTTTTAATATGGTTGTTTTAGATTTTATTTATTTATTTGACAGAGAGAGACAGTGAGAGAGGGAACACAAGCAGGGGGAGTGGGAGAGGGAGAAGCAGGCTTCCCGTGGAGCAGGGAGCCTGATGCGGGGCTCGATCCCAGAACCCCAGGATCATGACCTGAGCCGAAGGCAGACGCTTAACGACTGAGCCACCCAGGCGCCCCACACAGTAAGATTTGATTCCTCACTTATATCATTGTCTGTCGGGGACCGCGGGAGGATGTCACTCCCTGCCGTCATTCGAGGGTCCAGGCTCTTTCCCCCTTATGACTCCGCCCCCTTCCAGGTCCTCAGTGCCGCCTCCGTCCAGGCAGCTGGCACAAAGAGAGGGGGTGGAGGATGGCGCGGGCCGTTCCCAGGGCCGGGCCTGGAAGCCACACTCCACTGCCAGGGTTTAGTCGCATGGCCCCACCATACCGCAAGGGAGGCTGGGAAATGTCGCCCAGGTACCCTAGGGAAGAGGGATAGGGCTTGGGGATCATGCACACACGCAGAGCGGGCACCATGTACAAGACAGAGCAAAGACAGTTTCCAACCCTGGGGTGGACTCGGTGGAGGAGCCTGGGCCGAGCAGAGCATGAGGTTCCAGATGGAGACCTGCTTGTCTGGTCCAGCGTCAGCATCCTGCTGTCAGCATCCTATTGTCAACCCAGGACATGCTGCCTCATGAAGCTTTTCTCCAGTCCTGTCACCTTCCCTGGCGTACATCTCAGAGGCAAGGGACTAACCAACCAAATCCTGCCTTTCTCCGTCCTCAGTATCTCCCATCCACAAAATGGGAAGAAAAATGACGCCCCCTACTGGGCTCTCTAGGGAATTGGAGGAATATCAGGTGTCTGCAAAGGGTGACAGAACAGCCTTCCCCAGCCTTCTTATTAATAGTATAACCACATCATTATCAATAATGAAACACAAATTAATAATAAATAAACAAACTAATGATAAATAATACATATGTCATGAATAATACATTAATACTACAAGGCTTTTGAGCATCTATTGCCTCTGACAGAGGAGAATTTGATTAGCTGGCTGGAGATCACAGAATGAGAATATTTCACAAGAGCCTGGAGGTTGGGGCCATGGATGGACGCCCAATAGTAGCAGGCACATCTCCCCGCAAAGCCTGCAAAATGTTTGAGGCTTCTGTGGCTCCGAGCTGAGCTGGGGGAGGTGAGAACCAGGAGTCTGAGTGTGGGGACTCCCCTTCTAAATGTTCCTTCATGGCCTAAATTTAGGGTTAAAATCCATAGCTCAATAAGGCAAAAAAAAAAAAAAAAACCCACAAAAACAAAAACTCTTCCAGCCCCAACAGGACTGGATGTTATGGCCAAGGCTAGGCCAGCTGAAGTTACCTGTAGAATTTATTAGTTCAGCCATGGATTCATTTATTCGTTCATTCATTCATTCATTCATTCATTCATTCATTCATTCAATATGGCTTTAATGCCAACAGTGTGGTCAACAGCATGCTAAGCCCTAATAATATGATTACTAAGACATGCTTTTGGCTCTCCAAGAACTCATAGTCCATGGTAGTAGGAGACAGATTAGCCACAAAGGGTGGTCACCATGCAGTGTGTTAGGGCTATGGTAGATGCTCTGAGGGGGGCTCTTAATCCCAGCTTAGGGGTGCTGGGCATGGGCTAGATGAAGTAAGGGTGGGTGTCAGGGGAGGCCTCTACTATAAGTGATGTCTAAGCTAAGCCCTCAAGGGCATATCAAAAGAATGAGGGTAAAGTGATGGCAGGTGCTCTAGGCAGAAGCATGGCAGGTGCATAGACCCAGTAGCCACACGAAGTCTAGCATATTTGGGGAGTGCTAAGTAATTCAGGATGGCTGAGGCCCAGCATACAAAAGGCAGAGGGACAAGAGATGAGCTGAGGAGGAGGCAGGCCATTAGTGTGAGGGGAAAGGGTTTGAACTTCATCCCAATGGCAGTGAGGAGACGAAGAAGGATGTGGATCCAGGTGTGACATCAGTACACTAGGCTATAACATAATCCTCATTTGTCCAGGGCTACACGGCTCACCAAGCACCGTCACATGCAGTGTTTGTGGGATGGCTCATTCGCCACCTCATTTGTACAGCACACTGGCTGAGCACCCACCATGTGCCGAACATCATACAGGGAACTGGAGATGCACATCAGGTCCCTGACCTTAAGAAGCTCCCAGTATTCTGGCAGAGACATACACAAGGAATCATGTGTTACATTATAATCAGTGTGGGCGGCTATGATTGAGATGTTTACAAGGGTCTGTGAGCTCAGAAGAGGTAGTATCAGACTCAGATAAATCCAGGAAGGGGTGACTGTTGCATTGAACCTGGAAGGACATGTACAAATTTCTCTAGGTGAACTCAGAGAAGGGCAATCTGGGAAGAGCAAAGAGCACGGGCACAAAGAAGAGCCTGAGGGGGGTGTAGAAGGGGTAGTGGGTGGGTTGCACAGACATGGTGGGAGACTGATTGAGTTGGAGAAGCTGAGAGGGGTAAGATCATTAGGGGCCCGGTTGGCCATGACAGAGCCTGAACTTGATCCTGAATTGGAAGGCAATGGGGTGGGGAAATTGAATGGCATTCGCCAGAGAGGTGGTGTCATCATATTAGCATTTTAGAGACATCACTGAGACCCCATGTGGTGGTGTATTAGGGCACCCAGGCTGGAGGGTGGACATCAGCAAGCTCACTGATCAGGGCCCTGGGGAGGAATTTTAGGGGCCCAAACCAAGGCAGGATTGGTACGGGGCAGACACAGTTTTGAGAGCTATTTGAGAGGAAAAATTGATCCATCCTAGAGACAGGTGAGCTGTTAAATTCTCCTCTTCACTCAGAGGCTTTCTTTTCTTAAAAGGCCCCCTCCACCCTCTGCCCCACTCCTCAACCTGGTTTTTGGCTGGGAGCACCTGTTAGCCCAGCATGCAAGGTGTATTTCACAGAACCCTCTGTACCTGCCTGAAAGATCTGGTTGCAGTAATTGTTTTGTTGTAATAATATGTATTACAGTAGTAATTACGCGGCACAGGGAGCCCAGGGAGGCTGTCATCAGTGCCACGCTATGGTATTTATCTTGATGAGATGGGGTGACCTCCTTTCTTCATGAGTGGTGGTGCATGGAGTTCCTGTTAGCACATGGAGATCAATCCCAGCCCCGCAGAAAGGGGAGGGTGTCATAGGGAATTTATGTGACCCCGACTCCCATGGCCTTCCCCAGCAGGGTCTTAAATCCAGTTGATAGAACTGCTGCCACCATCTGACTATCTGTCTGCCCCAGGTCACTTCCTGGTGAGTCCAGGCTGATTCTCCCAAGGGAGTGAGGTCCGTGAGTCCCTGCATCACTTCTGCACTCCCAGCCACAGAAGGGGGTGAGACATTGTCCCTGCCCGCCTGCAGGGAGCTCCTAGTCTGATGGCAGACACAACCCTTGCATGTGCATTGCCTTTGATTCTTCTCTAGCTACTTTACATCAAAAAGTGATGGCTTGAGTGACACAAAGCAGGCACTTTGGGACCAAGGTAATTGTCCAGAGCTGGGATCAGGGCACTGTATGTCAGGGATGTGATAAAACAAATTCATCCATCCAGCCTCGGGGTCTCTCACAGCCCTGGAAACGTTCTCAGACATGTCTTCCTTGGCCTTCCTAGCATCCTCTGCTGGCTTTGACCTTGAAAATGGCCTCAGCTACCAGTCATCCTGCTCTCCCTCATGAAGGTGTTGTGTCCTGCTGCTCTAGCCTGGCGTCTGACCTTGCCCGCCTGGAGCAAGGTTTCCCGTGTACTTCTGGGCACCCAACCCTCTGACTCACCCCTGTTTTCAGCTTGCTTAACATTTGAGAGCAATGGGCAGAGGGATCCTGTGGGAGGGATGGTGAAGGAGTACCAGATTCAGAATCAAAGGGCCGGTGTGGGGGCACCTGGGTGGCTCAGTTGGTTAAGCGTCTGCCTTTGGCTGGGGTCATGATCCCAGGGTCCTGGGATCGAGCCCTGCATCAGGCTCCCTGCTCAGAGAGGAGCCTGCTTCTCCCTCTTTCTCTGCCTGCCACTCCCCCTGCTTGTGCTCTCTCTCTTTCCATGTCTGATAAATAATGAATAAAATCTTAAAAAAAAAAAACCCAAAAAACAACAAAACCAAAGGGCCAGCCTGCTGAGCCTGCTTCTGTGTGATCATGAGGAAGTCGTTCTGTATCCCAGAGCCTCCATCTCCTCACCTGTAAAACGGGGACACTGTCCCACAGGGTTGCCATGGTGATGGTTGATTGGTGAGCTAATAATTACAGATATCCTTTGAAAATTGCCAAGCACTGATCACATGTATTTGGCTAAGTTTTTGGTTCCTTCAACACATAATAATGGAATTCCTATTAAAATGCCAGGAACTGTTCTAGTTTCTAGGGATAAAGTAGTGGTTAAAAAACACAAAAGTCAAGGACTTCTAGTGTGAAGTGATGAAGACCAGCCTCCCTTTATCTCCCACTCATACAACCGTGAGACATGGACAGAATGTATGGACACCTACTTGGAAAATCAGAAACATAAATACTAGCAGGTGGTTTGAACACTAGAATTTGAAATTCTAGTTGAAAGAATGAGTATAAACAAGTCTATAAACCAGATTCACATAAGGTAATACTTAAAATGTCCAAGATACAAACTAAAATCACTTGACATAGAAAGAATCATGAAAATCTCAATTCACACAGGGAGACAATCAGCAGGTTCCAGTGATGAGGTGACACCTATGTTGGAATTATCTGACAAGGACTTTAAAGTAGCTATTATAAAAATGCTTGGACAGGCAATCACAAATAGTCTTGAAACAAATATTAAAATAGAAAGGCTCGGCAAAGAAATAAGAGGTATAAAGGAGAACTGAATAGAAACTCCAGAACCAAAAAATACAATAACTGAAATTTTAAAAAAAACTCGCCAGACGGACTCAGTAGCAGGACAAAGATGACGGAGGAAAGTCCGTGAACTTGAAATAGATCAATAGAAATTGTCCAGTCTGTGCACCAGGGGAAAAAGTTTGAAATATACACATACATGCACACATGAAGTCTTTGCTCTCATGGAGCTTCCGACCTGGTTGGGCATGGGGGAGGGGAAGGGAAATATCAGTAGACAATAAGCAAATAAATATGTACCAGGCAGTAATAAATGTTTAAAAAAGAATAAAGCAGGGTAAAGAACAAGAGAATGACAGGGAATACTATTTTATGATGATAGTTAGAAAAGCCTTCTCCAAAGAGGTGGCAGTTGAGCAGCAGAACTGAGAGATTGAGCCATGTGGGTATGGAGGGAAAGACTGTTCTGGAAGGTGGGACCAGGAAGTGCAAAGGCCCTGAGGTGGGGATATGCTTGGAGTATTCAGGGATGGTCAGGGTTCATTGTGCATGGTTGGAGGGAATGAGGAAGAGAGTGAGGGGAGATGAAATCAGAGAGGTGGGTGGGGCAAAGGTGGGAGTAGGGACACTAGTTGGGAGACATTGCAGTAGACCAGCAATAAATGATGGTGGCTGGGCCCAGAGAGGTAGCAGTGGAGGGTGAGGGAGTTGGATTCTGGGTATATTTTATAGAGATGGCAAGCTTTGCAGGTGTTCCCTGAGCCAAGGGGGAAACATAGCTTCCATTTTGGACCTGTTCACTTGAGGTAGCTGCAGACATCCAAGGGTGCATCAGGCAGTAATGTGGTGGCCTACGTTCGTGGTCCCTAACCCATCTGCTACAAGGTACCTGGTTACTACTGTTGGCAGCTGGTGTGTCTTACATCCTTCCATGCCTGATGGGGTGGCCGCTCACCACTCAGTGCTATTTCCTCCTTTGGATGGAGTTCTCCTGCCTGACCCCCAGGAGAGATCCCTGGGTACTCTAAGGTGGCACCAATGCCAGTTCAGGCAGACATGGTCAGAGAGGCAAGTGCAGAAGGCACCTGAGTCTATGGAGAACCCTGGCCAGGGCCACGTCACACAAGGCCACAGGGAAGAGGTGCTTGCGTGAGGATCCTCCTGGGAACACCACCCACTCTAACTATGGAACAGTCTAGGGCATGGGCACAATTAATCTGTGCCTTCATCCAACAGAGACTCTGATTTAGGCACTGCTCTGGGCACATCGGTACCACCAGTTCGTGGCCTCATTGGTGGTGAATGTTCACTGAATACATCATTACAAGCCCTTTTCTGTGTCCTAAGTGGGAGGGAGGAAGGGGTATGTTGGGGACCGTGGCAGCCTGGAGTCAGGAAAAGTCTTTCTGAGGAAGTGAGATTTCCATTAATCCTTGCAGGTGAACAGCAGTTTCCCAAGCCAAGAATGAGGGCTCAGGACGGAGGGGACCACCTGTGCTAGGACCCAGCAATGAGAGAGGGGGCTGCTTGTGAGGAAGAGTGGGGCCTGGACAGGGAGCTTGAGCTGGGCATGCACCAGATCTCCCTGAGAGAATTCAAGACGTTCCCCATGGGGCAGTTGGAAGTTCTGAAGGCCCCTAGGAAGGCCAGGGGTGTGCATTCTAGAGAAAGCACACTGGCTGCTGGCTGAGGATGCTGGAAGGGCATGAATGGATGTAGGAAGTCCAAGCTGGACCCCAATCCACAAGTGACTTCCTTAACCACCAATGTCTCCTGAGCCCACGTGGAGTCAAGCACCAGGGAAGAGGTCAGCATTGACTCTACCTAGTCCTTGAGTTGGTCAAAGGAGGTATGGTCGCCCTCATTGTTGAACCAGGTAGAGAGGTTTAAGCAATGTGCCAGGACCATCCATGGGCCATGATGGGATTACAACTAGGGTGACCACCTTGTTTTGGTTTGCCAGGGATGTTCTGGTTTGCTGCTGAAAGCCCCTGTCCCAGGAAACCCGTCGGTCTGGACAGACTGGACATCTGGTCACCCTAACATAACTTCTGTCTCTTTTCACTATATCAAGGCAGGCCTGGACTCCTCCCATGGCAACCCTCACTGGCCCATGCGGCCAGACACGAGCTGGCCCTCTGGAAGCATCTCCTCTGAGCTGGGCAAGGCGAGAGGGAGAGAAGGGAGGCTGGGATGTGACAAGGCGAGTTTCCAGACAGAGGAACTATTTGTCATCACCTCACTGGGGAGGGCGCCTGGTTCCTAAATATTGCCTGTGATTTTGCTAAATGTATCTTAACAGGAGTGGTGTAAATGCTGTCAGAGATAGAGGGGGAGAGTGATGGCCCCATTCAGGATAATGAACTGCTTAGTTAAGATGAATCCGGCTCCATTCCTGATCCTGCTTCTTGATACCGTGCTTGGGGTCTTTCATGCAAAAGGCTGATTGGTGGCAAATTTAATGCAGAGAAAGACAGAGCTCCGTCTTTAGCTGGTGGCTGATTAATTGATGGATTCACTTCTCGGAGAAATGGTGTTGAGTCGTACCAGGAAGGAAGGGGGCAAGATTCCGGCTCAGTTGACATCTGACATGGGATTGATTGGAGCTGGAGGGCCCTAAAAATCCAGTTCACTCCTCATTTTAGAGTCAAGGACACTGAGGCCCAAAGACAGGGACAGCCTGCCTGAAGTCCCAGAGCTGGTTGGCAGCACAGCTGAGACCAGAACTCACATCTCTTTGGCCCCGTTGACTATGCTCACTGCCTCCTGGCTGGTGGATGAGCCTGTCTCCCCTGACCCCTGCCTGCTCGGCTGTCCCTTCCCACCAGCCCAGACCTGGGCAGTAGCGGGAAGTGAGGGGGGGGGTGGTGAGGGGGAGGAGAGATGGGTCCTGGGTCCTGCTCAAATCTCTTCTCTGTGATTTTCTGTCCTCTGCCTTGGGGGAAGGATGCCATGTGGGTCTCCCGGCTCTGATCCCTGGTCATCTCTGAATCTCCTACTCCTTGACCAATTTCCAGATGTCAGACTCCACTCGTTCCCCCCTCCCCCCACCCCCAGCCCCGTCCGGGACCATCTTTCCTCAGCTGGACAGTGGGATGTGAGTGGGAAGGAATGGAGGTCTGGGAAGGCAGGAAGCACGGTTCCCACTCACCCCGGTCAGGAGCACCTCCCTATGTGGGTAGGGCTCATGGTAAGCAATACCCCAGAACATGCTTCACCCCACCCTGTGATTATTCCCATGTCCACATTACACATGAGGAAACTGAGTCCTGTGGCAGCCACCTAACTTGCCCAGGTCACTGCCGAGTGGTAGAGCAAGAAGCTTGAACCAGATAGCTGGCTTCAAATTTGTTGGAGGCATGTGGGCAGGAGAAGCAAGGGAGGAGTCTCCAGAGAAAGAACCAATCCAAGGCATTCAGAAAGTGATGGGGTTCAATGAGAGACGGACTCTGAAAAACAAACTGAGGGTTCTAGAGGGGAGGAGGGTAGGGGGATGGGTTAGCCTGGTGATGGGTATTAAAGAGGGCACGCTCTGCAGGGAGCACTGGGTGTTATGCACAAACAATGAATCATGGAACACTACATCAAAAACTAATGATGTAATGTATGGTGATTAACATAACAAAAAATTTAAAAAAAAAAGAAGGTGATGGGGTTCAGTGGAAAAGCAGCTGGAGAAGTTTAGTCAGACCTAAAGGAGAACTTCCCTTGTGTTTTTCTCTTGCAAAAACCTCCTTGGCCACGAACCCTCGCCGTCCCCTCTCCTGTGCATGTGTCTGCATCTGGGAAGGTGATTTCTCACCTGTGATCCAGGTGTTGATTGGCGCTGACGCAATCGTCACCTGGTACATCTATATGAAAATTGCCTTGTCGCCTGCCTCTTTCCCCCGCCTCCCCCCTCCCCCAGCTAGTGATCCTCCCTCCAGACCCGAGGCTGCTGCGCCCACACGTCACACATCACCTGAGGCTTGTCCTGGCCCTGAACCGCGGTTCCGCGGGGTGGCGGGATCCCCAGTGCCTACACGTAAGAAAGCTCCAAAAGCAGCGCTTGTCGAATCTCATTTTCATACTCTGCTGATATTAAGGGAGCTCGCATTCCAGAAGGAGAGGCAGATGTGCAAACAGACAACCACACTCCAGCCTGACACATGCAGCAAATGCGGCATCGTACAGGTTGTCGCGAGCGCTGGTGACTGAACGGGAGCCGGGGTGCTAAGACAGCTAGAACGTGGCGCAGGCACCCAGGGAGAAGGTTTTAGTCCCCGCGAGGTGGTACGAGCCCCTCCCTCTGCTTCCAGGGAGGCTAGGCTGGGAGCTGTCACCGCTGGCCTCCACCTTCCGAACAGGGGGCACCTCGGGAGGGGGAGACATAGTCCCTTCTGCCTCGGGTTAGAGACCTGTTCCTGTTCCTGCTGTGTGTTCCAAAGGACTGAGCAAGGCTGGGAGGAGGGGAGGCAGGCGGGACTCGGGGGCCTGTGGTGGGGTGAGTGCCTCCCTCAGCTTTGCACACCCTCCCCTTCACACCTGCCCTGGTTCCACTCCTACAAGATGCTGAGTCAAAGACGGGATCCAGAGTGTACAGTGTTATGAAAAATGTCCTACCCTGGCCCAAATTGAGGGAGCACCCTGAGCACACTCCAGCTTCAGGGCCTTTGCCCATGTGGTGTTCTGCATCTGGAATCCTTTCCCCCTAGATACCTGCGTGGCTCACACTTAACTTTAGGTTGGCCCCCTCAGAGAGGCCTGGTGGGCCACCCATTCCAGAGCTGCCCCTGCCTTGCTGCTCCCTGATGCTTTACGCTGGTTTACGTTCTTCGTGACATTTGTTCCCACCTGCCGTATTTCCCCTCGTTCACTTTTTTGACTGTTGTCCCCTCTTCCAGAACGTCAGCTCTTTGAGAGCAGGACTTGCCTGTTCTTATGGTTTTATGTCTCGTGCCTGGAGCAGTGCCTTGTACTGCATAGATTCCCAATAAATATTTTTTCACGAAGGAAGGCAAGACAGGAAGCTGGAAGGAGAGAAGTCTTGGGGCGGGGGAGCATGCTTAATTTTGTTCAGCGCCGTGTTGGTAATAATCTCATTGCCTGAAACGTCTAGTAGAAGCTCCCTCCTGTCTACACGCTCTGGGAAATGCAGTTTTAAGGCGTCAGAACCACCGCACTTGTACGCCCACCTTCTAAATCTCCTCTTTGGGGGTCCCATGTGCCCCTGCCTGCCCTCCCCCCACCCGCTGCTGTGGAGGAGGCTCTTCACTCCTCTCACCCTGCACACCCCTGAGTCCTGTTGCCCTGGACCATCTGCCTCACCTTGTGGTGCTCCTAACACAACCACCAGTTACCAGAGCTTCAGCTGTCCCCCCCCGGTCCCCACTGGCTTCACACCTGTAACTCCCCCATGGTTTGCCAACAAATGGCGACCCTGCAAGCTGGCACCTCCATCCCACCATGGCCCGCCTCACACACGCGTGAACCATCTGCACCCACCGTGAGCCGGCTGCAAGATTTACCCAACCGAGAATGTGTCCTTCCCACCTCCTTCGGGCGGGAAGGGGCCCCTCTCTGGTCTTGAGCTCCTCAGCCATCTGGCTTGCAGCTTCAAAGGTGAGACCCTCAGGGAAGGCAGCCCCACTGGACAGGTGAGCCAGGGGGTCCGCCCAGGGCTGGGAATGGCAGCGGACAGGATCAGATCCTGTACTTCTGTCGCAGTCCTACAGCAATACCCCCCGCCCCTCTTCCCCAGGGCTGGATGTGAAGTGTCTGCCAGCCCTTCCCTCCCTCTCCCATCATGAGAGAGGCTGTATAGAGCATGGGGGTCGGAATGGACCAGAAGGTTAGGCTTCAGTCCCAGCCCTGTCACCTATAGCTGTGTGATCTTGGTAATTACTCTGCCTCTCTGTTTTCCCATGAAAGTGGGAGTAATACTGTCCTAGGATTGTTGGGACAGGTAAATGAGTGAGTGTGTATTAAGCTCTTAGCCCAGTACCTGCCTCACAGTAGGTGCCATGGAAATGTGACCCATTATTACTATTTCCTGCTTAGGACTGACTTGCCGGGAGTCCTCTCGGTCATTGGGCTTCATCCCCCTGAGGGCAGCTCCTCCTTTGTCATGGTTTGTGATGTGGCTGGGCTTGGGGACTTCCCTGATGGTCCAGGTCGGAAAGGCTTCCCTCGCTTCCACAGCCCCCCACCTTCACCCGCCCACTGAGGGTGACCGGGTCATGAATCTGTCCCCAAACTGTGCATGCCTAGAGGACAGGGCAATGCTGAGACCTTTCTGTATCTTGGACCATGGCCTTGCTCAGAGCAGGTGGGAGCCAACTTGGGGACTGAATGAATGACAAAAGGAGAGGACAGAATTGGTCCTTCCAGCTGGTTCCAGTCACTGCTCTCAAGGACCACGCAGGCTCTGTGGGGCTCCCAGGCAGCCTGCCCTCCAGCCTAAGGTTGAGGCTCCCTGGAGGTGAGCCCCCTGCCTTACCCCTCACCCTGGCCTGTTGGGACCTGAAGCCTGGTACCACACAAGTCGATTCTGACTCCACCTTCCAAATTGATCCTGCAGAGGTCGATTCTTGGTCCCCCCACCCCCACCCCCCCAGCCCCAGGGAGTGATGTAACCATTAAGCTCCAGGCAGGGGTCAGGCCCCTGGGCTCGATCCGCTCAGGTTGCCTGCACAATTGAAATCCCTGAACCCATCCTGGCTAGTTTTCTCATTAAGACAATCGGACTGGATTGATCCATTAGATCAATGGCTGGCCATCAGCGGCAGGAAGCCGATCAGATGGGCCTAGATGATCAGCCCAAGAATGAGGTCCCTTACTGAGCTAGAGTGGGGCCTGGCCCTCTGGGATGGGGCTGTGGGAGGCAGCGGAGAGGGTCAGAGGCCTCACCAAGCTGGACTTCGGTGTGGGGACAGGAGTGTTCCCCAGGCTGTGGCTACCAGGGGCAGCTGGTGAGCGAGACACAGCATCTGGGGCTTGCAGCGGGGTAGACTCCTTCCAAGATGGTCAGCTCATTGTCACCCCTCCACGACTGTGGCCTCAAGGGGAACCACCTCTCCCCTTGGGTGGCACGGTGTGTGAGATGGGAGATTTAGAGAGCTCCTCGGGGAGCTCTTCCCCCTTCATCAGCAGTAATTTGGTTATGAGGCTGGGAATGGAGGGGTCTGGGCACCTAGAACACCATTTCCTGATGTGGGTTCCATGGCACCCTGGCAGCACCAGATGCTGACGGGGCTTCAGGGATGGCTAAGGGAAATGCTGGGTTAGATGCGTTTCAGCACGCTCATTTCCCGTGGGACTTAACTGGCTAATGCATATCAAGACCCCGTAAAAAGGTCGAAGGAGGTATTGTGTTTGACCACAGGACTGTTTCTCTGGGACATCTTGTAGAAATACCCTGAGGCATTTCCTCCAGCTGCCAACAGGTACTTTGAAGGAAAAATTGATGCCAAGAAGAAATGTTTCTGCAGGGATCTGCAGGAACCAGGGAGGTTCTCAGGGCGGAGATGTCAATGAGAAAGAAGAATGAGTGAGGAGCTGCGTTCAAGCGCATGGGCACTGATCACACAGTCTCCAGGGTGAACAGTGCCCCCTACAGTTGTGCTAACTCTCTCCGCACCCTGACCCAGGCAGCCCAGCCCTTCTGCTCCTCCCATGGCCTCACCTCCTTTCTCCTTTTTCCCATAGGCTACCTGACTGTGAACATTGAGCCTCTCCCACCCGTGGTGGCTGGTGATGCCGTGACCTTGAAGTGTAACTTCAAGACAGATGGTCGCATGCGCGAGATCGTGTGGTACCGGGTAAGTCGCCACAGCTCTGCCCTCCGCGCCACAGCCAGGGCTGAAGGCAGAGTGCCCAGAACCCCTCTGGAGACCCTTGCAGGCTTGGCTATGTCCTTGGTCCCAGCTCTGTGTTGTCCTGTGCCCTCTGCCCAAACCCTTCTCCAAGAATGCTTTGCTCGGGCTTCTCCTCTGTCCTCAGGCTCTCTCTTATTCTGGTCTCCTTGGTGTCCCTAACATGCCCTTGTGCTCAGAAAACCCCAGCGGTACCAAGTGTGAGAACACTGTGGGCCCTGGTTGCTGTGTAACAAATAAGGAACATCGAAGGCTGGAATTTCAGGTGTGAGGCTTTGGGTGTTATTCTTGACAGAGCCCGGAGAAGACCAGGACAGCATCCTGGCTTCTTGAAACAAATTACAGACATAATCCGCCTTCTAACTCAAGTACATGTAGGACTATCCTGGTGCCTGGCACCCTGAGCTGGGTCTGAGGAGGGGTGCTCTTAGAGACACACAGATGCACACCTGTCCAGGGCCCAGCTGTTGGCAACAGGAGGACCAACTCTGGGCATGGGACACAAGTGTTGGCCTTTTCAGCCACTGATAAGAGCCTTCATGTGTCTGGGCCAGGCAGCCCAGCCTGGTGTCCCTTGGCCACAAGGGAGTCGGGGCTGGCAGGGCTCAGGAGAAGGTCCAGTTGGAATTGACGTTCTTGCAATGCCATGCTAAGGTTCACACAGAGCAAGGTGCCGCCATCTTGGAAACAGGTTGGACAGAGAACTCCCCTTCCAGGATCTAAAACAGCGTTTGGCCACACGTTTCAGTGAGGTCCAGATAGTAAATGTTTTCCTCTCTGGGGACCGTATGGTCTCTGTCACAACGCCTCAGCTCTGCCATTACAGTGTGAAAACAGCCACAGACAATGTGTTAACGGGAGGCCATGGCTGGGTTCCAATAAATCTTTATTCATGGACATTGGGACTCGAATGTCATATCATTTTTACATGTCACAAAATACTCTCCTTTTTTATATTTTCAACCATTCAAAGAAGTAAAAATACATTCTTGGTTCGTGGACTGTACAGAAACAGGCTGTAGGCTGCTGTGGTCCAGTGGCCATGGTTTGCCAACCCCTGATCTAAAACAACACTTCTCTAACCTCTGTCTGCTGCATTGCCCTTTCTTCAGATGAAACCCGCAGATGACACAGTCGGGTGGAACTGCCCTGGATAGAGCGGATGGAGGTTGCCGATGGGGGGTGCAGAGTGCGGAGTGGGAGAAAAGGGTGGCATGGGCAATTTGAAGTTCAGGCTTCTAGAACTGGTTCCTTTACTCATTCACACTACTGCAGCAGGCACGGGGTGGGGCTTGGAAACCCTGCGTTAGAGAATCCCCCTGGGGCACACTCACCATTCAATGCCCTGACTCAGAACTGCGTTCCTCAATCTCCTTGCTCTCGCCCCAGCCTTGGTTGGACCTTCCTGTCCTTGCTGGTCCTTCTTGCCTTCTTGGTCTTTGATTCATCATCTGCTGGTTTGTTGGCTGTGATTTGAGCTCCTTTTAACCAAAATCATTGTTCTCCATCTTAGCACTGTAGCCCCTCCCACTTAAAATTGCTTCTAACCACCCCCTCCCCCCCAGCTCTCTGGGCAGCCTGGGCCCCACAGGTGTGAACCTGGCATTCAGCATCCCACAAGGCCCCAGCGTTAGATGAGATTGCCATCCTGGATAGATCAACAGGCCTAGAGAAAGTCAAGGCATACGCTAAACAGTGCCATGAACTGAATCACTAAGAGGCGTATTTACATGATATGGGAGCTGCTTGGCTGACACACACTGCGAGCATCTCATTAGCAGCTGGCAGAAGGACGCTGCTAAATTAACTGCAGCTCACTTCTAATGACGGGACTGTCTCTCCCTCCACCATCCCTAGATGGGATCGGAATGAGGGGAGGCAAAAGACCCACCCAGCTGGCAGAGAGAAATACAGAGACCCAATGGGAACAGTTTAGGGGGGCGAATCTTGCAGACAGGGAACTATCAGTGTGCACCTCATTGCCTTGCCAGCCCTTGAAGCAACTATCCCCACTCTGGTTTGAAATGGAATTTCTGTTTTGGAGGGGGACGCCAGGGCCGGGGAAAGGCCAGCGCCAAACCCAGGTCTAGGAAGCCTGAACCAGGCTTCCACGTGGCTCCACCCTGTGTCCCCTGAAGATGGGGGAGAAGGCTGGGGCAGGACGAAGACGCCCAGTTTTCAGTCCGGACGTGGACTTTCCCTCCCCTTCTCTGCCCCCAGTGCTGAGAATCCCCCATTATCAACGCCCCCATCCCTCCCCACCCTAGCCTGCCATCCCGTTGATTGCCTTAAAAATCAGTTGCATCTCTTACGATGTCAGGCCCTGTGTGTTGGGCTATGGTAGGCTGCACTAATTAATTTATTTTACTTCATTTCACATCCTTTGACTTCGAGCCTCTGGAGTGGGGAGGGGGTATGTAGATGTATGCAAATCACATGCAAATCGCCCACTGGAGCCAAATGTTTGGGCCCTTGTGCTTCTGTATCTGGATTGAGGGAGCAGGCTCAGTGGACTTGGAAGTCTCCTTGGGACCAGGGGAACCTCGCATGCCCTGTCTGTGATGGTGCGGATGGGGGCAGAGGCCGGGAGGGGGGTGGGGGGGACTCCAGGGAGGTGTCTCAGTGCTGCCAGTTCTCTCTTCTGTCTGCTTCCGCTCTGGCCTTCCCTCACCCATCACCTCTTTTCCCAAGGAGGCAGCTGAATGGAGAGAGATAAGAGCTTACCAGGATGGGGGCTGCAGGAGCCAAGACTCCTTTTGGGGGAGGGGAAGGCAGGGTTTCTAGAGAATGTAGGAGATGCAGCAAGGGGAGCCCCACTCTCCTCCAGTCAGAACCCCCCCACCAGACAAGCCCCTACATCTCCATTCTCCCACCTCCATCCCCCCACAGCTGCCCCCCCAAACAGGGAGCTGCCCAGCGCTGTTTGTTTTCTGTACGTCTGTTTGCTTCCCCAGCTTCCTTTGCCCATCTTCTGTGAATGAGCTTACAGAGCCCGGCTTGGAAGGAAATGAATGGATTACACAGGCCCAGCCAGGGCTGTGTCTCCAATCTCTTTAGAAGGGAAAAGCAGGGCATTGTGGGGAGGCCACCACTGCCCCCTCAGCCCAGTGGGCACAAAATGGCCCAAGACGTGTAAAGCCCAGCAGCTTCCCCTCTGGTCCTGAAGACATTGTCTTAGCAATGGAATCATCCTGAGCTTTCAGAAATGTAATGAATGGATTGGATTCTTTGGGTAGATTGACAGAGCTGATGAAATTGTCTGAAGCAAAAGGGACCACTCCCTTGGGGTTAACAAGACCTCTGGCTGAACATTTGGGAAGGTCTTGCCATGTGGATGCCTTAGGGGTGGGGCAGGGGCAGGGGATGGAAGGAGGTGGCCAGGGCCTGAACCTTGGGCACTTTGCCCCACAGACTCCCCAGTTTGTAGAAGAAAGTGCCAAAACTATAGAATAGACTCAAGAAAGCATATGTGATCAGAGTCCCTGGGCCTGTGCTGTCCAATATGGCAGCCACTACTAGTCACATTGGCTATTTAAATTTAAATTGAATTAAATCAAATCAAATCAAATTAAATTAAAAAATCATGTCCTCAGTCAGCCTAGCCATATTTCAAGAGCTCACTAGCCACATGCAGTTGGTGGCTACCATGTTGGACAGGGTAGGTATAGAACATTTCCATCATCACAGAAGTTTCTATTGGACAGTCCGTTACAGATATTTGCAATTTTTTCTGAGGCCTCTGGAATATACTGTGCTTTCCTGGCAAGGGAATAACAGTGGACTGCTCATGGAGCCAGTTTTCCAGGCAAACTTACTCTAACATGAAGTTCTGAAAAATGAATTGTATTTGTTATGTAACCTGCCATCATTAGATTGGGGGGAGAGGCATGGGAGGGATAGGCAGAGTGACCATCATTCTCAGAAGACCTCTTTGAAAACAGATGTCAAGAGGGTTGTCAGGCACTTGAGGTGCTGGGTATTCTAGTTGTCTATCAAAGCCCTGTTCACCCTCAGGACGCCTCACAGCCCTTCTCCCCATCTCTCCGTGCTCTCTCCACCATTGTATGGCTTCCTTTCCCAGATTTGAGTTTCCCAGACTTGCACTTTTTCCCCTAGAAATATGCAGAGGCTAATAGAGCAGGGGTGCAATTCCATACTTGGCCAGTAGGGGACAGTCACCTAAAAAGCAAACTACCCTAGCATTAAAGTCAGGACTTGGTTCTAGAAAACAAATGATTAATAATATCCTTTACTTAATGATTTCTGTCCATTCGCATCTATAACTGGGGACTCATTCAGTAATGCTGCAAATACGAATCTGAGGGGCTAACGTTATTTAGCCTTTACTATGTGCCAGGCACTGGATACATGACTGCCTTTCATTTTCACGTTGGCACTGTGAGTTTGGGTCTATTGTTAATGCCTACTCTTCAGATGAGGAAACTGAGGCCATCCAAAGAGACCATGTCTCAGCTCATGTCGCCTTCCCTGACTTCCGCAGTGTTCTAGACACTCCCTCCTCTTTGCGTGTCTATAATCCAGCTCATACCTCTCTGTGTCAAAACACCTGTCTGTCAACTGGACGGTGAACATCCTCAAGGGCCAAGGCCAGACCTTTTCCCCGCTGTATCCACAGAGTCACCTCAGTAAATGTTTGTTAAGTGACCAAGTGATAGAACTATAGATACAATTGCAGACCGTGCCACATGGCCCACCTGTGTTTCAGGTGGGGGTGTGTGTATAGCCAATAGTAACTGTCTGCGGGGGACAGAGGGTCTTTGTATGCTCAGGGGGCTTGGTGGCGTGTGGGGGAAAAAGTAACATTTCTTATTAGGGAATACCGTCTAAACTCATTTAGTTGGAGGTCACCTGCCCAGCAGGCAAAGCCAAAGATCTGTTTATATCATAGAAATCCATTAAACAGCCACAGAGAATCATGGGAGTTTAACCTTTCATAGCAGTTTTTATCATCTTTCCTTTGTTTTGTCTCTTTCCTTCACCATTTGTCCCCCAGAGCTGTGCTGGGCCCAGGTTACAAGGCCACAGAAAAGAGAGCCACGGAGGGAGATAGAGGAGGAGATTGATCAGCAGTGATAATGCCCTGCTTTCAGAACCCCAGTATCTTGCTTCTTTCACCTTGTGGGGAGCGTGTGCCTGGGTGTTTGTTTTGCAGTATGAGTGCCTTCTCCGCGATGCTACCGGGCCAGGGCAAGCTCCCGCCTGGGGGCCCTGCTCGATCCGTGTGTGACAGGGCTATGTCTGCTCTGGCCCACGAGGCTGGGAAGCGTAAGGTAGGAAGACAGAGGGCTGAGGCATCAGGATACTTGCATATGAGTTCAGGGTATGTGTCCGGGCAGTGACCTAAACTTTCTGCATTCTAGAAACCTCCTGTGCAATCAAGCATGAAAACACCTTCATTGTAGGCTTCGAGAGATAACGTCTGCAGTCAGACAAGCCCAAAGCGTGATTCATTGTCGCCCTATTCACCTAAACGGTGGCCGTTGTCCCTGCATGTCTCTTGGTAGCTTAAGGGATCGAGAAAAGGAAATTATAAACTGAGAGTGGAAGGTGTTTTTGGAAGATGACCAAGGATCGTCGGATTCCTTGAATTCCATCCTCCCACCTACATTCCCAAGGCAGAAGGGGAGAGACAACCATTTAAAATGGTATATTCTCTGTGTCTACGTGGTTATGCTGGATTTCAAAAACTCACTGGATTTCAATTCTTGGAAATGTTATCACATAGCTAAGCCATTTCAGTGGATCTTAGCTCTTCTCTCCCTGAAGCAAAGAGTTATTTCGAAATGGTTTTACTGGCATTGGCTCTCTTTTAGTGTAAGTCCTTGACAATGTTTTGTTGTCTGAAACCAAAATAGAAAGTGGTGATCATAAGGGGAGATTACGGTCCAATGATACCATCAAGGGCGAGAAGGCAGGTACGCTCTTGGCGATGAGTAGAGACCAGGCCTAAGTCCTGGAGAAGGGAGCCGGACCACCCCTCTGGCTCCTCTGGCTTGGACCCAACCTGACTGCTCCTTATTCCTCCCCTGGACCCACATCCTGATCTGACAGCTCCTAAATCTGGAGGAGGAAGTGAGTAAGAAAGACAAGACACATTCTTCATAGAACCAGAGCCAAGCTGGTCCGAGCTGCCTTGTCCAGGCCTCCTTCCCTTGCCTCTAGCCTCCCAAAGGGGCAGGGTCTCTCTGATGAAGAATGCCCCAGGCCCCATCTCACCACCCCAGTTACGTAAGAGGAAAGACAGTGTGCCAGGGAGACGGCCTGCCAAAGGACAGCTAATCATAGAATAACTAATAACACATAAAGAGGAAGAACACATTGCACTTTTTTCTTCCACCCTCAGGGACAGGTTGAATCCATCCCAGACCCTAATCACAGGGCTCCTCCTTCTGGGGGTGGAGTGGTGGAGAAACCCGGGCGCTCCCCCTAGAGGTCAGAGTGTGAATTGCAGTTATTGCGGCCCCAATCCCTGGTCTTTTAAGGGCGGTTTGGAGTTGTCCACCTTAGCCGCTCTGTAGAATTTTCGGAGGGACTTGTAAAAATATGCCGATGGCTGAGGTTTGGGGCCTCAGGGCATTTTACTTTTAACCAGTTTTCCAGATGATTGTAATGCACTTGGCCCAGCCAGGGACCATGTTCTGGTACATGGGAAACTCTGATTGGAGCTAGCTGCTCCATTCGCTTGGCCGACATTAATTAATCCAGCAAGTAGTTAACTGAGCAGGATGGGTCTAGGCACTGGGGGTGCATCAGGGAACGGGACACCAAGATCCTGAACTCCCGTAGTTGAGCTTGGGGGAGGAGGTAAAAAGATAAACAAACAGGAAAAATACCAGACCAAAGTAAGGGCGGTGCATAGAATTAAAATAGTTTGGTGGGATCGAAAGGGATTGAATGGTCAGGAAAAGACTCATTTAAGCTGAGACCTCAAAGGCAACAAGGAATCCATCTTGCCAGGGGAAGGAGATGGAATATTCCAGGCAGAGAGAGAAGCACCTGCAAAGGAGCTGTTCTGGGAACCAGCTTCGCAAGTTCAAAGAACAGAAAGAGAGTCCACCTGCGGGGCTGGAATGCAGCCGGTTGTGGGGAGTTAAGAGATGAGGCGAGACAGACAGATAGGCAGGACCCTTCACGCCAGACCTTGTGCTCCAGGGCACCAGTTCTGGAGTTGTTCCAAGGGCAGCTTTGGAGGGTTTGGAGTAGGAAAGTAACGGGATCTGGTTCACTTTATTAAAAGGTCACTTGTGGGTAGAGGGTGAAGTGTAGGGGAGGCAAGACTGGAGTCAGAGGGTCCGCATGGAGGTTGTTCCAGCAATAACAGGCAAGGGGTGACAGTGGCTTGGGTAAGAACTGGGATGGTGGCCGTGGAGACGGTGAGAGAGAAGGAAGTTCTGCTGTGGCCTGCAGGTGGCATCTAACAGGCTTGCTAATGTGTTGGCGGGAGGCAGGAAAGGAGGATTCGGGTGACTCCTGGCTTTCAGGCTCCAGCAGCTAGCTGTGGGGGAGGGTGCTATTTCCTGAGACCGGGAGGACAGGAGGGGAGGAGGGGGCTCGCAGGGATTCCCCATCACCTGTGTTAAGTTCCAGGTGCCTCTAAGACATGGGGTTGGAGCTGTCAGAGAAGCTGCTGAGGTTACAAGTCAGAGGTTCTGGACTGCGGTCAGGACTGGAGACTCATACTTGGGGGCCTCAGATATGGATGGTGGGCCTGGGCGAGAGGATGGGGAGAGGGGGCGGGAGAAAAGCACCCAGTGCTGGCCCCTGGGGTGCTCAAATGTTAGAGATAGAAAAGTAGACCAGGGAAGAGGCTGGGAAGGTGCAGCCGGCAGGATGTGACGAAAGCTAGGTGTATGGGTGTCTCAGATCCCAAGGGAGAAGAGCCGGCTCTGTTCAGTGCTGTGACAGGTTGACTTAGGACAAGACCAGAAGAGTGACCGTGATTTTGCCACATGGAGCCCACTGGGGACCTGGACAAGAGCAGCCTCGTTGGAGTTAATGGGGCAGAAGCCTGCCTGGAGGAGGCTGAAGGAGGCCCGTAAGCTACTGGTGACATGGCCTCGATCTTCCAGACAAACCTTTGCTGTAACATAGACTCAGTTGCTTCTGTTGGGTCCCTCTCCGTTTGTATGTCTTTCGTAAGCTACCAGCTACATTATCTATTCCGAACTCGCCCAGCCTTGCAGCCCAGACCTGGTGGCAACCGTGCTCTCCTCCTGGAGGATGGGACAGTGGCTGCAGAGAGAGTTTGGGGGATCCCAGAGTAACTCAGCAGTGCATGTGGTATTTGGAGGAGAGATCCCAGCTCTACCATCCGATTAACTCAGTGGCCTTTGGACAAAAGCCATGCACACAGCCTCCCCAAGGCTCTGCTCCATGCTAAGCCCGGTACTCGGGGCTGGAGACAGAAAGAGCCAGGTGGACCCAGTGCCCCCGAAGGGAGAGATTCTAATCCAGCCAGGCTTCATTACATTGTAAAGATCTGTTTCCTCATCTGGCCAATGGGCTTAATCGCCTTCCCCCAGACATCTTACAGGGATTTGTGTGAAACAGAGGAGATGCCCCGCAGACAAGCTGCTTCCTTCACCCACAGGGCAAGGGACAGAGGCTTTGCTTAGCTTACTAAATCCTCTCTTTGTCCCTGGCCAAACCTCTGGGAGGCCTCTGACCTCGTTCACCAAGATGGAATTAAGAGATTCTCCTACGAAGTTCCTTAGCACTTTGTACATACTTGCATTAGAGACGTATCACCTGGTATCTTAGTTATTCATCTCATTTTTGTGTCTATCGCTGAGTTTTATTTATCTGCTTCTCCAGTATGTGCCATCATGCTGGCAGACCCTGGGCCAGTGTCCTTACATGGGGTCTTTGGATTCCTACAGAGTAGTTGGATAAGCTTCTGGGGTGTCTCCTTGAAATCCCAGGAAGTATGCCCAAAATGTTGTACGTGGTTCTGGGGAGAGAGAAAAGGGGAATTTGACATCCCCCTGAAAAGCTCAAGAACAACAGCAGGTGTCCCCAGGTGCTCGAGAGTATGAAACGTGCAGGGTTTCCACCCTTGGCTCCTCAGGGGCCACACTCAGGATGGATCTAGGAGACCAAGGGGCTGCAAGGCTTCATCAAAAACCTGTGGTCCATGAGCTCTCCGGGGACCTGGTGGGAAGAGGGTGCTGTAGTTAACCTTACTACTTCCCGACGGTGGGAAGAACGTCGGGCGGTTGGGCTCAGCCCAGACACCACAGGACAGTCAGTCTGGGTGTGTGCATGACACCCTTGGATGGAAGAAGGAGAAAAGAAAGGGGGGGGGGAAGAAAGGCTTGCTTTGGCAACATGTCACCGTTCTCCCTGGCACAAGGCGGGGTTTTTTTTGACCAGAGAAATCCATCCTCTTTGGAGGATTAAGATCAAGTTTGTGATATTGGCAATGAGACCGTTTCTCTGCCCGGAGGCTTTCACACAGGACTGAGAAGAGCTCTTGGCTCCCAAACTATTGAGAGGGACACCCAAATAACAAGATGTTCTATTGCACCACACTTGGACACCCCCAGAAATAAACTCTCGCATTGGATGCTCGTGAGAGACATGTAGGCTGGCAGGCCCAAGGTGAACATTTTGATGTCTTAGCTCGGTCTGGGGAGTTTGTCCTCACTTGCCAAGTGCACAGAAGAGAAAACAGCAGGGGTCTGGGGCCAGACATCCTACTGTGTGACCTAGAGCAAACCAGTTTCCCTCTCTGAGCCTCAGGATCTTCATCAGTAAAATAAAAGGGTGAAGTGGGATGGTCTGTATAGAATGTGCTCTTTCCCACCTTGCAACCAGCCTCCCTTCTTCCGCCAGAGGACGCTAAGCTGGGGAGGAGGCTGGCACTTTGCACTCCCAAGGTGAGGCTTGGGCACTCCTCAACAGAGGTGGAGAGGCTCTGAGCCAGTGGACTCTGAGAGCTATACTGAGCCCAGAGGGTGGTTTCCAGCAGCCTTGGCCTGACTTAGCCCTGCTGGGTCTAAGTGACAAGGAGCTGACTTAACTTGTCGCAGAGGATTAAAGGTGAACTTGTACTCCAGCACGCCTGGGGTATAAAGTAAGGTGGCTGAAGTGAGGGATGTTCCTGAGAAACACCAGCCCAGGCTCCTCCTCCCTTCCAAGTCCTTCCTTCTCCTCCTCAGCCCACCTTCTCCTGTTTGGGTGTGTCATGTTGTGGGAAGGGTGACTGTGCCTTCTTACCTGGGGACTCGGACGCCCACAGGCATTCAGTCTCCCCGTTCCCGGCACTTTTCCAAACCACGGAGGTGATCACTGATAGTACCATGACTGCACTCCTACCTCTCACCCCACCCTTCACAAGAGCTCCCATCACCTTAAGGACCGTGTTCAAGGTCCTTCGTGATTCAAGCTCCGTTAGCTGATTTCTGCAGCAATGCTTCCTACCATGTTCCCAAATGGACCCACCACTCCTATCTTATGGCTTATTTGCAGTTTCTGGAACGTGCTGATGCACGCACCGCATCATCCTCTACCTGCTCCAGCTGGCAAACTCCCACTTGCTCGCCAAGGTCAGCTACAAGGTCATTCCCAGAGACCTCCCCTTCCTCCATCCATTTTCCCCTTCCAGCTTCTTCCCCATTCAACCACCAGGCTGAGTTAGATTCTCAGAACATTCTCAAAATACTCAGAATTCTGCCTCCTGACCTGACATCCTGGACTCACATGTTCATTTCTGAGACAGGTGTTTCTCGAGCACCCACTATGTGCCGAGCACTGGGAACAGAGCACTGAGTAAGAACAACGTAACAACCCGTGTTGTTTGTACAGCGCTTGCAGTTAAGCAGGGAAATGGGTATTACATGAAAGATTATCAAAGAAGTGCTTTGAAATTGTGGTAACTGCCCCCAAAAAGGCTTGGTGTTTGCTAGCTGAGAGCTCACAAGGGGGTGATTAATTATAATAGTGGAATGTCTTTCCCCCGGAATGTGACCCCTGTTGGTAAAGGCCAGGTGTCCTGTCTGTCTCTGTGGCCAAGCACATACCTAGAGAATGAATGAATTCGTGAGTGAGTGAGTGAGTGAGTGAGTGTATGAATGGCTTATGTTGTTCTGAGGGACACAAAAGTAAAAACTTTTAGCGGATGAGACAACAAATATTCTCACAATTAGAGCTTGTCAACAAGGGATGGGGTGTCTTGGGAACTGAAGAGATCCCCCAGCCTTAGAAGTTTCTAAGCTCATGTTAGAATAGCCATGGGTCAAAAATGCAAAAGAAAGGATTTCTAGCTTCCTGGCCCAAGTGAGCACAGGGCAGGATGACGCTGTCCATTCCAGCTCTGGAGTTTTATGCTATATCAAGTCCAGCTTCCCAGCAATGACATCGTGACAAGGTAGGGAACAGAGCATCCACCCAGCTTGGCGAGGCCACGCATCAAGTGTGGGACACCAGGATCCCGGAAAGTTCTAGATTCCCACGAGAGGGGCGGATTGTGGATGTCCTGAGAGTCACACGCATGTGGGTGCCCCACCCTTACATGAGCCTTCCAAGCGGCTGAAGCAGCAGATGCCTGGGAGCTGGGAAGAGGGGAAGACTGGATCCAGAAGACCACTCTGCAGCCAAAGGTCATGTCCAGCCCCACTCTGAACATGTCACCCTGCCTGCAACACATCAGGGCAGCATCCCCATCATTCTCATGATGGAAACCAGGATCACTGCTGTCGCCGGAAGCTGCGGCCCCTGCCTCCTCTCCAAGCTGGTCTCCCCGTGCCCCCGGGATGAGACTCCAGAATGAAACTCCAAGAGCCTTGGGGGCGGAAGAAGGCGGCCTGCAGAGGAGGGAGAATGGGCCCTGCTCCTGGAACACCACTGTTCCCATTTCAAAGCCTGGGATCCTAAGGTGAGGTGCCATTGTGCTACAGGAGAGTGGCCAGTCACACTTTGAACCCAGCTGCCCGACTCCAGAGCGACGCTTCTGGGGAGGGGCCACCAAAGGCCATAAATGCCATCCTGGGGGGCGGGAGGGACTTCTCCCCCAGTGACGGGCAACCCCAGGGCTGGACCCTCAGAGGGGCTGAGCCCCTGTGGCCTGGGGAGCCTGTGTCTTCCCCATAATCATCGTCGCTACTGCCATCGCTGTGGCCCGGGGCAAGGCGTGTTAGGCCTCTCTCGGTCACTTCACTGAATTCTCACAGAAATCACTGGATGCCCGTACTGTTGTCCACTCTAGAGCTGAGGACACTGAGGATCCTAGAGGTTGGGGAACTGGCCCCCAGCCTCGAAGACAGTAGGGTGGAGCGGGTTTGTCCACCAGCCCATCTGACTTCCCCTATAGCGCGCGGGATGGTCCACAGAGCTGACGGGGGCGGGGGGGGGGGGCGTCTGGATCCCCCTTGGGGAAGCTCCGAGCCTCCCCCTTGGGGAGAGGGCTGGCCAGGTGAACGGAGTGGGTGGGAGCAGTCAGGGTCTGTCTGCTCGGGACTGTCCTCATCATGACACAACCGGGGCCTGTCTGCAGAGCCCCACAGGGGCTGTCACCCTGGAAGGAGAACCCCAAGGAGAACAGCGTCCCCCCGCAGAGACGATGCAGCAGCACGCAGAGCAGACAGGTGGAGGGGACAGGACCTGTGCCCATCCCCCGGGCTCTCCGCTCACGCAGGGCAGCTGTCCAGGTTCCTTTGGCGAATGTGGGAGAGAGATTTGTGCTCCCGTCCACAGGAGGGTCTTCTTCAAATCGTGGCGCTTAGCCCTCAGAAACCCTGTTCTTGAGGGAGACCGGCAGCCTGGAGTAGCGGGAAGTCTGAATTGGAGACTCTTTTTCGAGAAATGAAATTTATTATTATTATTATTATTATTATTATTATTTTGCAAGTGGTAGAGGAATGCAAATGAGTGTAAATAAGTGTTGTCAAGTAGTGGTTCTTGGGGGACCTGCTTTAATGGAGATAATAATCACTTTAATTGGCACATTAATTATATGTGAGCAGGTGTTTCCAAAGTAATTGAGGGCGTTGGAAAGCTGCTTATTTCCTGAGAGTGGCTGAAACATTCCCCTTTGACCCTGTTTACTCTATGAATATCAAATTCCGCCAGGGGACAGAGAGACATGGAGCCTGTCTGAATCCGTGCGCTTGGACTGACTGAGGTTTCCAGGCCATTCCTTCTTGTATGGAACTGACTCCCCTCGGACCCCCATGCGGGGTGCTGTTCCTGGCCCATCCTCTGCTGGGAGAGACGGGATGGCACAGAGGCACACACGAGGTGCCCCCGCCCTGGGCTGGAGCTGCTCTGGAAGGAGGAGGGGACAGAATGTACAGCAAAGAGAGGAAGAGCAGGTGCAAAGGCCCTGAGGACTGGCCTGCTGGCACCGCATCAGGCGCTGGTGAAGGATGGGGAGGCTGGGGCAGGGGGAGGAGGCTGATGGCAGTCAGGGACTCAAGCAGGACGTGCCACAGCTGGGGTCCCGTCTAGTGGAGCTTGGATTGTAGCCACAGGGGGCATGTGAAGAATTTTAAGCAAGAAAGCAACAATAGCCAATTTTCCAACTCTCTAGACATCCCCCCAAAGATATCTGAAAAGCGTCTCAGACTTGACATGGCCAAAGGGAAATTCTGGATTTCTCCTCCAAAGCCGTTCCTCTCCATTCTTCCCCATCTCAGTAAATGGTATCTTCATCCACCTGGTTACATAGGCCAACCACCTAGGGCTCTCTGCTTTCTCCTCCCTTCCTTTCCCCTCCCCCCACCCCATCCTATAGCCCCTCCATTTTACTCTTCAAAAACACGCCCTGAATCCACTTGCTTCTTCCCATGTCCTGGCCACCCCTCTCTCACCGAGCCTCTATCACCACTGCCTGCTTCCAGTCTGATTCGACCCCCCCCCCGCCCCCCAATCCAATGTCCACACAGCGGCCAGAGTGCCCTTTTGGAGACAGAACAAGGTCAAGTCATTCCGTAGCTTTAGGATAAAACCCCCGAGGCACGGCTCTGGCCCTGCCCCTCCCTGATCTCCTTCTCTCTTTGGCCTTCCACCACGCCAGCCTTGTGAGTGTTCTGTAAGCACCCCCAAAAGTCCACCGCTTCTAAGAATCCAAGCTGACCTGACTCGATTCCTGATACGTGAGAGCTTGTGTCTGGAAGTGCCTCAAAGAAAAGCAGCCTGTGCCCCCAGGAGTATGTGGACCGGAGGTGAAGAAGCCACTGAGCACGGGGATGCTGGAGGCAGAGAGATCCGAGGTCAGTCCCAGGCTCCACCTCTCCCTCTGTCACCCCTCAGCCTCCATGCCCATGTTTGTACAACGGAAGGGAGGCGAGAGTAGCCTTGCAGCCCAGTTTGCCTGCAACCGTCCAGACGGTGCTTGTTATCTGAGGGTAATTGTTAAGAGCATCTCTCTTTCAGTCTCAAAAGTATACTGGCTTGGGTGATAAATCACACCGTTGCCAATTTGGTGTGCAGGCAGTACTTTTCCTATGTTAGCTTTCATGATGGCCCTCTGGTTCTCTGTGAACACAGGCTGTGGACAGATTCGAGGACAGTGCCCCATGCATTGCCAACAGCCCTAGAACACTCTGCACATTGGTCGGAGAAAGGGAGGGTGCCCAGCCTGCTGGATTAAGAGAGCGCTGACTTGAACTTCACCTCCCTCTCCTTTTCCAGCAGGGATAACGTGCCATGATCCCACCCAGCTGTCGGGCTGAGATGGGACCGGGAGGGACGGCTGGTTTGAAGGGGGTATTGCAAGGACCCTGGGGAGACCTCCTCTGCATCTGAGAGCCCGTGCTGGAGGGGAACCAGCTGGAGGCTGGAGGGAAGTCCTTCCGTGGATCCCTCGGAGAAATCCAGCTGCGTCACCGACCTAGTTTGCCCTTTCCAAACAATGGCTTACTCCCCCTCGAGTCATCTTTCAGCAAATAGTTATCAGGAACCCACCATGTCCCAATTGGGGTGCTTGGCGCTGCTCTAGAGTTTCTGTCCTGGTTTAATAAAGGAAACTGGTGACCTTGGCGTGTTTGTCTTTTATGCAGACATCTTACTGACCTGTCAGTTCTAATAGGTTTTTTAAAAAACTTGAATCTTTTGGATCTTTTTTTTTAAGTTATGCAATTATATCATCAGCAAATAGTGGTAACTTTTCTAACACCCGAGAGATACTATCTCATAACGTATAAAAGCACATATCCTGGGACCAGATCACTTGGATTCAAACTCTAGCTTTGCCACGGAGAAGCTGTGTGACTTTGGGCAAGTTACTGAATCTCTCTGCGCCTAGTTTTCTCACATCCCCGAATAAACTTAGGATAGCGCCTAGCACTGCAGAAATATTGGTGTTGTTATTACTTATTGAACGTATTATAATTTGTTGACTTATTCTAGTGTCTAAAACCTCCAGAATGCTTGTAAAATGTTTTGTTGTCTTATTTCTGTTTTTCATCGGATTGCATTTAACACTGTCTATGGTATTTGCTGCTGGTTTCTGATAAATACTATTTGTGTCGTATAAAGGAAGTTCACTTCTATTCCAATTTTACCTAGGGTTTTTATAAAGAAAAATTAATTAAATGCTTCTTAAGAATCTATTGAAGTAATCATATGGTTTTTCTCCTTTAATTTACTAATGTAATGAATTATGTTGATGGTTTTCCTAATATTGAGCCTCCATTGGGTTTTTATAATTTCTTTAAACAAATATCTTGTGTCCCAAATTGAAAGAACTCTCAAGTATTTATTTTTTATTATTATAAATGGAATCTTTCTCATTGGATTTTCTGTGGGTTTCTGGGATGTAAGAGTGCAATGCAATTGATTTTTTTGTGGCTTTATCTTGCATCCTACAAATTAGATGAATTCATTTATTCTCTTTAATAAGTGTGTGGTGGCTTTCCTTGTATTGTCCGAGCATTCAATCTCCCCACCTGACATTTTTATTTCTTTCTTTCGTGTATTTTTCAGATATATTGCATTTATCCATGAACAGCTATGTGTTGCATGCCTACTGTGTGCCAGGCACTGAGCTAGTCTCTGTCTCCTCCATGACTCGATAACCTCTTGTCACTTTTTGACAGGATGAAGTGGTCAGTGAGGTACCTTCTCCGCTGACGTGTTGAGAACAGAGACCCGAGGAAGGGATTGAATCCCCCAGGTCCCAAAGCCCCTTCAGTTCTGATCGGGATTCAAAGCCCATCAACCCTCAGGTCAGGCTGCCTCCTGACTGATGACTCTCGCCTTTAGGGGGGCAGGAGTAATAAACCTTGACCCCAAGGGGCTGTTTCAGACCTCTGAAACGCTCTGGTCATTTCTCGAAGAGAAAGTGAAGATAGGTGCCCTTACACTAAAACCTGACCTTGAACGGACCAGCTCACTGTCCCTCTTCTTGCCCTTGCATCTGGGACTTGCTTGGAATAAAAAGGAGCAAATGTCACTGTTCTGCTTTTTCCCTTCAAGCAGCATCTCAGCTGTGAGGGGCGTGAGTTGGAGCTGCAGTGTGCCTTCGCCCCAGGCTCATCCCCCAGTCCCCCCCCAAGCCTGTGGATGATGCTCTGCTGCTCCCCGAATGAGTGTCCCTGTGAGACCATTGGCATATCGGTCCCCAGCAGGCTGCTCTGCCTGCCCGGCTCACCTCTTGCTGCCCCAGGACTCACGTCCTGCCGGCTGTCATCTTGCTCTTGCTTTTTAGCTAATTAGCCCATCTCATCTTGCACAGACGACCCCCTTCCCTCACACCCTTAGGGGCGTGTACCTTGTATTCTTGCTTCGCCTCCATGGACAACTTCATCATCCTTGTGGGCGCCCTGGCCCCGGCCTCCAGACTCCCCCTCTGCAGTCTCATCCCCTCCGGGCATTGCTGTGGAGGCCCTGGACTTGGGCCTACCCACTGCCCGCCTGAGAAGGCCATGGCTCTGACTCGGCGTGTGCTCTACTCAGCGAGCCCCATGCTTCCGACACTTTTATTAATTCACACCAAACCCCTGCGTGGGTTTGTGGAGGCCTGTGTTGCATGTGGCACCAAAGAGCTATCCTGCCTACGCAAGCCGCAGGCTTCAGAGCCTCCAGGGGTCCCAGGCAGCCCTTGGGCACAGCCCCCCAATCCCGGGCTCTCAGAAGATTCTAGCAAATCCATCAGCTGCTGAGGCTGGGTTTGGAAGCTGCTCCTTGATTATTCACGCCATGCCAGGCACAAAGCTGAGAGCTGTCCATGTACCACCCAAAGCAGGAGCTGGGAGCAACTCCGTTGTAGAGATAGGGAAACTGAGGCTCAGATTTGTGACATGAGTTGCCAAAAATTGCAGGGCTGGGATTTGAATCCAAGTCCTTCTGACTCTGGAGCCCCACGCTAGTCTTTTTCTTGTTCCCCTGAGACATTCAGTGGGTGTGAATCTTCCACTTCACGGGGGCTGCTGGCCTCGATGACCCCAGGATGGAGCCGGCTGTGTCAGGCTTCCGGAGACGAGACTGGTGCTCCAGCCTGTGCCCCAGCTTGGGGCCACAGGTGTGTCTTCTTCCTCCTCATCCAAACCCCACCCGGTCCCCACTGCTTGTTTTGTCATCCTGGGTGGTGACAGCGAATGAGGGCAACGTCTCTTGAGGGCAAGCTTCCAGAGTACTTGGTGGAGGTGGGCACCGGGAGATGACAGGCAGGAGGGAGGGAGTTCCCTGCGCTGCCCCTGAGCTCCAGCCCATAATCGGTCAGGAAAGAAGCAGCCTGTGTGGCTGGTGGCAGGTCATTGGCCCCTCCTGGAAAATGAGGGAAGGAATAACCCCCATGGGGCATTGTGGGGGATAAAATGATATGGTGCCGGCAAGTGTTTGCTGCAAAGTCTGGCAAACAGTATCAATAGCAGTAATAAAAGAAGCTAATATTTACTATAGGCCACTGACTATAGGCCAGACACTAAGCACTTCGTACATATTGGCTCATTTAATCCCCATAGCAACCCTGGGGGTAGGCGCTGTCCTTGTCCTGCTTTGTAGAAGAGAGGACTATGGCTCAGGAGCAAAAACTTGCTCAAGACCATGCAGCTGGTAAGTGACAGAAGTGGGATTCGGCCCCTGGCGGTTTGGCTTCGGCATCTGAACTCCTAAGTACTTCAAATGTTAGGTCCTCCCCACACTCCGCCTGCCCAGACAGATGGAGTCAGGAGCCAGAAGTAAACACTCAAATGGAAAAGCCCAGGAGTAGAAGCATCCACGCTGCATGGAGGATTGCTCCCCAGCCCGGGAGAGAGATGCCCACATAACACCCGCCCAAAAGGGAGGCAGCCAGCTCGCTGGGATGAGTGGGTTCCGACAAGCTGAGCCGGCGCTTCCCCCCTCCCTCGGTCCCTTCAGGGCTCCCTGCATGAGGCTGCACACACACTGGGGCCCTGCCCTTGCCGGCTAACTTGACTTTGAAGGAGACACTGCAACTCATTGCAAGCTGCTGGACTAAACCCTTCTGTACAGCCCACAACTTTGCACAACGTGGGGGGCTTTGGCAGACGGTCAGTGGCTGATTTCTGCAGTGCTGGTGGAGTTCTGCGGCGTGATTTATAGATTGCCTTGATAGAAAAGCGATGCTGGGAATTTCCATTAGAACAGGGCAGCTTGCTGTTGTGGCTTTCTAGAAGGTCAGAGGGTAGAGGCCTGAGAAAATGCTACCAAAGCAGACAGACAGCCTCCTCCTTGGGGCCTTGAAGATTCATTTAGGATGTTGGCTTTTGCCTACTGTGGTCCCTAGGACACAGGTGTTGATAAGACAAGGTCCAACGATGCCACATGGTGAGTTTCCCCATGCAAGGTGCTCTGGGTAAAAATCATTCACTATCCAACATCCCCAAGTCACTCACTTACTTAGCCAATATTTCTGAGCACCTGCAGGGTACAAGGCCCTATGCTAGATGCTAAGAAAATACAACCCCGGACAAGGCAGACAGGTTCTCTCTGCTCCCAAGGACCTTCCACCCTGTTGGGAGGTGCAGAAGGCGTGGACTGGAATCGCTTGTCAGATGATAGGTACATAGCTTGAACCCACAACCCAGACTTGAGTGGTCAGGGTTGGCTTCCCAGAGGAAAGGAAATAGAAGCTAGGGTTTGAAGAATGAAGAAAACTTCTGCAACAGCCTGTGCAGGCCTCTGATGATGAGGGAGCGCAGCACCCTGAAAATTAAAGTGGGCCATCTGGTTGGAGCCAGCCAAGGAAAGGCCAAGAGCAGAATGCAGCTGGAGGGGGTGGTGGGGCCTAGACCACATGTTGACTGAAGATGCTTGAACTGAACCCCGAGGGCAAAAGTGTACCCCCTTGGACACAGAGGAGGTGCACAGTCCTATTTGGTTGCTGGCCTCTGTGCGGTTAGGGAGCAAGGACCAGGGGAGGCTGGGGAGCCCAGGGCAGGTGAGGGCCCCAGGTCAGTCCGAGGCTGCTGCAGCAATCCAGGGGAGCAGTGATGTCACCCTGAGTTAGGGCATTGGCTGGGGGGGCTGGTGGGGAGTGCAGGGGGTGGATTAATGGCCCCGGGCTTGCTGGATGCCCAGCCGGGGAAGAAAGCGGCTGTGTGGGGGGACATGAAGAGGTCTCAGAGAGGAGGTGACAGCCGAGGTGAGCTGGTGGCGTGGGCACCTCCACCAATTCACGAGGTGGAGACAATGGGAGGGAAAGGGGGTCCAGGCAAGGCCAGCCGCATGCGGGTGTCAGGGGCAGCCTCTCCCAGCTCAGAGGGCTTGGCCAGCACAGCTGGATGGCCGCTCCAAAACCCAGGCCCTGTCTCCCTGCCCTGTACCCCTCAATCTCTCTTGCTGACACCAGGGAGCGGGCCAGGAACCACATGGCAAAAGAAGAAGTTCCGGCCTTAAACACTAAACCCTGCCACCACGGTCTGTCCTCATCCTAGATTTTGCCTTGCCTTTCCCACCCTTGCGCCCAGAGGAGGGGTGGGGGCAGCTGGTGCTGCGCCGGAAGCCTGCTGGTGCGAGGGCCCACGATGCTCAGAACCTGCAGCCCAGGCCCTGGCTTCCGACCGCCTTCGCTGCGTCCACACACTCACCGCTGGGCCAGGGAGGCCTCGGCCGCACAGGAGGCCCTGCAGGCTCCTCCACGACAATCTGTCTGCCCTCACTGGGGGGGAGGTGTGCACAGCCCAGGGCTCACGGCACTGTCTGTGTCTGTCTGTGTCTCGGTCTCTCTCTCTCTCTCTCTCTGTTTCCATCTCTCTCTGTCTCTGTCTCTGTATCTATCTCCATCTCTCTGTCTCTGTCTCTCTCTCTGTCACTCTGTCTCTCTGTCTTTCTGATTCCCTCCGTCTCTCCTTCTGTTCTCTCTCTCTCTCTCTCTCTCTCTCTCTCTAGTTCATTCTGTACGGAGGAGACCTTGGAGAGGCCCTATAAATCGGCAGGTGCTCTGCCCATTGGCAAGCCCCTACATGTTGCTTTGTAAATGCTCTTGTGATTCCCTCAGGTGCTGGGATTCTGGCTTCAGCTTCAGACTGTGTGCCTTCAGGAGAAAAGGACCATGTCTCTCCCATCAGACCAGGAACTCATGAGGGCAAGGATTTAATTAAGGCAAATTACTAAAGACAGAGTAGATGCCCCTCTTCGCGTTGGGTCATAAACTCTGTGTAGTTAAAATACCTTTGAAAGAATAAAAAATTGTGGAGTAAAAAGAGGATGTCCCTAGAATTAGAGCCGGGTTGAAATCTGAGCTCTGCCATATACTGGTTTCAACCTCTCTCGGCCTCAGTTTCCTTCTGTGCTACTTGGGGATAGTAACTCAAACCTCAAAGAGCTGTAAAAGTTAATGTTCCCGGTCCACAAACACAGAGTGCCTACCATGTGCCAGGAACTCTGCTAGGTACTGGAATATAATGGTGAATAAGAGAAACAATATCCCTGCTGTAGTAGGACTGGGGTGGTGAGACAGACCATTAATTAATCAATTAGCAAGAAAATATCAGACAGTGAAAATTGTGGTATAGGTAATTTAGGATGATGTGAAAGAAAGTAATGGGCTTCTTATATTGGCTAGTCTGAAAAGGTGTCTTTTAGGGAGTGACACTGAAGCTTGAAGGACAAGGAGCCATGCAAAGATCGAGGAGACGCAGGGAGGACACCTACAGAGGGGAGGAGCATGGGTGCTCTGTCCGGAGATCAGACATGAGCCTGGAACACGAAGGCAAATGGCAGAGAGAACATAAGTCAGAGAGGAGGCAGTGATACCTCACATAAGGCTTTGTAGGTTTAAAAAAGAGTTTTTCATTGAAGTATAGTCGATGTACAGTTATGATGTTAGTTTCAGGTATATAACATAGTGATTCGACATTTATATACATTACACGATGCTCACCATGTGAGTGTAGTTACCTCTGTCACCTTACAAAGTGATTACAGTATTATTGACTCTATTCCCTATGCCGCACTTTTCATCTTTAGAGATTTGTTTATTTTATAACTGGAAGTTTGTACCTCTTAATCCCCTTCACCTCTTTCACCCAATCCCCCCACACCCTTCTCTTCTGATAACCACCTGTTTGTTCTCTGTGTTTGAGTCTGGTTCTGTTTTGTTTTCTTTACCCATTTGTTTTATTTTTTTAGATTCCACACATAAGTGAAATCATGCAGTATTTGTCTTTCTCAGTCTGACTTGTCTCACTTAGCATTATACCTCCTAGGTCCATCCATGTTGTTGCAAACGGCAAGATCTCATTCTTTTCTATGGCTGAGTAATATTCCACTCTGTGTGTGGACACACACATACCACATTTCTTTTCTTTATTTGCTGATAGATGGACACTGAGGTTGCTTCCAGGACTTTGTAGATTTTCTTAACAGTAGAATGTGGACCTGAGTGTAGAGTGTCCAGTGGGGAGCAACATGCTTTGAAAAGGATCCAAATTTATGTTTTGAAAAGAATTCTCTGGCTGTTGTGCAGAAACTGGGCTATAGGAGAGTGTATGGGTCAGGACAGCCTTGGTCGTGCTGCATTAGCCAAATCACCTCCTGGGCTCTGTGGCTTGATGCAGCAAAGATTTCTTGTTCACAGAAAGTTGGATGTGGGTCGTGCCTCTCCAGGGCAGCTTTCCTCCATAAGGTGACTCAGGGATCCAGGCTCATTTCATATTGCGGTTCTACCCTCTCATCATGCACGTTACCACCGAAAGGGGGCACAGAAGCAAGAGAGTCATGCAATTGCTCTTGGGGGCCAGTCTGGAAGTGGCTTAGGTCATTTCTGCTCGTATTCCTTTGGCCAGCACCCAGTCACGTGGCTGCAGCTGCACGGAGGGCTGGGAAATGTAGCTTTCCTGGCTGTGCAGGAAGAGGGCAGCACTATGAGAGTTGGTGATCGTCCTGCACTGTCTCTGCTAAGGACAGGAGCCAGGAGAGAAAAGGGTTAGGAGGCTCTCACAGCCTCCCAGAGGAGGAAAAGTGGTGGCCTGGATGTGGGTGGTGGTGATGGGGATGCAGAGAAGTGGACGGTGTACCGTTGATACAATACCTGGTACCATGCTCGACCAGTAGGCCCCCACTAGACGATCACTCTTATTATAATCCCTTACAATGAAAACATTGAAATGTTCCTTCTCAGGATGGACTCAAATTCCCCTGTCATTTTCTCTGACCCCAAAGGTTATTAGGTTGAGGTACTCTCTGACCAATGCTCTAAAATATATGATCCTGTGGGGTGCCTGGGTGACTCCATTGGTTAAGCCTCTGACTCTTGGTTTTGGCTCAGGTCATGAGCTCATGGGTTGTGGGATCAAACCCCATGTCAGTCTCCCTGCTCAGTGAGCAGTCTGCTTGAGATTCTCTCCCTCTGCCCCTCCCCCTACATGTGCACATGCTCACGTGTGCTCACTCTCTCTCAAATAAATAAACCTTAAAAAAAAAAGACACGATCATAAGACCCTGGAACCTTAGCCTTGGCATGGCTCTTAGAGTTGTCCAAGTCCACCTGCTGTGTTTCTCAGGTGGAAAGAGATGTCCAGAGGAAGCTGTAGACTTGCCCCAGCTGTGGAAAAGGTCACTAGCTAAGCAGAGGCCAAGGGCCAGAGCCAGGGTGCAGGTCTGCACACCCCCTCGTGTCTCTCTATGCAATCAAGTGATGTCTGTATTTCTCCTTCCTCAGCAAGTCCCAGAGCTGGGGAAGTGAGACATGAGTGCAGGAGGTGGAAGGGGTGGGGCTGGAGCTTGCTCACCCTGACCTGTTGCTGCTCTCCTCCCTGCCCCCGTGCTCCTGAGAAACAATATATGGGGTGGGAGAAAGACCACGGGTTCTAATCTGCCCTCTGCCACCTCCTCACCATGACGTCTTCAGTTGGCTACTTACCCTTTTTAGAAAAGGGGGCTAATGACACTGGCCTCGTGGGGTTGTCACTAGGACTGATGAGATAGTGTAGGTGAAAAGGCCTACGCTCAGAGCTTGGCACCTAGGAGACAGGTGGGTATAATTACTGAGAACAACTGTGAAGCCTCCTTCTGTCCTTACTCCTCACACCCACGACCCTGTGCAGAGTCATTTTGCCAAAGCTCCTCCAGGATCAGGACAGGTTTAGGAGCCCACTCTGCCACAATGAATGCTTCCCCTTTCCCCAAGAAGTAGACAGACTTTCCTGGCGTCTTTATCCACTACATGGGGTCCATTGGGCCTTGTGGTAGATACAACTGAACATCCTTCCCACCATGTCTGAGATCAGAGGGGCCACAGCAAACCCAAACTTTCCCTAGTTGTCTAAGGGGCTGCACTATTTTCTGGCATCCAGATGTCCTTAGATAAGCTCCTGTCATTTGCATTGGATCAAATTTATAGAGGGTATAGGAGCCTTTTAGCAGGTGCAAGGGCCCCTTCATCTCTCCATGGTCCTGACCAGCCAACTTTCACAGGCTGGATCCTGCCAGTCCCTGGAATCCAGCATGGGCTCTCAGAGGTAGTTCAATAAAGAGAATTTTAAAGCCTTTTAATGTGTAGCAGGGAATCTGTCCGTTGCCAAAGCACCAATTAAAGGTACAGGACAGTTCAACATGACTTTATTACTAGCATTTTATCTTTGAAAAGGAGGCACGGGGGAGGTGCAGACACTGAAGGCTCTGGGGCAGGCATCTCAGCTCCCTTGGATAGGACAGTCATCTACAGTTACCAGGAGCCTTCCCTCAAAGGCTCCATGGGGAAGCCAAAGGACTCCTTGACTTTGTCCCTACCTCCAGGAGCTCTCAGAACAGTGGAGAGAAATGAGACAGTGGAGTGAGATTGGTCAAGGAGGATGTCCTGAAAAGGGCAGGCTTTAAGCTGGGCTTTGGAAGGTGGGTGTTATTAGGGCACAGTGGAGAGAAGCCCTTCAGGGGGAAAGGCAAGGTTAATGGGCTCACTGATAACATTTGGGAGCACTTTCTATGTCCCAGGAACTGTGCTGAGCACTTTATAAATGATCTCTAATCTCTCCGACAACTTTGTGACATAGGTTCTTTTATTGTCACCATTTTGTCAATATAGAAACTGAGGCTTAGATACTTCAGCCCAGTTTATGCTGCTGGTAAGTACCGGAACCTGGACTAGAACCCAGGCAGATGACCCACGTTTGTGCTTTTAACCCCTGGGCTGAGAAATGGGAGGAGAGGTGTGGCAGGGTCACGAGAATGGGATTCATGAAGCTGGTAGAGTTTGTGTTTATCTGAAGCCCACAGTTCCCCATGTCCCTCTTTCTGAGCCTCCCAAGGGCCTCCATCCACTCATTTATCTCTCCATCCACCCATTCATCAAATCTAGATCTACCACCTAAACTGACCTGGCATAGGCCCCAGCTCCTCTTACCAGCTGTCTTTTCACCTGCTGTTCTAACAGGTGCCTTTGGAAACTGTTACTCCCAAAGGAGTTTGTATCAGGTGGCTGATGGTCTTGAAATTTCTCATCGACCACCAAATAGACTGTTTAGACTGTTGCCTACACTACTCTTGGACATAGGCTGCCTAAGGCCAGTGGCTCTGTCCCACTTTTGGAATCTTCCAAAGAGATTTTATCTATGCCTAGAGCCCATAAGACTGTGGTGATCGTTCAGGTGTTTGACAATCCATTCACCTCATCCATCCATCCATCCATCCATCCATCCATCCAACCATCCATCCATCTATTCATCCATCTATCCATCCATCCATCCATCCATCCATCCATCCATCCATCCATCTATTCATCCATCTATCCATCCATCCATCCATCCATCCATCCATTCATCATCCATCCACCCATCCATCTATTCATCCATTCATCCATCCACCTACCCACACACCCGTCTACCCACCCACCCACCCATCTATCCAGCACATATTTTGAGCCAGTAACCTTGTCTTCCTTATACTGGGCCCTTGGCTCTGTAGACTAGGACTTTCTAGAAAATGGTGAAGTTAGTTCACAGCCCATCTCCATTTAGGCTTTGTCAAATGATAGATGCTCTGAATCCACTAAGTGAAATATACTGACCCCAGGACAAATGACAGGCCTGGATCTGTCCAGACTGACCTTTCATTCTCTAGCCCTTTCTGCTGTAAAAAAGTGGTTGAAGTATGCCCCCACTCATATTACAAGTAAAAAACTGAGGCTTGGAGGAGAGGACTGAGAAATCAAGAGCCAAACCCCACTCTTAGTCCCTGGCCACCTGCTCAGTGCCCACCCAGCTTGGTGCCCCTGCTGGGCTTATGAGGGTTTTCTCACATATCTAAGCAGAGTATTGTCAAGCCCAATATTGCCCACAGTTCTGTGTAGACCTGCTGCAAGCCCTATGATTATGGGCGGACATCCTGACAGGACACACAGGTGACAGAATAAGGACTTGAATCCCCAATCCTGATTATGCTATCATGCCCCACACTTTCTCATGGTCTTCGACTTTCCCTGTGCTCCTCACCCTCATTTCTGTGACTGTGTCTTTCTCTCTTCTAAGTCACTCCCTCTTTCTGTGTACTTCCCTCTTGATTCTACCCTGTTTCCCTTTTCTGCCTCCCTCTTCTTATTTGTGCTCACACACCCTGATACTCATCCTTAAGCACCCTCCTCCTCACTCCCCATACCCACTAAGCCCTGCCACTTCCATTTCTTAAATCTCTCTCATTTGTGTCCACTGGCTTCCATCCTGAGGCCCCACCAGCAAGTCTGTTCCATCACCCTGGTCAGAATGATTGTCACCTCCTGACCTGCCCAGTGGTATGGGCTTGCCTGGCCCCAGTCCATGCAGCTGGAGGGAACTTTCAAGATGTAAACCTAATCATATCATTTCATTGCATAAGGCTCTGAAGCAGCCTGCTGTTGGCCTCGGAATGGAGTCCAGCTCTGTTCCATGTTATAGAAAGCCCTACAGAATCCTGCCCTTGCCCACCTCCCCACTTCATCTCCCACCAGCCCCCAACCAGACCCTCCCACCTGGCATCCAGCCCTAAGGAGCTTCTTTCAGCTCTCCAAATAAGCCATGCCCTCCTTTACCTCTGGGCCTCCCTGGAACATATTCACCCGCCTCTCTTACCGGGGTTAGTCTGACTCATCCTTCAATTGGGCAGTCTTTCCTCTACTCCCAAATCTGGGTTGGATGCTCTGTATTTCCACGATCTTCTCTGCTTCCTTTATGATCATAGCATTTATCAAAGCAAATCTGAACTGGCTGTTTCATTGTCTGCCTCCACTGCTGGAGCCACAAGGGCTTAGGGTACAATAGGCTTCCAGTTTCCCAAAAGAAAGCCTAAGGGCTGATCCCTGAGTCAGGCTCCTAGGTCACCAAGGGAGCTGGGCTCCTACAGCCATCGCTGGGAGCTGTCCACGGTGCTGCCGGGTCCCATGTTTCATTGAGGAGCAGCCTTGCTCAGACATCATCTTGGAGGTGGCCCTGTGCTTCTAGATATTTCCCACCAGCGAGGGAAAGGCCTTGGTCTGACCTTCTAAATTCGCAGTCTGCTCCACCTGGTGAATTTGACTCTGCTTTTATGTGGAAAGCTCAATGGGAAAGCTTCAGGCCTCCTGATACCACACCTACCTGTGGGCATTGGGCCAGATTTCTGAGAAGGGGCCATCCCAGCAACAAATAATTTACGAAAGAGTTTCTCTGTCCACTAGTCTAATCCCCCACCCTCCCTCCCTGGGTATCGGGGAAATAGAGACCGGGTCCCCTTTCCTGAAACCCTGGCTCAGGGGCCGGCAAGGGCCCCCTCTCCATTCAGCTTCTTTGCTCTGCATTGTGCCAGGAACCTGCTCGCTATCTCTTTAACTCACCCATCTCAGTTGCTTCCCCTTTTCCTCTCAGACTCAGCCCTCTTTGTAATATTGGATTAGCCCACTTTCTTGAAAGCTGATTTCTATTTGCATAATCCTCCCCTCTTGGAGTTGCTAGGCCCTCAGTGATAAGCCGATGGGCCGGGGCAGTCAAGCAAATTATACACTTTACTCTGAACAGCCACGGAAAGTGGAGGAAGTTATTTTTTTTTTAAAGAAGACACGCTTTATTTTTATCTCCACATTCCTTTTGACCAGTTGTGCCAGCCCAGTTTTGGGTGCACTAGTTTACATTTCCTGGAACACATAGATCCTAACTAAACCGCAGACAGGATGGAAGTTAGACCTTAGGAAGGACTTCCTAAGAGTGTTAGAGGAGAGAATGCATATGAAAATCCCTGGTAATGACAGCACATTACACTTTATCTACAGAAAGCACATCTAATTTTCCCCCCCATGAGACACTATAGGCCCTCAGGACAGGCATCTCTCCCAAGTGACAGTCTAGATTCCCAAAGCTCAGACAGGTGTGGGTGGAGATGTGGATAGAACCGGAAATAGAGAAACAGACCCCAGTGGTCATGATGCCCAGCTCACTGAACTCACTTCCAATCAACAAACACCCACGACCTGCTGTGTGGCAGAGGCACCCAGCCTACAGGCCAGTGAGCCTTTTATTGAGGACCTACTGTATGTCCATCCACAAATTACAGCCCTGGGGATTTAGCACAGACCATAGACCTCTAAAGAAAAGGGGATGGAAGAAGAGCCAAGACGAAGGCACCTCTTATCTCAGTGGTGTCCTTCTCTTGCCCGGTACCAGGACAGAAGATACAGTAGCCCTCTCTTCCCTCTCCATGAACCCTTTCCCCTGAGCATTTTCTGAGGGGCCCATGGGCAAAGCGGCAGTCACCCACTCTCTTACAAGTAAATGACGCTCTTCATGGAATGGAGGCTGCAGGACTGCTGAGCTCTATTCGTACGACTTGTAAATCAGCATGTCAGGCTCTCCTGCAAAACCCAGGAACCTTTTGTGTAGGGAGGCAGCAGCTCAGCTGGTCCTTTCCCATCCCCCAGAACAGCCAGACTCGTTGACATGCCTCAAGCCCACCAGCCCCCTAGGGTCACACATGCACCAAAGACATACACGCAAAGGTGGTAGGGATGGAGGGGGCAGGGGCTCCCTTCTTTGCATTGGGCTTTGCTCTCTGCAAAATCCTTTCTAGGGGAAGTTTGGGAATTAAAAGGATTTCTATCCACCACACTCATTGCTCCTCTTCTCTTTCAAGGCTGATTAAGAAGCAAAATATTCCAGAGGCAGGAGAAGGGACTCAATGATCCTTAAGTGTCAGGTGGACCCTGTTGTCTTTGGGGTGCCAATAACCCTGACCTTGGCAGGTGGTACCTTGGGCAAAGCCGGAAAGGATGGTAGAAAGAACACAGGACTGGGAGCTGGGAAACCTGGCCTTGATCTTTGTCACTGTCTGAACTTGGGCGTGTCTGGGCCTCAGTTTCCCCATGTGTGAAATGACAACTCTGGTATAAGAATGTTTAAGGAGAGCGTTATGCAGGAAGAGCTCAGAACTGCCACTGTGCGAGCTCAGGCAGTTTGCTCCACCTAACTGAGACTCAGTTTCCCCATCTTTAAAATGGGGAGACACTGGGGCGCCTGGGTGGCTCAGTTGGTTAAGCCACTGCCTTCGGCTCAGGTGATCCTGGAGTCCCGGGATCGAGTCCCACATCGGGCTCCCTGCTGAGCAGGGAGTCTGCTTCTCCCTCTGACCCTCCCCCCTCTCATGCTCTCTCTCTTTCATTCTCTCTCTCAAATAAATAAATAAAATTTAAAAAATAAAAAAAATGGGGAGATACTTCCTTTCATATGATCTTGTGAGGATTGGGTGCACACTGACATCAAGTTTCTGGTGCAGTGCTTGGCATCTAGTAAGATCTCAATACTCATCTCTCCCCCTCTGCTGAATCTGGTTTCCGGAGAAGCTTTCTGCAACCAAATGCCATGGGGCACCCAGGCCTGAATGCTCATCTGAGTTTCACAGTGGACAGAGCCAGGCAAGGAGCCAGGTGCAGCCCCTTTCTCCTTCCTTCTCCCCTCAGCCTCTGGTGAGGCCCTTTTGAAAGCAGGTAAAACACTAATAAATGTTGAAAGAAAGGAAATGGGCCTGGCCTGCCGAGTCTTTGGATGAATAAATAAAACAGCAAAATGGAAAAGATTGCCCCAGAGTTGGGCATCTGCCAGATCCCCTTGAGGCTGGGACGCACTGCTGAGTCCAGTTTATGAGAGAAAATTTGGCTTATTACAAAGACCAGGCGCTTTGGGGCCAGGCTAGCTTGAGTTTTTTGTTGTTGTTGTTTTGTTTTGTTTTGTTTTGTTTTGTTTTTTGTTTTTGTTTTGTTTGTTTCTTGAGAGAGAGAAAGAGAGAGCATGGGAAGGAGGGGCAGAGGGAGAGAGAGAATCTTAAGTAGGCTCCACACTGATGCAGGCTCGATCCCACAATCCTGAGATCATGACCTGAGCTGAAATCAAGAGGCAGATGCTTAACCGACTGAGCCATCCAGGGGCCCTGAGTGTGCATTCTTGATTCTTCCTTTTGAGCATCTCTGTGATGCTGAAGGGGACCACTCTGAGAGTCAGTTTCTTCATCTGTGAAATGGGGAGATCCATACCCACCTTACAATGGTCAGGATTAGAAAGAAAGCGTCTGCCAAATTTCATGGCATACACTAGGTGCTCAATACAAGCTAGTATTTCACCCTCTTCCAGGAGCCTCCAAGACCATGGAACAAAAGAGGGGCTTTTCATAAATGAAATTATCTCTGTTAACTTTAGGGGACAAAGAGGAAGTCTGAAAACGACCAGTGGACTCAGTGCCTATGAAACTCTCGATGGAAGTCCACCCATGAGCTGCCTTCATTTCATCTTCATCTTCCCAGAAACTTCTAGCCTCCCCCATGCCTCTGGATAGGGTCTGCTCTCTTGACATTTCACATTAAAGAACAGGAAGCACAGGAGAGTGAGGGTTCACGGGTGTGTGTGTGTGTGTGTGTGTGTGTGTGTCTAAGACAGGGAAGCTGCACCCATGTTTATGGACTGGGGACCAGGAGCCAATGGATGGGAGAGCTTGGTGGCGAGGTGGGAAGGGATGAGGAGCAAGGCCCAGCCCGTGTAGGAAAGGACGGCTCCCGTGCTCAAGCAGAGAGGTGGCCGCGGGAAGGAATGGAAGTGGGTGCACAGCAGAACAGGATGGCACTCGGGCAGCGCATCGACTCTGCTGACAGACAAACCTGGGTCCAGACTCCAGCTCTGTCACATGCTAGATCCTTTTGTCTCTGAGCCTCAGCTTCCTCTCTTCTCAAATGGATACAATAGCCACGACCTTACCCATGTGGGGTGGGTTTAAGAGAAGCTTCTGGTATGGTGCTTGGCGTTTGGAATCTTCTTCACAAAGGTCAGCTCCCTTTCCTCTCTTGGCTAGAGGAATGCAGCAGGGGGTGAAGGAAGAGTCAGGTAAGGGGCAGGAAGGAATGATGCGGGGGTGGTCCCAGGAGAAGGAAAAGTCCAACGTCCTTTCCCAAATGACTCCGTGTCTGTGTCAAGGGGGAGGGCCAGGTTGCCCGTCCTGGGGTCCCTTGGTCAGTCAAGAACCAAGAGGCTGAGAGACGTCGGCAGGGGCTCTGCCTCATGCTTGAAGTTTGCATACATGTCCTGGTCTTGGCTCATGTGGGCTTCGTCCACACGATGCTCACTGAGGTCACCTGTGTGAGGGAATGTGTTGAGGATGAGTGAGCAATCAGGAGATGGAATCCAGGCGATAAGATTGGGATGATCTCTTTGCCTTCAGGCCAGAAGCAGCCAGAGGCAACTGCATGGCGAATCATAGCTCCTTCATGCTGGTTCCAATGCGGGGTCAGCTGGGGGGCCCTGGGCCAGCTAAGCTCACTTGGCCTCAGCCCTGCATATCGGGTGGCTAATCACTGCACCTCCTCCAGGGACTTGATGGCACAGTTAAATGTGATGATACACATGAAGCTGGCTCAGAAGAAGTGCCCCATAATGTCAGATGGGAAGGAGGGGGAGCAAGAGAAGAATGTCGGTCAGGGTATTCGGGGCTGGACTGGAAGGACCTGGTACTCTCGGAACTCATCCTCTATACCAGCACCCAGAACGTCTCTCCTCACCTTCGCCTCAAAGATCCCATAGAAAGAGCTGGGTATCGGGTCTATCTTAGGTGGGTTTCCCCTGAACCGCTCCCCAACACAAAGATTTGAGGACATGTCATTTATTCCAGAGGTGATCCCAGGGGGTTGTTTGGGAAGTGGGTCGTGGCACAGGGAAGGAAGGTCAGCCGGTGAATAGGGTGCTATTGAGCAGGTGGGAACTGAGGCTCAACATCCCAACCCCGACAGGGGCTTCGGGAGATGCTGTGGGGCAGGACCTGCTAAAACCTTAGTGTGCGTCGGAATCACCTGGCGAGTTTTTTTGTTTGTTTGTTTGTTTGTTTTTATTTACATTCAATCAGCCAACACATAGTAGTATATCATTAATCTCAGACATGGTGTTCAATGATTCATCAGTTGCATATAACACCTAGTGCTCATCACATCACGTGCCCTCCCCAGTGCCCTTCACCCAGTTACCTTACCTACAAGGTTTTTAAATGAAGATTCTGGAACCCCACCTCCAGAGATTCTGGTTCCCTTGGTCCAAGACAGAGGCCAAGCGTTCATGTGTCTAAGCACCTCCCATGCGCTGCAGAGGTCACACGTCGAATAGTGGTGAAGACCACACGCAGAGTGACCCTGCCCCACCAAGGCTGGGGACTCTGGGTATTTGTCCGCCCACTCCCTGCCTGCTATTACTGAGGACAGCTTCCGAGGTATGAACACTCTGCAACTCCAGGAGCCAAACACCCAGGCTGGGGCATATAGACGTGGGTGCAGAGTGGGTACACAGGCATCTGCTACAAAGTCAGAAGGCCTGGGTCTGAATCTTGGCTCTGTCACCTATGACCTGCAGCACTCAAGTCAAGTCTGTAACCTCTTCAGGGTCCTCATCCAGAAAATGGGGCTGGTAATTGCAATGTCAGTGTCATGATGGGGATTTAGTGGGGTCAATCTGGTGTGCGCGGCTGGCACATAGTAGGTGCACAGACGTGTTTGTGGAATTGGTAGCAACACTGTTGCTGAGTGGGTGTGTGTGAGCTTTGGATCCTAGAGAGGGCTGGAAGCCAGACACCATGGCGAGTCCCATCTGGGCACCTGCTTGGCTCCTCACCGCCTTGAAGACTAAATCATGTATTGAGGGAGGATCTTCTTTGCTAAGAACCAAGTCCATTCCATCTCAGGAAATCTTCAGCAGAAATCCAGCCTCGTGGCCCAGCGTGCTTTCCAGCGGGGCTCCTGAGGCGGGTCTACATCTTGAGCAGTGGTTAGCAGCTGCGACCACACAGTGAATGATGTGGCAATGGGACAAATCAGCCACCTCCCCTCCCATCCCAGGCCAGCCCTCAGCCATCCCACACCCTCCCTGACCTCAGCAACTCGAAGACATAAGAGGGAGGGTTCTGGACAGCTGCATGGTGATGGGTCAGCACCTGCGAGACATGGGCCAGATGTGTGGGTCGGGGGTGGGGTGGGCTGAGCAGTGCAGAGCCGAGAACCTAATACCTACATCCCCTGTGGAGATGCTGCTCAGAGCCAGCCTTGGGAATGGCCCTAAATGCCCAGGATAGATTGTGCTTTCCCAACTTGGTTCTGTCCTCACTTGTGACTCCCCTGCCCAGATGAGCGAGGAAAGAGAAGGAAGAATTTGGGGCTCTTCCCATACCCCACTTCCCTACTAGGTGTGTCATGGAACCAGAGCGGCTCTGAGCATTGAAATTTGGGCCCAATTCTGCCTCTTTCTTGCTGTGGGACTGTGGAGCTCTGGTTTCTACCCCTGATGTGAATGCATCAGGTTATCGCTGTGCCCCTTTTCTGCCCCAACAGCTTCCAAATCTTCATCCTTTGGGCGTCTCTCAGAGCCATACACTGCCCCAGCCAGGCAGGCTCAGGTAGGACCCAGAGTCGCAGCACCTGGAGCCCCAGGGAAAAAATGTGGATCCCCGGGTCCCGCCAGGCACTTGCTTTGTCTTTCCCTGCCTGCCCATCCCTGGAAGTCTCACACCCACACTGCATTTTAAGAACTGTTGAAAAGATGGGAGAAGGTTCTCTCTCTCCCTCTACTCCATAACCAGTTAAAAAAAGTCCCCCAGCCGGGCTGGGTCACCCGACACTGGTGCATGTAATTTCTAAGTGGAAACAACAACTCATCAAACAGAATGGTTTACAATTGCCTGGGATAAAACTATTTTCTTTTCAATCTTCTCTGGAAAGTGACAGATAATAGTCAGCCTGGAGATTGTAATATTATTAGGGCCAAAAATAAAATAAAACCCCTTAACTGCTTCCTCTTACAGAGTGAAGCCAAATATTCTTCAATTCATTTAAATAAAGTGATTGTTTTCCTTGTTCATATATCTTATGTTGCCAGCAACCTGCACTGCCGTCCCTCCCTCTGAAGAGGGGGGCGGTCGTCTTCCCCCTCCTCCCTTGTCTCCTGGGATCTAATCTCTGATTCGTCTCCCTTCACAGGGGTCCTATTCAAACCCACCAGCAAGAAGCCAAGCATTTATAAACCACTTTTAGCAAGCTTGCTTCCAGTCCAACCCACCACTTATATTAAATGAGATAATACATATAAGGTCCCCAGAACCAGGCCGGGCATATAAGTGCCCAACTAATGCATAATGCCATTATTAATAATGTTGTAGGTGGGACACTCGAATGCCATGATTTTTGTCACACTAAGACAACATGTGCCCTCAGAGAGGATGCTGTGCACTGAGCCTCAGTTTCTCTAGCTGTGAAATGAGGAGAGAAGGTATGGACAGAGTAAGTCCAGAAGAGGGATCGGTATGCTGGTATCTCTTTCCAGGAGGACATCATGATATGAAGCCCCCGGGGAAAGGGTCCAATGTGTTTAAGGCCTCTTTCTCTTATTCTCTTATTCAGTATATATTCCATATATAAACAGAAACAGGCCAGCAGGTGCAAATTCAGCTGATGAACAATTTAGTTCATACTAAACCTCTCTCTTCCTCTCTCTTCTCTCTCTCTCTTCTCTCTCTCTCTCTCTTCTCTCTCTCTCTCTTCTCTCTCTCTTCTCTCTCTTCTCTCTTCTCTCTCTCTTCCTCTCTCTTCTCTCTCTCTTCTCTCTCTTCTCTCTCTTCGTAACCTCTCTCTTCCTCTCTCTTCCTCTCTCAGCATTTCAGAAGCATACTTCTGGCTCTGTGAACTCCTACCACTCACCTTCCACCACTCACCTTCTGGAGGGAGCCTGCTTGTAAACCTCTCTCTTCCTATGCGCGTCATCCTAGATGATCCTCTGAGTGCAACTTGCTTCTTTTATGCTCCTGCCTCTTCTTGCCAGATGTGGTGACTTAGGTATCCCCACATCCTTGGCAACCTTACCTTTCCCCTTTTCCACCAAGTAGAAAAGGCCGCGCACACGTTTTAGGGCTGTGATGAGCATTCCAGCCGGCCCATGAGCAGGGCTGACCTCGTGGTGGACGACCCCACACATGGAGCCACTGGAGCCATCACTGAGAATAAGCCCTTCATTCTTACTTTGTTTTCATAAGCCTGCAGTGCAATCCCTTACCCGCGACCCGGAAATCAGAAAAGACCTGAAAATTGAAAGATTTTGGGGGGTTTGGTTTTTGTTTGTTTGTTTGTTTGTCTGTTTTTGGTGATCCATTTGGTGACCAGACTGGACCTGACTTGAACCGATTTGGTGGCAAATCCCAGCCTGAGCCGATGGGAGGTTATTTATGGTGTTTTTTGTTGTTGTTGTTGTTGTTGTTTTCTCATTTAGTGTTTCCATCCAGACGTTTCACGGCAGAACTATTGATGTGGGTGATTACAGAGTGAGTCCTCAGCCCCACCGCTCGCCCGGGGAATCATGTAATAGACTGAACAAGAACCACATCACCTTCCTGCAGAATGAGGCCTGAGTTCCAAACACATCTGGCTCCAGTGTCCCGGATGGGGATTGTGGAGCGGGTGTTGCGGTCAGGCACGGAGTCCCACCCCTGTGTGTCCTCTGTGTGCCTCCTGGAAGCTTGCACTCTTGGCAAGTCATGGTTCAGACAGCTGTCCTGTCACTGACACGTGGACGGAAACCCAGCTTAGCCCCACCCACCTAGGCTCAGCGCCTTGCCACACCGCACAGGCATGCGCGCGCACGCAGCAGCCCTGCGCCCCCGCTCAGGCCCTTCCTCGGGGTCCCGAGTCCCCATTTCTCCAGGCTGCCTCATCACCATTTCTAGGCTGACGTCCATGCCCACCAGGCAGCTGGAAGGGAAGGCCTCCGCCCTGCCGGACGTCCACATGCCTGCCTTCCCCCACGCTGCGCTGATGGCTGAATTCTCTGCTCTTCGTGCAGATTTTTGGCACTAGGTCCATGCAGCCGGGGATCTCACAACACACGGGCGCGTTTCCCAGGCAAGCCCCCTCCTTCCTTAAGCTCCCAGATGGAGAAGCAAGTGGAAGCCCAGCCAATCGCCTCTGTCCAAGGTTCTGGATCTTCTTCCGCGGGCACTTTCTCCAACAGGTTTTTCTCCTGAGCCACGGAAGCTTGAGGCGGCCACAGAGGAAAGGGTCTTCGGTAACTCAGTGCAAGGCTGGTGGAGCCAGGAGCGGTGGGGGTGGGAGTCCCTTTCTATCAGACTGTGCGGAGGTGGGAATGACCCGGAAATGTATCGTTGCATGTTCTGGTCCAGCTCTGGAACAGCAATACTGAGTATTTCTTGACCACTTGTTATGGATCAGGCAATGTTCTAAGCACTTGACAAGAACTATCCCACTTAATCCTCTCAACACTTTATGGGATGAGTTCTATTAGTATCTTTACTTGATAGATGACCAGACTGAGGCCCAGAGAGGCTAGGTAACTTGCTCCAGGTCACACAGCTAGGATTTGGTGGAGCCAAGAGCTGATCCCAGGCAATTGGACTCCAGAGCCCAAATTTGTAACCATAAGTGTGTCAGCTACCTATTGTCGTGGCAATGCTGTGTAACGAACGACCACAAAGTCTCAGTGGTTACAGTAAGCACGTTTTGCTCACATATCTGCAGTGATGAGCTAGGCAGATCTGTTTTCCTGGCTGTGCTTGCTCACAGGCTCCAGGCACTGACTGACTCTTGGCTGGCCTAGACATTGCCCTCACTAATGGGAATGAGTGGGCTAATGGGTAAGGTGGGACACTCATATAATCAGAAAACAAATGTCACTGTGCATGGAGGGCCAGCTGATTTGGAGAGATACAGGAAAGACCTGATTCAAGACGGTCAGTCTGGGTAGGCACCCTGTAGGAGGTGAGGCTTGGCCACAGAGAGGCAGAAGAAGTTCCCCGCTGGACAAGGGTTAGAAAGTGGAGTCAAAGAGTGCAGGGGAAGAGGATGGAGGAGCTAATTTCCCAGCACCTTGGCCTTTTATGAGCTTCCTACGTACCTTCCCCTGGCCTTGCTCAGGACCCACTCTCAGAGGGTCTTCTGCATTCCCTCTCCCCAATAGCCACTGTGGGGAAGGATATCGCTGAGCACAAAGGGAGAGTGTGGAGGGGTTTGGAGAAGGAGGCCCCAAGCCCCCTTGTGAAACTTGGTGGAGAGAGGAGGGGGGGCGGAGAGAAGGGACAACAGGTCCTACAAGCTGGAACCTGCTCATTTCCCAAGACACGAGCTCTTAGGTGGCAGAGGCTCTGTTCTTTGGGCTGTGCCTGGCTCCATCAGTAGAGATAGAGGAGCTAATTCTCTGGGTCCCCAAGAAGAGCCTCCAGAACAGACGGAACTGCATGCAGCTCGTAGGCCAAATCCGGCCCACCACTAATTTTTGTAAATAAAACTTTATTTGAATACAGCCATGCTCATGCACTTATGTATTGTCTACACTGATCAACAGCAGAAGTGAGTCGTTGTGACAGAGACCACGTGGCCTGTAGAACTTAAAACTCTTTCTGCCCACCTCTTTACGGAAAGCTCTGTGACCCTGCTCTGGAACATGAACTCCCCAGGGCAGGAATCTTTGCCTCTTCTATTCTCTGCTCTGTTGCCAGCGCCCAGAACTATGCCTGGCACGGGGTGGGTGATTGATCAGTGTGTCCTGAGCACAGAAATGGCCTCTTTCCTGTCCACCTTCCCCCACCTGCTGATGATGCCAAATGTGAGCTGTCCATGGTGGAGGAAGGAATCCCTTTCCCACCCCACAGAGCAACATTGTTCTGGCCCTTTGTTTAATTCTGCCTGGACTGATCATTTCACAGCTGAGGAAACAGAACATGAAGAGGTCAAGGTGAACAGCTTTAGTCTTCCAGCCCATCCACAGCAAGCCAGCCCTGGGACCCAGGTCTCTGGGCCCACATCTCAGGCTTCTTTCTAGAAGATGCCCTCAAATCTTCCAGAGCTTCCCTCTCTGTCGCCTGAACAATCAACTTCGAGTTTCCTTCTTTGGGGTTTGTAGGAGGTGCCCAGTGGATGCACATACTTTGGGGCTGTGGGGGGGCAGGTGTTAGGGACCCCTGCATCCCTGGGGAGTGAGGCTGAAGCAGAGAGGGGCCCCGAGCTTCCAGAAGAACACAGCGTGCACTCAGCTGGGAGGCCCTGAGGCCCCAGCTACGATTTGTCTCTCTTCCAGCCCTGCTTAGGGTGGCCACTCATAAGGCTTGTGATTGGGGGAAACTACTTGTCACCAACTTCCAAAACAAAAAAACCAATGAGTCTTTCCCAGAGCTGGAAGCAGATGGGGGGCACCTGGGTGGCTCAGTCAGTTAAGCATCTGCCTTCGGCTCACGTCATGATCCTGGAGTCCTGGGATTCAGCCCCCCATCGGGCTCCCTGCTCAGTGGGGAGTCTGCTTCTCCCTCTCCCTCTGCCACTCACCCCGCTTGTGCTCTTTCTCTCTCTCTCTCACGGTCTCTCAAATAAATAAATAAAATCTTTTAAAAATAAAATTAGATTAAATTAAAAAAAAGAAAGAGATTGAAGTCCAGGGCGTGTCAAGCCTGCAGTTAGCCTCGGCCCAAGGGGGACCCATGTGCAGGAGGCAGGGGAAGCAGCTGGACAACTGTCCCACTGGTTTGTCTGGGTGGAAGAGCATCATTTGTCACACCTGTGCCATGCAAGGCAGGGGCCCCCTCAGCCCGCTCAACGGCAGATTCTACAAGTTGAAATGCGCGCAGGTTTGCCTCGTGCTGCATTCACTCCAGGGTGTGCCCTGAATCCTTCACCTATGCCAATTCAGGACCATCTCCTTCCTGGGCTGGTCGATTGCTCTTGATGTCCCCAGCTCCTCCACTGAACTTCCTGGTCCAGGAGCAAGTGGGCTGTAAATAAACGTGTCAGAGTGTGAGAGGAGTAGTAGTTTCAGGTGCCTGTCAGGCCTGGGCACCCTGAAAGGGGGGGTTCTGATGGAATGAGGGTGAGTGCAGCCTCTAACGGGCTCTGATATCATTTGCAGCTGGGGGAGGTTGCATTATGCTGATGGAACTCGGGGTGACAGGCCGGGGGAACACATGGGGCAAGTGGGGGCACTCCGAGGGACTGCTTGGGCATTTGCCCAGGCTTTGGGGTCACTGTCAGTCCCTTTCTAGTGGAGAAAGGAGGATCTAAACCACCTGGATCATCTGTTGAGGGGTGGGATGCAAGTCTTGGTGAGGACTTCCTGGAGGAAGTGTATCAGCAAGCTCATGGACAGAGTTCACTGTGGGCTCCCTTCTAGCGAGGGGTGGCCCTAGACAAAAGGTCCCCTCTCAACCTGGAAGCTTCCCCAAGTCCCAAGTCTGCACCTTTTCACACAGAGCTCTGTCTCCCCCATCAGAATGGGAGTTCCATTAGAGTCTGAGTTGTATTTCCACCATCAGTCAGGAGTACCTATGTGCCATTGGGCCAGCAGCCCCCTGAGGGCAGGTGCTGAGTCTCCCCAGTCAAGGATGTGTCTCCCCCATCACCTCGCAGCAAGGCGAGGTCTTCCTTGCTCTCTGCTGGTGATCCCAGGCCCTCACCTCCCTTCAGGGCCACAGGACCGTTGAGAAAGAATAGAGGGGAATAGAGGGCTTCCAAGAAGACAAGGACAGCCACGGAGTTAGCGACTGGTGTTTGTCTTGTGACCTTAGGCTCATCCCCTCCACTCTCTGCCGCTCAGTCTCCCCCAGGCATACACCAGGAGGCTTCCCAGCATTTCAGAAGCATACTTCTGGCTCTGTGAACTCCTCCCACTCACCTTCCACCACTCACCTTCTGGAGGGAGCCTGCTTCTAGCACCCGCCCCCACTTCATGCGTCTCCCTCCTCAAGGACTCTGGCTCCAAGGCTGAGCCCGGCTGCATCTTTTCTCTGGCTGGCCGATGGCAGCTTCATTTCCCACCTCTTTGTGCTCCAAGCCTTCCTGGTGTCTGAATTACCAGCCCTGTAGGGAACCAAAATCAAGAGATTCCAAACCCCGTCTGCCTCCCTCACCCGCCCAATGCTCTAGGAAGGGGCTCCTTTGAAGCCCTCAATTTAATCAAGAGAGAAAACAATCCTGAGAAAGTCCACTCATTTGGCTAGGTCTCTCAAAATTTTTTCTTCCCCAGCTCCAGATATCCTAGGAAGAATGGAAAGAGGATTGGGGGTGGGTACCTGGATGACTCACATCCCCCAAGATTCTACCGATACCCGGCACCTGCTTCATTCCTCTGCAGGGCAGCTAAGGTGCTAGAAGGGGACTTTGTGTCATAACTCAGTTAGAGGCACACCAGCACAGAGGTGGCACCTAGTAGGTGCTTTACGGAGGTAGCCCCCTTCCCCACGGAGAGGGCCTGAACCAGGCCCCCTGGAGGCTGCCTGGGGCCCACCGCTAACCAGAGACCAGATTTATGGTCATGACCAAGGAGAGTACAATGTCAGTTGCCCTGGGAATAGGCCGGGCAAGGTGGAAATGGGCTTCCTGCCCTCTGAGCACACTCCACCATCAGAGGGGGTGAGCTATGGTTTCCTTCATATCAGTGTCCGTGAGCAATTTTAAAAGGCAAAAAAACAAAAAACAAAAAACCCAACTACCCAAACTGGTGCTTTTGAAGCTGTCAATCACTGTCCCCACTCGGGCTGCATGTGTAATTTGATGCACTGGTAACATTTCTGCAAATTACACATCATTCTCCCCATCAAAGCCACACCTTTGACTGCTGTAATATTTACCTGACCATGCAAGCAATTTTCAGGCCTCACTTAGTGGGCTGGCGAGGCATGGCGAAAAGCAGGGACGGAGTCGACTTCTGACAGTGGGCCCCAGAGAAGCTAAAATGTGGTGAGGAGGAGTGCTAGCCTGGCAGCCGAGCACAGAGACACCACTTCTCCACCCACTTCAGAGAGATAGGGACAGAGGGTGGACTTCCGGGGGCTCTCTACCAATATCCTCTAACTGCCGTTTACATGCCCCTGATGATGGGGAGCTCACCATCCACTGCACACACACCGTTCCAACTCTGAGTGTCTCTGTCTTGACATTGACGGCCTCTGTCACTTGATAACTTCAACCCATTCATGCTCTTTCTGCTTCATGAGTGACATAGAATCAGGCAGGCCCTTGCTCAGTGAGTCACTGCGATGGAAGAGGAGGGCCTCCCAAGTGGCTGGCAGGTGAGGCCACGAACGGAGGCAGCTGGGAAGGCGCTACCAGGGCCTGAGTGACAGGTCGGGCTGTGCGGCTGCCCTTCCCACCTGGGCTCCAAGCCCCGTTCTGCCACATCCTGACTGAGTGACCTTGGGCCAGTCACTTCACCTCTCAAGGCCTCGGTTTCCCCGTCTGTAAAGTGGGAATAATAAGAGCTCTACTTCAAGGTAACTGGAGGATCTGGGGAGCATGTGATAAGGGTCCCTCGCACAGTGCCTGGCACTGGGTAAGCTCACGGACGCAGCGCATCCTTGCCCTGGTCATTACTACTGTGTGTCATTTTGACATCAATGCTGCGTGGTCCATTGCTCACAGGACCGCGCCAGTTGCTTCTTGCATTTTCACAGCATTGGAATGAGTGATCTGGAAGAAATTGGATCTCTTGCCGGCAGCCTGGCTGCCTGGAGTGGGGGAGGGGGACTTCCGGAGCCTCTGAGTCTTGCCAACTGGGCAATAGAGGCATTCTTACCCCAAGCAACCTGAGGTGTGAAGATCCTCCTGGACCTTCTCCATTTGGCCTTTAGATGTACATTAAAGCTCCTCAGGGGCGCCCGGGTGGCTCAGTCATTAGGCGTCTGCCTTCAGCTCAGGTCATGATCTCAGGGGCCTGGGATCGAGCCCTGCATCAGGCTCTCTGCTCAGCGGGGAGTCTCCTTCTCCCTCTCCCTCTTCCCCTCCCTCCTGCTCATGCTCCCTCTCTCTCTCAAATAAATAAATAAAATCTCACTGAAAAAAAAAAAAGAAAAATAAATAAATAAATAAATAAAATCTTAAAACAAAACAAAAAACAGAACTTTTCAGATGACAGGGATATGCAGGAAGAAACAAAAAAACCACCAAAGGCATGGATCAGGGGTCTAGCTTCCATCCACTTCATGCTCAGATGAGAAGCTATCTGCTGCATGACTGAGGAGCCTCTGGCCAGGTCTGCTGCCCCTGCCCCTCCCCTCACCCCCCCCTCCTCCGCCAGGTCGGCTGCCCCTGCCCCTCCCCTTCCCCCTTCCCCCCCTGCAATCCCTTTTCCACCAGGAGCAGCCAAAGGGATCTTTTAAATGTATAAATCAAGTCAGATTACTTCCCTGCTTAAGGTCCTCCCACATCTTTCTATTGCAGCAAGAGTACAATTCAGCCTCCTCACACCAACTTGTAAGATCTTCTGTGATATGGCCTCAGGTAGCTCTGAACTGCGGGTCCACCACTCTCCCCCTTGCTCACTCCATTTCCACCCGCAAGTTGCCTTTCTCTTCCCTCACACAACAAGCTTGATGCGTCTCAGGACCTTTGCAGTTGCTCTCACCCCGGCATGGCGTTCTCCAGTTCCTGGCCTCTCCAAAGCTGGCTCTCTCTTACCATTCAGGTTTTTGGGAGAAGCCTCCTCTGGCCTTTACAGAATCCCTGGGTCACCTTCTAGGCCCTGACACTCTGGTTTGTTTGCTTCATAGCAATGAGCATCACTCCAGATCATCTCACTCTTTGGATTTTCTAATGTCCGTGTGCATGATTGGTCTCTGGGTACAATGTATGCTCCCTGAGCCCAGGGGCCCTGTCTCCTATAAAGGTGCTTGGCACAGAGTAGTAACTATTGACCACATCCGCATCTCATCCTTGCCTCCACCCTGGGAGAGAGGGAGCAATATCCCCATTTTATAGGCAGGAAGACCAGGCTCACGGAAGTTAATGATCTAAGTCTCTCAGTGAGTCTGTGGTCAAGCTGGGATTTGGACCCAAGACTGTCTGACTCCAAAGCCCAATTCCCTTTTTTTCTTTTTTTAATCACCCAGCTAGTGAAATCCTTGCTCTCTGGGGACAAGAAAACAAAACATAACCGGATCTATAATGAAAAGCAAATGGGATTTTTTTTTTTTTTTGGATGTAATAACACCAAGTGTTCATTCAACACCAGGTAAAGATTTTTTTTTAATATACTGGGTGATTTTTATTGGACAGTTTCCTTGTAATAAGACTCAACACCAGACTTCAATTTTCTTTCCCTCAGAGGAAATAATCCAGCCCTCCTGCTGACCTGGTGGGGAGAGGGACCATCTGCACACCCCTCCTTGGGACCTGAGAAAGCAGCTGCCCGTGTGGCTTTCCTGGTTCTATTAGGACACCAGTGCCTAAGTCCAGCTCCCAGGTGTGGCGAAAATGGGCCTGGCCTGAGAGTCTGAATCCCTCCTCTGTCACTGGTTTGCCGCTGTGTGTCTTGGGGCAAGTTGTTCAACCTTTCTGGTGAAAATATCTACGAGGTCTCTCTCAGTGATGATTCAGGGGCTCCAGCGGTCCAGCTGGAAGGAAAGAATTGTGAGCATATAGCCATGCATTTGGGTATCAGTTCACTCATGTTGCAATCACATGATGATGCTAAGATTGGGGATATACAGTTTTGAACAAATGGGTCAGCCCTGCCCTTGTGCAGTGTATACCCTAGGACTCCCCAGCTATTTACCACAAAGCTCCTTGAAGGCTGCAACCATGCTTCCTGGCTCACCACGATAGCCCCCTTGCTTAGCTCAGAGCTCACTGCTTAGCTCAGGCTCAGGAAATAAATATGTACAGGGGCTGGTGGAGGTGGGGGCGGGAGGGCTTGCTGAACTCTCCCTGAAGACGTTAGGGAAAGCTTTTGAGCTTAGTCATAAAGAATGAGCCAAAATCAGACAGGCGATCAAGGAGACAAGGGACTTACAATCTAGACCAAGGAGGTGTTGGCTCCCTACAGGCCAACCCAGCCCATCATCCGTTTTTACAAATAAAGTTTTGTTGGAAGGTAGCCGTGTCCATTCATCTGTTTATCAATTGTCTATGGTTGCTTTAGTTTCGGGACTGCAGAGCTGATCAGGTGTGACAGAGACTGCATAGCCTGAAAATTCTAGAATACTTAACAAGCACAGATTTGCAAAGTCCTGGTGTAGATAAAGGAATCGGGCCAAGGGAAGCCCAGAAACCTCTCACTTGCTTGGAAATAAGATTGGCTACCTAATGAGCATGGCCTGGTGCAAAAAGATGGGGAGTCCTTCCCTCAAAACTGATTACAGTTTTGGGCGCCTCGGTGGCTCACTTGGTTGGGCAACTGCCTTCGGCTCAGGTCATGATCCTGGAGTCCCTGGATCGAGTCCTGCATCAGGCTCCCTGCTCGGCAGGGAGTCTGCTTCTCCCTCTGACCCTCCCCCCGTCTCATGTGCTTTCTCTCTCTCTCATTCTCTCTCTCTTAAATAAATAAATAAAATCTTTTAAAAAAAACTGATTACAAATTTCAGGAAGGCAACAGCAGAGCATTCCACGGAGCATGAGGCCCTCTGAGACAGGACGGACGGTGTGCTGTGGAGCTGGTCCCCGGGGTTAGCAGGTCCTCCCATGGCAAAACGGAAAATGTCCTGGGAGCAGTTCTGGGAAAAATCTCAACGCCAGGCTCTAGGTCCGGGCTCAGAGTCTCCAGGCCCCAAGCCAACGGGGTGGAGAACCAGGCTACCTTTGTCAGCTCCCTTGCCTTCCCCTCTCATGGGGCCTGGCTGTGATAAAAAAGCAGAGACCGGCCCAGCTCTGTCTCCCCGCCGGGTGCACCTCAGCGATCAGATGCAAGGCAGCCGTGGGAAGAAACATGACAGTTTATGGGAATCTCTCTGATGGGCTGCTTTCCGCATGCTTGTCAAGAACCGTCTGAGGAGGGGCGGTGGGGGAAGGGACCCTGCTCTACCCTGCTGTGGGACAGCCAGACGAGGCACAGCATCTCACAGAGGCCCCCATGTTAGGTGGCCACTCACGCTCAGCCCCCTGGGTCCCTAGGCTGACGTCCATGCCATCTGTCCTTCTGTGGGCATCTTCGCTGACTCACCTCATCTTTCTCCATCCTTCTTTGTGCCCGGAGGCAGACCTGAACCAACGGCATCACTGGGCTTCCTTGCCCACCAGCTTTCGGTTGCATTTGGCCAATGGGAGGCACCTGCAGGAGATGGGTGGGCAGGGTACTCGTTCCTCGGCTCTTCCCTCCCAGATCCTCTCCGTGCACCTAAGCTGCTCTTGGGGGGCATTCGGCTTCAGCTGCTATTCTCTTGGTGCCGGTGAAACTCCCACTCCTTTGTCCCTCTCCCTCTGCTCCTTGGAGAAGCGATACCTCCCGCCGGCCTCCACCCAGGGACCACCCAGGCCCCGTTGGGATCCCTTAGCCCTGCCTGTATCTTTGTAGATAATCCTGCTCTTGAAGTCTGCCCTGTAACCTTTGTGCACAGACCATCTGTTTCCTGCCGGACCCTGCCTGATACAACCTCCTCCCTCCCCCATCCACTGTGGCTCTGGTCAAATAGAGGCTTTCACGCCCAGATGGAGCCTACGCAGGCACTTCCTGTGCAGGTGGGTGCTGACCCCGAGCTCCCCCTCGACGGGAGGCTGAACAAGCAGCTCTGAGTATCACTGCATACAAACCATCCCAAATCACAGCGGCTTTAAAAGCAACAACTAGTTTATTATATTGCATCGTTACATGGGCCAGGAATTCAAGCAGGGCTCGGCTGGGCCGTTCTCATGCTTCCAATGGCGTCAGCTGGGGTCACGGGGTAGTATTCAGTTGGTAATGACGGTCTGGGCTGGAAGGTCAAGGCGGCTTCACCCCTGTGCGGCATGTGGGGCACAGCTGGAAGGCTGGGCCCCACAAGATCCCCTCCCTGTCCGCGTGCTCTCCGCAGGACCGGAGTCAGAGACAGCAAGTGGACGCTGCCAGCCTCCTAAGGCATTGGCGTGGACTTTCGCCACTTTGGCATGTTCCATTTGGCAAAAAAGCGTGCTGGTTCCAAAGGGAGGGAGCCCAGAGCCCTGTCTCTCAAGGTGGGGGTGTCAAAGGACGTGGCTCCATCTTTAACCCCTCTCCTCTGATTATCATCACCTTCTTCATTTGCTCAGAGTTGGGCTCACAAAACCATTGTCAGGGGCCAAATTTGCCCTGTAGACTGAGTCAGTTAGATACACACAGTGTTGGGGGGGGGCTTGTTTTTTAATTAATTGGCTTTTGGGGAGCTTGGGTGGCTCAATCGGTTAAGTGTCTGACTTTGACTCAGGTCATGATCTCAGGGTTCTGGGATCGAGCCCCGAATAGGGCTCCCTGCTTAGCGGGGAGTCGGCTTCTCCCTCTGCCCCTCCCCTCACTTGTGCTCGCTCTCTCTCAAATAAATAAATAAATGACTTCGGGCCCGCGTAGCACCCCCATCCCAACACTGGCTCCCCACTTCCACTGTCTGCCAGAGGCTCACACTCTGGCATCTGCCTGGCTCCTGGGACGCTTAACCTTGTGCTCCCGGAAGAGCAGGCAGAGGGGACAAGTTTACTCTGATGGGCTCATGCACTGGACACAGATACACCCAAAACGTCAAGGCTTTGATTCAACTCAGCTCTCCCAGGCTTGTTTCTGGAAGGGAATGCTGGTCCAGCACATACGGACACTTAGATGGATCCCAAAGATGGAGCCAGCATGGTGTTGGGAAAGAGCCCTATGTTCTTGTCACCGCACTGCCTGTGTGACCTTGAATAGACCTCCTGGGCCTCCTGGGGCTGCCTCATGCAGGACAAAGGAAAGAGCATCGATTAGTGTCGGTTTTGAATCGGTCGCTTTGTCACTCTGGCCTCGGTTGCCTCCTCTGAAAACTAGGGTCACATTGAGCACCCCACAGAGCTGTTGAGATGCTAGCACCCGGTGACAGGCACAGAGCATTGGGTCCCATGCACTCTGACATGCTGTGCCTGCTTGGAGCTGTCAGAGCTCAAGACCCCCACCCAGGCTGGGGTCACTCACGTTGGTGTCTAGCGCAGGGCCTGACACATAGTAGGCTCTCAGGAAATGCCTGTTGAATTGAACTGACCCTTTGGCCAACCAAGCAGTAGCAGGTGGAATAAACGCATGTGTCCATTAACAAACTGTGTACAGGGATGCTCTTAGCCGCGGCATGCATGGTAGAGCCAAACTGGGAACTGTGCAGGTGTCTATTGGCAGGAGTACACACACAGTGGTATCTCTTCCAGTGGAAGGCTCTTGGTGAGAAAAAGGACCGGACTATGAGTACACACAGTAACATCAGTGGATCTCAGAAACATGCTGGGAGCCCAGAGCTTTCGCTAAAAACTACATGCTGTACCATCCCACTTCTATGAAACTCTAGAGCAGGAAAAAATGGTGTGAGAAAAATTGGAATAGTGGTTGCCTCTTGGGGCAACGACTGACTGGGAGGGGAAGAAGGAATTTTCTGGAATGATGGTGATGTTCTACATCGTGCAAGGGGTTTGGGTTACACGGATGTATGTGTTTCTCTTTGAGATTCGTGCATTTTGTTGAACACAAATTCAAAACCTCAAAAAAGAGAATAGCAAATAAATATTGAACTCTAACTGGTGATAGATGTGCTGAAGCATTTAGGGGCAGAGGATACTGATGTCTGCAACTTTGCCTCAAAGGACGGGGAGGGATGAGGAGAAGGGGAGGTCTATGAAAAAGCGAGCATGGCCAGGAGGCCGTTGTAGAAGCTAGGTAGCAGGCGCATGGGTGTAGGTTTTAAACTTCTTTCTGATTTCCTGTATGTTTGAAAATGTTCACAATCCAATTTGGGGGGGAATAAAACGTGAAGCTATAAGACCAAGCCAGGGAGCAGGGCACCGGTGACTTGTGGAAGGTCACTCAGTGTGTCACAAACCCTAAGACTGGTTTTCAGGAAGGTGAATGTCAGTTTTAAAGAAGCAGTAGAAAGAGGATTGTATTTGCCAAACTGGATCTGGACTGTGGGCATGCTGGCAAGGCTATTCACCTCCCTGAGCCTCTGTACCCCGGTCTGCCCAGAGGGGTGTCTCGGGGATTAAATGAGAAGCAAGAAGCTTTGAACAAAGAGGACTTCCTAGGGAGCTGATGGGAAGCAACCTGACTCTTCCCAAGCAAGCCTGACCCCGCCTCGTTGGAACGTCAACTTAAATGTGGCCTCCCGAAGCGGGCCTCCCGGGGCCACCTAATTCACCACGGCCCCCACCCTTCCATCCATCACTCTCCTTTAATTGTCTGCATGACACGTGTCCCAATCAGATACGTGTCTTCGATCTCCCTTACTTGGACTTATTGCCTGTGGATTCCAGCAGAAGAGGGACTCTGTGCTATTCCTGGCTTTATCCCCTGCACCTAAAACAGCCCCGAATGCATAGTAGGGACACAGGGTGTCTTTGCTAAAGACCTCCTGGCTCCCAGCGCAGTGCTCTTTCTCTCTCTCTAGCAGGCTACCGGGGCTGACGGGGCGGCTGCAGACAGACAGACAGGCTCCACTGGGTCGGACCGCCCGCAAGTCCATGTGCTTGATTACAGCGGGCAGGACATGCCAGCCTAGCAATGTTCGCTGGCGCGCTCCGCCCCTTGTTTAGCAGGTGGGCAGGCTGGCACAGGTGGCTGAGTGGCCTCTTCCACGGCTCCGCCGGCCGCTGACCATGCTGACACGGGCCAGATTGGCGGCAGCGCCTGCAGAGCGTGGAGGGCCCTCCCTGAGGACTGGCAGCCCTCCTGACTGCAATGGTCAGCCAGAGGAGCGCAAGCCGGCATCTGTCCCCCACGACCGGCCCACAGGTGTGCTTGCTGACGGGCAGCCCCGGGAAGGCATAGGCACCAAATGCTGAGCACAGCCGCTGAAGGACCTCACGGGGGAGGGGGGGTGTCACCAGCAGTGGATTGGGGCCAGAGCCTCCCACACAGATACACAGACAGGGGGAGCAGACAGGACTCAGCTGTGCCCGCACCCCAACACACACCTGCGCCTCTGGCTCGTGAGACTCGAAAGTCAAGTTGGAAGCCAGCCAAGGGGACTGGGAAAACGGTCTCTTCTCTTTGTGCTAATGGCCTCTTCCCAAGTGCTTGCCCCTGGATCGGTTACCCACCCTGCTGCAGGGCGACACTTTCTGACCCTGATGGGAACTGTCCCTCCCCTGCTTGAAGCCTTCCGTGGCTCCCTATCTCTTGCCCAGAAAAATCACAGCAATAGTAGTATGTACTGTGTAATATCCACCGGGCTGAGCATCTTACATCCGATAAGCTGAGGCGTAATTATAGCATTGACTGTATGCCAGCCACTTTCCAAGTACTTTTACCTGGGAAAATTCAGTTCATCCTCCAGCCACCGATGAGGTGGCCCTACGGTTTATCCCCCTTTTGTAAAAAAGAAAACCGAGGCAGGAAGATGAGAAAGGACCTGGATGAGATTCTGAGCTGGGGGCTTGACTGCCAGCCCCGACCCCAGACTCCATGTGTGTGAAGTGCGACTCACCTCCCCATCCGCCCTCCCCGCTGGGCTCCCGAGTCCCTGCACCGCCACTGCACCCCACAGGACCCACCCTGCGCTCTCACTCACTCTTCGCCTGCACGTCGCCTTCTGAGGGGCCTTTGCCCGGCTGTCTCCATGGCTCGAGTGTCCTGCTTCTCTCGTCTACCCCGCAGACCCTCCCCATCCTCCGAGGCACAGCTCACTACTCACCAGGCAGCCATGGCGGGTGGCTGGTCTTTCTCTCTCTGGTGCCCCTGCTAGCCCTTCCTGTGAACTCCTTGAGGGCCAGGCCTGTGTCCGATGCCACCCTCTGTCCACAGGCCTGATCCCCAGGAGGGGCTGAATGAGCAAACAGGTGAATGAACAGATGAGGAGCCAAAGTCTGAGGGCAGGGAGGGAGGAGTGGCCTTCAGGGAGAGAGAAATGGGGCAAAGTCCCTCTTCCGTCCTCCAGAGCGCGGCAGGGGAGGGCATTAGCTGTACTGGGAAAGGAGCCATCCACATGGCCCTGGAGCCCACCTCTTAATGCTGCAGCATATTGTCAGGAGGTAGCGGGAAGCAGGGTATGACCCCCTGACAAGAACGTCCCCGGTGCCACAGCTGCACAGCCCTCAGTGGGGACCCTGGCTCTCCGGGGTCAGGATTCCAAGCATCAAAGGCGTGAGGTGCAAAGAGGAGGTTCTTCAAAGCCGAGGACTTGGCTGCCCTGGCCCTGCCACCTGCTTCCTGTGTGACCCTGGGTGTGTCCCTCTTCTTGTTGGACCTCAGTTTAGACTTCTGTAAAGTAAGGGGTCTAGATGGATCAGTCGAGGGTCCCTTCTGCTCCCAGGGCACCAAGGGTCTGGCGGTTGACAGCCACCTGGGAAAGCTGCAAAGCGGCCCTAGTTGGGGGAGGGTCCCGGGGGTTAGGACAGAGTGTCCCTCCTGTGGTCCCCAACCCCTGCATCCAACTGACGCAAGAGGGCTTGTTAAAAAATGCAGAATCCAGACTCCACCCAGGACTCATGGAATTTGAACCTCTGGGGTGGGCTTTCAAAGAAATCAACATTTTCAAACCCTCCTCCCACCCGGCCTGGTGATTCTGCTGTGCACAGAAATTTAAGCATCTCGTAGGTACCCAGGTCCTCCCTGTCTCCCCTGCTTCTTGGCTGCTAGTCCCTCAATGTGGGTTTGGGGATGCACAGAAGCTAGGGAGGGAGATCTCAGAGCCCACTGTGTCTGGTGGGGTTGGGAGGGCTCAGGTGTTTGGGCTCTGACCTGTGGCTTTGCACCTGACATGTGGGGCTGGGAGACTGCACGGGGCCCGGGTTGGCGTGATGGTGTTTCCTGGCCTGGCATTTCTCAGAAACATACCCACCGCACGCACGCACCCTCGCTGACAACCTCCATCCCCCCCAGGCCAGGGCAGGGGGCAGGGTGTGTAAACTGGGCTTATGCTGTGGAGGTAGGCATCATTCACGCACACACAAGTGCACACACACCACAAACCCACAAACGGACACACAAGCCCTCATGTTCTTCTCCAAACATTTAGAACTACAGCAAACATTCTCACCATTATTTTGCTTCACACGCACGCACGCACGCACACCCTTATATGCAGCCCAGAAACACGCAGATTTGCATACTCGCCCCTGCTGACACACGTACACACCCACACCTCCAGACCACAGGCTTTCTCATTCACACCGGTGCTTCACCGTCGTGAGCTGGCCTCCAGCGGCTCTGGAGGCCCCTGAGGCCCTGTGCTCACACTAGTTGCACACGCACACATCCTCAAACTTGCATATGCACCTGCCCACATGTGTGGGGCCCACAAAGCCAGCAGCCGTTCTCCCGTCTGTCATGCTCACTGGCCCCCCGGCCCCCAGCCCGCCCCACTCCCCATCCCTGAGCTGCTATCTGCCATCATGCAGTAACCAGATGAGACAGAGCAATTTATGACACCAGCTGTCTCTGTCAAAACCGGATCTGCCACACATGCAGGGGAAGCCAATTACCCCGAGCCCAGCCCCGCCAGAAGCCAGGACTCACAAGGGAGACAGAGCAGGGGTGGAATCTGGCCATCCAGAGATAGTAGGTGGCCCTGGCCTCCAGAACGCCGTTCCCTCCCATCCTTGGGAATCCGGCATCCTCCTCCCCCCGGCCCCAGGGGAGCCTGCCCTCCCCTCTCTGGGCGTCTCCTCTGGCCCAGCTCTCAGGCCCAGGGGCTGCAAGGGCAGACTGGAGGTGGACAGCAGGTGGGCAGGGGTTTGGGGGAAGAGTGGCCCCCCACCACGGCAACAAAGAAGCCAGGAGCCCTGCACCCCTGCCCTACACCGCAGGCCACGGGGAGGCTGCCTCCTGGCCCCTCTTCCTCCCACCGTTGTTTCCTCCCTCCTCCCTGAGCAGGTGGCCTCTTGCCCTGGGCTTCTGCCTAGATGCCCCCTTCCTTCCATGCCCCCTACCAGCACTCCGTCTGACTCTGCCGTCTGGATCACTTCCGATCTAGACCTTGGAATCAGACCCAGGTCCGAATCGCCGCTGCTCCGCTTACCAGCTGGGCAGCCTGGACGAGTGGTAGCCCTTCCCTGTCCCCAGGTTTTGCGCCTAGAAAAACGCTGTTCGTTTCTATAAAAATATTGACCGAGAGTCCCCTCTGTGCTAGACGGTGCTCCGGGAGTTGGGGTACACACCGAACGAGATGAAGTCCGAGCCTCCTGAGCTCAGGTTCTGCTGGAGGAGTCAGAAGATCCCCCACTGCAGACATGTAACGGAGGTGGTCGCGTTTCTTCACTGTCACACGTGCTGTGTTCACGGCTCTGCTCCCGAATCAAGCGCGGCTCACGAAAGTGCTCAGTCGATAGAGGGGTGCTCACATGCTCCATGGCCCCCTGAGCCCCACGCCGGGGTTGACTTGATCTAAGTAAGCCCGTTAGGAATGCCAGTTGATCTGCTGCCCTCTTTGCGCAGGTTGCTGAGTGAGGCTTCTAGGTGATGGTTTCGTAGCAGAAGTTTCTAGAATGCTCATCACCTACCACAGTACTGGGAACGGAGCAGTAAATTCACGTTCTATGAGATGCTTTCACATATATTCCTTCCTCTGAGTATTTCTAACAACTCTGGGGCCAGGTTCAGTTAACATCCTTCATTTTACAGATGAGGAAACAGGCTCAGGCCAGGCAGTGACAGTGCCCCGCCACAGAGCGAAGACCCGAGACTCAGGCTGGGCACAGCACTCCAGCCAGTGCTGGCCACTTGCATTGTCCAGTGAAATGTCCCTTCCCTCCTCCTTCCCTCCTTCCCCCCCCCCACTCCCCACCCAACAACAACCCTGCAGGGCTGCATGGTTCTTGCCCGACTTAGAGCAGGGACACTGCCTGTCAGCTTCCTAGGCTGGGATTCGAACCCAGGCCACCCGACTCCAAGAGCCCAGACACCGGCCCTGCTCCCACGTCTAATCAGTTCATTAAAAACTCTCCTGGCACCACAACCCCCGCCTCACTGCCCAGCCACAGAGACCTCAGCTGCTCCCTTTCCAGGAGAACAAATTCCTTCCCGGCTGCAGAGGAGCCGGGATAATGTAGGCAGGCAATTTAAACAGCTCCAGCAAAATACACCAGCGGTTTTCACTCCCCTTTCCAGCTGCGGCGGGATTGGCCCATAAGTGGGATATCAAGTTTATTACAGCTATTTCCAACCTGTAATTGGTTTTGTGGAACACAAAAAGAAGGAGGTTGGGGGTGGAGGAGGTGATTTCCCCCCCTTTTCTTTCTTTCTTTTCTCTCTCTCTCTCTCTCTCTCTCTCTCTCTCTGTCTCTCTCTGTCTGGATGACAGCACCCAGGGACGACGGTGAAAAGGTGCGGTTGGAGGCATTTGGTTTTCAAATGAAAAACCCCGGCCAACCATGCCGTGCCACTGGCTGGACTAAGTCCGTTCGCCCTGCTTTGGGGGCTTCGCTGGAAAATTAAACCAGCCTGGCTGAGGCCAGATTCCTTGGCGGTGGGGGGGGGGGTGGCAGCGAGGGTCCTGGGACAGGGTCCACCGCCTCGGGGCCTGTGGGTGGCTGCTGAGCCCTGGTGAATAAGGCCAGAGTGGGAGTAGCTGTGGTCTCCAGGATCAGAGCATGTGGGCATTCAAAGTAGAAATGGTCCTCAGAGGTCACCCCGCCCTAAATCTTCGCATCGAGCACTTAGGGAAATTGAGGCCCAGAGAGGGGAGCAGTGCGGAGGCCAGCTGGTGGGGTACAGAACCCAGGCCTCTGCTTCCTCCGTTCCTTCTAGGCAGCACATCTGATCATCCCGGGCAGTCATGGCTGAGGTGCTGTCGGGGTGGGCGAGAGCCACGGATTCTCAAGCCCCTACTGTGCCCCTGCTGCCTTTGCCGGGGTCTGACCCAAATGAAAACAAATAATAGCAGCTAATACGCATTGAATGCTTTCTTCTAGTCATCTGAGTTCATGTTTGCAACCAGTGCGTGGCCCCCTTCTTCCATTTACAGACATTCTGCATCCTCTGACTTTCCAGTAAGAGCTTTTCTGCCCTCCAGTCCCAGCCCTGGAGGGTGGCAAGGGACCCAGAAGAGGGATCGCCAAGAATACTGTTATTTTGCATAGAAATAGCTGTCTGGGGGCACCTGGGTGGCTCAGTCAGTTGAGTGTCTGCCTTCAGCTCAGGTCCTGATGAGCCCCGCATCAGGCTCCTTGCTCAGCAGGAAGCCTGCTTCTCCCTCTGCCTGCCGCTCCCCCTGCTTGTGCTCTCTCTCTGACAAATAAATTAATAAAATCGTTAAAAAGAAAGAAAAATAGCTGCCTGTACTGAGCGCTTACCACGCATCAGCTGCTGTTATAAACCTCATCTCATTTAATCCTGGCGAGAGGTACAGATGGGTCGCAGTATCCCATTTTACAGATGAGGAAGCAGAGGCTTGGAGAAATGAAGTGCACAAAGTTACTTAGTAACAGAATCAAGAACTCTCCAGGGAGTGGAGAAAATCAGCCTTCCTGGTTGCTCCAGAGTCTCCCAGAGGCGGGGAGTACCCGCCTGGGACTGAGCACTCTCAAAGAGGCCCACCTCCACCTGGAAGCCTTCTGTGATCACCCTTCCCCCCAAAAGAATCCTTTGCTCCTCCGTGGGCGTCAGATAACCCTTGGCAACTATCTGCTGCTACAGCGATGCTTTCCCTGGTTACCTGTGGGCCATGCATCCCCACCAGGTTGCATTTAAGTAAGCTCGCTCGTGATAGGCTGCAACTGCATTGGAAATCTGGTCCTTCCTCTCCCAGGGGGCCTGGACCCGTGCTTGCAGGTCTTAGGTCTGGGGCAGTGTTTCCGGAATGAAAGAGAAGGTGTGGCTCACCATGCCCACGGCCCCAAAGCCTGTGATGGCTCATCTCAGGGACTGCCGCCGCCAAGAACTAGAGAATAACGTCCTTGCGAATAGCCACTTGCCCACTGGCCTGGGACCTGAGGGTGAATTCCAAGGCGATCCCTTTTCGGAGCCCTCCCAGAGGGTGGGGAGCCAGCTGCTGGGCTATCACAGCTGAGTGACAGGGCTGCCTGGAGCCCCTTTAACAGGAAGGAGTGGTTTACGCCTAAGCTAACAGGGAGGCCCCAGACACGGCCCTAGGAAAAAAGATGTAAATAAAACCAAAGAAAAACTAGGTGCGTCCTTGAAACTCCCCTGTCCCTGGGCCCGAAACAGTGATTTACGACTCAGATCATTCTTCTTGCTTTATCTGGGGTGTGTGGGTGTGTGTGGACGTGTGGGGTGCAGGTGTATTTTCTTAGTAATAAAATCCTCGGTCCCGGTGAATAAATTTGAGGAGACAGTTTTACGGACAGATTTTTTTTCTCCTTTATATAATAAAAAAAAATGGAGTGAAATTTGAGATTGGGACGATAAGGGCTGCCGCATTTTAGGAGGAGATAAAAAAGCAGTACCTGAAGGAGGCAAGGCTGCAAGTCACACGGGCAAGACGCCTTCCACTCTTACGACTTGGGGAGAACATTGCTCAAGACTCCGCGGGGCTCCGGGTGTCCTCCTGCTAAGGAGCCGGCTGCCTGGGGGTGGAGGGGGTGCTAAGAGCATCCGCTCCAGTCCTCAGTCCCTGGGGGCCGCCGCCACCGGAGCCAGAGCTGCGCCAGGAGCCCCCCGCATGTGCCCTTGGCTGAATCTCCTTTCCTCTCCAAGCCACGCACGGTTTCTTCATCTGCAAAATGGGCAAGCTGCTGTGTGTCTCACTAACTTCCCAGGGGCACTCGTGGGTCCGCACAAAGCGATGGCACATTTCTCATCTGGGGCCAGATAATTCTTTGGGGTCATCGTGTGCATCGAGGGATGGTGACGGCATCCCTGCCCTCTGCCGCCAGATGCCCACACCAAACCACCGTCCCGCCAGGCTTTGACACCAAAGATGGTTCCACTACTTGCCAAACGGCCCCTGGGGAGCAGGCAAAATCATCCCTCCCGCTAAGGGCCCTGGTTTGAAGGTGCTCTGTTGCTCTTCTTCCCTCATCCCCCAGTCTCGGGGTCCCCTCTCTGGGAAGCCAGGGGTCCCCGAGCTGCAGAAGAGGCGAACTGAGAGCATACAGCCCCACAGGGGAAAACAAGTGAAGAGGATGAGCTGAAGCCCAGGAGGAGTCAGAGGGACATGAGCTTAGGGAGGGTAAGGAGAAACCATGCAGCGGGGAGTCCTACTGCTGATCTCCCCACAACAGGGTCCTGGAGCTTATCACCATTCCAACCCTGCCTGTGGGGCCCCCTGGGGCCCCCGGGACTGTTAGGGGCCTCTTTACTCCTTATGAGCTTGCAGACCATGGTGGGGGTTGGGGGGAGGTGACACATACCGATGTGGGCCCGTGCCTGGCACACAGCTGGTGCTCAATAAATGCTAGCTTGGATTGCATTGAACCTGTGTCCCCTAAACCAGCCACAACGCCACGTAGGCCAGACAGATGGGGTCCAAGTCAGCTTGGGTCCAGAGGTGCCCAGAGGAACCCAGCTGCACCCAGGCCGGTCCTCTCAGGAAGGCTACAGATCCAAGCAGCTTTCAGCATCCCCCCTGCGCCCAGCCCCTTGGAGAAAGCCGGCCCTGGCCAACGCCCTCCCAGCCAGCCCCCCCCCCCCCCCCCCGCCTCCACCATGCAGAGCTGCAGGGAGTTAATTCCACTTCTCCAGGCCCAGGCATGAGGCCTCCCTGGTCGCAGGCTGTTAGCGTGGAGCCCAGCTGAGCCGCGAGAGGCTGCAAACTCCAGGTCTATAATAGAGTTGCTGACGCAGGCGGAAAACTGTAGGGAAAACTGCAGCCGAGTAAACAGATAAATAATTGAAACAGTGACAAACATACCTTGCTGCTTTGTGGAGTAACACTTTCATTAGCTGGAGGCAGCTCTGGCGTGGGGAGGCTGCGGCGGGCGGCGAGCCGGGAGCGCAGGACACTTGGGTCCGACTTTTAATCAGCGGTGAACAGCTGGGCGCTGGGGCAGCCTTTGTCTTCCAGCCCAGGCTTTATTATCACCTCCTGAGGTCCCCCCACTTCTCTGGGCCTCTGTGCTCCAAGGCGGAGGTGGGGACCTCATGACCTCCCTGCAGGCTTGTCCCAAGGGCAGCCTGGAAGAGGGTGAGGCCGCATGCTGTCCAGGGGGCTCCATCCCCAGGTCAGTAGATTGGGTGCTCCCAGTCTCCTCAAGGGCCCCCTGCCTCCAGACAGGCCTCTCCCTAAATAGAATTCAAGGTGACCTCCACCACATTGCCTCCAGGGACAGTTGAGCTCCCCTGCCTCCCAGGCCTTCCAGGATCTGGCGCTTTTGGTTTCTCACCATTTCCTTTCTGCCCCGGGCACTCTGAACACAATCTTCTTTCCCTGAGCATAGCACACCTGCTCTTTCCCACCACAGGGCCTTTGCTCTTGCTGTCTCCTCTGCTTACAGAGCACGGCCACCTTTTGCCAGGCCACCTCCTGCTCTTCCTTCAGAAGGCAACTTAGACCTCGCTTCCTCCAGGAAGCCCCCTATGATGACCCTATTGTCAGATGGGGGTTGCCTGCCTGGGCTCCCTTGCCATTCTGGGCCTACCCCTGACAGAACTTACCAGAAATGATTGCCGGGGAGAAAAGCCAGCTCTGCTCCTTCCTGGCGTAGGACCTCAGGAAGTCCCTTCCCTCCAGAGCCTCAGTTTACACATCAGTAGGGTGGGGATGACCGGGGAGGGCTCTAGTGATGGTGGTGACATGTCCCCTGGAGGCCTCTCCCAGGGCACCGGGGTGTTGGGCATCCTGACCTCCGCATTGCCCGGTGTCCCCCAACCCCGCGCGCGCCGTCTGGAGCAAAGGGCCGGGGCTGGCCGAGCACGCCCCTGTAGCCGTCTCTTGCTCTGTTGCAGGTGACAGATGGCGGCACCATCAAACAGAAGATCTTTACCTTTGACGCCATGTTCTCCACCAACTACTCGCACATGGAGAACTACCGCAAGAGAGAGGACCTGGTGTACCAGTCCACCGTAAGGTGAGGGGCCGGGCGCTGGGGGCCACTTCTCCGGCCCTTTCCCATCGTCTGCCCTGCGATGCTCTGGGGGGTTCTCAGGGTCACCCTCCAGGGGCTCGGAAGGCAGGGCTGGAGGCTGTGCTGCAGAGGGGAACCCAGAGCCTCGAGGGGCCTCCCCCCGGAAGGGAAGAGCAGGGAGGGGTCAAGTCACAACTTTGCCCCATGCAGCAGACTGGCCACATCAGCCCCCGCAGCCAGCTCCTCGAACAGTCCTGCGAGGTGGGTTGTCCAAACCCAGTTTCCAGGAGGGGACACTAAGGTCCAAAGAGGGTGAGCAATGTGCCCCATGTCCTGCAGCCAGCAGGGACGGAGCTGGGACTTGAGCCCATTCTGCCGGGCTCAGAAGCCTCAGGGAACACGCTCTCCCATTCCCCACAGGCCCCTGCCCAGCAAGGCAAATGGACCTCAAACAATTGGACCCCGGGTCAGAAGAGGCAGCAGGACGGGAGGAAAGAGTCCTTGGGGATGGTGATACTTAACATGTTTACCCCTACCCCTTTTCTAGAAGACTCTAAGGTAGCTGATTCCATTCCTGCCGTGTTCTCCATCTGTGGGTGCCACGGCCGCGCACTTGCTCCACGTACTCTCTAAAAGGCCCCAGTCCTATCTCACCCCTACCACTCATTTGCCAGAGTGCCGCTCTCCCTCTGGTGACCTGGTGAGCTCCTCATCAGTCCTCAGAGCCCAGCTCAAGCATGCCCTCCTGTGGGACACCTAATTCAGACGGCCGCTCGCCCTAGCAGAGCGACTGTTCCCCAAAGCCAGATGGCTGCTGGTCCTCTAGTGCCCATCCCTCCATGAGATGCGGGGTAGCCTCACTGCCTTCATGACAAGTAGCTTCACACGGGCACTGAACGTGCACAGTCTCGCACACAGACGCACGTATGTGCGTTTTCCCACATGACACGGCCAAATGCTTTGCCTGGTGCCCAGGCAGAAAGCAGCGGTCTGCAGGTCTGGCACATAGTAGGTGCACAGTGAAATTTGTGCACTGATGAGGTGACCCTGGGTATGCTCCTCAGCCCTTTGGGCCTCAGTTTCCCCCTGGATAAAATTAGAAAACGGGACGGGAAGGTTGCACAGGGCTCACCCAGCCCTGCATAAGGAATCTGGCAGGTGACCCTTCCCTGCACACTTTGTGAGAAGGAAGGTGGGTGTGCTCCCCTGGAGGACCTTTCTGGGTCCCCCTCCTCTCTGGGCTTTGTGCCAGGAGCTGAGAACCAGCCCTTGTTGGGGGAATCTGGTGAGCATGTGGGCGTGAGGGATGCGGAAGAGGCGTGCAAATGGCCACACAGATGCCTTTATTCATGTCGATGATTTCCCCTGTACCTGCTTCCAAAAAGGATTTGGGGCTCCTTAAAATATTAAAGCACACCTAAGACCAGCCAGTTACAATCAAGATGAAAACCTCATTTTGGAGAAGAAAATAACTGTCCTGGGAGCCACAGATGGTTCTGCAGAAGTGAGCACTCAGATCACCCCGCTGCTTCCCAGAAACCCGCAGCCTCCACCCCACCCCCACATGGTTACCCTGGTCTCTGAGAAGCGCCCTCCCCCAGCCTATCCCCTCATCTCCAGCACCCTACGGGAGTCCTAAGCCAGGAAGAAAGCCCAAGATCACCAGAGCAGCCCTGTCCCCCACCCTCTCATGCTCACTGGAGCACCCAGAGCCAAGCCCCAGTACCTGTCCCAGAAGACCTGGTTCAGAACCAGCTCAGCCACTTCCTACTGAGTGACCTTGGACGAGGGCCTCAACCTCTCTTTGTGTCAGTTTCTTCACCTGCAAAGCAGACTTAAAATCGGATCGGCTTCACACCATCATTGTGGGATTTAAGTGAGGTATCTGTCCTGGGGCCTGAGTTCCCTTCCTGACCCCTCCACCCCCTAACTCTGTGCCTAAGTTGCCCAGATCTCTAGAAGGGATGACAATAATGAGCAGCTCCCAGCAGCCTTGCGAGGGTCCCCCAGTTAATCCACATTAAAGTGCTGCCACAGTCGCTGAGCGGTGCATGTTTGCCGTTCTTGCCCAGAAAAACCCCTCCTTCTTCCACCATAAAACACCCTCACCTTTTTCCAGATCACATAAAGAAAGACGCCTTATGTGTCCTCTGGCTCTTCTAATCCTCATGAAAAAACCCTGTAAATACACGTGCAGATGTTACTGCTTCCTGTAGCCCCGGTTTATAGCTAAGGTTAAAGTGCAGCAAGGTCAAGGGACTTGCCCCGGGGTTGGTGGCTGGAATGACACAGACTGTATCAGAGCCCACGCCGCCTCGTCCTGAGCCTACACCATGCTGCCCTGCTCATCTTACAACCGAGGAAACCGAGGCCCAGGCAGGGAGGGGACTCACCCAAGGTCACACAGCAGTGCTGACGTGTGGCCAGTGCCCTTTCCTTCCCCAGCCTCGGCTCCAGCAGTGGTCTCCCAGGCAGAGCGCACCAGGGCAAAGGAGCCTCGAGGAGGCCACAGCAGAAGGGAAGGAAGGAGTCTAAGCAGATCGCGGAGAGCTGCGAGCTAAAGGATGCTGTGTCTCCAGGCTCCAGGGCGCGGGACTCCGCATTTACATATAAATGAAGATATTTACAAATTAATGCATCTCAACTAGAGAGAGTCCCAGCTCCACAGCTGTCTGAGCTGCTTCCTCTTCAGCTGGGGAAAGTAGGGGGAGAAGGAGGCTGAGATCACCAAGAATTGGCAGAGAGCAATTCTCAGGCAGCTGAAAGGAGCCCCAGGGACTCCCAAAACGTCTCCTCCCACTGGTGGGGTTCCCGGAGGGATGGGCATCGGGTGGGGTGACAGGACTTCTACTTCCTGGGGAGGGGTACAGGTGTGACACCCCAGTTCATGACCTTGGGCAGGTCATTGCCCCTCCCAGTGCCCCGGAGGCCCCATCTATCTAATGTCTATAGAATGAACCTCAGAATCCAGAACTCCCAACTTGGAGCTGACAGGAATGTATTCCTTCAGAGGATATTTAATTGAGCACTTACTAGAAGCCTGGCATGGTAGAAGGTGTCTTGGGGGAGTCAGTGGGGAACAAGAAAGACCTGGCATTAAACTCTCATGGGGGGAAGACAGGAAACAAGGAGAGCAAGACATAAGTAAATTTATCAGTACACAGTCCACAAAGGTGTGAATTCGGATGGCAATTGTATAATGGGGGCAAGCAGGGTGAAGTGCCAGGGAAGGACCACTGTGCTGGGGTGCTGTCCGAACGGTTGGCCAAGGCCTGGGGGATGGGAAGGAGCCATCATGGTAGGGACGAGGGCGATGTGGCAGAGATCCACACCCACCTTCAACACCCTGACCCCTCCGCGGGCTTCTCAGGTCACCAGAGCCCCACTCAGCTTGCTCATGGAGTGAGGTGGATGTGTCAGGGCATCCCCAGAGCAGCCTTGGCCGATGGGAGGTGTTGGGTGGATCTCCCGGCCCCCCTGCCCCTTGGGTGAGACTAATCAGTTGGATGTTCACTGTCCCCTCCAGCTCTCCAGCATGAGTGAGGCTGAGCAGCTCCCCCAGAATAACCTCTGTGATGCACCCTATTGACTTCTTCCCTCCCCACTATTCTTCACTCCCTTCCCAGCTCCCTGGGACACCTTTGCAAATTAGCCACTGGCTCCTGAATTCTTGTCACAAGGTCTGCTGCACCTGTCCCACCTCAGCCCCGAGCGCCTGTCCCACCTCAGCCCCCATGCACCTGTCCCACCTCAGCCCCGTGTACCGGCCCCACCTCAGCCCCATGCACCGGCCCTACCTCAGCCCCGTGCACCGGCCCTACCTCAGCCCTGTGCACCTGTCCCACCTGAGCCCATGCACCTGTCCCACCTCAGCCCCGTGCACCGGCCCCACCTCAGCCCCATGCACTGGCCCCACCTCAGCCCTCGTGCACCTGCCCCATCTAAGCCCCGTGCACCTGTCCCACCTCAGCCCCGTGCACCTGTCCCACCTCAGCCCCGAGCACCTCTCCCACCTCAGCCCCGTGCACCTGCCCCACCTCAGCCCCGTGCACCTGTCCCACCTCAGCCCCGAGCACCTCTCCCACCTCAGCCCCGTGCACCTGTCCCACCTCAGCCCCGTGCACCTGTCCCACCTCAGCCCCGTGGACCTGTCCCACCTCAGCCCCATGCACCTGTCCCACCTCAGCCCCGAGCACCTGCCCCACCTCAGCCCCCATGCACCTCTCCCACCTCAGGCCCCGTGCACCTGCCCCACCTCAGCTTCTGTGCACTTCCTCCACCTCAGCCCCGAGCCCCTGTCCCACTTCAGCCCCGCGCACCAGCCCCACCTCAGCCCCTGTGCACCTGTTCCACCTCAGCCCCGAGCACCTGTCCCACCTCAGCCCCGTGCACCTGCCCCACCTCAGCCCCGTGCACCTGCTCCACCTCAGCCCCGTGCACCTGCCCCACCTCCGCCCCGTGCACCTGCTCCACCTCAGCCCCGTGCACCTGCCCCACCTCCGCCCCGTGCACCTGCTCCACCTCAGCCCCGTGCACCTGCCCCACCTCAGCCCCGTGCACCTGCTCCACCTCAGCCCCGTGCACCTGCCCCACCTCAGCCCCTGTGCACCTGTTCCACCAGGCTAAGAACAAGTGGAGCAGATGGATAGGTCCCCCACAGAGAGGAAGATTGTGTGGGCAAACTCATTAATCCCTGCAGAATCCACCCATCATGTCCCAAAGTCCTCTGCAGTCCCTTGTCCCATTCCATGTGTTCTGGATGTCCCAAGGAGCACCAAGCAGGCTTCACTGGCCCGAATTTGGCAGCAAGGGAAATCTAGAGTCAAGGGGTTCAGTGTGTTCCTACCCCTCCCACATCTTGCCCGCCTCCCTTTGCCAAGGCCCTACTCATCCATTCAGGTTCAGCTTGCACGCCACCTCTTCCAGGAAGCCAGTTGTGACTGCCCAGACTGGGTCAGATACCCCAGGGTACCTCCCCTCTATACCCTCCATGCCCTGACACTAAGTGTTCAAAGTCTGCCTCTCGCACTGGACTCAAAGCCCATGGACAGGGACTGGGTGTGATGTCTTCACCTCTGTGTCCCCAGCCCCAGCCCACCCCCACAACATTGAGGACAATATGTAGATGCTTGCGGGGTGGATGAGTTAGTGGCGGAAGCTATGGTGTTTTCCCACGGGCTCTCCCTTCTGCTAGATAAACGTAGGAGGGAGCAGTTTGTCCCCCCTTCCCCCCACTCCGCGTGCCTTCTCCAACGTTTTCATCCTTCATTCATCACAAAGGAATTGAGCAATTGCTACGTGTCAGGGACAGTGCTGGGGATAAAATGGAGAGCAAGATGCCATCAGACCTGCTCTTGTGAGGTTTGCAGTGTAGGGGGTGAGGAGAGACAGATTATAAAAATATGTTTAAAAGAATAAGGAAAAATATTGACAGTTGGTGATGAGTGTGTGAAGGAATAAGGTAACGTGACAGAGAATGACAATAACAGAGTATGCGGCGGGAGGGTGGTGGGGTGGGGGGCTACAAGTTCTCTTATAGGAGGTGACATCTCAGCAGCTATCTATAGGATAAAATGAAGTCACTGGCACAGTTGGGGTAGGGAGGGCATTCCAGGTAGAGGGCACAGCAAGCGCAAAGGTCCTGAGGTGAGAAAGCTTGACATGATCTAAGGGCTCCCAGAGGGCCAGTGTGGCCAGAGTTTAGGGATCAAGTTGGTATTTATTCTCTGTGTCCCAGAAGCTGCTCAAGGTCATGGTCTGATGCGATATGTCTTATAAAGCTCACTCTGGTTGCCATGTGGAGGGTGGGTTGGGGGGGCGCCAGCGAAGGAAGACAAAGCCCTTCCCAGATGAGTCTGGGGAGGGGGAGAGAGGTTTCTTTCTAGGGCCCTGGGACTTAGTTTCCAAGCCTGAGTAAGCTGGGCGGGGGAGCGACCACGGTGTGGGGCCGGCAGGGGCAAGGAGGTGAAGGGGAGCCCGAGAGCCAGCTCTCTCTCCAGGGTCTGATTGCTATGCCCTGTGAACACGTGCGCCATCCCCAGAAGCCGCGACAGGAGGTGGAGAACAGCTGGGTGGGTGGGGAAGAGCCTGGGGGCTTCGTGGAGAACAGGAGTACACAGTTACACCTCCCTAATTCACATTTGTCAGGGGAGGGAGATGGGGAGAAATCAAGTGAATGAAGGAAGAGCCTGGAGGGAAGAGAACACAGAAAGAAATGCCGCTTCCTTTATTACTTCGAGATGCACCCACTCACATCTTCGCTCGACAGCACGTATTGAACATTTGCTGCATCCAAAGCACGGAGCGGGGGCACAGCACCCAGAGGTGGTCAGGATGCAGCCCCAGCCGCCGCCTCCTCCTCCTCCTCCTCCTCCTCCTCCTCCTCCTCCTCCTCCTCCTCGGACCTTAAAGCCCGCCTCCTTCCTCCACCCCCACATGTGCGCAGAAGCTCCTCCCAGGCTCTGCTCTAGCTCTTTCATCTCAGTAACACCAGACCCCACTCGGCATTTAGAGAAGAACAATAAATATTTCTGGAATGAAGGGAGAGAAAGGGGAGATAAAACATGGAGATAAATAGCTAACAATTCAAGTAATAAAGTGATAGCTGTCCTAGGAAAGACGCCAATATAATGCAGTGATGAATCAGAGCTGGAGAGACCCGGGAAATCATAGAGAAGGTGGCGTTTGAAGTGGCCCTAGAAGCATAAGTAGGTTTCAGACAAGGAGGCTTGGGGAGCGGACACTCTAGGTGGAGGGCACTGCGTGGGCAAAGGCACGGAGGTAGGGAGGTGCTGGAAGGAGGGACGGGACCCCTCCAAACAGGCAGACAGAACCCGCAAAGTAGAAGCTCCCTGGAATCTGTTCGATGGAACACTGTGCTGTTTCTATTTATTTTTTTTAAGATTTATTTATTTTAGAGATGGGGGGCAGAGGGAGAGAATCTCAAGCAGACTCCCTGCCGAGCACGGAGCCTGACGCGGGGCTCAATCCCAGGACCCTGAGATCATGACCTGAGCCGAAATCAAGAGTCAGACGCTTCACCTACTGAGCCGCCCAGGCGCCCTTGTGCTGGTTTTTAAATAGAGGCGTTCACTGTTTGGTCCAAAGAGGCTTGCTTCCCTCTGAGAAGTTAGCTGGCCTTCCGGCAGACTCATCTGTGAAGGTGCAGGGCAAACTTCTTCTTGGGTCTTGGTACAAAGAAAAGTGCCCTCTGACCCTGGTTGGTTTGAGTCTGAATTGCATAGCTTCCTTGTCCTTCTGCAATGTTATCATGAACCGTGCATCCTTTTCCTCCGAAATAGACACAGCACGTGCTGCTGGCACAGATGTGGCCGTTCATGTGTTCCTTCATCTGACGGCTCGGCAAACACACGGCGAGTACCGTGTATGTTCGGACCTGTGCCAGGTTACACCCAGTTCCTTTTTTTTTTTTTTTTGAAGATTTTATTCATTTACTTGACAGAGAGATAGACAGAAGAGCGCAAGCAGAGGGAATGGCAGAGGGAGAGGGAGAAGCAGGCTCTGCGCTGAGCAGGGAGCCCAATGTGGGGCTCGATCCCAGGACCCTGGGATCATGACCTGAGCTGAAGGCAGACGCTCAACCATCTGAGCCACCCAGGCGCCCCGGTTACGCCCAGTTCTTGACCCACTCGAAACCCCCTCTTCTCTCGCACCCTGTAAGCCCCCGGGAATGCGAAAGAGCCAGAGTGACATTGTGAGGACAACCTTGAGCCCTTTTCTGCAGTTTATTCAGAACAGATTATGCCTCTTAGTCACATCTGAATTGAACACCCCGAGTGGGAGCCTGTCTCAAAACAGGGATGACTTTGGAGCGAGGGCTGCAGTTCTCCTCCCGGCCACTAGAGGAATTGGCAGCCCGGGAGCTCGGCTCTCAGAGCCTGGGCTGCAAGTTGCCTGAGCAGAATTGTCCTAAGGCCCCCCCGGGGCCAGACTCATTTGGGTTGAAGATGACAAAAGAGTTGACCAGCCAGGGACCTCCCAGGACAGAATGACCTCACAGACACTGACCAGCTCCTGAGCCTGGGTCACCCCCCCACACACCCATGCCCCCTGGCACAGTTACTGGTAGAAAGAGAACAACTGGTGTGCACGTGGCCCTGTGCTGAGCCTCTCAGGAAATGAGGCCTTGACTAGGGAACAAGAGGGCCCAGGAGCAAGGGCCTCGTCCTCCAGCTCCTTGGCGTTTTCCCCAAAGGCAGAGTGGCTCTCTGAGCCAGAGTCCCACTGGACCCAACCCCGGGCCGCTGGCCCCCAGAGCACCAGCCAGAGAAGGAAGAGTTACTGGACCCGGCTGTGTCAGGCCCTGGGCCTGTCTCTCAGGGTAGGTATCTTCCCTCCTTCCCCTCTAGGTCCTCAGTGACTGGCCCTGGGCCTAGCATGGAAGCCCAGGGCCTCAGCAAGGGTTTGGGGAATTAGTCGACTGACAGGTTATCCGAATGTGGAATTACCATTTCAGACAGTCAGCAGAAATTTTTCCAACCCATCCTCTGGTTTCACTCTCGCAACCATCCCATGGAGTACACATCTCAGATTCATGGAATCCTGTTGTATAGATGAGGACGCAGAAGAACAGAGAGGTGCGGTCACTGGTCGACGGTCACACAGTGTGCCCGTGGTGAAGCCTGGGTTTACACACCAAGCCAGATTGAATCCCTGGGCCATTGTAGTGGGTTTGTTCAACAGTCACGGAATGCCCACCCATTCCAGGCCTAGGACCAGGCACTAGAGACTCAGGTAACTTAGTAAGGGCACGCAACCTTGTGTGTGCATCCCAACACACACACAACGGATGCGTGTGCACGCACGCGCACACACACACACACACAGGGGATCTGTAGCCCGAAATGCTTGGTGCCTCTGGGTGGGTGCCTCACGTTAAAACTAGCTACTGCCCAGAGGTTCCCGGCCCCTGGATGCCCTGGCCAAGGGGACCAAGCGGTGCCCAACCCCAGCTCCAGAACTGGGACTCTGGGAGCCACCCCGGCTCCTCAACTGGCAGCATCAATCCCCTTAACTGGCTGAGAGATCCGTTTAACCTGATGTGTTTCCACTGCCCTGAGTGGGACGCACCCCCTGCCCCCCGCACCTCTACCTGCCCCCCCACCCCAGCCGCCTCCCTCCGGCAGTCACTTCGCTGGCTGGTGGGGCCCCGGCAGCACACCGTGCATCACACTTCTGCTCTTCCTGAGCCAGTGGCTATTGGATGGCCACGGATGCGGCCACTGCCCCCATGCAGGCCCCGAGTGGCCCAGACCAGCAGGGCCCACTCTCCACAGACCTGTCCTGAGCTGGCACCTCCCCGGGGCCCTCACTTCCCACCCTTGAAGGTCTATGTACTTCTCCTCTGTTCCCTGACTTCAGTCTTTGCTTCTGCTTCCGTGGTCTCCCTCTTAGCACGACCTTCTTCTCTTCTTTCTTTCCCCTTCCGGTCTCGCACTTCCCGTGTGGGGGTTTGTCTTCCCGCTCTGTGCACGCAAACACACACACACACACACACACACACACACACACACACACACACACACGATGCTTCACTTCCCCTCCCCCTGCACATACTTGCATCTCTTGGGATGGGGTCCCGTGATGGCCCCAGAATCTCCCGGGCAGCCGGGACTCTGGATTCTAAGGCCCAGAGGCCTCGGGAGCTTCGAGTGGGTCCTCATTCCACACTGGCCACACTGGCCAGGGGTGAGAGGTCAGGAGCACTTCTCCATGGTTGGGTCTTGGGGTAGAGAACAGCTTTGATGCAGGGGACAGAGATGTGCTCTGTTGAGTTGGCAGCTCCCACTGAGCAGCCTCCTCCCCCTCCCCCACCCCCATTCTCTGTCCTACCCCCACCACACACGCATGAGGAGGCCACTGGGGCTCCCGGAACAGGCCCTTTTCTCAAAGGTCTTCCCCCTTGCAAGCTGTCCGCTGCCCTCTGGTGATGCACTGGGGTATTGCAACTGGGGGGGGTCCACTGCCTGTGGCCCCCCCACCCCACCAATCACCAAGGATGGGTCTTGTCCCTTAAGCATGGGGAACCTTCCTTTCTGCATCTCTAGGGCATCAGTGCCCAGCACAGAATGTCAGTAGAGATTAGTTAAATTAATGATCTGACAGGTTATCCAAATGTGGAATTACTTTTTCAAACAGTCAGCAGAACTCTTTCCCATCCATCATTTGCTTAAACCCTAACGACAAACCTATAGAGTGCAGATCTCAGACCCTATTTATGGGGATTAAGCTCAGCCCAGAGAGGGGAAAAGCCCAAGAGCTGGGGGAGCTTCCCCCACCATACAGAAATTTCCACCCCTGGGGGTTTCTCCAGTGAATGGAGCTGACAGGCCCCTTGGCGATGGAATAGGGGGCCTCTGGGGTAACCCTCCCCTCCTCTGGGGAACAAGTTGCATTTGACCAAGGGCCTCCCGAAGACTGTCTTCACTGGCTACCAACCGCAAGGAACTGCAAACTCACGTGGGACCACGCCCTGGGACGTGGGGGAGAGGTAGCCCTGAGGCCATGCACTTTGATGCATTTCAACCACTTCAGCTAGGGCTGGCCCTCATGACTCACCTGCCATTTGAAAAGTGTTTCTTTGTTAACTGCAGACATCAGGAAACAGAGGTGGACAAAGGAGGTAGCGTCACCCGGCTATGTCTACAACACAGGGAGAGGTCAGGGGAGGGGCCTCTCTGAGGTATGGAGGAGAGAAGAAGCCACCACGCAGAGGCCAGGGAATGAGCATCCTGGTAGGGGAGGAAAGCAAGGGCCTGAGCTGGGAGCCAGCTTGATGTGTCAATGAAGAGCAGAGAGAAGCGGAGGGGCTGGGAACCGATGAGACCCTGCAAGGAGTCTGGGGAAGGGCAGTGGGAAGTCAGCAGAGGCCAGATCTCAGGGAGCAGGCTTCTTGAACTTGACCGCACACAGGCACTGCTTGTGTGCAAATTCAGTGGGTGGGGGCGGGGAACCCTGCGATCCTGTGTTTCCGATCATCCCCCAGGTGACCCCGGGGCCAGGTCCACAGCCCCATTACCAACACCTAGGGGAGCTTCGCACCCTCCTGACGCCCAGGCCGAGCCCTGACGGTTACACCAGAACCTCGTGGGCAAGAAGGTGGGAGCACAGGGGATCAGTTTTGCAAAGTTCCCCAAGGTGATTCCCGTAGGCAGGCAAGTTTGAGAACCACTGCTGTAGAACCTTGTGGGTCATTAGAGTTTGAACTGTATTCTCGAAGTGAGGAGGAATCATTGAGGTTGATCCTGTTTCTGTTTTGGGGGCTGTGAGAAGATCGGCCTCAGCTACTGGGGAGGACGCAGGGCCGGAGGCAGGAAGCACCTGTCACCAGGGAGCTGAGGAGGGGATGTGGTGTGCTGGCCAGGCCGGAAGGGCTGGGATGGGAGAAGGGTCTGTAAGCGGAGCCAGCAGGACTCACTGATGGGCCGGAGGTGGAGGCCCTCAGAGGGAGAGGAGTTGACAGTGGCCTCCAGGTCTATGGCCAGAGCACTCAGGTGGAGGGGCTCCTTCCTGAGACGGAGAGACCGGCGAGGACCAGCTAGGGCTGGGAACAGGTGCCGAATTCCCGAGTTCTGGCTGGGCCAGGTGAGACGTGTCCGTGAGACACCTGAGCTAAGACAGCAGGTGGGTCGATGGACACACAGGGCGAGGGACTGGTTTCGGTCAAAGACACAGGTATAGGAGCCACCAACACAGAAATGCCATTTAAAGTCACTGTCCCCTCCCAGACTCAGGACAGATCTGCCAGTAGCCTTCAGACATCACCCAGGCCAACTCCCCCTTTCTCCAGATGAGAAAACCAAGGCCCAGAGACTGTGGGTGACTTCCCTAGAGTTACACAGCAAGTCAGCCTTAGAACCAGACTCATCTTCTGACTCCTGGAGAAGCATTTCCAGCACACAGAGCTCAGGGCGGCTTCCCCCAACCCCAGCCCGTGGGACAGAGCTGCTGAGATGGCAAATCATTTATGTATCTGCAGTCAGAAAACCAGAGCTGTTTGAAATTATCTACACACACACACACACACACACACACACACACACACACACACACACACACACACACATCCTTTTCCTTCTAAGTAAAAAATCAGTAACAGGGCTGTCAGCTTTATTATTAATTATGCAACTACTTTATTGCTAGTATTTAAAAAAATGAAGGCTAAAAATGTCCAGGAAAGACTTAATTTAGTAAACGGTTCAGAACAAAGTATTTGTCGCCGTGGTATTTCTTCACATTAGAATTTGCTCCGGGTGATTCAGTCCTCCTCTTTAATATATTATTGGAGCCTAATAAAGTTCCCAGGTTCTGGGAGAAGCTTCTTTGCCTCAAAAGGTAATTTTGTTTCAGGAGGTGAGGATTGGGTGGGATTGATGGTGAACGGGAGGTCTAGTGAGCCTAAGGGTCCTGAAAAAGTCAGGCAAGGAGACGTGAGCGCACTGCTGAGCATGCGCAAGCACTCAGTGATGGGGGTGTGACCGAATGAATGGAAGATGGAATGAATGAATGAATGAGGGAGTGGGGGAGGGAAAGAATGAGTGATCGGAGGAACAGTGCCCAGCTGGATCCCTGGGTGGTTGCAGAGCTAAGCCTCAGTCAGGGAAAAGGAGTCACCTGACACTTCCCATGGAGAGAATAAATGAGAAGATAGTGGGGGCCATCAGCCTTTTGTACAAAATAGGCACCTGTCACCTCCATTTGCAAGTAACACCGACCACAGCTGAGATGATGAAGTAGCATCATGTGAGGCTGTGGGGCAGGAAGGTCTTTCCCGTTTTAGGAAAAAGCAGAGAGACAACCAGAGAAGTTGAGTGATTTGCTTAAGGTCACACTGTCCAGGAACAATGGAGGAGTCAGGGTCCAGGCTCCCTGGTGTCCAGTCAAGGGCTAGCTACTTCTTTCCAGCTCCCAACAGCTTGAGTCCTTTGTGCATCTGGGTCCTTTGCTGCCCAGGTGCCTTCAACACCCAGCAGCCAGAGGGAGCTTTCAGATCATGGCACCTGCTACTTGAAGTCCTGCAAAGGCTTCCCAGCTCACTTGGGAGAGAATCCCGGCTTCTGGTACCTTCAGGGCTACAAGATCGCAGATGATCCCAACCACCTGGCCAGCCTCAGCACCCAGCCCTCTTGCTCCCTAGCCACCCTCTGGGCACCTCAACCTTGTGGCCAAGCTCGTTCTTGCCTCAGGACAGTTGTTCATGCTTCTCCCCTGCCAAGTACACTCTTCCCATCTCAGGTCTCAGATCCTCAGCAGAGATGCCTCCCAGATCCCCCATCTGAAAGGGTCCCCCCGACCCCAGTCCCTTATCCCTTTGTTCCTAATGTTTGCTACTTGCTTTTCACGGCATTGACTACTATCCGGTGTGACTCTCTCATTTATGCATCTGAATATGTGTTTTCCCTTTTGCCTCCTTAATGCAAACCTGAGGGTGAGGGCTTGGTCCCTCTATCTCTCCTCTGTTCCTGCAGTGTCCAGTCGGTGCCAGGCAGCTCCATAGTCAGCAGCCAATAAATACTTCTTATATAGATACGTGAACTCCTGGTCAGAGGATCAGGTTCTTAGACAACAGTCTGGCATTGAAACAAGGGCCCAGTGTGACTTAGCCAGTGACTCAGCTTCTCTGAGCCTCAATGTCCTTTTTCCAGTGCACGAACGGGAGGGAGCACTCGGCAATGGGCATCCCTCCCAGCTCTACCCCCATCTGCCTCTTCCTCACTGTACTATCAACGGGAACAGGTGGTGGACCCGGTCCCCAGGGTGACGGGGTTCTGTGCACAGCCAGGGCCAGGGCCTGGGAGACAGAAGCCCGGAGTTCTGAGATGTGTCAGGAACCCAACTCGGCACCCAATGGGTTCTGTGTTCTCGGGTTTGGATTCTCAGGGGAGGGGCAAGCCCTTGCAAAGGCAATTTCCTTGTGAGCTGGGCTGACATTCCTAATTATTATTTGGAGAGGCCTGGGGAGGCTCGGTTAATTGATTACATATTTCTTTCCTTGACAGGGCATTTGTTTGGTTGTATTGTTCTTTTTCCCTTCCCGTGCTAAGTTAATGTTCCTGGGCATGTTGCGTATTTTGTGGGGACCATGGGACTAAAGCCAGTCATAACTCTCCCCCCACTCGCCAACCCTGCCAGGGTCTTTCGAGCACTTTAATTTAACTTCCCTGGACCTTTGCCTCCCCCACAAGAGTGATGATACAGCCAGGGCCCTAAGATCTGAGGACTAACAGCAAGGCTAAGGCCAGTGTTTTTCAAGCTCTTACTGCTGTAAGCACTTCACACCCATTGACTTGCAAATCCTCAGTGTGGGGGTGCTATTACTATCCTCGTTGGTAGGTGAAAGCATGAAGCTTAGAGAGGTGAAGTGAATTGCCCAAGGTCACACAGCTGGTGAGTGGTCGGTGAATGGCCGGCCAGGAGGGGGTGAGAGGCAGGACCCTGGGCTCTCGGCCACTACTCTGTAAATGCTCCAGCAGGCTTGCAGTATGGGGACATGGGACCCCCATCACCCTTGGCCGTGATGCAGGCAGATGGGCAGCTACCAGATGCTATTCATGGTGATATTGGGCAGGACTTGGAGCCTCAGCTCCAGTAATGATTCCAGCCCCATGGGCTGGGGGGTGAGGGGATGGTTGTAGGACCTCTGATCTTCAAAGTGCCTAACCCAGAGTCCAGCCCATGGTGGTGATAAGTAAGAGATGAGTGGGTCACAGGGGCTTGTTTATAACCTCTTCACAATGTATGGATGTGCTGTGCGTATTCTGTATGAGACAAGTTGACCCCGTAATGCAAAATAACAAGGACAACGATTCTAATACTGATGGAGGGGGAAGGCCATTTCTCCTGGGAGAGCTTCTCCACTTGCTTCAGCAGGGACACTGCGCTCCCGTGACCTCAGGAGCCTTTCCCATCACCTTCTGTGGTCTGACCACCAGAACGTCACTCCTGGAGGGAGGGACGGTGTCCACACCAGGCCTTGCTGAGCTCAGTATGGAGGAAATGTTGAGGGAACCAAAGAATAAGTGAAGGATCCAGCTTCTCCTTCTGCCTTTTTGGGGGACCCCTGCCCGCCTCCACCCCCAGGTGCCCCTCCTGAGTACAGCTCCTGTACCTGGTCTGGCCTGGAATATTCCGGGAGCAAGTGGGGAAAGGAGTCGCTGAACATTGTATATATCTGTGCATTCAACCAACATTTCTGAGCACCTCTGATGGGCCAGCCACCAGCTTAAGCAGAGCAGGGGGACATGATGGCAGAAAAAGCCAGACCCCTCCCTCAGAGGAAGAGCTTCTATTGTGGAGCACATTCGTGGGTTTGAATATTTTCCACGATGATCTCATTCGAGCCTCACCACACCTCATGAGGCAGACCGTGCCCCACGCCCCACTTTTCAGCTGAGGAGACTGAGGCCCAGGCAGGCATGTACAGATACCATAACAATACAGGGTGTGGAGCCCAGGCATGGGCAGTAGGCCCAAGGCACGCAGGTGGGGTCTTTCCGTGCCCAGGCACGGAATGCCAGGGTTGCAGAGCTGCTGTATGAGGGCCGCCTTGGTCTGGGGCAGCAGGGGGTGGGAGAGTAACCTGCTTTGTAAGCTCTTCCCTGAGAGGTCAGAGACCCAATACCAGGAGCCTCATTTTGGTGCTTGCTCTCTGTCTGGGGGGTGCTGGCCCCGGTTGCCTCCTCTACCTGACCACTTCGTCCCTCACCCACAGCCCCAGGACCCACTTCTCACCTTCCCCAGGGGCCCTCCTGTGGAGATTCAGACAAGAGGCAGGAGCCCCCTTTTCTGGCTTGACATGAGTGTGGTAAGGAAGGCAGAGAGATGGCTCCGATGACTCTCTGAGAGCTATGGGCCCAGCAGAGCCCGAATCCATACCCAAGACCGGCAAGGCACACCCAGAATTTTCAGCAGGCAACAGGCTGGGTCAGGGCAGTGGGAAACGGCTAGAGCTCAGCCTGAGGGGCTCAGGATCCCAGTCGGTGCCTGGTAGCAACGATTCCTCGCATTCATGTTGCCACATTGGAGGAGCGGTGGCTAGGTTCTGTCTGGGCTCTGCCTCAGGGCCCCTCTCTCTGCTATGACCCCTGAGCTGCCATGCCCCCCTCACTGAAGCCTACCCCCACCCCAGCTTCTCCCCATCATGAGTCACTGAGAAAGAGGAGGAGATACCCACGAAAGCTCTGTCGGTGCGTCTGGTGTCCTCAAAGGGCTCCCAAGCAGAAATGTGATTTTTGCTGCTTTCATCTTTGTAGCCACGGCACGAATTATATTATATAAAAATTATATTAGCACTTGTCTGGGGCTTCCAATGGGCCAAGCACAAGTTCTTCACTGGTAAAAAACTCACAGCCATGGAGAAAATGTCACTACTTGTCCCATTTCACAGATAGGAAAACTGAGGGGCCAAGAGCTTAAGTGTTTTTCCCCAGGTTAAGTACTGAGTACACGCCAAGGGGCACCCTCCATCCCCAGCCTCCAGGGGGCCAACAGAACCAACTCCAGATGCCTCTGCCAATCTTTTGAGGCTCTACCCTGGGGCGTCCCCATCTATGTATTTCCCTTTTACACAAAGATGTACACAGAGCGAAGTGCTTAATGCAGAGGGCTCAGCTCAGGGAACGACACACATTTACCCCTGTGCCCGCCCCCTGCACAGATCGGGATGTAAGACATTCCCAGCGTCGCACAGAGTGTCTTTCCACCAAGAGGGAAACTAACTTTTGAATCAACTCAGACTAGTTTCTCCTGGGCTTGTTTTGCATGTAGATAGATTTGTACATTGTGTGTCTGGCTTCTTTCGCTCAGCATGACATCTGGGAGATTTGTCTGCATGGTTTTATGTGTCAGTGGATAATCCTTTTTCATTGCTGTGAACTACTCCGTTGTGGGGATCAATTACAGGCTATTTATCCGTTCTCCAGGGCAGGGACGCTGGGGTTGTGGCTTCCAGTTTTGAGCAATGACAAGTAAAGTTGCTTTGAATGTGAGCATTCATTTTTCTCGGATGCATCCCTAGGAGAGGAGAGGCAGGAGCGTGGGGGGAGGCAGATGTTCAACTTTAGTGGAAGCTGTCTGTATTAATTTGCTAGGGCCACCATAACAAAAGACCATAGGCTTAACAGAAATGTGTTCTTTCATAGTTCTGAAGGCTTAAAGTATGAAACAAAGGTGTCAGCAATGGCCCTGCTCCCTCTGAAACTCTAGGGAAATGTCATACCTTGCCTCTTCCCAGCATCCGGTGGCGGCCGGATGCCTGGAATGTTCCAGATGTCCACACGGCTTCCTCCTCCCATCCATCCGAGTCTGCTCGGATGTCACCTCTGCAGAGAGGCCTTCCCTGACCACCTTGTTTAAAGCAGCATCCCCGGGCGCCTGGGTGGCTCAGTTGGTTAAGCGACTGCCTTCGGCTCAGGTCATGATCCTGGAGTCCGGGGATCGAGTCCCGCATCGGGCTCCCTGCTCAGCGGGGAGTCTGCTTCTCCCTCTGACCCTCCCCGTCTCATGCTCTGATACTATCTCATTCTCTCTCTCAAATAAATAAATAAATAAAATCTTTAAAAAAAATAAAATAAAGAAGCATCCCCATCATAATCTTTACCTTTTTCTCCCCATAGAATATATCTATGTAACTTCCTGGTGTTATGTATTACATACTTATAAGTTTGCTTGTTTATGGGTCTCCCTTGCCCTCTAGAAATCAAGGTTCCTCTCCTCTCTTGCTCACCCACTCCATCCCCAGCACCTGGAAGGTTCCCGGGGCAATCAATAAATCCTTGTTAAAGAAATGAGTAACTGGATCTGTAGAATGGCGTGAGAGTAACTGCTTGCCCAGGGAGGGTAGCCCCTGGGAGAGGAAATGGAATCTTGCTCCGTCAGGTTCTAGCACAGAAGCAACCAACTCCGGAAGCCCCAGGGAAGAACCCATGTCTTTGCCTCTTGAAGCTTCTGGAAGCACCCACGTGCATGGGCTTGTGGCCCCCTTATAGCAGTGTCATTTCGCCAACGTGTACCTCTGTTACCGCCTCTTCTTTCCCGAGCCTGCCCCTCCTGCCCCTCCCTGCTAGGGACTCTTGTGATTTCATAGCCCAGGAGAGTCTCCCCACCTCGGGTTCCTCAACCACATATGTGCAGTCCCTTTGACCATCGGTAAGATGCAGGGACCATCCGCATGGTCCTTTCTTTTTTTTTTTTTTAAGATTTTATTTATTTATTTGAGAGAGAGAATGAGAGATAGAGAGCACGAGAGGGAAGAGGGTCAGAGGGAGAAGCAGACTCCCCGCTGAGCAGGGAGCCCGATGCGGGACTCGATCCCAGGACTCCAGGATCATGACCTGAGCTGAAGGCAGTCGCTTAACCATCTGAGCCACCCAGGCGCCCCTTTCTGTACCTCCAGTTCCCTCTCTCGCATCTGGCAAACAGTAGGTGCTCACGAACTTGGCACGGGCTCCTGGAGAGCAAGAAGCCCTGGTATGCATCCCTGTGCCCCCACCGTCCTGGGCTGGCCTGGCAGGCTGAGCCCCTCAAAGGCATTTGTTGAACTGAGCGGACCCACTGGGTACTGTGTGGGGTGGGCACGGAGACTGCTTGGGTAGAGCACTGGGGGTCTGGGGCGGAGGCGGCCGGTGGGGGAGAGGAAGCGGAAGGCATTGTGGCAGGAGAGAGAGGAGCAGGCTGGCTCATGCGGGGTTTGGGCTCCAAATGAAAGGGTTCGAGTCTGACCCCCTCAGGGTGTCATGGAACTGGATCTTTGCTGGGAATAATCAAGCCAAAGCGTAAGGAGCCCCTTAAGACAGGAGATGACGTGATAGGGTCACCCAGTGCTAGGCTCCTGGTGTCTGAATCCCAGCTCTGCCACACGGCTGTGGGACCCTAGGCAGGGCCTCAGTTTCCCTCTCTCTAAACTGGGACTGATGATGGTAACAGTACCTACCTTGTAGAACGCTCCCGAGGCTTAGATGAGTTCATAAAGCTCTTAGAACTGGCACAAGCCACAGGGAGTAGACGTGGGGTGACGATTATGGGCTAAGCACCTTACATGGGTGTCAGCCTCTGCCACGTTCACCCAGCAACCTTTACTGAACACCTGTGATGAGCCAGGCATGGCGCTGGGCCCTAGGGAGACGGTGGTGACCAACCCCACCCAGGCCCCACTTACACAGGGCTCTCAATTACCGCTGGGGGGAGGAATCATTATTGGTCCCATTTCACAGGTGAGAACACTGAGACCTACACCTGCCCAGCACTTGAGGTCACATGACTAGAAAGCATTGGTGCCAACATTTAACACTGCACAGTCTGCGCTCTGTCTGGACTGCTGTCCTCTGTTGCTTCCTGATTCACAGCCCTAGTACCCAGCGTTCTGGAACTCTGCCCTGAGTCTTTCTGGAAAACTTGGAAGCGGTTCTGAAGCAGGGGTCTCTTGCCTTGTTACAGCCATCTCGGGAAGACATGAAAATTTGGCTCTGATCAAATTAGACCCGTGTTGTGGTATAACTTTCTACATTCACCATAAAGCTAATAAACTAATAAATTAGCCAGAATGACAATATCATCAGGCAGGACTACACACTAACGCGTGGCCGTAATTACTCCCACAGCCGGGGCCAATTTCTCAAATTTCGCCTTGGCCAACTTTCCTCAGCTCACCATGTCCCTAATAAGGCATAACTCACTCTATAAACATTAAATTGACTTATTTATTTTAAATTACAGTGGAACTGAAAACCACCTTGATACACCTATTCTCATGCATCTGCCTTCTCCTGAGCATAGCCTGATTTATTTTTTTTTTTTAACAAAGACACTGTCTGGTCTGCCTCGACCCTCCCCCTCCCCCTCATCCTATTTCTCCAGCCCATCCTGGCTGCCCTCCTGCCACATTCCAGCTCTAGAGATCTGACTCATTCCCTGGAGGCTAGCAGGTCATCCCTCACGTATAAAGATGATTCATGGCTAATTAATAGTAGTCACGGGGCCAACACTGATTGAGTGAGTATGACCGCTGCTGTGGGCTGGGCCCTCTGCTCCGGCTTCTGCATACATGAACTTGTTGAAGCCTCATAATAAGCCCGTGGGGGCTACCCTTCATGAGCCCCACTTTGCAGATGAGGTAACGGGAATCAGAGAAGTCAAGTGCCTTGCCTGAGGCCACACAGAGAATGACTTGTAGCAGAGCCAGGCCACGCAGGGGTGGTCTGAGGCCATCCCTCTACCATCCTACCCCTCAGCAACTGCACGGATGCCAAAGATGCCTCAGGCCCCAGAGAGCCCTAGGAATTCCAGCTGCAATAAGACATATTTCTTGAGCTGTAGGAGGCACTCACAGCCTGGTGGGGACCCCGAGGGTCCACAAGCATCTACCTGGCCTGGCTGACAGAGGTACGGGAGGGTGCAGGGCTTGGATGGATTATCAGAGACCACGCTTGGTGGGAAATGGCCAAAGAAACAGGAGGAAGGCGTTCCAGTTGGGGGGCACAGCAGAGGCAAAGGCCAGGCGGGGCATCCAGAGATCTGTAGCTGCAGTGAAGGCAGGGGAGGGTGCTCGAAGCACCGTGTGAGAGGAATCACAGCAGTGGGGAGCATTTGCTCTGGTCCATTTACACCCCCCAGGCTATTCCCACTCAGTCCAAGGAGATGAAGCCACCGTGCATGAGAGCTGTCCATAGGCGGACGCAAGCTGGCCCACCCCAAACCACCTGGAACCAAGAAAAGAGGGAAACTCTGGCTCCAGCCAGCAAGCCTGGCCACACTTGAGTCCAGGGTTTGATAATATTGCTCTTGCCAGAGATTAACTTGGATAGGCCCGGCACCAGGGCATCTATGTAACTTCCCTGAGTCCTCTCCTCATGTGTACAATGGGAGTGGTGATGCTTACATCAAGGACATTGAGTGGTACATGGAGGACACTTAATGTAGACTTGTTAGATGGATAAATGATGGTTGGATGGATGGATGGATGAGTGATGGATAGTTGGATGGATAGATGGTTGGATGGATGGATGGATGGATGGTTGAGTGGAGTAGTAGATGGATGGATGGATAGGTGAAGGGATGGATAGATGCACTGAAGATTTGATAAGATCCTATATAGAAGTTCTGAAACAAATAATGCAATATCTGTTAAGAGAAAAAAAAAAGAAGAAGAAGATAGCAGGAGGGGAAGAATGAAGAGGAGTAAGTCGGAGGGGGAGACGAACCATTAGAGACGATGGACTCTGAAAAACAAACTGAGGGTTCTAGAGGGGAGGGGGGTGGGGGGATGGGTTAGCCTGGTGATGGGTATTAAAGAGGGCACGTTCTGCGCGGAGCACTGGGTGTTACGCACAAACAATGAATCATGGAACACATCAAAAACTAATGATGTCATGTATGGTGATTAACATAACAAAAAATTATTAAAAAAAAGAATAAAATATATTTTAAGCAGAAAAAAAAAAAAGATCCTATATAGAAGCCCCCAGCGTGGTATCTGAAACAGAAAAGTCTTTCAGTGTTCATGAAGTTGGAAGCACAAAGTCTTGCCAAACTCCAGAGTGCAGAGATTCCTCCTTGCCTCCCAGGCTCACCTTCTGGAAGTCAGGGCCCCTGATGGAAAACCGAGACCCAGAGTGAGCGCGAGACAGAGATATATCAGGGGCCAGTTGGGGTCCTCAGCCTGTGCCAGTCACTGGGCCTGGGCTCTGCCAGACAATGATGCAGAGCAGTGGGGGGTAGGATGCCCTGGAGACCTTGGGCCCTGTCAGAGCAGGGCTGTCATCGTCCCCTCCTCCTCAGCATGGGGCATGGGCACTGCCAGAGCCAGAGAGTGAGTTTCAGTGTGACTTTTGGCATGTTACTTAACCTCTCTGTGCCTCAGCTCCCCCCAGCTATAAAATGGAGATGAGATAATACATGTATCTAGTAACTACATAATAACAACCACAGGGCAATTAGGGGATTCAGTGGGTCAATAGGTTTAAGTGTTTATTTAGAACAGTGTCTGGTGCACTCTAAGGGCTGTGCGTTCTATATTCAGCAAACATACTGACCACCGGTATGTGCCCAGCAAATTCTAGGTACTGGGGACACAGGTGGACAGGTTGGCTCGTGGAGCTAATAATGTTCAAGGACGGGGCCCACCCTTTGTTCCCCTTTGCAGGACTGATGACGTCTCTGTACCGCTGCCGTTCCGTGTGACGTCGGGCTGTTCATGGAACCTCACCGAGCCTCCGGTTCCACTCTGGGTCTTGGTGACAGTTAAGAGATGGAATAAGTGGGGTGCTTAGAAGCAGTGCTTTCTTTGTCAATCGGTGGTGGTATTGCTCATGCCAACTTTTTCCAGGACCGGCACCCACCCCTCTCCTCCAGGGTCTGTGAACAGGGAAAGAACATTCCATCCTTTCATTTCCTATTATCACACCCCTCACCAACGGTCCTGGGGAGCAGGCATTCTATCAGTCACTTTTACAGATCAGGAGGCAGAAGCCTAGAGAAGGTAAGCAATCTGCCCCAGGTCACAGTGCTCCCAAGTGGCAGAGCTGAGATTTGACCTCAGAGGACCTCTCTCAGATGCCACCACCTGTGCTTTTGGCCATGAAGCTACTCCTTAGCTCTGAGAATCAGAACCACCAGATTCAAGAGACCTCAAGACCAGGACAAAGCCTCGGACATCCCAAACTCACTGGAGAAAGTGAATCCTTTCACTTTGGTGTTTAGTTTTGAGTGTCGTTAAGAGCAGCACCCACCCACATTCTCTCCGTGCCCACCCTGGTGGCCCTGTATTCCAGGACCTCCTTCTCCCACCTAGTCTCTGGGCATGCGCCCGCACCCCTGCCCAGGCCTCTCAAGGAGCCACAGAGGAGAGCTAAGTGAGGGACAGGCAGCACGAACACCAGTGCTATCGATGGGAATGAAAACGGAAAGGCAGCGTCGGGGCAGACTCTGCTCTCCGTCCGTGTACTCTCTCATTTAGTCCCTCCAAAAGCCCAAAGCCCACAGGAAAGGTACTATTATTGTCCCGAATTTTAAGGTGGGAAAACAGGGGCGCCTGGGCGGCTCAGTCGTTAAGCGTCTGCCTTCGGCTCAGGTCATGATCCCAGGGTCCTGGGATCGAGCCCCGCATCGGGCTCCCTGCAACGAGGGAAGCCTGCTTCTCCCTCTCCCATGCCCCCTGCTTGTGTTCCCTCTCTCACTGTGTCTCTCTCTGTCAAATAAATAAATAAAATCTTAAAAAGAAAAAACAACTAAGGTGGGAAAACAGAGGCACAGAGTGGTGATGTAACTTGCTCAAGGTCACACAGTTGGTCAGGGGAGGAACTGGGGTTCAGAGGAAGGTTCCAGTCTGTGCTCTGAGCACAGCTGTTTTTGGCGTCCATACTGTTCACAAAGGTGCTGACAGTGGGTCTGGAGAATGCACAGGGACAGGTCACCTGGAACACTAAAGGGCTTTCCCAGAGCTGGGGCAGGTGTGTTGACTCTAGATGGCTCTTCCCAGACCAGGATTGGGGACCACCCCACACCCAGCTGCTAGCACTGTCCTGGGCCAAGGCAACCATTAAATGATACTGCAGTGGGCATGAGGGAGAGACCCTGCCCCCTTGCCCCCCAAGCTCACAGGTGGGTGAACAGTTGCTCCGTTCCTCATTCTCACTTTTCCAACACCACCACCAAGAACACATCTCCTTACGTTGGCCATTAGCACAAGGAACAGATGGTGGAGGCTTTGGTTGAGAGTGACGTGTCCGTAAAATGCGCCAGTCTGCCAAGCCACTGTTCACTTCTGTTCACTTCTGTGGGCCTGTGTCCTCTGAGAAGGGGTGTGTGTGTGTGTGTGTGTGTGTGTGTGTGTGTGTGTGTGTGTGTGTTTGGCTGAGCACGATGTCTGTATGGTCTTAGCGGGAATCCAAGGTGCCCACTCCAGGAGCTCAAATGCAACAAGGCTTGGGGAGAGTTGTCAGGCGTGTGGCCACCACCGCAACTCCTCCTTGGCAGGCTCAGCCGAGCCCCTGACAGTCTCAGCTCTGCTACTCACTTGCTTCTTATGTTTCTCCTATAAGTCCTTCCTCCCATCGGGGTCTCGCTCACAAACTAGGGGCACACAGGCCAAAGCCAGCCAGTAAACGAGTTCTGTGTCACCAACCGTGAAGGGTTTTTTTTTAATTAAAATTTTTTAATTAAATCAATGGCAACCTTTTGAAAATTAGGAGATTGTACATCCATATCTTTATTTTTAGCTTTTCTTTAAAAAGTGGACAATGTGGCCTTTTTACCAGTTATTCCCAAATTACAGCAATCTATTGCCATCAGTGGTGGATGGAGTTACTGGAGGGAATCATTTCCCCATTCCCCATGGCCCACCGGCTTTCTATTGTCTGAAACTGTATCAGTTAGTATTCCTTTGGGCTACATATAACAAAAACCCAAAGTAAGTGTGTCTTCAACTAGATAAAAGTTTCTTTTTTTTTTCTGAGAGCCCGTGTAGCCTGTCCAGAGCATGTGGGCTGTTCCAGGCTGTTCCAGGTGTCAGGGATTCAGGCTCCTTCACTCCTGAAGCTCCACTGTGCATGGCCTCCATTTTCAAGGGCACCTCAGAGTCTAAGAAGGCTGCTCCAGCTCCAGCTCTAGGGACTACATTCCAGGCAGGAGGACCAGGAAGGGGAAGGAGAAGGACACACCCCCTTCCCTTAAGGATCCTTCAGGAAGTTGTACATACTACCGCTATTCCCGTCCCATTGGCCAGAATATAGTCACATGACCACACCTGCTCTGGGGGTGGCTGGGAAATGTAGTCTTTATTTAAGGCAGCCATGTGTGGGGCTATGAGGGATTCCATTACTATGGAAAGAGAGTAGCTGTTGAATTGTTTAACTTCCTTACACAGAAGGTAAGCCTGTGAAGAGGAGACTTTGTCTTTGACTTTATCTCTGAGCTTCTGTTACTTCATTGGTAATTTGCATACCATTGTTCATCTCATAAAGTCGGTCCAAGGAATTCACAAGGAAGTGATGGGATGTAAACATGCCCAGCAAAATTTGTGGTGCTTAATGTCAGTTCAGCGGTTGTCAGCCACTTCCATTCTTCCCCCAGATGTCCACATGGTTCGCTCACTCCCCTCCTTCAGTCTCTGCTCAAGTGTCGCCTCCCCCTGACCACCCTGCAATTTAACATTTAAAATTTAACCCCTACTTCCACCCCCAGCATGCTCTATCCCTGTCCTGTCTTTATTTCATACATCTATAACCACCGACATGCTATTTTTTTTTAAGCTTGCTTTGTCTCTGGCCTGTCTCCCTCATCTAGAACATCAGCGTCATGAAGACTGATTTTTGTCTGTATTGTTCACAGCTGTACCCTGGCACCTCAGACAGGCCCTGACACATAGTAGGTACTCCGTAAACATACACTGAATGAAGGTGTGAATGAACAGATAGTTCTAGAATGTCTTCTCTGTGCAAGGCACGGCGCTGGGGTGAGAGACAGAGCAGGGAACAAGATACCTTCCAGTTTCCACGTCCCCGTGGCATCGAGCCCAAAACTGAACCCGCTAAGATAAACACCTATTACCTTGGATGGGGTCTCGGTGCCAGCAAGAGTCCGGGCGTTTTAATTTTGTTTTGACAAAGAAGCTGATGGGAGAGGCTGACTGGCTCCTCTGTCTCCCATCTGCCGGCAGCCCCAGGCGCCCTGGCCTGACCTTCCCCGCGCTCAGCCCCGCATGGCTCAGGACAGTAAAACATAATTGGCCTGCCCTACTTTTTAAGAGAACCCAGATTGAAGGATTGGGTTTTTTGGTGGGCTGACCTGTTTAAGGGCCTTAAGAGGAAGCTGGGAGTTTCAATTTTCCACTGCCAAAGCAAGGCTGTTTTTAGCTCAGCTTTGATGAAACAGCAGGAATCGGGTTTGGCCCTGGGTCACCCATTAGCTGACCTGGTTGGGATCAGCCCTCCCGTGAGGCCCCAGGCCCAGCTGCAGGTTTGCAGGGAAAGTTAAGGTTTGCTTTACTCAACCAGGGTAATTGATCCTGCTCTGAGCGACCCCAGGGCCATCCCAGAGGAAAGAGGAAAGAGGCCACTCTCTCATGTTTTGTCCTCTTGCTGGACTCTCGGAGCCTGACAGATCTGCACTCCGGCCCCAGCTCTTCCCGGCATCCACCGTGTGACCTACGACAAACTGCTTGGCCTGTCTGGGCCTCAGTTTCCTAATCTGCTAAGAGGTTTCTCATTTTGATCTCGCTGGGCGGTTGCAGGTCCTAAACGTTAGAACGTCGGCAGGCTGCCGTGTCCATCTCGGACTCTGAGGACCTTTCCCCCAGTTGGCTCCCTGAGGGAGGCTGGCCTGATGGACAGCCACACCCGAGGGCCGGGCCGGCTCGGGCCCTGGCCGACGGAGCCTCTCTGAATTACAGTGCTTTGGTGTGCCGCCTGCTTGTCTCGGGGTCAAGAACCATGCCTCTGAGCCTCTTTTCTGATCCTTTTGTCAAACTGTGGTTGAAGAGATTCGGCTCTGGGCCACTCCGATCCCATAGTAGAGGGACTCGTGTGATGGGTTCTTGTTGGAGTCTGCTTCCAGGAAAAATGGGGTCCCTGCAGACGAAGGGGTCTGCTCTCGGTCCCCAGAAGGCACAGCCCGGCCGTGTGCTGCCTCACCAGCAGGAGGCCGGGAGCCAAACCCATTGCTCTAGAGCCTTCGTCGGCTGCCTTGTTTTCTTCAGAGCACTCACCCTGCTCCTCCCTCACCCCTCTTTCCAGTCTGCAGGAGTTTGCTTCTGCCCTGCCCCTGGCCGGTGACCTCGCAGAAGCCTGTGGCACTCACTCGCACCTCAAAAGGCAATGAGCATGGGGCTTCAGGGCATTGACTCTGGGGCCCCGTTGTCAGGATGCGAGCCCCAGCTGACATCCCCCGGCTGGGTGAGCGTCAACAAGTTCTAAACAACATCCCCATGCCTCAGTTTCCTTATCTGTGAAATTGGGATGATGCTACTAATACCTACCTCACGGGGTTGTTGTGAGGATTGAGCTTTACAGATGGGGAAACTGAGGCACAGATACTGACTAACTTGTCCCACATCACTCAACTTCAGCATGATAAAACCGGGAGTACCGGGCACACAGGAAACTCTTTTATTACTATTACTATTATTATCTTATTTCAGAGGGCTTCTGTGAGGGTTGAAAGAGATCGGTGTTCAAAGTGGCCAGCACTGGGTCTTACACATAGTAGGTGCTCAATGAACCACTGATGTGCAGAGATGGACGAGGCATGCATGGTCGCCTAGGATCCCTCAGTCCCTAGGGTGCGGCTGTGTTCATTAAACAAGACCAGAGGGATCACTGGTGCCAGACAATGCACAGAGCCCTGGAATGGCCACCTTCCACACCTTCCCGCTCCTGCTGAAGGCCGACTTGATTCCCAAGACGCTCGGGGTCCTCCTGATGCCGACTCTCACCACCATCAAGTAGAGAGGCAAAGACAGAGAGGCAGAGATTTCTGCTAAAAAGTGGAGGATTCACAGGGATAGAAAGGAGGCAGCGGGTACAACCATGTGCCCCCAGCCTTCTCTCTCACTTCTAGCTGCTCGTCACCCCTCTTCCTTTGTCTGAGGTCCCTTTGGCCCACTGCCTGGTTTCTGGTTCCCCACCGTCCAGTGTCTTTCCAGGAGGCACCTGTCCCATGCCCTGTGCCTGCTGGCCCTGGGAGGGCGTGGGGGGAAGACAGGTGGAAGGAACATCCAGAACCTTTTGGCCCTCTCACCTCTGCCTGCCTCCCCAGCCAGACCCTGCGCTGAGCCTGCTGACCATGAGAAACGGATCAATCAGGACTTGGAGGAAGAAGTGGTTTCCATGGCAGCAGCAAGAGGCTGGGGAGGAGAGGCCGGGCAAGGAAGGGGAGGGAGAGTGGAGAGGAGGGTCAGAAGGGGAGGGCTGGGGAGGAGCAGGCAGCTGACCAAAGAGTCAGGAAAATGGGGTGGACAGAGCAGGAGGGAGGTTGGGAGTGGGCTTCTGGCTGAAGCTCCCGGTAGCAGCCAGGATGCTTCCGGCTGCTACCGGAATGGATGGTGCAGTGGCCCCCCTCCATCTTCCACCAACTGGGCGTCAAGGAGGCCATAGCGGCAGGGGCCAGTAAGCCCGGGATCTGTCAGCATCCAGGGTCCCCGTTACTAACTTCCCAGGTATGGGTGGTCTAGGGATCCCAGGCTAGGCTCTGTGGACTTTTGTTTGAGAATGCATCACTGGAAGATAAAATCTGATTCCTGAGAGGCCTTTTCCCACCTTGGAAACAGGTCACTTCCAGTGTGCCCACTGGGAAATCACAGCTGCCATCTCTGGAGCACTCCTCTGGGCAGGAATGAGGGGCCTTCCATGGTGAGCCCCTTTGAGCCTCAGAACAAAGGCTCCCTACAGCCCAGATGCAAAAGAGGGTAGTGACCTGTCTGAAGTCACACAGACCTAGAGGCCTGAGCTGGACTGGCATGAGCGCCCAGCACCTTGCTGTCTAAGAGGAAGGGAATGAAATTCTAGAATGTAGGAGACTGTAGCTCAGGGGTGGGCCAGTGGGAGATAAGCCCCTTCCCTCGGAAAGGCAATGCAGGGGCCGAATGGGGTCTCATCCGGGTCCTCCGCATCCGCTGTCGCTAGAAGGAGGGGCTGACCAGAGATCCAGAGCCACTTGGGTCTCACTTATACCCCCTTAAATGCTCACGGCCAGAATTGCCAACGCACAAAGTCTGGGACCAAGCAGGGCCTGAGGTGGGTCCAGACTCCCCAGACTGTGGAGGGAAGTGGGGGGCAGGGCAGGAGGGGACTGGAACGTTCTGGAACTTCTCTCACTCCTTTGCCACCCCTCCCCATCATCCCTCCCTAGCAGCCCTGCATTGGATTGGAAGCCACAGATGTTTTGCACCCACTGAGAGGTTTTATGATGGAAACCATTTTCAGATTGAAAGGGGGATGAAAATTGCTAATGGCTTTTCAAAGGCTCTGGGAAAGAAAAAAAAAAGAGTTCAGGCAGTTTCTGGAAAGAAAGGGGAAAACACACAAGGAAGAAGGTAATGAAATTCTTGGTGCCAAGGGAGGGGCTAGGCCCTTGGCCAAGGGGCTTTTCTGGCAGCCCCAGACCCCCTGCCCAGAGCTCCCTCTCCCCCCCCACCTGGTCCCTGAGCCCTCCAGTTCAAGACAGCCTGTTCACTCCTAAGTGGTGCCACTCAAATGTTCTCAGGGGAGCCCACCACATTTAGGTTTGCCAGACCCTTGACTGGCTTCCCAGTGTGTATGGGGGCGAGTGGCTGGAAGGGGATGGGGGCAGCTGTGGGCTTCTGGCCCCGAGGAGCAATTCTGACGCGTCCTTCTGCTTGGTTGGGGGCAGGAGAAGTTGGACCCAAACTCTCCAGTTTTGTGTTGTGAAAAGAACACCAGGTAGTTCGGGCTCGTGGAGCTCCCAACTCACTGAGGCTTCTGGCTCGAAGCAACCACAGTTCAGGAGCTGGTCCTCTGGGCCCTGAGTGAGGGGTCTGTAATGTTATTACAATCCTCCAGCCACCATGCAGGGGGCTGTCTGTGGCCTGTTGCCCAGGTCCCTCTCTGGATCAGCTATCACAGGTAGCCTTGCCTGTGTTGCCTATCCTTGATCTGCCGCTGACTGCTGTCTGGCCTAGGGCAGATCTCTCCTCTCTAGTTTTATCATTTGTCAGATAGAAGGTGACCAGCAGCCTGATTTGCCCGGAGCTGAAGGGTTTCTAGAGCGAGGGAATGTCAGTGCTAAAACGGGCAAAGTCTTGGACGAACCAGGACTAGTTGGTCACCCTAGTTAAGTGACCAGGCTGGATTGGGAAATCTGATATTAAAGGAGCAAGCTCCCAGCCTCCTCCACGTACATCCGTGCACGCAGGACGAGTCCCTCAGCTTAAGGGAGAGTCTCCTTCCTCCACCAGCGTCTCTGCATATGCAGTCCCCATGGCTCCACACCTGCCCAGGGACAACATTTCCCCCGTCTGCTCCTGTCAAAGGCTCGCTGGAGGAGAAACTCCAGGAATTAACCAAAAGGAGGTGAGGGAATTGTTTCTGGGTTTCAGAATGTTCCATCCCCATCCCTTTGGGGTTGAAACTTCTCTCTCCCCAGGCAGCTTCCCTAGGACTGTATTCAGGATGGGTGGCTCAGAGCTTAACACTTCCGGCGACATTAGCCAAGTTCCCACCGAGTAGAACAAGACCCCACTTGCCCTTGATCTCAGTCTAGGGTCTGGGCTCCACTTTCCGGGGTGAGCTTGAGCTTAGTCTCACCCCCAGGGGACCAGAAAAGATTGAGAATGCATCATCTCTTTCAGAAGCTGGAAGACAGGGAGCAGGTGCAGGGTCTGGCTCAGGAGGGCAGAGAGAGATTCAGCACCGAGTCAGAGCAGAGTGAGAGGGATGGAGGCCATGCTCCGTGTGTGGCCAGCTTTTTGGCAGTCCCTGCTGGTTTAAAGAGCCATGTGGAGTGGCAAAATCTCTCCTCCAATAATTTCTACTCAACAGTACTCACGAGAAACACACATGTGTCAAGGCCTTCCAAGCTCTACATCTGGTATTTGGGGTTTGGTGAAGCCAAGGGGAGGGGACCACCTAGTGTGTCTGGTGGGGAAGGGCAGGGTCAAACAGATGGATGGACCTACAGGGGAGGGAGAAGGACTGAGAACCCGAGATTGGGGTTTGCTGGTCAGTAGCAACAACATCACCTGGGAGCTTATTAGAAGTTCTCAGGCCCTGAGCAGACCTACTAGAATCTGCGTGTCAACCAGACCCTGGAGGATTGAGTACATTGAAGTTTGAGGTCTGTACCCCTGCACCCTCCCAGAGTCTCCAGTAGAGGCTCCCATCCCAAAACAAGGCCCTTTCTCACCTGTCCCTGGCTGCTTTCCCAGGTCTGCCAGTTGCCACAAATACTATCCCCAGTAGCCAGTCCATTTCCTAGTCCTGCGGGGTTCATGCCACCAGGGCTGTGAGGGGAACGTCAGAAGCAGTGAGGGCAGCTGGGAAGGGGGAGCAGCCGGAGCTGGCTGAGCAGGTGCACACCTGGGCCACTGGGCCAAGCAGACCTGAGCTGCCCATGGGCTCCGAGCCAGGCTCTGCAAATGGCCTCAGGTGTGAGGGGAGGGGCGGGGCCAATTGCTGCCCCGCCTTTCCCAGAGCGCAGCAAACCTTCTCCAAGTGTCCTATTAGGAAACATCCCAATAGTACCCATGGCAGCCAGAGAGTTTATGGCCATTTTTATTAGCCCTGCCCCAAGGCTCCGTAAAGATGGAGCGGGCATTCTACAGTAGTTACCCCAGCATTGCGGGAGCACGACCCTGAACTTGAAGAGTAAGCAGGTGTTTAAGGGAGGGAGAGAAAAGGTCTGGGCCTTGGGGGCTGTGCAGCCAATCCGGGAGGCATGGCAGGTGCATGAACAGTAAAACTTCATTACTTCCCACTTGAGATCTTTCCAGCAGGGATGACAGGGAGCAGAGCGGAGGCAGGCACTAGGCTAAAAAGATTGCAGGGGGTGTGTTTAACCTACTTGCAAGAGGGAACTATTTCCCAGCCCCCACAAGCTCCGTTTCCATGCAAACAATTGTTACACAAATGAAAAGGATCTCTCCTCTCTTCATTAAAGCAAAGCCTCTAAGGACCAATCGCTACCTGAATCTTCTCCATTAGCCCAGAATGAGATACTGTGTATATAAATGAAGACATCTGAATTACAAAATACTTTTTAAATAGGGTAGATTATAAAAGTTTGGTCCTGACAAGTCTTCTTATTTAAATGTTGAATTTTGGCAAAAGATGTGAAGCCACACGCCCCTTTCTTCCCTCCATCCTTTCCTCCTTCCTTTCTGGGTCCAGATCAGAGATGGTCTCAGTCTCACTGAGTTTGGGCTTGATCCTCCAGTGGATGGAAGCCCAGGGAAGGTTCGAAGTTGAAAAGGACCCTCCAGATCGCACTGTGGTAAGATCACTCCGGCAGCAGGGTAGGGAGGGGATGACCTAGAGGGGCCTCCGGCAGGGAGAGGTGGCAAGAAGAAATACAGGTGGAGAGGTTTTGGGCAGAACAGAGTGGGCAGGGGAGAGAGAAGGAAAAGAGCAGGTGTCTGTCACCCCTCCTGCAACTTCCTCTCTCCTGAGAGAAGATTAGAAGGAAAGAGGGTCAGAAGCATCTACGCAAATGCCATGCATACTTTTCTCATAGAGGAAATCACTTTACCTGAAATCCTAGGAAACGTGATCTACAGGAACAGAAAGCAGATCAGTGGTTGCCTGGGGTTGGGGGCCGGGGGATTACAAATGGACCCGGGAAACTTGGGGCGAGGGGGTGACAGATACGTTCATTATCTTGATTGTGGCAATGGGTTTCAATGGTGTCTCCATATGTCAAAAGCCATCAAATGTGTAAACTTTGTGCACAGTTTATTGTTTGTCAATCATAGCTCAATAAAGTTATAAACAACAACAAAAATTTTTTAAGAGGCGAGGGTCGCAGGAGACCCCTATGAAATAGAGGTGCCATCAGACCTAACACATTGCACTAGCTCTAAGACCTGGCAGGAGGAGACTGATGTTCGTCATGATGACTGTGATCCTAGGCCAACTTAACGGATGTCCAGCCGACTTCTTCCAAGAAATGGGGAGACATATAGGCAGACTGGATAGAAAGGATGTTTTGTAGTGTTACAGTGTTGCTATTGAAAAGTGTTGCCCTGTCTTCTTGGCTATATACTCCACACTGCAGTCAGTGCCTGGTATCTCCTCGGCACTTAATAGTTTGTTTAAAAATGTAATTGTGTAACAGCATAGGGGGAAGATTCTGACAAGCGCCTACCCCACACCAGGCTCTGTTCTGAGTGTACTTGTCTTGTTCATTCATTTAGGCTTCTGATATCCGCACATGTCACTCACCGGATCACCTGATTCCCTAACGATAGAGCAAGGGAAACTCAAAGATGCCTTCTGTGTCCTCCCTCTCCTGTCCCCTGTTCCCAAGTCCACCACCTCCATTCTGTGTGAATCTAGGACTCTTCCCAATGGAGAGGCAAAGCCACGAAAGGAGAGGTGAGCGGAGGCTGTAAAGTCGGGTCAGGTGTGGAGAATGTGAACGCAACTCTCTCAGGGGACTGCAGTCAGCAGAATTAAGGGGGCCCACCAGAAGGTGGAGGAAGGGAATTTAGGAAAATAAAAGGCCATTCTGTTTCTCTCAGCAGGGAGGAAGCAGATGGCTCTCATTACCTGGATAGTGGTGGGGCTCAGAATAGAAATACGCTCTAGAGCAGTGGGGGCGAATTCCGGTACCAGAGCGCTCAAACTCACCTGCGAGTTGGTGAAGGAACATCCTAGGAGCTGATGCCTGGGCAAAGGCACAGGGGCAGGAACCAAGTCCTTGGCATCTCTGTATCAGCCCCTCACCCCCAAGACTCAGCATGGGGCATGGCGCAGAGTAGGCCTACACACTTGTGCTGGCCCTGGGCCTGCAAGAAGCCCCAGTGACCAGCCCTTGCACGGCCTAACCTGAGCCACGGGGGCCATGTGGACATCCGATGGTGCCCCCCACTATCTCTGCGTTCAGTTTTTCAGAAACACAATTACATGCCCTTCAGAGCTGCTGTCAGTGTTGGTAAACTCCAGCCACTAAACTACATTACACTGATTTTGCCAGAAACCTTTGCAGTTATTAATAGTTTATTGATCGGAGCCTATTGCTGATGAGAGTTGGTCTTCTTGCCCCAGCCCCCTCAGGGTCCTGCTATCTGTGCAAGGCCTTTTATCCAGCAAGCAGATCAATGCCACTCAGATCTAGGGAGAGATCTCGGGGCCACTTAATCCACTTTAGAAGGCTACCACTGAGCTCACAAGCTCAGATGAGGTGTTTGGTCCAAAGCAAAGCTGTGCCCTGGAAACTGTTGGGTCTGCAGGTAAGAATGAGTCTCTGCACCTGCTTTCCAGCACAGAGGGAGACAGCATTCTCCGTGCTCACTCCACAGCCTCCTGGAAGGTTGCTGCCCATGTACTGAATGTTGATTGAGTACCTACCATGATGGCAAGCACCACACATGGTCTTGGGACATGCTGGTAAACCAGACAGGGGCAGACCCGCCTTCCCAGAGCTTACGGTGTGTGGCAGGGGAGGAGGGTGTTCGAGAGTCACGGACATAAGTCGTCAAGTAACAGTTCAGACAAGTACTGCTGTATCAGTTGGCTACTGCTGCATAACGAGCCATCCCAAACCTGGATGGTTTAAAGCAATGTCCATGAATTATTGCTCATGAGTCTAGGGGTTGGCTAGGCTCACTCCTGTGTTTGACCTTGACTGGCATGGCTGGGCCAGCTGGGCCCTCTCTCCATGTCTGTGTGCTCTTGTCCATATCAGAGGCTTGTTCTCAGGGAGGAAGCGGAGAGAAAGCAGGAGTGAGAGGGGGAAGAGAGTGGCAGGCGGGTACAGAGAGAGAGAGAGAGAGTTCTTTTGAGACTTTGGCTTGGAATTTGCACACCATCATTCTTACAAATCCTATTGGTCAAAACAAGTCACAAAGCCAAGAATGGGAAAGAGATTCCACCCTTAGATGGGAGGAACTGTAAGGCAATTGGCCAGAGGCATGGATGCAGGGAGGCTATTAAGCAGGGCCATCAATGCCATCCAACCACCACACTCACCTGGTCCAGGTGGTCACTAAGAAAGTGACCATTCTTTTGTAACTTGAAGGATGCAGCCAGGGGAAGAAAATACAACATTCCCTGGAACAGAATATTGCAAGCAAAAGTGCTGAGTCAAAGAGGGCACTGGGCTAAATGCAACCTGTGTCACCTCTGAGGTGTCCTGGATGGGATTCTGGAACAGAAAAGGGACATTAGTGGAACAACTGGGGAAATCCAGAAAGAGTCTGGACTTGAGTTAATAGTGATGTATCAGTGTTGGCTTCTTCATCTGACAACTGTACCATGTTCACAAGGGAAGTTGGGTGAGAGATGTATGGGAATGCTCTATTCTCTGTGCAACTTTTCTGTAAATCTAAAATGATTCCAAAATTAAGTTTATCTTTTAAGAAGGCACTTGGCAATGAGAGGAATGGAAAGAACACCGTTGTAGCTGGAGGAGGGCAAGGCTAAGAGGTGCTGGAGATGTGGCAGGAAGCAACCAGGTTGGCCAAGATAAGGACTCCGGCCTCAATCTTTAAGAGCAGAGAGAAGTCTCTACAGGGCTTTAGCAAGAAGTGCCATCAGTTCTATTTGTATTTGAAAAGATCTGGGTTCCACCTGCAGGATGGATCCAGAGGGAGATTAGCAGGGGCAGGAAAACCAGTCAACATTCTGCCCCACATTCCAGGTGAGAAAAGGTCTGGGGGCGGGGGCGGGGGAGGAGGGAAGTGGATATAGTGCAGGATGTATTTAGGAAGCGGAGCACCAAGGACTTGGCCACTGAATGTGGTCGGGGAGATGGAGCATGGTGCCCACGAGCAGGTCTGGGACCACTGGTGGAGCTAGGGAGCCCAGTTAAGGAACACCTAGGTCTGTACAGAGTCCTAAGGGGGGAAGCTGTCTTCTTCACAAGTCACCAATCCAAGCGTCCCCTGAGCCACCTTCTATCACCTGCACTGTGTCACCTACACGAGTTACCCAAACATACTGCTTATGTTACTCTCCCCTGAGCATGTCATCAGTGTAGCAATGGCCTAAACATGTCACCTGTGTTGCTGTCACCTAAACACCTCTGCGTGTATCACCCACATGGCAGTTACCTGCACGTTTCCACCTGGGTGCCAACCCTGTCACCATTACCTCATTACATCACCTGGGTGGCTATCAGCTACACGTGTCTCCTGAGCCTGTTTCTGTAGGGGGGCATGTCGCCTGCGCACATGTCACCTGCACAAGTCACTTACCGTATAACTGATACCTACGACTGTCACCTAAATATGTCACTCTAGGCGACTGTCACTCAGCAACAGTGCCCGGTAGAGGGGCTGTTTTTCCAGTCTAGCTGAGTTACAAGCAAAGAAAATAGCTCCTGAGGGGAGCCAGTCCCCTGCTGTTCCCACTGACAGGGTGCTCCCCTGAGGGTGGGGAAGGGAGGAAAGCAGCCTCTTCCCCACAAAGTTTCCCTGATGAAAATCTCCCGTTCTCCCAGTCCTTTTATGACAGTCGGTAGACCAGATGTCAACCTCTGCGTATTCTATGTAAATGAAGGTGTTTGTTTATGCTAATGTGTGCTGGCTCTGCTCTGAGCCAGCAGCAGTAGAACCCAGGCTGAGAGCCCAGGTGTGGGGAGCACTGAGTCAGGAGGGAGGTGGGGGGCACCGAGTCAGGAGGGAACGGAGCTGGGAGACAAAGATGGGGGCAGTGGACATGAGAAAAGAGAGTGAATCTGAGGTTGGAGAGCACAGCAGAAGCTAATGGGAGGGAGTGGCTTAGCTGAGTAGAGAGCCAACGTATCCATGAGGAGGTGGGAACAGAGAGCTAGATCGAAGGAAACTCCCTCCTCGGGGTGGCAGGGTGGGACGCACACCCAGAGCCTGTGCCCTTCACCACCTCCCTCTCCTTCCCCTACTGAGCTCTCTGATCGGAATAAAGGGCCGGTGTGGTGGACAGGGCTTCATGACCGTAACTGTGACTGTGAGCTTCTTCCTGTTTTGTGCTGCAGTGTTACAACCGGAGACCCAAACACAGAGACCCCACTGCCTCTAAGTTGTGGCCAGAAGAGGCTCCCCTTTGGCAACGTGATTAGGCCCAGAGAAGGTTGGAACTTGCCAGAGGACCCAGAGATTTCCCTGATGCAGCAGTGGCCTGGCCTCCATCCCTCCAGGCCACAGCTCCTTCCTGAGGACCCCAGGCAGAACCAGCTGCTCCCTGCTTTGTGCTCGGAAAGGCTCACCCTTTGAAGGATCGGGAGTGCTGATCTGCTGGGACAGGGGCTCCTCGGAGATGAGAAGTTTACTGTTTCTTCTCAAGCCCCCAAGGCTGGACCCAAAGGGACAGCAAGGCAGTTGCCTCAAGGGGAATTTAAATTCCCATCCTGGCTCTTATTAGCCATATTGGTGGTGGTGGGTGGGGGGACGTCTGTGCCCCCTCTAGAGCCTCAGTTTCCATGTTTAGGAGGTGGGAATAGTGATCCGATGTGTAGGGCAGAATGAGGTGACGCACTAGGGCACAGCTTTGAGCCTGTGCCACACATCAGGTGCCTCTTACCCCGGTCATACCCGGGGTCCTCTAGGTGCGGGCACCGTTACCATCTGCAGCTCACGGGAACTGAAAGGAGCGCAGACATAACTCCGGTTGGACTCACAGCCCCCACATCTTCACCCCCTGAAGCATCGCACACAGGGCCTTGCATACAGTCAGCGCTCCATAAATGTTGCTGCCCCCCCCCCCATAGCACAGGAGCATGTAGTCGATCCAGAATCATCTGTTGAACAAAGGCTGAACAGTGGGGCTTGGAGGTTGTTTTCAGGGTGATGGGGGGACTGTGCCTTCCAGGGCCCTATGAAGGGCTTTCATCCCGCCCCTCTGCTTCCCCCCAGGCTGCCCGAGGTCCGCGTCTCAGACAATGGTCCCTACGAATGCCACGTGGGAATCTACGACCGTGCCACAAGAGAGAAGGTGGTCCTGGCATCGGGCAACATCTTCCTCAATGTCATGGGTGAGTGCAGGGCCCCTGACCCCAGGGCCCCAGGGTGGAGCTGTGTGCGTGTGGGTGCGCCATGCACAGAGGAGCTGTCTTGGGACCCACCCGCCAAAATGTCTGCTGGGAGGCCATGAACCCTCTTCTTTCCCACTCTTACCTCCAAGGAGGGAGGAGACTGGCCCTGCCGAGGTAGGACAGTTGTGGCCTTACCACTCAAGGATTTCCTCCCAGGAAGCCCTTCTCCTCCCAGCACTGATACCTAACCTCGGGAAGGCAGGGCCGGGCCTTGCCTCTGGATCCTCATGGCCTGGGCACTTTGGAGGGGCTCTGACACCTTGACTGGGACAAATGAGCTGACAGAGGAATGAGGGCTTCCCAGGGGGGCAGCAGACCTCAGTGTCCACTTCTGTAAGGCAGGGGTGGGATGCAGGACCCCCAGCTCTGGGTCCTGTGACCCAGTGAGGACACAGGGAGGGAGGTGCTGGGCAGTACGGAGGCGGCTGTGGGAGCACCTTTCCAGGCTGAAGCCAAGAGGCACGTTCATAGAAGTGCCGGTGGGAACAGTGCAGTGGGGGGGGGGGGGGCGGGGGGGGCAGGACAATCTGGGAGCCTCCCTGGGGGAGGTGATGCATATGGGCTGCAGAGAGTGATTCTGACCCTGAATCTCCCCCGGCCTTTCCTGGGACGTGGAAGCATCAAGTGATCGGTAAGAACGTGCACTGGACTCGGTGTCAGAGCGTCCTGGGGTCTGACCCTGTGTCTGTGCCTCCATTTCTCCATCTGCAAGGTGGGGATAGTAATGCTAGTCCCTGTCTCTGGCTGGGTGTGTCCCCGCCCCAGCCTCGGTTTCTCCATTTGTCAAACAAGGGCCTTGCCCCCAGCGGTCTCAGCAGCCTCTGTCGGTGCTGACGTTCTCCTCAGGCACATTCTCCAATTCTGCTGCCAGAATTCTAGGGACTTGGCCCCGACTCCGGCTCCAGCGTTCTCTGATTTTCTTATCAAATGATATTTACCAGGGAAACAAAGCTTGTCGTAGTCAGGCAATCAATGAAAGCATAAAGGCCCCATGGAAAGCCACCGCTTCTAGGGAAATTGAAAACCTCCAAAGGCCAGACCTCCGGAGGGACATTGATTCCCGCAGTGGGAGCACATGGTGTGTTCTGGCTTCGTGGCTTCCTGGGGGATGGGCCGCGGCGGGGAGGTGGCTGTGCCAGGAAAACCCCTCTCTTGCAGTCCTGCCCTCACTGAAGGAGCCTTGTTGGTGCCGGGCCCTGGGCTGGTCAGCCCAGGGAATCTGGTGAAGAACGAAACTCAGTGTGCACCATCGAGGGGCTCCGAGTCTGATGAGGGGCATGTACATAATCATCCATCCGTCAGATATTTCTTGAGCACCTACTATGCGCTAGGTAATGGACACACTCCTTCAATAGGACAAGGTTCTTGGGCAGTTGTATCCAGTGCATGAGCCAAGCATAAAACATGCGTAGATGCCTAAGAGAGAACTGTGGACGGTGCCAAACCTTGGGCAGAAAATCAGACAAGTAATAGGATAGAGTGGCTGCAGGTGGGGTGGCAACTAGTTTAGGGGGAGGACCCAAGGAGGGTCCCTTGGAGGCTTCTGGCTGTGCTTTCCATGTTATGTCATTCAGTCCTCACAACCCACCCGAGGGTAGGCACTAGTATTATTGGTCCCTTTCTGCAGACACAGATATGGAGGGACAGAGAAAGCAAGCAGCCTACCTAAGGTCACACAGCCAGGATCAAGAAATCGTCCTGTGATGGCAGTCCAGTTTTGGGGCCGGAAGCCAGCCATCTTGCCTCTCACACTGGCTGTTGCACCCCTGGAAACCATAGCGACACTCCAGCTGAGGCTTCTCTCTATGTGAGCAAGGACAGAGTCCTCAAAAGCCCCCTCCTCCAGGAGGCCCGCACTTTCCTTAATTCACCAAAGCTCCCTGAGCAGGTTGCTCTCCCTCCATGGCCTATCTTCTCCTCCACACATCAGGAGGATGTGTAACCAGATGCTCCTAAGCCCCCTCCTAGCTCTGACATCTGTTAAGTCCGTCATCCCACCTGCTAAGCAAGGAACCTAAGGTGCAGAGAGATCTTTTGGGACACACCAGAACTGCTCAGCTGGCCTGATGGTCCTGGCTGAGCAAGGCAGGGTGCTCCTGGCAGGTGTGGCTTCTCTCTAGGCCCCTGGCATGGCCGATGGAGACTTTTCTCCTCCGGTCTCGCTCTCTGGGCAGCAAGGAATTGTGAACCTCTGGGCTCCTGCCGACAGAAGGTGGCAGCCGTGTGGGATGGGGCAGACAGCTGACAGCCGATGAGATCCCAGTTACTGAGCAGGAGGCTGAGGCTGTTGGGGAGACCGGGGAGGGGCAGGACCGCCCAGTGGCCCCAGACTCAGGGAACGGCTCTGACCTCTGGAAATTCAGGGTATCCGTGGGTAGGATTCTTACTGAAATAGCACTCACCTACCTTGGTCGATCCTCTGACGGACCCACTGCATAGAGGTCATTGTGCTTGCTCTTGGTGATCCTGGCCCAGCTGTTTGCTGATGGGGCAGGTCCCCCCAGGCTCGCTAAGGCTGTAGCTGAGCCAACAACACAGCCACTGTCCGTCCCCAGCCTGTGCCTACAGTGCATGAGCTTCTGGCTTCATGTGCATTATCTTACGGAATCCTGGCGACAGCCCTGTGAGCCTGGAGATGTTATAATCCCTGTTATACAACATTAGGATACACAGGTTTTAGGCTGAATCCCAGATCCATTATTGTGTTCATTAGCCTCTCTGGCCCTCAGTTTTCCATCTATAAAATAGGGACAAGGGTGGCTACCCCCTAGAGTAGTTGTAAGGTTTTGGGGTTTGTTTTTTTTTGATTTAAAGAAGTTTGCAGGGCTCCTGGGTGGCTCAGTCAGTTAGGTGTCCAACTCTGAGCTTTGGCTCAGGTCATGATCTCAGGGTTGTGGGAGCCTCGAATCCGGCTCTGTGCTCAGCAGTGAGTCTGCTGGAGATTCTCTCCCTCTACCCCACCCCCTTGCACGCTCTCTCTCTAAAATAATAAATAAATAAATCTTTAAATGAATGAATGAATGAATGAATGATGTTTGCAAAGCACCTAGCCCAGATGAGGTGGCCAAGAGGTTCCACAGGCTGAGACCACACTGCACCTGTCACCCAGACCCAGGCTCGGAGAAGGAAGTGGCTCGGGCAAGGTGGGGCCATTCAATGAGATGATCCCCAGGACAGAGTGCCGTGAGCCCAGCGCCCGGCACCTTCCGAGTGCTCAGTAAATAGCATGTCTCACAACAAATAGGGATCATGTCGGTTACACATCGGGCTCAAGTAGAAAGACTTGAAAATTGGGTGACTCTGCCTTCCCCTCCCTGACCCACCCCTTTAAGTATATTTCAGGGCAGGTGTCGAGCACTACAGTCGACTCCTTGCCTTAGCCGGTGACATGGCATAGACCCTCGTCATACACACACACTCACACATGCATGTGCACCCACCAACACCCTCCCTCCAAGTGAGTGGAGGCCATTGAAAGCTGGGGTCTCCTTTGAGCGACAACAGACCCTAAGGACCATGACCATCAACAGTGGAGCAAGATAGCCCTCTCCTCGATCTGGGGATCAAGGGAAGCTTCCTAGGACGGTTGGGGGGGAAGAGAGACGAGGAACAGGGCCCATCCCATGGCCCCGCACGCATCCCAAGCACAGAGCGATTGTGCGGGAGAGGCCGGCCTCCCATCTGCCGCCACTGCATCTGCATCCAGCACATTCTACCGTGCTGTTTCCACAGGCCTCGGGGTGCAGATCAAAATGTGAGAGCGGCTCTAATTTCACGCCTATAACATCCCCGCTATGTGGTGGGAAAAGACATTTGGGAGCCCCGTGGGTGACACTGAGGGTTTGTGCCGCACACAGTCATTAAAATGTTTTTATCCAAGCTGCAGATAAATTGTAAGCCAATTTGAAAGTTGCGTGCTGGGCCCCAGGAACACATTATACACAGTCACGGAAGGAAGGCTCTTCTTGGGGGCGCAGGTTATGCGGGGGAGCATGTTAAGGGTGCGATGTTACAATCAATTAAATGTGAGCCCAGACACCCGCACCTCTGCCAATGCCAAAAGACGCTGCTCTCCTGGTTCTGCCAGAAGACCAAGAGGCAAGGTGTCTCTGCCACCCTTGCCGTACAGGCCTGCCACCGAGGGGACCCTTTCAACCCACAGCGAATAATCAAGGCCACTTTCCATCGAGCACAGGCTGTGTGGCCGGCCCTGTGCGCTGAGCATCCAGCGCACTGTTGATCATATGACCTTCACGAATGTCCCCTGAGATATAGGCACTGTCATCCTATTTCACAGATGAGGGAAGGGGGTCTAAAGGTTTAAGGGGCTCCCCCACGTGAGAGCTGGGGGGCTCTCCAGGTCTGCCCAAGCCCAGAGCTGGTGCACCTAACAGAATCTCTGAGCTCCCAAGGGACACGTCTCCACCTTTAACACAAAGGCTATTAATACTGCAAAGGTCAAGCGAGCATGGGGGTGAAGGGGGGTGCTGTGCAGAGCTGAGACAGCAGGGGCCTCCGTGAGACCGAGCCCCGGGCCAGGAACACTTGGCACTCAAAAATTCAGACGGTTCCTGTGCCCCAGGCTCCATGGGGGCTGCTCATCCACTTTGACCTCGGGCCCCTCACTATTCAAACCCTCTGAAAGGAGCACCTGCCTTGGGGTCCAGCAGACCTGAGTCCAAATCCAGGTCAGTGTCTGCTTGTGACATGGACAGTCCAGTACCGAACTTTTTTTCTGGTAAAAACAACATCAGAATGGTTTTTTGTTAAAATGGATTAGAAGGTCACTTGGATGTCCACATGCAGGCATTCTGAATCTCTTTCATTCATTCACCCGTCCTTCGTTTGTTCATTTATGTAACAGACATTTATTGAGCATCTAGTACATTCCAGGCGCTGTTGTAGGTACTGGAATTCAGCTTCAGTAATGAGCCAGACAAAATTCCTCATCCTCCTGGACCGGACCATGCAGGAAGGGAGGCAGACCTCAACAAAGAGACCGCTGGTGCCCGTGGGTGTCAGAGGGTGGTCGAGCGAAGCAGAAGCAAGCACAGCCTGGGGCAAGGGGGGTATTTTAAACAGGGTGCTCAGCAAGACCCCTCCAAGAAGGTGAGGCCTGAGTGCGTGGACTTGAGGCCTTCATGCACCTGATCCCACACTGCCTGACTCAGCATCCACCCGGGGCCAAGCACAGTTCTGGGTGCTGAGGGTGCAATGGAGAACGAGGAAAGTCTTTGCCTCGTGGAGCTTAGGTGCCATCAAGGGAGCTGTCTAGCCCACGGTACAGATGCAGAAGCCCAGGCTGACCCCAACGCTGGATGTCTCCAGGATGCCAGTAACAAAGGATCACTCTAGGGGGGCTGAAAGTCACAGAAATATATTCCCTCATAGTTCTGGAGGCCAGAAGTCTGAAATCAAGGTGTCAGCAGGGCCACGCTCCCTCTGAAAGCTCTAGGAAAGGATCCTTCCTTGCCTCTTCCAGCTCCTGGTGGTGGCCAGTGGTCCTTGGCCTCCCTTGGCTTGTAGATACATCCCTCCAGTCTCTGCCTCTATCCTCACGGGGCAGCCTCCCTCTGTGGGTCTGGGTCTCTGTGTCCACATCTCCCTCTTCTAAGGACACCAGGCATTGGACAAAGGCACACCCTCATCCAGTACGACCTCATCTGAACTTGGTCACATGTACGAAGACCCTTTTTCCAAATAAGATCCCATTCACAGGTGCTGGCGGTTAGGACTTCAACACATCTTTCTCCGAGACACACTTTGAACCCACAACCGTCACTGAGCCAAGAGATAGCATCAGAGGAGGATTTGACATCTGACTCCCAAGCACATGGGGTACCCTTCACTGAGCATTTACTAATATGCCATGCACTGGGCTAAGGTCTTCATAAACTAACTTATCCCATAATCTCAAAAGCTCTGTGAGATGGGTACTGCCATTTCTTTGCCAGATGAGGAAACTGATAGGTACGTCTCTTGCCTAGGACACCCAGCCAGCTAGTGATAGAGCAAGGGCAAAGATCTCCTACCCATGTACCCATTCTGCTCTTCTAGAAGTCATAACATATTAATAAGCACTAATAAAATGTTCTATTTTGGGGGGCATCTGGGTGGCTCAGTTGGTTAAGCAACTGCCTTCGGCTCAGGTCATGATCCTGGAGTCCCGGGATCGAGTCCCGCATCGGGCTCCCTGCTCAGTGAGGAGCCTGCTTCTCCCTCTAACCCTCCCCCCTCTCATGTACTCTCTCTCTCTCTCTCATTCTCGCTTTCTCAAATAAATAAATAAATCTTAAAAATATTCTATTTTGGGATCCCTATGTCTCTTCTGAAGGCTTTCAAGTGAGGGTGGCCAATTAAAGGTAGAATTTTGGAACCCAAGGCCATAATGGCACCAAACCACACCAAATGCATTCAAAACCTGGGGCCAGGTGACACAGGTCCCACTGTAGAGAACAGTTGTTAATGAACTTTGCATAGCACGCTTTTTTTTTCAGTATGTTTTACTGAATTTTTATTAAGTGCATCTGGTGCACTTTTTTTTTAAACTGTTTTATTGAGCTATAATTCATATAACGTATAATTCACTCATTTAAAGTGTATAATTTAATGGTTTTTAGCATACTCACAGAGCTGTGCAACCAGTTTTAGAAGATTTTTTTAGATCTATACTCATTAACAATGACTCCCCATCCCATGCCCCTTGCCCCAGGCTAAGGTAATCACCAATATAATTTCCTTTTTTTTTTTTTATTAGAGAGAGAGGGCACATGAGTGGTTGGGAGGGGCAGAGGGAGAAAGAGAGAGAGAGAGAGAGAGAGAGAGAATCCCAAGCAGGCTCCACACTGAGTGCAGCAGAGCCCAATGCAGGGCTCCATCCCACAACCCTGAGATCATGACCTGAGCCAAAATCAAGAGTCGAACGCCCAGGCAACCCTTACCAATCTACTTTCTATCTCTGTGGATTGGCCCGGACATTTCATATAAATGGGATCATACAAAAGGTGGTCTTTGTCACTCTCACACACATCAGTCCCTCATTGCTTTTTATGGCTGAATGATATTCCACTGTATGACACATGACATTTCTTTTATACAGTCACCAGTTGACAGACATCGCCACTTTTCAGCTGTTATGACTAATGCTCCTGTGAGTGTTCACAGACAGGTTTCTGTGTGAACATATAGCTTCAGTTCTCTTGGGTGTATACCCAGGAGTGGAATTGCTGGACCAAATTGTAACTCTGTGTTTAATCTTTTGACTTCCAGGCACAGCTGTGCCATTTTACTTTTGCTCCAGCGCCATGGGGGTCCCCATCGCTCCAGATCCTCACCAGCTCCCACTACCTGTCTTGTTGATCACAGCCGTCCTGGCGGACGTGAAGGGGTTCTCACTGCAGTTTTGATTTGTGTTTCTCTAATGGCTAATGATGTTGATCATCTTTTCATGTGCTTTGTAGCCATTTGGATACCTTCTCTGCAGAATACCTTCAGATCGGGGGAGCATTTCAACTAGGTTATTTGTCTTTTCATCATTAAGCTGTGCACTTTCTTTATTTCAGATACAAGGACCTTATCAGATGTAACATTTGCATATCCTTTCCCCTTTTGTGAATTATCTTTTCCCTTTCTTACTGGTGTCCTTTGAAGGATGAAAGGGTTTCCTTTGGACGAAGTTCACTCCATCTATTTATTTTCTGTTGCTTGTGCTTTTAGTGTCCGAGCTGAGGAGGCTTTGCCTAACCCAAGGTCACAATTTACTCCTGTTTTTCTTCTAAGACTTTTAATGCTTTAAAACTCTTACATTTAGCTTTATGATTTCTTTCTTTCTTTCTTTTAAATTTTTATTGTTATGTTAATCACCATACATTACATCATTAGTTTTTGATGTAGTGTTCCATGATTCATTGTTTGTGCATAACACCCAGTGCTCCACGCAAAACTCTTTCTTTCTTTCTGACACTGGCCAAAAGAGAACTTTTTATTACTTTTATGTATAGAAAATTCAACAGCGTCCACTCAGCCCAGTTTGGTGGCCATTTCTTTAGCCTCTGCGTTTTCCAACTTGGCAATGAGAGCCACCGACTTTGGACCCAGGGCATTGCCTCCCCAGGGACGGTGGATCTCATCATTATCTGCCATTGTAATCAGTCCTGATGGCTTCCACCAGCTTAGTCAGTGCTCCTTTGCCTTTTCAGTTAACCTATGTGAAGGCGACAGTGGTGCAGGTCTTCCTGTGGACCAGAACCCCCAGCCTGGCCTTCCCCTTGATGATGCCGTAGGGAACCCCCATCTTATGACACCGGCCGGGCAGGAAGACAACCAGCTCGGTGGGATCACAGCATGTACAATCACTATCAGCTGAACCTTCCTGTTTTCCACCAAGGCGGTGACAGTGTTAACCCCAGCTCGAAGGACAGGTGGCCTCTTAGTGGGGACCTCCCCTTTGCCGGCAGCTTTCTCCTCAGCCTGGAGCCGACGATCTCTGCTTCTTGTCTGGCTTTGTCTCTGGTTTGTATTTGTGGGCCAGCAGCTGAGTAGCTATTCGGCAGTCCAAGGCCTGGGGGAACTGGTTAATCGTAGGAGGCACTTTGAGACATTCATAGAGAGTAGCCCTTTACCGCTGCAGCCAGATGTAGTGTGGTCATTTGACGAGGTGGGTGAGGTCCCTTGGGGGTTGGATGTCCTGTCTGATGCCTGAATTCTTGGGCATTTTCTCAAGCAGGGGATGGACCACCTTCTTGGCCTCCTGCTTCTTCACAACGGCAGGGGCCGGAGCTACCTTCTTCCCCCTCGCCTTCTTTCAGCATCTTGGATGGCTGGAGGAGACAGAAAACTATGATCCACTTCAGGTTAATTTTTGTACGTGCTGTGGAGGAGGCCTCTGCCTCCATCAATTACAGGTGGATATCCAGTTATCTCTGTGCCATTTTTGAACAGACTCTTCTTTCCCTCACTGAATTGGGTTGGCATCCTTGCCGAGAATCAATTGACTGTAAGTGTGAGGGTTTATTTCTGGACTCTATTCTGTTCCATTGACCTATACATCTCTCCTCATGTATGTATTCCAGATGCTTTTTAAAGCCATCTGGCCATCTCCAGCCTGGCTCTGTCACTCCCCTGCCATGTGACGGGGCAGCGAGTCCCCAGGAAGTCCTCCTGGGGCCCATTTCTTGATTCCCATGAAGAGAAGCTCACCCCGGGCTGGTCAGTGCTCCCAGGGAAAAGGAGACTATAGCGTGTGACAGAGCTGAGCTCACTTCCATGAGGCCAGGCCAGAACCTAAGATCTCTAGAGATCTGGAGCTCTGCTTTCTAAGACCAGATTTCTGAACCTTATCCTCTGGACACCCAGCCTGGTGCTCCTCTCTAGAAAAAGGGGCACGTTCCCAGGACGAATAATTGGAGTGTCAAGGACCTCTCGTGACCTGGGAAGGAGAAATGTCTATGGCTCCAAGGGGGATAGGGGATGCGAGGCCTGAGGGCAGAGCCTGCACTCCTCCAAGACCTGGAGTTGCTGCCATAGGCCTGAGCAACAAGAAGAAAACACAGTTTTGCCTCTAAAGGACCCTGGCAAGAAAGCAGGTGGCAATTTGCAGAACCTCTTTCGAGAAGCCTGCCTGAGCGCAGGACAGCCGTGGGGAGATGTGCACCTCACAGGCAGATCCAGCACATGCCCCAGGTATGTGGCAGTCCAGGGGACAGCTTAGGTTCGTAGAGGGAGCCGCTGGTCTCAGAGTCCCTGGGGCACCCCAAGCAGGGTAGCTGGGAGGCGAGACTCAGAGCTGCCACGAAGCCCTGATGCCTGCTGGGTGGGAAATGATCGGCTCATTCCTTGTCTCAGAGCCTGAGTGGAGGAGCCACCCGCTGGGCTTACACTAATTACACGAACTGGCCCCAGGCGACTGCAGCGGCCACAGGCCCCGGGGGGGCGGGGGGGGGTAGCGAGGCCGTTATCAGAAAGAGGAGGAGGGGGAGGAGACCGGGGGCAGGTTGGGATCCAAGCCAAAGCTGCAGAGGAGTTTGGGGTGCTGAGAGGGAGAGGGTGCAAACCCAAACCTCCACCTCCAACCCCAGACGCCCCCAGGGTCCTGAGGACTAGGCCTGGGCACTCTTGTCTCCCAGGCAAATGTCCGGCAGGCCCACCTCCAAGCCCCCTCCCTTCCCCATCCCCCATCCCACCGGCTCTGGATGAGTGACAGCGAGTACGCAGGATCCTCCAAATCAGAGCCAGGAGAGGGCCGGGTGGCCCCCAGTGAAGAATTATTCCTCTATTCAAGTAGGTTGACTAGAAACAGCATTTACTTCCTTAGAGAGCTGGGGAATAGTTAAGGGGATGGGCCTTGGATTCAGCCATAGATTTTAAGCCCAGTTCTGGAACTCCCGATAATAAAAGCAGCAAATGTTTATTGAGCATTTACTACACGCCAGGCACAGTTCTGCTCCGCACCTGCTCACTCATTGTCCTAACAGCCCTCTAAGGAGGGCCCATGATTCCTTTCCCCACTGTCCAAGCGTGAAAGCAGAGAGCCTAACAAATGTGCCCAAGGGCCCAGGCCTAGCAAGGGGAGAACCGGATTCAAACCCAGGCAGGCTGGCTCCAAGCCCTCAGCAGAGCCACTGCCCTACACTGGTAGGTGGCTTGTTTCATCTCCTGAGGCTCAGTTTCCCTGTCTGCCAAATGGGGGTTACATTAGCACCGCCCCCCCACATTGGGACAGGAAATGCCAAGTCCTATGTCTGGAGCTCACTGTGAGTGCTTACTTTCACCTTGTCCTGACCTCCACCCTGGAAGTGTCAGTGGGGCGGGGGGCTGGGGTCAGAGCCACAGGAAGTGACCCCAGCCAGTGGGAGCTCTCCAAGCCCAGCAGTGAGGACTGTGGCGTCCCACGCTGCCCCTGGCCGAGGACACCAGGAAAGAGCAGCGTCACCCCCCTCCACAGTCTCGCTGTGACCTTTCCTCCCCAACGTCAGTTACGTCATTTGGAAACGGGGCCGTGAAGGTCCCTGGCCCACGGGGCTGTTGAGGACGGTGGATAGAGACGGCTGGCGGCCTTCCGAGGGCAGGGCAGGCAGCGGAGGGGGAGAGACGGCCCCAGCCAGTCCAGGGCTTGGGCCGTAGAGGCTGGACATGTGAGGCCTTTCCAGACAGAAGCCACAGGACATGGGGACCATTCGGAAAGATGGGAGCAGATGGGGAGGACATGGCGGGTCCCGGCCCTGGACAGAGACAGTCCCTGAGAAGCCACCGGTGAGACCTATGGTCTCGCTCAGCAGACGGTGACTGCAGGAGATGGGCTTTGGGGTGGAGAGGCCTCCTCCCTGCTCGGAGCTTCTGAGGGGACAGCATGATGGGCAGCAGGGGCCTGAGAAAGCTGGCAGGGCTTGGAGGCCGAAGGACTGGGGCCGGGGTGGCCAGGGCTGTCCAGGATGGACATCAGAGCATGTTCAGAGACAGCACACTTAAGTGCCTGGAGAGCCTCCACCTGGCCAGGGACCCGGAGAAAGGATACTCACTCTGCCCGCCTGCCCGCCCGCTGGCCTGCCGCTAGCTCGGGTCACTGGCTAAGAGCCAGTTCACAGGGGCCAGACAGATGGGTTTGGAGCTCGGAGGAGCACTTTGGAGCTAACTGGGTCATCGACCAAGGACGGTCACTTCCCACTTCAACCCCAAAGGCCCGAGCCTGCTGACCACCTCGTGGACAGGCTTCTAGAATCCTCTATCCCTCCCTGTCTGAACATGGCCCTGCAAAGGAGGCATGCCCTGGACGGCCGCCCACGGCACACTCAGCAACAGGCCCAGCACATTCCATTACCCAGTCCCACCTCTAGTCTCTCCCCCGCAGGCTGGCCCCATGCCACCTCAGTGACAGTGGGCACTATGCACTGCTCAGAGAGGGTGGAGAACCTTCCGAACATTCCACAGCAGTGAGCGGGCTGGGATCTGAGCTCAGGTCTGCTGGAAGGAAGAGTCCCCAGTTTTCCCTCTACATGAGGCTGCCAGGGGGAAGGGGGGACGTCGCTCCTCTCTGAGTGGGGGGCAATATGGAAGCCATATGGGCCTAGGCCAGAGGCCAGCACTCCTCTCAACAGGGACAGCATGGAATATTTGGGCTGCCCTGTCAGCTCAGCCATCTGGGAAGTCAGCAAGATCAGTATCCCCATTTTACAAAAGAGAAAGCTGAGTCTGCTCATGAAGGGAAGTCTAGAGCACGAACCCAAACATTCTCTGATGCCTTCCTCTGTGGGGAGCTGAGACCCTCAGCCGGGGTGGAGACAAGGCCTCCAAAGGGCACATCGGGTGTGATTTGGAAAACTACGTGACCTCTCTGACCGGTAAGGAAGGCTGGAAGGGGCAGGCAGCTTCATCAAGCAGCATGTACTGGTGTGTGCGTCTTGTCCATAGGGCCACCGAGCTAGTGTCACCAGCCTTTCTGTGAGAGAAGACACCATCCGCCCATTCATTGTTCATGCTTCAACTGACATTATAAATCCCCGCTGTGCGGGTACTTGCTTTGGGGGAATGACTGAGAGATTCCTCTTCATGTGGAACAGCCAGGGTATATGCTAGAATAAAGGTGAATTTTGCAGCTACAGGGGGCCAAACCTGGCTCCAGTATATTAAATATATTAATTCATTTAATCCTCACTACTCTAGGAGGTAGGTACCTGTATCATTCCCATTTTGATGACGAGAAACCTGGCCCAGAGAGGTTAAGTAGCTTGCCCAAGGTCACCCAGCAAGCGAGTTGCAGAGCTTGTATTCAAACCCAGACCGCGTGGCTAAAGAGCCTCCATTATAGCCTCTCACAGAATGGCTCGCTGTGCCCTCTTGAGGCTGCCACCTTCCCCCGCCCCTCCCCAAGGCCGTCACCTGTTCCCGTGACCTGCGGTGTCCCACAGACCAGGGGGCTCCGTTCTTGTCCCACGGTTGCCTCTCTGCCCCTCTCGGCTCCAGCCTCCTGGGCCTCACTGGAGCCGGCCAGCAGGTGCATCATTAAACCTTGACAAGTGTTAGGTCCGTGCGATGCCTTATCCCCTCCACCACCGGGAGCTGGGTTTAGTGTCTCTGGCAGAAGGTAAACTTCCCCTCCCTGGAACAGGTCCCTTAATTACAAGTGATATGTGGCTGTTGAAACTGCAGTGCCTCAGGCCCAGTGATTTAAGGAGAGGCATGAGTCTGACGGTACAGGTGTTAACAGAGCTGTGTCCAGGCTGGGAGGGAGGGCAGGGCAATAGTGAGCTGGCCCCTGGAGCAGTGTCTGGCACCTGCAGCCTCTTCTAGGGAGATTGGAGGGATCCCACAACCTCCCGTATGGAAAGGGGAAACTGAGACCAACTCCACACACCAGGTTGGGTTGGCCTGGGAGTCAGCCGTCCTGTCTCTGCTGCCAACTGGCAGGGCACCCCTGCACTCAGTTTCCCCATCTGTCCCTGAGGAGGCGAGATTACCTCACTCACTCCCCGGGAGTGATAATCTTAAAAACAAATAATCCTAATAATCACGACCATCTTCATGGCAAAGCTAGCACTGACTGAGGGCTTATTATGTGCCAGACATTGTCCTAGGTGCCTTATGAGCCTTCTGTTTGATGCCCGTGCATGCTGCTGAGGGAGTGCTTGGAGTTCTCCCCATTTTATAGATGAGGAGCCTGAGGCTCAGAGAGATGAAGCCACTGCCCCGCGATCCCGTGGCTAGTGAGTGACACGTGGAGATTCTCAGCCCCTGTCTCTGCATCTGGAGACTGACCTCTAGGTTCTGGGGACAACGGAAGGATATGAGACCCCGTGTCTGCTCCGCAGGAGTCCCTGAAGGATGAGGGAGCCAGAGAAGAGCACAGGTTTCCAGAATCCACCAGGAGGAAAATAAGTTGGGGGGGCGGGGGGAGGACTAGGGTGCAAGCTAAGGGCTGTGGGGGTTCCCAGGGGGAGGGTCTCCTCCAGGAGGAGGCATCAGGAGAGCCTCATAGAGGAGGTGCTATATGGCTGGGCCTCATAGGCTGGGGACAGACACAACCCAGGCCCCATCAGAGGAGAGCCCCCTACTCCTGAGGACCCCTGTGAAGGGGGTGGGGCTGGCCCTTCTCTGCTGACCAGTCCCACTGCCTCACAGCTGGTCACCTTGAACCCTCCTCTGTAGCTTCCCTCCAGACCTGCTTCACTCAGAGCCACGGATGTGAGCGGTGACGGGGTCCAGCCCTGTCACTGCATTGCAGAGGAAACCAATGCTTTGAGAGAAAGCCCCACAGCACGTGAGACGCAGGGCCAGGCGGTGCAGGGTCGTGAGCCTGGGCTGGGCACTTAAGCCAGACACAGTTTAAGAGCTAGCCTTGGTCCTTGCCGGCTGAATAGCGGTGGATCACTGCCTTTGAACACCTCAGTTTCTGCCTCCGTAAAATGGGGATAATTACCCCTACTTTCTGGGTTCTGTGGGGCTCTAATGCATTAAAGCATTTAGCATGGACCCTGCCCCAGAGTGACCACCATGAGCACAGATGACGGGCAAGTGCCCTCCCCACCCTTCACCCCCACCCACTATGTGCCTGGGGACCCAGTGGGCCATCAACTCCGGGTGCAAATCCGCCCCCTTCCAGTCCCCCTGCAAACATCAACTCAGCACACACTGGCTGAGAATTGCAGCCGGACGAACCCGCATGCCTGGCACGAGGAGCTCCCAAGCCAGCGGCCAGAGTTAAGAAGTGCCAGCAAAGGCCAACCGCTGTTCCAGGCCAGGGATGGAGGTTGCTGTTTACAAATAAGATGGCCAGTGGGAATATGCGCTCGCCCGCACCAGGCGTCCGGCAAGGCACTTCACAAATGTGAGCTCAGCTCATCCTCACAATGGCCCTGTGGCTCATCGCCACAGGTACTGTGACTCATCGGTACTGTGACTAGGTATTAGCGCCTGTGACTAAGTACTGTTGCAATCCCCATTTTACAGATGAGAGAACCGAGGTGGGGATGAACTTGGGGAGGGATGAGGTTAGACGGGTCAGAGTTGGGGCCCCAGCAAGGCCAGTGGGAGAGGCCACGTGTGCCGGATCTCTGAGACGAACTCCCCCAAATCAAGTCCCTCCACCCCGGCCAAGAGTTGGTCCTGTTGGGAATGAAGTTTGACTCTGCCTCTCCCAGTTCTTTAAAAAGACACCATCTCACAGATGCGCGACGAAACAAGTACAATTAAATGTTCATCCTAGAACCCAGGCGGTGGGTTCGGGAATGGTCCTTGGACAGTTATTTGAACTTCTTCCTAGGTTTGAAAATTTTCATCATAAAATGTCAGGGAGAAAACAGGCACAGTCCCCATCCCACCAAATGCCCCTTCTCCACAGCTCCTCCCCTCCCTTCCCGCCTTGTCTCCCCTCCGGAATTTGCTTTATGAGAAGCAAGTGGCAAGAATGATTTCCCTGCCTTCTGACTCAGGAAATCAATCCTGAGATGCTAAGAGAGAAGGGAGACTCAGCTGCAGAGGCCCCCGGGGAAATCTCCTGCTGGAAAAGAGGGCTCTGAGTTGGTGGTAGGGGGGCAGGTGAATGGGCGGGGTGCGGGAGCTGTGGTTCTGCTGGGAGCTTGGCTGGGATGGCACCTGCCATGTTCTTCAGTCCCCACAAGTGCCCCGCATAGACCAGTGACACCAGTGTCATCCTCGCTCTGTGGATGAGACCAGAAAGCTAGCAGCAGCCTAAGGGTTGCACTGACTGTGGACAGGAGAGTGGTACTTCAGGGCCAGGAGCCCCAGGCCCTGGGCAGGCAAGGTCAAGGGTGAGCCCTGTTCTGAACCGCACAACACAAAGGTCCCAGTGCTTGGAGTTCAGTTCAGTTCTGCTGGAATGGACAGAGGTTTTGCTGAGGGAAAAAGGGAGGTCTCCAAGCTCCAGCCCACTGCTCTCCGGTGGGCGTGGGGTGGTGGGAGATAAGTATAGAGCAGGCTGAACTTGAACTTGAGCAGGAGGAACCTGAGCTGGGTGCCGCTGCCCCTGGCCAGATCTTGAACGTGCTTCCCCACTTACTAGGGCCTCCCTCCCCAGGCTTCCGCAGGCTTCCACAGGCATCTTTCATAAAGCTGCAAATATGGCACCTGGTGAAATCGCCCATGTGTGTAATATATACCTCTGGGATACATTGAAAACATCCTCCAAATAGCCAGCCTTGCTGCTATTTAAAACGGATTCATGTCACACCCCATAGATTTCATCTCTGCAGAAATGGCACCTATCATGGACCTGAACACATTGGCTCTATTGCCACATAAACGACAATGGCGTGGAGGGGCTGAGCGGCTGCAGAGAGGCAGCTGGGCTGACTGCCTCCAGCCAGGCACCCCCAGGCATGGGGAGGGCCCACATGGGACTGGCGGCCTAGGAGGCCACTCAGAAAACTGGGGGCGCTGAGAGGCAGCCAATCAAGGCCTGAACCCAGAGTTGATCCACTTGTGAAGGGGGAGGCGCCTTTGGGGATTTGAGGTCCTTTGACTCAGTGCAGAGAGCTGGAGTCTCCAGAGGGTTCTACCCTTGGCCTGTCTGCTGGGCCAGGAGCAGCCGACTGAGGTTCACTAATTCCCCTGGGTCTTGCTCTCCCAGCCAGTAATAATTTCCACCGTTCACTGAACACCTACTGTGGACCAAGTCCTTGGTGCCCAGAACACCACCACCGAGTGGATCTTATTACCCCTAACTTCGGGGTGAACAGACGGAGGCTCATAAAAGTCAAAAAGAGTGGTTCTCACACTGAGCTTGCATTAGAATCTTCCGGAAGGCTTCAGATGGCTGGACCCTCCCTCTGCACATCCCCCCTCTCTCCCTCGGGTTCTGATTCAGGGGGTCTAGAAGCGGGCTAGGGAATTTACACAAGCTCCAGGTAAGGCCGGTGCTGCTGGCCCAGGAAACACACTTTGAGAGCCACCAGGTTAAGGGTATAGTCTACTATTTTGCACCGGAATACAAATCCAGATCCAACACTAAAACCTGTGGCCTGTTCTCCCCACCATCACCCCTTTGAGAGTGTGCGTGTGTGTGTGTGTGTGTGTGTGAGTGTGTGTGTGAGTGTGTGTGCGGGATTTTATTTCTCTATCAGCAGTAACCGGAGTTGGAGCGCACTCTGCCCAACCTCACCGATTCTCCGCTTCACATGCTGCAGCCCCCTGCTCCCCCCCGCTCCCCCGCTCCCCCAGAGCAGTCAGCCAGAGCCTCCAGCTGGGGTTGTTAACTTCGTCTTCTACCACTGCCAAAGCACAATACCAGCCAGGGGAGAGGCGAGGCAGGTGAACGGGTGTTGGCCGCGAGCTCCCGCCGAGGGGAAACGGGTGGGTGGATTACGCCTGCAGCTGCTGGAGGTTCCCCCGTGACCCCTGTCCACTCAGAGGGGCCCCCCATCCCCAGGCAGGGAGGGTCCCAGGCAGTGGCCGCCCACACTGGTGATGACCTAGACCCAGGTCCCTCACCATTGCCTCAGCCCCTGGGCTCCCGCCCACTGTCAAATTGGAGGGGGCGGTGGGCTCTGGTCGGCAGCTGCCACATAGCGGGCCCGTTGCAGCCCATATGAGCCCAGATGCTGCGTTTCTCTCTCTTGTCACTGATGGTGGCCCCATTTGGGGATTTTTTGTCAGGTTGTTTTTCCCTTGGCTGTTGTTACTACTCAGTTCAATATTTAATTTTCCCATAAACCAAAGAGTTGTGCTTTTTCCCCTCTCTTTTTCTTGCTGGAGTCCCCCTCCCACGGGTGGGGTCTGCCTCCTCCTCCTTGGGCTTCTGCTAGGAGGGAGGGTCTTGGGAGGGGCCAGAGATTTCAGCCCTTTCCAAATGGGGCAGGGATGGGAGGGCGCGATGCTTGGGTCCCTCCCCCCCACTCTTTCACTCATTCATGTGACAAGTATTTTTTGAGCGAATCCTTGTGTGTCCGGCGCTTGGGATGTGACCATAGACAGGAAGCTCCCCTGCCCTCCTGGTGCTCACATTCTAGCGGGGGTGTCAGAGAAGAAGACCAGATGCAAACTGATATATGAAATAATTGAACATTATGATGTGCTTTGTGAAGAAATGGCAGAGCGCTATGACAGAGAATAAACAGGGGACCCAGCTTAGATTGGGAGGTGACATTTGAGCTGATACTTGGCAGATGAGCAAGACCCACCGTGCAAAAAACTAAGCGGAAGTCAGCAGCAAATGCAGAGGCCCTGGGGTTCGAAGGAGCTTAGGGTATTCATGGACCACCCCCCCAAATTCTCAGTGTGTTTGGGGCATGGTGATGGGGTGATGGCCTTGGTCAAGGCAAGGCAGGGTCCATAGCATTATAAGGTCTCATGGGATTACTTCCACAAACGGGCTATGTGCCTGACGAAGGAAGGAAGGAAACAGGATTTGAACTTGAACTGCTGTGTGGCAGGCCTGTGCCTAGCTCTGAGGTTAGGTGGAAGAAAAACAAAGCTCCAGACTTCGAGGAGCACAGTCTCGTGGAGAAACAGACGTGGACCCAGGACAGAATGACAAGCACCAGTGTGAATGACAGGAGCAGAATGCTCCAGACATCCAGAGGATAAGCCCTAACCCAGTCTGGTGAAGTCCTAGAAGACTGCCTGGAGGAGGCAGCACTTAAGGTCAGCCCTAAAGGAAGAGGCGGAGTTAACCAGCAGAAGGACTGATTTGTGCAGGGCACAGGGGAGGCGAGCGAGGTGCGGAGGGAACCTTGGGCAGCTCAGTGTGGCTGGAGCAGGGTGGCAGCCTGGAGGAGGTGTTCCTTTGAGCGGCACCTTAGGGAAGTGGGAGAGACCGGTAGAGAGGATGGAAAGAAACTGAAATGGGGGACCCCCCCAAAAAAGGGAAGAAATTAAAATAGGGAATGTGGAGGGACATTTATATTCATGCACAGACACTTCTATGTTGAGGGTGGCTTTCTTTTTTCTTTTTTCTTTTTTTTGGAAATGCGGTATAATGATGGTTGCTGATTGAAAGGAAGGCAGTCAATAGAGCAGGCATGCTGAGAGGAAAGAATGGATTTTTGCAAATAATATAATTTTGAACTTGTCTTTTTCTTCCCCCACCCCTCCCCAAATCTAATTGATTACCACCCCATGATAAATGACACTCAGAGCAGGAGTGTGCTCTGCACCGTCACACCGTGGGACCCAGGGAATAGGAGAGGTGATCCCCTCCTCTAGACACTGGCCACTCCTGGAAGGGAAAGGAGCTCCTTCAGCCCAGGGAGGGGTGTGGGCAGTCGAAGGGGTCATACGCATAATCCTTTCTGTTTGTACAGCACTTTGTTGTCCTTATGGACACTTTGTGTCCATTTTCTCTTTTGCTTCTCCTCTCAATCCTGGAAGCGGAAACATTAGCAGGGTAGGTTTTATTGAAACCATTTTACAGATGGGAAGACTGGCGCCTGGTGGGTCAGTGGACTTGCCCATGGTCCCGTGGGATGTTGGTACAGAGCCTGCGCTGGACCCTTGGTGTGACTCTGAGCCAGGGGCCGGGGAGGACCTCACGGGTGGGGAGAGACTTTAACTCCAGTAGATGCAGTTCGACACAGGCCTGCTGGGGTTTGTGGAAGGACAGGTTTGTGTTCCCAAATTTCAAAGGCCACAGGATGATTTACAGAGCCGAGAACCATCACATTGTCTTCAAAGTGAGTTACGATGACCAAAACAAGTTCTGCTTTCAAGATAAAAGACAGGCAATATTTCAGAGTTAACTTCATAAAACTGATCACCCGACCATTACCTCCCTGTGTCGATGTTAACTGTCAAGAATAAAACAACCGCAGGCCCTCCCGCCCTGGCCGGCGGAGGAATGGGGCAGCAGAGGTTGGCTGAAGCAGCCGGGGAGCTGCGTTACCTTTCCTGACGCTAGACAAAAATTGGTCCAGGAAACTTCCAGGCGCAATCCTCTCTGCTTAAGACAAAGTCAAACAAAACCGGGAAGTTGGCTGGCTTGACTTGGGCTCCGGGGATTCAGGGGTGTTTTATGGTGTGTGGTCTTTGTTTGACCATAGATGTGTAGAGCCGAGGGGCTTCCCCCTGCCCAGGGCTGGCCGTGTGTCTGGAAGTGGCTTGTCAATTCTGAAGCTCTGCTCAAGTCTAGATTCTCACCACCAGGACTGCTGCCATGTATCCCCTCCCCAATCCAAATATACCTGCTCCGTGTCTCCTCCCCTGAGGAGGGTCATTACGGGTAAATGGTGCAAGTGGGCGTTCCCCCACCCATCGCCCCCCAGGAGAGCACTGCACCAGCACAGACACCTCGGAAGACACGTCCTCAGAGTCCACAGCAATGAGATGCTTTTGGTGGGTGCCCTGGACATGTCACAGAAGAGTGGGGGAGGGGGAGACCGACCAGCCAGGGGTCTGTGTTGATTCTTTGCCATTATATGCACATGGATCACAGCCCGGTGGCCGGCTTTATACTGCTGGTTCTGGAGCCCAGATTGGAACTCGGGATTGTTCTTGTCCAGGAAGTTGCATGGAATTTATACCTGTGCCTGCAGCTGCCCATCTGCCTTGGACTGGACGCTGTTCCCGGGGCCATGGGATCTATCCCAGGCATGGGGCACATCGGGGGGTGCTTGCTTTGACCTTGGTCAGAGATTGTAAGAGGGACGGGCGTGGAGATGAGCATGGAGATGGGGTTGGGGAGACAGAGTGAGGGCCGGGCTGAGGATGGGAAGGGGCCCAAGTGGGGAAGGGGGTGGAGGCGGAGAGGGAGGTGGGAATGAGGATGCAGCCGGGGGAAGGCGTGCTGTGCTTAGTCCAGAGACAGGAAGGGGAGGAGGAGGGGGAGAGGATGATGTGATGTGTGGATGGAAGCATCCATAAACAGCCAGGGGCTCCCAGGTGTAGACAGCTCCCTGACTGCCTGCACCCAGAACCCTCCACCAGGAGACAGGAGGCGAGATGCAGAGTGACATTTCCCTGAGACACAGAGACTGAGGAATATGTTGATGGGGAGAGTGTGGGAAGCTGGGGCTGTCCACGCTGATATTAGCAGCTCTGCTATGTCATCGTCCATACAACTGAAATCTGTTATTTTCTTATGAGCTTGATTAACTGTACATATTGCTAACACCTGCTCAGAAATATAACGAGGGACAGGAACACATCTCCCAATCAGGGTCTGCGTGGGCTGCCTGCGTGACGTGGGTGCAAATCTCCAGAATGGGGATGTGTGCATGCACAGATGTGTGTGTGTGTGTGTGTGTGTGTGTGTGTGTGTGTGCGCGCGCACGCGCATGCACGCATTGCGGGGAAAGGGGGGCGTTCGTGCTCTGCAAAGAACCCTGGCCAGGATTTGGAAGTCCTGAGTGCCCGTCTAGGCTCTGCCACTGACTTAGAGTGTGACTGTAGGAAAATCTCTCCCTCTCTCTGGCCTCAGTTTACTTACCTGTAAAATGGAAGGTCTAGACCAGTGTTATCCAATAGAAACATCATGCAAGCCACATTTGTAATTGTGAGTTTCCTAATCACCACACTGAGAAAGTATATAAAGGTGAATTAAATTTAATAATACATTATTACATCCAGTGGGGCCCATAGTTTCAATATATAAAATTTATACTGAAATTTATATTTCAATATAAAATATTAGTGATATATTTAACATTCTTTTTAAAATGGTCTTCAAAATTCAGTGCGTATTTACCCTTACACAGAGGAACTCAAAAAAGCCACATTTCAAGTGCTCAACAGCCACATGGGGTGAATTGACTATTATGTTGGAAGGTGTCAATCCAGGGCATCTTCTGGTCTTCTCACCAAACTGTGGGTACCCCAAAGGTAGAGACCTTTTATTCTCTGGGCCAGTAGCAAGGAGCCTCAGGAAAGAATGTTAGTAAATAACCCTGCTAATAAGTGCAACTGACATATATTGTGTGCACTTTCAAAACACCTTTCATCCAATCATCACAGGTACCCTGTAATTCCATTTTGTGGATAAGGAACTTGAGGTTCAGAGAGGTCAAACCACTCGCCTGAGGTCACACAGCCCATAAGTGGTACAGCTGGTCCTTGAACTCTGGGTAGTCTGATGTACAGCCCACAGTTTTAACCCCTGCCCTGTACCACCTCCCGGATAATGGTGATGCAAATCAGACTGCACTGCCAGGCATCTTGTAAGCACCCTGTCATCTGCTCCTCAAAGCTGTCCTATAAGGAAGGTTCTAAGGGTCTCGAGGAAAGTGAGAAAGAATGAGTGACATTGAAGGTGACCCTGCCATTTCTGAGCCTGTAGGATTCTTGCAGGGTTTACTTATACCTTCACATACACCACGAGTGGTACCAGAGTTTTATGCTACAGCTTGAATTGGCACGGTCCCTTCGTCACTGGGGTAGCCGAGGTAAGTGGAACCACCCACAGGAGAGCTCCCGAGGGATCTGCATTACAAGGCATCCATGAAGGCTGAGCTGTGCCAGTAAATGAGTGTTCCTGGTGGCTCAGATGTGCATACTTAAGGCTAAAGGTAAATACGAGCTCCTTTCTTCTTTCCAAACACCGAGGTGGCACAGCCTCATGTCAGAGTCAGGGCGCTCGGGTTCAAATCCTGACTCTGTGAACCCCTGGCGATTTCCTGCACCTTTTAAGTTTGCCATCGGTAAAATGGGAATAAATAAACCCACCTCTTAGGCTGATGGGGAGGATGAAATGAATTCACCCACACTAAGAGCTTAGAACAGCTCCTGGCTCCTAAGTGTTGGCCAATCGTCGGCTCTTGCGGTGGCGCCCCAGGTGTTTTGCTGGAGTTCGAGAAAAGTTAGATTGCAGACTCTGGGACTTCTGGGTAATGAACATGTTCCGGTGTATGTTTCCCCTCTCCGAATTCCTACCCCACTACCATCTGTTTCCTACAATCTTACACTTAATTACAATTCTGCATCTATTGTTCTCTCATTGTTTCCCGTTCGTTCCACTTCCCTTGCCAATAGCACAGCAGGGCCTGTTGCCTGAATGAATGAATGGCTCATACCTGGCTTCGTTTCACTAGGACCTCAAAATAGAGTTGCCAGGCGGCTGTCACCATCCCTCCCTCCAACCCCAGCCTGTGGGCTTCTCGTCACTGTGTTTCATGGCTGGGAGCCTACAGCCTGGCGCCATGCCCGGCCCCGAGTAGGTGTCAGGAAATGTTTGTTGAACTTAATTAAACCTAACTAGAGTGAAAACCCCCTGCAGGAAGGAAAGACCCAAGGCAATCCATTCTCTCTGCTTCCCCCTCCGCATTTGACCCAAGGCTGGATAAGCCAAAACGGACAGTCTTTCCCAAGTGAAGTTCTCAGATTCTAGCTCCTGTCCTGGCTGAACACAAGGCGGCTGGGGAAATTATAGTGGGAGTCACAAGAAGAGCAGATGCCTACCCGGCGCTGAGTCCTTTCCCATCTACTACCTGGCCCATCCTTCACATACGTCTGCCCAGTGTGACTCGCATTTAGCAAATTGGGGCACTGAGGCTCACGGTTTTGGTAACTTGCCCAAGGACATATAGGTGTGGTGACGTGGCTGGGATTTGGACCCAGGAGTTCCCGATGGCTCCGTCTGTGTCCTTTCCAACACCCCGCAGTGCCCAGGAGCTCTGGCTTTGTCGCATCAGCCAGGGGTGGCAGGTGAGCAGAGCAGAGTGAGCCGGTGGGAGGCAGGACCAGCCCAAATAAGCCAACTTCCAGAAAGAAAGGAAAGAAGCAGCCCTTGGCCCTAAATGTCTCTCAAAGTCATCTACTCTCTCTACCATCTTCATTCTGCTCCCTGCCATCCCCAGCCTGTCTTTCCTGAGTCACCCTCTGTGTTTTCAGTCTCCAAAATGCAACTCAGATTGTGTTGCTGCTCTTGCCTAAAAACCTTCAATGGACCCCCACTGCTCTCAGGACAAAGGAGAAAACTCATAACCAGGGGTGTGCTGGGAAACCCCCGCTCTGGGAGCTGGGGCAGAAGAAGGAAACACACAGAAAGCCCTGATTTGTAGTGGCGGCCAATTTCCGTGGTGTAAAGACGCCTGCTGTGGCCGATTTCAGGCTACCAGCCGCCCATCAGCTGCTTGACAACAGTCCTGAAAAGGGTGCATTTGGGTCTCATGAGCTGGTAGGACCTGGCCCCAGCATACCACCGCAAGCGCTAACCGACCATCAGCTGCTCTGTTCCACACCCTGAATATCTCCCGGCCCCCCTGGGCGCCACATTGTCCCATCCCCCGCTCCTTGTGCACCCCCCCAGCCGCCCGTTGCCCCAGCCTGCCTCCCACCATCCCCTGCCCTGGGGCGACATGCAGCAGACCTTTGCATGTGTGGTTCCCTCCCCCTGCCGCACTTGTCCTCCAGCTGCTCTTGCTTCCTCAGGTCACAGCACAGCGTCACTTCCTCAGGCTTAGGTCGTCAGTGAACTCTTCCCAAATCTTCCATTAAACCTCTGTCTTGCTGTGCTTCCCTCTTGGGTAGCTCCCCCCACCTCCATCGAAGTGCTGGCCGCGGACATGCCAGCCCCCTTCAGCCGCTACCAAGCCCAGAACTTCACGCTGGTCTGCATCGTGTCTGGCGGGAAACCAGCGCCCATGGTGAGTACCCCTGGAGTGCCCAGCTCCTCCTCAGCCCCTGCTGGGCCACCCTTCTCGGCAGCTTGTCCAGCTGGAGGTGGTACCACGGTGCCCACTTTGCAGAATAAAGGAGAGAGGGTGTGGTCTCCATAAGTTAACTCTGTGCCATCCGCCCTGGTCTGACCCCGTCCACTCACCTGAGCCCCCCCCCCAGGTGTCCGTGTCCATGTGTCTGCCTTGCTCCCAAGATCCCAGCACAGACAGCCCCATTTCTTCTGGACCCTGGAGTCCCAGAACTGCACAGTGGGTCTTTAGGGGAGCTTGGCATCGAGCACACTCCTGCCCCAGTTATTGAGCAGGATGGAGACAAATGAGACCCAGAGAGGGGAAAGGACATGTCCAGAGTCACCCACAGTGTTCTTGACAGACATGGGCCTCAAGTCTATGGCCTCCAGCTCCAAGTCCACTGTGGAGGGAAGCAGGGGGAAGGACAGAAGGAAGAGAAGAGAGAGAATGGGCCAACTCCGTATTAGACTCAACCTAACTGCTTTGAGGTCTGTCAGCCCAGCGAACGAGTTATTGTCATGGTGACTTCGAGGGGTGGGGACACCAAGCTGGAGAACTGGGTTCTAGCCCCTGCCCTGCCACATGCACTAAATGACCTTGAGCGGAAAGATTCTCCTCTGCTCCTCAGGTTCTGCAAGGAGGTTTAGGGAGTGGACAATACTAAAATTTTCAGCTTTAAAGAAATTTGTTTATTTGAGAGAGAGAGAGAGCGAGAGAGAGCGCACGAGTTGGGGGGCGGTCAGGCAGAGCAAAGGGGGGGGGAGAGAGAATCCCAAGCAGACTCCCTGCTGAGCTCAGAGCCCTACACAGATCTTGATCTCAAGACTCTGAAATCTTGACCTGAGCCAAAACCAAGAGTCTGATGCTCAATGGACTGAGCCACCCAGGTGCCCCCAAATTTTGAGCTTTTTTAGAAGCAACGGGACCTGTTTGGTCTCATTGAAACACATGAAGCCTCATGTATAAAACATTTAAAAGTGAAGGAAGGGCAAGTTGCCCTTATTGACCCCTGAAGAACCTGTGTGGAACCCTTAGGGTTCCCTGAATCCTCATTGGAAACCCAGGGGCTACATGCTCTCAGGCCTCCTCCAGGAGAATTGATAAAACTTTTGCACCTGTGAGTTTCATACATCACTAGGATTAGTGAGGGACTGGGGCTGGAGTGGAGGATGGGTAGGGTTAGAGTTCAAGGTGGGGAGATGAGGCATTCTAGACCCTGAACTGTCTCACAGGCAGGATGCAATGTGGTAACCCAGGCCAACTTCACCCCAGAACATAGGCCCAGACAGACCCAGCATCTCAGGGCAGGGCAGTAAACAGGTGCAGAGAGACCCAAAACACGGAGGGCAGTAAACAGGTGCAGAGAGACCCAATACACGGAGGGCAGTAAACAGGTGCAGAGAGACCCAATACACAGAAATAGGCAGGTGCACCCAGGCACAGGTGGGGCAGAGATAGAGGGAGGCACATGTGGTGCAATAGGCAGGGGTGCGGCCCACCTCCCTCCACCTTGTAGTTCCAAGGAGACAGATAAAAAGGCAATTTCAAACCCAGCGGTTGGTGAGAGCAGGATATGGCCCCTGAGTTTTCCCCTTTGGAACCCTAAAGAGGTCTGGCCTCCCTATCATCAGACAAGCTGGTCTTTTTCTCCAAAGAACAATTTCTTTTCCAGAAGGCACAAAGAAAGACTCCTTACAGCCCTGGGCTATGGGAAGACTCCCCATCCCCTGCCCCTCCCTGCTCCTGCCGTTTAAGATATGGCAATAAAATACACAATTTCATATATTTCTGTGGTTGAATATAGATATAAATGTAAATGACATCTCTCTCTCTCCACACACACACACAAGACCCTTCATTCCCCACATTCCAGGCATCTTATATTTTCCTGGGATGTCAGAACCTAAAAGAATTCTTTGGTATAAATTACAGACTTGCTTTTGAAGCACTTTTCAAAAAAAGAAAGAAAGAAAGAAGGAAAAACCCAAAGCAGGTTGTTATGTGCGTATGAGGTTCTTCGCTGGAGCTATAAACTCTGACAGATTCTCCCTGTCCGTCATTTCGTCCCCTTCCTCTCTCCCACCCCCACCTCTCCCTCCGCCTTGCCCACAGCCCCCCCTCCCTCTCCCCTTAGCCACAGTGCCCCCTACTTCTCCCTCCCCCTCCCCCAGCTCCCCTCCCTCCTCCTCAGCACCCTCCCCCCTCCTCCCACCTGCACCAGCATCCTCAGAAAGCTGCTTCCTTCCCTCCTCTCTCCCTGTCTTCCATTGATTTATTTATCTGATTTATTAAAAATACACCCAATCCCCACAGGCCTCTGGGTGCATGTACCAAAATAAAAGACAGCAAATTAAATTAAATACCGCCTCTCGGAACTTGAATTCCCCATTAGCAGAGAAAACGAGCCGACCTGTTTCGCCTCATCCCTGCACCTCGCTCCTTCCCACACACGCACCTGTTTCCTTCCTTCCTTCCGGTCCACAAACCTCCAAAACGCGCCCACGCGGAGATCTTTTCCTCTTCTTTCTTCTTCCGAAGGCTCACTTACTCTCCAGCGCCCGCTCACCTCCTCCCTTTTCCACGGGCTGTCCCCAGGTGGGCTGCTGCGGGCCCCTGTTTCAGGACACTGTGTCACTTAAGCATCTACCAGCCCTGACCCAGGAGTAGGTGCTCTTAATTCCCCTTTACAAGCAAGGAAACAGGCTCAGAGAGGATCACCTGCTGGTAAAGACGGAGATGGGCTTGGGCTCAGCCTCTGCTGCCAGTGGCTAGGTGTCCCCGTGGACCTGAGCTGCCTTCATGCTGGGGGTGCTGGAGGGAAAGGAAGGCAGGGAGTCCCCCGGAAGGAGGAGGAGGCCCTGGAAGACGTGGCATTCTGTGGCCGGTTCCTCTGAGATGCCATGCGGAGGTCCAGGTCATTCCCACAAAATCTCTCCCACACCCTCCTTGCAATTTCAGGTTTATTTCAAACGCGACGGGGAACCCATCGAGGCAGTGCCCCTGTCCGAGCCTCCGGCTGCAAGCTCTGACCCCCTCCAGGACAGCAGGCCCTTCCGCAGCCTCCTGCACCGTGACCTAGATGACACCAAGATGCAGAGGTCGCTGTCCCTGCTGGACCCTGAGAACCGGGGTGGGCGACCCTACACAGAGCACCCCGCCCGCAGCCTGACCCCAGACCCCAGCGTCCTCTTCCAGCCCACCACCGAGAACATCCCAGAGACGGTGGTGAGCCGCGAGTTCCCACGCTGGGTCCACAGCAATGAGCCCATCTACTTCCTGCGCCACAGCCACGCCCCGGGCAGTGACGGCACCGTGGAGGTGCGTGCCCTGCTCACCTGGGCGCTCAACCCGCAGATCGACAATGACGCCCTCTTCAGCTGTGAGGTCAAGCACCCAGCCCTGTCGATGCCCATGCAGGCAGAGGTCACGCTGGGTAAGACTTGGTGGGTGCCGTGCTGCAGGCCCCCCTGCGGAGCTGGGTGGTGGGGAGCCTGGGCGCGGGGTCCTTGGCTTGCTGGCCAACACGGACATGGGGAGGAAATGGAGCAAATGGGCATCAGGCACTGAGATCGGAGCTGGGGTTCTTAAGATTTTTTATTTATTTATTTGAGAGAGCATGAGTGAGAGAGATCACAGAGGGAGAGGGAGAAGCAGGCTCCCCGCCGAGCAGGGAGCCCGATGGGGGACTCGATCCCAGGAGCCCGGGATCATGACCTGAGCCGAAGGCAGACGCTTCACCGACTGAGCCACCCAGGCACCCCCAGAGCTGAGGTTCTTTAGCAGGTTTGCTGAGCTGGATCGGGGAACATGGGGGGTTACGGGGAATTTGCTGGACAGGGTCAGGAACACAAGAGGTGGGGGGAATCGGTCAGTCAGGGTCAAGAATAAGGAGAGTCAGAGAAGTTTGCTGAACCAGTAACTGCTCAAGGTAAGCAGACGAGGGTTCAGAGGCAGACCGCGTGGCCCTGGGGTCTTGCTCCTGACCTCTCACTGTGCCTCCTCACGAACCCACTGGCATGGGCCCCTGCCCCCCGAGCACTGTTCACTTGTCATTCCATAAAGACTTCACAAGCAGCCCCCACAGCCGGGCCCGGTGCTATGTGCTGGGACCTTGTCAACCCAGAGGCCTCCCGCACCGCTCTCTCTGGACCCTCTGTGTTTCCCCCTGTTCTTTCTCGAATTTGAACCTCCCCATCCTCAAGATACAATCTGCTCCTGGCTGGGAAGCAGAGAAGCCTCAGCCTTCACTGGGCTGCTTTTCCCCCAGGAAAGCCATCCCCTGCCCCTCTTGCCTAAGGGTTGGCTTCCCTGGATGGTGTCCTGCCCCACCCCCACTGAGAGCGAGAAAGACCAGACAAGGACTTCAGAGCAACTAGAGGGGTAAGCTTGCAGTTCACGTCTCACACCTCGGTGACAGTGACGAGGGGGTGCTGGCGCGGGCTTGCCCCACCCCCTTCCCCACTGCACCCTAAGCCAGATTAAAGCACTCTCCTGCCCTGTCCTTGATCCCAGACTGTTCCCTTGACAGGAGCCATGTTGGCGGGCACCCCACCTTCCATCATCAGAGCAAGGGCAAAACCCACTGACAGGCAATGGGCATGCCCGGGCATGTGTGTGCACCTCAGGGAAGTGGGGGACACAGCAGGCCCACCAAGGTTCAGGGGCCAAATTGGGTGGATGAGTAGAGCCCCTAGGGCTGGCTTCCCACCCACCCTTGGCTGCTGTCTGTTGGTGTGACCTCAGGCCTCAGGGCCCTGAGCATCAGTTTTCTGACCTGTTGAATGGAGCGAATAATTGGGACCTCATGAATGCCAGGAGCCAGGCTCTATGCAAGATGATTTCCTCACAAGTTTTCCTTGAGCCTGTGCAGTGAGCCTCTGGGGCAGTGAGAGACGCTGTCCTCGTTCCCATGTCATAAGTGAGGGGAGCCAGCCTTGGAGTACCTCCCCTTAGGTCACCCAGCCAGGTCTGACCCCAGGCTCACATTCTTCACCACTGTACTCTACTGCCCACCTGCTGGGCCTGTGGTGAGGCCCCTCAGAGCTGGTAGGTGTAACCCGTGGAGAGAGCTGTGAACCAGAGGGTCCCGAGGGAGTGGAGGGCCCCCCTGCACTCTGGCCATGGCCGGGGGCTTGTGGGAGGGGCAGGGAGACAACCTCAGGGCACAGAATCCAACCATGTGGACTCTCTCTATGCGGGTCTATTTCTGGACTCTATCAGGCCGGCAAAGATCAGAGCACGCCACTCTGTGATCTGTGCTGTTCCCTCTGCTGGGATGTGCCACTCCCCACAAGGAGACTATGCCTGGTGCAAGCTCACCCCTCTAAGAGCCAAACAGTGTTTGCCTATGGAGGATGGAAGGAGGTCCCATGGATGGATGGAGGGTGGCAACTACATTCTTCCTATTGATGGAGCCAGAACCCTTGGAGTCACCCACTTCTCCAGCTCTTTTCTCATACCCCACCTCCAAGCCAGCGTTAAGCCCTGGCAGCCCCACCTCAGAACCTGTCCCACATCTGCCGCTTCTCACGGAGTCCTCTCCGACCACCCAACCGAACGCTGTCAGTCCTAATCTGGATTCTTACGGTAGCCCCCAGACTGATCTTTCTGTGCCTACTCTTGTCCTTTTCTGTTCTTTGTCCTGATTGATCTACTTAAAGTATAAATCAGATCATGACACAGATACACACCCACCCCAGACCCTCCAATGGCAGACAAATAGATTGATAGAACAGAATAGAGTCCAAAAATAGACCCACATAGAGAGAGTCCATTGATTTTTGATGAAGGCCCCTAGGCTGTTGAATGGGGAAAGAGAAGTCTTTTTAACAGACAGCTCTGAACAACCGGAGACACTTAAGGACAAATGACCCCAGTCCCCTACCTCGCATACACATAAGAGTTAATTTGAGATCACAGGCCTAAATGTGAAACCCAACAGCATAACGCTTTTAAAGTAAAACATGGGAATATAGCTTTGTGACGTTGAGGTAGGCAAGGATTTCTTTAAAAGGTCACAAAAGGCACCAAATGAAAAACTGAAACTGGGTAAATTAGCCTGAATCAAAATTCAGAGCCTCTGCTCATAAAAAGGCACCTTTAGGAACATGAAAAGGCAAACTTGCAGACTGAGAGAAAATACTCTCAAGACAGATATATGACAAAGGACTTGTATTCAGAATATATAAAGAACTACTACAGATCAGTAATGACAAGACAGCTCAATTTAAAAAAAAAAGAATACATACAGAGGACCAATAAGCATTTTAAAGGTGCATAATATCATTACTCACCAGGAAAATGAAGACTAAGGCCTCAGAGAGATATACCATTTCATAGGGACTAGAATGGCTAGCATTGGAAAAACTGGTGATACCAAATGCCGACGAGGACGCAGAACGGTCAGAACCTTCACGCGTTGCTGCTGGGAATGTAAAACAGTACCACTACGGTGGACTCTAGCCGTTGCTTACCAAGATGAAAATACCCCTACTTTATGACCCAGTAATTTCACTCCCAAGTGTTTACCCAAGAGAAATGGAAACGTATGTCCACGAAGATTTGGACGTGAATGTTCGTAGCTGCTTTATTCATCACAACAGCAACCATAAAAACTAGAAGTAAACCAAATGTCCATAATTAGGAAGATGGGTGAACAAATTTATGATATATTTGTACCAGGAACTACTTCTCATCAATACAATTGAACTCCTGTTATATGTAACAATGGGGACAGAGCTCAAACACATTATCCCGAGCGAAACAGCCAGACAGCAGAGTACATACAGCATGATTCCATTTATGTAATAAACTTCTAGAACATAAAATCTCTGGTGATAGAAGTCAGAACAGTATTTGCCTATGGAGGATGGAAGGAGGCATAAAGGAACCTTCAGTTTGGGATGGTGGTTACATAGGTGTTCACTTTAAGATTCGTCACATTGTTTTCTTAAAAAGAGTGCATTTCCCTGTAAGACTGCCATTATATTTAAAACCAAATCTCAGCAGTGTTCACCCATCACCCCCTCTGCTCCATCTCTTCCAGCCACGGGGTCCTCCTCACTCTTCTGTGACTACGCCCAGCTCAGGCCCCCCTCTGTGACTTTGCACTGGCTTTCTTTTCTGCCTAGAATAATCTTGCCCCAGATAGTCTCAAGCCCTCTGCTCAGGTCTTTCCTTGAACACCCTATCTCAAACAGCCTCTTCCTCCTGACCCCATCAACTCCTTGCCTTGCTTTATTTTCTGGTATTACATTTATCTCCACCTACGGGTGTGTTATGTGTTTCTTTATTCCCTGGATCCCCCACTGGAATTTAAAGTCCGTGTGGGCAGTTTCTCTACCTGCCTTGTTCACATGGTGCAAGGCTCAGAACAATCCTTAACATGTTACTTAGTAAGCACCTGTTTAATAATTCATACTTTTCTGGGTTGTTGTGAAGATTAAATAAGGCAAATATGTACAAAGTGCTTAGCATAGTGACAGACAGAGTAAGTACTCAGTAAATATAAGCTATTGTTATTATCCATCATTGTATCCCCTACATTGCCCTGCATAGTAATTGACACAGATTAGGTGTACAATAAAGAACTACATGTATAGAGCAAATGAATGAATGGGTGGGTGAGTGGAATGGTAGGTCTATGGGTAGGTTTGTGATGGATGGATGGATGGATGGATGGAAGGAAAATTGTTACGTGGGTGAGTGAATGAGTGATATGATGAAATGATGAATGGATGAGAGGGTGGGTGGATGGATAGATGGATGATGAATGGATGGATGGGTGGGTGGGCAGGTGGGTGGGTGGATGGTTAGATGGATAATGAATGGATGGATGGGTATATGGATGAGTGGGTAGATTGATGGATGGATGGATAAGTGGATGGGTGAATAGATGGATGATGGATGGATGGGTAGCTATATGGGTGGATGGATGGATGAGTCAGTGGGTGGGTGAATGGATGGATAGATAGATGAGTGGGTGGGTGGATGGGTGGGTGGATGGATGGATGGGTGAGTGGATGGATGGATGGATGGATGAGTAGATGGGTGGATGGTGAGTAGATGGAGGAATGGATGGATGGATGAGTGGGTGGGTGTATGGATTGGATGGATGAGTGGGTGGGTGAATGGATGGATGGATGAGTGGGTGGATGGATGGATGAATGATTGTGTGGATTGATGAATGGATGGATGGATTGGATGGATCAGTAGGTGGGTGAATGGGTGGATGGATGGGTAAGTGTATGGATGGATGAGTGGGTGGGTGGGTGAATGGATGGATGGGTGAGTGGATGGATGGATGGATGGATGGGTGAGTGGATGGATGGATGGATGGATGGATGGATGGATGGATGGATGGGTGAGTGGATGGATGGATGGATGGATGGATGGATGGATGGATGGATGGATGGGTGAGTGGATGGATGGATGAGTCAGTGGGTGGGTGAATGGATGGATGGATGGGTAAGTGGATGGATGGATGAGTGGGTGGGTAGGTGAATGGATGGATGGATGGATGGATGGATGGATGGATGGGTGAGTGGATGGATGGATGGATGGATGGATGGATGGATGGGTGAGTGGATGGATGGATGGATGGATGGATGGATGGATGGATGGATGGATGGGTGAGTGGATGGATGGATGGATGGATGGGTGAGTGGGTGGGTGGATGGATGGATGAGTCAGTGGGTGGGTGAATGGATGGATGGATGGGTGAGTGGATGGATGGATGGATGGATGGGTGAGTGGATGGATGGATGGATGGATGGATGGATGGATGGATGGATGGGTGAGTGGATGGATGGATGGATGGATGGATGGATGGATGGATGGATGGATGGGTGAGTGGATGGATGGATGGATGGATGAGTCAGTGGGTGGGTGAATGGATGGATGGGTGAGTGGATGGATGGATGGATGGATGGGTGAGTGGATGGATGGATGGATGGATGGATGGATGGATGGATGGATGGGTGAGTGGATGGATGGATGGATGGATGGATGGATGGATGGATGGATGGATGGACGGATGGGTAAGTGGATGGATGGATGAGTGGGTGGGTAGGTGAATGGATGGATGGATGTTTTAGTGAACACCCAGAATTCCTGGAAAAGCCTAGAGGGACTTTTCCATGAGATTTCACAAGGCTGTTCTTGCAGCAGAATGCTCAGAAGAGGTAACAAGGGCAGCTTATATAATCAGGATCTTTTGCACTCCCCTGGGCAGATGCACACCACTTTGCATGTCATATTATAGCCTCCTATCTGTCCCCCATTATTATTTTCAGAGCAACTCCTCAAATAGTGCAGTAGCCTATTCTCCCCACTCCTCAGTAAGGAGACTGAGGCCCAACAATCTGAACTGACACATCCAAGTCAGGTTGTCAGAGAGCAGAAGGCCAGGCCCCAACCCTGGGTCTCTGGACCCCCACTCTTTCTGTGTATCCAGCGACGGAGAGCAGGAAAAGTCCAGGGGCTGAGAACATTCCTTTTGGTCACTCTCAGTGCTGTGTTTTAGGAGCAGGCAAGGAAGGGGGCAGGATTCAGCTGCCAGGAGCTTCTGGGGGCTCTCAGGGTGGGGGTGGGAGTGGGGAGGGTGACAGCAGTGTGCCTGGCTTGTAGAAGCAACATTTGATAGGCAGTGAGGGGGTTGCGGAGGCCCATCTGCTGCAAAGGGGCTGGTAGGTCAACAGCTGCCAGGATGGAGCTCAGAGTGAGGGCGGAGCAGACCCCCCTCCTGCCCCCCACTGTCCTTCGGGTCAGCTCCACATAGGAGTCCTTGGGAACAGGCAGCTCAGAAAGCCAGGGAGGGAGTCTGGCTGCCCGAGTGGAAGACAGCCTTCCGCCCTCCCCTTTCTCCCCACCACCCTCAGCCTCCGGGCCTCCCTCTGAAGACCTGTGTGCCACCAAGCCCTGCTCTTGCCACCTCTTTGCCTGTGGCAAGGCCAGACCTCTGGCAAGCCACGACCCTCCCGAGGGCCAGGTTTATGGCCCGCAAAATGGGTTTTGCGGTACCCAGCCTCATAAGCACCAGGATGGGTGATAGGCCTAAAATGGGGCCTCGTGCATGTTAGGCTCCCTCTCCCCTCAGTCACTAGGCCCAGGCCTCGGCCTGAAGGATCAGGTGGGGTCTCTGGCACACAGGGCAGTGAGCAATCTGACCTGGACAGGAAAGGGGTTCACACTTCTCCGGCGGGGTGCCCTTGGGCACCCTCTGCTGGCTGCAGCAGGACAGTGCCATCCCAACGGGACACAAAGAGCACACAAAACAACCCAGGGCCACCCTCCCCTATGCAGGGCTCCCACCTGCAAACCCGCTTCACAGCCTTGAGGGTTAATAAAGAAGGGGAGGAAGCTTCTTGACTCCCCATCCCACACCTTGCCAGGCCTTGGCTTCCTTACAGGGACAATCCAGAAGGTTGGGAAGTTACACGAGGTGATACACAAGGCCTGGCACACAGTAGGCTCTCAGTAAATGTTAGCCCACCAACTCACCGCCTTCCTAACAACCAGCATAGCTGGGTGGGCAGGAGCTGCTCTCATTGTTGCCATTGGGCACAGGCGGAGAGCAGGTGAAGTGACAGGCCCAAGGGCACGTGCACTAGACCAGAATGTGCCCTGGGTGTCCTGGGTCAGGGCTCCTTTCTCCACCCCTCTCCCCTGGCTGGCGGAGGCGGCAGCCGAAGACTTCCCCGCGCTCCCCGTCTTCCACCCATGCTGCCTGCAGCCCCACGTGGCACTTCAGACGCCTGGCTCGAGGTTTAATTAATAGTCCTTTAATTTCATTCTCAGAGAATGAACTTGGCAGGGCCTGGGAGACCACCCACATCTGCTGGCTCTCTGATTTCTGCTGGGAGAGCCGAGTTGGAAGGGGAGGCTAGGGAGGAGGCAAGGCCGGGTGGGGGCGATCCCAGGCCAGCTGCAGGGCCTAGGACAAAGCTTTTCTCCTGCTGCCTCCCCTGGAAGGTGTTCACAGAGAAGGCACGGAGCGTGGCTCTCTGCTCAAAACCCTGCGGCCTTCCTCCGGCCTGGGAAGCCCCTTCCCCAAGCCCCTGACCTTCGGCCTCAGCCCGGGTCCCGGCTGTTCCCTCCCCCTGGAACCCTCCTCATGAGTTTCATGTCTCAGCTGAAATGTCAGAGACTCTGGCCACCACTCACGCTCGGTGTGACTGCAGAACGCGGACGTTCTCATGGTTCCTGTCTATGCCCTTGTTCACGCACGAACGTCTGCCCTGCTGGAGTGTAAGCCCCGGGGCGGCAGGCGCCCCCCAGTCCCGCCCCAAGTCAGGCACGGGAGTGGCTCCGGACTTACCTGTTGAATGACTGAATGCATGGATCTGGGGGAAAGAGCCGCAGGAAACATGGGAAATTAGCTCTGTGGGTGACCTTGGATAAGCCCCTTTGTTACCCATGTGCCTCGGTTTCCCAATCTGAACCTGAGTGGACAGGCTCCGAGGTCCCGGCGGCTCTCCCAGCCCTGCTGCCCTCTTGTGCACAGGATAGCAAGGCCCCGGGTGTCGTGACCCCCAAGCTCAAGCTATAAAGGGCCTTGAAAGAAGTGATACAAGAATGTGAGGAAACGGGGCAAGGAGGACAAAGACCCATGGAAGGAGGTGGTCCCCCCACACCTGTCTACCTCCCCCCATCCGCCCCCGCTGCCTCCAATCTAGGGATTCCCAAAAAACCCTACTGCGCAGATTACCTAGAGAGCGCAAGGAGCGGAGGGGAGGAGAGCTGAGTTCTATCCTGGCTCCTCCTCACTGTGTGACCTTTGGCAAGTCACTGCCCCTCTCTGGGCCTAATTAACCCAGCCAGGCAGGGGATGGTAACGGCAGAGCCCCGCCTCCCCAGGGTTTAGTGCAGGTGGGAGTTTGGGGTGCCTCAAGCAGGCAGGGCTGTGGGAACAGGTTTCCCCCATTTGCAGCTGAGTCGTTTCTGGGGTAGACTTCTTTGGGGCATCCCTGACTCCACCGCCCACTGGGTTTCTCTGCCTTGACCGTGGTCACGCTGGCTTGTGTTTGTCTTTCATCCCCACTGAGAGTGAACCCCGCAAGGGCAGACATCATGTTCTGGGTACCATTGAATGCCCAGCTCTCAGACAGGCTCTGACTGATCGCAGGGGCTCCGGGACTGGGTATGAATGAACACAGGTGTGAATGAAAGAACGGGCATCCTCAGAGCTCCTGGCTCAGTGGCAGCTGATCCCAAGGATGCTCACTGCTGGACTGGAACTTTCTCTTCCATTTTCCCTGTGCCTCCTTTCCTCGCTTAGTCTCACCTTCCCCGTACCTACGTACACCTCTCTGACCTGGCTTTCCCCTCCTTACAGTTGCCCCCAAAGGACCCAAAATCATGATGACACCCAGCAGAGCCCGGGTTGGGGACACAGTGAGGATTCTGGTGCATGGATTTCAGGTCGGCCTCTCCCTGAGCATCTGGAAGGGTGATGGGAGGTGGGAGGGGCACCGGTGGGCACGGCCTCCTGGGTAGCACGTGCTTGACCTCCAGCTCAGCCAGCGGGCCTCGGTGTCCTGGTCTGTGGGGCAGAATTGGCTTTGACGAGGAATGGCAAGACTTGCACGTATGTTTGCTGACCCGTCCAGAACTCACAGCAGACATAGCTCGTGGACCTTGATGTCCTGTCAAGTCCTAGAGTCCTTCTCTTCCTGGGTTCCGGGCAGCCATTCCCAACCCATCGGATGGCCTTGTGTTTCCAGAGGCCTCTGGCCCCTTCCTGTTCCTCTTGTGACCCGACTCCCCCCTGCCCTGACCCACACAGAATGAAGTCTTCCCAGAGCCCATGTTCACATGGACACGGGTTGGAAGCCGCCTCCTGGACGGCAGCACCGAGTTTGATGGGAAGGAGCTGGTGTTGGAGCGGGTTCCCGCCGAGCTCAACGGCTCCATGTACCGCTGCACGGCCCAGAACCCCCTGGGCTCCACCGACACACACACCCGGCTCATCGTATTTGGTATGCCGCCCCAACTGGGGCCCAGAAGGATGACCAGGGGTGACCCTGGCCGGAGCTGTCCCAGGGAGGAGGGAGCATCAAGGGCCCGGGTCCCCTAAATTTGCCCTGAGAGGATGACTTACACGAAATACTGGAGTTCAGTGCTGAAAACCAGAGAGCTCTGGGGTCAAATCCCAGACCCAGCACTTCCTAGCTGGGCAACCATGGGCAAGCACTTAACCTCCCTCAGTTTCTGCATCTGTAAAATGGGGCTGATGCTACCCGCCCCCCACAGAGGCCTTCAGCTGTACCTAGATCACGTGCATGATACCACATGGCAGGTGCTGGGTACAGGGGAGCTCCTTTCCCAAGTTCTGAATGCTGCCCCCATCTGGTTCTCTTTCTGTTCTTCCCAACAGAAAACCCAAATATTGCAAGAGGAACAGAGGACTCCAATGGTAAGTCCTCACTCTCAGAGCTGCTTGCTTAAAAGCAAGTGATTTGCAAGGCTCCAGGACGCCCTGGTCGCCCCAGCGGCCCCTTCGTATACCCTTGCCTTTCCCTCGAGCCTCAGGCAGGCAATTGTCCTCTAGTTCAGCGGTCTGGGTCCAAGGTGGTCAGGAGTGGGTGCTGATGCAATAAAGGGGGGACTCAGCACCCCAAACCAGCCAGTGGGGATTTCCAGGGACCTAGTGTGCCCCCTCCCCTGCCCCACAACCACTATCCACAATGACTCTAGCTCTCTTGGCTCAGAGAACTTAGCGCCCTGGCCCCAAGAGGATGTGTCCAGCATTGACCTTAGAGTTGTGCCCCCCACCCCGGGCTCTTGACCACTCCATAGAACATCGGGGAGAACAGTCAGGTGCCTTGGCTGGAGACATCGATACTGTCCTCCCTGGGCTGCCACCCAACCTGAGCACCACCCCCATGGCACCCAGACACTGCTCCCCAGCCCACCAGCCCTCCCCTCCTCACAGTGAGCCAATCACACATTTCACAACAGAGGCCCCCACACCTGGTCCCCACTGGATGATCCCATGGCCACCAGGCTCAGCCCAGCAGCCCTGGGATAGGGAAAGGGTCCCACCGAGTTCGGTGGGACAGGGGGCAGAGCTGGGATTTGAACCCAGCGCATCCTGTTGCTGAATCCAGACTTTGTGGGGGGGCCCTCTGAAGCTCTGCCACTCGGGGATCCACACCCTGCTGCACCCATCAGGGTCAGCAGCCCTGACCCTGACCCTGACTCTGACCCTGCCGCCCGGCACAGGTTCTGCTTCTGGCCCTCCTGGCGTCCGGCTCACTTTGGTGCTCGCCCTGACAGTGGTCCTGGAGCTGACGTGAAGCCTCGGCCCCTGCTCCCACCGCTCCGCCCAGCACTGACATCTCTGCAATCGGTTTTCATTTCTTTTCTAAACTATTTCCAGTCTGTTCTTAGTCTCTTTCTGTCTGTGTCCTGGCTTCTTCAGTCAGTTTAATTAAAACAGAATAATTTTCCCCACCTTTGTCTGTGGCTCTGAATTCTTCATTTATTCTATAGCAGCAGCTGGTACCCTCTGGTGCCCAGTGTCAGGATGGGCACTGGGGAGGGGGTGATGGCAGAGACAGAAGACGTGCTCCTCCCAGGAAGAGGAGCGGAGCTGCCTCATTGCCTCACCCCAATCCTAGTGACCAGATATGGGAAGTGGCCAGACATTCTCAGGAAATCTGAGGCTCCGCAGGGCCAAGTGTAATAGTCAGCAGTTACCACAATAGTGCTGCAAAACAAGCCAACCCAAACTTCAGTGGCATGTAACAACACACATTTATGACTATGTTCATGTTCAGGATGAAGCTGTTCTGCTGCTCTAGCTGGCATGTGGCAGGTGCCAAACAGCTATTGAGTGAGTGAGTGAGTGACTGAGTGACTGAGTGACTGAGTGACTGAGTGAATGAATGAATGGATCAGCACCTCTCAAAGGCCTGCTATGGGCCAGGCCCCGTGCTAGGCATCCCGGCTGCAGAGATGAGCAAGATGTACTCTTACCCTGAAGGAGCTCATGGTCCAGTGGGGGGAAAACACTTACCCAACTAGCCAAGGTAAGTCAGTGTGATGAGCTTTCGGCACCTCCCCAGGGCTCTGGAGCACTGAGTTGGGAGAGATTTATTCCGCTGGGGTAGGAGAGGTAGGTCAGAGGAAACCAAAGAGAATAGATGTCAGATGAACAGATACCAGAAGCAAAAAGAGAGGGCCAGGCAGAGAATGGAGGAAAATATTCTAGACATAGGGAATGGAATGAGCAAAAACTTAGAGGTAGGACAATTTACTATGTACTGTGGGGAAAGACAAGTCGTTATATCAGTGCTTCCCAAAGTACATTAATTCATTCAACCAATATTTATGAAGCAGGTGCCATGGGCCAAGGAGCGTGATGAATGCTGCAGGTTAATTAGGAACACTGTCATGTGGCTCTTGTAGCAGTTATCAATTGCCACAATGCTGCTGCGTAACAAACATTCCCAAACCATCGACAACAACAGCTATTTATTATTTTCGTTGTGCAGCTAATCTGAGCCAGGTTGAGCTGATTGAGGCTGGGCTCCCTTTTGCATCTGCAGTCAGCTGGGGGCTGCCTGGACTAGGGTCACCTTCCCTGGGATGACTCAACTCTGCCCCATATCATCCGTCATCCTCCCCCAGGCCATCCCATAGAAGGCAGAGGAGCAAGCGAGAGAGAGCTGTAGCACACAGGCCTCTTGTGGTCCAGGGGAAACTGCACTCCTGTCCCTTCTACTGGATTTTGTTCACCAGTGCAAGTCATAAGGCCAGCCCAGCTTTAAGGGGTAGAGAAATAGAGTGGACCTGATTTTATTTAGTTAGTTATTTAGAAAGAGAGAGTGCACACGCAGGGGGAGGGGTAGAGGGGGAGAATCTCAAGCAGACTCCATGCCAAGCTCAGAGCCTGATTCGGGACTCGATCCCATGACCCTGAGATCACGACCTGAGCTGAAATCGAGAGCTGGACACTTAACCTACTGAACCACGTGGGTGCCCCTAGATTGGACTTTTTGATGAGAAGAGCTGCAAAGTCACATTGCATAATGTGTGGACATAGGGGAGGAGGCAGACTAAGGGCCATTGTGGCCACCTATGTGATCCATTCATTCAATAAATATTTGCATGCCTGCATGTTGCAGGTGGATAGCAATGCCAAAGCAGATGATTTTCAAGTGTTGGGGGCTCTCAGATGTTCATCAGTATAAACATCCAGGCCAGATCAGCAGGCGACAACCACGCAGTGCCACCACCCTCCTCATCCTACTTCCTTCTTCCGCAAAGCTCTGTTCTGTCTCACATGAGCCACCTATCCCCCTCTGCTGCCTGCCAGTAATTTACTTAAGCCTCTGTCACCCAATGCCTTTGCCTGTTTTCTGGAAGGAATAAAAAAAAAAAAAAAAGATTTGTTCCCTCTCTTTGCCTTAATAGAGGGAAGCCCATGTAGGCATGAAATTGGAATTGCTTTGCCCTATTAACGGTGCAGTCGTTGGGCTCCACTGACCCCTGAAGTGCATTAATACCTCAGCAGCAAGTGGGTGAACTGCATAAAGTGGCAGGGGACAGGCCCGAATAAGCCAGCTGAGTGCCACAGGGGATGGGGTGGCCACCTGCTCTGGGCTCTAAATTTGAGAACTTGGTGCCCTAAGCAGACTGGAAATAGTGGTTTGTTCAACGTGGGGTTGAAAGGAGGGAAGGAGGGATGTGTAGGGCAGAGCCTAGCCTCAGAGGGCAGGCAGATTCTTCATTTCTTTATCTGCTCACCTCGTCACTTATTTGACAGACTCCCAGCATCTCCCTGGCCTGGGCAGATGCCAGGCGGGGAGATACAGATCGTGCCATCGAAGAGCTCCCAGTCCATCTGGAATGACAGACTGAGGGGAGAGGGACTGAAGTCCCATGTAATAAGTGTTGGAATAAATATATGAGAGAGCACGGTGGGGTCAGAGAAGGAGTGAGAGATTGTTCTCATTGGAGAAGGTCAGGGGAGGCTTCTAGGAGGTGGTGACATTGCAGCCAGGCCTCGAAGGATAAGAAGAAGGCATTGAAGTCAATTCTGCAAACTTCACAATTTGGCCCCAGGTCCCTCCGGGCTCCTGAGCTGTCTCTCAGGCACCAAATGGGGCAGCTCTTTGGGAAGCAGAAGGCTGCAGGTTTGCTTTGTGTCTCCTAAGGTGGCGCATCTGTCTTAAAAAAGGCTGCTGGTCAGGGCCTGACCACGGAGTTCCTGACCCCCTGGAAGCTCCATCTCTGCCCACTGCTCTTCCCAGCCACAAGTGAGTTCTGATCCCTGTGCACCATCCACAGGTGATCCCCCCTCCCTACACAACCCCCCGTGGTGTTCTGGCTTTGCAGAGGACCCTCAGGCTGGTTGGCTGCCTCCCTGGCCCTGTGCCCACGATGCCCACTGATCCTGTGCCCGAATGACCAGGCAGGTGCAGAGACCCCTGCTGGGCCTCAAGGGGGCCACTCCCATCCCCCATCCCCAGCCTATGGACCAGGGCATCAGTCCACCTCCCCCTGCTGGGGCTCTCAGAGCTGAGCTTGTCACTAGGAAGCCACCATTTGCTGTCTCGTGTGGTGGCTCCGAGTGGGACCACCCTTCTCTGGCCTGGGTTCTCGAGCTGTGAATAGCTGGGGTCCGCCCTCCATCACTCAGGTCACAGGAAGTGGGGGAGGCACATGACATTGACCCTAGTGCTGCCCCTTCTGGGAAGGAGGGTCTGTGCCAGTTCTGAGGGTGGTCCCTTGTCACGAACTGCTCCTCAGCCATGGGGTGCTGAGCCCCACAGCACCCCTGAGGGGGAGTCACATGGCTCCTCTGTAGACTGGAGACATCCCCTCTTCCTGCTTCTACTCGGGCTGGGCTGTGGCCCAAGCAGGAGCAGCTCTGGAGATCCGCCTCTTACCCCCACATCTCTGCCCAGGTCACAGCTCCCTTCTCCATGGGGAGATGCGGAGCAGTGAACCGTGGCCCCGACTCAGGGCTCTGGTGCCACACCCCTCAGGGTTTTCAGAGTCGCTATCTTGACCTCAGAAAAGCTGTAGGTTTTATGGAATGTACCCATGTACACAAGAGCTGGGAAAACAAAATCAAATCCAAGGGCCCCTGGGCTCTGCCCCTGCGGGGGGGCTGAGAGCCCCAGGCAGACCCTCAAACCTGGATATACACCTCTACTTTCCCAGGGCAGCGGGGATGGGCGGCCAGTGTGGGGAAGACTCACCAAGGAGCCCTGACTGCTGGTGAAAAGGAAAGCGGGGTGCAGTGGGTAGGGGATGGGGGTGGGGGTGGGGAAAGGAGCCGTGACCTAGGAAAGCTGCTTGGGGCGCTGTGGGTCAGGCTCACCCTGGGGTCAGAGATCCTGGGGAGACAGGAGGCTTCTCAGAGGGACTTGGAAGTGAGGGATGGAGAGGACTGAGTTGGGGGTCCCTTGGGGAAGACTCCGGAAGAGAATCCTCCAGTCCGGTTGGGCGCCTGCAAAACGAAGAGACCAACACCTGGACTGAATGAGATGAAGGGAAAGCTGAAGAGGCAGGGCGTGAATGGGAATGAGCCAAGGTAGGGACAGACAGAAAGACAGACACAGAGAGAGAGAGACAGACTGAGGGCATGGGAGGGAGGCAACGAGCGGCAGGGAGAGAAAAGGAGAAGGGGATCGCGAAGCCAGTCTGGCCATGGAGACAAAGAGGGAGAGACAGAGAGACAGTCAGGAGAACCAGAGACAGAGACAGGGAAGGAGATGGAGCAAGAGAGCCCCGCCCAGGAGCCCGGCCAGGGAGATGGAGCCATGGACCAGAGCGGGGAGTGAGTTTTCCAAAAAGCACTTAAACTGTTGTGTCAGCAGTTATGACCTTGGCCTCCTCGGGAACGACAGCCCTGAGTGAAGGGTGGAAGGAAATAGATGTGCAAAATACATGCATTTTTGTCAAATGGACTCGGTTGTCAGCAACAGGCCTAAATGTCAGCGCACACAGTGGAGCCCGAGCTGAGGGCTGCACCAACCTCGGGGTGGGGGTCCCCCCTGCCACCTGGACTGTGCCCCCTGCCTCTCCCCCCCTGCCTCCTACCCAGGCCGGCGCTCCCTCCCGCCTGGCATCCACTGACCCCGGAGTTCCCGGGGCCCCAGAGAGAAAGAATTTTGGAGGAGTCCTTTCCTAAGCTGGTGTCCCCGACCCACCTCCTTGAACTCCACCTCCTGCAGGGAAATTCCTTCTCTGGCCACAGGGAAAGTACCTTAAATCCCAGCCTGAGGGTATGGGACTCTGTAAGGGGGGCCCACAGAGCAGTCAGGCACGCAGACCTGGGTCCGAAGTCCGGCCCCATCATGATCTGTGTGACGTGGCTACTTGGCTTAACCTCTCTGTGTCTCCATTTCCTCTTCTGTAAAATGGGTGTTCACGGCGTTCATCTCAGAGAGTTCAGTGGATGAAGATTGGAAAGCTCTGACTTAGAGCGGGGCCTGGCATGCCCGAAGTGTGCCATGAGCGTTAGCTCTTGTTATCCACACAGTGCAATTGGGGAGCCAGCCACAGATTTCGAGCCAGCGGTGAGAGCATCAGAATCATGGACGATGCCTTGAAGCAGAGAGGAGAGTACTGGTGGGGAAGAGTTCTAGGTCCTCACTACTCAGTGTGGTCCCTGGACCAGCAGCATCAGCATCCCCTGGGAACCTGATGGAAACGCAGAACCTCAGGCCCCATCCCAGACCTGCTGAACCAAAATCTATATTTTAACAAGATCCCAGGTTCCTGTGGGCCGAGTCAAGTTTGAGAAGGCTGCTCTTGGCAGAGGGAGTCCAGTTAGGTGGTTACATAAGCAGTTTGGGGGAGAGATCCCGTGAAGGTCAGCGACGCTGGGTAGAGAGGAGGGATGTGCCAAGCCTTGATTATTTACCGCACATTGGGCTGGATGCTTTAGCCCTTAAAACAAGGCTGCCCCCCACGTTCCAAATTCGGAGACAAAGCTCAGAGGGGCTACTTGAACTGCCCAGACACAAACATACAGTGTACAGCAGCACCCAGGTCTGATCCCAGGGGCAGGGCTGGGTGGTGGGGCTGGAGGAGGGGCAGGCTCAGGGGGGAGCCCCCAGACCTCCAGGAATGGTGATTAGTGAGAGCGAGGGAGCAGTGGTAACGAGCCAGAGGTCCTTGGCCTGCACACTCAGAGTCCAGGAATAAAGGCCCAGGAATGAGAATACAGGAGGACAGTGACAAGTTTGACGCTGGACAAGCTCAGCTTGCAGAAGGAGGACCGTGTTCATGGCGATGTCCAGCAGATCTGGGGCTCAGGAGAAGTGACCATCTGGGATCATCTGCCTTGAGGACAACAAACATGGATTAAGCCCTGACCATTTGCCAGGGGCTCCATCACACTGGTTCTATGGACAGATATTCCCTATACTACAGATGAGCAAGTAGAGGCTCAGAGGGCGAGTCGTTTGCTTAAGGTCACGCACAGCCCACAGGCACAGCTCGGAGATCTGAGCCTGCATCTTCCTGGATAAAGAGCTCATAATCTTGCCATTGCACCAAGCCATGGGTAACCCATGCTTGAAGTGGCTGGGGGTCTTAATCTGGGTTCCCCCAAAAGCAGATCCTGAGACAAGGATTGAGTGCAAGTAGTTTATTTGGGAGGGGATCCAGGAAGCACAGTGAGAGTCAAGCAGCCGGGATAGGGAAGAAAGGAAAACCCATCCAGGGTGGTTCATGGGCGAGTTACCAGCTGGGCAACTGGGGCTTTATTCCAAGGGGACTCTAGATTCTGCATGCACACATCTCAAGCCTCAGACTGGCCCCGCTAAGAGGCAAGGAAGCTGGAACGGTTATGCACCGATCGCGGGAGCTGAGCTCACCCCTGCAACCAGAGAAGTCCCCTGCAAGGAGGAACAGATGCTACGCAAGGAAGCCCGAGGCTTGTAAACTGCAGGTGGCTCCCCCACCCCCCAGGCTCTCCAGCTCACCCCACCCACAGCGAGGGCCAGGGTTTGGAAAGACTTTGGGGTAGAAACCTTTGAGGGTTCCAACTGCAGCTTTACCACGTTCCCACTGTGAGGTCTTGGGCAGATTGCTCAGCCTCTCTCAACTCAGTTTTTCCATTATGAAATGGGAATAATCACACTTAACTTACAGGATGTGTGTGATAAGTTAAATATCAACATTTCCATATGCAAGAATCTACATAAATATCGACATTCCCATATTTAAGAATTTACCACAGTTCAGATGTTCTCTATGCACCAGGCACCATGCTGAGAGCACTGTGCACACATCATCGCCTTTGAACCTCACAACAGAGGAAGCGTTATCTCCATTCTACAAATAAGGAAACAGAGGCTCAGAGAGGTTATGCCACTTCCTCCGGTTCACACAGCAAATAAGTCCAGGAGCCAGATCTGTACCAAGGCTGAACGCACTGGGTAATTTTACCTCCTCAGGTGAGAAGCATTGTGCCAGGTGTAGAGCAAGAACTCAGTTCCTTTCCCTCCCTTCTCCCTGAAAGCTCCACCAAGGCAGATCATTCTCCTAAATAGTCTAACGATCTCAACTTGTGGTTGGCACAAGTGGCAGTACCATGTGGTGGTGATGGAGGTTAGCTCTACAGCCAAACCCTTCTGGGTTCAAATTCCGGTTTGGCTTTCAACTAGCTGTGTGACCTTAGGCTATTCACACAACCTCTCTGTGCTTTAGTGTCCTATCTGTCTATATAATAAGGATAATAACGGTACCCTCTTCTTAGCGCTGAATGTAAGAGTGTTTATAAAGTACTTAGAAAGCTGTCTGGTGCATAGTATGTGTTCAGTAAATATTACCTGTCATTACTCACTTGGCACCAGATGCTAACATTAGTCTCCAGGTTTTAGTGCTAGATAAAAGAGATCTCGTGGGGCTCCTTCCCCTTCCCCAAGGTCATGCTGTGCCTTCAAATCATCCCAGCATAAGGGAAGGGGAATGGAGAAGGAGAAGAATTGGGAGAGAAACTCACATTTGCCAACTCACATCATTTACAAGGTGGTTTCAATCAGTCCACACAACAACCGCATAAGTACTACAGGATCCATTTAATAAGTAGAATGAGAAGTGAATGTCCAGGGAAGAAGGGACTTCCCAGCATCACACAGCTATGGGTAAGCCATGACTCTCTCTCCCCGTTTTCTGCTTCCACACGGTGGGGTGATGTGGCCACCGCACCACCACCCTCTGCGGCACAAACCGTAAACAGCTGCCAACAGGGGGTGAGTGCCATACTCTCTTGTGGTCCGGAGCCGCCAGAAAGAAATAGGAGAGAACATTCCCTGTGGATGCCCAGGGCAGACCCTTTGTGTGCTACATAAGGCCCACCGCTCACCCCAACACCAGAGAAAAGGCTTCTTCCTTCCAGCTAAAGCGCAAAGGCATGTTGAGTTTCAACCCTTATTACAGCTGGGAAAACTGAGGCCCTGCCCGGGTACCCCCAGGGTTCCTGCAGGTTAGCAGCAAAAGTGAAGACGGGAACCTGGTTTGCCTCACCGCCGCCCCCCATCCTTTTCTTCTGGAATTACACTCAACTGAGCTATTTCTGCCTAGTAAAAATACTAACCCAGCCACTGGGTCCCCCTTTCGCTCCTTTTGCTATCTTGGAATCTGTACCAGGAAAGAATTCCAGGGCGGACCAGTCTTGTCAGTGAGGGGCTGGGGGAGAAGCTTCTGCAGCCAGGACAGGCCTCCCCAGAGATAGACGGTCCGTGACCCCAGTAGGGGCTTGAGGCCTGAGCCCAGTGGCCCCTCTTGCCACTACCTCCTAGGGGTGGGGATGTCTACCAGAAGGGGTACCTACCTTCGAAGACAATAGCCTTGACTTTGGAACACGGCACCATGCCCAGCCTCCCGATGCTCTGATTGTTTGGGGTTCTAACAACCCCAAAGGCTTTTACTGGAGGCTCTGGCTGAGGTCCTGAAGGAGTCCAGGTTGTAGACAGCAACATTGCCTTGCGGTGAGCCTGCTCCCACCTTGTTCTTGTTTCTCAATTTCCCCTTAAATATATGCACGTGCATGTGTGCGCGTGCGTGCGCGAGTATGTGTGTGTATGTGCGTGCGTGTTGAGGTTGTTCCTGGGGGACTATTAACTAAGAATAATTTATCCAAGAAATTTGTTATGTTAGAATTACCAATTAGATATGATTATAATTTACCATGGTGAACACTGCACCACTGTTGAAAATCTGAATGCCATTAAAATCTAATTAGCATATATTAAGTCGAAGGCAGTTATACTGCAGTGCACCAGCCCATTTGAGCCGCGCCAGGCTGGGCACATGGGTTTGCTGCCCACTTCGGCATGCAGGCCACGTTGCCCATGGCACCCAGGTGCATGCCAGGCAGCCTCTGGGCAGCTTTTGTGATCCTAAGCTGGGACCAGATGGTCCAGGCCCACAGAGAGGGGCAGCTTTGAAAGTGGACATGACATTCAAGGCCCTATCCCGGGACGGGTGGCCAGAACCCATGGCAAGGCAGTCAGGGTGCCCTGGGGTCAGTGCTCTGGGCTAAGAGGAGGGCAGGCTGTGGTTTGGGCAGCCTCCGGGAGCCCGTCAGCTTGGTGGCTGAATGTTAGCATCACAGGACTTGCCCTTAAGGGCATGGTGGGTCTCGATGTGAGGGCATGACTCCTGTGCCCTCACACCTAGTGGACGCTTCCTGGGCTCTTACCAGGCAACTACGGGCTTTACCTTCTTTTTTTTTAATAATTTTTTATTGTTATGTTAATCACCATACATTACATCATTAGTTTTTGACGTAGTGTTCCATGATTCATTGTTTGTGCATAACACCCAGTGCTCCATGCAGAACGTGCCCTCTTTAATACCCATCACCAGGCTAACCCATCCCCCCACCCCCCTCCCCTCTAGAACCCTCAGTTTGTTTTTCAGAGTCCATCGTCTCTAATGGTCCGTCTCCCCCTCCAACTTACTCCCCTTCATTCTTCCCCTCCTGCTATCTTCTTTTTTTTTTCTTAACATATATTGCATTATTTGTTTCAGAAGTACAGATCTGTGATTCATCAGTCTTGTACAATTCACAGCGCTCACCATAGCACATACCCTCCCCAATGTCTATCACCCAGCCACCCCATCCCTCCCACCCCCACCACTCCAGCAACCCTCAGTTTGTTTCCTGAGATTAAGAATTCCTCATATCAGTGAGGTCATATGATACATGTCTTTCTCTGATTGACTTATTTCACTCAGCATAACACCCTCCAGTTCCATCCACATCACTGCAAATGGCAAGATCTCATTCCTTTTGATGGCTGCATAATATTCCATGGCGTATATATACCACATCTTCTTTATCCATTCATCTGTCGATGGACATCTTGGCTCTTTCCACAGTTTGGCTATTGTGGACATTGCTGCTATAAACATTGGGGTGCACGTACCCCTTTGGATCCCTACATTTGTATCTTTGGGGTAAATACCCAGTAGTGCAATTGCTGGATCAGATGGTAGCTCTATTTTCAACTGTTTGAGGAACCTCCATACTGTTTTCCAGAGGGGCTGCACCAGCTTGCATTCCCACCAACAGTGTAGGAGGGTTCCCCTTTCTCCGCATCCCCGCCAACATCTGTCGTTTCCTGACTTGTTAATTTTAGCCATTCTGACTGGTGTGAGGTGGTATCTCATTGAGGTTTTGATTTCGATTTCCCTGATGCCAAGCGATGCTGAGCACTTTTTCATGTGTCTGTTGGCCATTTGGATGTCTTCTTTGGAAAAACGTCTGTTCATGTCTTCTACCCATTTCTTGATTGGACTATTTGTTCTTTGGGTGTTGAGTTTGATAAGTTCTTTATAGATTTTGGATACTAGCCCTTTATCTGATATGTCATTTGCAAATATTTTCTCCCATTCTGTCGGTTGTCTTTTGGTTTTGTGGACTGTTTCTTTTGCTGTGCAAAAGCTTTTTATCTTGATGAAATCCCAATAGTTCATTTTTGCCCTGGCTTCCCTTGCCTTTGGCAATGTTTCTAGGAAGAAGTTGCTGTGGCTGAGGAGAAGAGGTTGCTGCCTGTGTTCTCCTTTAGGATTTTGATGGACTCCTGTCTCACGTTTAGGTCTTTCAACCATTTGGAGTCTATTTTTGTGTGTGGTGTAAGGAAATGGTCCAGTTTCATTCTTCTGCATGTGGCTGTCCAATTTTCCCAACACCATTTGTTGAAGAGACTGTCTTTTTTCCATTGGACATTCTTTCCTGCTTTGTCAAAGATGAGTTGACCATAGAGCTGAGGGTCCATTTCTGGGCTCTCGATTCTGTTCCATTGATCTATGTGTCTGTTTTTGTGCCAGTACCATACTGTCTTGATGATGACAGCTTTGTAATAGAGCTGGAAGTCCGGAATTGTGATGCCGCCAGCTTTTCTTTTCTTTTTCAATATTCCTCTGGCTATTTGGGGTCTCTATTTGAAAAAGGTGGATGGTATTTTGATGGGGATTGCATTGAATGTGTAGATTGCTCTAGGGAGCACTGACATCTTCACAATGTTTGTTCTTCCAATCCATGAGCATGTAATGTTTTTCCATTTCTTTGTGCCTTCTTCAATTTCTTTCATGAGTATTTTATAGTTTTCTGAGTACAGATCCTTTGCCTCTTTGGTTAAATTTATTCCTAGGTATCTTACGGTTTTGGGTGCAATTGTAAATGGGATCGACTCCTTGATTTGTCTCTCTTCTGTCTTGTTGCTGGTGTACAGGAATGCCACTGATTTCTGTGCATTGATTTTATATCCTGCTACCTTACTGAATTCCTGTATGAGTTCTAGCAGTTTTGGGGTGGAGTCTTTTGGGTTTTCCACATACAGTATCGTATCATCTGCAAAGAGTGAGAGTTTGACTTCCTCTTTGCCGATTTGGATGCCTTTGATTTCTTTTTGTTGTCTGATTGCTGTGGCTAGGACTTCTAATACTATGTTGAATAGCAGTGGTGAGAGTGGACATCCCTGCTGCGTTCCTGACCTTAAGGGAAAAGCTCTCAGCTTTTCCCCATTGAGAATGATATTCGCTGTAGGTTTTTCATAGATGGCTTTTATGATATTGAGGTATGTACCCTCTATCCCTATACTCTGAAGAGTTTTGATCAAGAAAGGATGCTGTACTTCGTCAAATGCTTTTTCTGCATTTATTGAGAGGATTATATGATTCTTGTTCTTTCTTTTGTTAATGTATTGTACCACATTGATTGATTTGCGGATGTTGAACCAGCCTTGCAACCCAGGGATAAATCCCACTTGGTCATGCTGAATAATCCTTTTAATGTACTGTTGGATCCTATTGGCTAGTACTTTGGTGAGAATTTTTGCATCCATGTTCATCAAGGATATTGGTCTGTAATTCTCCTTTTTGATGGGGTCTTTGTCTGGTTTTGGGATCAAGGTAATGGTGGCCTCATAAAATGAGTTTGGAAGTTCTCCTTCCATTTCTATTTTTTGGAACAGTTTCAGGAGAATAGGTATTAATTCTTCTTTAAATGTCTGATAGAATTCCCCTGGGAAGCCATCTGGCCCCGGGCTTTTGTTTGTTGGGAGATTTTTGATGACTGCTTCAATTTCCTTAGTGGTTATAGGTCTGTTCAGATTTTCTATTTCTTCCTGGTTCAATTTTGGTAGTTGATACATCTCTAGGAATGCACCCATTTCTTCCAGGTTATCTAATTTGCTGGCATAGAGTTGCTCATAATATGTTCTTATTATTGTTTGTATTTCTTTGGTGTTGGTTGTGATCTCTCCTCTTTCATTCATGATTTTGTTGATTTGGGTCATTTCTCTTTTCTTTTGGATAAGTCTGGCCAGGGGTTTATCAATCTTGTTAATTCTTTCAAAGAACCAGCTCCTACTTTCGTTGATCTGTTCTACTGTTCTTTTGGTTTCTATTTCATTGATATCTGCTCTGATCTTTATTATTTCTCTTCTCCTGCTATGTTTAGCTTTATTTGCTGTTTTTTCTCCAGCTCCTTTAGGTGTAGGGTTAGGTTGTGTATTTGAGACCTTTCTTGTTTCTTGAGAAAGGCTTGTATTGCTATATACTTTCCTCTCAGGACTGCCTTTGCTGTATCCCAAAGATTTTGAACAGTTGTGTTTTCATTTTCATTGGTTTCCATGAATTTTTTTAATTCTTTAATTTCCTGGTTGACCCATTCATTCTTTAGTAGGATGCTCTTTAGCCTCCATGTATTTGAGTTCTTTCCGACTTCCCTCTTGTGATTGAGTTCTAGTTTCAAAGCGTTGTGGTCTGAAAATATGCACGGAATAATCCCAATCTTTTGGTACCAGTTGAGACCTAATTTGTGACCTAGGATGTGATCAATTCTGGAGAATGTTCCATGGGCACTAGAGAAGAATGTGTATTCTGTTGCTTTGGGATGGAACGTTCTGAATATGTCTGTAAAGTCCATTTGGTCCAGTGTTTCATTTAAAGTCTTTATTTCCTTGTTGATCTTTTGCTTAGATGATCTGTCCATTTCAGTTAGGGAGGTGTTAAAGTCCCCCACTATTATTGTATTGTTGTCAATGTGTTTCTTTGCTTTTGTTATTAATTGCCTTATATAATTGGCTGCTCCCATGGTAGGGGCATAGATATTTACAATTGTTAGATCTTCTTGTTGGATAGATCCTTTAAGTAGGATATAGTGTCCTTCTTCATCTCTTCTTACAGTCTTTGTTTTAAAATCTAATTTGTCTGATATAAGGATTGCCACCCCAGCTTTCTTTTGGTGTCCATTAGCATGGTAAATGGTTTTCCACCCCCTCACTTTCGATGTGGGGGTGTCTTTGGGTCTAAAATGAGTCTCTTGCAGACTGCATATTGATGGGTCTTGTTTTTTAATCCAATCTGATAGCCTGTGTCTTTTGATTGGGGCACTTAGCCCATTTACATTCAGGGTAACTATTGAAAGGTATGAATTTAGTGCCATTGTATTGCCTGTAAGGTGACTGTTACTGTATATTGTCTGTGTTCCTTTCTGCTTTTTGTTGTTGTTGTTGTTGTTGTTGTTTTGTGTGTGTGTGTGTTCCTTTCTGATCTATGCTGCTTTTAGGCTCTCTTTTTGCTTAGAGGACCTCTTTCAATATTTCTTGTAGGGCTGGTTTTGTGTTTGCAAATTCCTTTAGTTTTTGTTTGTCCTGGAAGCTTTTTATCTCTCCTTCTATTTTCAATGACAGCCTAGCTGGATATAGTATTCTTGGCTGCATATTTTTCTTGTTTAGTGCTCTGAAGATATCATGCCAGTCCTTTCTGGCCTGCCAGGTCTCTGTGGATAGGTCTGTTGCCAATCTAATGTTTCTACCATTGTAGGTTACATATCTCTTCTCCCGAGCTGCTTTCAGGATTTTCTCTTTGTCTCTGAGACTCGTAAGTTTTACTATTAGATGTCGGGGTGTTGACCTATTTTTATTGATTTTGAGAGGGGTTCTCTGTGCCTCCTGGATTTTGATGCCTGTTTCCTTCCCCACATTAGGGAAGTTCTCTGCTATTATTTGCTCCAATATACCTTCTGCCCCCTCTCTCTTTCTTCTTCTTCTGGGATCCCAATTATTCTAATGTTGTTTTGTCTTATCGTATCGCTTATCTCTCGAATTCTGCCCTCGTGATCCTGTAGTTGTTTATCTCTCTTTTTCTCAGCCTCTTTATTTTCCATCATTTGGTCCTCTATATCGCTGATTCTTTCTTCTGCCTCATTTATCCTAGCAGTTAGTGCCCCCATTTTTTATTGCACCTCATTAATAGCCTTTTTGATTTCGACTTGGTTAGATTTTAGTTCTTTTATTTCTCCAGAAAGGGTTTCTCTAATAACTTCCACACTTTTTTCAAGCCCAGCTAGTATCTTTAAAGTCATGATTCTGAACTCTAGGTCCGACATCGTACTAATGTCCGTATTGAGTAGGTCCCTGGCAGACGGTACTACCTCTTGTTCTTTTTGCTGAGGTGATTTTTTTCATCTTGTCATTTTGTCCAGAGGAGAACAGATGAATGAGAGAACAGAATGCTAACAGGGTAACAACGTCTCCAGCAAATATACTCTATACAAATCAGAAAAGTCCTGAAACCAGGGGACAAGAAAGGGAAAGAAAGAAGAGGAAAAAAAGGAAAAAGAAAAAGATAAAAACAAACAAAAACAGAACAAAACAAAAAAAAACAGAATATGATCAAATATGATCAGGCTAGTGCATAGATCAGTGCCACACACTAGCTTTTGGGCATATTTTGGTCTGTTAGAAGAAAATGCCTGCTAAAATTTTAAAGGAAGAAAGACTTATATATGTACAAAATAAGGGCTGATACAATGAAGGGATGGCAGATGACTGTAAAAATGAAAATTATAAAAGATTTTATAAAAGGACTTGATAAGAAGTTTTTAAAAAGAAAGAAGTAGATTTAAAAAGAAAAAGAAAAAAGAAAAAAAAAAGGAGAGAATGTCATCAGGCAGGAGACTAGAACAAAGCCATACACTAGTGATTTAGGGTATATTTTGATCTGTTAGAAGAAATTGTATCTCAAAATTTTAAAGAGAGAACAACTTATATATATATATGCCAAAAATAAGGGTAACTACTATGAAGGGTAAAAATATGACTCTAAAAATGAAAAATAAAAAATGTTTTAATTAAAAAAAGGGATTGATAAGATGTTGTTTGAAAAAGGGAAAAAGGAAAATTCAAAAAAAACAGTTAAAAAATTAACTTTCAAAAACTAATGAATTACGGTAAAAAAAGCCATGAATTCTATGTGCAGTATTCCCCTAGCGCTGGAGTTCTCCCGTTCTCCTTGATCGGTAAACTTGGTCTTGGCTTGCTGGCTGTTCTTGCGGATCTTCTGGGGGAGGGGCCTGTTGCCGTGGTTCCCAAATGTCTTTGCCGGAGTCGGAATTGCCCCACCCTTGTGTGTCCGGGCTAAGCAAGCTGCTCGGGTTTGCTCTCAGGAGCTTTTGTTCCCTGCAAGCTCTTGGTACAGCTTTGGAGGACCAGGGTGAAAATGGTGGCCTCCCAATCTCCACTCGGAGGAGCTGAGAACCCGGGGCCCAGCTCCTCAGTGCGCCCCCAGAGAAAAGCAGTCACTCCCGTCTCCCCGGTCTCCGGCCGCACTCTGTGCTCACCCGGCCTGTGACCGAGCGTTTCTATCTCTGGCTCCCGACCCCGTGTGGAGTCTCCAAACCCAGCAGATCCCTGCGGTGCGCTCTCGCGCTGCTCCTCCCGGGGGAGGAAGGGGAGTCTCCCCAGCTCTGCCGCTTGTTGGGTCCCTGCTGGAGGAGCAGTGGCCCGACTGGGCCGCAGATCACAGTTTATGGCAACCCCGAGCTGAGAGCCCGCGCCTCGGCTCCGTCTCTGCAGCCGGCTTCCCCGCTCCGATCCCTGGGAGCTCTGCTGCACTCAGGCACCCCTGGTCTTTCTGTGACCCCGAGGGTCCTGAGACCGCACTGTCCCACGAGGGTTCCACCCCCCGCTTAGCCACTGGAGCGACGTCCCTCCGCGGAGCCGGCTTCTAATAGTTCCGATTTTGCGCTCCGCGGCTCTAGCACTTGCCAGAAGCGGCCGACGGAGGCCCCCTCTCCTGCCGTCTATCCTCCCGAATATCGCCTCGGATTCACTTCTCCGCACGTCCTACCTTCCGGTAAGTGGTCGCTTTTCTGTTCAGAGTGTTGTTACTCTTCTTATCTTCGATCTCCTGTTGAGTTCGTAGGTGTTCAGAATGGTTGGTTCCCTATTCAGCTGATTTCCTGAGACCAGATGAAACCCAGGTCTCCTACTACCCCACCATCTTGCTCCGCGCCCCCCCACTCCACGCTGTACCTTCTTGTTCAAACTTCATCCGCACAAGAATGTCAAGAGAAAAGTTCTAATGTTATGCCCATTTTATACACAGTGAACCTGAGGCTTGAAAAGGCCAAGGAACATTCTCGAGACCACAAAGCCACTAAGGGGCAGAAGCAACATTTGAACCCCCATGGCTTTTTGAAAAGTCTGTCTCTGTCCTAACAACTTGTGATGGGAATGAATGAGGTCCATTGTCTGGGTCAGGCCTGGCCAGTGCCCTCCTCTGCCAGCAGGGGGAGGCAGTGAGAGGGTAGGGAGCCTGGGGCCCAGGGGGCTGCTGGGAAGGCGGCTACACTCCAGGTGCAGGCTAAGGACCCTAACATGATTTTCCAGAAAGATTTGCTGAATGCCATCATCCCAACCAGCGGTTTTTGAGTTTTTAAGGGGAAAACATTCCTTCTCTTGTGCAAAAGCTTATAGAATGTAGCAGATCAGATTACTGTGCAGCAAATATTCTCTCCCTCCCCACCACCTCCAAGATGATGTGAACTCCCCTTTCTATGCCCCTTTGGTGTGGGACGTGGCCACCTGACTCTCTCTGGCCAATGGGATGCCCGCGAACACATGAGCAGGGGCTTCGCATATGCTTGCCCGTTAAGCTCGCTTACTGGCACATCTGCCATCACCATGAGAATGAGCCTCGGGGAGCCGAGTCCAGAGAGAGTGAGAGACATCTGGAGCAGACCTGGGCCGAGCCCTCAGCTGGGAGCCACGGCCAGCCCAGATCAGCTGAAGCCCCGTGGACCATGAGTAAGGAGCACTTGCTTCTTGCTAAATGCGACGGAGGTTCGGGGTAGCTTGATACACAGCAATAGCTGACTGATGTACCATGGGACGCCCATCTGTGAGAAAGACAAAGAGCATTCTATCCTGATCAAAGGTAGGGGAGGGACACACACTTGATACACTTGCAGCCCCGTTGTCAATCACCACCAGTCTGATTTCTAACGAACATCTGCACCGAATGTTTTTTTCCTTCGGCTGATTCAGCCCCCCCACCCAGCCCCAGGCCATACATCTCTCCTGGGCTTGCCCCCCCAGCCTCTGGCCCGGTTCCCCTACCACCCACTCCACATCCCACAAAACACACACACAAACTCGGCAGGGACCTGGGACCCACCGTACACATCCATCACCTCCTCTCTGAGGCCTTTGGCTTTGACCCCACCCAGTGTCGAGGCTCCCCCCTCCCCACTTTCTGCCAGCCTGTGGGCAACGGGCAGAGAAGGGGAGGGTTGTACCCTTCTGCACTCTGCACACTCCCACCGCCACCCTGTGTGGGTCATGGCTGTGTCCCCTTCTACATCTTCCTTCAACAGCTGGGCAGCCTCCCTGCCCCAAGCCCGGTGTGCATTTCTCCCGGTATCCTAGAGAGCCCTGCCCCTCCGGCTGCTTTCGCTCAAGAGAGTGAGGTGACCTGAGGGGTCGGGGCACAGGACAGGAGGGGGGTGTCAGGAGAAATCAGAGGAAGGAGCATGGTGGGCAGGGCAAGCCAGAGGGAGAGAATGGGGGACCAGCCTCAGGAGACCCTCCAGAGGCCTGAGCAGGGGGGCCAGGAGCCTGGGAGGGGTCGAGGGACATTAGAGCAGTTGTCACTCCTCCTGACCCTGTTGCCAAACGGGGACTTTGGATAAAAGAGATGCCAGGCCTGGGACGGCAGGGAGGTCCCATGTCCCTGTCATCTGTGGCCACCAGCCCAGCAGCTCGAGGGTAACTCATGGTGAGAAGACAGCCAGGGAGTGGACACGTGCTCGGGCTGTCAACACAGCACCACAGACCGGGTGGCTCAACGACCCAGTTCTTTCCTCCCAGTCTGCAGGTGGGAAGTTCGAGGGGTTGGCAGGGGTGTGCCGGCCTCTCTCCTTGACTAGGAGGCGGCCACCTTCCCCCTGGGTGTTCACACGGCTGCTTTGTGTGCGTCCAAGCCCTAATCTCTTCTTGTAAGGACACCAGTCACACTGCATTAGGGCCCATCCTAATGCCCTCATTGTACTTAATTGCCTCTTTAAAGACTATCTTGAAATCCAGTCACCTTCTGAGGCACTGGGAGTTGGGACTTTAACATGAATTCTGGGGGGCGCCTGGGTGGCTCAGTTGGTTAAGCGACTGCCTTCGGCTCAGGTCATGATCCTGGAGTCCCGGGATCGAGTCCCACATCGGGCTCCCTGCTCAGCAGGAAGTCTGCTTCTCCCTCTGACCCTCTTCCCTCTCGTGCTCTCTATCTCTCATTCTCTCTCTCTCTCAAATAAATAAATAAAATCTTTAAAAAAAAAAACATGAATTCTGGGGGTGGGGAACACAACTCAGCTCATAACAACACCCCTTGGACTGAGAGGCCGTATGGCCAATTCTTCTGCCTCCCGTGGAGCAGGGCTGCAAAGGACCTCACTGAGGACAGGGGGGCGGGCTCTGTCCCATGGTCACGCAAGGGTGTCCCCTTTCTAAAACTCGGCCTGCCCAGAGGCAGCTCTGCACACACACCACAGTGGGAGCAGAGCGCCCAGACATGAAGGGGAGCAGGAGAGGGACACAGAGGAAACTGCCCACAAAGCTCAGACACCTGCAAAGCGAATCTATGCTATAGCAAGTCAGGACCCACTGCGGTGACCCTGGAGGAGGAGGGACTGGAGGAGGCACAGGGGACCCTTCTGGGGTGCTGGCCATTCGTGCTCTTGTTCTTAACCTGAATGCTGGTTTCAGGGCTATGAAAACCCACTGAGCTCTACACGTAAGACATACACACTTTTTGTGTTCGTTAATCATACTGTACCAATGTCGACTTTCTGGTTTTGACAGCGTTCTGTGGTTATGTAAGGTGTCATTGGGAAAAGCTGTATAAAGGGTCCATGGTAACTCTGCACTATTTTTGCAACTTCTTGCAAGTCTTAAATTATTTCAAAATAATTTTTAATGTTATTTAAAAAAAACAATAAAGGCAAGACATTTTAGACTTATTTTAAGATTTTACATCTCCAGCCCCAGAAGAATTGAAACAAATTTTAAATTAAAAAACAAACAAAAAAGATTTATGCACTTTTCTGTATGCATGTTATACTTCAATGAACAGTTAAAAAACAAAAAGCCTCTGCCAGTCTCTGCAATCACCCAAAGGACAAGGAGAGAAGTGGCATTCACAGAGCACCTGTTCTGTGCCAGATACTTCTGGGCACTTTGCCCAAGTCATCCCACTCATTACTCAGGGAGTGAGAGAGATTATTGTGTCCATTTGCAGATGAAGAAACTGAGGCTCAGAGAGGCCAAGGGGCCTGGCCAATAACACACAGCTCATTCAGGGCTCAACCAAGATTCGAACCCGATGCGATCTGCCTCAGAAGCCCTACTCTTGTCCATGCCCGTGCTTAGGTCCCTCAGAAGGACACCTCTGCCGCCTCTGCTGCTCTTGACCGCCTTGCCCAGCCTCAGGATGAGGCACCGAGGCCTCCAATCGGCCCCTCTCCCAGCTCCCACCAGCAAAGCTGCTGATACGAGCTTTTCCGAGGAACTTTGCCCCACCTGTCAAGCTCCCTGGCTGGAATTGACCCCTGTACCACTATTAACACCATTAATTACAATACTGAGTAGGCAGCTCCCCTTTCTTGGGTCCCTGCAGACCCCAGAGCACATTCCAAGCTGTGCCCCCACCTCCCCCCTCCAACACATATGTACACCCTCAGCACCAAAGTTCTCAAGACATTTGGAGCTTGGACAAAATTAACTCATTTATCCAAGCAACCCACTAGGGAAGACTCCTGCTCGGTGCCACGGCCTGAAAATGAGCCAGGTTCATCATATCTTTGGAATTTTGGCTCCGGCAGCACTTTGAGGCATCTGGGAACAAGAGAAGAGTTGGAGAGGCTGGAGCTGAGACTGTGGGTCCAGCCTCAAGGTCACCTCCCAAAGAGGACCGAGGCCAGGGGCAAAGATGGCGTGCCGCCCACCTGGGACGGCTGTGTGGGGTGGGCATAACTAGGATTCCGCTTGTTCAAGTCCTCCTCAGCCAAGCCGCCAAGATAAAGCCCTAGACTATTCTGCAGGGTGCTGACAGGTGTGCGGCCCAAAGGACGTCTGTGAACTTCCAAGCTTGAGACAATTTCCTTCCTGCAGGACTTGTCAGAGCCCTTATGACGGTAATGTACCCCACAAGGCTCCAAGAAGGCCCTTCCAAAACAGTGTTTTCCATTCTCCTTTGGAATGTTCTTCAGAGAGATACTGGTCCAAGTCCTTGATCACAAATGTGTCTTGGGCAGTTCTGGAACAAGATGAAAAAGGAAAGAACCTACGGTGGTGATAAAGTGATAGGCTAGAGTATTACTGTTCCCATTTTGCAGATTGGGAACTGAGGCCCAGAAAGGGAGGGAGACATGCCAGGTCAGCAGGAAAACTAGTGACAGGGTGAGCCCTAAACGTCAACAAAGTGTTCTTTCCTCTGCTCAGGGTGGAGGTCAGGTGGGTGGAAACCTGCTAGATGATTTCCAGGGGTTCCATGGTGGTAAAGACATAATGTCCAAACTGTCTACCAAGTGTGGCAGGACAAACCAGCAGGGACACATAATTTTGTAACTTGCCTGTAACATTTATAAAACTCAAAATTCAAAACAATGCTTTATCATTTTTTCAAAAAAGTTGTCATCATCCTTTTTCATCGTTACAATCTTTCTTTAGATCGTAGGCAAGAGCCCCATTTTTTTAAAAGATTTTATTTATTTGACAGAGAGAGACGCAGCGAGAGAGGGAACACAAGCCGGGGGAGTGGGAGAGGGAGAAGCAGGCTTCCCGTGGAGCAGGGAGCCCAATGCGGGTCTCGATCCCAGGACTCTGAGATCATGACCTGAGCCGAAGGCAGACGCTTAACGACTGAGCCACCCAGGCGCCCCAAGAGCCCCATTTTTAAAAAGAGGCAACTGGGCTTCAACAAAGTAATGTGTTCTGTCTAAGGTCTCAGGTCCCATTGATGCCTGAGCAGTGTCCCTGCCGGTATCCCAAAATCCTGACCCCTGGCCAGCTCTCCATCCGTGACTCTGGCCCCAGCCCTCAAGGGTAGCCCCATCACCCCCACCCGAATACCCAAGCCATGCAAAGGGGAGCCTGGTCTCTGGGTGCAGAGTCCCCCAAGGGAGGGCACGAGAGGGGTAATTGGGGATCTGAATCCTCATATGTCTGAGGAACTGCCCCTCCCTGCTGCTTCTCTCCTTTTCCTTCACTCCATCCCTCCGAGGTCAAATTCTGCCCCAGTAGCCTAGACATGGCAGGACCCCTTTAAATAGGGGTCTCCTCCTTTCTGCTTAGTTGAGGAAGAAGTTATCTGAGATTTGGATTTAATCTCCTAGGAGGAAATATATCCTCTCTGGTGCAAATCAGGACATCAGATTCAAGGTGATCAAGTAACTTATCATGAGTCACACAGTAACCCGAGATGGAGTTGATGGACCCAGGTTTATCCACCAGACCAGTGAGTCTCAGACTTGGATGTGTGTAAGAATCCCTTGGGAGGAAGTGGTGGTGCAGACAGGCGTTTGGGTCGCCCGCTGAGAGCGCTGTCCTGGCCGGGTTGGCCCTTGGGAGCCATCTGGGCACGTGGACTTGGGAGGGCCCCCACCTCCCTAGCTGGTAAGGGCAGCTTTCTGTGTCTGAACTGTTTGGGCAAATGATGTGTTTTGTGCTGAACCCCTGCTTTTCTTCTGGAAGTCTGGAATTTGGGGACGAGCCAGACAGAAGGTGATTGCATGACCAGCCCCAGTAAAAACCAGGCTGAGTCTCTGATGATGAGTTTCCCTGGTAGACAACACCACCTCACATGTGTACTCATCACTCATTGCTGGGGGAATTCAGCACGGTGTGAGTGACTCCCCAGGGGAGGGCTCTTGCAAGCTTGCCTTTGGTTTTCCCCAGACTTCCCCTGTGTACCTGCTCCCTTTGCCGATTTTGCTCTATATCCTTCTACTGTCAGTCAAAAACCACGAGTACAACTGTATGCTGAGTCCTGCGGGTCCTCCTCATGAATCATCCAGCCGGAGGTGGTCTTGGGAACCCCCAACCCAAGGAAGCATTGCAACAGAGATTCTGGGTCACCTGCCCCATGAATTCTGATCCAGTGGGTCTGGGAGGAGGCTCAGGAACCTGCAGGTTTGCACACATTCTGGGCGGTTCTGGGACAGGGGTCTGCTCACTTTGTTTTGAGAAACACCCTTAACTTTTTCTATGGTGGACATTTCATCAGAGAAAGGGTGGCCGGGGGGAGCCGCCTCCTCTGAAAACTCCCCTGTGGCCATCTGGAAGGGACCAGAAAACTTTGTGGAGGTGTCTTTGTGACACCCCAGCACCATTTTCCACCTTTTTGCTCTTCTGAATGAGAGCCCAGAGCCTGGACCCGAAGCCACTTTGATGAGGCTGCCTCAGGGTCCTGGCCACCCATCATCAGGGCTAGCAGGAGGATCTCCTTCCCTAATCGCACCCTGGAAGCTGTCGGATGAAGAGGCGCAGAGGGGAGCAGGGGTGGGAGGGTGAGGGTCTAATCAGCTGCCAAGGAAACCTGAGGATGAGAGAAGCCTCTCAGACCCAGCAGCAGGAAGCCCGCCCTGCCTGCCCCTGGCCAGAGGGGCGGGGGCCATCAAAGGTCATCTCTGGCAAAATGGACGTCCTTCTCAAGGTGCTGATGACAGCCAGAAGAAATACACAACTGTCCCGAGACAGGTTGCTGTCAGCATTCACGTCTGCACCGGATGGTGGGCTGTCCTCTACACCGGTCCAAATTCCTCCCAGTCCTCTACCTTCACCGGCTACAGCTGTCCTCTGAGTGCATCTTAGGCCAGTGGGCACCAGCACCAATGCCTTTTTTATTTGTAACTCTTCAGAGCCACATTGATGCATGATTGATTCAACGAGCACTCACTGAGCACCTGTCACGTGCCCGGCACCATTGTGGATTCTGGGGATGAGCAGGGAGCAAAACAGGCAAGCCTCCCCACCCCCGGTGAGACCGCATTCTCACACAGGAACACTTTCTCTGGAGAAAGGTAGAGCCCAGAAGGCAGATACAGAGTTTGGGGAGGTTGCCGTGGAATTCAGGTGATGGGTGAGGTCTCCACTGCCTCGGATCTGAGAGAGGGAACTGAGCTTCGGGTGTCCTGGGCATGCCCTGAAAATCAAGTCAGGGAGGACAGAGAACCTGCAGGATGGCTCCCCAGCAGAAGCCTAGAAGGCAAAGGTGATCGTGCCCAGAGGTAAACTGAATCAGCGCCTGCAAAGGAGCTCAGCGAATAGAGGTGACAGTGGCAACAAGTCCATGATACGCTGCCTCTGCCCTGCCCTTTGCAAAGAGAGCCCGGGATGACCCTTGTCTGCAGGGCCCACCCAGAGGCCAATGCCGTAACACAGGTAAGTGATTACCTGTCTTCCCATAAGCCTTAGCCCCTGTCTTTCAAAGGGCTGAAGTGAGCCAGGTAAGTGGGCGGTGGTGATGCCCTTGGTAGAGTGGCCGGCTCAGTGGGATGGGGGATGCAAGCAGGTAGTGTCCCTCACACTGAGCTGGCCAGACTAGGGACCTGGGTGCACCAGGGGAAGACACCCCAGCCCAGTAAAGGGACAGAGTGTGTAGACTTCTCTTCTCTGATTGCCAGATGCTTCTGGGGAGTGTGAACACCGCAAGATCACTGAACTTTGCAAGGTCAACATGGAGAATAGAATCATCACCTTCTTAATAATGCAACATATGTTAAGAAAAAAGAAGAAGAAGATAGCAGGAGGGGAAGAATGAAGGGGAGTAAGTCGGAGGGGGAGACGAACGATGAGAGATGATGGACTCTGAGAAACAAACTGAGGGTTCTAGAGGGGAGGGGGTGGGGGGATGGGTCAGCCTGGTGATGGGTATTAAAGAGGGCACATTCTGCGTGGAGCACTGGGTGTTATGCACAAACAATGAATCATGGAACATTACATCAAAAACTAATGATGTAATGTATGGTGATTAACATAACAATAAAAAATTAAAAAACAAACAAAAAAAGAATCATCACCTTCTTTATCCCAGATTCCAGAGCCAAGGCAGGGAACAGGGAGGGGCTTGTCAAGATCCTCTGGCTGCTTAATGACAGAGGCAGGACTGAAACTCAGGGCTCTGACCTTGTTTAGGTGCCCTCTCTGCTTCACACTACTCTGACTAGGGGTGTCTGGAGGCTGATTGCACCTGAACCCAATGCTTCTCAGAAGGGCTCCTTGCTTTGGAGCCCCCAACTCCAAGCCCCCTGCCCAAGAGGGAAGTTACAGAGGATAAGGGACCCTGGTCTTTGGCTTACCAGCTCCATCTGAGACAGCGACAAGTGATTGTCACCCCCATTTCATAGATGGGAAAACTCCTACCCACTTCATAGGGTTGCTGCAAGGAAGAAATGAAGTCGTGAATAAAATATGAAATGCACTTAAAGCAACAGGGTGGGATGTGCTCCATAATTACGGTATATATATATTTAACAACAATGATGATCTTACACAGACTCTAGGCCTCTCGTAAATTTTTCCAAATGTTTTCAAACTCCGTGACTACTGCGATCAACTGACAAATCTGGCTAGGTGCAGATACTTTGGGGTCGAAATGAGCACAATTCTCCCAGGCCTGCCCTTGAGGACCCACACTCCGGTTACAGATGAGACGCTCATGGGACACATTCAGGGAGCAAATCCATGTCAAGCTGGGGGACGAAGACAAGGAGTCATGAGAGGTCAGAGGAAGGGGCAGGGTGCACCTGCAGGGCTGACACAGGGAGGGCAGGAAGGCTTTTTAATTGGAAGGAGCAGTAGGTTCCCACCTGGGGAGCCCCCTAGCACTATAGGTGCCCGGTCTCTGCCCCAAGCTATCCTGGGGAGAGGCCCAGGAACCCATCTCAAGGTCCTCAGGTGATGGATGCAGGCAGTTCTTCCTGCCCCCACCTCACACCTCACACCCCTTAGCCCCCAGGCCTGGATCACTTGATCACACACCCCCAGGCCTTTGCATCTGCAGGGTTCCCCACCTCAGGGTCCTCCCTTCACTTCCTGGCTACCTCCTACGCACCTTTCTGGACTGGCACCCTCCCGGCCACGGCCACCACCCCCGGGCACACCTGTACCACATGCATCGTGGAAGCAAAATGGACTCGAGAGCCAAGCTGACTCTGGCTGGAATCCCTGCTCCTCTCCTGACTTATTGTTTGGGCAAGTAAGTCAATATCTCTGAGCTTTGGGACCTTCGGCTGTAAAATGAGTATAAAATAGTCTTTCGGAATTATTGTGACGATTACAGGAAGTAATGTATACAAAGTGCTTCGTACAGGAAATGTTCAACAAATGGTGGCTAATATATTAAGAACATTAATAATCAGAGTAATACCAATGACATCTTTTGGTATGCATCTCCCCCTCTAGTCTGGAGATCCTCAGGGCATTGCATTCTATCTCTTTATTATGCCCAGCTTCCAGCATTGGGCCTGAGAGGCGGTGGGCATTTAGTGAATGAGTGAACTAACACATTAACGAAGGTAAGCAGTTGGGGAGGTCAGGGAAGGCTTCCCAGAAGAGGTAAATACTGATTCAGGCTGGAGAAGACTTGTTGGAGGATTTGGTATCAGTTAACTATGGGCTCGATTATGCCATGTAATAAACAACCACCCAACCTCAGTGATATACAACGAAAAGCACTGATCAAGCTTTTCGATCAAAGGGATGGCCTGCTCTGCATGCCTCTCATCCACCTCATGGGGCCAGCAGGCTAGCTCGGCCATGTTTCTCTTGAAACTTTGGCAGAGGACCAAGGGGGCAAACAGAACCTAAGCCCTAAACTCGGAGTAAGGCTCACTGTCCATTCTGCCTCATTCTAACCACCAAAGCAAGTTGTTGTTGCACCCAACTCAAGCCAGAAGGTAAGCGATAACCTCCGCCTTATGGGACAAGCTGCAAGGTCACGTAGCAAAGGGCATGGACAGAGGGGCTGCTGAAGGAGTGGGATTAAGTCACAGTCTGCCATGGGTGGTCCCCAGGGAGGGGACGGGGGCGGCTCTGTGGTGTGGGAGGCCAGAGGAAGAAGCAGACAATGAAATCCAGTCCAGGATGCTCATTACGGGATTGGAGGGCCCTGGAGGGATGCGTCACAGTGATCCCTCAAGCCCCCGGGACCATGAGACCTTCATTCATTCATTCATTCATTGGCCCACTGAACAAGCTTCAGGGTGCATCGCTGTGCACCAGGACTTGTGCTGAGCCTTATGGATACCACGTGAGCAAAAGGACACAAGGTTCTGACCTTCAGGATGAAGAGGAGGCTCTGCTGCTTCCTCTGGTTTCTCCAGCTTGCTCTGTGACCTTGGGAAAATCACTGCCCCTCTCGGGGCATCCCAGCCACCACTAATAATACCTCACATTTGTAGAACACTTTTAACTTCATCCAATCGTCCTCACATAACACTCTCTGTGAAGCATCCGAGGCCGCTTTTATTACATCCCTGATCTGACAAGTGAAACTCTAATGGATATAAAATGCACAGCTCCTTGGAAGTGCTCTCCGGAGAGGGCTCCGGCAGGGTGCAGGGCAAACCCCTTATAACAAACCCTACGATTCTCTCTACAACAAAGCTGGTCCCTGGATGGTGGCAATGGTTGTCGTTTCAAACAATGTTTGGGGCCGTGCAATTCCTGTGTGACCCAAGGACTGGGACAGCTTCCTTTATCTTCCCTTTTCTTTTAAAAAGCCACCGATCTGAACATTTCAAAGATTCCTGTAGAAGTTTTCCAATTTAATTAAAAAAGAGAAAAGCAACTGGCTTCACAAGCGAAAGAGGGAAAATGGGACAGAAGCCAGGCCAGAACGACAACCGGCTCAGCCCAGCTCCTCATTTAAAAAGGGGACGCTCCACCACTTCAGGAGAGCAGGCTGCACGCGTTCCAAGGGGAAAGAGGTGGAAGGCTGCTTCCTCCCCATCCCACTGAATCTGCCTCTAGGTGAGGACCAAAGCGGGCTTCTCTAGCTGAAGATCTACCAGGTGCTACATACGCTATGGCGTCTCCTTCTGCTGGTCCTGTAAGGTGCGCATACCATCCTGCAGGGGGGAAACTGAGGCTCAGGCCAACAGGAAGCCACAGCTAGGAAGTGGCAGGGCTGGGTCCAAACTCAGACTCCTCTGGATCCAAATACTCTTTTCTCTCCCGTTTCCCACACCACCTCTTTGCTATGGGGGTGGGGGTTAATATTGACAGGGAGCTGGGTGCAGCGGGGTTCAGTGAATGCGGAGGAAAGAAGGAGGTGGGGCAGGAAGGAAGGAGGGAAGGAAGGTAGGAAGGAAGGAAAGGAAAGGAAAGGAAAGGAAAGGAAAGGAAGGAAGGAAGGAAGGAAGGAAAGAAAGAAAGAAAGAAAGAAAGAAAGAAAGAAAGAAAGAAAGAAAGAAAGAAAGAAAGAGAAAAAGAAAAAGAAAGAAAGAAAAGAAAGAAAGAGGGAGGGAGGGAGAGAGAAGGGAAGGAGGGAAGGAAATATTTGCTGTACCACTCCCACAGGCTGACCATGTCGTGTGATGCGGCATAGCTGATGTGGAAACAAAGCACGCTGGGGACCCAGAGTGATCAGCACCTGGGGTGGGTGTTGGTAAAACCTTCCCAGTGAGATGCTATGGAAGATGAATCTGGAAGAAGGGCAGGCAGGGACAAAGAGGGGGCCAGCAGCTCCCAAGCAAACCTTTGTGGGGCTCCTACTACTTTGATCCAGGCCTGCCGAAGTCCCCTCCAGAGTAGCTCTGGGATCCAGCTACTTGTATGTCCAAGCACCTCCGCCTGGACAGAGCCAGGACCTCCTCCCAGTATCCTGCTTCCCGCCTCGGCTCCTCCAGGCCAGCAGCCCTCAAGACCTCCTCTAAAGCAAATCTGGGGTCTCCAAGGTCCTGCCTGGTCTTCCCCATCTCACCTCCTACCCCACGCGCCGCCTGGACTCCAGCCCCACCGGCCTGGGCAGGTGCTGCTCTTCCTGCCTGGAAATCTCCTGCGTCCCCTCTGCACCTGGTTAAGTTCTACTCTGTTCACACTTCCTCCATTCATTCATCCAGCAAATATTTATGGGACTTCTTGGTGCTGTTCTAGGTGGTGGGAATACAGCTCCTTGCTGGATGGGAGCTGGAGGGTATATCGATTCTCTATTGCTGAGTAATAACTGACCCCAAACTTGGCAGCTTCACATAGTCATGCTGATGATCCTGCCGTTGGGCTGGGCTCACCTGGAAGGCTCTCCTGCCTGTCTCGTCTGGGGTCACCCATGCGGTCATGGTCATCTGGCAGCTGCCCTGGACGGGATGGCCCCGGATGTCTGGCAGCTGGGTGCAGCCATGGGTGGGGGTACCCCAGGCTCCTTCCTATGGCCTCTCGGTCAGGACACCCCCGACTGCTTATATGGTGGTGGCAGCATCCCCGGAGGACCAGCCCTAATGGACAAGTGCCTATCACGCCAAAGCGTCAAGGTGGACGAGGCCTCTGCCAGGTCATGGACACAGGGAGGCCAGAGTCATGCAGGGTGATATTAACTAGCAATCTACCCCAGTGGATAAGTACGCCAGCCTCCTCAGCCTTCAGTGGGCCAATTCTAAGGTGTGTTCTGTGCAAGCTCTCAGAGAGTCCCCAGAGGGTCTGAGCCCAGTTGCCCTTAGCCCACTGCCTAAAGTGTCTTTTGTAGACTTTTCTTTCTTCCCTGGCTCACTCTCCCCGCTGCCTCCCTGAGGTTCCTGAAATCCCCTCTCAGATAAACAACCCGTACCCAAGTCCTTGTCTCAAGGTCAGCTGGGGACCGTGGGGTAGCCAGGAGTTGGGATCCCAAGCATGGGCTCAATTCTGCTGTGCTGGCCCCTTGGAGAGACTGAGGGGGAGAGGACAGGATGAAGTGGGAACACCGTGCTGGGGCACTGGGGAGCCATTGAAAGCCGTATGCAGAGAGGGGGACGATCAGCAGACAACTCCAGCCCCTCTGAGCCTTGGCCTGGCCCTTGGGGATGGACCAAGTTGGTCAAAGATGGAGACCTGCCCTGCCCAATAGGGATAGGAAAACAAGACCCAGCAAAGGGACCTCCAAGTTAGAGGAGACCCCCCACCCCTCCCACCAGCCCTCCCAGGTCCATCGGGGTCCCCAGAGCTGTGCTCACAGTTTGCTGGCCTGAAACCAACACCTCCTCCCCCTTTCCTGAGTTCCAGTTCTACTGATTATGCAAATCTCCGGTCCCAGCCTAAGCAGAGCAGGCTGGAAGTAGGGCAGCAGGATAAGATGGGCAAACGACAGATTACGGCCGCCCACTCTGGTAAACACAAGTTTAATTGCTTTTTCAGTGGGGAGAGAGGGAGGGGGCAGGCACAGAAATAAAACAAATTTCCAATCAACTTTGTCAGGGCTGCCGAGCAGAAGGAATGGCGGGGAACAGGGAGGGGGAGCAGTGGACTCTGACCTGGGGGAGGGAGGAGGCAGGTGGTAGAAAGGAGGTGCTGGAGACATGGGGATACCAGCCCCCCAGCCCCCCGGGGGGAGGCAGAGGCAATGGCAGGGCGCTCTGTACCACTGGGGTGGGGGGAAGCTGGGTGTCCAAGCTCTCACCTGGATCTCTAACAACAACAACAACAACGAGAGTAACAGTCTATCCCATTTACTGACAGCTTCCTCTGCGCCAGGCACGGGACTAAGTGCTCTACACGAATGAACTATTAAATCGGCACAAGGACCCTACGATAACACCACCATCTGCGGTTTTCAGATGAGAAAATGGAAGCATATGTTAAATTTGCTGAAGACACAGGAGACCAAGGACCTATGTAGTCAACAAACCGCCATTTACTGAGCCCTTGCTCTGGGTCAGCTGCTTCATGTACATGTACAGATCATAGCAACCCTATGTAGTGGGTAAGGTCTTCCCCCTATTTCACAGATGAGGGAACCAGACTAAGAGAAGTTACATCACTATTCCATGTTCGTAGAATTAATAAAGGGTAAGGCTGGGATTCAAACCTAGGTCTGACTGAATATTTATACCTTTAACTACTAAGCTAGACAATGTCCCTGAATATTACTGCACAGGTCCAAGCAACAGCTCCTGTTTGTTGGGCACTTATTCTGTGCCAGGCCCCCAAGGCCTACCTGCTGGGCTAGGAATGAGCGATGGTCCTTGCCCTTGAGAAGCCCATGACCTCATGAGGAAGACAAACACGTAAAATCTTGTAGTGATAAGGGCTTGAAAAGGTGAACAGGGTAGGGTGGGAGCCCAGGAAGCATCTAATTCTGCCTGCAGAGGTTAAGACAGGCTTTGCAGAAGAGGCCACATTTGCACTGCGTCAGATGTCACCGGACAGGCAGGAACAAGGTTGACACAGCAGTGTGTAGAAGGTCCTCAGGGGCGTCACTAGAATGTCCTCAGTCAGCCAAGCAGCCTGTAGTGGCCAGGACACAGGGGTCTGTGGGGGGAGGATGCGGAGACTAGGGTCGGAAGGGCGGTGGAGGTCACACCACGAAGGGCCTTTCTTGCCAGAGCAAGGCTGCCTCCCGCTCCCCAGTGCCCGTCTCCTCCGAGGCCCATCTGGGTTGATGAGATGTCCCAGAACAGGCAGGTCCTACGGCCAAGGAAGTTTGGGAAGCACTATACACTCACGTCTCTTCTGGAAGCTGCACAGGCGTCAGAAACTCTGTAGTAAAGGAAACGGCTTAGCCACGCTCGGCCCCGTGTCCCTAAACTCGTCTGACCCCGGAAGCCTCCTGGGACCTGTGAGCACCCCTGGGATCAGCTTTCCCGTGACAAGCCCCTGCAGGAGACATTTCTGTGAGTGCCAGAGCGAGGGCAGCAGCAGGGAGAGTCCACTTCGCACACTGCCCCTCCCCCACCCCCCCGCCAGGGGCCTTGGATGGGACGATGGCAAATCATAATACTCATAAGTGCCATTGACCGAGTACTTACAGGGACAGGCGCTGGGCTCTGTGCTAAGTGTTCTGTGGGAGTCACCTCACCGAATCTTCATACTGTCAGTGTTCCCAAACTGCGGATAGGAAAACAGGCACGGAGTGGCAGAAACTTGCCTGTGATCTCGCAATTAGTGGCTGGTAGGAGCCGGGATTCAAACCCCCGTCTGCCAAACCCTGGGGTCCAAGGCCTTACTTGGGGAAGAGGGGACAGAAGAGGCTTTCTTCCTTGTTCAGGAAAAATCCTCCAGGTTCCAGCTCCTCTGAGTGGGTTCTGCCCTTCATGGGGACTGAGTCATTTCTGAAATAACAGGGTCAAGTCGATCCAACTCGGCAAACGCTTGCAGCCCTCCATAGCACCCGAGGGGCTGCTGAGGGTGGGAGAGACGTGAGTCAGTCCCTGGCTACCAGGACCCCACCCCGCCCAGGGACGCTGACCACATGATTCCTGAACAGAAGGGACTTTGGGAACCACACAGACCCCAAAACTCAGATTTAAAGAAAAGCCAGGGGCACCTGGGTGGCTCAGGCAGTTGAGCGTTTGACTCTTGATTTCAGCTCAGGTCACGACCTCGGGGTCCTGAGATCGGGCCCTGTGTCGAGCTCCGCACTTCGTGGGGAGTCTCCTTGAGATTTTGTCTCTCTTTCTCTCTCTGTCCCTCCTCCCCACTCTCTCTCTCAAATTAATAAACAAATCTTTAAAACATAAATTAATTAAAAAATAAGGAAAAGCCCAACAATGAGATACCACTACGTACCCAGTAAAATGGCCAAAATCCAGAGCACTAGATGCTGACGAGACTGGAGAGCCGCAAGAAGTCTCATCCGTCCATCGCTGGTGACAATGCACAAGGGCACAGCCACGCTGGAAGGCAGTTTGGCGGTTTCTCACGAAACTAAGCATAGTCTTAACCACTACATTCAGCAATCACACCCCTTGGCATTTACCCGAAGGAGCTGAAAACCTGTTTCCACACACAAACCTGCACGTGGATGTTTATAACAGCTTTCCTTGTAATGGCCAGAATTTGAAGCAACCAAGATGCCCTTCAGCAGGTACATGGATAAACAACCCATGGCACATCCAGACGCTGGAATATTACTCAGCGCTAAGAAGAAATGAGCTCTCAAGCCATCAAAAGTCATGGAGGAAACTGAAGTGCATATGACTATGTGCAAGAAGCCCGTCTGAAGAGTTGTATGATTCTGACTCTACGACATTCTAGAAAAGGCAAACCGTGCAGACCGTACAAAGATCAGTGGTTGCCAGGGACTGGGGAGGGAGGGTGAATAGGCAGGGTCCAGACTACTAGGGCGGTAAAACCGTTCTGTAGGATACTGTAGCAGTGGGTATGTGTCATTTTACATTTGCCGAAACTCACAGAACGAACACCGAGTGATCCCCTCCCGTAAGCTGTGGACGTCGGGTGATGATGATGTGTCAGCACGGGGTCATCAATTATGACAAACGTGCCTCTCCCATGGAGGAGCCTGGGCATGAGTCCAGGCAGGGAGTGTATAGGGAATCTGTGTACCTTCTCCTCGATTTTGCTGTGAACCTAAAACTGCTCTAAAAAAAAAACCAAAGTCAAGGAAGGAAAGAAGGTAGGAACAGAGGGAAGGAAGGAAGGAAGAAAAGAAGGAAGGAGGGAAAAAAAAAGACACTGATGTCAAATCCCCAAATTTACAACAGACCGAAGCAGAGCTGTCTGCTTGAACTGGGGGTGGGAACCCTGGAGGCCCTGGGCTGAGCCCTCCCTCACCCCTCCCAAATACTCCAGGTATAGGAGCTGCAGAAATAGATACAGAGAACACTAGGAAGTCCCAAGTCACCCGAGAAAGAAATGGATTTTGAAGGAGAAAGCTCCTTCACAGAGGAGCCCCTGGGTGAGGCAGCACAGGACCCAGGAAGCCGCCCTGGAAGCAGATGAAATCCATTAGGTTTGAGTGCCACTCCCCAGCTGTGTGGCCTTGAGAAACTGGCTCTCCCTCTCTGAGCCCAGGTCTTCATCCACAAAGAAGGGATAATGATATGAGTAGAGTGGGGTTCTTGTAAGGCTCTCACTAGAAGGTGGATGTGGATGTGGCTGTGTTGTGCGAATGGTAACAGGGCTTTATACATCGCCAGGGGCCACAGAAGCATCAGGCAATATTTTGATCACGAAGAGCACAGGCCCTCCCACGGCGCCCCCTGAATTCCTGTGCACACAGTGGGACAAGTCACTGCAGTGGGTGCCCCTGGCAAAGACAGGCACACAGAGAACGCTGGAGTGGCCACAGGCATGTTATTGACTCTCACTCAAAACTGGGGCTGAATCAGAGTGGGCTGGGGGGTGGGGAGCAGAGCAGACAAGCTCCGCTAGCAACTCACATGAAGGTTGGAGAATCCCAGCCATCAAGCAGTCCCCCGAAGGCCAATCCTTCTCAAGGTGAAGGACAATTTGGAGTGATACTGCCTACCATTTGAAAAGCCCCTACAGTGTGCCAGGCACTTTGCCTACATGATGTGGAAGTACACTCCCCTCAGGTTCTAGATAGGAATGGGGACGCCCAGAACAGTTGAGCGACCTGGCCACGGCCACCCTTTATCTGAGGCAGGTGAGGCTTCCGATCCAGGTCTCTTGGCAGCCACATCTCAGCCATGGTTTCTCCTCTTGGCTGCGTAAAGGGAAGGTTGCAGGAATTTGGGGGGACAGCTACATGTGCGCAATCCCAGAGGCCTTCCTGGAAGGGGCGGGGTCAGGGCCCGCCCAGGCCCGAGGAGAGCACCCGCTGTCTGCCTCCCCAGGCCGTGCTGGCCCACTAGGCCCACAGGTGGTGAAGATCTCGCTTCCTGAACACCCCTCATTTGATCTTTGTCTCTGCACTTAAGGATTTAAGATGCACCAACCCCCAGTGCTCGGGGGGGTTCATCTAAACATGATTAAACAACCATTAGGCCTCCACGGTAGGGAAATGGAGATTTACAGACTTCCAAACCTCCATTTAAATGCAAATGCAGCGTCCTCTCCTGGAACCAAAGATCTGAATGCATTAAAGTCACCATGTCTGTAGCTCCCCGCTAGGGCCACCTGCGGGGGAGCATTTAATCCCCCCAGCCCGGGGTGCTGCAGGCACCCAGGCCAGGGGACGATAGGGCAGAGGGCCCAGGGTGATGGATGGCAAGTCCCTGCCCTGCCTTCCTTCCTCCTCGTGGCCCCTTCTGGCCTAGGTGAGTGTGCAGATGTTAACCTCTGGCCCGAGGAGGCAGCACGACCTTGTCAAGGTCACACACATCTGGGGAATCCTGGAGCCAGGACTCAGTCCCCAGCCTGAGGAAGGCCAGACTCTGTGTAGAGTGGCACTGCCTGGGTCCTCTGAACACAGCACCTGGAAATAGCCCTTGAGCTGAAAGCAAGTGAGAACCTACCACGCAAGCCAAGCTAATAGCAATAGGGTCCGTTTTACCGGGCACTTACTATGTGCCAGGCAGAGAATAAAGCATTTTATCCTCCCAAGGCCCTGGGAAGTAGGTCTGAGGATCCTCATTTCTTTCTTTTTCTTTTTTTTTTTTAGGATCCTCATTTCTAAGGGTGGAAACTGCGTGAGAGTCAAGGGGGGGTGGTGAAGAGCCTGCAGAGGTCATTCATGGAGAAGGTACCAGAGTCGCATGTTGAACTCAAGTTTATCTGACTCCAGATCCACACTCCTCAGCACTTCTCTGGACTCTGCCACTCAGCTCCTGTGTCACCTTCGGCGAGGGACTTGACCTCTCTGGGCTTCTGCTTCTGCATCTCAACGGGGTATAATAATCACGCCTACCTCATAGGGTCTTGGATCCGGGGATTAATGGAGTTAACACAAGTCAAAGAACCGGGAACCGTGTCCGGTGCATATAGAAAGAACTTAATAAATATTAGCAATAGTTGTTATTAGTTCCTCTACACTCAGAAAGTGCCATGTGCCCTGAGAGGTACAGACTCCACAATTGGTGCATGGGGCGGGGGCGGTCTCAAGGGGACACAGATTTGCCCCCCTGGTGATAAAATCTAGGACAGCCTCTTGAAAGAGGCAGCCCTAGCAATGGGCCTTGAGGGGTGGGCAGGGAGGGAGTCCGGAGAGGAAATAGCTGAAGAGTGTGAGACAGAAGCAGGAAACACACAGTTGTCCTTTGAGACTGACTCTGGATGGCACCCACAGGAGAAGGGGGCAGGAGGGTGCAAAGGTCAGCTGCCCAGGCTGTGAAGACCTTGAGTGCCAAACTAGGAACACGGGGATTGTATTTTGCAGGCAGTGGAAGCTCTGATGGGTTTGGCAGGATTTGGCGCCAGATGAGGTGATGGGCAGGAGAAGAGCAGGGCATGAGGGACCACTGGTGAGGGAGTGATGGTTCACTGAGCACCTGCTGTGTGCCAGGTGCTGTGTTGAGCTGGTGTCATATGCAATCTCACTCCTTCCTCCAAGCCATCGTGTTGGGTTTTATGACTACTACTCATGTTTCAGCTGAGTCGACTGTGGCTCAGAGGCCTTAGGGACCATACCCAAGGTCACCAGGCCAGGAGAGGTGGAGCCCGGTGGCAGACACAGGGACCATGCTGCCCATCCCACCCCCAGCACTGTTTCTCTCTGACGCTCACATTTCCAGTCCACGTGCCTAGGAAAAAAGGGGACACTAGGGTGAGCAATTCATTCTGGTTTGCTCTAGACTTTCCCGGTTTTAAAACGAAGTCCTGTGTCCCTGGAAACTCTCTCGTCTTGAGTAAACCAGAATATCTGGTCACTCTAGTGATGACCCAAAAATGGGAGAGCAGGACAGAGGCTGGGGAGCTGGGAGAGTGATGGGCAAAGTTTTTGACATGTTGAGTTGGGTCAGGTCAGAGGCCCAGATTTGAGGCTCACTTGTAGAGAACGGAGCCCTTGGAATCTGCTCAGCTCCTGAACGGTGCCAAGAGAGGAATCCATCCCAAGGAAGGGGTCTTTCCTAGCATAGGATGGCACAGAAAGAGCCCTCCTGCGAAGTGGGTGGTCCAGGAAGACCCTTCTCTTTCTGGATAACATCTTAGCTACTGGCCCTCAGGGCATTTGCTCAGGGGTTAGACGCAAGACATCATGTTCCCATGGGGGATTTTCAGGCAGCATGCCTCCCCCTTGTTCCTGGAATCTGTCCAATCGGCCAGGGCACGCAGTCCTGGTCATTGGCGCCAGAGAAGAGAAAGGGCAAGTGATTTCTGTTTCTGTTTCTGTCTCCAGCCACTGTTTGCTTCTGACCTTGGGCCTCAGGGTTGGACCATGAGAGTGACGGAAGTCAGGGCCAGCTGTGCCCGCTAGGCAGTCCGTCCCCCAGGAGAGGCCTGAGCTGGGGGTGGTTCCTCTTTAGCATCCAAGTATAGACACGGTATTGGGGGAGGGATGGGGGTGGACTGTCCATTTATTTGGCCTAAGGTTTGGGGGGACAGAGCACAGGTCCGGGAGATCCCAAACTGTAGGTCTAGCTCTGACCAACCCTGATTTGCTCTGGGACCTTAAGCAAGTTGCTTCTCTCTGGGCTCAGTTTACTCATCTGTCATATGGGGCCCAGAGCATCTCATGGGACTTTGGCTAGGAGGCCAAAGGACAAAGCCTGGATGTGCAGGAGTGTTACGGAGAAGAAAGGAGGGGATGGTGAGGGGCAGGGACCAGTGAGAGGAGCAGGGATGAGGTATTCCCAGCAGGGGGCTAGCTGGGCAAAAAAGTCAGAATGGAGGCGGTGAGAGCAGGGGTTAAAAGGGGAGCCAGATGGGGGGGGCTATCAATCAGCTGTTACATCCCCTGCCCTCCCCCCCACCCCTCCCCTGCCCAGCCCTCCCAGCACCTGTGCCTAATTACAAAGGACACTGATGAAGAAGAGGACCCGGCCCCTCAGCTTCTTTGTTTGAAGCCCTTCCAGTGAATTATGCAGGAGGCTGCAGGAGAAGAGGGGACTGGGATCACTTCATTATTGATGAGAGATGACGGGTCCTCTGCTGACAGCCTGCCTAAGACGTATGATTAGCTTGTAAAAAATTAATCACCGTTCTCAGGGAGGACACAGATTAAAACCCCAAGGAGTGGTGTTATCGATGTTCCCTAATTTCAGGGGGCTTTGAAAAGGTTTTAGCTCAATTTGGAGGAGACAATTAAATTCAATTAGAATCACAAGCGCCGAAATGTCCCTCCCTCCTGGGGGGCGGTGGGGGTGGGCGGGGGAGGGGCTGCAGGTGGGCGTGGGGGCGGGGAGGGCAGGGTCGCTGGTGGGCGTTTGGGGGCAGGTGGGAGGCGGGGAAGGAAGGGGATAAGAAGGGGAGGGGAGGGGGAGGCGGGGCCGCAGGGGGACTGAGGTGGGGGTGGTGAGGGAAGCCGGCCTGACTCTCCTAGGAGGCTCCTTCCTCCCGTTTCTCTCCAGGTGATCTCATGCTCACCCAGGGCTTCAATTACCACCCGGACTCCGATGACTCACACATTTATGGCTCTGGCCAGGACCTCTCCCCAGAGCTCCCCATCCATATATTCAGCCGCTTTCTCAACACCTTCTCGGGAATATCGCAAAGGCACCTCCAATTCAACATGACCTCCCAACCAGCCCCCTGTCCTCCCTACGCTCAGACCTGGTCCTCCCGGGATTCTGTTAAGGAAGGGCAGCATCCTCACCCAGATCCATCACCACGGCCTGTTGACTTAACTCCTGAGCATTTGGAAATCGCTCACTTTCCTCCATGACCCGCAGCCACCCCGGAAGCCCGTAGACCTTTCTCCCTCACCTGGATATCAGCAGCCTCCTCACAGGTAACAGACACATCAGGCCTCCGGCCTCCCATCCTCCGATTTCACCAGGTGGAGCAGAGGCTGCCTGTGGGATCTGAGGCACCGCACTCCGATACCCTGTGCACCAAAATCATCTTGCTGGTGGGTCCTGGGCACCTCTCATGTTGGGGTGTCTGTGTTCATGCGCAGAACAGAAGTGTAGGAATGTCAGCACCCCTACGGGGTGGATGGGCAATTCTGGGAGGCCTGGGGTTCCCTTCTCAGGAGGATGGACCCCTGTTACCTGGAGCAGCATCCCAACAATTGCTGTCCTGTTCTCCCTGGTTGGTCACTCCTGTTCCCAGGGATCACTCCCAGATAAACTCCCTGCCCCCAAGTCCTTGTCTCGGTTCTGCCTTTGAGAGACCCCAAAGCTTCCACTCTGGACCCCTCCACTCTGCTCTCCTCACTCTATTCATGATCCTCACAACCACATGTGTGGTCATCTTCCTGGTACTCTCAAGATAAAGCAAAACCCCAGAAGTGGCCTCCAAGAGCCTGAAAGCTCTGACTCCTACAACCCTATCTCCTGTGATGGACCCGCCCTCCAGACCCTGGTGTTCCCACAACCGCCCTGCCACAGAGCCTTTGCCCACGCTTTCCCGCTGCCTGGAGTCCTTTCCCAGCCTCCTTTGCTCTGGGTCCATCCTTCAGATCTTGCCCCGTGGCCATGTCTGCCCGAAGTTTCCCCTGACCCTTTTCTCCTGTAAGTTCTCCCAGCACCAGACCCCTCTCCTCTTATTGCTAATCAGAGTTGCAATTTCACAAAGTTCACATTTCTTTGAGGGATTATTTGATTAACGTCTGCCTCCCCCATTAGGAGTGAGCATCATGAAGATAGACTGTGTCTGGCAACCCTAGGGCTGACACAGGGGCATTTTTGGAAGGCAGGGAGGGAGGGAGTCCACCTTGAGCTGATGACAAATCTCCATCTACTCCAAATCCTTTGCTGCTTCCCCCGTGCCGGCAGCGAGAAACCAAAGCTACGTAGCAAGGCTTTTGAGACCCTCCACTGAACCCCAGCTGCTCCTCCACATTATTCCCTCTCTGCCCCCCATCTACCCCTGGGCTCCAGCCAGTCTGAAATGTGTGCCCTTCTCCGTGTGGTCCTCTTTGGTGGATGCCCATTAGGATGTAGGTTCTGTGGGCTAGCGTGGCTCAGGCACACAGCATGAAAACGTGTTGCCTGAACAAAAAACCTCCCACATGGGCCCCTCTGACTGTCCTGTTCCTGAACAGCGGTCACCTTTGGGTCAGATGCTCCTGTGGGGCTGTCCTGGGGCTCCCCAAGACCCTTTCTATTTTACAGATGAGGGATGTAGAGGCTCAGAGATGTAAAGCCATTTGTCCAAGATCACACAGCTTGAAAGTTGCAGCATATGGATAGAAACCCGGGCTTTCACACTGGCCCAGTGTCCCTGCCCCTCATCATCTCCAGTGTCCAGATTCTCCCCATTCCCGGAGGGCCAGTTCAACTGTCACCCCTTCCTGGGAGCCTTCCATGATCACTACCTCGCCGGTCGTAACCAGGGCCTCCTGTTCTAAAAGCCTTTGTTTATTGGTGTTGGTTTGGTTTTATTTTCAGAGCTTTACTGAGGTATAATTTACATGCCATAACATTCACCTGTTCTAAGTAAACAATTCAAAGATCAAGCCTTTGTTTTTCTACCCTGAGCTGAAGTGTGTTGGTTTCTAGCTGTGGCTATGATTCACTTACAAGGCTCAGTTCCCTGCTGAGGGCGGGACCAGGGCATCCCCATCTCTGGGCCCCGCTAGCCGGGCCTGCACCCGCGGGTGCTGGGCAAGGGGAGTGAGTCCATACCCACATGACCTCCCCTGGGCACAGGAAGGCTTGAAAGAGAACAGTGGCCGACGTTTCCTGGCAGGTGCTAGACGCCAGACCCCGTGCTAAGTGTCCTCCGTGCGTGGTCTGGCCAACACGCAGGGTCCCCACCCGGTGGAGGGCATTACCTCATCCTACAGATAAGGACACTGAAACACAGCAGAAGCAGGTAACTTGTCCCAATCCCATGGGATTGTGATATGGGAGCCTCACCGGAACGAGGGTGCTGGGCGCCGTGAGAGCTACTCTGAGGTTCTATGGGGCTCTTTAGGTGGTTGTGCCCCCTCTCTTCCCTGGCCCCTGCTCTGAGAGTCCGGAGCTTTCTGTGTCTTCCTTCCCTCTGCGTCAGGCTCTTGGGGATCACTCACACCTCTCCGGGACCCCACCTGCCGGGTTAAGGAGGATCATTAAGGGGGTTGTAATGGAACGATCCTGGGAAAGAGCCAGGAGAGCCGGCCTAGGAGCCGGGGCTAACTGTGTCATCCAGGCTTCCTCGGGTGACGTCCACCGGGACCGTGGAGGCAGGACGAGCAGTTTGGGGAGGAGGAGGTAATGCTTCTGCTCATTATCAGCTTGCTGAGTGGCCTCTGCTACGAACCCCCTCACCTTGTCCACCTGCTCAGCGGCTCCCTGCTACTGAGCCTCACCGTGCGGGGCTTGCCAGTTTGCTAAGCAAGCCTGCATCCATTGCCCGATGGGGCCACAACTGCCCAAGGAGCTGGGAGGCCAGGAATGATTATCCCCACCGGACCACCACCAAGACCGAGGCTCAGAGGGGCGCACACTTAAAAGGTGGCAGAGCTGGGGTTCACGCCAAGGCCCTCACACTCTGTGACCCTCACCACTCTGCTCTGTGTGAAGGGCAGGGAGGAGGGTGGAGATGCTGAGGAGGAGTCAGTCTTGCTGGAGATTTAAGATGATCGACCCACTTTGAGGTCAGCCATCGGGCTGCCCAAAGGACGTGAGGTCCTGAGGGAAGAGGGGACCTACCCTGGCCACGTAGCTAACCGGCAGCCAACGCTCAAGTTTGCAAATGAGCTGGAGCTAGATTTAAAGGGAAAGAGGGTCCTCTCCTCTGGTGGGCTCCTGTCCTCCAGGTTTCCAGGGCTTCTCCAGCCTCTCTCTCTTTTGTCTAGATCCTAGAGCCCAGATTCCTGCTCCTTTGTCCTCCCTTGTCTCCATCTCCTGGGAGGTTCCCTTCCTTCCTGGAACCCACCCAGTGCCTCCTGAGGACAATCATAGATCCAGCTAACACGTATGGAGCATTTACTGTGTGCCTGGCACTGAGCTATGAACTTTCGTATGTTTTTACAGTTTTTACAACAACCCCATGGTGGGGGTTATGCACACACCCCGGCACACAGATGAGACGGAGGCTAAGAGGGGGTGATAACTTGCCCCCCGTCCCTGACCAGCTTCCTGACCCACCCTCGGCCTCACCCTCAGGACAAGAGGAGGCCGATTCTGTTGGTATAAGGTGGGAACCGGGAAATCTTCATTTTTAGCAAATCACCCCAGGCTGAAATCAATGTTCTTTCCCTTTCACAGCTGGGGAAACTGAGGTTTAAAGGAACTAAGAACCTGTCCAGGCTCGCCCAGCTCAGAGGCTAGCGAGCTGAGACTCAGATACAAAGTCCAGGCTCCCGCACACCCGAGTAGGAGGGACACGCAGTATAGCTTCTGGCCACTGTCTGGAACCTGGGGGCCCCAGCTGGGAAGCAGTGCTGCCCAGACCCCAGCAGCGGGGCTCAGGCCAGGGTCCCAGCACCCCATCCCTGGGCCAGGGAGGCCCAAGACAAATGACTGAAGTCCCTCCTCCAAGAATAGCCCGCCAAGAGAAAGGTTCGCTTGCTGGAATTGGAGCACCATCCACCTGCTTGAGGAGTTGCTGATAATGGCTGGGTTTTAATGACGTGAAATTAGGAGCAATGATGCTGCAGATCTGAGGGCCCTCCTGGAATTGGGTGCAATAGCCAGGAGTGGTTCCCAGAGCATCTTTGCCTTGGGGCGGAAGGGGGTGAAAGATACCAAGGGTGCATACAGACTGGAGAGTGCTCCGAAGGGAATCACTGGGCACGAAGTCCTTCAGGCTAAAGGAAGCTGCACAGTCCCCACCCCGCAATTGACCTTGAGCCCATTTCCTCCTCTGTGTAAACTCCCAATCCAACAAGGACGGCGCTGACGATTATCATAACGGCCGGCATTTCCTGAGCTCTTGTTACATGCCAGGGACTGCTCTGAGTGCGTTCCATGTAGTAATTAATTTAATCCCCACAACAGCTCCATGGGGTAAGTACCTGTGGCTGTTATAAAACTTGACTGCAAATTTTTTGACACCAAGAGACCTGTTCTGTGTTCCCTGACCCCCTTGAGTCTGGGGGGCTTGTATCTACTTCAACTAATAGAAAGTGACGCCGTGTGACTTTCAAAGCTCTATCAGCCAAAGAAATGCAGCTTCTGCCTTGTGGGTGGGAACGCCGGCTCCTGGAGCTCTGTGTCTCCAAGTATGAAGGGTAGCTACCCCGAGGCCGCCATTCTGCAAGAAAAGCCAAATGGGAGCACCCCCTGAGGGGTCAGCCTCCAGCCGTTCACATCTTCCCAGCCATGATCTCAAAGGCGAGCCATCCCCTCTCTGTCCTATCCAAATTCCTGACCTAAAGAACCTGAAAGCACAATAAAATGATGGGTATTCAGGGCCACAGAGTCATGCGGTGATGGCTACACAGCGGTGGACGATCAGAACGGTAGTTTTGTCACTCCGTTCCTAGTTGAGAAACTGAGGCATCACTGGGACTAAGCCCGAGGCAGTCTGGTCCCAGAGGCCATGTGCTTAAAAACCCTCAATAAATGGGAGTGGTTGTAATTACTACGGCCCTGTTGTCATTCCTGTAACCTCCGTGGCCTCATCTCTGAGCCACGTAGAATTGCCAAAACTCACGTTAGCAGCCAGAGATAATGAAAAGTAATTACATTGTTTGCTGGAGTCTCTCAAGGTAGATTCAAGATCACCCCCAAATTTAGTCCCCAAGCTTATGAGCATCCTTTCCCCTCCTCCCTCCCTCTCACTCATTCAGCCCACTCTGGCTGTGACCCCTTTCCCCTCAAATCTATTCCCCCATGAAAGCCCTCCAGCCCCTCTGCACCTTACTCCCCGCCAAGAAAGAATTCTCCCTCCTTCCGGAGGAACTCAGGGGACCCAGCTGACAGTGTGGGGTTCTCTGCTGTGAGCAGAACACTTCCCACTTGGGGCATTTTTGTCCTGCCTTGTTGTAGAAGGCCCTCAGCCCTTCTGATCCTTGCAGGAGTTCTGATTTATATCAAGAGATTCCCAGAACCACCGGGCGGGCTGAAGAAGCCCCAAAGTTCCAGGAAGGCAGCGGCTTTCTCCACCTGGGTGCTCCCAGAAGCCCGTCTGGTTCATAGTCCAATGCTGAAGTCCTCCCGCCTCCGACCCGCCCGCTCCCCCAGGTCCCCCCCGCTCCCCAGAGCCCACCGTGGCTGCCTGGTGGAGGCCTTCCATCTTTGGAAAGATGGTGTACACCCCATTGCCCCCACTGTACCTCCTCCTGAGCCCCGACATCCCAACAACCCAGCCCAGCTGCATCCCAAGAGCCGAACAAGAGCCAAAGGTCCGGGGGGCTTCCACACCTCCCAGCAGGGACTGCACGTCAGCCCTCCCCTTGCTTCGTAGCAATCTCCTCTATTGGCAGAGAACCCTTGTTTACAGAGCGCTTTTGCTTGTTTTTTTTTTTTTTCTTTTTTCTTTTCTTTTTTTTCAAAAGAACATTCGTTGAGGCTCTTCTGTGCCAGGCGCTGGGCTCTGTGTTCTTTCCTCTGTCTCTCCTAAATCCCCACCGTTCCCTGGCCAGCCGGGCATTCCAATCCTCATTTACTGATAAGAATCCGAGGCCCTGGAAGGTTCTACATGACTTAAGGGCTGGAGGAGCAGGAAGAGACAACTGAGTGGCCCGTGCTTTCTGACTGTGCTCTTGGAGGGCTGAGAGCCGTTGCCACCAGGGCTTCCGCGGGTGGGAAAGGCAAGGGTCTCATCCATGGAGCCTTTCCTGCATCCGCTGCTTTGCTCTCAGCTTCCTCTTTAGAGTCACGGGCTCTGGGTGCCCGAGGGAGAGAAGCTAATGGAATGACGGCTACGGCCAGAGTAATTGTCAAGTGTTGGCATGATAACAATAACATTAGCGACTGTGGACAGAAGCTTATTCTGTGCCCAGCTGAATGTGTTACCACGCCGGAGTCTCTCTCGTCCCCCAGTCCCGTGGTGTCACTGCGGATATTCAGTTCAGTGATAGCCAACCGTACCACTGATAACGACAGTCACCAACATTGGTCTGTGTCCCCTGTGGGCTTTATATCCCACATACACATAAGCTGCCCTGTGCGTGTTGACTTATGCGATCGTTACAACCACCTGTAAGACTGATGCCGTCATTATCCCCATCTTACAGATGAGGAAACTGAGGCACAGAGAGGTTGAGCAACTCGCTCAAGGTCACCAAGCTAATGAGTGGTTGATGTGAGGATTGAAGCCGGGCAGTCTGGTCCAGACTCCAGAACCACGATCCCCAAGCTGACCTGCATGGGAGGTTTGGGAAGCTGATAGCCGGGGTCTCGCTGTGAGTGGCTGGCAAAGCTGTGACCTGGTGGGACGAGCAGCCTCGGGGCCACCTTTTGCCTCTGTTTCCCTGGCCGCCTGTGCCGGTGCCGACTGCCTCCTTCCCCACGCACTCCCGCCTAGTTAATGCTCCAGAAGGGCCACGTGCCTCGTTTGATAGGTGTTTCTAGAGCGCAGACATTTCTCTTCTTTCCTTCTCAAACTCCCCCTGAGAGCAAGCGCTTCCCCGCTCAGAAATGTGCATCAACAATATTTTACTACCTCCTCTAGTTTTCTTCTTTTCTTGATGCTTTGACATCCCGGGGTCCTTGCTGGCAAGGGGAGGCTGGTCCTCCCAGGGCTACCTGACTCCTAAACAGAGCAAAAAACTCCCCCTTCTTCAAGTGTGCCTTTCATATGCACACCCACCAACCCAGGGCTGGACCACCAGCTGCCTCCTCCCTGGGGCTCTCGCATGTCACCCCCTGCCCCAGTCACCCTCGGCCAGGTACCAGGCAAGCAGGGGCATTCCTTACGCCTCAGAGTCTGCTGCAATTATTCCCACTAGCCAATCTTAAACCTGCTTAGCCTGCTCGGCCTGCCTCACCCATTCCTTCCTGACCACGATAAAGCTTCTGGGCCATTCTTTCCCCTTGCCCATCTGCCCCCCGAATGACCCTGGTGCTTCCTCCCATGGCCCTGCAGGCCACGCTCCTTCCTCTGGGGAGCCGTGACCGTGTCCTCCAGTGGCAGTCACCCCCTGATCTGTTGGCCTCACCATCCCTGGATGGCAATAAATCCTAACATTTAAAACAAAATGCTCCAGCCTGCCTTCGGGGAGGGCTGGCCCCCTCAGATAGGTACCTACAATATCCTGGATCTCTCGCTGGGGCCCCATCCCTGACCACCTCCAAAGCCCCCTCCTGCCTAAAAGAACCTTATCTCCTTATCTCTGCCTCAGTGAGAGGAGTCTCATGCCATAGTTGCTAAGAGTGTGCGTTCAAGGCCCAGCCATGCCACCCCTAGGCTGTGCATACCTGGGCCAGTCAATTAACAGCTCTCTGCCTCAGTTTCCCCAACCATAAAATAGGAAAATAATTCCAACCTCACATTTTTCTTCACTGATGTCTGGGCCCCCCACTGGTTAGAAACTATTACAAGGACCCTAAGAGGTAGGCCTCAGCACCCCCATTCTGCAGATGGAAAAACCAAAGTTCTGAGAGGCATATGTCTTCCTCCAGGTCAGGTGGGGAGAAACCAGTAGGGCCAGAGTGCAGGCCTATTTCACTGTGCCTCCCCTCTCCCAGCGGCAGCCCGGGGACCAGGGCGGGGCACGCAAGGCATCCAGGACACAAACCTCAGGGAGGCACTCACCCCCGGGTCGGGCCCCCGAGAATGGGCGCCTGCTGACACTTTAGAGCCTGGACGCCTTACTCCCCTCATAGTCCCTGCCCTTCCCATCACACACACCCCGGCTGCCCACCTCTCCCAGCCCTGCCCCCAACCTCGGTCTGGGCTCCTCATCTTAACCCGGGAAGGAGACAGTGTCCTGGTAACAACCTCTTAATATACATGGAAAGCTAAGGTTTGGTGTGTGTGTGTTTTTTTTTTAAGATTTTGTTTTATTTATTTTAGAGGGAGAGAGCATGCACACGTGCGTGTGTGAGCAGGGGGAGGGGGAGAGGGAGAGAGAATCTCAAGCAGACTCCACACAGAGCACAGAGCCCGACGTGAGACTTGATCTCACAACCCCGAGATCACAACCTGAGCCGAAATCAAGAGTGGGACACTTGGGGCGCCTGGGTGTCTCAGTCGGTTAAGCGTCTGCCTTCGGCTCAGGTCATGATCCCAGGGTCCTGGGATCGAACCCCGCATCGGGCTCTCTGTTCAGCAGGGAGCCTGCTTCTCCTTCTCACTTTGCCCCTCCCCCTGCTCATGCTCTCTCTCTCAAATAAATAAAATCTTTAAAAAAAAAAAGAGTGGGACACTTAACCAACTAAGCCACCCAGGCACCCCAAAGGCTTTGGTGTGTGTGTGTGTGTGTGTGAGTGTGTATGTGTGTCAGAGGGGAAGTCAGGACGTTGCAAAACTGGATGTTCTCCCTGTAGAGTGGTCAGCCCAGAACTCCACCAAGGGTCTGGGCTCCCGGGGAGTTTTTTCCGTGTTTTCCCCCGTTTTGAGGTTGGGAGGGATATGAGTCACCCTTTGGCCCTGGCTTACGTATGTAACCCTAATAAAATCGCAGCCTCTGTGGTCCAGTCTCACAGCAAGGCCATGACCAAAGGAACCCAGCCCAGCAACCAGAAAGGAATTTCAAAAGAATTCAAGTTCTTTGCATTTCTCCATCAGCAGGACATGTGGACCATGGCAGCAACACTGAACTCCTTCACCATCCTCACCCCCTGAAGGACTCCTGGTGTGGCTCCTCCCCCCATGTCTCCAAGTCCCTACCCCTGAACTTCCTCTGTCTTTCTTCTCCTTCCATGTCACAAAAGCCCAAGGCATTGGTCTGGCCCCCGCAGAGCCCACCTCAGAGGTGTTGCTTAAAGAAACCTAAAGAGGCACGGCCAGAATTCTCTGCCGGACTGAAAGCATGCAGCGCGTAGTCATTCCTGCCTTGTCGCACAGATAGGGCCTCTTTGTGTCCTCTCAGCAGACCGCTCCCTCTGCCGTGTCCCCCACCCTGAGGACTCAGTTCATCTGTTTTCCTACCTCCTGCATTCAATCCACCAGGAAATGCTGTGCTTGCGCCTCCAAATACATCCTGATGTTTTTGCCCACCTTTGTCTCATCTGCGGTGCTGTCTGCTCGTCTGCAGGAACCTCCTGACTGGCCTCCCTGCCTCTATTGGCTCCCCTCAGCAGCCGGAGCTACCTCCTAACAAAGCAACTCGGAGCATGCCATTCCTCTGTGCAGAAGGTTCCAGTGCCTTCCCATGTCGCCAGAATGAATCCAAACCCCTCAGCAGTGCCTCCAAGATTTTCCATGATTGGATTCCTGCCGGCTCCTTCTTGTTCAACTTTCAGCATGAAAGCTGCTTCCTCTGAGACCCTTGCTCTGGTCATTGTCTCAGATGGTGGTGGTCCCCCTGCCTCAGTGCCCCTCTCAGTCTTTCATATGTCACCCCGTTTTGTGGACCTCACAATTTCCTGTTTCCTTATTCATTTCCCATCTGCCTTTCCCAGCTAGAGAGTGAGTCCTGGTCCTCATTGAACGCTGCCTCCCCAGTGCCTGGTGCATTGTCCAGTTCTTAATAGATGCTCAACAAATACTTGCTGACTGAATAAATGAAAACACAAATGAACAACCTGGAAAAAATGCATCTGCATCTTTTTGGGCTGCAATAACAGAAAACAGACTCAGCCTGGCTTAAACAATGATGACTTTTCTATTTCACACAATGGGGCCCAGAGGTTGGGTGGGTTCCAGGTATAGCATAATCAGGGCTCTGGTTCAATTTCTCTGTAGTTACCTCAACCTAGCCCTTCTCCAAGTGTGGGATTTATTCTTAGACTGGCTTCTCTCATTGGCATGCAATGGCTGCCCATAGCACTGGGAGCAAGAGGATTCCCTGTTCCCACCCAGTAGGAGAGAGAGAAATAGAGAATCTCTACCCCCCCCCAAATGAGATGTTTCCTCCAGTCTGCCAAGATCACCCATTGGAATGCCATGTGCTAATCAGCTCAAGCCTAGGCTCCAAACCAATTATTGGAAACCATGACTGCATCTGATGGCTCTAATAGGGCCAAGTATGCTTAGTCCTGGGGATAGGGTCTGTTCCCCTACGGAAATGGGCATCATCAGGAAAGGGTGAATGCTTGAACAAAACAGCAGTGTCCTTAGGAAGTATCCTCAAGAAGGAGGAATGGGGAGCAGAATTTGGGAAGGCAGCCAACAAGATCTACCACAGCATTATCATCCCCATGTCACAGATGTTACAGCATCTGCCCAGAGAGGTTAGGTTATGTGCCCAAGATCATAGAACTCATGTATGGGGAAACCCAGCTTGGACCCCAGACCTCAGGGGCTCCTAGTGACCAGGCTATAAGCCTTCCCAGTCTGCTTAGATTCCAGAACAAGGGTGTGTCCAGTGTTTTCCATTCTTAGGGACAGTGAAGTGGCAGGACATTTCTAATAATACAACAATACTGGGAGCCCTGACTCCACCATCCCCCAGCATGCACCTGCTTGGGAGAGTGGGGTTCTCCCTCATCTTCTCGGTTGCTCTAAGTCCTCCCCTTCCCTGGAGGTCTGGGCTAGGTCCCCAGGTTCCAGGGGCATTCACAGGCAGCCCCTGCTTGGGGATGTCCCCACCTCCATGTTCCTAGACTGCTGTCTTCCCCAAGTAAAATTCATCTCTGGGACTCTTCCCCCTGCCTCTCCCAGACTGCCATCCCTTCAAGGTGGGAACCGTCAGGATCTGCCCCAGCCTCTCTGCTCATTGTATTCCTCCTTGCACTCTCTGTTCCAGGGCTGCTCCCTCCCACCTCCAGGGCTTTGCACAAGCCATTCCCTCTGCTTGAAGCCCCATGTCCCGGCTTCTCCCACCTCTCTCCCCAACCGTCACCCCTCCTTCAGCATCCTTCACTTCTCAGTTCACAGCCCTGCAAATTACCTCCCTCTGCTTCAGTTGTCTTGTCTGAGAAGCAAAGGTAACAATCGAATCATTTTGGAAGCTAAATGAGAAAAAATGTATGTAGAGTACTTAGAATGCTGTTTGGCACATAGTAAGTGCTCATGGAAATTTTGCTGTTATGATCATTATTATCTATATCATCCTTTAGGTCTGAGGGGGTTTTTGTGTTTGTTGTTGTTGTTGTTTTAGAGAGAGAGCAGGCGTGCACATGAGCAGGGGGTGGGGGCCCAGGGAGAGGTGGGCAGAGGGAGAGAGAGAATCTCAAGCAGGCTCCACGCCCAGCATGGAGTCCAACTCAGGACTCCAACTCATGACCCTGAGTTCATGACCTGAGCCCAAATCAAGAGTCGGACACTTAACTGACTGAGCCACCTTACGTCTGAGTTTGAACACTATTTCCTCCAGCAAGCCCTCTCTGACTCTCTCTCTCCCAGGTCAGAGGTACTTGCTCCACTCCATGCCCCCGTGCATCATATTAGGGTAAGAACACATTACTCTTTTTTTTTTTTAAGATTTTATTTATTTATTTAATTGACAGAGAGAGAGAGAGAGAGACAGAGACAGAGAGAGAGGGAACACAAGCAGGAGGAGTGGGAGAGGGAGAAGCAGCCTTCTGGCCGAGCAGGGAGCCCGATGCGGAGCTCGATTCCAGGACCCCGGGATCATGACCTGAGCCGAAGGCAGTCATTTAACCAACTGAGCCACCCAGGCACCCCAGAACCCATCACTTAACACTGAAGTAACTATTTCCTCTACTATCCCTGAGAGCAGAGACAACCCTGTCTCTCTTGCTTACTCTTGCATCTTCAGTGCCTAACACATTGCCTGCCACATTGTCACAAATGAGTAGACACTCGAGAGAAAGCGAATGTAGGAACACCAGAGCAAGCAATAACTCTCTGTACCCCCTGAGTCACTGGGCCACCAGTAGGTTCACCACAGTGGTGACAAGGATTGCATTCTGTTTGGAGAAGTTCCTGTCCCTCCCCTGCCTGCCCCCTGGTGAGCACCAGCCCGGAATTTAGCATTCACGACCTGATTAGACTTTCTCTTCTCCCCAGCCTGCCTTTCACAACAGATTCCTCTCCCTTCCAATCAGCCCTCTCTGCTGCTACACCTGGAGCTTCATCAAAGGACCCTGATTTCCCTCCCGCCACCCAAACCCATCAGACATATGCCGGCTGCCAACAGGGGTTGATCCACCCCCCCCATTGGGCCCTGCCCTGGCAGGGAAGCCAGGCCTGGTGTCATAGCTCCACCCTCCCCAGTCCTCTGGAGAACCACACACACCCTTTACACAGATACAAATAATCCAGGTAGGCAGATGGGAATCCAAGTAAAGATAATCCAAAACCAGCAGAGGATCCAAAAGTCATTTTTATTTGGCTTCCAAGTGTATTTGATGAATTTAGTTTTTCCCCCTACCACGGATTTCACTTTTTAATCCTCTTTTATTTGAGCTAACTTTGAAATGAGTTTCTCTTGTCCTGGGCACACACTGGGGGCGTGACCCCAGGGTGCATCTAACAGTTTGAACAGCTTCAGGTTTGAAATTAGCCAACACAAAGAGCCAGGCCCTGTTTGGATCCTGGGACCCAGGGGGCACAGCAACCCGGATGCAGACCCTGAAAAGGCCTGTAATGGTCCTCAGGTCAGCTGGGCCCCTGCCCTGCTGTCTCCCACTGGATCCCCTCTGGCTGAGCAGCCCTGTCTCTAGAGAAACAAAGAACAGCTCCTTCCTGCCACCACCATCACACATGGTTGCCCCTGCACATACACGTACACACACACGCACACGTACACACACACGCACACATACACACATGTGCCAGACCAGCGTTTCCCAGGAAAAAGTCAAAATCACTTCTCATATACCTGGAAGAACTCCTCAGAAGCCTGGCGGAGGGCAGAATTCCTCACACTTCCAGGACGAGTGGGGCTTGCCACTCACTCCACCATCCATTCTTTTCTCTGGCCACAGGGAATAGTCACTTCTTCTGACTTGAAGAAGGAACAGATTTGAAGGCACATTTTTATCTGTTACTAGCTGGTTCACTGAAGTACGTCACTTAACATCTCTGAGCCTTAATGTCCTCTGAAATATGGGCGACAGTCCCCCCCACCGCCATAATGGTAGTTACTGTTAGTTGAGCTCTTACTACATATCAGCCTCTGTTCGCAGAGCTTCACATATATTAACTTGCCCAATCCTCAACCAACCTTCTAAAGCAAGTATTATTATTCCCACTCTCTTTCTACAAATGCAGACGTGAAGCCTTACTAAGAAGCCCTGTATCTTCCAGAGCCAGGACTCAAACCCAGCTGGGTCCCCAGCCTATGCTGGAATACTGCCATCCCCACGGGCCCATAGTGTGGTTGAGGACAGAGGGACACAGAGAGGGGAACAAGGAGCCATCCACTGCCAAGGAAGCCAACCCTGTCCTTTGGAAATGAGGGCACCCAGCTGCTTAGAACAGCTGGGTGATGCAGTGTGGAGTGAGCACAGTGACCCTGACAGGAAGGAACTGTACTGACTCTAGACAGGCATGGGGTATCTCCGCCTGCCCATGATTTCCATCTCCATCTGCCTTGGACATTCCTTCAGTCATTTCACAAACTTCCACTGGAGCCCTACCGCATGCCAAGGCTCCAAAGTAGGGCCCCTGACAGTCCCCTGCCCTCATCCCATTACTACAACCCAGAAAGGCCCACTGAGGCAACCCTTCCCCGGGGGCCAGTTGGACCTCCCTGACCCTCCCCCAGGCCTGGGCAAAGCCAGCGGTGTGTGAGGGACGTGGGCATGGTGACCTTCAGTGGGGAGCCCCTTACCGCCACTTAGCAGTGTCCTCCTGGGAGGGACCCTGCAGCAGACCAGGGCACAAAGCTGACCTGTAGGATGCAGTCAGGCAGGGAAGCCTCCTGGAGAGTGGATGGTTCAGTGCACAGAGGCACGAGGAGCAAATTCTGTCTCTGTAGGAACAAACAGGGAACAGAGTCTCTTTTCTGGCAGATGATTCCCTTGTCCTGGTAAGTCTCCGTTCTCTCAGATCCCTACTCAGACAGGATAATGGAGGGTTTGCAACGAGAAAAGTCAGAAGATGGGTGTTTAACACGTGGATATGCCACATGTTAATTGGCTGCGTGACCTTGAGCAGAGTCCTCTTGGGGCCTCAATTCCCTCTCTGGTGAAATGCATCAGCACTGTTTCTCCACGGCTGTGTCCATGGCAGACATTGCTAATTCGTTCATTCAACAAATGTATTTATCATCACAGGACACCACCTATGTCCTAGGTGGTGTCCTGGGCACTGACTGGAGATATGATAATTTACAAGACAGAGCTGTTCTCTGCTCTAATGGAGCTTGTAGTCACTTTATTCTTACTCATCGAGCCTAGATGTGGTCTCCGACTCCCTCTCAACAGAGCCTTCAAGGCAGCCACTAAATAATCAGATTAGCTTGAGGGATGAGCTCCGTATCGGTCAAGGTTCTCCAGAGAAACAGAACAAACAAGATATAGGTACAGACACAGATTTATAGAGAGATTTATTTTTAGGAATTGGCTTATGCCATTGTGGGGGCTTGCACATGTAAAATTTGTAGGGCAGGTCAGCAGGCTGAAGATCCAGGCAGTGTTTGAACGTTACAATCTTGAAGCAGAGTACTTGTCCAATTTTTCCCTCATTGGGCCTTTAACTGATTGGATGATGCAATTACCCCGTTATTGAAAGTAATCTCTTTTACTTAAGTGATTGGAGATGTTAATCACACCTATAAAATACCCTCACAGCAACACCTAGACTGGTGTTTGGCCAAATAACTGGGCGCCGTAGCCTCGCCAAGTTGACACATAAAACCTATCGTAAACCCTATTTCCCAACCCTAGGAATGATCTCTAAGCAAAGTTTCAGCGCTGAGTCTGGGGTTCAAAGCCTTTGATTCTATGTTGTTCTCGTGATAGCATCTTCAGCTGGGCAGTGGATGAAGTAATAAGAGTCCACTTAAGTCCCTTCCACAGAAGTGAGGAAGGAGCATTTCTGGTAGGACAGTTTAGACAATCATGTCCATAGAACCCTCTCAAGATGTTTTGTTAAAATGATCGGACAGTGATGGCCAACCAAGAACAATTTCTTCTTGTTTAACCCAGAACTTGGGAATGGACCGCCCTTGTGATTTTCAGAAGGTTCTGTCTTAAGGCAACGGGATTTTTTCCAGGTCAGTGAAATCTTTCTCCCCTACATCTGCCCTTTCTAGTGGCATGTGGTTTATGCTCATCTGAGCCACTAAGGGAGGGGACAAGGAAAAAATATAAGCACTGCCATGGGCCAGGTCCTGTGCTAGGGACTTGTTAGTCAGGTATAGTCTAAGTAACTGCAGTAGTAAATATCCCTGGACTCTCAGGGACTCAACACAACAAAATTTTCTTTCTTTCCGTTGTCTTGTGTCTAATGTTTAGTGTCTGAAGCAGGTGGCTCTCTGCTCCAGAGTCACTCAGGAACCCAGGCTGGAGGTGCCACCACTTGGTGATGCTACTGTCCCAACATGTGGCTTCCAGAGTCTCCATGGTAAGCTAAGAGACAGCGTGGAGAAGTGACACCTGCTTTTAAATGCGCTGGCCTGCAATGGCACATCTACTTACATTCATTTGGCTAGAACTAGTCACATGACCCTGACTGCCTGCAAAGAAGGCTGGGAATTGTAGTCTTCTGTGTGTCCAGGAAGGTGAGTTGAAAACCAGATCCGCTAAGGGTCTCTCTTCAGATCCAGAGGCAGGAACTTTAGTGTGGGGATTTTCAAGGGCTATTTTTGGCAGCTCCAAAATCTTTTAAAATGCCCCTCCTGGTTCTCAGCCTGTGTCCTGGGACACACCCACCCACAGCGGGCTTCCCCAAGCTATTAGCTATTAACAAAAGGTAGGGTGTAAAAATTTGCAAGATAATTGCCCTGCTAAAGAATCTATGAATTACAGTAAGTTCAAGGTTAACCCCAGAAGGGCAACAGTGTCTGCGAGAGTGTGAACAGGGTGGGCATTAGAATAAGAACACACATTCATGAAGGTGTTTTTCCCTTGGGAATCTGAGTCTCCCCATACAGGCTGGAACCACTGCTCTTCCCAGCTGAGGTTTCCAGGCAAATGCCCCTACAGAGCAGTAGTATTTTTATGTGACCATCTGAGAGAAGGCAACAGTCATCTCATCCAATACGGTTGTGGTCCTCCGGCCACACTCAGGGCAGAGAAGCCAGGGACAGAGCTAGAGAGTCAGGCCCATCTTTGAATTCTGGCTCTGCTCAGCTCTAAGACTGCCATCCCGTCCCTCAACATTCTGAGCCTCCCCACTATAAAATGGGGAGAAGAGTCTACCTCCCAAGATCGTTGAGAGGACCAAAGAGGAAAATGCCAGGCAAGCTCCCAGCACATGCATGGCTTCATCTCCTGCCTTTCCCTTCCCTGTCTGGTGGCCATTTGGTAGGAGGCAGATGTATTGGTGCGAGGCATCAGAAACCCGGAGGGAGCCCCTGCAGCCACCTTACCTGCTGGGGGATATTTGAAATGCTGTATTGAAAGAAAAAAAAAAAAATGGGAACGAGTTTAAATATCCGAGAACAGGAGATGGGTTAAGTAAACTCATCCAGATTGATGAAGATTGTGCTGCCAAATGTTTCCAAGGAAGCTGAAGTAGCAAAGGAAATGTTTACGATACAGTTTCGAGAAGAAAAAATCAGGGTACGATGCGGTATATGCAAGATGGTATCAACTTGGCAAACACAGGGGTTCTGTGGCCCCCAGGAAAAATGTGCTACGGGTCTTCAGGTGAGTCATTACCTTTTTCTTTACATTGTGTTTCATTTCGGGTTTATTATGTGTTGCAATTTCACTTTTTCTGGTATTTAATTTCATATTTTAGAACATAACAAATTATAATGAGCAAAGTATCCTTTTCTTTCAAAATGTGAATTGTGGGGGCACCTGGCTGGCTCAGTCGGTGGAGCATGCGACTCTTGATCTTGGGGTTGTGGGTTCGAGCCCCACGTTGGGTGTAGAGATTACTTTAAAAAAAATAAAATATTTTCTTTAAAATGTGAATGTGGCATTTCCATAGGTGCCAGTTACACCAGTGTGTCCAAGATGCGGCTGTTAGATGCTGGATGGCGTTGGACAAGCAAGGCATGGGATGGGAAGCAGCTAGCACCACAGGAAAGGTGGAGCTGAACTTGACCCCTTCCAGGCATCTTTCTAGCTGTGTGATCTTGGGCTAGTCATTGAACTTCTTGGAGCTCCGGGGTGCGCATGCACCAAATAGAAATGAGAATTCCCACCTCCCCACGGACCTACATAAGCCACCGAGCAAAATCTTTGGCACAAAGGAGATGTCTAGAGCCGGGGCTTCATGGGTGCTAATGCTTTTCCTTCTCTACATCCTGTGGGTATTCCTGGGGTGGGGGCTGTCCGCCACCCAGATCAGGATACTGGCTATGGCTGCAGAGGTCTCTTGCCCAGGGCTGATGTGGCAGGGTTTCTCTTGCCCGTGTTTACTTTCCACCAGCATGGATCCAGTCCCTGCTCATGAGCATTTCCCCCAAGGCCCTTGGTGCCTGAAACTGCATTGCAGCCCTCTGGGCGAGTCACGGGGTGTTGCGGTCAACAGCTTCATCTTCAAAGCAAGGTCAAGGAGCAGCAGCTTCCTTCGCCAGAGCCTTGAAGTCCAGGCCCCAGCAAGCAGGGCAATTGGACAAGATGACCTTGAAAGATCCCTTCTGAACCGAGGGTCTGAGATGCCCTTCCTGCTTTCATCACATTCTCTGGGTGGTAACGTGGACTGAACCGGGCCTGCATGAGCTCTTGCCCATCTATAAGCCTTCCCTAAGCTCACTGCTAACTGGGCTGGAGCCCCTCACTCAATTCTATTCTGCATCCTCAGTAGTATAAGTGCCTTGCAAAGGACTGTCACCTCCGTAGACCCTGAGCTCCTGGAGGGCAGAGACTAAGTCTTGTTCACCTTCACCTTCCAGTACCCAAGGTCAGATCTGGCACCGGGCAGGTATCGAGAGATGTTTGATAAGGTAGGTTAATCCCATTCCCTCCCCTCCAGACCTAGCATCTCCCCAGGCTTAGCCGTGTCTCCGCTAGAAGGAATCAGAGTATACGACAGCGTATCTCTGTGCTAGGCAACTGCTAAACCTTTTATTACCCCCTTTTAATTCCCCAGAGTGCCTTAGGAGGTAGGTGTCATTGCCCCCATTTTACAGATGAGAACATCGAGCCTGGGAGAGCTTAAATGACATGCTTAGCAAGTGGCAGAATGGGGACTCAAGCCAGGGGCCATGGCCCTAAGATTGGGCTTTTCAGCATTCCTCTCTGCCACCTCCCTGAGAGCCCTGGAGGCTCTTGCCTAAGAATTTCTTAGTGATTTCCCTTTGAAGACTATGGGCTAAAAACAGATCTATTTTTTAAACAACTTTATTGAAGTATAATTGACATATCGTGAAATTCACCTATTTTAAGTACAGAATTCAATGATTTTTTGGGCACACTTTATAGGTTTGTTCAACAATCACCAAATCTAATTTTAGAATACTTCTGTCATTCTAAAAAGAAACCATGTGCCCATTACTGGTTGCTCCTTGTTCCCTCTACCAGCTCTGGGCAGCCACTAATCTGTCTCTACCAGTTTTCCTTTTTGGGACATGTCATACAAATGGAATCATAAGACATATAGTCCTTTGTATCCAGCTTCCTTCACTATCTCAGTGTTTTGAGGTCCCTCCAAACTGTAGCGTGTGCCAGCCCTTTGGTCCTTCTCACGGACAGATAGAGTGCCGTTGGATGTGTAGACCACTTTTTGCTTAACCATTCACCACCACTCGATGGACGTTCAGGTTGTTTCCAACTTGGGGCAATTATGAGTAAGGATGCTGCTGTCAATGTTCACGCGCAAGTCTTTGAGCCTAATTTTTTATTTTTCATGGGGAGATTCCTAAGATTGGAATTTTTAGGTCAAATGGTAAAGTTACACTTCACTTTTTCAGAAAATGACAAGCTATTTTCCAAAGTGGCTGCACCGTTGTATATTCCCACCAGCAGTGAATGAGGTTCCAGGTTCTCCTCAGCCTCACCAACACTTGGTATTACCTGTTTGGTTTTTTGTTTGTTTTGGTTTGGTTTCTTATTACGGCCAATCTCCTGAGTGTGAAGTGGTATTTTGTTGTGGTTTTAATTTCCCTTTCTTTAATGACTGATGATGCTGAGCCTCTTTTCTCGTGCTTATTGGGCATGTGTATATCTTCTTTGGTGAAATATCTATTAAAACCTTTTGCCCATTTTTAATTGGGTTGTTTTCTTGTTGCTGAGTTGTGAGTGTCTGGCTTTTTTGTTTGTTTGTTTGTTTGTTTTCCTATTAAAGCCACATTCTAATAACTGCTTTGGGGAGAAGAAGAGAGGAGCTTATTTGGTGGGAAAACAGATCCGATTTAATCTTGGCTCTGCTACTTTCAGGATCTGGGATTTCAGACAAGTGCCTTCATTCCCTCTGTTTCGATCTCTTCTGTGGCAGAACAGTAATAACACTCTTGAAGGGCTGTGATGCACACAGCTGCGATGATGCAAACAAAACATCGACACAAAGTAAGGGCTCATCTTCTATTCGCTCCGAAGTATTTATTGATCCCAGCTCTGTGCTGAGCACAGTGCTGAAGCTGGGTGTAGGGCAGGGGACAAGGCAGACAGGCAAGTCCCTGCCAGCATGGAGCTCACAGCCCTGAGGGGGAAACCGGCAATAAATGAATTCACAAAATAAATGTACAATATAAAGTCAGGGAGTGAGAAATGACAGGTGAGGGGCAAAGTAAGGGAACAAAGTGTGGCCACGACTGAACTGGCGCCTTCTCAGCCAAAGTGGTTATTAGTTAGAATACAGGTTTGTCTGAATGCATCGTCCATGGTCCAACATAACCGTGACTTAAACAAAATAACAGTTTCTTGTCTCTCACTCATCACCAGGGCCGTTCAATGGCTCCACTCCTCAAGGTCAACCAGGCACCCCAACTCCTTCTACATGGTGTCTATGCCTTCCCTAGAGCAGAGCCCTCCTCCAAACCATCCACAGTGGCTCGTCCACACTGCATGCTGCCAGAGGAGGAAGCAAGGAGAAGGGGCACATACCCTCCCTCCAGGAAATGCCTGAAAGTTGCTCACACACCCTGCCCTTCCATTCCATTGGCCAGCACTCAGTCACATGGCTACCCCTACCCGGGACTGGGAAGGGGAACCAGGAAATAGAATCTTTATTCTGGTGCCCAGCCAGGTGTCCAGCTAAAGGCATTCTATCACCTCGAGGTAAGGGGACAGAAGACATTGAATGAGATCAAACCATCTCTGTCACAGATGGTCAGGGAAGACTTCTCTGAGGAGGAGGCAGTTGAGCAAAAACACAAGTGAAGTGAAGGAGGGAGCCATGCAAGGTTCTGGGGGAAGGGCATTCCATAGCAGAGTCAACAGTGGTTACAAGAGTCAGGAACAAGGTTGGGCATTGGAGGGAAACCAAGAAGGCAACAGTGGCTAGAATGCAGGAAGCAAGGAGCGGCTTGGTAGAAATAGGAGTCTGGAGAAGTGGTCGGGCCAGATAATGGAGATCCTGGTGAGAAGCATGGACTGCGCTCCAGGAGCAGGAATCCTATGAGTCTAGGGCTAGCATGGTCTGCATGATGTCATTTTACAAGGACCACTCAGGCGAGAGCTTGCACGGGGGTGGAAGGTGACACGCAATCAGCATGGGATGTATTTCAGAGGGAGAATGAATAGGACTTGCTGAGATGAGCAGGATGTGAAATATGCAGAAGCAAGAAGTATCAAGGGTGACTCCTATTTTTTTCCAACCGAGCATTTATTCTCTGATAGGCATCTGGTAGAGCACAATCCGAGCCCCGTATGATGTGCCAGGCCTTCCCACCAGGTCATCAGAACCATCCTGCGCCGCAGATGCTGCTCCCCCCTCCCTCCGCTGTGTTATAGATGACAAGACCAAGCAAGGAGACTGAAGTGGTACCCATAGTAGCACACCCTGTAAATGGCGGATCCAGGATTTGGGGCAGACTTATGGTCCCACCTCTGACTTACTAAGCCAAGCTCAGTGGGATCTTGTCCCCAAGGCAGGTGTTAATGTAATCGTGCTGCTGTCTATGCTGGGTCTGGTTTTGCGGTGTCCCTCCAACCTCTGCCTCCACACACATATGCATGCACTCATGCACACGTGCACACGGACACACACACACATGCACGCACACGTGTACTGCATACACATGCACACAGACACAGAGGTGCACACATGCCCAGACACATGAATGTTGTGCGCACACATGTGATGCAGACACACGCATGCGTACGCACACATGCACACAAGCACACACACACCAACCTCTGGCCCCTTTCCTCTGCTGCTTCTTTATCTTACACTATGAGCCCAGCAGGGGGTTCAGCACGTTAAAATAGCTACCACTCCATCACCTTCAGAGGTACGTTGGACTCGTCTCTTAGTGGCTCACGGACATCCAGAACTGCTTCTGCACAGCAGGAGCGTCTCTCTGAGCCCTCTGCAGGGGCTGCAGTGTTCCCGAGATCCCTCAGATGGGGCTTGGGGGATCACTGGGGCCCTTCCTAAGGCTCCTTTCGTGGCACCTTGCCACTGGAGTTGTACAAAAAACACAGCTGGTGGTGCCAAGAATCTTTCCCAGGCTGCCACCTTCGCCTGGTGGGCCCTCTGCTGGCTACCTACCAGTGAGGGCCCTAGAACCACACTGCCTGAGTTCAAACCCTAGCTTGACCACTTACTAGCTGTGTACCGTTTGGGCCAGAAGCTCAATTCCGTAAGCCTCAATTCCTTCCGCAGACTGCTGACCATAGAGTCCCCAACACAAGGGATTCTTGAGAGAATTAAGTGCTTGGATTGGTGTCCAGCACATATAGTAAGCGCTAGACCATATTATTGTTATACTGACAACCTCTTTCTGAGATTGATCCTGACAAAACCTCCCTCTACTTCCAAGCAAACCAGAGAAAATAATTCCAGTTTGTGTCCATGTCTCCTCTCCTTTATCTGTTGTTCTGTTTTAAAGCTTATTATGACCTACTTAAAGTTTGTTTTACCTTCCATCCTCAGCTTTAAGCCCACTTCTTTCTTTTCACCCTCCAGCCACTCCGGCTTTCCTGTCTGTCTAAGTTATATTCCTGCCCCAGGGCCTTTGCACATCCCTCTAAGTCAAAAACTGTGTCTAGGAATAAGACATCTGAAGTGGGAGGATAAGGATTTGAACCCAGGCCCTCAGGTCACAGAGACTGAACACTAAACCACTACACCAGTGGCCTCCCTCCTCTCTCCTGCCTTCCCATGATGCCATGGATCCCACCTCTAGGGCACATCCTTTGGATGTATAAATATCTGATGAAGGTCTGTTTCCCCTGGACTGAGAAATCCATGCGGGCTGGGCCGAGGTGCACTTCGCTCATGCCGCAACCCTGGTGCCCGGCGCTTAGCCCTTAGTACATATTTATGAACCAATGGGTGAATGTCTGCCAGCCTCTGCTATATACGTGAGCCCCAGGCTCAGAGACTGTGTCTTTTCATCTTTATATCCCCAGTGCTCAGCCAAGTGCCCAGGCCCGGAAGTCATCACTGTGCTCACTGAATTGAAACTGACCAATTTCCAGAGTGTTCGCCAGCCACCCTACCTGATGTGCCCCACTTGCATGTGAGCAACTACTGCCCCCAAATACCCACATGCATTCCTGCCTCCATACCTTGTTCATTCCGTTCCTTCTTCCCAGGACGTCTTTCCTCTTTCTCCATCTGCTGGAAATTTCTGCACAGCCTTCAAGGCCCTGGGTAGACAAGCCCTCCTCCACCCTCCCCTCCAGCGCAGGTGTTGGGCTCTCTCCTCTGCAGGCACGTTCATACCACTGGTTGTGCCCATTGTGATTTTTTCTTCCTGCTAAACTGTGAGCCTCCTGAGGGCAGAGTCTGTCTTATTCACTTCTAACCCCAACCTGGGAGCCTCTCACCAGGGATTCCCAGAGAACGTGTGATGTGTCAGGGGAAAAGATGAGCAGTAACTCAGGCTGACTAGCCATCCCCCCAACCACCACCAGTCCTCCTCGATAGCGGGCATGCTTCACAGAGAGCTCTCACCGGGCGGGTGCTGTTAGTCCCATTTTACAGAGGGGGAAATAGAGGACAGAGAGGTCAAGTTGCTTGTCCAAGAATAAAAGAGAAATTGCTCAGCCTTAAGCACCTGCTGGTGAGTGTGGATGTTGCCACCCCGAAGGGTGCAGATGGGAGGCGCTGCTGTGGCCCCTCCTTCCCTCTCCGCAGAGCTGCCCACGCTCGCCATCCTCTGTTCCAGAGCACACGACAGCCTATCAGGAGCACGGCACCCCAGGAGCTGAGGAAGAACACGCTTCCCTGACATTTCTGGGCACCAAAGCCTGCCTTTGTTGGTGGCAACCAGCAAACCCTGGAGCGTGAAGGGGGGAGAGCCCACTCTTGGGCAGAGATTTGGAGCAGCCAAGAAGGCAGGAGAAGGGCTCTTGGGGAAGTCTAGGTGGCAGGTCACGTTCTGTCCCCATGGGGGTGCCAGGTCCCACAAAGCTCACCATGCTGGGTTTATTTACAGGCTCAGGTGGTGAGGCATGAGCCCAGTTTCCAGACTCCACGCAGCGGCAGGAGAATCAACTTTCCTGCTGAGTGGGGCAGGGCTGGGGCATGCGGGGACCAGGGCATATCGAGATGGGATTTGGCATCGCCGAGTCTCAGCTTCCCTAAAGAAAATGAGCCTGGACACAAAGGGACATGGGAAAACCAGGAGAAACAAAACATGAGCAACTTAGCCTGGTACCTCCCTTGACCCTCAGATCCCATACGACTCCCTTCCACCTTCCATGCCAGGCCTGGAGGCGGCTCCTCCCCAGAAGGGGTGCCATGCCGGGTCGGGGTGCCTTTGTGAGGTGGGAACTGCTCACAGAGAGGCAGGGGTCTCCGCTAGGGCCCCAGCCCTCCCACACTCCTGTGTTCATGTCCTATTGCTGCTGTCCCAAATCACGGAAGACAAAGTGGCTTTAACAACACGAATGTACTAGATCCTACTGTCCTGGAGGTCAGCATCTGACACAGGTCTCACTGGGCTAAAGTCGAGGTGTCTGCAGGCACCAGGGAGAATCTGCTTCCCCTATTTTTCTAGATTGGAGGGGCTGCCCACATTCCTTGGCTGATGGCCCCTTCCTCCATCTGCAGAGCCCACAGTGGCCAGCCGGGTCTTTCTCTCGGCTCATCATTCTGACCCTGACCCTTGGCCTCCCGGGTCCACTTGTAAGGACACTTGGGATCGCCTAGGGCCCACCCAGATATCCTTGGGTAATGTCTCTACTTTAAGGTGAGCTGATCCACAATTTTTATTCCATCTGCAGACTTAATATCCCTTTGCCGCGTAAATGATGGTCACACATTCCAGGGATTCGGATGTGGATATCTTTGGGGGGCCATTACTCTGCTGGCACACCTCTCACCCAGATCCAGCCATTCCCTGGGGGACAGGCAGCTTCACACAATTATCTCATGTCTTCCTCCCGACAGCCCTGGGGTGTCAGGGATACCACACCTCTTCCTGAGGATGTGACCCTGGAGAACCAGGCCACCTATGACTTTCGGGGGCCTGGGGCACTTCTGCCTTCTTTCATAAAAAAGGCTTTAAAAGCACCTTTATAGACATGAACATAACCAGGGTAGATTACATTCTTCTTTTATTTCTGATTTTTTTTAAGATTTTATTTATTTATTCATGAGAGAGAGGCAGAGGGAGAAGCAGGCTCCCCGCCGAGCAGGGAGCCCGATGTGGGACTCAATCCCAGGACTCTGGGACCACGACCCTAGCCGAAGGCAGACGCCCAACCATCTGAGCCACCCAGGCACTCTCTTTTATTTCTAATTTTAAAAAGAAATTAAAACATTGCACGGGCCCCTAAGAGTGCCATGGGCTCTCAGCACCGTGCCCACAGTGCCAGATGGATCAGCAAACCCTGGGGACTGGAGAAGGAATGCCCAGGGTCACATGGCCAGCAAGAAGCAGAGCCAGGGCTCATGTCTGGGGTGACTCCAGGACCGTGCTCACTTCTCCAATCACCGCCCCCACTCCTTTAGTATCCAAACAACTCAGAGCCACAGGAACACTAAAGATTATGGGCCAGAGGCTCTTATTTGATGGAGATCCATGCGCCCAGAGAGGGATTGCTGTGTTCTCAGGGACACACAGCAAGTCAGTGCTATAACCAGGATGAGGACCTGGTCTCCAGACTGTCCATCGGGGCTCTTCCCCAAACCCCTCTTTCTTCCACACACCAATCCCTCTGATCTGAGAAGGAGCCCAGCTCCACCCCCACCCCGTATGCACACACACAAATGTGTACACACAAACACACACCTCTCTCTGTCATCACATGCAATGTCAACCTTCACCACTGCTGGGTTGACGCTTCTTGATATCTGAGCTGGTTAGGATCCACCCAATGTCCTCGTTTCACAGATGGGGAAACTGAGGCTGGAACAGGGCCTGACCTAAAGCCACTCCGCAGATCACCGAGACAGCCAGCACTCCAGCCTGACCCCAGTCCCGGGCTCTCTGCCCTGAGGCCACCTTGCTTACACGTACCTCTCTGCGGTTGATCCCAGATGTCAGGCTGCAGCCCGAGGGGTCTCCCTTGGCCCTCACCCAGCCCACAGGGGCAAAAGAATATCGTGTGACCAGAAGATCCTGAAAGAGTAGTTGCCAAGTCCTCAGCGTCCAGACTTGGCACAGTGGCTGCCTTCAGCCCAGACCCAGAGCAAGAAAAACCAGTTCTAGGAGGCCACCCTCCTGCCCTGACTTGATCTCTGCAGAGGTTGGTTGCCCAGGCTGGAGGCACTGGGCCGAGCCTGGGGTTCAGGCCTCACACTGCAGAGTGGCAGCACCCCCCCACCAATTACCTCTGGTTTCCACTCCATGTCATTTGTCCCTTCTGAGCCTCAGTTTCCCCACCTAGGAATGGTCATAGTACCTACCTCTCGGGGTTGTTGCTGTTTGGGATCAGTGCATGGCACTTGGTGAAAGCAAAATAAATATTACAACTTTCTATGTAACCATTAGTGATGGTTAGTTGTGATACACAAAGGAACAAATGCTTAAGCTGGATCCTGAAGACCAGGAGGTAGCATTGGGCTGGCAAAGGACTAGCACAGCTCCCAGGGGAATGGCGCAGGGGCAGAAGCCAAGCCAGAGAGGAAATAGAAGTTGGGGCCCCGACCGGCGACCCCCGTGGCCCCCAGCGCACAGTGAGTCTCAAATTCTCCACCTGCTATCTCTGCACTGGGGGAACCAACTTTCAGGATCTTGATCACAGGGGAGATTTCCCAACTCCCCGCCCATGTTACACATGGGGAAACTGAGACCCAGCGAACAAGAGCCACCTGCCCAAGAACACACAAAGATTTCATGATGACGCCAGGACTCCCACCCAGAGCAACCTGACTTTTGAAGGAAATGATTGACCACGAGCCTTCCACTCAGCTCTCCCAGGAACGGTTTTTTCTTTTCTTTTGTTTTATTTCCAAGCCTTAGCCAACATCAACTCAACACAGTTGACTTGTCCCTATAGCCCTGGGGAATAACTCAAAGAAAAGAACGGATTGCCGAGCTCAGAGATGGCAGCCAGCCCCACTCCCCTGTGGCACCCATGTCACCCCGACAGAGCCCCCTGCTCTGGCCACTATCATGTACTTTCATCCCAGCCCGGCTGCTCCGCTTGTTCCTACCTCCGAGCCTTTGCACAAACTCTTCTGCCTCCCAGAATGCCTTTCTTCAGCAATTTCTTGGGGAAGCCACATCCCCTCCTTCCAGATGCAGCCCCTTCCAGCCTCCCTTGTTGGTTCTTGGCCCTGAGGGTACCAGCTCATCGCCTCTCAGTATCTAAACCAATGAAAGGCTCAATCTGGGCTGTATTTGTTTGCTCTTGTCAACATGGTAACTCACCTGTTCTCATTTATTCATTTGTATTCGACAAATGTTTATGGAAGACCAAGCACGAGCCAGACTCTCCCCGCATGCGCAGCCTGCCCTCCAGATGCGTACCTTCTCGTGGAGAGGGAGTCACACGGGACCTCACTGCAGTTGTTGGGTGCTGAGCCTCGCTGGGGGTTGGACAGGGGCCCTGTCTCTGTCTCAGGCTCAGGGTACCTTCCCAGCCAGGCACCTGGCCAGCCGGGAAAGGGTCTCTCCCATCTCTGCCAATTCAGGTTGGAGATAAAGATTGCTGGAGTTTCCTGAGCCATCTTGGCATCCCCTCCTGGGCGGCCGCGGGGCTTGGGGGATGACAATCCCAGCTCCTCCACCTTTGAGCTGAGGGATCTGGGCAGGGTCACCTCCCTTTGGGGCCTCCGTTTCTCTTTTGTGAAACAGCACTCAGGGCTCCTCGCTCACGGGTTTGCTGTGGAATGGGGGCAGCAGCCTGCCAACACACGGGGCAGGGAGGACAGTTGCAAGGGGCGGGGTCCCTGAGCTCACTCCAGTGCCGAAAGCCACAGCACTGGCACATGGGTCCCCTCTGCGTGGATTTGGGGCATCATCTCCCTCTGTGCGGTCTCTGTGTAGCACAAGAGGGTTGGACTGCGGGCCTCCGAGGTCCCTCTCGACTCTGGGAAGCTCCGGTTACTGGCAAAGGGGGCCCACTGCCTAGAAACCGTGGACTTGGAGGCTCTTCCCTGAGAGGTTTGTGCTTCATCTGCCCGCCGCCCCCCCCAACACCGGGCTCTCGGGCCACGATGGAAATGAAAACACAACTCCTCCGAAGAGGCAGAATAAAATAAGCAGCGTTCACCTGTTCACCTGTCGCCAGCTAGAGGAATGTGAAGCAAAACCATTGGGCAAGCGACCCCACCACCCAGCATCACAGAGCCCAGAGCACGGGGCTGGGACACAGTCTTTGAATCACAGCACCTGGGAAATTAGAAGGCAGAACAGAAAAGCACCGTGCTCCTGGGAAGTGGTGATAATGGTTGATAAAGCTCCCCCCCCCCACCTGGGGGACGTGGACAAGGAAACACAATGTAGGCTCCCCCTTCTCCAAATTGAAACGAGCCCCTCTCCTTTCCGCTGTTCTTGGTGACTGCTGATGGGGCGAGCCCCACACCTTGCATTATCTGGAATGTTCCCATCAAGGGAAGTCCTGCCTTGGTTCCTATCTCAATCTTTCTGGCTGTAAGGCCCAGAACTCATTTGGTCCCCATGTCATTGCTGCCCAGTTGGACACTAAGCTAGCCACTTCAACGCCCCCCCCCCCATATACTTTCAAGCGCTTAGAACCATCCCTGTGCCTAGAGCTCTTGATTATGGCCCCCAGCCTCAGGGACTTTGCACCCCATGGGCCCTTTGTGTCAACTGTGCTTTCCCTACCTTGTTTACCTGTCAAATCCCTTAAGACTCAGCTCTGGGAAGGCCTGATCCCCCAAAACCTGGGCTCTTTCCTCCTTGTTTCCATAGCACCCCACGATTTGCTCTGATATGATCCTCCCCCACTCGACTGTGAGCTTCTGGAGGGCCGGGTTGGGCCTAAAAGGGCAGAGGGGAAGATATTTGGAGGGGTGGGGCTGAGCCTGCTAGCTGGGGAGGTTTGGGCCTCTTTGGACTTCCGTTTCCCTACCTGCAAAGTGGGAACAACCCCTCTACCAGTGGACTTCACGTTGGCCCAGGAAATTGATACTGACTTCTGTAACCAGCAAACCTCAGCGGCTCAGCCGAATACCAGCTCGCTGTCCCAATCTTACCTGGGCTGGGGGAGGGGCGGGCTGGGACATGGGACCTCTGAGGTCACCACTGCAAGGGTAGCAAGGAGGGGAAGCAGCGCACCGGTTCTTCCCTGACTCAACCCAGCAGCCACTTGGGTCAGCTCAGCTTGCCCTTCCTTGGCCCCTGTTCCATCAAATGTTCCCCCCCCCTCACTGCAGGGGGGGTCTGGGAAATGTTTTCACTTCCAGATGCCCAGGAAGAGGAAATGAACCCGGATTTGGTGGAACCCCCATAGCCTTGTCCCAGCCACAGTGTTGTATGAAGATTAAATCATGAAGAATATGGAGTTCTTCGCCCAGTGGTTGGCACATAGTAGGTGCTCAGTGAAGCTCTTTGTTCTCCATTTGTTTCTCCCTCCCCAGAACCAGGCCCAGGTCTGGCCCCTAGCATCCTATGGATGGACACTTGGTACAGGGACTCTGGCCCCTGGCCTGGCTTCCCCAGCCGGTCTCCCTGCAGCATCGCCCTGCCCAGTTCCTTCTGGCTCTCTGCAGCTTGGCTGGGGCCACTCTCTCCACCTTCTGCACCTGAGTGGCTATCTCTTTGCAGAGCATTGATTTGCACTCAGCCCCAGCAGCTCTAAGGGGCCAGCGAGGCCCCTGGCTGCACGGAGTTAGCTCCATTTAGAGGCTCAGGGCTGTGGAACATAAACCTGTCTTACCTCTCAGGGGTCAGCACCAGCTCTCTTGTCTCTGGGAGAGTCAGCTGGGGACTCTGGGCTGTGGCAGCTCCTCTCCCAGGAGAGCCGTACAGCTCCCCCAGCTCCTCCCTGCTGGCTCAGGCTCCTAGTTCCTCCAGCCCCACTCGCCACTGGGCCTGGGCGGGAGAGGATCTCTGCTTCTCTCCTTCCTGGTGGTCTCTTGAGAAGAGCAAGGGACGTGGGGGCCCAGAGAAAAGTGGGCCTTAATGCGCTATAATTCACCTGATCACCATGACAATTTATATAGTAGCAGGTTTTATTGGCCCCATTTTACAAATGAAGAAATTGAGCTCAGAGGTCACAAAGCAGTGATTTCGACACTTATCTGTCCAGGAACTTTTTTTTTTTTTTTTTTTTTTGCACGGAGTAACCCAAAGCACACATTTATTTCAAAACACACCACCTTGAGTTGGTGTCATTTCTTACCCCCAAAACCAATCTGACAAATACTCCCAAAAGCTCAGTATGCACCTTCCCCTGACTCAGGAATAGGCTACCCGGAGCCAGAGGACTTCCAGAATTTGCAGGTGAAATAGTATGAACAAGGATCTGTAACTCCCAGGGGAGCCTCAGAGGGACCTGAGACCCAGAGACCCAGAGAGAGTGAAGAACTGTTACCCTGGCTGGAGTCCCTGGGGAGAAGGCCCAGTTTTGATCTGGGGTTTTTGAGAAAGTGAGCAGAACGGCAGAGATGTGGGCAAGCGTGCCATGAGTGGGAGAAATGGCCTGTGCGACAGCAGGGAGGAGGGGACAGTAAACGGATGAGCTTGGCTGGAGCAGAACGGGTGTTTGGGAACAGAGACAAATGAGGTTGGGCCGTCAAAGGGACCTTGGAGAACAGGCTGAGGTGTTTAGATTTGATAGGGGAGGCCATGGGGAGCCACGGGACATCCTGGAGCCTGCACGTGGAGAAGGCAGAGGGGAGCCACGAGCTGCTAGGATGGGGCTCTGCGGACGGCCAGACCCAGAGAGCTCGCTGCCCCTGGTAGAGCACGCCGGGCTGGCAACTGTCAGGAATCCCACAGCAGGAGGAGGGAGCAGTGACAGGAGAGCAAGACAGCCTGGCCGGAAGCAAGTCCCTTAGACATAAAGTTGCCTGGTTGGAAGCTCAGGTGCCTCATTTCCTAGCTGTGTGTCTTGGGGCAAATAACTTAACCCTTCTGGGCTCCTTCCTTGTACAATGGGGATAACCCCGCCTGCTCGGGAGAGTTGCGGAAATTGGCTTAGATGAGAACCTACCTCTGAAGCACTTCAGAGCAAGGCACACCTCCAGCCCTCGACCATGATGGGTTCTCTTCTGATCCGTCAATATAGTCTATAAACACTTAGCAATCCCTGCTATGCACCTCCAGCAGGTGTCCTCCTAGGCATCCTAACGTGTTTTCTGACAATAATCCCATGGATGGATGGCGTCACATCCATTGGAGAGAGAAGGAAGCAAAGGCACAGAGATTTTGACAGTCAGAAACCATGGTGATATCTATTAAGGTTATTACAAGAGCTCAGATGTCACAGGGGCAGCGACAAAGGTGGGACCTCTCTCTGACCCCGGGTGGAAGAAGCCACATTGTCTTGAGGCTATTCGAGGTCATATAGTGGGGACTATGGGTGGGTGGGGTACTGATCCAAGTATTTATAGTGCTTCCCGTAGGGATCTGGTTAGCAGGAGGATTTTAGGCTGGTGAGGGGCCTGAGGTCCTGCCTGCTAACAAGGGTTTCTGGAAAATGTCTTTGGGGTCAAACAGACTTAGCCCCGGGCAAGAAACTGGGCCTCCGTGTCCTCCTCTCTAGAATGGGTCTTACCCCTGCTGCAGGGCGGGTGCCAAGGTGGAAGGAGATGGTGCCTACAGCCTCAGCAGAGCCCAGGGCCTAACACAGAGTGGGTGCTCCAGAAATACTGGCTCTTAGAACTGGCTCCGGGCCCTCGTGAAAGCTCTATCCCTTCACACGCAGGCGGTGGGCCTGCTGCACAGGATGCTTCCTCCGCCTCCACTCATCCCACCCCGGGAGCAAAAATCACGATGCACTCTGCCATCTCCAATGGCACCCATGAATCGTTTCACGTTCAATTTCCCCATCAAATTCGCAGGCACGTATCAAAGGCCATTATTCCACTTCCTAATGGTCTATGCAGTGGAATTGTAAGTAGGACATTTCTTCACGCCCTTGGCATTCCCGACTCGTTGAAACTCCCTTCCCTGCTGACTACAGCCCACCTTGTCCTTTCCAAAACCCTGACAGCACCCAGCCCTGGCCTCTGCTTGTCCCACAACAGAAGGGAACTTCAGTGACCTGTCTCCTTGGAAAGCAATGGTAGCCTCCCTTGGGTTTCTGTGGAAGTCAACTTTAGCAGCAGACCACACAGTAGGCTGGATGGGTGCAGGGCCAAGGTCAAAGAGCAGACGGATCTGAGCCTCACCTGCGCACTACTCACCAGCTGTGGGACCTGGGGCAAGATCACCTCTCCACTTGGAAGTTCCGGTGCCCTCACCTATAAAATAAGGATGACAGTGCCGACCGCACAGGGCAGGAGAATCAGAAGGGCGCGTCACACAAACAACCGGGAGAGGGTTTTATGGAGGTCACGTGACTAGAAGGCTGGATGGGAGGGGTGAGTTGGCACCTGAGGCTCAGCAGGTGACGATCACCAGGGTGGGTCCCCCAGGGTCCCGGCTGGGCCTCACCTCGGCTGTTTCAGATTCCTGACCGAGGTGGTAGCCTCAGTCGCTTAACTATGGTGCCAGCATCCCAGGACGGAGCTGAACAGGGGCCCGGGGGGGCAGCAGAGCCCAGGGGAATATTCTATATTTTACTGCCTGGTGAGGCAGGGCACTGGCCTAGCAGAGGGGCGCACAGTTGGAGGACCCTTGTGATACTAAGCTTCCAGTCCACAAGTGGCAGATCGGACAGAGGGGGTCCTGGGGGAGTGGCAACCAAGCTAGTGGGGTGGGGAGAGTGGCTCTTCCCCAGCCAGAATGGAAATATTTCAGTATTTAATGACCCATGCAGATGGGGCAGTACACGCCAGCCAGGGGTGCAGCCTGGGGGTGCTGAGCAAAAGGAAACCCATCATGTGTCAAGGAGAGGTTGTTGAGGAAAGCCCCTGGGTTAAGTGTAAAGAACCACCACTGCACCACCAAATACTTACTGTGCGCCCTCCGGATGAGTAGGAATCTGTCCTTGACCTCTTCCTCCTCCACCCCCGGGGGCCCAGTTAGATACCCTGTGTTCTATCTAGTCCCAGCTACACAGACTTTCCCTCCCTAGGCCTTGGCCTCTGCATCAGTCAGACCAGGTCCTTTAATCGCTGACACTTGGGACTCAGAAGCTCTGCCCTCTCCCTCCTGTGTGTGTGCATGTGCACACGGGGGTGTGTGCACATGGGGGTGTGTGCACACGGGGGTGTGTGCACACGGGGTGCACGTGCGTGTATGTGTGCGTGTGTAAGAGGCCATAGTCCTCCCTGTCTCCCTCTCTGCACAGACACCGAGATACCTGCACCCACCTCCTCCCGGCCTCGGGGCCCCCACTCAGGGCCTTACCTGGAGTCAGCGCCCACCTTGGGAAACGCAGACCCTTGGCGCTGAGCAGACCATAGGTGGGACCGGCACCACCGAATTCGAAGCCAACCACTGGAAGATGGGGCTGTTTGTTTGCATGGCACGCATTCAGCTCCAACTGTTTTATCCACCCCCTGAGCCAAACCCAGACTTCTCAATTGGTCCTGCGGGCACCAAGAGGCCAGATTGGCGCCACGCACGCACCCTCACCGAAGCCCTATACAGACTTCCAATTATCTTTTAATTTCGCTCCTGTCTTCATTTGTTCATTTCACTTTTTCCAAACAGACTGGGGTGGGGGAGGGGGTGGGGAGCTGTAATTTCTGGAGCTTGAAGCCTGCTCGTGGGAGTGTGGCGTTCACCAACCGGCAGGATGGGATCAGACCTCAGGAGAGAGCTGGAAGCTCACTCCCAACTGCCCTGCAGGGGATCTTACCTCCTCTTAGAGGCCCCGAAGTCCTTGTTCTTTTGTCTTCCGGGCTTCTGACTGTCTAGTAGCTATAGCCTCTGATTTTCTGTATGGTGGACAGGCTACAGCGAACACCCAGGATTAGCTAGTTCCTAGAGGCAGCAAATGACTCACCCAGGAGCGCCCCCTTTCATATGCAAATGAACCCATCCAAAGGGGAGCCACAACCGCCTGCTTTATCAGACTCTCCTGGGGCTCTCCTACACCAGGGCCAATATTCCCCTGTCCCAGTGACTCTAGGACCAGGTAGGAGACAAAGAAAGACAGTGCTGGGGCCCCCTGAAATTATTCAAACTAGCTGATCCTAAATCTATTCACCTTGCCTCGCCCACTCCTTCCCATGAAGAACCACAATCAGGGGCGCCTGGGCGGCTCAGTCGTTAAGCGTCTGCCTTCGGCTCAGGTCATGATCCCAGGGTCCTGGGTTCGAGCCCCATATCGGGCTCCCTGCTCAGCAGGAAGCCTGCTTCTCCCTCTCTCACTCTCCAAGCTTGTGTTGCCTCTCTCGCTGTGTCTCTCTCTGTCAAATAAATAAAATCTTTAAAAAAAAAAGAAAAGGAAAGGAAAACCACAATCACACTCCCATTCTGTCCTCTGGCTCCATCTGCCTCTTTCCTGACCCCAGTGCCTCCCCATGAGGCCCTGCATGGTGTGGCATGGGGGACCCTCTTGGGAACTGTAAGTAACAACTCTCTTTTCTGTGGCAGGTGTCTCGCAGAATGGAGGGTGCACAGCAGGAAGCCTCATTGAATGGGGGCTCCTCTGGCCTTGGCTGTCTCGGCAGGTGTTTCGGCAGGTGTTACTCCGGGCCTCCCACAAGGGAAGGTCACAGGAAATGCCACACCAGGAGTCAAATCAGTGCCATCTAACTCACACACACCCCCACATACACGGCCTGCACCTGCCCCAAGCCCCAATCTGGAGATGTCCAGACACCGTCACGTCTGTCAGGCCTCCGTGTGCTCAGACCTGTGATTTCTCTCCTCTTGGCCTTCCCTGTTCGGGCCACATCCATGCTCTGCGCTATCCCTGTGCACTCTCCCACGGAAACCTTCGCCAACGAGCATCGTCACTCCCCACCGACCTCCTGCTCGGCAGTGTCTTCCTGAGGTGGCAGTCTGCCAAGGTGCCAGGGCCATGTGTGTCTCTGTAAACTGTCGCTGCACCAGCAAGGGGCGTGGTACATGGTGAGCATCTGGTGAATATTTGTTCAATCAATCCATCCACACCCCCCTCCTTCCTTTATCAATACTTGATGCTAAACACCTCTTTCTGGAATAGTCTTTTGACCTCTCTTCTGATGACCTTCACTCTAGTCTCCCTGGCCATCCACTGGCCCGTGGTACTTTGTCAATAAGCACCTGTTGACAAATCACCTCATTAATTTTTTCCTCCATGATCCCTTGTGGCTTGATCATATCTCGGGTGCATGTGCCATCATATGAATCAGGATATAGGTTCTCTCAGGGCTGGGACTGTGTGTCTTCTGCTCCCAGCCGCCCCCCCCCCACCATGCCCCTGCCACCCCAGGGGACTGGTTTGGCCACACCCAGTGCCTGGGAGCAAGTTTCCAAAGGGAAAGAGTGATTGTCTGACTCAAAGGGTTTACACTGGAGCCACAAAGAAAGTGACTCCTGGTGCAGTGGAGTCTTTACTGGGGGGGAAGCAGCATGCCCAAGGGGCTGACACCCTGCTCACTCAGTGGCATCTGAGAGGACAATGCCAGTTCACAGCATTGTCACCAAACAGGCGTGCCATAAGTCTTCCCCTTTCCAAGGGTGTGGGAGTCCCAAAGCTGCCCCTACCACCAAAATGGTAACTTGGCCAGTGGGGGACCCGCAAAGACCTGGATTTGCCGTTGGACAAATCACTTCTATTACCCTTTACCCCTTTATACCTTGTCCTCCTCTTCCCAGAGGAAGAGGAATGATCCATGCAGCCAGAGAGACCTGGTCATACATCAAGACTCCGCCATTCACAATCTACGTGACATTGGCGGACCCCTCCGAGCCTGTGTCCTCACCTGTAGAATGAGGGTTATGACAGCATCTACCTCCCCCGATTACGGGAAGATGAAATGATTTTACTTACGCAAAGTACCCAGGACCTCACTCCCCATTTCCTGTTATTCGTCCTGATGAAACAAGGTGCTCACCCACCTCCTTGGCACGAAGAGGAATTCTCAGCAGACAAATAGCAAAGCTCACTTACTTTTTAATTCCTAGACCCATGGAAGTCTCCAAGGTGATTGTCAAACCAGGGATTTCCTGGGAGATACCGCAAACTTACTGAATCAGAAAGTCTGAGGAGCAGAGAGGGGAAGAATGAAGGGGGGGAAATCGGAGGGGGAGGCGAACCATGAGAGACGATGGACTCTGAAAAACAAACCGAGGGTTCTAGAGGGGAGGGGGTGGGGGGATGCGTTAGCCCGGTGATGGGTATTAAAGAGGGCACGTTCTGCATGGAGCACTGGGTGTTATAGGCAAACAATGAATCATGGAACACTACATCAAAAACTAATGATGTAATGTATGGTGATTAAAATAACATAATAAAAAAAATAGAGAGAAAAAACTAAAAAAAAAAGAAAGTCTTCTTCAGACTTTCAGCAGAGCTTGGAAATGTGCATTTCTGCCAAGCACCCCAGGGCTCCGGTGCCTGTTATCTTCAGAATCACTATCTTGACCATGAGGGAAAGAAAACGGGGGACCCCGCTGCCGGTCGCCCCCGGAACAAGCTGTAGAAGGCTGTCTCCCGGGGAACCATATACCTGGTAGGTGAAGTCAGGTCTGCAAAACTCTGGACTCTGGAAACAGGGATACAAGTCCCCAGTTACAAGCCAACTGACATAAGCTTGGAGCTGCCATAAAATAGGAGGTGGCAATTGCATCTCTCCTGAACGGGATGGTGGGCATCAGATGAGATTCATCCAGAGTGCCCCCCTCCATCCTACCCCTGGAAAGGCACAGAACATGCTGGTAGTTGCCCCCGCTGTGCTCGGCCCCATTCAGGCCAAGGGATCAGAGTCTCCAACACAGGGGGATCAGGCAGTGCTGGACCTGCCTGCCGGGCACGTCAGCCACTTTACCTGCTGGCCCCAAAGGCAGCCCTGCCCTGAACTCTGGGTGCCCTGGGAGGACCTTGGTCCGGGGAGGGGCAGAATTGAATCTGTGCTTCAGGTCCAGCTGGTGACAATTCATATGCATGATAATGACCCCGAGGAGGAGGAGGAGGAGGAAGAGGAGAGGAAGAAGAGTGGCTGATATTTTGTGAGCTTTCACAAGGTGGAGCTCAGCACTGTGGGCTGTACGCACACCAACCACAACCTTATGAGGTGCGTGTGCTGTTATCCCCCGTTTACTGATGAAGGAACTTAGGCACAGAGAGGGGAAGTCACTTGCCTAAGGTCACACAGCTGGCAAGGGGCAGAGCCAGGTAGTCAGTCTGGATCTGGAACCCACATCCCTGGTGAGATGGGGGCGGGTGAATCTCCCTTGCCTCTCACCAGAGGACGTTGTCTGTTTTCGAGGGCAAGGATGTGCCCCACGTCTCTCCCTGATCTGGGCACTAACACCCGGTGCTTTCCCCATCTGCCCTCAGGAGGGCCAGAGGGAGGGCAGAGGCATTCAAAGCCGGGTCAGGTGGCTTGGCTGCAGTCCGGGGCTCAGCTGTCCCTGCTGCTAATTGCGGACCTCCCCGCCCGGACCAGCAGAACCCATCGGGAAGGAAACAGACAGGGAGACCCTCAAGCCACACCTGCCACAGCTCCACCCGTCTCACAGTTCACCACACCCACAGTCGTAGCCCAGTGGATTTGCAAAAGAGAAAATAAAACACACACACAAATAATAACCAACCCCGTGCATTTCCTGGAATCAGATGACTGTGTGGTCAAGAGCTTCCTCCCTCTTTGTGTGCATGCCAGACACTGCTAACATCCTCCAACAGCTGCTGGTTCAGGTGGCTGATCACAAGCTCAGCCCTGGGGCACAACCCCCACCCCCACCTCCAGGAAAAGCATCGAAGGATCCGGGGAGGGCAGCGCCGAGATCTGCTGGCCCTGAGCCCCAGTGGCCACCATCTGCCAGCTCAAGGTCACCTTGGCTCCGACTCCCCCAGCTGACCGGCCCCTGGCTGGCCAGAGCCAGCCCAGAACCCCCTCCAGCTCCGCTCCGCAGGAACCAGGAATCGGCCCCTATTGGACAATCATTAATCGGATTCTTGACATTCTTCAGTCCCAGGGCGGCTTTGGGAAGCATGCTCCCCGGAAGAGGAGGAGTGGAGGCCCAGGACTGGCATTTGGACATGCAGCTGACAGGCAAGGTGGTGCTGTCCGCCGCTGCCCTGCTCCTGGTGACCGTGGCCTACAGGCTGTACAAGTCGAGGCCTGGCCAGGCCCCACGGTGGGGCAGGAACGCCAAGGCTGAGGCCAATGAGGAGGCCGAGGACTCCGGGCAGCCTGCGGTCCAGGGGGCTGCCCCCGGGGCGCCGCACTGGGCGCTGAGACGCCGGAGGGTAAGCAAGGAGACCAGAGAGGTGCCAGGCCGTGGCTGGGAGAATCAGGGAGACTCCCAAGTCCTGGCAACAGGACGCTCTCCCGAAGACTCAGAAGCCCAAGTGGCTCGGGAGCCCGCGGAGAAAGGCGCTGGTGAGGAAGGGGGTGGGCGGCACCCAGACTCTGAGCTGGCGCCTCCTGGCTGCAGTGGCTGGGAAGCCGGGACAGCTGCTGGCCCTACGCCCGAGCGGCCCCACCACCTCCATTTGGGCAGCGAGTCCCAGAGCTCCCGCGCTGGCCTCGCCACAGCAGCCGGCTGCAGTGAGGGCGGCGAGCCTGCCCTGTGGCCGGACAGTGGTCCCCCAGGGCAGCCAGGGCCCCTGGAGCAGGAGGCCGCTCCCACCAACTGGATGGCCCACGTGGAAGGCAAGAGCGACGTGAGCAAGAGCTGGGTCTTCACCCGCGTGACGGGGGTCCACAGGGAAGAGGCCATGGCCCTCCAGGCCACCATGGACATGGGCCTGACCCTGCCTCAGCAGGAGGGAGCTTCCAGCACCTCCTACATCTACTCTTCGGTGGCCCGGGTTTGTGTGGAGGAGAATTTCCTACAGGACAAGGGGGAGGGGGCCGGGCCCAGGCTGAAGGGCAAGGTGTACGATTACTATGTGGAATCCACCTCCCGAGCCACCTCCAAGGGCAGGCTGGCCCCCAGAACAGCTGCCCTGGCTGAGTGTCCAGCCCCCGTGCCACCACCAGGCCCCCTGGGAACAGGGGCAGCTTCAGGAGGCCAAGCCGCTGACCAGGAAGGTGGAACCGAGACACCCACCTGCCCCCAGCCTGTGCTGTCGCCCTCCACGCAAGGCTTCAGCAGGAAGGACAGCCTCCTCCAGATCCTGGAGAACCCAGAGCTCCAGCTGCAGCTCGATGGCTTTGGGGCCCCCACTCCATCCTGCCCAGACGGGAGTGCCCTGCCTGGCCGCCCCCTCCCCAGGGCTCCTCTCGGGGCCAGCTCCGCCGGAAGCAGCGGGGAGCCCCACATGCAGCTGGTGCCGGGGACCAATTTCGTCCACCTCCCACCGGCCCCTGGCTCTGCCCCAGGCTTCCACCTGGATCTGGGCAACTGCTGCCAGGTACTGACCTTGGCCAAGAGGCAGAAGCTGGAGGAGCTGCAGGAGGCAGCCTACAAGGTGATGAGTGACAACTATCTTCAGGTGCTGCGCAGCCCAGATGTCTATGGGTGCCTGAGCGGGACTGAGCGGGAGCTGATCCTCCGGCGCCGGCTGCGGGGCCGCAAGCACCTGGTGGTGGCCGATGTGTGCCCTCAGGAGGGCTCCGGCCGCCTCTGTTGCTATGATGAGGAGCGGGACGCCTGGCACCCGCTGGTCGGTCTGCCCCCCGAGGCTGTGTCCCGAGGCTGTGCCCTCTGCAGTCTCTTCAACTACCTCTTCGTGGTGTCTGGCTGCCAGGGGTCTGGGTGCCAGCCCTCCAACCGCGTCTTCTGCTACAACCTGCTGACGGGGATCTGGAGCGAGGTGTGCCCGCTGAACCAGCCCCGGCCGCACTGCCGGCTGGTGGCCCTGGATGGCCACCTGTACGCCATCGGGGGCGAGTGTCTGAACACGGTGGAATGCTATGACCCCCGCCTGGACCGCTGGACCTTCGTCCCACCGCTCCCCAGCGACACGTTCGCCCTGGCACACATGGCCACGGCATGCGCTGGTGAGATCTTCGTCACGGGTGGCACCCTGCGCTACTTGCTACTCCGATTCTCCGTCCGGGAGCAGCGCTGGCAGGCCGGCCCCACGGGGGGCGGCAAGGACCGCACGGCCGAGATGGTGGCGGTCAACGGCTTTCTCTACCGGTTTGATCTCAATCGCAGCCTGGGCATCAGCGTGTACCGCTGCAGCGCCAGCACCCGCCTCTGGTATGAGTGCGCCACGTACCGGACACCGTACCCCGACGCCTTCCAGTGCGCTGTGGTGGGGGACCTCATCTACTGCGTGGGGCGCCGGCGCACACTCTGCTTCCTGGCTGACCACATCTCGCCCAGGTTTGTGCCCCAGGAGCTGCGGAGCTTCCCCTCCCCGCAGGGCACCCTCCTGCCCACCGAGCTGACCCTGCCCATCCCTGATGTGCCTCAGACCAGGGTCTAGCTACCCACTCTGCCGGACTTGTCCTGCAAAACTGGGAAGCAAAAGGCACCCCCTGCCCGTCACTCCGTGAGCCATTTCTAGGAGAGCAGGCAGTTCAGGCATTTGGCCAGCAAGAGATGAATTCTAACCTTACCTCCCCCGCTGACCGGGGCCCTCGGATGTGTCTTTGCTGTCAGTGGGATGCAGAGATAGAACCAGGGACCGGTGCTCCGAGGCTGAGGGCAGCCACGCACGTGTGCAGGGATGAGTGCCACCTTGCTTCAAATCTGAATTCTTGGTGGAAAGGATGTCAGGGTCCCGCCAAAGTTCAGGCGCACAGCCTCATCCCAACCACAGTTCCCAGTGCCGGTTGACCCACAATAACCCCTCAAGCCGACCCCACCGGAGGTGGGCCAGCTCTCTATAGGCCACCAGGGCCGCTTCCTAAACACTGGCCACTGAGCCTTTACCTCCAGGGTTCCCAGAAGCACCAGGGACACAAAAGGAGGTGGTTCCGGCCGTGCCAAGAGCCCTGGGGAGCCCCCAGGGGCCTGGCCAGAGGAGAGATGGTTGGAGAAGTAGATCAGTGACCGTTGGTGCTGCCAATGGGACTCTTGCCTGCAGAGCAAATTGACCATTACCCACTTCACTTGTTCTCATTACCTAGAATTCTAGTATACTAGGAGGAGAAGGCTCCAATTAGCGGCCATTTGAAAACATACATCCTGTAGTGGTCCACAAAGAAGAGCCCCAGTGATCCCGCATCTGAGGTCTCAGGAGAGAGAGTAGGTGCGATCTGTCGGGCGCCCGTCCTCCTGGGCTCCCCCGCTTGGGCCCATTGCTAACTGACCACTGACTCCCTCCCCAGAGCTCAGAGCCTGCACGATACAGCAGCCGTCCGAACAACACAGCCCTCACCTCGGGGAGCAGGGCAGGGCAGACACTGCCAGGCACCCCTCCCGGTCTGCTGAGAGATGTTGGCATAATTTCTCCTCCCTGTGCCCTGTGGTCACCTGGTCTGCCCTGTCAGACAGGAGAGGAGGGAGGGGCAGGTTCATGACGGAGCTGATTAACTGGAAAATCACACAGGACACTGGGACCAGCTCTCACATCAGAGTTGGTAAATTTGGAAAGGGCAGAGACCCCCCCCAACCTCAGGATGTTGCCCATTCTTCCTGGAGGGGAGGGAGAGAGACCGGACCGATCTATTGCCGAAGCCCTGTTGTCTCGCTGAGGAGGACGCATACACGGATAGAAGGGCAGTGATGTTCCCGGTGTCAGCCGGAAGCCAGGGCAGCTGGGACCACTTCTAAAGTGACAGGCAGCCTGGAGGAGAGAAGTAGAGATGCGGGTGCACCAGGGCAGGCCTGACACGCGGGGAGCTAAGGATGCTTTGGATTTCAGCGTTCCTACCTCGAAATGGGAAGGACAGTTCATGGCCTTCTCTGCCAGAGAAATGAGAACACCTGAAGAAAGTCCTTCCCAAATTCCCTTGGGGATCTGGACAGGAGCTTGTGTTCACTGCAGCTGCTGGGGCTGAGCCAGGGTCTTCCTGGAAAATGCACGATTAGAACAAGAAATAACAGGATGGAGATGAGAACTTACATTGGGCCCCTCAAAGCCACCGTCCCCATTCTAGGGCCTGGAGGGTGAGGCTGCCTAGTTGATTCCTAAGTTGGAGCCTGGTGACCCACCCCCATCCCCTGCCAGGGCCGTGCTCAAGCTCAGAGCCAACACTCAGACATGAGCCTCCAAGGGACCCTTGGTGGGGAAGTGGGGGTAACTCAGCAACATGACTGAGAGGCAGCATGGGCATCATGATGCCAGGCTGGGGGTTGCTTGGAAGGTGAACCCCATCTGGGAGCTGGGGGCTGATGAAGCCAGATCCAGCCCCCAAGGGCAAGCCTCCAGCAAATAGCCAGGCAATGGACTAGACCACAACCAAGCAGGGAGGCCTTGGGGGAGGGCTCCAAGCCCAGGGTGACCTAGAGATCACTCCAGAAAACTTGTCAGAGCCCCGTTGCCTGGGGCATGGTCCCATGGTCAGGACCAGGGAAACCGCAGCGTTTGTTCCTGACCCACTGATGGTGGGTGTGCTCTTCATGATGAAGGGAGGGCTGAGAGGGTAGTACGGGGCCCATCTCATCTACATCCCTGGGGTCCTGTGCAGACATCACTCATTGATCGCCTTATCTTTTCCCATTAAGCCTCAGAACCCAGAACACCGGGCCCTAGGCAGTCACCACTGATAGATGAGAGCTGGTGTGTTTCTCATCACCGGCCTGGGTCTAGAGCTAGCCTTAGGGAAGTGAGTGCTCAGGACCATCATGGTAGAGCAAGGCAGTTCAGGGAGCCTGCAAAGACCACCTGGATTCATTCATAGAACGTTTAGGCTGGGCACTGTTCCGGGTGCTGGGAACGCAGCAGGTCCCTGCCCTAACAGAGCGCACGTTCTGCTGGAGGACAACGGGCAATTTCTATAAACAAACCCGTAAACAGATGAATGGAACCCACGCTGCATACGTACAAGGAAGGCAGAGGAGGCAAAGAAGTATCGTGTGATCAGCCTCCCTGATAAAGAGACAGTGAGCAGAGCCCGGGATGGAAATCCGGGAAATGCATGGATCAGGGCTGGCTCAGGGCACAGGAAGGCTGGCCCTGCCACCAGCGGGGGCTTCGTCACCCCTGCCGGGGAAGGCAGGGCTGCCTGCAAGGAGCTACACCTCAGAGTGAAGAGGACAGGAACCCAGCTGTCGTGCTCTAGCCACTCACGTAAGGGAGCGTTTAGGAAAGAGGCTCCTTGCAGGACAGTAAGCTACATCCCCTGGAGAGAAGCAGAGTGCACGCATTTAAGGGGAGAGTCCAGATCGCGCACCACCGCCGTGCCTGAGTGTGTGTCTGGGTGTCAGCCTGCCCGTGATCCTCCACAGGGGTCAGAGTCTAGGATTTCCACTTGACCTTGTGGGATAGCCTTGCCCGGCCACCTCGAGCCCTCAGCCTCACGGAGGACTGTGTGTCCCTTGGCCTCTCCCTGGGTCATCTGTCCTGCTTCCCCGTGAAGAATTTCTTCTTTAAAACAAAATTAAAAACCAACTCTTCAGCTTGGGTTGCTTTCCACGTGAGGCCAACCACAGGTTTGTAGGAAAGAAAATTGGAAAATACAAAAGTACAAAAAAACTCCCCCTTTTCACCACCCAAAGACAACCCCTCTGCGGTGCACGTTCCTCCAGCCTGTGCATCCTTTTCTTTGGCTTGATTTTGGCCAACGTGTGATTATGCTGAATGCACAATTCAGCTGCTTCCTTTTTTCACTTAGCTTTTTAGAATACGCATTTTCCGTGTTGCTACAAACCCTCGGTAAACATCATTTCAATAGGTGCACAATGTTCCACTGAGTGGCTGTACCACGGTTTATTTAAACAGTCCCCCGTCCTGTCGGGCCTGTAGATTTGTTTTCCCCCCTGTTGGTTTCTTTTTCCATCACAAATAAACCGTTTTTTGTTTTCCTGTTCCTCTCTGTCTGGGGCCTCCATCAATATTTACAAGAGAAGTCCCGTCTAGGGCTTGTCTGGAATACAGGGTTGCTGAAGCAAGCCTAGAAACCACAGCATCTGCCTAGGGCTGGGGCCCAGCCCCACTCTGAGCGCAGGGCATGGGGCACAGGGCACAGGAAGGCAAGGCTGCCCAACGGGGCTGTCCCAGGTGCCCTGTGGCGTTGCTGGAGCCAGGATGTAAGGGACAGGCCATGTGTATAGAGCCCCTGTTTGGTGTAGACCAAGCACTGGACTAGATGCTTTCTACACATCACTTCACTGATCCTGACAACAACCCCATTTTACAGGGGACAAAACTGAGGCTCACAATGTTCAAGGACACTCACCTTCATGCCAAAGTTCAAAGACTCTCAGTTCCCTTCAAAACACTCTTGAACCTGGCCTGCCCACTCTCTACATTTCCATTCCCTTATCATGAAGCCCTGGGGCCAAGGACTTGGCATCAGCCATCCCCTGGGCCACTCCCAAACCCTCCCCCACTCACACTGATCACATATGCTCTATCCTTGAAATTTGCACTCAACGAAAACAGTCCTCTTTTTTTCCTTAAGATGTATTTATTTATTTTAGAGCAGGGGAGGGGCAGAGGGAGAGGGAGAGAGAGTCTCAAGCAGACTCCACACTGAGCATGGAGCCCCACATGGGGTTTGATCTCACGACCCTGAGATCAGACCTGAGCTGAAATCAGGAGTCGGATGCTTAACCAACTGAGCCACCCAGGCACCCCTCAAAGAAAATATTCTTAAACTCTCTGATCCTCAATGTCTGCATCTGTAAAATGGGTTTGCCACCTCCAGCCTCAAGATGATGTCACAAGCAAATGTGTGTAAAGCGCCGGGCCCAGGGATGCTCCAAAGTAGGTCTCCTAAGTACCATTGGCTTCTGCAAGGGCCAGCTGGGAGGAGGTCTGCTGGTACTCCCACTCCCCTTTCTCAGCATCCCAGATCCAGAGGAAGGTTGTCTAACATTTAAGCTGCAGGAACCCTGTCTGATTTGGCAAGATTTGGGGGCTTGGGGGAGGAGTGGGGTGGAGCTCACCTTATTCATATTTTACACCATTTGGGTTTTGAGACTCTGAGCCTGTACTCTCCCCTTCCACAGTAGGTGACTTACTGATTGGAGCCTCCGCAGCCTCAGAGCGTTAAGCCTTTTCCCAGCATGTTGGACAGTGAGGAGAAGCTTTAGGAGCTGCTCAGAGCTCCCTGGAAACCTTGAGAAGGTGCAAGGGGGAGCAGGCTCCTTTCTTTTACAGATGGGGGTGAGGGTCGCTGGGAGCTACTGGAGCACTGTGCGCCGTGTCTGGCCTGCAGATATTTAGAGTCATGACAGGTGCCCCTCATTCCGGCCTTTGTCATCCTTGCCTGGAAGAGCCTTGTGGCCCCAGGGCTGCCCTGTGATCCCCTAAAGCCGTGGCTCCAGCTGGCAGGAGCCTCTGAGGCAGACAGACGTGAGGGGTGAGGCTCGGGCAGAGGAAGGGGACAGAACACAAGGGAGGAGGTGCCCTCGGGAAAGGGGAGATTAGGCGGGAGGCTCAAACAGCCAGAAGAAAGGACTGCTCGAGGGCAGTCTCTACAGACAGCTCTTGTGGAAAGTGGGATGTGGGTCAAAATATGAACAAAAATGAAAATGCGATCAAGTCTGGCTTGCCTCTTGGTGTGCCGAGAGATGGCGGAGGCGGCTCTCACATAGGTAATAGGATATTAACACCACCAGCGTCCCTGTACCATCCTTCCCTCCCTCATCGAACCCTTGCGGGGACATCACTGCCTGAAAGTGATTATGCTCATGACATAGGGAAGGAAACAAAGACAAGACATTTCACAAAAATTAAAAGTCACTAAAAAACTAGAAGGGAGAGGGGGCGCCTGGCTGGCTCAGTTGGAAGAGCATGCAACTCTTGGTTTTGGGGGAGTGAGTTCAAGCCCCATGTTGGGTGTAGAGTATACTTTTTAAAAAAGGCAAAAGAGAGAAACCTGATCTCTGTCAATACATTTATTGAGTATTCACAATGCTAATAGGCGCTATACTCATATGATCTCGTTTTACCCTCAAAACAACCCAATAGGTGGTAAAACTGGTCAAATTCTCCCCTTCCATCAATTCCTCCACCCCTTGGATCTGGCCATGGGACTTTCTCCAAATAGCTTGGGCATTGGATTTACTGTCTTGTGGCTCTTAGAAACCCTGTGACCATCACCACGAGAGCAAGCCCAGGATAGCCTGCTGGATGATGAGACGCATGGCCCTATTACCAGTTCCCACAGTCAACGGCTGGCCCCAAGTGCCTGAACGAGCCCAGGCAAGACCAGCAGGCACCTGACTGAACCCCAGCCCAAAGTGCCCATCCACTGACTCATGAGCAAAGTAGAGGGTTGTGCTTTTAAGCCACTACATTTGGGGTTTGCAACTCAGCAGGAAGTGGGTGACACAACAGTCCCATGCTGCATCACGATCACCACCACGTTATGCTTGAGGAAACTAGGATTCAAGAAAGTGATCACGTAGGATCACGTAGCTACAAGGTGGAGAGGCTGAGATGCCACCCCAGGTCTGCCTTACTCCAAATCCCACGCTCATCATTCAGCCACACTCTGTCTAGCCAAAAACAGGGCACTGGGGTTCCTCCTGGGGGCCTGGCCATGGAGCTTGGTACTCAGCCCTCTGTCATTCCCAGAAGGGCTGGGTCTCCACCAGGACCCAGGCAAGGTCTGTAGGGGAATGGCTCTGAACAATCAGATCAGCTCCTTGAAAAATAGCCACTAATACCTACTGAGGGCCAGGACATGCTCTAAGCACCTGACTGCCAGGAATTCTTTAATTCTAAAAACATCCCTGTGTGTTCGATACTTTACCATTTCACAGATGAGAAAGCTGAGGTACAGAGGGGTTAGGTAACCTGCCCACTGTTGCATAGCCAATGAGTGATAGAGCCCATGAAACCCCAGGTTGCTCCAGAGTTGTCGGGAGATGAATCAGTTAGGAAAACAGGGAGACCTTTGCTTCCTGCCCCCCTGCAGCACCCTCCCACCAGAACACTGGGGTCAGAAGCCTTGCCTACCCTGCTCACTGGGTCTTGTTCGTACAGGTGCATGAACAAGGGCAGAAGCTCAGTGATACTTTACCAAAGAAAGGATAAGAGTGGCAAGGACCTCTCCATGAGGCTGCCCGCTTCCAGGCTGCTTGGACCCCCTGCTGGGGATTTTGAAGGTGCCCTCCAGCATCCTGGCATGAGTTTGGCCCCTGGGGGTGAGGGTTGGCAATCCAAAATCATGAGACCACTTGCCAAAAGCCATGGCCCGGCTCATCACATTACCCAACACTTGCATTCACTGAGAAGTTTATACAGAGATTTCAAATCTACCATCGTCCCATTTCACAGATGAAATAAGCGAGGCTCAGAGAGATCTCACATCTGTGATGTCAGTACTCATCCTTCAAGGTCTTGAAAGTGTGGTATCAGCTTCCCACCACCGACATGGCCCACTCGTCCATCAGGACACTCCACACTGCACACATAAGCCCCCCACATCTCACTCCTCAGCCAATAGGTCTGCTGGCCCCCGTGAGTTCTCCGGGGGCAGCAAGGAGGTCTTGTCTGCCTCTGTCATGCATGCGGGCACAGGGCAGCCACACAGCATGGCTCAGAGGCCGGTGCAGCTGAGCTATGTCCGTATTCAAAATGTACCATCAAGTACTGCCATGGGGAGTTTGGGACGCCTGGCTGGATTGCTCTCCTGTCTCCAAGGGAGACTGTTTTATGCCTTCTGCCCTCTCCTCAAACACCCCCCTCATGTTGGCATGCAATATTGGGGCACAGAGAGTCCTTCAGTCCTTACAGTGCTGAGCACACCTGCTCTGCTGCAATTGTCAACACCTGCACGCTGCCCAGGAGCCTTCCAGTGTCCATGCTAGTGCCCCTTGGAGGAGCCTAACTGTCAGGAGTTGGTGTATAAATACCCCAGCTCCCTCGACCCTCAGTGGTTAACAGCCTCAGGTTTTCGCTTTAACAAAGTCACTTCAATCCTCCCTGCCTATCCTCCCACCTGCTCCTCCTTCTGTCTAGAGACTGTAGAGGGGACAGGGCCTCCTTTCGCCTAAAACCCATCCACTCTCACCTTCTTTAGGACTTCACACCAGAGACGGCCCGGCTCTGGCATGGACCACCTGCCCCTATCGGCTGGGTAGTTCCAGGCAGCATACAAATGGACTCTGGCATCTCCCATCTTAATAGAAAAGCAACTTTCACATGATTTGCCTGATAGCACAATAAATAAAAACCACAAAGACACTTTAGAAGGTTAAAAACATCACACACATATAATGCATCTTTATTTGTAGTGAGTGTCAAAGCGATGTGGTATCTTTGTGTTCCTGAAAACACTTTATCCTCCGAAGATTCGTGATTGTTTTTCCTGCAATCATGTTTATGCTACCACAGTCAACAATCTTTGCTTTGTAGAAAATATGAGGGTTAGATTTAACCTGGCCTCAATTTGAATCATCAAAAATTCTGAGTGAACTCTCAAAAAAAAAAAAAAAAAAGCTTCCTGTTATAGAATGCTTCTCATTTGATCTGAAGGAGCCAAAATCTTGGATTGTACCTAAAAACATTTAACCCCATGCCTCGTATCTTTTGGCTACTCAATTTCACCTCCCAAGCCTGGTCTCTCTCCCCTGCACCAAGCCGTGGGGTGGGGCAGAGGGCTGATGGCAAGTTAGGGCAAGATCAACCCCAAGAAACCCCAGGTAGGTAATGTCTTTAGTACAAGTTGTCTTTGCCTTTTTAAACACATTTTTTATGTGTTAAAATATACATAACACAAAATTGACCATCATAGCCACTTTAAAGTATACGACTCAGTGGCATTAAATACATTCACGATGCCGTGTGTCCAGCTTTATCTGACTGCAAAGGATACACAAACATTTATTGTAGAATATCCAACCGGACAAATACAGAGAAGCCCAAAGAAGACAGTAGAAATCACTCCCACTCAGAAATAATCAATTATTGCTTTGACTTTTTTATTCCAGCCTCTTATTTATTATCCATAATTTTAAAATTAAAAAAAAGGACATCTTACTCTGTTCTTGCTGCATAATCCCCCTTTTCTCCTATCAGAATATTGTGACTACTTTCCAGTAAGATAGATCACTGGGTTTCTTTTTATTGTGGTACATATACACAACATAAAATTTACCATTTCAACCGCTTTTAAGTGTTCAGTTCAGAGGCAGTAAGTACATTTGCTTTGTTATGCAACCATCACTACCATCCATCTCCCGAACCTGCTCATCCTCCCAACTGAAGCTCTGTACCCGCTAAACACCAACTCCCCATTCCCCTCTCCCCTCGCCCCCAGCCCCCAGAAGTAAAAGTTGCCTTTAACTTTGGAAAATATCCCTTACAAGGATGAGGAAGTTCTCCGCTCCATCAGCACAGATAATTGGGAATGTGCCTTAAGCACAAAGACACACTGGTTTTCATTCATTCTGGAAAATGCAGCAAACAGCACAGAGCCGGGCTCAGCGGGATCCTTTGGGGCTAAAGAATCAATGGCCTCTTTCTCAAAGATGCCAGGCATTCCCTCCTCATTACCATGGAGAAAGACAAAGGGGAGAAAGTTTTCTCTGTTCTCTATAAACTTCCTCCATCCTCACACTAAATTACTTTTGGGGCTTTAACAAAAATATAGTTGGGAAAAGGCCAAGGTATAAAACATGTTAATGATTGAGTTTGATTATGGGTCCTAATTATGCAATGATGGGCACTTACAGTATGCGCAATGGAGTCGCACTAATTGCCTAGTAATGATCTCCGTGGGGTGTGCACACCTTGGACAGGGCTGTGTTTCAGCGGCCTGAAGCTGCAGGTACACGGGGGAGGAGGACCAGGAGTATGGGAAGGTTGGAAGACCAGGGGTAGGGGCGGGTAAAGGAAGGTCTCCCTTCCAGAATGCAGGGACGTCAGGGCACAGAATGACAAGACCAGCAAGTCAGCACAGACGGACAACCGTGAGTTCTGCCTTCACTCATCAGTGTTTATTAAACTCCTGCTCCCTGCAAGGCACTAGGTTATGACTGTGAGTGGGTTGGGCACGTTCTCCTGGGGAAGCCGGAAGTACACAGGTGAGTAGCTACATAAAATAATGGCAGACTGGCATAAGCGCAGTGCAGGAAACAAATGTAGTATGATATAGAGAGAGATGGGGGATATATGTCATAGTTCTCAAGGTGGCTTCTTGGGGGAGGTGGCATTTAAGCCGTGATATGAAAGATGAGAAGGATTTGACCGGAGGATAGGAAGGAGCAGGGAGAGAAAGAGGAGGGGAGAGGGAGGGTGGGAGGCAGAGAGAGAGAGAGAGAGATTGGGGAGGGACAGAGAGGGAAGAAGGGGGGAGGCAGAGAGAGAGGGCGAGCACTCACCAGAGGAGCATTCTGGGAGAAGGGGATGCAGGAGGAAAGCCCCTGTGTCCCTGCCCAAGAGAGAATCAGAAAGACCAGAAAGGTGGTGGGAGGTGGGGACCAGCCAGGTCATGCAGGAGAATGTCAATGGTCCACGAGGATAAGGAATTTGGGTTTTATCCTCAGCCCAGTAAGAAGCCCTCAGAGGGTTCTGTTTTGTTTCTTTTGCTAATAAATCTTTTCTTTCAGAAGAGTTCTAGGTGCACAGAAGAGTTGCAACATGATAGACCACACACCCAGTGTCTCTGGTTGTTAACATCTTAGGTAAATGTGATCCATTTGTCACAACTAAGGAACCACTACAGACACATGATCATTAACTAAAGTCTATACTTTATTCAGATTTCCTAAATTTTTGCCCAATGTCCTTTTTCTGTCCCTGGATTCCATTTCTATCCTTGGATTCCATCCAAGATACCACATTCCTTTTAGAGGTCCTATCTCCCGAGGCTCCTCTTGGTGGTGATGGTTTCCCAGACTCTCCTTGTTTTTGATGATCTTGACAGTTTTGAGGAGTCCTGGTCAGGTATTATGTAGACTGTCCTTCGGTTTGGTTTTGGCTAATGTTTTTTCTCATGGGTTATGAGTTACTCGACTGGGATTCTGGGAGAAAGACCACGGAAGAACATTGCACCTCTCATCACATCGTAACAAGGGTACATGACTTATCAACTGTTAGCTTTGACCTTGATCCCCTGGCTGAGGCAGCATTTGTCACACTCTCTGCAGTAACATGACCCTCTTTTCCCTCCTCCCATGTTCTGTCCTTTAGAAAGAGTCTCCATGTGCTGCCCACCCTTAAGGGACAGGAAGCTCTGCTCTGTTCTTGATGGGGGAGTATCTTCAAAAATTATTTGGAATTCTTCTGTACAGGAGATTTGTCTCTTCTGCCCCATCTATCTGAATAATTATCCAAAAAATTATCTGTCGATGTCAGTATAGACTCACGATACGGACGTTGTACTTTGGGTTATAGTCCAAAACTATATTGTTTCTTTTGTTGCCTAAATTATTCCAGCTTTAGCCACTAGGACCTCCTTCAGTTGACTCCTGTGTCCTTTTGAGACATAGCGCCATCATTTTGTTTCTTGAGCACGTCATTATTCTCTGGCACTGCAAGGCGCTCCAGGCTCATCTGTACATTCCCTGACCAGTCCTAGAACCCATCATTTCTCTAAGGAGCCCTAGCTCCTTTTATTAGAGAACAGTATTCAGAACCGAGATCTGGGCTGCGGGTCTGCAGAGGTGTTTAAGCACAAGGGTGGCATTAACTGATTTCAGTTTTCAAGATGTCCTTCTGGCTGCTGTGGGGGGAACATACTGGTGGGAAGCCGGAGAGGAATCAGGGATACCAGCTAGGAGGGTATTGTGGTTATTCAGGTGAGAGGTGTGGGTACCCACTTTGACACTCGGAGTTCACATAAAATTATTTTAAAATTGAAGACATCTGAGATTAACAGATGCAGAAAAAGTCTTCTTAGAGCTTTCTTTATCTCACTAAAAGCAGAAACTTCTGGGAGTGAAACTGTCATAAATTCCATCCTCTGGGGGAGCTTTATGGCCATGGAAAAGATGGAAAAGACCACTCACATCTGCATAAACAAACATTATCACAAATTTCCTCCTCTCCTGTTTGTTCCCTTAGAAACCCATTTGTTTTTTTCCCATGGAAGCCTCTTCTCTCCCTTCTCTTTCCAAAACTTCAGCCACTTAGCGAATGACTTTTTCTGGAAGCTCCTGTATTACACATGAAAAATTTTAGGTTTTTTTCTCTTTTGTTAATCTGTTTTTTGTCCATTTAATTTGCATGCCCCCAGGTACTAAGACTAAGAGGTCTTTCTACCCTGACAGAGGCAACAGGCCTGAGCAACACAAAGACACAAGGTCAGCTAGAGATGAGTTCTTGCTGTGGCAATCAACCCACCAGATTATCCCTCTGTCCAGCCCTCTTCGGCCCCCCCACTCAGCCTTCCTCCATCCCTTGACCCCTCCAATACACAATTCCCTTTCTCTCCACTTAACCCTGAATTGATTTCTGTTGCTTACGACCAGGAATCCTAACCAAAACAGTTTAGCAACCTCACCATTGACCTCAATGGTGGAGTCCCGAAAGACAGGGTCTGAGCCTCCTTCATTTCATCTCCCCTGCCTCCCAACTTTAGCACGGAGCCCAGCACATGGGCCATGCTCAGGAAATGTGCATTGAGCTGGATTTGTGCTATTCGGTGAACACAGTCATTGGCTGTGCAATGGACCACCCTCAAGCCAGCTGCCAGGGGGCACCTTGGTAACCCACTTAAGGAAATAAACTGTTGGCAAGTTCTTTCCCCACATTCATTTGCATGGAAACAATTAGTGTGCTAATTAAAATTGAGTCTTATCTGTTCCTTTAAGTAAAGCCCAGCAGGACCTCCAGTTGGCAAGATTTTTTTGGCAGAACGTTTGAGGTTCTCCGGTAGTAGAAAGGAAGGCATTTTCACTTCCCATCAAATATTTAATAATCAGGTGGCTGCTGGATTTGGCTGACCCTCCCTTCAATGGGCCTGCATGAGTGAGGTTGGTGGACAACCTATATCCCAACTCAAATGAGTGAAGATTTGTAACCCTTCTCCCAGCCTAGCCAGGCGGCAGTTGCCTTGCTCCATAAAGGAAGAGTTTGTTGCCCAAATTAATAGCATAAACAAGATTCCAGAAGGGACTGTTTAACCTACTTAAGAGAACACACTATTTTCAAGCAATTAATACCGTTTGCACACAATGAATGAGCTAATTGCAGATAAGCCTTATTTCTGCCTTGAAGAAGGATCCGGTAGGACCAGTACTTGGCAACACTTTGCCAACGGTTAGTTAGTATCACCACGTGTTCTGAAAGGAATAATGTCACAATTCCCTGAAAGCAATCCCCTAGATTCAGATTTCTAAGTAATTCTCACTAGGCCTTAAGGCCAGCATCTATAAAGTGGGGGTAATACCCATCTCATAGAGCTCTTGTGAGTTAATGAATGCACTCATGCCCATAAATGGCGGCTAAATCCACTCTGGCCTTCCCCCACATTTGTTCAAATGAGGAGACAGATTCTGGGCTCAGCTGCTGATGGGGGCTACCAGGCAGCCCACCAAGGCTGAGCTAGCAGCCACTGTTATAAAGAAGAGCAACCAGCCTTCGCCTGGGCTCTGCTACCAACTAGCTGGACAACCTGAAGCTACCCTTCTCTCCTTCGAGCAAATGAACTGGGTGTTAGTTGTGTGGTTTTAAACTCTTCTTAAAAATAAATTTCTTTGCTGGGGCGCCTGGGTGGCTCAGTCATTGAGAGTCTGCCTTCAGCTCAGGTCATGATCCCAGGGTCCTGGGATCAAGTCCCGCATCGGGAGCCCGCTTCTCCCTCTCCCACTCCCCCTGCTTGTGTACCCTCTCTTGCTGTGTCTCTCTCTGTCAAATAAATAAATAAAATCTTAAAATCTTAAAATAAATAAATAAATAAATAAATAAATAAATTTCTTTGCTTACTTCGATTCCGTTCGGGAGGAAGAAGTTTTCCCCCAGCTTCTTCAGGGTGTGTCGGGACCCTGCAAATTAAACTAACAAAAGGTATATTAGCTGGAGAAAAAGAACAGAATTGTTACTAATAGATACATGCTGGGAGTTCACAGAACAGAACAGAAAATCAAAGAAGCACTTAGACTCAGGGGCTTATATATCCTTTTAACAAAGGAAAACGGGCTTGGGCTTCAAAGGACAATAAATTGTGGGTAAGTGACTCGGACATACACGGGAGGAGCTAACCGAAGATAAGGGCTATCTTAATAAGGTCTGTTTATGCATATTGATCTCGGTGTCCATTCCCAGTGTTCGATGATAAGAGTTGCTCTTCTCTCCCTGGTACTTGAGGTGAGAGGGGTGGAGGGCAGAGGCCACCTTCCTCACAGGGAAATTTCTGTCCTGGTTTCAGGCAGGTAAGGGGAGGGCAGAAAACTCTTCCTGCATCTGTGGGTTCTCAGCTGCCTTCAGCTCAAAATAATCCTTACACAAAGTGGCATGTTTGGGGGTGACATATTCCGACCCTCTTCAAGGCCACGGAATCACCACAGGTGTAGCCGAGTTTTACTGAGCTGAGAAGATCCAGTCCAGAGAGTCCTCCAGCTGAGCCTCTCTCTCTCATCCGTGGAGTGAAATGTGACCCCAGATGGAAAACACTCCTCTCCTCTGTCTTCACAAATACCAACACTGATAACTTTTTAGCAGAATTCGTTATTACAATGAACATTCTAATATTCCATCATCTGTTCTCCATTTATTAATTGGCTTTCTCCTGTAAGGCCTTTCTCTTCTCCTCAGTAATTTATTTATTCATTTATTTTTATCAGTATAGACTCAGGGATTCCTATTTTAGTCAATGCATTTTCATCTGCTACTGCCATCATTTATTTTGATACTCAAACTGCCCCAGATCTGGCCAGTGGTGGCCCTTTCAAGCTAGCTTCTGTGTCCTTTTTGACATTTTCTCCTCATATTTGGAGCACGTCCTTACTTTTCTAGCACAAAAGGATGCTGTAGCTCATCTTGCACTTTCTCAGCCCCAGCTTTGAAACCAGACATTTCTCCAAGGAGTCCTTATTCCTTTTAGCAGAGAAAGGCATTTTGAAACCAAGATCTGGGTGCTAGTTGCTTTTGGGGTGTTGGAGCTGCCAGGTCCTCAGTGACCACATGCATCTAATTCTATATTTATCTATCTATCTCTATGTGTTGAAAACACAAGTTACACTGACCCTTCCAGTTCTAATCCAACACCAGAGAGTCTATTCTAGCTTTTCTCCCTTTCCATATTTATAACCCTTCAGACAATGAGAAACTTCCCATTATCCTCAATATATTTAATTACTGGGACAATTCCCCTGTCCACAACAATCTCCCACTACCACTGGTGCTCATGCATGTAGCCACTCCTGTCATCCTGCCAGGGCACTGTTACCCCAGGTTAAGCCCCCACAACCCCCTCCCCCAGGCAAACACCTTCCTCTCTGCTCAGGCTCCGACACCTCCCACCAGCTGCCAGACCATGAACCCCTCTCCCCCTTGCAGACATCCACCTTGTCTGTGCCAACCTGATGGCTTTTGGACTACATCATTCAAAAAGGCCGATAGGAAAGAAGGAAGCTGCGAACTGGAATTCTAATTCTGACAATGCATTCTGCCCTAAGTTGGATTCTTTAGAAGTAGTGCCTGCGAGCAGAATGTATATGTATGTGAGTTATTAAGGAGGCGTCTCAGGGGAAATTAGCGAGAGGGTAAGGGACGCAGGAGGGAAGAAAGACAAAGAGCCACACAAGAGAAGGGGAAGGTGCAGCTGGATCCATTCACAGAAGCAGCACGCGACCTGGGGGTGGGCAACCTCATCGCAAAAGGGGATCTGGATCAGGCGCCGACAGCCTCTGCTACATGTCCATTTCCTCTTATTCTGAAGAGACTTCCATTCTGCACACACTAGGCTTGTGTGTCCAGGGTTAACAGAGTTTTCTCTAAAGGGGCAGATCATAAACATGTTAGGCTTTGGAGGCCATATGGTTTCAATCACAACTACTTACCTCTGTTCTTGTAGCTCTCAGGTGGGCATGGACAGTAGGTAGGTGAACGGATGCAGTTGTGTCCCTACAAAACTTTATCTAGGAAAGTAGGTAGAGGCCCATATTTGGCCCACGGGACATAGTGTATGAATCTCTACAGCCTCTCCCCCAGGCTGTGAGTCCAAACAAATCCAGGTACTTTGTGGTGACCAGTTGATGAATGCTCTTTCTAAAACACCAAGGTTACCTTATTCCGGCCCTTCCCATTGTTTTTCAAGGCCTAAGCAGGACCATCAAACAGAAAGTGACTTGGGGAAATGAAATCAAGAGTTCTAAATTTTCTCCCAGTTTGAGATCTGGAACCGGGTTAAGGGGCAAACTCTTTAAGGGGCCTGAACTTACTGGAATAGGAAGATGATGGAGAAAATTAAACTGAGTGGCTTACGAAGGTGACAACATTGTATGCAAAAGAACACATTGGCGCCCTGCCTCACACCATATACAAAATCTGACTCAAAGGGATCAAAGACTTAAATTTAAGAGCCAGAACTATTAAAATCTCCTAAGAAAACATAGGTGTGAATCTTTGTAACCTTGGAGTAAGCAATGGTTCCCTATATGTGACACCTAAAACACAAGCACTCAAAGGGAAAAAATGATAAATTAGACTTCATCATAACCTGATACTTTTTGTGTTAAGTGACACTATAATGGTTAACTTTATGTGTCAATATGGCTAGGTTATGGTATCCAGTTATCCGGTATCCAGCAAACACTGGCCTAGATGTTGTTGTGAAGCTATTTTGTAGATGTACTTAACATCTATAGTTAGTTGACTGTAAGTAAAGGACATTACCTTCCACAGTGTAGGTGAGCCTCATTCAATCAGTTGAAAGCTGTAAGAGAAAAAGCTGAGGTTTCTGGGAAAGAAGAAATTCTGCCCCAAGAATACATCATCAGTTCTCTCTGAGCTCCCAGCTTGCAGCCCACCCTGTGAATGTCAGACCTGCCAGCCCCCACATTTGTGTGAACCAATTTCTTAAAATATGTCTCTTTTTTATTGCTTGTATTTCTCTGGAGAACCCTGACACAGACACTCTCAGGACAGTGAAGAGACAATCGGCAGAATGGGACCAAATCATATATCTGATTAGGGTCTAGGATCCAGAATATGTAAATAACTCTTATAACTCAATAAGAAAAAGACAACCCAATTAAAAATGGGCTTGGACAAACATTTCTCCAAAGATAGGCAAATGAACCACAAGCACATGAAATGATTCTCGGCATAATTAGTCATCAGGGGAATGTGTATTCTTTTTGGAAAAGTTCATTGAGCTTCTTGGATCAATGGGTTTCTAGTTCTCATCAAATTTGAAAGCTTTTGGCTATATTTCTTTAAGTTTTTTGCGCCCTCTTCCCCTCCTCCTGAGCCTCATATGTTAGGTCACTTGTCCTATATAGGTCATTAGTTCTTGATTCTTTCCTCTTCAGTCTTTTTCTCTGTGTACTTTGTTATAAATAGTTTCAAGTGCTTTGTTTTCACAGTCACTAAACTTTTCTTCTGTAATCTAATCTGCTTTTAATCCCATTTAGTGTTATTTTTCGTTTCAGATACCTTAAGGCTCACCTCCCTGATTTCCTTTCTCTTGAGGCGATCTGTGCTGTTTCTAGTACCTGAGAAAACATGGCTGCATGAATTTTGTTGGATTTTCTAGCCGTTTCAGGTGAGAAGGGTTAGGGACTCTGGTCCCTACTTCTTCGTTATGGCCAGAAGCAGAGTACTAGCATGTTTTAAAACCACCACAGTAAGCTATTTAGGTTGGCAAATAAGGACCCAAGAAACAGATACAAATGAGCTGGCCACTAACCAACTACAAGGGGGTGAGTTCTGCTCACTGCTGAGTCTTGCTTTGTTGAATGGGATGTGCCATTTTGAGGCCCTGAGCAGATTGCTCAGAACAAAGACCGAGTGCCACCATCAGGAATCTTCCTCTGCCTGCCTCCAGAGTTCAAATTCTCTTTGAAAGAAAGATTGGACAGTTACAGAAATAATTGCTTTTAAAGGGTCACAGAACTATTAGCCTGCCCAGGACATGCCCACGTCTCTATCTGATCTGTTAGAATAATAGGATTCGGGGAAATCCTGGTTTCTAGGCAATCTGAAATGACAGTTCTCATTTGGCAATCTTTCATGTATGCCAATCTGATCGTGTCACCAGTAACTGTAGCTCTTCTCCGGGTATCGTTCAAGCTTCTGAATGGCCTTCAGGGAACACCCCTGGAGATCTGGCATGCCTTTGGCTCCAGCCACACCAAACCTCCCTATACCCTCTCACCTACCATCAGTCCTGTTTGAGCAGTGTCTGCTTACATGGCTTCTTCCTCATTCGGAGGAATTCCCCTTTATAGAGCTCTCCCAAATGAAAGTAACAATGCCTACTTCCATGTCATTAAAATAAGGGGATTATGGAGGGAAGATCAGATTTAACAAGGATGCTGCTGCAAGAGGGACCGAGCACATTCACAGCTAAGGCATTCTGGATCCACTGACCTGGCCTTGTGGGGCGTGCCCACTGCCATTGCCTTGAGTTGAGCCAGGCTGCCTGGATCCTTGACCCTAAAATCTTACCAGAAGATAGATCAGAAGTTAAGTCTCAGCCAGATAAGGATAATATGAGCCTTGCTCCTTCAGACACTTAGCCCTTAACTCCTAAAATAATCAGTACAGTACAGGAGAAGTCAGAGAAAACCTGGATTTAAATCTTGACTCCCGTATTCACCAGCTTTGTGACTTCAGGTGAGTTCTCTCTCTCTCTCTCATTCTCTCTCTCAGCCTTGGAGATTTGCCTTGAACATAAATGAAGATGACTTTAGCCCCCTCGCAAGGTTGTTGTAAGATTAAATGAGACAGTGGGTGTGAAGCACTCAGCCCAGTGTCTGGCACAAAAAAACCACTTACTGAATATTAGCTGTTGTAGAAAGGAGAACAGTCAGTCCACACTGGTCACAAGGCTGTGGGGCTTTATTGCTGATGTGTCCAAGCTCCTGTCACCAGATAAGACCTCAGCGGGACCTCTGTCTTCAGCCTCTCAGCACGGTTTATATAAAAAGACAAACAAATTCAAGTTTCTCTTGGGGAACTAGCACATGAATTAGTTCCTACATGGACTCTGCAATATGGAACACTTTCTCTGATTGAATAAGGGAAGGGAAACTCATCAGGCTGACTAATGGGCTGGCTGTTTCCTGCAAGCAACTCATGCAAACAAGGAGAGGGGGAAAATCTATATCTGAACTGACTTCTGTGTAGTGCAGCCAGCCGGCACATGGGCCAAATTTTCTGGGCTAGAAATAAAAAAGGAATGTTTTTTCTCTTGTCTGCAGGAAACAGCCTGCATTCCAGCCTGTGTATTTCACCAGGGTCAACACTGGATCCCACACTTTACTGGTTTGGGGGAGTCTTGATCCTAATTCCAAATCTTTTTCTCAACATTAAACACACTGTCTATGTGAATGAAGATTTATTTTATGGCTCCCTGTTGAGATGAGTATTTCAGCCAACAATTGCCCCTCACCGTGGGCTAGTCTGGGTTTGTGGTAAGTCCCTCCTTCCCCAAAAGTCTGATTAGCAAGAAGGTAAATGATGTTAGGTACTGGTGGTTTCACAATTCCTGGCAAAAAAAAAAAAAAAAAAAAAAGAATGTTTGCCGTTGGTTCCTCCTTGTAGCCTTGGTTGGACCAAGAATAAAAAAGATTTTTGGAAGTTAGAGGTGGAAGAGTGAAGAGTGATCATTATTCTCTCTCCCGTTGGCCAAGACATGTCCTAAATGATCAAGGGGCTGGTACACACATAAGCCTCTCTGCCATTTCTTCGGTCAGCTGTGCAACTGGCCCATTTGGTGCTGGTATGAGAACCACTGGTGACTGAGGTATGGATGTGCCTGGCAAAGGGCAAAGGCTTACCTGCTCAGAAGTAGAATCAGAAAGTCTAGAAAATGATGTCACGCTTCTGTATATGCTGTGTAGAGCTTTTATCTCATAGCCCCACTTTAAGAATTTGGTAAGGAAGACCCCTCTCAAAATCCTGGTAGCCAGTACCAGTTAGCATGGCTCCTGGACTTAGAGCTCGGCTTGAGGGTTGCATTGAGGAATTTGCAAACAGTTTGTTCACAAAGAGATCAGCCATCATGCCCCTGCCTTTGGTCCACACCACTAAATTGTGCATAAATGGTACAAATTCACTTCCATATACACTGCCTAACAGCCTCCATATCTAGGGCTGGTGGGCTGTGTTTGTGTGGGTGTGTGTATGTGTCTGTCTGTCTGTCTGTCTGTCTGGTAGGGGGTGAGGTACAGGGATAATAAATAAAATGTAGAGACCGCCCTCCAAAACTTATCTCTGGAAACCATGAGTTGTCTTTAAGATACCAAGGCTGAGACAACTAATAACCTGATATCAGATTCTTCCCTGGCATCCCCAGGGGGCCTAGTGCTAGCTTGTGGAAGCTTAGGAGACATGGAAGGAAGAAGAGACATAGTTTGGGGGACTGTTTGAGATATTGTCCCCACCTTCCACCTCCCCCCTCCACCTCTTTCCTATGTCACCCAGGTAACCAACACATCACCCACAACCCCCAAAGGTACAGCAACCAGTCAGCCGGAAGGTCAACGCTAATGAAAGATGCTATCTGGAAAACCAACGCCAAGCCAGGTTGACATAATTAACTGTATTAGTGGTCCTTGAGGTTTGGCAAGTGAGGGTGGGGTGAGAGGAGAGTTGGGAGGGGCGTCCTCTTCCAAAGCTTCTGGAACAAAGAGAGTCATTTGGATGGCTTCCAGTTAGCAACAGCATCTTTGCGAGTGGCTATCTAATTAGTGCCTGCCCAGTTTCCACGAGCTGGCTGCACATGGCAAATAAGCAGGGACGCTCGGGTTCCCTTAGCTCCAGCCCACGAACTCTCAGGACGTCGACAGCTTCAGACTCAGGCTTCATTGCCCTTATTCCAATGCCGGAGGGTGTTTTTCCCCAAAACAGTGCCATTTGCATCATGGCATTCGGAGTGCAGCTTAATAATGCTGTTGACATCCCAAATACCCCCAGAGCCACTTAAGAAGAGTCATTAGTTCTCTGAGGTTGATGGGGAAAGGAGAAACATGTACGTGACAACAAACGTCCCTTTTCTCTGGTTTTTCAGTTTCCGGTGAGCTGAGTTTACTTCTGTATGGTCTTGGGCAAGGAGATTAACCTGGGCTAGCCTTGAGTTCCTGTAAAAGAAGGTTAATAACACACACATCCTGAAGGATCGTTGCGAGAGTCTATGGCAGGGATGTAGCTCGATAGATGCTCAAGAAGCTGTAAGTGAGGATTAACACTGTGACATTAATAATGACATGCTGCTGCTGCTGATGATGATGAAGGGGATGATGGCGGTAATGAGGAAGATGACAGTAATGCTACTGACTTTCCCCTCCGTGATCTTGTTTCCCAGACGTAACACAAAGAGGGGCTGTTGGTTGATGCTACCATGCACTGGAGTTCATTGTACAGTGAGGCATACTAACAATAATTACCACGTGTAAAGAACACCTTTTCAAAGTACTTTCACATGTATTATCTTGCTTGGACCATTCCGTTGCTCAGTGAGGAAGTTACTGTTATTGCCCTCAGTTTGCAGATGGAAAAAAAAAATGAGACTCCAAAGATTAAGAACCTTGCCTGAGGTCCTACATTCAGTAAGTAAAATAGCCAGTTCTTGAACATAAGCCTTGAAACCACCAATCTGATAGTCTTCCTGTGGCATGCATATTGCCTTGCAAGCATTTCAGGGAGTATGGAGAGAAGCTTAGCACATTGATTGAGGTCCCAGCACATGGGCTTTATCAATAAAGGAGCTTAAGAGACAGAGACTTGTGATGGAGTGCGCCTCCGTGGCCAATGACGTCAGCCCACCAAGGGGGGGTGGTAGTGGGAGCAGATATGAATGCAGGGAAAAGCCACAGTTCCAAAATGCATTTAAAGAAATTGTTTTTGTTATCTCTTGCTGCATAACAAGCCACCCCAAAATTGAGTGGCTCAACATAACCACCATTTTATGTTATCTCACAATCCTGGAAGCTGAGCAGACATAGGTAGTTCTACTCCAGGCAGAGTTAACTAGGCTGCAATCATGGGGGTGGGGGTAGACTAAGAAGAAACACCCACCATGGCGCACTCCATACTGTCAGATGATGATGCCTATTGACTGAGGTCGCAGCTGGAGAGTCCTGGTGCTCCCCTCTTGTGGCTTGGGCTTGTCACAGCTGGGTAGCTGGCTTCTGAAAACAAGGACCTCATGGGCAAGCATTACCAAAGAAAGGAAAGAGAAGCTGCCAGTTTTCTTAAGACCTGGGCTCAGAAGTCCCAGAACATCACATCTACCACATTCTACTGATCAAAGGAGTCACAGGGCCAGCCCGCCTTCAAAGAGAAAGGAAGTAAGCTCCACCTCTTGATGTGAGAGAAAGCTTGTGTGGGCGGGGAGGGGAGAAATTCATGACGGCCGTCTCTGAGATTAGAAGCCAAGTCCTATCCTTTTCAAGCACAAATTATAGTGAACTTGGGTTTACATAGTATTACCTCATTAGAGTAATAGAAACAATGATAGCTAATTATTGAGGCAATGCTATGCACAGGCGATTTACATGTGTCATATCTCTTCTCATCACAGGGAGGGATGGTAGAGATTAAGTGATTTATCCAAGGCATCACACACAGACATAACATAAAATCCAGAGGAAGGAAAGGGCTCTCTCTGTCTGGGTGCCCTTTCTAGAAGACCGAAGACTTTCCCTGTAAGCTCCCTCCCTTCCCCAGAAGATTTCCTCTCACTCCTCCTTGGCCAAGATTGAACTGTACATCCATCCCTAATCAAGTGAGTAGTGAGGGGACAGCAATTATCATGAATGCTATAAGCAGGTGCTTCCCCACACAAAAATTGAATATCTGTGCACCAGTGATCCTATCTGGGGGTAGCTATCCCAGGGGGTTCTGACCATCCCACCCCACACCCAGCTATCTTGAGGGTCGAAGGGGTTCATCCTTCAACTTAAAAAATCACTTGAGGATGTGGTGGAAGAATGGACACTGGGGAGTCAACCACAAACTTCCCTAGCTAGAGAGGGGCAAAACTAGAACCAAATCCTTATCTCTTTCCATCCCCAAGCCCACATCACTTCTATACTCTCTGCACCATCTCAGAACAGATGTGATGAGAAAGGAAGCTCCAGCTTCCTGCCTCTGTTGTCCATGCTGCTGATTTGACAATCCCCATCAGGCACTTGAGCATGTGTCCCTCATGCCTTTGTCTCCAAAGCTCCCCTGCACCACAGTGGGTAATCGAGACTAACACTCAGAGCACAGCCTCCCGGGAGGCTAGAAGAAACTGCTCTCCTGCTTTCCTGGGCTTTGTGTGGGTATGGACTACATAGACAGGTGATGGGCACATGGAGTTCTGAATGCCTCTGTCCAGCCTTCAGAAACCAGCCCATCCACAGCTTTTCTCTGCAGGGTCGGAGCAATGGTACATCTTGTGTAAGGACAGACCTCATCCCTCCACCAAACCAAACCCAGACCTCCAAATTGCAGCTCTTAGGAAAGAAGTCTCAGGATTGTGCAGAGACAGTAGATAACCAAAAAGCCCAACAGGGTGGGTTGTAACATCCAAGCTGGCCTCTTCATGCACATGTGTGGTGTCTCATGATCCTCAGCATGACTTCTTTCTCCAGCAGGTTAGTTGGATGTCTTACAAGGCTGCTTGGGGCTCACAAGAATACAAAAATGGAAGCTTCCTGGCCTTCACTTCTGCTCCATTCTACTGGCTAAAGTGAGTCACTGGGCTGACCCCAATCCAGTATAGGATGGGATTATACAGGAGTGTGAATTCGAGGAATGGTAGTCATGGTGGCCATCTTCAAAGAACATTGACCATACAAGCAAACAGTAAGAACTTCCAGTTTCCCAAGCTAACACACTGAATCCAGATTCTCTGGGAAGTTCACCCTGATGCAACTATCCAGGATTAAATCAGAAACGTTATTTAAAATTACATTTTTCCCTCTGTGGTTTAATGCCTTCAGATTCCATGCACACCCATCTCTCACTTTCTGCTAATGTGAATTAGCAAAAAATTACCATTCTTTAGATGCATGAGATGCTTGGATCTGACTTTAGTCACAGCTCTAGAGGCAGTGGTGTGGTGGAAGTGGTCAGAAGGAAACATGGCTTCTTATTGTAAGGTAGAGGTCATTACAGGATTTCCAAACAAGGCAGGATTTGCTGACAGGGGACGCTTGGCAAATTTCGGAATTCATGGTACTTTAGTCATTAAAAACCACCAAAAATCTCAATTCCAAGACTCAGAGTCCCATTCTTCTAACGCATGCCCAAGCTTTCACTTAAGAGACCTATTGAGGCTATGAATTCAACCTATATTATAGTTCAGCAACCTATATTTTCAAGTAATGTAACTGATTTTCAGCTGTTAGACCGGTAGTCAACAGAGATGAGAAATAACTTAAGGAAGCCATAGAAGTTCCCTGGTCCTCTTACTAGACCTGAAGACATAAATGCAAAACCCTGAGCTCATTGTTTTCTTTCTTCAAACTCTAAGGTACAGTTAGAAATATCAACAAACCCCACAGTGCTTATATTTTCGTTCTTGCATTAGTAGATTATCACAGAAGACGATTGGCCTGCCAAGACTTGCCTTTAATAGGGTATTCACGCTAGATCCTACCCTCTCTGCCAACTGGATCCTCACTGCCTTCAAATACAACCAGGCCAGATGATCAACAATGGATTTCCATTTTCCTGAAAATCTTAGTCTACAACCTGTTAGGATTCAGTTACATATAGTAGGCAGAAGTTAGGCAGAAGGGGATCTACCATCAAGTATTAACAGGCTTATGGGCCATTGGAAGCACAAGAGAAACAGGCTTTGAGCTGAGCTCAGAGGGAAAATCTCCAGTGTCCAGAATTCTTCTGTCTTTGCCCTGTGATCAGAAAGTCCCTCTCCCTTTGCCAAAGAAACCAACAATTTGGGAAGCTGCTTAGGTACACTGTCTCTTCATGACCCATGCCAGCAAAACAGGGATGTCTTGTGCCCCCTACCTGTTTCAATTATCAGCTCAGTTCCAAATCTTATGCAGGGGATTTTTGACTGATGGAACCTAGAGCATGTCTGCAACACTGGCTGCAAAAGAGGCTGGGAAATTAATTTTTATTCTTCCAACCTCCATAGTACAGGAAGGCACACTAGAAAGAGGTCAGAATAGATGTTGAACAAGCACATTTATAGCATCCACTGCATAGCCAATTTCTTCAGATCTAAATAATTTTTTTCCGGAAAGCCTCACTCAGAAATACACTTTCAACTCATTGAGGGAACTTTTATCTCCAACTTCATTCCGTTCCATCAAGGGCCAAGACAGAACCTGTTCAGTGCCAGGCCCCATGCTAAGAGCTGCAGGCATGGAGATGAATAAAGCCAGGCTCCAGCTCTCACAGAGTTCACAGTCTAAAGAGAAACACAAAGAAGCTGGGGAAGGCATAGAGCAGAGGCAGTGGGAATGAAGTTGACTCCATGTCATGGATTGTATGACATGCTACAGTTCTTATGCCTCTATAAGTCAGACAAACTTCAAGTCTCCACCTTGCTGGGCAAGCAGGAAATACAATGTCAACCATTACTGGGACTCCCCTATTTGTCCCCAGGGACTGAGTCAAGGTCCCAGGGTCTTAACAGCCCAGAACATTAGGGAAAGCAACCAACTGCACACACATACTCCTGTCCAAGCCCATAGTGTCCTTTGAAGTCAGGTGGCTGCACTGTTTCCAAGCCAAACTTGGCTTTGATGAAGCAGGTAAGACTGATGCTCCATCCATGCAGTCATTCTCTACATGTCTTCCATTTTGCTGGGGTGACTGCAAGTGCTTAGGGTTCTGCTACTCACTTCGTGGGATTCCACAATGACCTCTGTGCCATTCCCAGCCCTGAGAAAGGTTTCTAAGCCTTCTCCCCATGGGCCACTCCCACCTCCTCTAAGGTCCATCCATCCCCTCTTCTGTACTAACTTTCCCATAATGGGGTATTAGGAATATAATGCACCAACTTGGTTTTCTGAGGCCAGAATAACCCTGACACCAAAACTGGACAAGGATGGTAAAAGGTAGAAATTTTAAATCAAACTCACATTTATGATCATGGATACAAAAAATTCTAAATAAAACATTGGCAAATGTAACCTAGCAGTATATTTAATATAGCAATTTACCATGTCTAAATAGGCTTTATCCCTGGAATGTAAAGACAATAATAAAAGCTGACCTTCATCGAAGGTTCACTACATGCCAGACACTGTTCTAAATTCCTTTCTAATACTTAGAATCAATGAGAGTATGCACTGATATTCTCAACTTTGAAAATGAGGAAATTAAAATACAGAGAAGTTAAGTAACTCACCCTAGGAACTCAGCTGGGCACTTCAACATCAAAAACCCATCAAGTGATCTATCACAGTAACTGTTTAAGAAGAATAATCATTTTTCTTATTCTAAGAGATGCGGACAATAACCCTAAAAATTTTATATTTCATTCATGATTTTTTAGAAAGCCATAGTTCTGACCTGTGAGGATCTTCCTTTCCATAAAAACAATGAGAACACTGGCAAAATTCATCTTGATCAACTTTTTCAGAACTGTAAAGTAACCAATGACTAACAACAATCCAAAGAGCATTTGTCCAGAAAATAGAGCTGAATCTTGGGAAGATCAGTGAGGTCTGTGCCATTTTAGCTTTCTCTATTCTCATTCTTTTCTTCCTAGCTCCATATCCTTGAAAACCAACAGTGACAGAACTATTAGAAGCTATGAAAAACAGTCACTAAAGGGGACAGATTGGGTTTGGAGCTCCTCAAACAGCTTCATCCCCAGAGAAGTGTCACTGTTTGACTTTTGGCAGCTCCTTGGAAAAGCCCTATGTGCAAGGCTTGTCATTATTTGATCTAACTCAGAGCCTGCTCAGTGGAAAAAGCCCTAAGCCAGAGCATTTGTCAAAACACACACACACACACACACACACACACAAAGGCAAAAACCAAATTAGTGGCAATTGTTCAACATCACAGCTGCCTGAGGTGGTGACACCAACTGGAGCAAATAAGAGCATGGCCAAAAATCTTAGAAGGAAAATCTGAGGAATGTGATGCTCACAAGGGGTTTTGAAAACCTACACTATATCCCTGGGAATCTAGAAGACCACACACATACATGGGCATGCTGTGCACATGCCCAAAAAAAGGCCAGAGAAGATACTAATATCACACCTTGGGATGACCTTGAGACCCTAAACAAGCAGAAAATGAAGGCTAAAGTAGAGCAGGAAACTGTCAGAACATCGAATGCACACACTGAGTCCCTTGACAAAAGGTAGATGCTTCATTGGTTCAAGGCATTTAAGAAAATATCTATCCAATAAGTTAAAAAAAAATCTGAACATGAGGTGGAGCAAGCAGACTTCAGTGGCTACATATGACAGGGAACATTTTACATTCCCTACATACAGGGAACATTATCCCAGAAAAGTTGCTAAACAAATATTGGGGGCAGGGGTTGGGGGGACAGCAACAATTGACTGGGGAGGAGGAAGAGTCTGAGTTCCAGAGTTGCTACATTTTATTATTAAAAATGTCCAGTATTTAATAAACAACTTCAAAACACACAAAGAGATAGAGAAGTATGGCCCATACACAGGGGAAAAAAATCAGAAGACTTTCCTGAAGATATCTAAATGTTAGACTTACTAAAAAAATAATAATAATAAATAAAGCCTTTAAATCAGCTCTTATAAATATGTTCAAATAATAAAATCATGTCTAAAAAATTAGTGTGAGATTGTTTCATGAAACACAAAATATCAAAAAAGAGATAGAAATTATAAAACAGAACTAAATAGAAATTCTGGAGTTGAGAATTATAACTGAAAGGAAGAATTTAATTGAGGGTTTAGTCATAGATCTGCAGTGACAGAAGAAAGAATCTGCAAACTTAAAGATTGGTTAATTGAATATAACCTGTTTGTGGAACAGAAGGGAAAAAAGATGAAGATAAATAAGCAGAGCATCAGAGACCTATGAGATACCATTAAGCACACCAACATATGAATAATGGAAGTCCAAAAAGAAAGGAACAGGAAGAATATTTACAAAAATAATGGTAGAAAGCTTCCCAAATTTGATTTCAAAAAATTAAAACCCCAGTTATCTACACATCTAAGAAGATTTGCAACTGCAAGCAGGATAAACTCAGAGATCCGCACCTAGACACACAGCATGGTCAAACTATCAAAAGACAAAGCTCCCAAATCTTGAAAGCAGCAAGAGACAAGGGACTCTTCACAGACAAGGGATACTCAACAAGATTAACAGCTCACTTCTCATCAGAAACCATGGAAGCCAGAAGGCAGTGGGATGACACATCCAAAATGCTGACAGGAAGACTCTCAACCAAGAATTTTATATCCAGAAAAACTATTTTTCAAAAAAAAAAAAATGAAAGAGAAATCCTAGATAAATTAAAACTGAGAGCATTTGTCACTAGCAGACCAGAGAAATACTAAAGAAAGTGCTTCAGGCTAAAATAGAAGGATACTAGGGGCACCTGGCTGGTTCAGTCAGTGGAGCATGCGACTCCTGATCTTGGGATTGTGAGTTTGAGCCCCACATTGGCTGTAGAGATTACTTAGGAATAAAATCTTTTAAAAAATAGCCAAAATAATCTTGATAACAAAGTTGGAAGACACACTTACTTGCCAATTTCAACACTTATTACAAAGTTACAGTCATCAAGACAGGGTGGTGTTGGCACAAGAATAGACAAATAAAGCAATAGAATAGAAGTGAGAGTCCAGAAATAAACATGTGTAGTCAACTGATTTTTGATGAGGGCGCCAAGACAACTCGATGGGAAATAACAGTCTTTTCAACAAATAGTGCTGGGGTAACTGGGCATCCACACACACACACACACAAAAAAAGTGAATTTGGACTCACACCATATACAAAACTAACTCAAAATTAATCAAAGGCCCAATGTAAAAGCTAAATCTATGCAACTCTTGGGAGGAAACAGGTGTCAAACTTCATGACCTTGGATTAGGCAATGGTTTCTTCAATGTTACGCCTAAAGCGCAAGAAAAAAATAGATAAAAGGACCCTATCAAAATTAAAACTTCTATGCATCAAATGACACCAACAAGAAAGTGAAAAGATAATCCTCAGACTAGGAGATAATATTTGCAAGTCATATGTCTAACAAGGGACTTACATCCAAACTACACAAAGAACACTTACTACTCAAAAATAAAAAGACAAATTACCAATTCTTTTTAATGGGAAAAGATTTGAATAGATAGTTCTCCCATACAGATATAGATGTGGCCAAAAAGCACACAAAAAAATGTCCAACATCACTGGTTATCAGGGAAATGCAAATCAAAACCACAATGAGATACCACCTCCCACCCACTAGGAGTGCTGTAATTTTTTTTTTTTAAGACAGTAACAAGTATTGGCAAGGATGTGGAGACATTGGAGCCCTCATGCACTGCGGGTGGGAGTGCAAAATGATGTGGTCATTATGGAAAATGGTTCAGCAGTTCCTCAGAAAGTTAATAGAGAAAATACATGTTTACACAAATGCTTGCACACAAATGTTCATGGCAACACTACTCACAACAGCCAAAAAGGGAAAACAGCCCAATGTCCATCAACAGGTGAATGGATAAACCAAAAGTGATATATCCATCTGATGCAATATGACTCAGAAATAAAGAATGAAGGAATGAACTACTGACACATGCCACAGCATGGACAAAACTTAAAAACATTACAGTAAATGAAAGAAGGCAGGCACAAAAGACCATGCTTCTCATATGATTCCATTTACAGGAAGTACAGAAGCAACAACTCCATAAAGTCAGAAAATAAATTAGTGGTTGCCAGGGGTTGGAGAGAGGGATATATGGAATTTCTTTTGGGAGTAATGAAAATGTTCTAAGATTAGATAGTGGTGATGGTCATACAACTCTGTGGGTGTATAAAAAAACCACTGAATTGCACTGTATAAAATGGTGGATTTTAGGGGCACCTGGTCAGAGGAGCATGTGACTCTTAATCTTGGGGTGGTGGGTTCGAGCCCCACGTTGGGCACAGAGATTACTAAAAAGTAAATAAATAAACTTTTTTTAAAAGAAGTTATTTTAAAATATAAATAAAATGGTGGATTTTAAGTATATGAATTTTATCACAATAAAACTGTTACTTAAAAATAGTAAGCTAGAAATAGGAAAATTTCTTAACTTGATAAAATGGATCTACCTATGGTCTATGACATTTACCCTACAGTAAACATCATATGTAATGGCAAAACTATATATAAAGATATTATAACTAAAGTGAAAAATAAAATAAGTATGCTTGCTATATCTGTTTAAGCGGCAATGTATTAGACATCCTAGCTAGCAATATAAAGCAAGAAGAAAATCAGATAAGGAATAGGAAGGAAGACAGGACGTTATTCATGAGTGGTATGATTGTTTAAATAGGAAATCCACGATAATCTACAAACAGAACCAGGAGGACAGTCAGCAGAAGTTTCTGGTTACAAAACCCCATAGCATTCTTATAACGATCAATTAGAAAATGTAACTGAAAGAAAGTTCTCAGTCCTAAAAGCAGGAAAAACTCTGTTACTTGAGAATAAATCTAACAAAAGATGTGAGAGACCTTTATGGAGAAAATTATAAAAAGTTACAGAAGGACATAAGAAAAGACCTGAAAAAAATGAAGAAATATAACATGTTCATGCATGGGAAAGTTCAGTATTACACAGATGTCAGTTCTCCCCAAAGTTAATCAATAAATTCATTGCAATTCCAATCCAAATCCCAATGGAGCTTTTCACAGAGCTTGATAAACTGAGTCTAGCATTAATCTGAAATGGCTGAGGGCAAAGAAGAGCTGAGATAAAAGAACATGGAGAAGGAGCTTTCCCAACTAGATATAAAGGCCAACCGTGAAGCCATGTGAATTTAAAATAGTGGGAGAGGGATGCAGGATAGACAAATCTATCAGTGGAAGAGACCAGAGAGCTCAGAAGTAGTTCCATGTATTTATGAAGGCTCGGTATATGTCAGGGGTGGCTGTAGGCATCAGCGAGGAAAGGATTATTCAACAATAATGGTGTTGGGAAATTGGTATCTCTATGGGGGATATTCTTTATTGGGTTCCTGCCCCATTCCATACATAAACATAGATACCAGGAGATCAAAAACAAAACTTTAAAACTATTATAAGGAAATGCAGTTGGATATCTTCATGATACAGTTAAGGAAATGTTTCCTAAACAAATAGCAAAAGATACAAATTGCAATAGAAAAAAATTTGTATTTGACTACATCAGATACTCAAATTTCTGTACGCTAAAACCATCACAAAACAAAGTTAAAGAACAAGCAACACATTTGGAGAAGGTAGTCACAACAGTATGGAAATAACATTCAGAACACACAATACTCCTGTAACTCAAAAATAAAAAGGCAAACAACCTGATTTTAAAAATGAAATAAAAGAAGATACAAAGGAGAGACAAGAAGGAAATACAGAAGAAAACTCAAAGGGCTGACACAAATTTGTTAGAAATGCAGCTTCATTACTAATCTGGAAAATAACATTTAAAACAACAACAACAACAACAAAAATCTGAGTTCTATTGCATAAAGATCACTTGGCTGAGAAAAATCAGTCCCACAATTCTTGTCCAGGCAGGATCTCTCATGCTATTGGAACTGTGATGGAGGCAATCACCCCAGGAAACAGTTTTGTAGTATCTAGGAAAGCTAAACATGCAGCTCTTCCATGACCCAGCATTTGTACTGCTAAGTATATTTAGATCTAGCAAAACCCATGCATGACATTGATTGTAATTGCAAACAAAAGGTAACAACCAAATGATATTCGCTAGGGAAGCATTTTTTAAGTGTGTTATACACCAATGATGGACTACTAAAATGAATGAACTAGACCTGTATTGGCATAGACAGAGCTCTCACACATGGTACTGGGTGAATCAAGCCAACTCCGGGACAATTGTATATTAAATTAAATACATGTATCATTTATGCAAAATGCTTAAACAGACAAAAATCACAATATATCATTTGTAAGTACAAATGCACAGAGTAAGAATGTAAAACATGAACAGCAAGGACTAAAACAAATTTGTGATCATGCTTGCCTCTGAGGAATAAGGAAGGAAATTGGGGTGAGGAGAGACAAAGGAACTCAGCTTTATTAGTCATGCTTAAATGTTCTTATTTTGCAAAAGCATGCGAATCAAATAGGACAAATGTTGACAGTTATGAATTTGGAGAGGTAGGTGGATGGGAGTCTCTTCCCTCCCTCCCTCCTACCTTTCCTTTCTAATAATAAACAAATATACTGGCCTATCCTTTCTCGAGGTGGGGAAGGGGGCGGATAATGAAAAGCTAAAATTAATCTATTTCTCCTGAATTCCTTCCCTTTTATATATCTTGGAGTAAGGGTTATGATGAGACTCCAGAAAGCCTTCCATGATGAGGTAACACTTTAATGAGTTTTGATGAATGAATTCAAGTTTCCCTTTGTGGATCAGAGACAAGGGTGGAGGGAAGGACATTCCAGGCAGGGAGAAGAGTTCAGGAACTGGAAGGAGCCTGCATATTCGGGTATGATAAGCAAAATGAGCAAGGAGCAGAGGGGTGTGGGGGGCGGGGAACAGGAGACCCCAGGTCCAGATCATAGAGACACTGGTGAGACAGGCTGAGGGTCTCAGACTGGGGACTCGGGCGGGGTTAAAGTGTCCCGCAAGGCAGGGCCTTTCAGCCTCTGCCTGCCATGCAACAAAGTTTAGAACAAATTCCACACCACTTGGAGTGAGTTAAGGTGGGTCTGCCGTTCCAGCGGAGGGACACTTCATCTTGTCATTCTCCTTTCTTGAAATGCCAGTTTCAGAGCAACCATATCAGTGAGGGATACAGCTCACCACTTGGTAACCAGATATTGGAGGCAGGCAGCAGTGTGAAGGAGTTTCCTGGGAATGCCAACTGTCCAGTGACTTGGACACACCTCAGTGCCCAGGGGTGTCTCAGTCCCTCTATGGAGGAGGAGGAAGTCCCTAGTCCCATGGGAAGCCTAGCTTGGATGCAGAGCCCCACTGGGAAGAGTTGAGTGTGAGGTATTCAGTTCCCTCTGATTTACTGTCCAAACAGCCCACAATCTATAGCCAGAATCACCTTGGGTCATTCTATTCATCACCCTATAAGCAGCAAAGGGACATGGCCAGGCTTGGATTTTTAAAGCCTAACATCAAGTAAAAAATGAATTGGGTGAAGGAGACAGGGCCACATTATGACTTCATGGGCCTTAGGCACACTCACCTTTATGAGCTCCTTCTTCCATAAAAAATATTAAAAATTCTATTTCATATTATATATGAAAACATTTTCCTTTTTCTCATTTCTGCTCTCCTACCATTTCTCCTAACTTGACTTTTGACTTTGTCTTCCCACCCAAGCCCTGGATTCCTCGAAGATCCAATGTAGCCATACCACCTGCGCCCCTCTGGCTAACAATTCTCCTGCCCCAGAACTGTCCTGGGGGGGACAGCCCCACCTCTGCTGCTCATGAGTCTTTCTTTTATAAGAGCCCCTTTGCATGCCTCACCTTAAACACTTGAAGGGCCCTCTGTCCATAGGAGGTACTAATCAGAGCACAACCAGAGGGCACTTCTGTGTGTAGCAAAGGGGCGCTGGTACTGGTGTCACTGCAGCCTCAACAGCAAGCCAGATTTTACATATCACAAAAGTGACATAGACATCACTTAAGTAACTGGTCCAAATGCTGGCTAAATGACAGAATTGAGCATGCAGCCAGGTCTTCTGGTGGCAGATTCCCTGCTCGTCCCACTTCCATTTGGCTTCTATATCTGTTGGGAATACTTTTGGCTGCAAGTAACAGAATACCCGACTAAGAGTGGCCAAAACCCACAGAGGTGTATTTCTCATGAGCTCTCATATTTCCTCCAAAATCAGGAGGTGAGATGTTGTGGGATCGGGTCAGGGCTTTACTGATGATCAGGGCACAGGGAGCCTCTGCAATTCTTTGACCTTTCTCTAGGGATCACAAGGTGGCAGACACAGCTCAGGCACTAGCCCATCCCCGCCCCCATGACCACGTTAGAGGCAGCACATGGGGGCAGGGAAGCAGAGCTTTCCCCTGGCTTGTTCTTCTCCTGTCAAAGAGGAAGCTCCCTCCCCCAGCAGCTTTCAGCTTTCCCTTTCCATCTCACTAGCCAGAACTAGACAAACAGGGAAGTGCTGCTATCAAAGAAAAAAGGCAGTGATAGCTTTGAGGCGAGCAACCGCGACAGTGTGCAGTCTCCAGACTCTGGGAGCATCTGAATGGCCAACACATTCAAACCTGCTGGACTGTGAGACACTGAGCCACATCCTCCCCCCTTTCTATTCTCTGTGTCTAACACAGTAAATCCATTCGTTCAACACACATCTATTCTTCTCCAAGTGCCTACTGTGTATCACACGCTATAGCAAGCAATGAACCAGCATGGCCTGGTGGAAACAGTGTGGGCTTTGGAGCCAGACCAAATGGTCTTTGAATGCCACCATTTTCAAGCTGTGTGACCCTGGGCAAGTCACTTTGCCTCTCTGCCCTTCACTTTTGTCATTGCGGAATGGTCATGAAGACTTAATAAGATAACACATAATAGGCACAGGACACATCGTCATTCAGCGGGTGAGAACAGATGATAATGGTATGAATACAGCAGGAAGATGGTGCTGAGGAGGGGGTGGCTGATGTGCCTACATGCTCATCAGCTGCTTTTCCGCATAACATTGCAGCAAATGGCTTGGATCTCCCTGCTGGGGAGAAAGGGCGAAAGGAGTCCTTGTCATTCAGAACTCTGATTCCTCCCGGAGGCCACCATGAAAAAATACAGAATGATGGGGCACCTGGGTGGCTCAGTCAGTTAAGCTTCTGACTCTCGGTGTCAGCTCAGGTAATGGTCTCGGGGTCCTGGGATCGAGGCCCGTGTCGGGCTCCGTGCTCAGCAGGGAGTCTGCTTGAGATTCTGCCTCTCTCCCTCTGCCCCTCCACTCTGTCTCTTTCTCTCTAAAATAAATAAATAAATCTTTAAAAATATATAGAACAATAACAAAACTATCATTTATTGAATAATTATCATGCACCTGGCACTAGGTCAGAGCTTTACAAATATTAATTTGTGGAAATCCTTACAGAGAGGTACTAGTATGAACTCCATTCTTCAGTTGAAGAAACTGAGGCACGTGGGGGTTACAGACTTGAACCCTAGTCCTTGGCTCTGGAGCCCAAGGTCTCACTACCTCTCACTGCCTCTCTAGACGGATTAAAAACATCTTTCCTGCCCGCCCACGGTCTCCATATGGCAGAGGCCACTTGCTCACCTGGAGGATATCCAGACAAAATTGGATTTGGAAGCCTTTCCACCAAGGGGAGCAACTGGGGGCATTGTCATACCCCTGCGCCCCCACCCACCCCCTCAGAGGCGGGACACTCCATTCTGCACCTCCAGGTTGCTGTGAGTGCAGTGGCGTGAGCCTGAGTGGTCCCATGGTACCTTGGCTCTTGGCAGTATTGCTCCTTTATTGTTGTTGGCGTCCTGCAACCCCAGACCATGCTGTGAGATCCTCCATCCCTTCCTTGCACCTTGTTACGTCAAGCTCTGGGCTGCACACCCGACACACACAGAGACACAACCTTGACCCCCAAAGGGCCGAAGGTCTACGGGAGTACACAGAAACAGCCAACAAAGAGAGATGTTTGTAAGACTGGCTGCAGAAGCCCAAAAGGGAGGTCTCTTACCCAGCCTTGGGGAAGTGATCAGGGAAGGCTTCAGGAAGATGCTGAGCACCTGCGGGAGGACAGAGACCAGCCAGGTAGTGGGAGGGATAATAATGAGCACAGCAAGCACAGTGGCAGGCACCTTTCTAAATAGTACTGAAGGTCACTCACCAGGACTCAAAAACAGCCCAACCAGGCAGGTACACCTGCCAACCCCATCTTTCAGAGAGGAAACTGAGGCACAAAGAAGCTAAAGAACTTGCCCTTGATCATAGAAGATAGTAGGTGACAGAGTCAGGATCTGGTTCTGGCTTCTGGGCTATCCACCTCTGTCTGCACCATGCTACGGAGTGCTCCCTGCTACAGGCAGCATGTGCAAAGGCCCAGGTCCCCGTAGCAGGGCTCACGCAGGGACAGCCCATCATGGTGAGATGGGCAAGATCAGCAGAGAGAGCACTTGCTCACTGAGACAACTCTTGGACAGGGCGGCAGCAAGCTCAATCATTCAGCCAGGGTTTCGAAAGCATGATCAGCTCTCTCCAAATCCTGGCTGACAGCTAGGTGCCGAGACCCAATCCCCAAAGACCCGGCCCTGATGCCAATCCCAGCCTTAACCCTAGCCACATCTTCTATAAAACTTTTCCCAGCCAGTTAGGAGAGTGGAAACCGTCCAAGCCACCAGGAAGGCTTCCTGCCCATTCTTCACTCATAGCTCTGAGCTCTACCTGCTCTGGTATCCATCATGCATTTATCCAACTTATGTATGTGCTTTCTGGGATCTTTTAATGTACATCCTCAAACCACATTTGGCTGGTTTGCTCAGCACTGGACCAAAATCCAGACCCACTCAGCAGATAAATTAAGGGACAACTGTTTCCCTTGCAGGAGGACTAACCACAAAACTCTCTAAAGAGCAAACTCCTTTTTGGTGCCATGCAATACTGAAACATTCTATTTTTAAAATCAATCCACAAATGTTTGTTCTATTGATTTTGTTGATTGGTTTATATATACCATCTCAGTCCACAAAAAGAGGGGGAGAAAAAGGCTTGAGGCTGTTTTCCAAAATACATATATATAACCAGACACAATAAATAGATGCGGAATTGGGACAAAGGAAAATGGGAGTAGAACATATAATATAAAAAAGAGTTTTAGTAAAGTTATAGAATGTCATGTCCTGGAGAGTCTGCTTGAGTTGGGTTGCTTCCTAGAACTGAGCTGCCCAGTGGCCAAAGCAAGGAGGACAAATGTATTCATCCACTAGATTTCCAGGCTCATGAAGGAAAAACAAAATAGTTGCTCAAAGAAAGAGGAAACGGGAAGGGGAGGGGGAGGAGGAAGAAGAGGAAGAAGAGAAGGTGGAGGAGGAGAAGCAGCAAAGCAAAAGCAGCGTAGTGTTTCTGAGTGGTCCTGAGCGGTATTCATCAAGCATGCTTTGGATTAGGCCAAGGTCTTAGGGGATGCAAGGGAAGCCCAAACTCAACCTGATCTGGCCCCAGCATAATCCCCAGAACCTCAGCTGGATAATGACAATCCAAAACTCAGGTCCTGATGCTGCTGAAAAGCCTGATTTAGGTTGGCCCTGTCCCCGGCCAGCCTTCCTGAGTGGGCAGAACATGTGGAAGGGAGGGGTGGGCGCTCACCCTCCTGAGCCCTGCAAACCCAGCCCTTGCGCATCTCTTTCCCCTTGAGCTCCAGTGGGGTCCACACGTGAGCCAGCTTAGTTGGGTCTCCACCCTCACCAGTGGTCCTCACAGTCCCCACCCCTAACAGTGGTCCTGCTTGTCTCTGAGCATGCATAGACGATGGTCCCCAAGGCCCAGATGGGCCACCCCCTGGCCAGTGACATAACCTTCTCTGGGCTCCTGGAAGTTCTTCCTCTTAAGAAGGAGGGGGCCGTTCTCTTTTAAGCCCCCCTAGGTGATGAGCATTGTGCAAAACACTCTACATCTATCTTGTCCAATTCTCCCTCTGCGAGGTTTGCATCTCCAGCCGCAACATCTCCTTGGAGCCTAGACTCTTTCAGAAGTTCTTAGGTACTTGGCTGTCTCAAAGTCACTTCAGACTAAGTGTCTTCCAGATGGAACTCCCAGCTGTCTCTTCCATCCCCCATCCAGTCCTCCCGCTGTGTTTCCTGCCTCAAGGATTGACAGCACCCTCCGGCTGCTCAAGCAGGAACCTAGCAAGTTACCCTCATCCCTCTCCCCCAGTGTCATACCCAGGCAAGTCCACCACCATGTACTGTCAGTTTTACCTCCTTAGAAGCTCTTGAAGCCCTCATTTCTCTGTACTCCCTCTTCGCCTCCTTTCCTTTGTGGGCCACCTCCTCTTGTGTGCCACTCCCCAGAACTTCCCACCCCAGCTCCTCATGGCTGATTCCTCCAGCATGCCCTTCATTCTGTAGCCGGAATAATTGCATCAAGACACAAAATACACAAGATCATGTCAGTCCCATTGACTTCCCCTGGATCTGAAGATGGAGACTGCATTCCCTAGGGCAGAGAATGAAATTTGCCCCTGCCTACCTCCCTCCTCCCCGGCTGCCTCTCGAATCACACCCTACCCGGCTCTTCTCTACCCTTATGGGCCACCTCTCCCTTCCTCTACCTGGCCAGGCTGTCCCCTCTGCCCAGGACGCTCATCCCACCACTCTGCCCGGTCACCTCGTGCTCATCTTCCTGATGTCCTAAGCAATCACCACCTCTAGGGAGCCTTCCCTTGACCTCCCCCCACTAGCCAAATCTTGCTCAGGCTCGCCTAGCACCCCTCCCTCCCCTTGGAGGTCTGTATCCCAGTTGAGAGGATGGAAGCCCAGCAGGCTGGCCTTGGAGTCTGCACTTGAACCCCTGAGACCGTTCAATATAGTGGAATGATGGCTTATAGGCTTATAGTGGCTGAACAGTGTCTCCCAAGGATATCAGACCTTAATCCCTGGAACTTGTGAGTGTTACATTATTTGGAAAAGGATCTTTGCAGATGTGATTAAGTTAAGGACTCTGAGATGGGGGAGATTATCCTGGATTATCCAGGTGGGCCCTAAATGCCATCACATGTGTCCTCCTAAGAGCAAGCTGGAGGGAGGTCTGACACACAGAGGGAAGGTGGTGTGAAGATGGAGCAGAGATTTGGAGGTGCTGGCCTTGGGACTAGAGCCATGGGGCCACAAGACGAGGAGTGCCGGCAGGCCCCAGAACTGGAAGATTCTTCCTTTGAGAAGAATCTTCTTCCACTGATTTTGGAATTCTGGCCCCCAAGTTGTGAGAGAATAAAGGTATGCTTTTACCAAGCCACGGAGCCTGTGGTCATTTGTCACAGCAGCTGCAGGAACCTAATACAAGGTTCATAGGCAATGAAACTGAAGCTCAGAGAAGTTAAGTAATTTGCCCAAGGCCACACAGCTAGCCCATCCCCGCCCTCAAACTTCTCTTGGGAGAGAAAATTAAGCCCCACCCCCAAAAATGCAAAGTCCAGTGCGGCTGAGGTCATTTGGGAGCAATGAGAGTGCCCGAGCTGGTAAGGGAGGAACAGCCCCTCTCAGGCACACGGAGCACGTCCCCAGCCTGGCCGGCCTACATATCTTGCTCTGAGGCCGGCCACAGCAGATCTGGGCACATGCCCTCATTCCCAACTCCATGAGGGGACCCTGCTCAGAGCTTGAGCCTCCCCAGCACAGCCTCTGGAGCAATTAAGCAAGGAACAGCAAAGAGTTACCAGAAAGCCCCCGGTTCCATCACCACAGTGCTCCTGAGCCATGCAGCCTGCTGGCTAACGTCTCACTTCAGGAAGCCCCAGGCCCCTGCCTCTTGTCTCCCTCCTTCACTTCCTGCTGCTCCCACAAAAGGGTTGTGAAGAGGTACGGTCCTGAGGCCATGCAGAGGACAAAGCTGGAGTGGACGTCACCTTGCCGGTCTGGGCTGCTAGAAGTGAAAGCAGGAGAGCAGTATTCTAGCCCCTCCACACACCAGGCGCACACTGGGTACTGTCACGTGGAACATCACAGCAGGTCCCACAACATCCCCGCAAGAGACATGGTCCTGTTCCCATTTCGCCGTCGGGGTACCTGAGGCTCAACGAGGCCAAGTGCTTTTCTCAAGCTTTGCCAGCTAGAAAGTGTCTGGGTCTGCCAAGTGCAAGTCTAGTGCTGTCCCCACCCAGTGCCGGAGACACTGCTCCTCCCCTTCATAAGGAGGACACTCAGGTGACCCACCTTCAAAGCCTGTCTCCTCCTCTTCCCTACCCCACCTCCAGCAAGCTTTCTGCCATGAATTTCCACTTATCTGTCCAAAAAGTGAAGAGACTACCCGGATTAGCCCAAGCCCTCTCAAACGCAGGAATAAACGGGGAGTTGTTTTCAAAGTAAAAAAAAAAAAGCATCGTGCCTGTGATTATTACTGTAAATACTGTACACTCGACTCTTCGATTTCCACACTAATGGAGGGAGCAGTGGCGCAGATAATTAAAAGTGCATTTATATTTGGCTCCGGAACTTGTTTTTGTTCTCATGTTTGGGTATTGGAGGCTCTGATGTTCCAGAAATTCAGTGTGACTTCATAATCCTGCAAAGAGAGAGAGAGATTACAAACACCTGCCTTGAGAGAATCCAGAAAGCCAACCCATGCTCAGCCCCAACCTGTCATCCTGAAATAATGTCACCTCCAAGGTGGATAGAAACGCTGCAAAATAAACCATTTTTGTTGTTTAGAGCCACCTGGTTTGGGGATGAGCGTGTTATGCAGCAGTCAGTAACCGATACACCCCTGTTCCATGTTCCCGGGAGGTCCTGGACCTCGCCAGGATTTGTGTGAATTCCAGGTCCCTTTGGAGACCAGCTTCTTGCCCGGCGAATCCTTCCTCCTGGCCCCCATCTTTCCTCCCACACTGTTCCCTTCCCAGATCTGAAAGCCGGCTCCTGCCCCGATGCCCTCCAGATAACTGACAAGGCTTTGGTGATGTAACAGACTTCCCTGAAGGACTGCAGGAGGCACCGAGGTTTTCCTATCCCAGGATCTCAAGTGGCTTATATTTAGATGCCAGAAATTCTGTTCTTAAAAAAAAAGCTGTGGTCAACAGCTTTCTTCTGCAGCTTTGATCTCCTGGCAAGTTGCCACCGCTTCTCTCTCTTCCTGTCTTCTCTTCTCGACTTTCCCACGCTTCCACGTTCCCAAATCATCGGCTGCTAGTGTAGCTATCTGCCATTTCCAGACGCCTCGTGCTCTATGAGTCTTATCTTCCACCCTCAGAAGATCGTCAAAGTATTTTCCAAACACAAAGATTGTATTCTTCCCCTAAGGGGACTCTGATGCCAGATGTTAGGCTAATAGTAGCACTTTTTAATTCTGCTGTTTAAGTGAAGGAGGACAGTTTGAGCCGTCCATCCAATATCCATTCTTTTCTTCCCTCTCCCCCCCAGAGCACTAATTTTCTTCGGGACAAGTTAATTCTCCAGCCTCTTTGCAGCCCAGAGTGGACATGAGACATAATTATGGCCCTTGAGATGCAAACAGAAGTCAGCTGGGGATTTATAGGAATGTTTATCCTTTCCTGATATAGGCACTGCCCATCCTGCTTCTTCTCCCTGCCTGCCTGGGATGTGGACGCAATGTCTGGTGGTGCAGCAGCCATCTTGCAACTGAGAAGATGAAAGTCACATGGATAGCAGAGCAGAAAGACAGAACAAGGCTGCACTCTTGACAACTTCCTTCAGCTGCACCTGGACTGCTTAATTCTGGACTCCACATTCATTGTGAAAAATAAACCCCCGTTTGCTGGGTTTTCTGTCTCTTGCATCTGAATGCAATCCTACGTGATTCAATAAGTAATTACATTTTGATTTCAAAAACCTTTCTTTCAACGGCTGCTGCTTCAGGGAAAAGGATGTCCACCACAGGCTAGGTAATGAACAAAGTTGGTAATGATGTCATTTAGAAGTGCTTAAGTCATACCACCTGCAGTGATCAAGAACTGCTCATAAGGGCACCTGGGTGGCTCAGTCGTTAAGCGTCTGCCTTCGGCTCAGGTCATGATCTCAGGGTCCTGGGATCGAGTCCCACATCGGGCTCCTTGCTCTGCAGGAAGCCTGCTTCTCCCTCTCCCACTCCCCCTGCTTGTGTTCCTGCTCTCGCTGTCTCTCTCTCTGTCAAATAAATAAATAAAATCTTTAAAAAAAAAAAAAAAGAACTGCTCATAAATGGAAAAGAACAGCTGAGAACCCCCAGCTCATCCCGGAAGAATCCTACCTGAGCCCACCTGAGGGCAGAGGCAGTGCCCCTAGTCAGGTGAGTCTCCCCTGGGACATGCCTGGCACACACAGAGGGGACCCCGGTGCTCACCAGTGGAACAAGCATGCCACGACTGGACACAGTGTCCAAGGAGCGACAGCAGACTCGGCACATTCTGACCTGTCTCTTCGGTTTGGGGTGTCCTGGAGGAGGTGGGCTCGTCTGGGCAGGCAGAGCCCGTGGGAAGCAGCTTGGCAGAGACTGCTCCTCACACCCGCCTCTTATTCCAGCTCAGCCACTGAGGAGGTGAACAACCTCGGGGTGGTGGGGTGGGGGGGCAATATTTCCTCCACCAGCCTCAGCTTTCTCCTTTGCAGGGTGATAGTCTGGGCATCTTGCACAGCCACGAGCATTACCGGAGACAGAGTGCAGAGCATTTCCTGCCCACTCACAGTAAGTGCTCAATAAATGCTCACTTTACTGCGATTACCCGCAGAAGGCCGTTTCAGTGTGGGAAGCAAGTGAGGATACACGGACTGAACGCATGACAGTCGCTCAGCAGAAAGAGCCCTGCCCCGGCTCCGGGGGGAACCAGCGGCAGCAGAGAAGCGGGGCGGCAGGGCCCTGCTTGGAGCCCAGCGCACTCTGCGGGCCTCGGGCGGCCCCGACCTCTGCCCACCCTCCTCATTACCTCCGTGTGTTGGGATTTGTCGGCACCAGTACCCTTCTCACCAGCCTGGGAGTTGATCTCCGTACCTCCAGTGTTTAGCGCGTACTAGTTGACAATAAATACTCCTTGAAGCAGGAAGGACGGACACAAGGGTGAATCTGAGCCCCAGGCTCCCGTCCGTGGAGGTGAGTCTGACCGTCCACAGGGGCAGGGTCACCCGGACCAGGGAGGGAACACAGGGAGGGTGCAGAGCTGGAGCCTCTGGCCCCCCATTGGCTCTCAGTGTCTCCATCTGTAGAACAGGCAATTGAGCAGGATGACCTTTGACCCCCAGATTCTGGGAATGGGCTGCATTTCAGGGGCTGGACAGAGGCTCCTGCCAGAACCCAGGACCCCTGCCCCTCACGCAGGATCCCTGAAGGCCACTCTGGCCTTGAGAGTGCCTGTCACAGACCCCAGGACTGCACTCCAAGAGGCTGAGAGCAGAAAATCCCCAAGGCATTGGCATTGGCAACAAGAGGAAGAAAGTGTCAATGAACAGTGTATATATGGAACTTTCTGCTCTTCCAAACTATGGAACTAGAAAGGGCCTTTGCTTCCTCCCTCATTCATTCTTTCCCTCTCTCACTCATTCATTGTTAGGCAGGCAGACCTGACATTTAGTCAGACTTCAAGGGGGCCCCTGGTTGGGCCAGGCCCCACACAGAATGCTAGAGACCATTACATGACTCCAGAAGCCCAGGGTCTAACACCGAACCAACACTAAAATGAAGAATTCTAATCTGGAGCGGTGGGGGCTGCAAGGGGTGGGGGCATGGCCAGGGGGTGTGTTCTGGGGAGATAGGGGGAGGGGAGACAGTCCCTGCAGAGCCAGAGCCTTTAGCCCAGCTTTGGAATCGTCCTGGGAACCCTAGCCCCAGGTGCACCAGGATGGCCGATGACCTCAAATCTTGTAATGGGGGAGGGGATGAGACAGAGTTGATCTGAGAGGGAGGGTCCTAGGGAGGGCAGAGGTAAGATGGGGTGGCCACTTCTTCCCTCCACCTCCTGGGTAGGGTCCTCTCGTGCCCAGCAGGACCGTGAGCTCCCACCAGCTGCTACTGGGAGCCAGTGGGACGGCTGAGGCTCAGTTGCTCTTCACTATCTTCGTTAGCAGCTACGAGTGCAGTGGTGCTGAATGCAGGCTGGTTCAGCACCCCATCCCTGCCCTTCCTGCCATCGGTCCCCAGGGTCAGCGGGGGTCTCTGGACCCAGAAAGCCCCTGGTTGTTGCCCTGCTGGTCACAACAGCTCTCGTGGGGGCAGCTCCTTGCCACATCGAGCTCCGCTGCACCAACCCCAGAGCCTCCGCTTCCCTCGGGGGAGAGTGCCCCACACTGGCCTCTCTCTGCCTGCAGGGCTCCTGCCGCACTTTGATATATTGGCCTAATACTCCCGGAATTATTTTTTGCTCTGTGTTCTGTTTTCTTGAACAGCCCCTGAGAGACCTCATTATCTTGCTCTGAGCATGGGGCACTACTGTCATCAAGTCACCCCTAATAAGTGCGGCAGAGCCAGGCTGACACCAAGAGCCCCAGGAGGACTTGCAGCCTGGCGCCCAGCTGTCGAGCGGGCATGAGGCTGGCACTCTCAGAAGCTTCGCCCATCCGGGGACCCCGGAGCACGTTAGCACCTGCGTCTTCACCCTGTTCCAAGAGCAGCCAGCCCAGGGACCCAGCTCAGCCGGGGAGAGGGGCCGGGAGACCTCCACGGAGAGGCCAGCCCTCCTCCCGACTTGATTTCCCTCTTCCTGTTTCCAGAGTCTCCAGTGCCCTCCTCCTGACGGCCCTCCGTCCCTGCTCTGGTGCCGCACAGCCCCGGTCAAGGCTCCCTGTCTTTCAGCATCTCGCTTTCCACCTCTTTAAAACGAGAGTGCAGTCTTCTACCTTCTCATTTTGTAGGTGCTCAATATTTCATGAGCAGCTACTATGGTGCTAGGCACCACGCCAGGCTCCCACACCACGAGGCCGCGGAAGAGAGTAACAACAGCTGTAATACTAACCGACCCACATGTGCCGGACTCGGGGCTGAACACCCCTCCCCCGCCCCCTCCTCCATCACCTCCCTCGTCAGCATCATCAGGCTAGAGCGGCCCAGGCCAGGAGCCCGAGATGGTGCAACGAGCCTCTGCACCAGGCACACCCTCCCAGGGAGGGAAAATCCAAGAGCCTGTGCACCTTCGAGCATCCCCGTAGCGTTCTGGGGCACCTGCCATTCCTGTCCCTGAGCTCCCAAGGGGTGTGCTGACAATGGTCATGCTGGGGGGATAGGCCCATGGGAGACGCCTCAGCCCTGGAGGCCTGGCAGGAGCCCCAAGCCGGCAGGGAGGTCTCCTCTGGAAGGAAGTATGATGAGCGGCTAAGGTTAAGGTGGTCTCCTGGGGGGACTGACGCGCCTGGCTGGAGGTCCACGCCACCACCTCCCCAACCGGGCGACCCTGGAGAGTCACACTCTGTACTGGGACCCTGGTTAAGTCACCTCCTCTCCATTCCCTGCCACAGAGAGCCCAGCAAAGCACTGAACCCGAGTGGGGGATGAGGTCCACACCAGGCCCTGCGCTCCGTGCATGCGGCCATAGTCAAGCCACCGACTTTCTCTGCTCTGCTCCTCTTCGAAGCAAGGATACAATTCCTTATCTTTCTTTGCTCACTCAACACACACTCCTTTGGCACTTACCGTGGGCCGGGCTCTGTGCTGCCCACAGGCCGTCGTGGGCAACAAACATTCAACAGCAACGACAACCGTAGTCGCCAGCCCACTCGGCGCTAAAACTCCGCTCTCTTCCTGAGGACAGTGCACGTAAGATGGACGGTCAGATCCAGGCCTGGGTGTAAAGCTCTTTCTGCCGCTTCCCTAACTGTGTGACCTTGGGCAGGTGGCTTACCCTCTCTGTGCCTCCATGTCCTCTGGTCAGGTCAGGCTCCTAAGCACATTGTGAGGCCATTGCTACTGGGATGGCCTTTCTCTGAGTCCCACAAAAATGGGGTTCGGGCGGCACTCAGGATGTGAGAAAGGAGCTCCTTTGACTTGCCTTCTCCCCCTTTTCCCTCCCCCCCATTATGACCTGAACTCAGACCCCATCACCTCTTGAATGGGATTTTCTCTCAGCCTCCTTAGAGGCTCCCAGCCTCTGGCCTCATCCCCTCTGTTATGGGCTGGAATGCGTCCCCCTCCCAAATTCATATGTTGCAGTGCTACCCCCCGGTACCTCAGAATGTGACCAGATTTGGAGATGGGGACTTTAAAGAGGTGATTAAGTTCCAACGAGGCCATTAGGGTCGGTGCTAATCCAACACAACCGGTGTCTTTACAGGGAGAGATTAAGACACAGACAGGTACGGAAGGATGACCACGTGAGGACACGGGGAGAAGGCGGCCGTCCACACGCCAGGGAGAGAGGCCTCAGAGAAACCAACCTGCTGACATCGTGGACTCCGGCCTCCGGACTGGGAGACAATAGGTTTGCGTCTGTTAGGACAGCCCAAGCACAAAAATGCACCCTCTGATCCACCTGCCGCACAGCCACTAGGCTGATCCACCCCAAACTGCTGACCGTTTCAGGATCATGTCACTTGGGAGGCAAGACCTCTCTGGACCCCTTAGTGAGCAGCCGGCAGAGGCCACGCTTCTCAGCCTGTGTGTTCTAGATGCTTCTGCTGGCTCCTACTGCTCCCCCACCCCTGCCACGGCAAGACCGACCGCGCGGCCCCCGGCAGCCGGAGAAAAAGAGGAAGAAGCCTCCTCACTGTCTCAGGGGGCGAGGAGCAGCTCCCGTGGGCCTGGGACAGAGCTGGGGCTCCTCCTGGGAACTGGCAGCCCTCCTTCGCCCCTGGAGGTGGCCGGCGGTCCCTGGCATCCCTCCACTCGTACCTGCATCGCCCCCATCTCGCATGGCCGCCTTCCCTGCGTGTGTCTTATGTCTGTGTCCTCACCGGGCACTCTTATCAAGCCCCCAGTCCTGGGATCCAGGGCCCACCCTAATCCCGGATGACTTCATCTTAACGCCACCACAGCTACAAACATGTTTCCAAATAGTGTCACATTCTGAAGTCCCAGGTGGAACTGAATTTTGGGGAGGCACCGTTCCTCCAACTATGACGGATATTGCTTCCCCATTCCAGAGAAGAGGAACCCAGAGCGTGGAGAGTGACTCGCTGGAGGTCACAAGTGGCCGGTCCAGGATCCAGGCTCAGGTCTGCCTGACGTCAAGACGACCCCCACATTCACTCCCACCACCGCTCCCCCAAGAACTATGAGCATGGCTGCCACTCACTGAGGTGCCAATTACACAGGCCATTTCATTGAACCCTGGTGCCAGGCTTCTGGGGGGGTGGCCAGAGCAGCGCTAGACTCATCCCACAGATGAGGATTAAGGCTTCGAGAGGCTAAGTGACTTGCCCAAGGCCACACAGCAAGTTAGCAAAAGAGCCAGGATCAGAAAATCGGTCTGACTTCACCTCCATATGCTTAACCACGATCTTAAAATACCTCTACTTGTCCCTTCACTTGGTGACAAGCTAAATCTGAAGGAGTCACAAATCGCCATCCCTGTACCTCGAGGCCTTTTCCAAAACCAGAGCCCCTCCCAGTCCGATCCATGCTGAGGGGGCCCTCCCACCCCTAGGGACCTGGGGGGTGGGGGTAGAGTGGAGAAGCCAGGGGACCTCCAAACCCTCCCCAGACACACTCACACACACACAGTCACAGAGGGAAAGACACACATACATGCACACAGGCACACTCACACACGGGGACACCCATATTCACACACTGGCACACATTCCTCCACCAGCCAGCCAGCTCCCGGAGCCAATTAGCGAGCCTGGGTGGTCTCGGGGGAGCCCCGTGGGGTGATAGACTGTATTGATCAGCTCAGCAGCAAAGCGTCAAGCAGGAGAGAGGAGTCATTTAAGCGGTGTTCTCCTTTCCCCGAGTGCGGCGGGCGCTCTAGGAGCGGAGAGTGAGTTGTATTTACTATGATGGCAAATGAAAGGCAGCCGCAACCACCCCACATTGTCCCCGCCAACACCTAATTGCTGGACCAAAAACTGCTGGAGAGCAGGGGTGGGGCTGGGGGGAGCGGGGGGCGGGGAAAGTTAATCTAGCCCAGAATCAATAGCGAAAGCTTTCACAGTGTCAGGCACAATAAATGGAGCTGAACGACTAGAAGCTGCAGAAAATTAGCCTCCAGGCTGACTCGGTTTGAAAGCTAAAATCTGGTAACTACAGAAGCAGAAGGCAGTTGTCACACCACCCCTCCCCCGGCTTCTGTCCGCGTGTTTGCTGATGGCAAGCGGAGCCCGGTACCAGCTCAGAGTCCGCAGGCTTGGCTGAGCGTGGATCAGACAGACCCTAAATCTGTCCCCTTTGGGAAGGGCTCTGGACATGGAAAGCCTACGGTAGCCTATGACCTGGACAAGTCACACCATTTCACGGAGCTTCAGGTCCCTCATCGGCAGACTGTGCACCTGTTCTGTGGGGGTGGGGGGGAGAACATGAAGACCAGGGTTTGAATCCCAGATGTGCCACGTCCCCGCTGTGGGACACTCAACAGGTGAGTTACCTTCCTCTAGAAAAGGGGGATTCTGGTTCCTGGATATGGTAGACTGAGAAACGCACCCCCTAAAAGATCTCCACATCCCAACCCCTGGAAGCTGCGAATGCCACCTTATGTGGCCAAACAGAAAAGGGTCTTTGCCGATGTGATAAAGTGGAGGTTCTTGAGATGGGGCAGATGATCCTGGGTGAGCCAGGTGGACCCTAAATGCCATCACACATGTCCTGGTAAGAGCGAGCTGGAGGGAGTTATGACACACAGAGGGAAGGTGGTGTGAGGATAGAGCAGATTTGGAGATGCTGGCCTTGGGACTGGAGCCATGTAGCCACAAGCCAAGCCTGCAGGCCCCAGAGCTGGAAGATTCTCCCCTAGAGCCTCCGGAGGCAGCACAACCTGCTAATACCCGAATTTGGGCCTAAGGGTGCTGATTTCGCACCTCAGGCTCCAAAACTGTGAGAGATCTGTTGCTGTGACTTTTGCCACCAAATTGTGGCAACTCAGCCACAGGAAGCTAATGCGTTGGGTTTGCGGAGTTGGAAAGGTGAGAAATATTTATTAAAACACCTGCCACACAACAGACTTCAGAATGCAGGTATCACAAGCCTCAAACACCCAGCAGCGGCTGTGTTAGAGCCCGGAGCCCCACGCTAAGGGAAGGTCTTGCGTTTCTATGCAAAGCATCTGAAATTTCTCCAACAGATGAATCGAGCAAATTATGTGTTTCTGTTTCCTTTGGATGTAAGTCCCATGGGCGCTGGTTTCCTTCTTTTGTTCACTGAGACATGCAGGTGCCGAGAACAGTGCCTGGCACATAGTCAGCTCTCAATAAACAATTGTGGAATAACAGTCATGAGAATCAGAGAAGAACAGTAGAACCACCTGGCATATAGGAGGTATTCTAAAGACAACGGTGGTGGTACTATTAACACAAGGCTCTTGAGTGGTATCCCCCCCAACCCCTTCCGGACCTCCTATTCCTAGTCTGGGAATGATGACGATCAGACAGTCAGGCTAGCCCCGCTCCCAAGGACTGGCTGAGCTGTAAATGCCCAGAGAAGGCGGGGAGAGAGCTTTGAAAACGAAAATGCTGTCCAGAGACCCTAACCAGCCACCCCGACCTCACGTGAGACTCATCCCTCATCCCCTCCCCACCCAGCCCCCAAGACCCTGAGAGTGTCCTTTGTTTGCTTTCAGCATCCAAGAATCCCTTTACATGCTTGTGCACGGGTGGACTTCCCTGGGTAAACGTTCAATCATTTTTAGATTCTCGAAGCAGGTCTATAACCTTAAAAAAAAATGTATCATCTCTGGAACAATCCACCTCCCACATCTCCAGCTGCAGCCAGCCCCAGAGGTCATCATCACAGTGCCCCAAGACCAGACACTCTGGGAGATAGGGCGCAAAGAGTGGCTTCCATGAGTCATGAGTGTGGGGCTGGACTCACTCAGGAGATAGGGGAGGGAGTGTAGGGTGGGGGGCTGGCTCTGAGCACCAGAGGGCCAGGGAGAAGTGTAGGGGTGCACTGGAGATGGCCCACACCTGCTCCCAAGAGTTGATGATGTACATCTCTCCCAGTTCTGTAGTAGCTGGAGGCCAGCCTTGATAGATGTTAACACAGTGGAAATCCGCAAATGCTACAAATCAGTTTGTCTTTTGTTCTTTCCTCAAAACTGGTTGTTAAACATTTTACCAGCACTCTACTAGAAAAGCCCCACCTTGGAGAGAAGCTATGTATTCCAGAGTTTTGCCAGGAAGCCTTCACAGGTATCCCCATGCAGGAGGCCTATGTCCGACATTCATTCTACGAATGTTTACCAGGACTCTGCTCAAGCAGCTCGGACACTTGCTGGGCCCAGACTAGAGAGACTCTGGCTCAAGGAGATGCAAGCCAGCTAGACAAAGTGTGTCTTCTTGGGGGACCGGCAGCCTGTGTCACACACACCCTGCATTGACTATGAGGGGCTTCCAGAAGACAGCGGCAGCTCCTGACTTCTCCTGCCTATAAACAGGCAGTAGCAGGTTCTGAGAGAAGGCTATCATCTTGGAAGGTGGGGACAACTGGCTTTGGCCACCTAAGCAATTCAGCATCCAGACACCAAGAGGGAGAAGAGAGAGTGGGTACCATCCATCCATCCATCCATGCATCCATTCATCCATCCATCCAGTTATTACTGAGGTCCACTCTCCTCAGGGCCCTTGCAATACTGTTCCCACTGGCTGGCGCACTTTTCTCTCCACGTGCCCATACAAAGGGCTCCCCTAATCACTCAGGTCCCCACTCAAATGCTACCTCTTTAAAGAGAGCTTTCCTGACATTCGATTTCAAGCAGCTCCCCTTCTGTACCTCCAGGTTTAATGGCGCTCGCTTTCTACCTAAGATCATCTTGTGTGTTTGTTTTGTTCTTTATTGTGGACCCCTCCTTTTGCCAATAGGAAGCAGGCATCATATTTACAGCTGCATTCCCAGGGCCTCAAACACTGTGTGGTGCGTGGGCCAGTGGGTGAGTGAGAGAATCGTTGGCTGAGCCCCAGGTGCCAGGCCCCGGGCCAGGAATCCCTAGAGGAAACCAGAATGACCAAGCCCCTGTGTCCACTAGTTCACAGGCCAGCAGTACTGATCTGCTGTTATAACAGAGGCGTGAACATAGCACTCAGAGAGCCCGGGGACATCAGAGGAGGCTCTGCATAGGAAGTGGCATTTGAGCTGTGTTTTGAAGGAGGAGTAAGAATTTCCCCAGCAGGCATGGGATAAATCCCATGGGATTTGATCCCAGCCGTGGGATTCGGGGAAAGGGGCTAGCTGATAGGGAGTGTTTGGAGAACTACAAGTTGCTTGGTGAGCTTTGAGGGCAGAAGGGGGTGATGAGTCCAAGCTGCCTTTCAGGAAGACGTCCCCCCAGAGGCAGCGGGGGTCCGTGTGGATGGGAGGGGGCTGGCATGACTGGTGGGGAGAACAGTTAGGTTGCAACTGCTGCAGGAGGCGGGGAGAGAGGAAGGATGGACATGAGAGATGTTAGGGGTAGAAGGGGAAGGATTTGGGGTGGGGGAATAGAAGAGCCAAGGATGAGAACCAGCGGGTCTCCTCTGGGCACCTGGGTGGGTCCTGGGGCCCTACTGAGCGAGGGAAGCCAGAGGCAGGGGCCAGTGGGAGGAAGAATTCTGTTCTGGGCGTGCTGAGCTTGAAATGGCTGGGGAACCACCCCTACCCCATCCTCTGAGCACTGCCTCACTACAGAAAGGACAGAACCCATTGGCTGGGAGGGCACGGAGGTTCCGGAATGAAGCAGGGGCCCCTGGGTGGGTGAGGACAACACCCCCCTTCATTCTCCTTAGGATAGAGGGACTCTGGAGATCAACCATGTAGCCCAACCTCTCATCTTCCAGATAAGGAAATTGAGGTCCAGAGTGAGGAAGCAATTTTCTGCACCAGGCAGGAAAAGCTATGTTTCCTGCATTAACAAACAATCCCCAAATGTCAGGGGATTCAGGCCACAACACCCATTTCTCATTTCTTACCTATTTAACTTGTTTGTAGCGGGTCCTCTGGGGGTCTGCCCTTTGTCCTCCTCGTCTACCAAAACTCAGGCTGCCTGGGTTGTCATAGCAAAGGGTGAAAAGGCCTGGGAGACTCGCACAGGGACAGTCATGATACCTAGGTCACTCCCCGACTCACTAGCTAGATGCCGTCCACGACTCCACCCAACCCCAGTGGGTGGGACATGCAGTCCTATACATGCCCAGAAGGAGGAGCTGGGATTGTTTCTGGATGGCACTGATGAGCTTGCAGCCCAGGCCACTCCTAACCGAACTGACTTGGTGCTGGGCAGCATGCTGCTTCCTGAGCACCACCCATGGATCCTCATGCCCTGCAAATGAAGCACCACATTGGACCCAGCAGACAGGCAAGGGCGTCATGGCTCAGAGAGGCAGTGTGTCTTGGCAGAGACCACACACTGGTAAGAGGTAGAGCTGGGGTTTGAACCCAGGGTTTCCCCACTGGGGGACCAGCAAAGAGGCTGGACTCCCCAGAGGAGGAATTCAAGAACAGCCTTACTTGGTAACCCCAAGCACACTCCTGCTGGTTTTCTCTGTGTCCTGATGTATTTTTCCTGAATGCAGTAGCCAGCTCCATCCTCAGCTCCCAGGGGAGTAGATGGTGAAATCTGATCTTAAAATCTGTCAAGTCATGTGCGTGGTGAGAAGAAAAGTGCCATACACTTTCCAGGTGTTTTTATTGGAAGAGAAATGTGCAAAGTCCAGAGTCACGCTGTCCTCGTAAATGGGATGAGGCCAGCCAGCTGGAAAAGTGACAGCTCCAACCCAGCTCTCAGTGTTAATTGCTTCACAGCCGATACCCCTGGCTGGAGGAACACAGATGCAACTAGCATGGGGCCCAGGACCCCCAAGTGCCTGATCTGTCATCACACTTGTCCGTGGAATTAATACGACCCCACGGCCACCACTCCTCCCCGGACGGACTCCCATCCTCTGAAAAAGACACTGTGCTGAGCTTTGCATGTGTCGTCCTGGTTACCTGCCTAGCTTCCTGCCACCTCTGTTTTGCTCACCTTGTACTCTGGTGCACCTGGCAGCACGTGAGGTATGTGAGGTGTGCAATAAAGGTCCGGGAATGAACGAATGATGTTGCCAAGTCTTCCAGCTTTATGGATTTGCCTGTCCTTTCATATTCAAGTCAAGTGGTTCCAGGTCCAGGCAGGCGCTTCCTCTCCCTCTGAGTCCCCAAGCTGGGAAAGTCTCCACCTCACCCAAGTGTCCTCTCACGTGGTCCTTCCCTCCTCCCTGCTTCGTGCCAGCCCAAATGGGGGACATGGTGGCTCCTTTGCCTTGGTTCCTCCTCAGCTCTCCTGGGACAAGACACACGTAGGTATTGGCTGAAAGTTTTGGGAAGTGTGTAATGGAGGACCATTGCATAGCCCTAAAATGGAAAATAAGGCACCTCTGTTGTGAAATCCTTCTAGAGTGCCAATTCTCACCAACAACCCTCCCGCCAGCTTCTCCGCCTCTCCCCCTCCTCCCCGCTCTTATTCACTGGCCTCCAACCCCCAGAAGCCACCTGCTCAAGTCTCTTTCCAGGCTTTCCCAGAATTCCCTCAAGCCCGCCTTTACATACCCAAAATCTCACTCAAGTGCTCTGCTAAACACCCACCCTCCCCCACCCACCACCACCACCACCACCGGTTTTCACCATTAGCAGCCCAGAGCCCCAGGAGAAACTCTGAAATTGTTGTTTCTCCTTGGACTTGGAATTCTTGCCTTGGCTCTTGGCCTAAGAGGAAGGCCTCAGTGCAGCAATTTATTCTTCCCCAGACATGAACTCTGCCCCCTCCTTCCCTAGAGGAAGCAGAAGTGGCTACAGCCGGCTTCAGGGGCGCAAGAGGCAACTTTCGTTTTCCCATCGTGCATCTAAACCTTACAATAATCACCTGAGGTGATGAGACAGGGCAACTGAAGGGCTCCATACAAACCTGCTTTTTGCTCCTTTTCCTGCTTCTCAGCTTGCGAGGACCTGCACCCCCACTGGACACATGCCTCAGAATGCAAATAGTGTATGTCCTCTTTGCAAGGCAAAAGGAGTTAGTGATTTCTCTAGAACAGGTAACACCTAAGGAAGGACCAGTGAGAATGACCAGACAAAGCCATCATATGCACATTGCAGATCATCGGGACTAGACATCTCAATGCCAAGGCCCCTGGGCTCCCAGAAATAATACCTGGGCCCTCATCTTTGTTCTAACTGATTCCTGGATGCCTTTGAGGACATGGACACCAGACCACCGTCTTCAATAAACACCCCCAGACCTTGAGCAAAGATGAGGCTTTCTCCTTCCCTTTCTGAGTCTCCTAGACACTCTGTATCTGCTCCCTCTGTGCACCTTTAATAAACTCTGCTCTCACCACCTGCTGGCTCGCATTTGATTTCTACCCTGCGTGCAGCCAGGGACGCTCTTGACTATTCCTGCAAGAGCCCCTCTGGGTCCTCGGACCCAGACTGCCAGCATCAGTACTGTGATTCTTGCCCTTTTACAGATGGGCACTGAGGTCCGTAGAAGCTCACACAGCTTGTAAGCAGTCAAGCTGAGAACCAAATTCTGTTGGGAGCCCATGCTGCATGTCTCCATCATGGCATGGTCGCCAAGAGGCAGCCATCTCAGGGCAAGCCTGCGTGGAGAGAGGCAGTCGTGACCTTCTCATGGCTAATTCAGTGGATGGACTCTCATCATAGCCCTGTTCTTGCACAATGCTCCGTGGAGGGAGGGTAGTGGACAGACAATGCCGGGCAACTGGTCTACCCAGCCTGTCTCCATTCCTGCATGCAGCAAATGTGGGGCTGTGGTTCACCTGCGCAAATCCACCCTTGGTGCCCTTTCCCATCCATCTGTCCCAACAGACTGCTCTGGCACCAGCTCCATGGGCTGCTGTGCTGGGATGAGAAGTGAAAACCTGGCCTCATCTACCTAGTACAGGCTTTAGACTCAGACCGGGATTAAATCCCGATTCTGACAACCTAAGATAGCAAATGAAGGACCACCAACTAGAGAACCAGAACGCGATGCTGTGGAACTTCATCAAATGGTGGAAGTTTGAGTGGGGTTCACACACACACACACACACACACACACACGTCATGTGGTCCAGGCTTCTATCTCCGCTCTCATAATATGATCCCCATTTCACAGACAAGGAAATCAAGGCCCAGAGCTCTGCCCCAGCACAGTCTGCTCCTACACCAGTGGGCTTCTCACCAGGTCCAAAGGAGCCCCCGACCTCCCGGGGATGCTGCGGGGGTCACCGCAAGGAAGAGGGCCAAGTCTGGCAAGCAGCTTCCACCATCAGGACAGCGCTACTTTTGTCAGCACATATGTCGAGGCCCCACGTCAGGTTGTATTTAAAGAAGTTTAAATGCAAGGAAAAATCTGAAAGCCAAGGCACGGCAGCTCCAGGCACAGGTCAGGGTGGTCTTTGTGGGATGAGAAAGTCAACACGGCAGTGGCACGCCCCAGGAAATCCACTACCCCAAAAACTCACACCTTATTTCATCTACAAAGTGCCTCCTCCTCCCCAAGGACCTTTCATATTTTCTGTTCTCCCTCTTCTGTTCAGCTCGCTCTCCCTGCCTTGCCCCTTACGCCAGAGAAATAGAAGCGTCACCTCTGGCATCACCACCAGCCCTCCTCTGGCCCGAGGCACTTCCCCTGCTCCAGGCCCTCCTGCAGAGGAGAAAGCACCCCCCACACCAAGACACACACACACACACACACACACACACACACGCAGGCGTGCGCATGCACTGCAGGCCAGTCTCTCCCCTGGACCCTGGGTCTCCCCGGGGACCCCCTCTGTGCAGCTCCCCATGTCTCTCCCACATCTCAAGTCTCTGTCTTTCCCAGATCTCTCCTGTTTGCATTCAGAAATATTCTGCTTTCTCTGTGTCCACAAAACACCTGCCCAGGACCCCTGTGGCCCTTCCCTCAACCCTCCTGTAATCAGCTCTTGTCTTCTGCGCCCACCATCCCAAAAAGCAGCTCCTGCCATGTCCCATTGGCCCCCACGTTGCCAAATCCAGTAGGCGCCCTTCCATGTCCATCGTCCCCAGCGTAGTCCAGGGCTCCCTTCCCCTGAGACACTCTTCCCTGGGCTTCCGTGACTGGAGAGTCCTCTGCCTTCAGGACCGGGTCAGGAATGTCTTCCGAGCTACATTTTCTCCTTCGATGATTTCACCCACAGGCGTGGCTTTATGCCACCTGCTTACTGATGACTCCAGGCTTCTGTCCCTGCCTCCTGCCTCTTCTGAACCACACACTCCATGCCCGCCACCTTCCTCGAAGGCTTGGACGCCACGGAGATCCAGACTGGTGCAGAGTCTCCTCCCCCATCCTCAGCTTCCCTGCCTTGAGGATGACTTCTGCCACCCGGTGCTCTGTCCAGAGACCTGGGAGTTGTGCCCAATGCCCCCGTGTCCTTTGCATGCCCTGCCCAAGCCCCCAGCTGGCCCTGCCACCTCTGCCTCAAAAGGGTTCTGGAACCACCCATCCACCCAAGCCACCATCATCAGTTGCTCAGGCACTGCAAAAACTCCTCCACCCCAACTGCTCTCCCGGCTTTCCCTCCTGCCCTCACCCCAACCCATTCTCCATAGAGCAGTCACAGGAGTGTTATGGAAACAAAATCTACTTATGCTCCTTCCCAGGTCAGTGGCTCCCTGAACCCCATAATGTGGTTTCTGAGGCCCCGCTGATAGGGTCAGCATCCCTCTCCCAGGCTCATCCTGAGTCACTCTCCCACTTGCTTCTGTACAGGGAACTCCCTTCAGCCAGGCTTTCTCTTGCCTCAGGGCCTTTGCACATGCTACTCCCCCACCATTGCCCCCAGCTCCTCTCACTGGCTCACGGCCACTGATCCTTGGTGGGGGGTGGGAGTGGGGATGCGTCAGAGCCCCAGACTAAGTTAAATGGACCTGTCCAAGGCCTCCTGCCCCTGGAACTAATCCAAGTAATGCCTGCCTTCCTCCCTGGGCCGAGAGCTCCATGAGGTCAAGAGCACCATCTGTCTTCTCAACATGGTACCCAGCACCCAGCACTGTGCCCATCACCAGCCTCACCATGGGCACCCAATAAACCTTGCTGAGTGAACAATTGAGTTAGATCAACCCTCAGAGCTCTCTATGGGATGCCCTGGGGTAACCTACACAGCCATGTGAAGAAGCTGGACAGGAATTATCGGGGGAAACTGACGCCCAGAGAGGTGCAGTGACTTGCCCTCGGGGACTCAGCTAGGATGGAGCAGGCCCAGACGCGCCCCAGGTGCTGCGCCAGGCTGCGCATGGTGCCCAGGGCAGACAATAGCCGAGTGACCTGCCCCCTCCCCGACTTTGATAACGGGCTCCAACGGAAGTGGCAACATTAGCAGTGATAGATCCACAACTGGTTATAGATTTAATTACACAAACCATGTCCCAAACCATCTATTGTGTAATTGGCCGCATAAGACACATCTCCCTTTTCATTCAGCTACAACTTAATTTGCCAGGTCAGCTGTTCTGCCTAAAGTCACAACAAGCAGCCTGGCTCTGAATACCAAGCGATTCTCCCAGCACCACTCAGTGGATGGAGTCCGTTAGCCCTTCCCAGGACCTGGCGCTTGACAGAGAAGGAAACTGAGGCCCAAGAGGGGGCGGCACCTGCTCTAAGCCACAGGACCAATGGGCGCTGGGGCTGGAACTGGAACCCAGCATGTGCCGCCTCTGACCTCATGTCCCACGCCTTCCCTATTGCCCCACGCTCCCTGGGACTCCTGGTTTTGTTGGGGGTTTGTTTTTCTTTTTCTTTTCTTTTTTTTTTAATCTATTTATTTACTTTAGAGAGAGCATGCGCACATGAGTGGGAGGGGCAGAGGGAGAGGGAGGGAGAGATCCCAAGCAGACTCCCCACTGAGAGCGGAGCCACGACCCCGAGACCACGACCTGAGCTGAAACCAAGAGTCAAATGCTCAACCTATCGTACGACCCTGGTGCCCCCGGAGTTTTGTTTTTCTTAACAAACATGTAAAGCTTCTCTACAACTTACCACCTCGCCACAGCCCAGTTCCTGAACATAAGTGTCTCTTTATCTATAAGGAGGTGGCAGGACTTACGGGGTGTTCAGAGTTGTTGGTATCTAACCTCCGCTCCTGCACCCTGCCTCCCAGTGCGGGGCTCCAGGCGGTCAGGTGCAGCATTTATCCTTGTGTCGGAGGTTCTCTGCATGAGCCTGAACCAGAGGAAGCCAGTCATCCATGAGCCCTTCCTGGACGGAGTCATTACTTGATGAGCATCACCTTGTAAATTACTAACAGTGATGGTGGTGAAATATTTACGAATGAATAATGGGATGCTTGAGATTTGCTTTAAATGAATAAAGGACAGGGGTGGAGATGGGGGTGTGGGTGGAGCAGGACTGGTCAGGGGTTGCTGGTTGCTGGGGCTGGGGGCTGGGTCCATGGAGGCTCCTTGGACAGCCTGTCCATTTTCACGAGTGTGCAAAATTCTCCATAATAATAAACAAAATTTAAAGTAAATCTCCTTCCGAAAATAATGCCAATGAAGGTAATGATGGCAACTAAAAGTGAAGGTAAAAATGATCCTTTATTCATCACTTACTACGTGCCAGACATGTGCCAAGGGCTTTACGCATCACCTCATTCAGTCCTCACAATACCCCCAGTGAAAGAGCGTGTGTACTTTATACCCAGGAAGCAGGGGTTCAGAGACGGGCCTAGAAATGTGGACCCAGGCCTGTAGGGGACAGTGTCCAGGGTCTCTACTCCCATGCCACATCATGCATCCTAGGGATGTTGGCAGAGCCTGGGACACCCTAGCCTGTATTTTAGGAGGGGCCCTAGGAGCTGGCACCTTGTTCCTTTGGGGTTCCATATCCCCATCCTCCAAGAAGAATGACACCAATTTTCAGAGCCATCCGAGAGTCATTTGGAGCTAAAATCTCATGGCCCAGGAGGACTGGCAAGTTGGGAAAAGCTGCCTTGGGTCAGAATGAGCTGCAGCTGTGGAGAATGTGCCCCTGGCCACCCTAGGCACCCGGGGTGCCTGCCAGCTTCCTCCTTCCTACTTTTGAAGTTTGTCCCATCTCCTGGCTTACCTGCCTCCCACCTGTCCCAGTCTCATTTGACCTTTCTACAGTCACCAGCCTAAACCCCAGGCCTGACAGGCCCCCTCCCTTACCACAGGCTTCTCAAGCCCAGGGGATGGAGCACAAGTTCCTTAGCACGGCCCTCAGGATGCTGGGCGATCTACCTGCTCCCCACCCTGTCACTCCTGACCCCCCAGCCTCATTGATCTCGCTCTCCCCAACCCCCACTTCCTGCCTTCTCCTTCCCACCCTGGCCAGATGGATCAATTCTAGGCAAAAAGTCAAACAAAAGCCCCACACTCTCATAGCTGGATGGCTTTGCACATCCTACTGCTCCATGCAGTTTGGACAGCACCTCAGTCTTCAGCTGCTACCTCCCCCAACCTGACAAACTCCTAGTCATCACTGAAGACTCAGCTCAGGCGTCACCTCCTCCAAGAAGCGCTCACTGATGCCCTAGGCTGGGTTGTGTGTTCCCACGGGGCACTGTGCATGCCTGCAGCCCTGCACACAGCCCACTGGATTATACATGTCTACTGATCTGTCTTCCCCACCAGCCAGGAAACTTCTCCAAGGCAGGGGCTCATCTCTATGCCCCAGAGCCTAATACACGGGAGGTGCTAAATAGACCCTGGATGTTTGATCATGGGCTGGTCATCTAGTTTCCTCATCTGTAAAACAGGGTTGATCATGTCGACCATGTAAGGGCGCTCACTCATTCAACAAATATTTATTCAGCCTTGATTGCACAGTAGACCCACATCTAGCCCTGGGTTAAAGCTGAGAACGAAGCCAGCTAAACTCTCATGGAGCTCATGTTCTAGCAGGAAGAGACAAACAAAACAAAATAAATAAGCACAATGTAGAGGATGTCATGTGAAAATGATGAACGAAAACAGGGGCGATCACTAGAGATTGGGGGCCAGGGGAGAAGCCAAGTGGCAATTTTATAGAGTTTGGTCAGAAAAGTCTTCCCTGGGGCGCCTGGGTGGCTCAGTCGTTAATCGTCTGCCTTCGGCTCAGGTCATGATCCCAGGGTCCTGGGATGGAGCCCCGCATCGGGCTCCCTGCTCAGCAAAAGCCTGCTTCTCCCTCTCCCACTCCCCCTGCTTGTGTTCCCTCTCTTGCTGTGTCTCTCTCTGTCAAATAAATAAATAAAATCTTTAAAAAAAGAAAAGTCTTCCCTGCAAAGGTGACCGCTAAGCAGAGTCCTGACGGAGGTGAAGGAGTGAACCATGGGGGTATCTTGGAGAAGTGCAGTCTGGGCAGCAGGAAGAACATATGCAAAGGCCCTGAGGTGGGGGAAGGAGGATGGGGAGAACATGTAGAACCACGATGCTGAGTCTTTTACTCGGAGATCAGTGGGAAACCATTCTGGACAGTCCAGCGGTGTGACCCAATTGCCAAGCACAGTGCCTGGCTCCCAGAAATTACTCCATTAACATTGGCTGTGGCTGCTCTCGTCATGGTGAGCACCATGATCACCATTGTCCTGATTACTAAGGCCTGAATGTGGTCTGCTTCTGACAACAGCTTCCAGAAATGCTCTGCACACAGGAGCTTCTCTTGAAAGAACCCTGAGCCCTCAGAGGGGTCGTCTTTGAAGGACAACCGTGTTTCCAAGCCAGGAGCTACGTGGTGCCTCCTTAGAACAACACAAAAGTCTCTCTTTACCTTGCACAGAGGCTCTGCGGGTTGACTGGGGAGCCCTGCCCGGGAGGTATCTCCCAGCTGGCTGGGGACAGGGCAGTTGAAACAATGGCGGCACCCAACAGGAATCAGGCAGCACCGGGGTTGTAATCATGAGCCGCAGCAGGTGGAATGGGAGGCCAGGGCAGGGAGCCCTAAGGGGTCATAGCTACTGGGGCTGAGTTCATCCAGGGTGAATGTGGCTCCACCTGTGCCTAGAAGGGCTGGGCGGGGCGGAGGGCAGGGGTAGCATGGACAAGGGCAGCCAGGGCCCACTGCCTGGCCTTCCTGAGCAGACAGGCTGCAGAGGCTTGTGCCGAGCAGACAGCTGGACCCCCACGAGCCCAGGGCTGACCTTCACTCAGGACAGCAGGGAAGGGCTCCCAAAAGGAGGACAGAGAAAAGGAGAAGGGGAGGGAAAGAAGGAAGGAGCTGCTTCTAGAGCAGGAGACTTCTAGAAACTGAAGGAGGAGACACAGTCCCTGCCCTGGGGAGCCCCCAGTCTGATGGCGGAGGCACAGCCCTGCCCTGAAGTGCTCCTAGTCTGATGGCGGAGGCACACCACCACCCACCTCTTTGTCTCTGCCTTCCTTCCTGAGGGTATCCCAGGAGACTTCCAGAGTGGGGAGAAGCTCCCAAAAGGAACCACCAAAATGACAGATCTTCTTTCAGAAATCAAGGCCAAGAAGGGAAGCAAAAGTGGAAGGTAGCAGCTGGTTGCTGACTTCCATGGAAGTTTCTCCTAAGGGGGTGATCAGGGTTTGTTTTTAAATTTTAAGGAGAAGCGTGGGGGCAGAAGTAAAACAAGCCTCAGCCAAACCCAGAGTGAGGTTGGTCAGACCTGCAGCCGAGCTGTGTCTGCATCAGATCTGGGCTTCTTTCTAATTACAAAATTAAGACACACGCCTTCCCAAGTCCGGAAACTAGAAAACAAAGCAAGGGGGAGAATCCTGTGACCTTCCGTACCTTTCCTCGCTGTCTTCACTCTCTGCGTTTTCCCGGCTTGAGTCACACTGTGCGATCTTCCACCTCCTCATTTATCAGCGACCTATTAAGGTCATCTGAGCCAGTCACCGTTTGGGGGACAGGGGTGCTGCAGTGACCAGAACATCGAACCCCCTTCCCTCGGGGAGCTGAGGGTCTGTTGGGGAAGACTGGCCAGATACAAATAATTACAGACATAAAATATTTCCGGGGCGGAGGGGGGGCAATGCTCTGAAGAAAATAAAGCAGGAAGGCGGCGGAGTGACCGAGGGGCGTGGGGCAATCGTGACCAGGTGACCAGCGACAGCCCCGTCGGAGAATAGTTGAGGGGAGCCCGGCCACAGAAGGGCCAACCTGAAACCTTGCAGGGAGAGAGCAGGGCGCTGATGACGTGCACTTGGCATTTTCAAGGAACAGAACGCATGCCAAAGTAGCTGAAGGCAGGTCCCTGTGTTATTCAAATCTCAGGAAGAACTTCTCAGACATCAAAGCGGGGATTGGAGGGGGAGGAGGGTGCTGTGGGTTTCGTCCTTGAGGAGAGAGGACTTGGAAACCGTTTGCTCTCCAGATTCTCGAGGCGAGGGCACACAGCCGTGTGCTTGAACGACGCTGGGGAACAGCTGCTGAAAGCCGACTCTATGCCAGGCTGTGTCAGCGCCTTGAAAATCTGAACCCATTTCATCCACACCGCAGCCCCCTGAGGGAGGTTACTGCTATTCTCCCATTTCACGGCCGAGGAAACTGAGGCTCAGAGCAGAGAAATACCTTGCCCAGGGAGACCCAGCCATGGAGTGGCAGGCCGCGTGGTCTCCGAGTCCTCTCGTAACTAGTGACCGCTGCCTCCTCTAACAGAGCCAGAGGATAAAAAATGACACTTCTTCCCGGAGCTTCCATTTTGCTTGATGATTTGGGGAAAAGATGCTAAGTCATTTAACTGATAAGTTCTCCAGCACATTATTAGACTGACACAAACATGGATTGATGACAGAGTGCACGGCAAATTGTGCATGACTTTTTAAGAGAAAACTCAAGACTTAAAAAAAATTGGGGGCCTTTCCTCATTGCCTGACTGCAATATACCGTTTTATGGACGAGCACAATGAGGCCCAGAGAGTAGAGGAGACTCATCCCCAGGGCTCTCTCCCCAGGCAGGAGGCTGGTCCCTGAGACCCTGAGACCCAATGATCCAGGAACCCACTGACCTGAAGAGTTTCGGGAAGTCTGACAGTCAATGGCAGATGCCACCAGCCAAGTGCGCACGGCCTGTTGGGTAACTCCCAGAGCGCACCTGGGACAGGCCCAGAGAGGCAAAAACACTCTCTTTGCTCAGCCAGACCTCACCCAGAACCAGGGGCTTAGAACCTAGGGTTGTAAGGTCAGTGCGGGCCCCCTCCCAGAGGAGAAGAGGCAGGCCCTGAGCCCAGCGCCCCCACCCCACCCTACACTGGGGGGCAAGGGTGCAGCACAGCTGTGAGAGGCAGTGGACAAGACGGGCCTAGGTTTGGGTAGACAAACAGGACAGACAGACAGACAGAGGGCAAATAGGTGGACTTCAAACAGGGAGCTAGACAGTATAATAGATATTCTATCAGAGACCCGCTGGAGCTCTATCAGAGAGAGGGAATAGATTATATAGACTTATAAATAGATCCATTTATATTTCATATACATCAGTATATTTTCGAAATACACAGATTGTATGCTTCAGGTAGGTGGATAAGCACAGTAATAACCTAGAGCCAGCTCATACTAGCTAGAAGGAGACAATTAAACATATTTCTCCCAAATCCTGTGTTCAGTGACATGTCCATTACTTGAAATCAGCGTTAGTGGGAATATTCACGCCATGTAAATACACACTAGATATCAGATCTCTTTTTTTTTTCAGAGAGCCGATTTACCAGCATACTACTTGTAATGCATGGTATATCGCAAGTTGGCTAGCTGGTTATAACCTCAGATAGATTTTATATCCATATTATATATGGATATATATATGCACATATAAAATGCATGTATATACACACACACATACATAAGGGAGATTACACGTGTAAGGTAGATGGATTATGTTTATTTAATAGGTAGACAAACATAAATATATATTTATATACATTTATAATTTATATTTGGCTAAACCTTATGAAATTGCTGTTATTCAGTTGTTTTTGGTCTACCAAGAAAAGGCTATTTCATATGGTTAATCTGATAGACAAGTTGTACAAGTGTGTGTGTATGTGTGTGTGTGTGTGTGTGTGTGATCACTAGAAAGCAACCAGACGAAGAGTCAGAGAGGAGACAGGAACAACCCCCTCACTTATAAGCTGTGTGACCCCAGGCAAATGACTTGCACTCTCTGAGCCTCTGTTCCTTGCTGGAAACGTGAGGGCACTGAGACAGGCCTGCAGGGCTGCTAAAGGGACTGCTAGAGGGGACAGCCCAGAGCCAAGCCCAGGGGAGGCCTCCAAGGAGTCTCAGACCTGTGCCGGCCCCACCAGCACGTCCCCACTTCCGGGCAACCCTGGGGCATCTATGCAGCCTCACTGGGTCTCCAGAGGACTTCACCTGCAGAAACAGACTCTGGCATGGGGGAGGCACCACCTTTCCTGATCCTCACCCCTTCCCCATGCCTCCCAGTTCAAAGAGTGACGTGGCACCAGCTGACAGATGTCCCAGCCCTGGTGCCGCGCTGAGTCTGGCTGTGCAATGACCGCCCTCAGGCATCAATCAACAGAGCAGTGACCAGCACTCATCCCCGAGAGAATCCATCATGGGTTCCCTCCTCACCCACCTGCTCCAGCGAACTCCCCCGGGGGAAGGACTGAAGGGAGACTTTCTGCAGGACAAAGGATGCGTTTGGCACTGGAGACCTCTGGCTCCCGGTGCTGCCAGGGTCCTGGGGCAGGTCCGCTCCTCCTCTGGGCTCCTCAGCTTGTCTTCTGTACATTTAGCCTTGAGGTGTTAAAAACCAACTAAAAAACAAAAGAAAACCAACCTGCCAGCCAAAGAAAGTCGCCTGTGCGTGGATCCGGCCCCGGGAGGAGAGCGTGCAGCTCTGCCCAGCACAGAACTCAGCCGTGGGGATTCTTACCTTTGTTGCTGGTGTCAAGGAACAAACCCAGACTGAGACTCCAGGCCTGTGACTTCCTAGCCCCCCCACTTTAGACAAGCTACCGAACCGCTCTTAATCTGTTTCCTCATCAGGAAAATGAGGAGAATAATGCCTGCCCCACAGGGCTCTCAGGAGATTTCTAAAACCCTATGAAAATGACACCTGCCACGTTCGGAGCACCGCCCTGTGCCGGGGGCTCTGTGTCATGAGCTTTCTATAGTGTCTCCCTTCTTTCTACAAGAATGCTGTGAACTAGGGCCATTATTCTGCCCACTTTCCAGAGTTGGAGACTGAGTCCCTAGGAGGCAAAGGGATTTGCCCAAGGCACGTGGCTGGCAAGTAGCAAAGTCAGGATTTGAACCCAAGCACTCTGGATTCAGAGGCTATGGGCTCCCCCTCCGTGCCACACCGACAGCGTGCTTAAGACTCCTGACACGTGGCAGGTGCTCTGTCCACATCCGTTATCGGGATAATCATCGTTAAGTTTTAATCCTTTCCTTCCTTGGCTAACGGACCTTCTGAACTGGGACATCTCCTTCGGGGCTACGCCTTGGGGCTTTAGATCAAAACTGTGAAGGGAAAGAAGCTCACCTACCTCTGTTGAAGCACATCAAAGCCTTGATCAGAGACAGTCTTGCTGTCTTTCTGACCCGCTTGTCCTGAGCCAAGCATAGCTGACCGGCCCTCACCGTGCTGGGGATGTTTCAGACTGTGTGGAGACACGGGGAAGGAAGCAGGTGTGGGAGGGCGACAGGTAAACCCAGTGTGCGCAGCCTCCTTCTGGTGCCCTGCCCACCTCCTGGGGGGAGAACAGGGGCAGGGTGGGCAGGTGGCCATCCAAGAGAATGGGCTCTCCATTAGGCCAGCTGTGTGACCTTGGACTGGTGAGCTGACCTCTCTGGGCTTCTGCTTCATCTCTAGTAAAATGGGGATATTGATGCCCACCTTGCAAGGTCGCAATGCACAAAAGTGCCTGGCACTAATAAATGCTCAGTAAACAGTAGCTGTCATAACTTATCACTTAATTTAGGCAAGCCACTGTTTCTGAGCCAATTACAATCAGCCTGCTTCAAACCCAGCTGTTGGCCAAAACCTGGATGGCTGCTTTCAATATACCAAGGAGTTTGAATTCAAAGGCTTTGGGGAGGGTTGGTTGAGCTTCACTGCTGGTTATTTGCAAAGTGTCCAGAGGCTCAAACTCAGCCCTAGTGGCTGGTTCTTCCAGGGACCAGTCTCTGGACTGAAGGGTGCAGGCTGTGTGCAGGAGAGCTGGCTGCTTCTTACTTATCTGCAGAACAGCCAGGGAGAGAATGGAATTGAGCACCCAGCTCAATGGCTGTCACGGCAGGCCCCCTGTAAATAAATTACTGAATGAAGGGGCCCCCCAACCCCTTCTCCAAGCTTTTGATTAGAGAATCGTTCTATGTCAGTACAGCCTGTTCCTGATGCAAGAAATAGTCAGTATGTATCTGATTTTAAAAAGCATTGACCCAGCCTGTTTGGATCCTAATGAGGCAGAGACAGGGAGAGGAGCCCCCAGTCCTCCATCTCTCTCTGAAACTGCCCTCCCACCATCGTGGAGCTGACAGCGACAGCAACCAGCTCTTACCATGTGTTTTACACATGAAAATCTAGATTTTTTTTTAAATGTGAAATCACCTGATTTTTAAGTGTTGACAACTAATTCAACAATTAAAAGGAAAAAATGACTGGCTGAGGCAGAACTTTCTGCAGACTGGATTCAGTCCGGCCCCTGAGGTCTAGGGGGTCCCGGACAGGAACCTAGTCAAAGGGAGAAACTCAGCCCCTGCCCTAGGGGACCCATCAGTCTGATGGTAGAGACACAGCTCTGCCTTTGGAAATCCCCCAGTTCTGGTGGGAGACGAGAAAAGAGACAAGATACTTCTAGATACTTCTAGAGCTGATGGATTTCTGTCGACTAAGACCATAGTCCCTAGGGAGCCACGGGATGGAGGGTCAGCCTGGACAAATTGAGGGTGAACTGGGCAATAGCTCTCCTACTTCCCTGCAAACGCTTGCAGGAAAGGCCGGATGTGGGTTGATAGGGGAGGTGGTCCCTGGTGGGCAGTCCAGCCAATGCAAAAACCCAGAGACAGAGCAGAGCAAGGCGCTGGGGTGGGAGGCAGCTGAACCTGGTAGAGATAAAGCCCAGGGAAGTCTGAGCCGGAAGGGCTCCTAGGGATCACTTGGTCCCAGGTTCCAATACACAGATGGGAAAATAGAGGTTTAAGGAAGGGAGTAACCCGCCCAAGACCATGCAGTGAGCCGGTGACACAGACAGGACAGGAATGAAATTGCAGGAGACCAGGCTGGGGACAGGAAGGGGGCCACAGAGCACACCTAAGGGATGGCTGCTCAGCAGTTTACAGGGACGAGGAGCCTCCGGCTGATGACCTCATCCCCACTGCCTTCCTGATCCGTGAGCTAGAGCCAGGTAGAGCGCACTGTCTTAAGCCACGGCTGCCCTTTGAATTAACCTTTAGACCATGCGGATTAATAGTTCCATCCATCTCCTACCCAACAGGCTCCAGAAGTCTGGCCCAGTTGGGGAGGTGGGGGAGGGACTGTGGTCCAGAAGGGGCTGGAGATTCACCGAGAGCTGGAAAGACTGCTTGCCAGAGCTCAGGGCCCTAGGGGGGCCAGGAGGGAAGCTGCGCTGAGCAGCCCCCATGGCCAGCCAGGTGCCTGGGGCCACACGTTTCGTGGGCATCGTGTCCTGCACTCCTTTCGGCAAGGCTGGGAGGCCAGGACCCTTGAGATCCATTTCACCAATGAGGGAACAGGGCCTTAGCCCAGGCCAGTCCCAGAAGTGGGAGCCAGAAGCAGCCATCCTGGGATTCTGCACTTTCAGAAAGGGAAACCCAGTGGGGTTCCACCCCTGCTTGGAGCCTTTACGGGAGCCCTGCCCATCACCCCTGCCTCATCTCCCCTCACTTCTGCCCCCCACAATAATCCCCCCCACCTTTTCCTCACTCCGGGCCTTTGCACGTGCTCCTCCTTCCTTCTGGAACACTCTCCCACCGTCTTCCACGCAGTTGGAGACACTCGTGCATCTGCAACAGTCACATTTGGGGTGAGGAGAGAAAGAACCAGAAAAGACAGTGGGTGCTGGATGGGCCTCATATGCCAGCCGAGCTGCCTGGATGATGGGAGCCGGCCGAGGACCTCTTCCCTCTGGGTTAATGAAGTCGGATCCCGTGTCACATCCTTTAAAAATGTTCTCATCCGAAGTATAAAATGCCTACAGGTGTGGAACTTCAGCGAACACCTGCAGCCACAAAAGGTGCACTCATATCCAGGCCCCGGCCATTTCCAGCACCCAAAAGGTTCTCACGTGTCCCTTCCCAGTCAGCACTACCTCCCCCAAGAGGTAACACTACTCTGACTTCTGTCACTAGCAATTCGTTTTGCCTTTTCTTGACTTTCATGGAAATGGGATCACAGAGGCTGTGGCCTGTTTCCAGAGATGGACACAAAATCTCTCCCGTTCCTCATGCTCTTCCCGCCAGGTGACGTTGACTCTCCTCCCGTGGAGCAGTGGGGTCTGTGTCCTCTCCCCTGGAATCCAAGTGGACCTTTATGACCGCCTCAGTGAACAGGGTACACTATAAGTGATGCTGAATGACTTCTGAGTAGATCACAGCAATGCCCCGCACTCACCGTGCTGTCTTGGGACACTTGCTCTTGGGTCCCAGGCACCTGGATCCCAGCAAGGAGGGAGCCCCGGGGAGAGGATCTCAGAGCCTGCCGGCCATGTGAGTCATCTTGAAAGCAGATTCTCCATCCCCAGCTGAGCCATCTGCTGAAGCCCTGCTGAGCACAGACAAGCCAGCCCAGGTCCCCCCTGCACGTCCTGCCTAAATAGCATCTTACCAGCAAAATAAGTGATTGTTTTGTTTTACACCACTCAGCGTGTTGTGTATTTATACAATAACAGATACCTGAAGCATGGTCCATAAGAAGATTTTAAGCAGAACAGCAGTGTCTTTTACCCTCATATATAATGATAGACTGAACTCAGACTGGCTTAAGGAAAAAAAAAGGATATATTGGTTCTCATAACTAATCCGCTCAGAGGGGGGCTTGCATTCATTTACTCCGGGTGCTCTAACAAAGTACTACCTCCTGGGGGCTGAAACAACAGGAATGTATTGTCTGACAGTTCTGGGTGCCCAAAGTCCAAGATCAAGGTGCTTGGGGGGTTGGTCCTTCTGAGGCCATGAGGGAGAATCTGGTCTGGACCTCTCTCCTTGGCTTATAGATGGATTTCTTCAACCTGTGTCTTCACTCTGTGTGTTCCCATCTCCCAACATCCCTTTAAAAAAAAAAAAGGTTTTTTTTTTTTTATTTTTAAGTAATCTAGACAACCCAACGTGGGGTTCGAACTCACAACCCCGAGATCAAGAGGTCCACGACCTACCAACTGAGACAGCCAGGCGTCACCTAATGTCCCTTTTTTATAAGGACCCCAATGACATTGGATGGATTAAGGATCCACCCTACTCTAGTATGACCTCAACTAATTGTATATGCAACAACCCCAACTCCAAATAAGGTCACATTCTGAGGTTCTGGGGCTTAGGACTTCAACATATGAATAGGGGCGGGGAGGGGGGGGACATTACAACCCATGACAGGGCTAATTTGGTCCAGGCTTCTTCACCTCTCAGCTTTGCTTTCCAATGTTTGGGTCATTCTCTGGCCCCATGTGGTGGCCCAATGCTCCAGGCCTTCAGCTCTGGGTCTCAAGGACCAGCAGAGAAGAGAGGGGTCTCTCTGCACAGTCCAGTCCCCTCCCATCTCATAGCCTCGGATTGGGGCATTGGGCCATGGAGCCACACTGCAGCCCATCCCTGCAGCCAAGGAAGACTGTGCCTTCAATGGTCAGCCTGAGTTCCCTGCTGACCCCTGGAGCATAGAGAGGGGTGGACTTCACAAGTGCAATCCCCAGGAGAAGAAAGCCACACAAGTGGCATCCACCATGGAGAGAGGGCCGCTTTGACACATGGCTCTGGTCGGGGACCAGAAAAGAGCAGGGGAATGTGAAGGCCCCGTGCCAACATCCCCACAGCTAGCAACACGCTCGTGGGAGCAGGTTCTGCCATCCCCCGCCTCCTGGGTCACATTCCCATTCAGAGAGCAGCATGCTCAAAACCCAGCCCTGAAATTATGAGAAAAAATAATATTTAAAGGCACTTATTAAAGATACTCAGAAGGCCCTTCGAATGTCAAACAGCTGTGAGCAAACCCTAATTTGATGATCTACGTGTTAATGAATCCCAGACATGCAGATTAAATTCTCTTTAAATCGCACGTGGTTTTAAAATGTATTTCTCTCCGGCGTGTCTGGTTCGAAACAAGGTTAACCAAACACCTGTAAGGCAGGTCCGCTGATCCGGGGATGGATCTAGCAGGAGCTGAGGACTGGCCTGGCTCGGGCCTCGGGGAGCTGGCAAGGCGGATGAAGGCAGAGACACACAGAGAGATACGTTAGCACCAGCCTGGGACAGCACAAGCCAGGGCCTGCCGTGATGGTAGCTTGCTGCGCACAGTTTGTTCACTTAGCAAATATTTACTGAGCCCTGACAGTGTGCCAGGCCCCTGCCCAGAGCGCTGGGGATGTGGTGGTGATGAGGAAGTCACAGACCCCACCTCCTACAAACATCCAGGTGAAGGGGACAGACAGTAAAGAGGGAGGGAGGTTGCCAATCAAGGTGATTTCATACTAGGGCAGCGACAATCCTGTTAAGGCAAGACACACAGCAGCATGATATGAGAAGCAGGTGGGGATCAGAGAGACGGGGGACAGGGGGTTGTCCAAGGAAAGGAGTGAGACATGGAAAGGCCGAGAAACAGCGTGGGCAGAGGGCTGGGTGTCGGAACCGGCCCGATCCATTCAGGAATCAAAGCAGGAGAGCGAGGGGGTGCAGCCCGTGGCAGGTGCATCCGAACAGCACGGTGCCAGGAGACCGAGGTGAGAGTCAGAAATCTATCAAAAATACACGCGCATCCTAGGAGGGGGCAAGGCGGGGCGGGGGCGCTCTGTCGCTTAAGCCCAGGCTTGTTATTTCAGTGAGTCCCCTTCATGAAAAGTCCTCAAGCTGCACACCTAGGGCCCGTGCACCTTCCTGTAGGTACATTATTCCTCAATGAGATGTCTACCAAAATTTAAAAACTTATGTGCGCAGGAAGCAGCCATGCATTTGTTGCAAAAACACCTGCCAACCAACACATAGAGCTTCATCCGTTGCGGTGGCTGTGTGGGAGGGATGGGATTGAGCACGTTTGTAACAAATCTTCCCGAAGCGGCCGGACACTGTGGCGAGTGACTTCAGTGCATTAAGTCACCTATTTGACGTTCCCAACAACCCTGTAATCTCGGCAAAGCACGTAAGCGCGGGATGCTGGCCGCATTATCCCTCTGATCAGAAGTGAACAAACGTGTGAGTGAGCGAGTGAGCGAGCGCATGAGGGCGAGCCCCTGCTGGGGGGAGGCGGGCAATGAACAAGTCATCCGATGTCTCAGTAAGGTGACCTCAGATGGCAGGGTGTGCTCTCAGCCTCTCTGCAGAGATGCCCAGCAATGGGGCACTCCTGCCCTCATTGGACAGATGAAGAAACTGAGGCCCAGGGGGGAGGGGAGAAATGACCTGTCCCAATCAGGCAGCTGGAGAATGGAGGTGCTGGGGTTTAGCTCTGGCCTGGCCTTATCCCAAAGGTGGAGAGTTTGCCCTTGACACTGTGGGGACCCTGGTGAGTACAGGAGGCCAGGGAGTGACAGCGCTGAGGTGGCCTGAGGACGCCCAGGAGCAGCTCCGTCTCAGGGTATCAGATCGGGCGGTGGGCCAGACATTATCTGCAGCCAGTGATGGGGGTGCCAGGAGACCCCACCTATTTTATGGATAATGGAACCAAGACCCCAGGGCCTGCTGGGGTCTCAAGGCCAGCCAGTGACAGCAGTGCCCTCACGTGGGCGGCCTGGGGCACCTTCCCTCCCCAACCTCCCCTGCACCTCTGCAAGAACTCCTCCCCACTCGGGCCTCTCCCACCGCAGTCCAGCTGCCTGCTTCTCTGGCTGTAACTCAGGACCAGGACATTGAGAAGCAACTCAGGACCCTTCAAGTCACTCTCAGCGAGCAGGAGCCACCTGCTAGAACCCTTTCAAGGTTCAGAGAGAAATAAAAATAGATGAGAGACTGGGAGAGTCATCATCCCCTTCTTCTGTCATTCCCACGGCTGGCTTCGCTGGGCTCCTAATCTGTCACGCTGTCACCAGGATGTGGTGGCGGATGTGGGCCGTTTGGGGCGCCTGTCCCTGGCCGCGCGCAGCTTGTGGAAGTGATCGGGGCCAGCTCTCACCTTGACCAGAAGGGGGTTGGGGCATCCAGGAGGGGGTCCTACCTGCGGGGTCTAGAAAGCACACAGCCCCGGTCTTGGAAGCTTCCATCAACAACTTCACACCTGTTCATCAATAGCCATTCGGAGGCACCTATCCATAAAATAGGTGGGGTCTCCCGGCACCCCTATCACTGGGATTCGGGGAGAACTGGTGCAGATAATGTCTGGCCCACCGCCCGATCTGATACCCTGAGACGGAGCTGCTCCTGGGCGTCCTCAGGCCACCTCAGCGCTGTCACTCCCTGGCCTCCTGTACACACCAGGGTCCCCACAGTGTCAAGGGCAAACTCTCCACCTTTAGGATAAGGCCAGGCCAGAGCTAAACCCCAGCACCTCCATTCTCCAGCTGCCTGATTGGGACAGGTCATTTCTCCCCTCCCCCCTGGGCCTCAGTTTCTTCATCTGTCCAATGAGGGCAGGAGTGCCCTATTGCTGGGCATCTCTGCAGAGAGGCTGAGAGCACACCCTGCCATCTGAGGTCACCTTACTGAGACATCGGATGACTTGTTCATTGCCTGCCTCCCCCCAGCATGTAAGTTCTGTGACAGGCAGGGCCCCGGGCCGACCAAGGGCCTAGACCCGCACCTGTCTTCGGGTAGACACTGAATAAACATTTGCCAAATGAGAGAGTCCCTCAGTGGAGGAGGCAGAGGGTCTTTCCATTCGCCGACAAGGCAATCGGAGCTCAGAGGAAGAGCATATGAACCTGGGCTTGGGAACTGCAAGCAGTGTGCTGTTCTACCCCCGGGCCAGGCCGACCCTCAGGCCCAGGAGATTTCACCTGAGAAAGGATAAGCAGGATGAACCATGCATGCAAATAACAATCCAGTATCACTGGGGCTGGCTTCCACACTGTCCCAGGGCCTCTGGGGGAACTCTGGGACATGGCTGTTGGAAGCTCTGTTGCACGCGGGTTCCTCAGGAGGCCGCTGGGGGTGGGGTGAGGGAGACCCCCAGAGGAGGTAGGGGCAGGCCATGTTATGACATTGGCTGGGGAAGGCTTCAGCTCTGCAGGGGCAGGGCTCCTGGGGGCATGACGGAGCTTGTCCTGAAGTTCCACACGGCCCTAGAAGTGGCGGTCACCACCTTGCCTTCTCTCAGCAGCCTCTAAGACTAATACGGGTCAGAAACTAACCAACCTACCATCTCCCAGCACAATGGGGAAACTGAGCTCCAGGAGGCCTGGGGAGGGGCGACGCACACAAGGTCACACAGAAGCAGGACTAGCACTCTCTTGAGCCCCCCTCGGGGCCACCGAGGACACCCCATAACGGGGGGAACAGCATCAAGCTCTGCAAGAATGGCTGGGAGACCCAGCTGCACCCAAGCCTTTGGCTCTGCTGCCCCCTGTTGCTCACTGGCTTGGGTCTCCAGCTCAGGTCCCTGGCATGGCGGTGGGCCCGTCCCTGGCCAAGGGAACAGACAGAATACAGGGAAATGGGGGGCCAAGGAGGGGGAAGATGTGAGAGGGCAGTGAGAGCGTGACAGGGAGAGATAGAGGCTTGGTCTTCGCCCTTTATCGCACTCCCTCCAGACAGAAAGAGGTCCTGGCAGGGAGAGGGGAAGCCAGTCAGCGTGGGGGACAGGAGACCCGCCAGGAGTCCCAGCTGCTGTAGATCGGGGTTTTTTTTTCAAAGATTTATTTATTTATTTATTTATTTATTTATTTATTTATTTATTTGAGAGAGAGCGAGAAAGAGAGGCAGAGGGAGAGGGAGAAGCAGACTCCCCACGGAGTAGGGAGCCCGATGCGGGGCTAGACCCCAGGACCCTGGGATCACGACCTGAGCCGAAGGCAGATGCTTAACCGAATGAGCCACCCAGGCGCCCCTGACTGGAGTGGATCATAAATGACAGCAAATCCTTGGCATTCCTGCTACCCAGGTGGAGTTTCTCTCCCTTGAACTAGTCATCCTGGACTCGTTTTGACCAATAGACTGCAGCAGAAATAACCCTGTGTATGTCTCCAGGCTGGGTAGTGAGAGGTCTGCAGCTTTGCCTTTACTTCCTAGAACACTCCTTGGATCCCAGCCTCCACGTGACCTGGCAAAGAGGTGTTCCAGCAGACCACCCAGCTAGTCCTCAGCCAAAATCCAGCACCAATGGCTGCCATGTGAGTGAGCCATCTTGGACGCTCTCACCCCAGCGTAGCGGCCTCACAACTGCAGCACTGGCCAACCCTGTGTGGAGCAAAACCACCTAACTGAGCCCAGCCAACCCACAATCACGACAGATAACAAATGATGTAGTTATTTTAAGCCACTACATTTTGTTGTCTTGTTATACAGAAATAGATGACCAAAACAGCTTCACCCTTAGCTGCTGTGTGACCTTGAGCTTGTAACTTGTCCTCCCATAGCTTCAGTTTCTGCATGGAGTAATAATGCCCAGAATAAGTGTGGGATTAAATGGGATGGTGTGTACAAAGCACTGAGTACCCAGAACCCACTAATAACTGACGGACTGAGCATTTCCCGAGAGCCAGGCCGGGTGCTCAATACTTGGTGCACACCGTCTTATTAAACCGCGTAGCAGCCATCTGAGGTACTCAATTTTACAGATGGGGAAGCAGGCTTCCCCAATAAATACTCCCAATTCACAATAAGGAAAAAAAAGTGTGGAGAGATAATTAACTTGCCCAAAGTCTTCATTTGGTAAAAAGAGCCAGGATTCAAATTCACCTCAGGCACAAAATACAAGAGCCATCATCATCTCCATCACCATCATCATCTCCATCACCATCATCATCTCCATCACCATCATCACCACCCTCATCATCTCCATCACCATCATCATCACCCTCATCATCTCCATCACCGTCATCACCATCATCTCCATCACCATCATCATCATCATCATCATCATCATCTCCATCACCATCATCATCACCATCATCATCTCCATCACCATCATCATCACCCTCATCATCTCCATCACCGTCATCATCATCATCATCACCACCATCATCATCTCCATCACCATCATCACCACCATCATCATCTCCATCATCATCTCCATCACCATCATCATCACCATCATCTCCATCACCGTCATCATCACCATCATCATCCCCATCACCATCATCACCATCATCTCCATCACCATCATCATCACTGTCATCATCTCCATCACCATCATCTCCATCATCTCTCTCACCATCACCATCAGCTCCATCATTTCCATCATCATCTCCATTACATCATCACCTCCATCATCATCACCATCATCTCCAACATCATCACCATCCTCCTCATCATCATAACCACCATCAGCATCCTCACTATTATCTCGATCATTATCATTGTCAGCATTACGATAATCATCTTATCTGCATCACCATCATCATAATTACTACTAGCAGCAGCATTCTGCTGTGTGTCCCCAGGAAACTAGTGGGACCTCTCACAGCCAGGAAAAACTGTGCCTCCTGAAGTGGGCTGGGTGCTCAGCAGAGGGGATGAGGTGCACAGAGCTATCCTCACTCTCTCTCGATCACTTCACAAGGGCCAGCACAGATGTGTGTCTTCACCCAACACATACTTCACTTCTGGACAAAGCTCCCTGAACAGCTGGGGACAGAAGCCAGGCTTTTCACTCCTGGGCTTCCTTTCCCACATCTCAGCTAATCAGAGCCCACGGGTCTCAGAAAGGTGCCTCTGGCCCCTCGGCCCCACCTGTCTCCCTGACAGGTCCTGGACAAAAGTGAAGCCACATGTGACCAGCCCACATTCTCCAATTATTAGTCCTTCACACATATTTCAAGAACGTCCCAGGGGCCATGCACTGGGCTGATTCCCACACTTATACAAAGAAGTAGGTGAGAACAGCCTTAAGAATCAGACAAACCCGGAACAAAGCAGACCCCTCTAATTCCCAAGCATGTGACTACAGGCAAGTCACCTAGCCTTTCTGTGCCCCATATGACAGCTATATCCCCGAGTGTATGCAGCCCCTTCTAAGACACCTCCTCTGTACCCCTGGGCACCAGCATCCAAGGCTGAGTCTGGTGTGGCCTGAACAGTGGGGCTGGTCTCAAGGCTCTGTGAACTCAGTCGGTCTGCCCTCCAGGTCCACAGCTGATAGGCTGGGTCTGATGCCCTCAGCCACACAAGAGCCTCCCAAACTCTCTGGACTTTGCTTTCCCCTCTGTTCCCAACTCTGAGCTGCTTCCAGGCTGCAGAGAAAGGATGGCCTGTCATTCAGGGATCAGTGGGAAATGGACCTGTCTTTTGATCACTGGGAAGTGGCTTTTGATCGTCACTGTCGCCTTTGCCTGATGGCCCCCCGCACAGGCACCGTCATCATGAGCACACGACTTCAGAGAATCGGGCTCCACAGCTTTACTCAAAATCATTTCATCTCTCGGAACTCAAAATGACAACTGTTACCACTGTGTCTCTGGCACAGCACTGGGGACTTGCCATATGTGCATTCAGCAAGTGTTTCTCGAGCTCCTACTATGTGCTGAGCGCTTTGCAGAGCACTTAAGAGAGAGCAATGACAAAAACAGAGATCCCCGGCCTTGTGGAGCTGATTTTCAAAGAAGAAAGTTAAAATAATAATAATATAACAAATAATGATAAGATAATAATAGTAATAAATAAGTACATTAGACAGTAAGTGGTAAGCGTTATAGAAAAAGGAAAACCAAATAGGAGAAGGTGTGACCTGTGCAAAGGTCCTGAGGCAGGAAGAAGCTGCCACGTTCCAGAATACCAAAAAAGCCGGAGTGTCTGGGACAGGGAGGAAGTAGCAGGAGACAGCGCCTTGTAAGGGCTTTGGCTCCATGCTGGGGCCACTGCAGGGTACTGAGCGGAGCCGTACCAGGATGTGACTCACACGTTAAAAAGGTCCTTCTGGCTGCTGCGTGGGGAGTAGGCTTGGAGAGTGGAAGCAGGGAGAGCAGTGTGAGGAGGCCGCCCAGCAATGCAGGGCAGCAAGACGATGGTGGCAGAGACAGGATGGTCCCCACAGAGGCGGGGAGAGGCAGTCAGAACCTGCAGAAGTTTGGAAGGTAGGGCACTGACCCGACTCCCTGGCAGATGCGGTAGTGCTTTATTCCCTGCCCCTCTGAAGGGGGGCACGATTATTCCCATTTCAGAGTTAACTCAACTGAGACTGAAAACTGGTCTCTCTCTCCCCACTCACTGAGGGACGTGGCAGCCCCATGTCACTTCGCAGTGAGTGGTGCTGCTGGTGTCCAGACGCCATGAGAGATGAGCACGGGGCCTCGGGCAGAGGGTAGTTAAGGGGGCCGACACCTGGCTGCCCAGTACCCCATAAAACGAGCTGGAGCATGAATTGATGGCCCATTAATGGCCCAGAGCTCAGAGCAGCCCTGTCTTCATCAGTTTATAAACTCATAAAAACGCCGTGGTCACGGCCACACATCCCTGCCTCCTTTAGCTGAGAATGAATGGGCTTTCCTGGGGGAAGAGGCAACAGGCTGCAGGGGGGTGTGCCTGAGCTGGGGCAGTACTCGACTCCTGTGCCTCTTCCCTCTTTGTCGCCCGCCCCTGCCTCACTTCCCATCCCTGCCTCACTGCCCAAGGAAGCCCCTGGCCGGGGAGGACCAGGGAAGGAAAGCTACCCCGGCCACACCCACCAGGTGCCCGGGGTGACCTGGGAGCATCACGGCATCCCCATAAGGTTAATATCACAGCCCCCATGTGACACTGATGGATGACAAACTAAAGGTCAGAGCACTGAAGGACCTCACCCCACATACCCAAGTCAGTGTCCCTACCTTTGTCCTCGGAGCCACACACAGTCCCCGGCCCTGGCTGCATGGATGGAAAAGGAGAAACGTAGCACAACGTGTGTGCGCCAACGCAGGCCACCCAGACGTGACCCCACCCTGGCATGACCCCCGCACTCATGACGTCCCGTTCTAGGGACGGACGGAGTTTGGGATCGGAACCCAGCCGGCACCACACTGCCCACCTTGCCTTCAGCAGCACCCCTCCATGCGTCCTTCGGCAAGCGCTCCCCATGCACCCAGACACGGCTGAGCACTTTCTCCACCAGGCACAGTGCCAAGCCCCTATCAGTTCATTTAATCTGCCCAGTGATTTTATGGGAGGTACGCTGTATTCTTTTCCCTGACCTACAGGTAAGGAAAGCAAAGCACAGAGAGGTTAAGTAACTCGCCCAAGGTCACACAGCTGGTAAGCGGCAGAGCCAGACTTCAACCTCCCGTGTTTCCAACCACAGCCCGTTACATTACACTGCAGGCTTCCCTTCTTGCCTGGTCTGGGCTGCTCATCCCCCCAAGGCTCCCACTCACTCCCCAGCATGGGACTCTCCGTCCAGGCCCCTGTGGAGGGGCAATAGGGGGATGCCTGCAATGCTGGAGATGAGGTGGCCGGGGCAGTCCCCACCCCCACCCCCACCCCCAGGGTCTGATAAGGCTCTGCTCCCAATCCAGGTCACCCCAGGGGGGCAGTGGAGCCCCCTGCCCTGGAGTGACTTCCTCAGGGGCACAGACATCCAGGGCCGAAGACAAGATTCAGCCCACACCTGCCACAGGTGGGGTCTTGGCGCCACCTCGTGTCCTTTCGCAGCTCTGTCGCTGGCCACACAAGCAGGATAGGACATGGGCTGGGCTTCTAAACCCAGACTCAGACCCTTCCACGCCACCTTCAGTTTTTGCTACAAACTGTTTTCTACCCAAACTCAAAAATTATTGACTCCCTACATTGTTCCTTACATCAACTCACTGTTTTACTTAGCTTCATCTTAGACAATAATTCCTGTGAAATCCCAGGTCAGACGTGCCATTGTGTTTTTGAATACTTTATCTTGTTTTTTTTTTTAAGATTTATTTATTTATTTGAGAGTGCGAGAGTGAGTGAGCTGAGAGGAAGGGCAGAGAGAGGGAGGGAGACAATCAGATTCCACGCTGAGCAGGGAGCCCAGGACCCCGAGAGCATGATCTGAGTTGGACGCTCCACCGACTGAGCTACCCAGGGACCCCCTATCATACACTTTAAAATAGTATTAAAATAAATACTAAATACACAATTTCAAAACTTTTATTCATGCGCCTTGTAAAATTGCGCCCCCACTAGCATTTTGGGCAGCACCGCTCACTCAAGAGCTGATCCCTTCCCTCGGCGGGTCAGTCCATGAGGGTGGTTTGGCTCTTATAAGCCAGGGAAGTCAGACACTGAGGTCCTCACCAAACTCACAGCCAAGTGGCAGAGCCAAACATTAATCGAAAAATCGCAAAAATATCTTAAAAATTATGACAACAATGTTATTAAACTATAAAACTGGTTTGCTGGAAGGAAGTAGAACACACTAGAAATACTAGAAAGCCCACAATAAGAGGATTTGGCCTGGTAGGGGAAATCAGAGAGGGCTTCCTGGAGGAGATGGTGATTGAGCTGAAATCTGAAGGAAGAGCAAAAGTCAACTAGGGGCAGAGGGAAGGAAAGAGTGTTCTGGGCAGAATGACCAGTGTTTGCAAGATCCCTGAGCCTCTCCCATGAGTCCTTAGACCGCACCTTGGAACTTGCCTCCCTGCTCACCGGCAGAGTGGGATTTCTGCCTGTGTGGACTCCTTCCTTTGCCTTCCTTGCCTCCAGGTCCAGCCTCTCTTCCACCCACATCCCCAGCACTGTCAGGGCATTTGGTCTCTTTCGTTTTCATCCCTGAACTCTGCAGTTTGGTTCCCAGGACCGCCCCGCCCCTTCATTTCCAAATCAGAGAAATAATTTCACAGATGTCAAGTTACTTTCCCAAAGTCACACAGCTTGACAAAGCCAGGATTTGCACCTGGCCCCGGAGGCTGTGCGCTCTTACTACATCAGGCTACCCCTCAACAGTCTCCCGACCTTACTCCTGTGGAACTCCAATCAGGAGACCTACGAGCAATGCTTGACTTGCTGAGCAAATGTGAGCAGGTTAGTGCCCCTCTCTGAGCCTCAGTCTCTTCATCTGTAAAATAAGAGGTGTGTACAATAGTACTACCTAACATGTATTATTCCCCACATTGACTCTTTAAAGTCACCGCTAGTGTTATTCCCATCTTATAGATGAGGAAACAAGCTCAGAGAGGTTTAGTGACTTGTCCAAAGTCACACAGCTGGTAAGTAGCAGAACATCATAGAACTTTCTCTGAGGTCCTTTCCCATAATAATGTTCTCAGCCTGACTTTCCCAAGGAGTCCCAGCTTGTCCCTGGAATGTCAACCCACATCTGGTCCCTAATCCAGTGCTGCCCACGTTAGTCCACGCCCTGCTGTCCATGGCCATGGTGCTTCTCTCTCCAAAGAGGCAGGGGTCCAGGATGCTGTCTGCCCCCACTGCACCAGGTCCATGGTGAGCTGAACAGGGGCCCTGGGGTCTTGGAGAAGCCCATCGCTGCTTCCCAGGCCACCCACGCAGCTTCCCTCCAGACCTGCCTCCCAGAGACGTATTGACCCATTTAGAGACCCTGGGGAGAGCATATGCTCTTCCTAAGAGGTCCCGTTCTTCCAGCCCCCAGTACAGGGTTTGCTCCTGGCACTGCAAAGCGTTTAATTGCCGTCTCCACGGCCTTCTGTCAAAGCTGCCTTCACTCCCAGGCTCAGCCCAGGCCCCTTTGGGAGCCCTGAGGCAGCTGGGCTGAGCTGCTCTGGCCGAGGGCAGAGCCAAAACATGAGTGCAATTCCAGTTGGGGTCTCCTCTGGGGCCCCAGGATGTTGATGCAGCACAAGCTCTAAGACATGCCATCAGGAAAGGACTGTGCAAACCCTCTGGCCAACACTGGGAACTGGCCCAGGCCAAGTATGCCGGCATGGCCCCTTTCCAATGAGAGCCCCCAGGCAGATGGGAAGGACTGAGCCTCTACCTTCAGGGAGCCCCAATTAGATGCAAGAAACCCAGCTTCTGCATTTGCTAGCCTCAGCCTCGAAGGAGGCCAGACACCAAGATGAAAATTGCACTAAAACAAAGCTAAAGATAGACAAAGCCAAACAAAGGCCCAGGAAATGGAGTCTGGGCCACATGAGCTCAGGTTTGGACAAGAGTTTGGGGTTAATCACGGCTGGCTCCATGGGGGAGGCGAACATTGCCCTGTATTTTGAGCAAGGGATTGGCCAAAATTATAAGGGGAGCTTCTTGAGAAAGAATACCCTGCACAAAAGCTCAGGCTTGCAATGAGCTGAGTAGCTGGGCTGTTGGGGGTCAATCTTAGACTGCCAAAGAAGAGCTGAGTTTTACTGAGCACTTACTATGTGCCGGCTCTGTTCTAAAGGCTCCACGTGCATCATTTCATGTGGCCCTCGTGGCAACCCTGTGAGCCAGGTGCTACCATATCATCACCCCCACATTAAGATGGAAAATGAATGCACAGAGAGGTTAAGTAACTTGCCCAAGGTCACAGCTGGTAAGTGGCAAAGCCAGGACGTTTCCAAGGCATGACCCAACGTAATCTGTCTGGGGGTTCCAAGCAGCACCAAAAGCCCAGAAAGGGGCAGCAATTTGTTCAGTGTCACATAGCTACCTGGTGTGTGAGATGTAGAGCCAGAATGTGAGCCGAGGTTGGAGCATCCTGGAATGCAAGGCTGGGAAAGATGATCAGGAGCGTGGAGATCTACCTCTCTGTCCTGATGGATCCACGGAGTGGGTAGAGGTGGGGTGGGCGGGCAAAAGCAATGTGGAAGGCTCGTGGCCCGCAGGGAGAGAAGTGGCCACATTGCTGGGGAAGTCTCAGTCCTGCCGCAGCCATCTGTCTGAGGTCAAAATAGCACAAAATTAAATTTTCAACACAGGCAGAAGATGAAAACAAGACACTTCACCAAAGAAGATAGTCCGATGGCAAACAAGAACAGGGAAAGAGGCTCAACCTCCTTTTGTCATCAGAGAAACACCAGTGAAAACCACTGAGAGATGTCTCTGGATGCCTGTTCAAATGAGCACAGTTCAAAAAGGCTGAGTGGACCCAGTGCTGGGGAGGAGGTGGAGGACCCGGCACCTTTGTGTCCTGCTGCCGGGAGTGCAATGAACAGCCACTTTGTAAAGATTTGGCAGTTTCTTTGAAGTTAAATTTATACCTACTACACGATCCAGCCATTCTGTTCCTGGGTATTTACCCAAGAGAAATGGAAGCCAATGTACACACACACACACACACACACACACACACACACACACACACGTGCAGACATGCACGTTGAAGGTTTATTTAACTAGCCCCAACTGGAAACAACCCACATGCCCATCACCAGGTGAATGGAAGAGAGGGATTGTGGCATACCCACCAGCTGACAACAGAGGGTCGTCAGCAGCAACAAGGAACAAACCATTCATAGACAGGAGAACGTGGATGAATTTCCAAACAGTTATGCTACAGAGGGAAGCGAGACTAAATGAGCACGTACTGTACCGTCCCGTTTATAGAAAATGTAGAAAATGCAAGCTCATCTCTAGTGACGGAAACAGATCAGCGGTTTCCAGGTGACAGCTGGAGGACACGGGGCGACAAAGGGGCACAGGGAAATTTTAGGGGTGATGAGTGTGATTTTGGCAATGATTTCAACAATGTCCACATATGTCAGAATTTATCAAATGGTACACTTTAAATATGTGTGTCAGTTATATCCCAATAAAGCTGTTTAAAAAACAGTCCGGGAGGCACCCAGGTGGCTCAGTCACTAATCATCTGCCTTCGGCTCAGGTCATGATCCTGTGGTCCTGGGATCGAGCCCCCATTGGGCTTCCTGCTCAGAGGGAAGCCTGTTTCTCCCTCTGCCCGCCGCTCCCCTTGCTTGTGCTCTCTCTCTCTCTCTCTCTGTCAAATAAACAAATAAAATCTTTTAAAAAAATAAAAAAAAACAGCCCTGTGTCGAGCAGCCCCAAGCTACAGGGAGATGCCCCTGAACTAGAGAGGTCTAAGGAGGGGGCACCTATAGACCCTCAGGGATTCACCAGGCCCCACGTAACCCCGACCTCCACCTCAAGCCTGGGATTTCCGCGGGGGGCTTACAGGTTAATCAGTGCAACGCCTTTTGGTAGAAATCCACTGCATCACAGCTGTTTCCAGACTCAGGCCAGGGGGAAGTGCAGCCTGCAGGGCATCCCCACCTGGCCAGGCCAGAACTATGGTCGTTGTTGCTAAAACAGCCCATGGCCCAGCACTGGATGCATACCTGGTCCAGGCCCGCTCAGATGATCAACAGGCTCGGGTTGTTCTGTCTTACATTCTCTGGCTGTAAATGGGAGTAATAACGTTAGATGCTTTCTGAGAATGCTTTCGGGAAACTCAGCTCAATCTGATTTCAAACCACAAAGGGAATCCATTGGCTCACATAACTGTGTATCCTGGTATTAGGTCTGGTCAGGCCAGGTTTGATCCAGCGGCAACTCAGGGGTATGACCAAGAAACTGGTTTCTTTCCATCTTTGCTCTCTGCCTTTGGAAGTGAGGCTTCTCCTTAAAGCTGGCAACCCACGTGATCCCCAATGGGGGGCCAGCAGTTATAGGTGTCCTTGTTCATACCCTGGGTGAACCAGAGGGCATCTTTTTCCCAGTATCCCCAGCCCAAGTGAGTGTGTAAACATCCTCCAGCAGGCAGCACCATTACCCAGACAGGTGCAGGTATGAAACGTCCACATCCCACAGGAACTAAAATAAAGGGCATGTTCTGGGGATCCAGGCAGGGGAAGGAGATGGGGGGAGGCCTGAGCGGGTAGAGGGAGAGATGGAGGGATAGCAGAAGCAGTGTCCAGAATTGACCACAGCCAGATCTCTGGTTAATCCAACAAGGATCCTGGGAATCAATGGAGGTTTCCAGTTTGTGGGAAGATGGTAGCTGAGCCAGACAGAAACCACTCTCAGGATTTGGATTTTTTAAACGTGTCGGAGAGGGTGCGTTTGAGAACAGAGACGAGTGTATGAAGCATCATGTGCGTCCTTGAGCAGTTTTATTGTAAATTTCATTTCATTTTAATTTTTGAGTCGCGAATACATTCACATGCTTCAAAAACCAAAAGACATAAAAATGCATATAGTATAAAGTTCCCCCTGCACCCTGTCCCTCATCCACCCATTCTCAGCACCCCTCCCCTGCAGGGGACCTCTGTTCACAGTTTCTCATGTATCTCTACAACATTTCTTCTGAATGCGCACACCAATAAGAACATAGATTCTCGGCCGTCCACCTTTTGGCACAAAATGTAAAATATTGAAAACACTGTCTTTCCTCTTAATTTTTTTTCTCTTGATGGTGGCATTCCATTGTATGGATGGACCATAGTTTAACGAATCAGTCTCTTGTTGCTGGGCATGACTGTTTCCAACCATTTGCTGTTGTAAACAATGCAGTGGTGAACAACCATGTCATGTGTGTGCAAGTAAATCTGCAGAGGTGGGGGTGACAGAAGGAGAAGAAGAGAGAGAGAGAATTTTAAGCAGGCTCCACGCCCAGCACGTGAGCTTGATACAGGGCTTGATCTCATGACCCTGAGCTCATGACCTGAGCCAAAATCAAGAGTCCGACGCTGAACTGACTGAGCCACAACCCAGGTGCCCCTTTTTAACCTTATTTTTATGTAAGTAAATGAATCAGTCTTTTCTTTTTTAAGATTTTATTTATTTATTTGAGAGAGAGAGAATGAGAGACAGAGAGCACGAGAGGGAGGAGAGTCAGAGGGAGAAGCAGACTCCCCGCTGAGCAGGGAACCCGAAGCGGGACTCGATCCCGGGACTCCAGGATCATGACCTGAGCCGAAGGCAGTCGCTTCACCAACTGAGCCACCCAGGCGCCCCTGAATCAGTCTTTTTAATAGCTTCTGGATTTTTGAGTTATACTTAGAAAGTCTCTGCACTTGGAAGTCATAAAGGAATCCTTCCATGTTTGTTTCTAAAACATTTACGACTTCATTTTCAGATCCCTGTGTAATTTGTTTTAGTATAAAATAGGAATCCAGATTTTTTTTTCCCTAGGTGGCCCTTCAGTTGTCCCACACCATTTGTTGTATAATTCAGCTTGTCCTCACCAGTTTAGGGTGGTGACTCCATCAAAAACTAAATGCCCATCTGAATTTAGGTCTCTTTCTGGTTTTTCTGTTTTATTTCATTGGTCCATTTGAGAATTCATGAGTGAAAACCACATTTTTTGATGATTGACACTTCATACTATGGTTAGTCCTTTCCATACGTACTCTCTTTTTTCTAGAGTTTTCCTCGCTGTGCTTATTGGTTAATGTTTCATAGGACCATTAGGATAAACATACCTAGTTCAGCAAAAACTATTGACATTTTTCCCAGGATCAAAGTACGTTTATTAATGAGCTGAGAGAGAATTAAAATTTCATGGGGTTGATTCCCTTTTCTGAAACATGATGTATCTTTCCACTTGTACAAATCTTTTTGTCTTTCAGTAATTTTGTTCATTAAAATACTTATAGAAATAAAACATATATCCAGAAAAGTCATAAATCATTAAGGGTACAGCTCAATGACTTTTCTCGAAGCAAACAGCCCCGTGAAACTGCCACCCAAATTGAGAAGTAGAAAATGGCCAGCGCCCCAGGAGCACCCTCCCTGCCCCCTCCTCCACACCCACCCCCCCCAAAGGAGCTACTTTCCCCACTTCGGCTGTCAGGAGCATTTCCAGGCTTCAAATGTTGTCATTTAAATCATGCTATACCTACTCTTTGGTATCTAGCTTCCTTCCACACTGTGCCGGTGGGATCCATTCACGCTATTACTTGGTTTGTGTTCATTACCATATAGTTTGTCACCGCATGACTATGTTACAATGTGCACAAGCGTCCTGCTTCTGTTGGCTATCTGGGTTGTTTCCAGGTTAGGGCCAGTGGAGATCATGCTGCTGTGAACATTCCAGCCCCCATTCTAGTCTTTTGGTGCAAATGTGAGCTCATTTCCGTTGGGCCCTCCTGGGAGTAGCACGGCTGGGTCATGGGGTATATATATATATGAGTTTTGGCAGATACCACCAAATAGTTTCTAAAGCGCTGGTACTCATGTCCTCTCCACCAGCTGTCTGCTCCAATCTGTTCTTCCCTTCCTCCTGGGCACATGGCAAGATGACTTCCCCCAACCTCCCTTGTAATTAGATTAGGTCACGAAGCAGCTCACCTCACAGTGCCTCCAAGTGAGGCAGGTAGACTTCTGTTCTCCAAGCCAGTTTACGTGGGGGTCTTTCTGTTATGAGTTGGATGTCTTATCCTCGACAGTACAGGAATTGCCACCAGAAGAGGGGTACCAGTATGTGACATTGTCTTCACCACCAGGCAACGGATGAGTGATTCATGGTGCTGCAAAGATTCTCTGTATCTTTTATCTACCGTAATAAGGAAAGAGAATTGAGGTGTGTTTCTCCACGCAGTTCGTGTAACCTCCCCATCATAGACACACCCACCATGTTACCCAGGGCCTCGCTGTCTGTACCTCCTGCCCCCTCCACTGTGGCCCACACACTCGTTTATTCCAAAGTGCCTTTCTTTGTCTCATTAAATACTTTTCTGGACTGAATTCCACATTGTCGACTATGACATAGCAAGACGTTTATCTGCATTTGCCTACGATACCTCTGCTCAGCTTTTACTTTCAACTATTCTTCTTTTCTGAATTACTCCGGTTAAGGTTTGCCTCTTCCATGGGGCGTGGAGCTGTATTTGGCTCGGGAATCCAATCTGATCATGTTTCTTCACCCAGGCAAAGAAACCCACGTACACGTATTGACGGGTCTAACATTCTTTTCTTTCCTTAGGGACTTTTTAAAAATCTCTGGTAACGCAGTTTGTTCTCTTTGCTTTTATATGCGATTCTTCCACTCTACAAGGAGTTTTGCACTTTTGTTTGTCTATAACTTTGTATATTTTTGGTTCACTGTGTCTTAGGAAATGAGAAGATGAACGTGTTTCTTCTTGTTTCTTCCCCCACCATCCCACTTTGAGGCACTAACATTTCCTTTCTCGGTGATTTCCTGTATTCTGTTCCATGGTGTTAGACTCCTGTTTTGATTTGTTAACTTTGAATGACGTTCTTTGGTCCCCAGCCACGACAGATGAGGCACTCAGCAAAACCCACTCTTCTCTGTCCCGTCCTGACACTGCTTCTTGGATGCATCAGTTTTGCTTTGTCTCTTTTTTTAAGTGAACTCTACACCCAACATGGGGCTCGAACTCATGACCCCGAGATCCAGAGTGACCAACTCTGAGCCAGCCGGGCGCCCCTGATGCATTGGCTCCAACATCATCAAAATGACTGTCACTGACGCTGTCAAGATCCCTATCTCTGTCTCTCCATCCCCCACTCTCGTGTTAGCCTCCATTCCAAACTTAACAGCAGTCAGGACACCCCAGTCCCCTGCCAGTCATGCGTGAGTGGCTGGAGCTCATGGTCACCGTGAGTTTCCTAGAGACGGACTCCATGGGACCCACAACACCCGCTGAGCTCTGTGACAGTCGGAATTGTCCCCGGGGCGCCGTGATACTTGAAGGACCGCTCAGCTCCATGTAAACTCCTGCATCCCGCTGTCTCCCCTCGGTTAGATCTCGTAGGCAGGCTCTCCTGTCTTTCGATACCTTCACATTTCTGTTGTCCCGGTCCCTTTAGACTACAGACTGGGTAAGAGTCAGGTGCTCCTGGTCTGGCTCTTTACACGCAACTCCTTCTGCTCTTGTGGGATCCGAGAGCTAGAGACGTTACCACGTTCCAGGTGTGCCCCTTGCTGACAGGAAGTATGCTTCCTGAGACCTCCAGTGGTTGAACAACCTTGCCACTGACATCCTCTCGCATAGTTTCTGTGACCCTTCTCCCCATGTAGCTTTTATACCAACCGTCGCTGCTTTGGGCAGCCATTGTACATTATTTTTGAGTCTGTGTTTTCTGAATTCTAGTTTGGCTGAAGATGGTGTTTGTGGAGACCTTTAAATCACCTCTCGTATGATAGCCAGTAGGGAGAACGTGAGAACTGCTGTCTCATGCTGACGAGCTCACAGCAGCATTCTGTTGAGGAGTCAATCCCAGCAGCCGCCCCTCCCTGCGAGCTACACTCCAGGTGCCTTGTACAGGGGCTACAGCTCCCACGTCCAACAAGGTACCCCCCAGGGCACCTGTCTGAGTAGGAGATCTCCTAGGGCAGGAGCTCTGTCTCCCCCCTCAGACCGGGAATTCTTAGAAAACCTGAGTGATGTCTCCCCCTTCAGGCCAGAAAACTTCCGAAGGTAGAAGCTATGTCTTCTCCCACTGTCCCACATACACATACAAGTTGGTAATATATCCTGAGTCCCGGGGAGAAAGTAAGGTAGGAAAGGGGGAAGAAAAGTCATGGAGGCTACTAGTTTAGTTAGGGCAGACTTCTCTGAGCAAGTGATATTTAAGAGAGAGCTGAATAACATGAGGGGCAGGCCATGTGGGCAAGAGCATGCCATGCAGAGGGAACAGCAAAGGCAAAGTCCCTGGGGCAGGAAAAGCATGACTGTTTAATGAATGGCAAGGGGGCTCGTCAGCGTGGCTGGAGTGGAATATGCAAGGGGCAGGCGAGGTCTGAGAGGTGGGTCACCGTGGGCCATGACACTGGTTTTGGCTTTACTCTAAGTGGGGTGAGAGCCACCGTAGGATTTTGAGAAGAGGAGTGACCTAATCCGACTCACTTTTAAAAGGATCACTCTGAAGCAACGTAAAGAATAGACTGTAGGAAGACAGGAAGTAGAAACAGGGTCAGACTCACACGAATGAGTTTCTTGCCTTTGGCGGTGACAGGGATTCAGCCGCTGAGGCCCAGAGGATGCCCCTCGAGCCTCAGGCCTCCGCTCAGCCAGGCCAAATCCAATGGCGGGAAACAAGGGCCCTGAGGACCAGTTGCTCTACCTAAGGGCAGGGACCTTATATCCTCACTCCCTTCTTTCCCCACTGCAATATTTGCCCTCCAGTGACCAGATACAGAAACCCTGGCCACGGGGAGCTTTGCCGGTGACTTTAGAAGCCGCGTTCTGGCTCAGCTCTGCTTCGCGCAGAGCGGGGAGCGGGATGACCACTAGGTGGCAGCATTGCTCCGCGGAGAAGGCAGCGCGGCGTGGCGAGGGGGACCTCTCTGTCCTCCCCTGCGACTGGGCTCTTGGGGCTCTTCCCTGATGGGGATGACCGTAGTCAGGGCGGTGACCGCTCTGGGGGCTTCTGAAACAATAAACACCTTTCATAGCAATTGCCTCTTAGGACTCTCACAGCAAATTGTGTGGGATCGCCCCACTGGAACCTAGTGGTCCATTTTACAGGTAGGAACAGGGACCCAAAGAGGGGACCGAGGCTGGCCCCCAATCCTTCAGTGGCAGAGCCCAGGACCTCCTCTCTGGTCTTGCCACTCCTCCCTGAACCTGGAACAGTGGTGGGGAGAGCAGCGGCGGGGCGGGGGGGGGGGGGGGGCAGGAGGGGTGCCTTTGCCTGTGCTGGTGCAGGGGTCTGATGGATGACGAGCATACTTCGAGCACACATACGGCCTTGAAAGTTGACAGTAGCGTACATCCTTGGGGACTCTTGGGGGCCACCAGAACCCCATCATATCAGCTGGTAGAGGGGTATCTAAAGTCAACCCACGTCAAATAAAAATCAGATCAAAAGTCATGGCAGAGAAGGGATTGTAACTGCCTGTCTATAAACACTCAGTGAATGGTATTATTGTTTGTTATCACTCAAAAAAAAGAGGAAGTGGCTCCCCATATATGTGCCCCCCACAGACCAAGTTTAGCCCCCATATAATAAAGACAACAGGTACCTCTCCTTTAGCCCAGATCTTTAGATTTTTTTTTTTTAGATTTCATATATTTATTTTTAAGGAATCTCTACACCCAATGTGGGGCTCGAACTCACAACCCCGAGATCAAGTCACATGCGCCACCAACTGAGTCGGCCAGGCACCGCTAAAAGAAGACCTTAAGTAACTATTAGATTACTGTCTCTGTCCCTCACCAGACTGTTAGCTCCAAGAACAGGAACTGGTCTCTTTGTGTTGCAAATGGTGTCCTCACCTCCCAGCAGTGGGGCGGGACACGTAGAACGTACACGAATGAATGAACGCCTGCGTGAGTGAATCAACGCATGCCTGAATGTCTTGGCCCAACCCCATGGCCTCCACGGGGTCTGTCCTGCCCCCGAACTTTGCACAGCCCACAGAGGGAAGCAGTCTTTTGCTGTTTCAGGGGCAACTGCGTTCCAAGGACCCAGAACCGAAGTTGATGGGCAGAGAGAGCAGAATGTGAGGTGGCCCAGGGAAGCCAGTCCCACTCCTGTTCCCTGCAGCTCCTTCCCTGGCTGCACGTCGTGCCCAGGTTGCAGGATGGAGGAGCCGGGAGAGCCCTGCTCATGAATTACATTCCAGGCCGTCTGCTGGGAAGATTACCATCACACTGGTTTGGAGCCAGGGCTTTCCAGCATCTTCCTGCGGGAAAAGTGGTTCAGGGATAAACAGACGAAAGGGAAAGAGGGAAGGAGGGGAGGAGAGGAGGAAGAGGGAAGGATGGGAAGGGGAGGAAGGTGAGAAGCCAGAGGGAAGAGAGGGAGAGAGAAAAAGTCAGAGAGACAAAAGACAACCAGAGAGATGAAGACCAGGACTCAGAGAGAAGGACCAGGAGACAGAGTAGACAGAGAGACAGCTGAGAGATACCTGCAGAGGTACATCACTGAACACAGCGCCGACTGCCTCTCTCATCTATGTTCTGGATCCTAGGTGCTGGCATATGCAAATGTCCTTCTCTAGAAGATGAGACTGATGGCCTCAATGGTCCTGAGTCCCAAGGAGGAGAAGATCCCTTCCAAGCAAGGCCCAGATTGGGGAAGACACGGCAAACGTTGGGGCAGATCCAGGGACTTTAGGACAAGGCACCTGAGCCAATCACAAATGCTATTCTCAAGGTCTCCTTGTCGGAAGTGGGGAACCTCAAAGGACAAGGGTGCCAGGGTCACACACCCCACACTTGCTCTGTTTGCATTCGTCGCTGCCTGCATCCTGCTTCTCGCCCCCGAGACACTTCGCCATTTCCCCACCATACTGTAGAGCCTCGCACAGAATGAACTTTTGCCTCCAGAAAGAAGATATGCTTAAATTCAATTTCAAGCCATAACATCGTAGAGGGGAAATGCCTGTAGGACCGGGATTCAGGACACCTGGCTTTTGACCCCTGTCGGCTAGGAACTCACGGTGTGGCCATGGGGTAGCCACATGGCATCTCTGGGCCTCGTTTTCCAGGCAAAAGAGGACACTGGAGCGGTGAGCCCCAAAAGAGTCTTGCAGCACGAAGATTCCATAACAGCCTGCTCCCCTCCTTGGAGGAAATCCCAAGTGAGAGAGCACTAGACTGGGAGTCCAGCATGCCCTGCCCCCTCAGACTTAGCTTACACCTCACCTCTTTCAGAGCCAGCAACTCTGGTTAAAATACAAGCATGTCTCCCACCCACGATGGCATCTGAGCAACCCCGTGGGTCAGGCTTTGTGACTGGGCCCATTGGGCAGAGACAAAACTGGGGGTGGGCCCAAGGTGACTCAGCTCAGGAGCAGCAGAGCAGGAGTCAGACGGATGTTAGGCCACCCAACTCCGCAGCCCGGCTCGCCCCCTCCCCACCCACAGCGCAAGGCCTGAACCTGAAGAGAAAAACCTCAGAGGGCACATAGGGAAGGTAATGGTCCTGTGCACCCCAGGGCATCCCTGGCTCACCCCCCCGTTTTTAGGTCCAGGAGATTCCAGGGACCGTCTCCTTCCTAATCTCTGTTAGGAAGAGATTTCTTGGACAAACAGGGAAACCAAGACTCAGAGGAGCTTCCACAGCTAGGCTGGCCAGATAAAATACAGGACAATGTTTAGGACACATTCATGCTAAAAAAAAAAAATATATATATATATGATTGTCAATCTGAAATTCAAACTTGACTGGCCGTCCTGCCTTCTTATTTGCTAAACCTGGCTGCCCTGTGTGGGACACGCCCCACTCCCCACTCCCCCGCATCCCTTAGGGCTAGAATGGGTGGGGGTGACACGAACCCAGACTTTGTGTCTCTCCCTTCCCGGCATGAGCCACACTCACCCGCAGTCCTGGGCCCTGCGATGAGCAAACGCTGAACAAACACATGGGAAACAATTCTTTTCCACAAAGCAGTGCAGCCCCCAACTCTCTGGGGTTATCCAAGGAGGGAGGCAAAAGGCTCCTCATAAGCCCCGGTCCTTCCGGCCTCTGTGCTGGGGCAGCCAAGTGGCGTCAGAATCCGTCAGTTCCTGAATCACTCCCCTGGGCCTCAGTTTCCACATCTGTGAAATGGGAGCCAGGTCCTCTTTCCCTGCAGCCCTGGCCCAAGAGACTGCCGCTACAGAAACATCGTCCCACCCCCAGCACTGTGCGCCTCCAGGGACCCAGGCTCTGGGCCCTGGCAGAGGCTCTGCGTCCTTCCTTCCGGGGCGGAGGGGGGCGGGGGAGGCAGACCCACCCTGCCCCCAGGAGATGCTGCTTCTGCCTCACCTGCTGGTGGGCCGGTGGGCTCTGCCGGCCACCCTGACCAAGCACTGTGCATGCCCAGCTGTGCATGCCACATGTCCCCAGCCCCCAGCTCCGTGTCCGGCACACCAGAATCCCCTCTGATGCCAAGTCAACAGCGTCCTGCTCCGAGCCCCACATGAAGCCGTCTGTGTGGATTATCGGGTCTAATCCCCACAACCACCTCACACCCCCATGAGCGCACTCATCGCCTGGCGGCCCTAGATTTACTTGCTGTGTGTTATCTGCCTGCCCTGCCAGGTCACACGGCTCTGCCCATCCCGTCTGCTTCATTCACTGCTGTATACCCCAGGCTGGCCGGCAGGGCCTGGCTCGGAGAAGCTGGGCCAGATGAATGGGCTGATGAATACGGTGAGTGCTGTTAGCGGCCCCTCTTACCGATGAGGACACTTGAGGCTTGGACGGATGACGGAAGTTGCCCAAGACACAGAGGAAATGTATTTTGAACCCAGGCAGCTTGCCTCCGGAGCCTGTCCTATTACCGTCCACCCTACTGAGTGGACATGCCCAAAACAATTCTAGGTAAGAATGAATGAATGCACAAATGAGTTTGCCACCCTCCTCCCCTTATCCCGTTCCCTCAGGGGCGCCTGGTTCCCGAACAGTGGGGGGGCAAGGCAACCCCTTCAAATCCGGAAGCAATCACAAAATCTAAGATCTTGACCCTTGACCCTGAAGCATCAGCTCACGGGATCCTGCTCAGAGACAGAGAGCCACCGCCCTGAGTCACACAGCACTTTGGTAGGAGACAGGTGCCCCATCCTACTGTAGGCCCAGGCCCTCCACCCCCGCCCTGCTCCCCTCTGAGACCACCCTGTGCTGATGATCGAGCAGCAGCTGGGGGTCCAGTTCCAGGCTTGTTCCTCGCTCGCTGTGTGACCTTCCCTGAGGCATCGCGCCTCTCTGAGTCTCTCCTGCTCTCAAGTGGGAATATTGCTCCCGAACCCACAGGATATTCACTTCCCGAATATCACGAAGTGAAATGCTGGACAGGCAGCTCAGCTGGAGAAAACAGAGCTCTGCTCAGCAGACTCCACCAGCCCCCTTCCGGCCTCTTGGCCTCCACCCCGCAAGGACTGACTGGGGCCTGACAAACCCCAGGGCCAACCTGACAACTCTGTGAAGTCTGAATCAGAGGAAATAATTGAGGTTAATTCCTCAGCATCTCCATCATACCACCCACCTCTCCTCCCAGCAGGCTGGGAAGGATTTATGAGTTAATGGTGGCATTGTCATGTAAAGGGCTTTGAGATCCTCGGAGAAAGCCCTGGGGACGTGGGAAGTATGAAATGGGAGGCATAATAGTATTAGCACCCAATTACTCCGGGGTGATGACTCAGGCTCCCCCGAAGCCATAACTGAAGAGCTGCCCTCTCCCTGCTACCCTCTCCACATGCCCCTGTGAGGACCAGGCTGGGCCAGGCAGGTGCCACCAGCTGGGGCACGAGTCCTTCCAGCTTGCTGTGTGGCCTTAGGAAGTTCACACACCCTCTCTGGGTATCTTGCCTCGTTGGTGTCCCGAAGGTCCCTGCGAATTAACACGTCCGTCGAGCGCCGTGCCTGCCCCTCAGCCCCCGTGTGGCCCTTCAGCTCCACTGAGCCTGGCCACCCCTTCCTGGGGCACAGAGTCGAATGGGAATCAGGCCCACAATAAGAGTAGCTCTCACCTAACACACTGGGGTGGGGCAGCTTCCATATAGCACATCCAGTCCTCGCTGGAGCTCCATAACAAAACTACTGTAATCGTCCCCAGTCTACAGATGGGGAAACCGAGGCCAGGGGGCAGGTCCTTGCCCAAGTTCCCACGGTCAGGAAGCAGCGAGCCAGGCTTCAAATCCAGGGGGCCCAGCTCCACTCGTCCCTCCTACGAGCTCAATAGAAGCTTGGAGGAACCACCCCGACCTTCTCCATGTCCCCAACAGGGACATCTGCCAGCTTTCTGCTCCCCCACCCCCGCTACCCCGACAGGTAATAGAGCCTGAACAAAGCTTTATTGAGCATTTACTACACACCAGGCTCAGTGCTGAGTGCTATCCCTTATATCTAACTCACCTCCCAGGAAATGCGGGGTTTCCATCTCGTGCTACAGGGCAAGAATTAGAGGCCTGGGGCTAAAATGCAGCCACCCCACCGCCTAGGGTGCCACCTGATTTCATATTCTTTACAGCGCCTCTCGCTTGCCTCGCCAGTCTTTTCATGCGTCTGTGTCCAAGAAGGTGCTTATCCTGCTCGCCTTGACTTAGCAGGCTCGTCTGGCCCTCCTATGCTGGGCTGGGTACCAGGTGCTTGGAAGGGTGCCAGGCACCGATACGGGCTGGAAGGCAGTGTCTCGTAGACCCAGGAGCCCTCCGCACAGGGGTGGGAGGCTCGCACTTAAAGGCGGCCTGAGAGAGGCCCAGGTGGGGTGGAGGCCGCTCACCGGAGAATCAGCAAAGGCATCAGGCCAAAGCTCCGTCCGACGCAAAGCCTCATGGTTTCTGGGACCGACACGCAGACCAGCCCGCCTGGCATGGCTGGCAGCCACAGAGAGAACTCAGATCCCCTCTCTCAGGCGGCTGGAGGTCTCTGGGGCCCCAAAGCCCCTGCTGTCCCATGGGTGCTGGTGGCCCACCTGTCGTTCGTGCACAGCAGCATATCCCTTCTGGATAAATCCAAGGCAGCCCCCTCCCTCCTCAGATGCCACCAGCAATCTTGTCTTCGCTGGGCTCCTCATCTTCCTCCTCCTGCTCCCCCACCCCTGCACGGCCTCCCCCACCCATCCGAAGTTAATTCCTCGGAAACTTTCCTTGGGAGCAATTTCCACTTCTTATTATGCCCGCTGCGCCGGCCCAGCTCGGTGCTATCTAGCTCCCTACAGCAGGGAAGACGGCTGACACTTGCCTGGAATAGCAGAGGTGACAGAGTTGGGGGGGGGCGACTCCTGGGATTATGATAAGGGCTCGCAGGCCGTTTGGTATGCCAGCCCAGGCCACATGCTTTACCTTCCATATTGGGGTGATAAAGATGATTTTCCATGCTGGTCCCTATCTCCTATCAAGACCAAACATTCAAATGCAGCCCTTCGTTTTCAACCCTCTCCCCCTGCAAGATACTCCCTCCTCCAAAGGAAATTGAACCTTACAATTTGAACGGGGGGAAAAAAATTAATTGAAGTAGCCAGGTCATTCCCTCCCTATGACTCTCAGATTTAATGGAAAACTGGAGGTGGTTTTGAAGCCAGGCATGCTTGTGAGGTACAGAAAAAGAAGGGGCTGGAAGGTTTTTCTCTGGAGGGGGTTCCAAGGAGACCCCACTCCAGCAGGAGGGCTCAGGACCAGGGCACCGAGTCCCACCCCACTCACGGGCGGTGCTGCCCGCAAAGTTGTCACATCGGAGAGAAGTCTGCACGCAGAAGGAAGATATTGACCCAAAAGAGAGGGGCTGGGTGGAGGGGGGACGGGGGGGGGGAGCGTGACTTCACTTCTCTTCTCAATAAAATTTTACCAAAGGAGAAAGAGGCTTCGGGAAGGTGTGGGTTCCTTTTCTTTATTATTATTATTATTATTATTTTAGGGTTTTGGAATTGTTTCCTGGGTTTGGAGTCTGTCAGCAGAATATTTATTGTACTTTATGGTGCATTAGTAACGAGATTGTCTTCCCTCTCCACAGCCAACTTCAACCCGCCCCCCCCCCACCAATCTGGAAGGAGAGTGTATTAAGTAGGAGGATTTCTTTTTTGCCAAAGTCAGCAGCAAGAGACGCCCCAAGTCCCAGAACTCCAGGTTCGGTGGCATCGCCCACGGGGCCTCAGGGACGGCGGGGAGGCGACCTGTCTGGGGCTGGCACCCACTGCCGTCCTCATTCCTCCGGCCGCTGCCCACACCACCCCCTCCGGTGCCCCCACCAAGCACCTCCCGGATTCTTCAGCTACTGGGAACCCCAGTGGCCCCGGGCAAGGCACCCCAGGCCACGATGGGCTCAGCACCAGGCACAAATTACAGCCCAGACAAGATTACCAGCCGGCAGGAAAGGGCCTAGAGGTGGGGAGGCCGGGATGGGGAGGCGGCCCATCCAAACCCCTCCTGCAGGAGCAGAGGGACAAAGGGGCCGGAACAGAGAGGCTGGCCGCCCAGCCAGCTGCCCGGCCCTCCACCGGCTTCCCATACAGGTTTTACAGGTCTGCCTCAGAGGCGGGGAGAAACTGGCCACAAGCCATTAATTACAAATTGGTTCAGGGAGGGGAAGGCTGGAGAAGACATTTCCCCATCCCAGCTCCGATCTCCGGTGGAAATTCCTGCTCCGTCCGGGATGGGCCCCAGAGCGAGCCCTGGGCCAGGAGAGGGCCCAGCACCAGCCTGCATGCGCTGGGGATGCCGCTCGGACGGCTGCCTCTCTGGGCCTCACTTTCCCCATCTGTCAGCCCAGGGGTCAGATCAGGTCACCTCTAGGGATATTCCTGATTCCGATCATGACAATGATGACAATGACGAGCGCTAATGCACCAGCTGCCATGTACACAATCTCACGGAGTCCTCCCAGCAACAGCGTGGCCGGTACCGTTATCCTCAGGGTGCAGTGTGGGGCCGGAGAAGGAGCGACGAGAGTGCCATGGCCCGCCCCGCCCCAGGCCCAGGAAGCCTCGCCATCGGGCAGGGAGGGGCGGTGCTCGGACCCCATCCTGCCTGGCTCCCCCGGGGTGACCCTACGCCACTACCTCGGACAGTTCCACAGGCCTAGGATTTATACATTCATCTTCCAACTTTTCCTCGTCAACTAAAAAGAAAGAAAGAAATGTGTCTGGAATCTTAAAGACTTCCGGAGGAGCTCCCATGCTGTGGCAGTTCTCTCCGGGGCCTGTGCGGACGCCGGCTGAAAGGGGGAAAATCCAGGTCTGGGTCTTTATTCCAGGAGGTGGACGGGTCCACCAAGCACCACCTGCCACAGACCCTGTGAAGGCACTCACCATCTTTCCTCTTCTGCCAGAACCCCTAAGCCTCCGGGTTCCTCTCCTCCGACAGACCCCCTGCCCACCCCACACAACCCCCAGGCCCCAGGGCAGGGCTTCTTAGGCTCAGCGCTGACAGGGGGCACCCATAATTGTGGGCTGGGGCCATCCTGTACAGTGGGTGCAGTAGTTCCCCACCCCAGCTGCTGTAACCACAATATTTCCAGGTAGTGCCTAGGATTCTCTGGGGTACAAAATTATCCCCCATTGCAGATCCACTTGCTCTAGCAGTGAAAGGTACAGGGACGAGGCTACCCTGGGTCAAATGCCCCTTTCTGCCACTTAGTGGTATCATTGGCATGCTACTCGGCTTCCTACAGCTCAGTCTCCACACCTGTAGAATGCAGGTGATAATGATATGCAAAGATACAATCTAGGGGTTCCATGAGGTGCATGTGAGGGGCTCAACCCAGCATCTGGCAAGTGTGTGCAATCAAAGGAAATGATCATGATTGGGGGGAACAGACTGTGTCATCCAGAGAAGATGAACACCAATGATGGCAGTCACTGGGGCTAGAGCTGATGTCTTCTTGAGCTGAGCACATCACAGGTGAAATTTTATCTTTGGCTTTTGAGACCTGATCCTGAAAACCCTGGTGGTCACATTGTCCAGTTCTTATTCCAACGACCCCACATGAAAGTTTGTGTCCTTTTATTAGGTCATCAGTTCTCAATCATGGGACAATTTTCACCCCCAGAGGACATTTGGCATTGTCCAGAGACATTTATTATTATTATTACTCAGAGAAAGAAAGGGGGGGTGGAACAGATAGGGAGAGGGAGAGAGAGAATCTCAAGCAGACTCTGTGCTGAGCATGGAGCTCGATGTGGGGCTTGATTTCATGACCCTGAGATCATGACCTGAACTGAAATCAACAGTTGGATGCTTAACTGACTGAGCTACCCAGGCATCCCTGGAGACATCATTGTCATAGCTGGGTGGAGGGCAGGTGCTTCAGGGCAGGCTACAGTGCAAGGGACTGCACTCCACAACAAAGAATTACCCAGCCCAAGATGTCAATGGTACCTAGGCTGAGAGACCCTGCATCAGATTGATCAAACCCACTTGCTTTCCCTTTTTGCCCTGGCCACTAGGAAGCTCGGAGCAAAATTTTATATTCAACTGTCACAGCTTCTCTCGGCCAAGGTTTCTGATTCCACTCTTAGCCCCGCTCCCATTTTTAATTATATCTTCTTTTAACCTTTCTGAAATAGGCCTATAAATTTTTGTCTCATTTTAATCATGTTTTATTGTTATAGGAAGTGGGCAAATAAACCAAACCAAAGCTAATCCCTGTTGGGGTTTTTTAAAGGGATTTTTAAAGATTTTTATGGCTGGCAGTTTCTCTCATAATTTATACCGTCCTCTGGAAAGCCATAAAAGGCAAGTAGGAGAGGAAGCAGGCTCAGCCAAGTATCTCTGTGAGTAAATGGAACTGGGACTTTCATGTGAATTAAATGAAATGTCAGCGACTGAAGAAATCCTATCGATGTGCTTCGATAGGGAAGAGTAATAACTCTTAATACATTAACCAATTAATCCCCACGGCAACTCTTTCAAAAATGACATCATTTCCTTTTTAAAGAGGAGAAACCTAACATTCCCAACCAATGTGGATGACCCACTTAGTATCCTCATCCAGAAGACAATTTGATTAATTCTGTGGTCTACACAGGCTACGTTCCCCAGATGGCTGGCACATTTGGTGCTGACTGCCCATTGTCAGCCAGCCTCATCACCCCAGCACCCCCTGCCCTCCACTGCACCAGGCTGCCTGACGGAACACTCAACTCAAAACAGCGAAAGTGGTACAACCCAACAGTGGAATGTTACCCAGCCATAGAAAGGAGCGAAGTCCTGAGTCACGCTACAACATGGATGAACCAAGAAAATGTCATGCTGAGTGAAAGAAGCCAGACACCAAAGGACACATATTGTAGGACTCCATTTATAGCACCTAAATACTCAGAAGGGGCAGATCTAAAGAGACAGGATGTAAATTAGTAGTTGCTTAGGGCTGGGGTCAAGGGGAGGAATGGGGAGTGGTTGCTGATGGGTGGCCCTCTCCCTCTGGATGGGCAAGAATGTGCTGAAAGTGGATAGTGGTGCTGGGTGCACAACATTATAAAAGTATCAAATGCCACTATGTTGTACAGTGTGAGACGGTAAAATATGGTGTATTTCATGTATGTGACTTTTACCATAATTTTTAAAAATGTATAAAGATTAATAAAAGAAAATAAGAAAAGGGGAAGGAGGGAAGGAAGGAAGGGAGGGAGGGAGGGAGGGAGGGAGAATGGGCAGAAGCAGTCTGACTCCTCTGGGCTAGGAGTGTGTGACCATCTTTTTCTTCTTTTCATTTCATCTCTAATATTGGAATATTGTTTGCACAGCAAACCAACCAAAAAGAAAACAAAACAAAAAGAAGAAATAAACAAAACCCAGACCACTGGAACAGCTGAGTCTTGCTAACATTGTGGAGAATCAACAGGTCAAAAAGGTGATCCGATCGGTCTGTCAAAGGGTTATTTTGTCTACACAACACGGCACAGCTGGTTCGAAGTTTGGGGTTTTATTTTCTTTTCCCTCGCTTTGACTGGCTGCCTTAACTTGGTGAATAAGCAATTTGAGAATGACTGGGGAAAAATAATATTTTTATTCAAGCCTGGGTTTCCAAATTGCCCAATTAATAGAAGGGGGAAAGTCCTTTCTTTGAAGGGTCTGGCCTCAGGCATTTGGAGCCCACTCCAAGCCATGGGAAAAGGGCTCAGGGAGCCTACTGGGCTTCACTCCTCCCTGGGGCCCGAAGGGGAGGCTTTTCTTCCACAGGTGTGCTGGGGGCTCTCCCCAGCATTATTTATCCTGGGAACGGGGGAAGCAATTGAGAATCCTCAGGAAACTGTCCTCTGTCCATACAATGGCACGTTCCGTAGCTATTACATATGCTGTCTGCAAGCAAGCAAACAAACAAAAAACTAAGGACGCGAAGATACATTTTCACACAAATTTGAGTAAAACAGCCCTTGAACCCATGGGATTATTGCAAATGTAGGTCCAGGGAAAATATTGGCAGCAAATACTTGAAAATGCAAGGAATATCTTGTGATGGGCAGTCCCGATTTTGTTCTTAGACTTTGCAAAGAACGAGTGTTGCTTTTATAATCCAAAAACTTTTTTTTTTTTCCAAATGTTTGCAGGGAATATCAAGGACCAGCTTTCCCTTTGAAATGGCTTCCAGCTTGCAAATTGTCTACACTTGTCTTTGCTCTCTGGCTGTCCCTGCAGCTGCAGTGGGGGAAATTCAGATCACAGGCAACGAAGCTGCTGGGCTGCAGGCTGCTCCTGGCCACCTCCCGAAGATGCAGCCTCGGCACAGAGCAATAGAGAAACCCAGCCCAAGAGAGGTAATGGGACTTTTGGCGGGACACACAACCTCTCCCCAGGAATGTTTTTCTCCAACCCCCGTTCCTCCCGTGATGGACTTCTTTCTCCGAGAAGGTCGGAAGTGTCCTCTTAGATCTAAGTGCGGACAGTTCTCCCTGAGTCTTCCATCCACCCCCGCTGCTCTGCTTAACTGGTTGTGTGTCCTTGGGCGAGTCATGGGAATCCCTCACCAGGAAAAAGAGATGCTTGTTCCCGTGAGATTCAAATGAGCAAGTCCGACTTGAACCCTGTGTTCAGGCCATCGGGTCTGATTATTCACCTATCGGGAGACCCTCCGAATCAGCGTCAACTCTACCAATGAGGAAACAGAGGCCCAAAGTCACGTAGCTGGAAAATGGAGAGCCAGGATTCAAACCCAAAATCCTGGCTGCAGGACCCAAGCTCTTTTGAATGGTTTCTCATTTTTTTAAAGATTTTATTTATTGGGCGCCTGGGTGGCTCAGTCATCAAGCGTCTGCCTTCATCTCAGGTCGTGAGCCCCGAGTCCTGGGATCAAGCCCCTCATCAGGCTCCCTGCTCAGCGGGAAGCTTGCTTCTCCCTCTCCCACTCCCCCTGCTCGTGTCCCCTCTCTTGCTGTGTCTCTGTCAAATAAATAAATAAAATACTTCTAAAACATATATATCTATATATATATATAAAGATTTTATTTATTTATTTGAGAGAAAAGAGAGAGAGTACAAGCAGGGAGACGGTCAGCGGGAGAGGGGCAGAGGGGCAGAGGGAGAGGGAGAAGCAGACTCCCCACTGGGCAGGAGCCCGATGCAGGATCGGATGTGGGACCGGATCCAGGACCCGGAAATCATGACCTGATATGAGCCGAAGGCAGGCGCTTCACCGACTGAGCCACCAGGCGCCCCACTGGTTTCTCACTCTTGTGTCCACACTGCCCCTCAGGCTACACAGCAGCTTGAGGACGAACACCACATCTGGTTCAGTAAACATTTGTGCAGAATCTAAATAATAATACTTCATTGTGCGACTACTGATTGTCAGCCACTGTGCTAAGTGCTCTTCATACATTATCTCCTTGCATCTGTCAACAGTCCCTGAGAGGTAAGCTTTGTTAATATCCCCATTAAACAGACGAAGAGATGAAGACACCGAGAGGCAAACTGACTCACCCAATATCACAGAACTGGTAAATCAGGGGATCTAAACCCAAGAGCGTCTGCGGGGTTGAAGATGAAGATTTTTGGCTCTGTGGCTTGGGAATTACAACTGTTATCTGTATAGGACCGGGGGTAATGGATTCCAAATGGATTGTTTGCGCAGAGCAGGCTCAGCCAATAGGGCTGCTGGAAATCTTGATCCCTGGCTCCCGCTTACAGCTGGGCGGCAATGCACGGGGCATAGAGCTGGTACATGGAGACTCCCAGGATGAAGACTGTGGGAGCGTTAGGCAGCTGTGGACTGGCGGGCATTATAAGCCAGCTGTAGGTCAGTGGACATTACCCAGCTGCCGGAGATAAGGTAAGATGCTCTTTTCCAGCCAGACCCTGGATGTAACCTGCTGAGAAAATGGAGGTGCTTACTTCCCAGCCTTTTATACAATCATAGCACCCACAGAAATGGATCATAAAAGGGATAGATGAGACCAACCACTTGCAGCCAGGGGCAACTGGCTCAGGACCCCACACCCCTGCACTCCCACCCCAGGTTTTGGGGTGTCCAAAGTTTGGCACACAAAGTGGGAGGCATGGTTCAGGGGTATTCCTCACTACCCTCTCCCAACCCCACCCTCTAGGATTTACCTTTCACCTGAAAGAAAAATAAAGAATTTGCTTCTAAAGGATTTTTAAAGGACCCCCAGCTCATTCCAAGGAAGCGCTGCTTTAATGCAGATTCCCAGCTTTAATGTAAAGCCATCGGTGTCCATGAGTACTTGAAAATACGTTAGACTTGACAATGAGCACATTTGAATGGCCCATATTTTGCAAATCACAGCAACCCAGTATCAGTCAACACTTTTCTGTAAACATGTCTTTCAGGGAATAAAGAAAACTGAAATCTGCTCTTTTTATCTGCATCCATATGCACCTTCTTTCCTGTGGACATCAGCCCACATCAGTGTTTTGGGCGCAGAGGCATACACATGCACACATGTACGCACACCCTTTACAACTCCATGGGTTTCTTGCCTAAAATTAATCAATATGTGAGATACACTTCCATGAACCTTCTGGATAATGCCCAGCTCTAGACATTCAGGACAGAAGAAAATTTCCAGGTTTCAAATCATGGATGCAAGCGTAGGGACCATCTGACCCCATAATTAAAGAAAGAAGCACACTGAGACTCAGAGGGGAAGTGACTTGCCCAAGGTCATACAGCCCACGTGGGTACCCAGGCCCCCTGGCCCCCAGTCCAGCACTGCCCAGAGAGGTACAAGAATAGAAGTCATTGTCTAAATTCAAAGGAGACAACTACCACTTCTCCATCCCTGAGGAGAGCCAATGGAGGGAGACTTTGCAGACACAATTGCCACAAAAAGTTTTCAAAGCCTTTCCTAACCTAATATATGTAAAGAAATCTTTGGAGAGTCGTTCCCCATTAATCAGCTGTCAGCAGCGTTCTGAGCGAGAGGAGGGGAGGGGAGTGGAGAATGGAGAAGACGAACTCATTTTCCAGAGCCTGTCTCCAGGATTTCAAAAACGAGTTTAGCAGAGCCAGTCACTTTGGGGGAGGCTGAAAAAATGAGAAATGGCTCTCACACCCTTGAATGCTCTAAACCTGTACGATGATCCTTCTGATTTAGTGACTCACCCTTTAGCATGCCTCAGAATCATCTGGAAGCCTTGTGAAAGCACAGATTGCTGCCCACCCCCCACCCCACCCCCCGCCGCCCCAGATACAGCAGGTCTGATGTGGGGTCTGAGAAGTCGCCTTTCTAACCAGCCTCCCCGTGATGCCCATGCTGCTGGTCCAGGGACCACACTGAGAATCAACGCTCTGGGCCATCGAAGCTATTTTTCACCCAGACAAAAGGGTGAAAAAAAAAATTAATTCACCTGGGGGCAGAATGATGTTGTGGTCAGGCACAAGACTCAGAGTCGGGCAGAGGTGACTGGCCCCGAGCTCTGCCACACGCCAGGGGCAGAGGATTGTTTGCGGCTGTGCACCCGTGCCTGGCCCCAGGGCTGGCACATCACCATGCCAGACGGATGCGTGCTTCCGGATGCTCCCTTTGTTGCAGGGTGGAGGCAATCACACGGGTGCCTGCCCACTCCCCGAGCGGAAAGGAAGCAAGAGATGGCCAGCGTCTAGGGGAACGTCAAGAGTGACCCATGAGACTCATTTCTTTGCCTTGATATTGGGTTTGGGGGGGTACTTAGGTGCTGAGGCATGAACGTGGCCCCAAAGTCTGTTTCTTTTCATTGTATCACTTCCATGTGGATGCCTTCATTATTTAAAGGTGCAATCCTCATTACAGAAATTTTAGAAAATGCCTGGAGGCAAAAAGAAGAGAATCAGTATCACCCAGAATCTTACCCCGTAGTAGCACTCAGCATTTGGCTGTGCATTCTTCTGAGGTTATTTCTCTAGATATACGTATCTTTTTTTTTTTTTTTTTTTAAGTAAGATCATGCTGGGGCGCCTGGGTGGCTCAGTCGGTTAAGCATCTGCCTTCAGCTCAGGGCATGATCCCAGGGTCCTGGGATCAAGCCCCTTGTTGGGCTCCCTGCTCAGTGGGGAGCCTGCTTCTCCCTCTCCCTCTGCCCCTCCTGCTTGTGCTCTCTCTCTCTCTGTCAAATAAATAAATAAAAATCGTTAAAAAAAATAAAGTAGGATCATGCTATTTTGGAAGCTGCATTTTTTTCCACTCAATTTCCATGAACTTTTTGTCTGATGATTAAAAATTCTGAGAGGTAGTACCGTTCACTCCAACTCCTACCCAGCACAGCGTCCTGCAGAGACAAAAATGGGGCCATTCAAGATCCACCTGCATCTGCCCAGAATCATCTCTGTTCATTCACTTAAGAACACAAACCCTAGAGACGCCTGGGTGGCTCAGTCGGTTGAGCATCTGACTCTTGATGTTGGCTCAGATCATGATTTCAGGGTTGTAAAATCAAGCCCTGTATCAAGCTCTGTGCTGAGCGTGGAGCCTGCTTAATATTCTCTCTCTCTCTCTCTCTCTCTCTCCCTCTCTCCCTCTCTCCCTGCTCCTGTTCTCTCTCTCTAAAAAAATTTTTTTAATAAAAATAATTAAAAAGGGGCACCTGGGTGACTCAGTTGTTAAGCGTCTGCCTTTGGCTCAGGTCATGATCCCAGGGTCCTGGGATCGAGCCCCGCATCAGGCTCCCTGCTCCACGGGAAGCCTGCTTCTCCGTCTCCCACTCCCCCTGCTTGTGTTCCCTCTCTAGCTGTGTCTTTCTCTGTCAAATAAATAAATAAAATCTTTAAAAAAATAATTTAAAAAAAACAGACCCTACAGCCAGACTGCCTGAGTTCACACTGTATGTGCCACTTACCAGGTAGGGGACCAAGGACAAGCTACTTGACCTCTCAGTGGCTCACTTTCTTAGCCAATACAATAGGGGTGATAATATTAGTACAGATCTCAAACAGTCGTGAGGATTAAATGAGCTACGATGATAAAAGAAACATTACACAAGTGTCACCTCTTACCATGCGTCCTTATGATGGCTCCAGAGGATTCCCTTATATGCATGTTTCATGATATATTCGCCAATATTATATCGTTTGAGATTTTTCCCCCAGTTTTCCTTATTATTAAAAAAAAGTGTGATGAACAACACACTTGTATCTTTGCACACGTGCGTGATAAGTTCCTAGAAGTACAAAGTGATATCCCAAGGATGGTTCTAAATATTTCTAGAGCTTTTAAAACATACCTTGCAAGTTGCCCTTCAGAAAGCTGGTACCAATTTACTCCACCACAGATAGCATATGAGAGTCTCAGCTTCCAGAACTCTCAGCAACCCTGGATAATATTGCTTTTCCCCTCACAACTGCCACTTTAATGGGTGAATGTGGCAACTCATTGTTTTCATTTGCTTTGCTTAGGTATCTGGTAAGATGGACAATTTTTCATGTGCTTCTAGCCCTCGTGTATTAAAGATGTATGTCTTTAATCAATTGCCTGTCTGTGTCTTTTTGCCTAATGATGGTGCATCATCCTTATTGATTTGCAAGAGCTCTTTATATAGCAAAGACATTGAAGTATTGAAAGCATGTTCTCTGGTCTGTCATTTACTTCTTAATTTTATTTTTGGTGGGTTTTTCCCCTTGTGTGATACTTTGTTCCCCTCAGATCCACTTGTTAACCAGCCAGAGGTGCCCTCACTCTCCCCCCCATCAGTATCCTCCTAGTCGGGTTCCATCAGCCTGGGGCCCTTTTAAGTTTGTAGCCTGGGGCAGTCCCTTTGATTTACTGCCCCCTACATAATGAAAAACCCAATTGGAAAGTGGTCTATCAGGTCTGTCCAGAAGTCCTAGATGACCCCAAATCTGCTGGGCTCCTACCCCTGCTGGCAGCCCAGGTCACAGGTCATCACGCCCCAATGACCCCCAAAAAGGAATAAATCAAGCCCCCTGGTGATAACAGTTGATGCCAGCCAACTGGTTTGGCTGCTTGCTTTTCTAAATTTCCCTGATAATTTCTGGTAGAATGTAAGTTATAGCCCAGGACCTCAAGAGGAAAAATAATACTCAACTGAGGACAAACCCTAAAAACTGCCCCTTTCTGAGCCCTGCTAAGTGCCAGCACTGTGCACACATCATCTCTCCAGCAATCCTCCACATGCTGAGTGTTGCTGTGCCCATTTCCTAAATGAGGAAATGGAAGTTCGGAGAGGTGAAGTCACTTGCCCTAGGAAACCCAGCTGTGAGGACGGAAACCAAGATTAAAATGGAGCTCATCAGGTTTCAACACCTACTCTCTGTTACAGAGCCCCGCTCAGTGGACCCACCTGGGTTAACCCCCGCTGTGCCATCGGCTTGCTCTAGGACACTAGGAAAACCACTTCATCACCCTAATCCCATTTTCTTTCATTGTGACGTACCTGTCCCTGTACCACACAATATGGAAACAAGAATCAAGTTTTTAAAATGGACATGACAGTGACGCCTGGGTGGCTCAGTCGTTAAGCGTCTGCCTTCAGCTCAGGTCATGATCCCAGGGTCCTGGGATCAAGTCCCACATCGGGCTCCCTGCTCAGTGAGGAGCCTGCTTCTCCCTCTCCCTCTGCAGCTCCCCCTGCTTGTTCTCTCTCTCTCTCTCTCTCTCTCTCTCTCTCTCTCTCTCTCTGACAAATAAATAAATAAAAATCTTTTAAAATGGACATGACAACTCCATAGACTGTAAAAGTGTCCAACAAAGCTTACTTTGTATCAGCTTGTATTTCTCATCAACGTGTATCAACTTAAACCAATCATACAAAGCCAGGGACACTTATCACCAGCCCCTTACCCTCGGACTCACTAACACGCTGTTTCATTCAACAACACAGAATCCTGAGTTCACCTGGAACCAGGTCCCCACATCTTTCCCCTGTTCCAGTGAGTCCCAACACATGGCAAATCCAAGTTCACAGAGTCCCTGGACCCCCAGGTCCAGGGAGGGCAAGTGTAACAGAGCGCTCTGCAGGGCAAAATGAGGCCGGGCAAGACCGAACTGTATCTGCCCAGAAAATTAGATTCTTTTTTTTTCTGCCTTTAAACCAACACTACTGGGGCGCCTGGGTGGCTTAGTCGGTTAAGCATCTGACTTCGGCTCAGATCATGATCTCAGAGTCCTGGGATCGAGCCCCGCATCAGGCTCCCTGCTCAGCGGGGACACTGCTTGTCCCTCTCCCTCTGCCCCTCCCCTGCTCATGCTCACTCCTCTCTCTCTTTCAAATAAATAAATAAAATCTTTTTTAAAAAATAAATAAATAAACCAACACTATTGGTGTCGATAAGGATAAATCTCAAAAACACTGTGTGAAGCTTCAGAATGGTATTCATGGCATACCATTATGTAAACTGTAAAAACTATACAGGATTTCATATAAATATGGAGTGAACTCACAAAAGCGTGTGTATTAATTTCTTAGGGCTGCTGTAACAAACAACTTCAAACTTCATGAAGTAAAATGACTGAAACTTATTCCCTCTTGGTTCCGGAGGCCAGAAGTCCCAAGTCACTCTAACACTTGGCCAAAACCAAGGTGTCTCAGGACATGCTCTTGCCAGAGGTTTCTGTGGACGTTCCATTCCTGCTTCCGGCTTCTGCTGACTGCCACATTCCTGGGCTTATGGCCACATCCCTCCAATCTCTGCCTCTTCAACCACAGCACCCTCTCCTCCTCTGTGTCAAATCTCCCCTTCTCTTCTCTCTTATAATGACACGCGTCATGGCATTTTGGGCCACCTGGATAATCCAGGATCATCTCTCCATCTCAGGGTCCTTAATTTGGTCCCATCTGCAAAGATCCTTTTACACTGTAAGGTAAGGTAATTACACTGTAATTCCTGATACTCCAGGAATTAGGACACAGTATCTTTGGGACGCATGATTCAACCTATGACAACATGTATAGAAATGAAATGTGCCAAATTCGTGACTGTGGTTTCTTCTGGACGAAAAGAAAGGGAATGTGGGAGGAGACAGGTACGTCAAGGTGTCAACTGTGTCTGGAAAGACCCATCCTATTATAATGTCTGGATGAAATATTTAATAAGGTGTTTTAAAAAAAAATCTTAAGCCCTACTGGCTCCTAGCTGTGTGACCTCAGGCAATTTATTTCACATTTATGGACTTTTGGCTTCTCGTCTACCTTATGAAGTTACCAGTATCTACCTCACGGATGTGTACAAGCACTCAATCAGAGACTGTATGCAAAGTGCCTAGCAAGTGTCTGACTCATAAGTACCGCATCACCATTACCATTGCTGTTGTCGCTGTCTTTCTGAAACTGGGGAGCATTTCCTACTGCACACCCACACACACGCACACCCTCCTGAGTGAAAGAAATAAGTTTTTCTGCTCCCAGCCCTGGTTTCTGAAACTCGGCACTGGGAGGGGGTGGGGAGAATAGGCCCGCTGAAAACTACAATGGCAGAAGCGGGGGGCGGGGGGAGCCCCTTTGCGAAGGCACTTTTTGATCTGCTCTAACTGCCACTATAGAGAATTAGATGGAATTCATTTTTATGATGAAGGAATTAATGGTTATGGAGAGAATCGGGTTCAGGTGGAAGACTTGAATCCAAAGAAGGGAATAAAGCCTTGAAATTCAAATGAAAAATTATTATATAAGCATAAAGGAAGCCTATTTTACACCTGTAAGACTAAATGTATGAATATGAACCAACTGCTCCCTCTGGGAAATGGGGATTGTGCTTTTAATTCACCTAGACAAATATGCAGCGCACCCTCCCTTCTGCCTATACATTTCAATGAAGACCTGGCACTAGCCAGGGGCTCCTGGGTACCCCCAGACTGGCCACCTCCTCCCTCGGGGTAGGCACTTTCTAGCCAGGCAAAAGCCCCTCTGGCCTCCCCAGAGCCCGCAGGAGGGAAGTGGGCTCCTGAAGCAGAAAAGTCCTTGGACAAGGTCATCTCAAAAGCTCCCTCACAGAGCTAGCATTCTCTGGTCCTGCATCCCCCATCCCCACCCCCATGGACTCCGGAGGCAAGACATCCAATGCTATGGTCATTAGAATGTTTCAGCCTCATTCATTCATTCATTCATTCATTCAGTAGCACCTCTGAGCACCTGCCATGTGCCAGTTTCTGTGCTCAGTGCTGGAGATCATCTGGTTTATCAAAGGGGAAACTGAGGCAGCAAGAGACTACATGGGAGCAAGAAAGAGAGCAGACTTCAGAGTCAAGGAAGTCTACGTTAAAATCCCTTCCTTACTACCTGATACTCTTTGACCTTGAACTAATCTTAGTTTGACCTTGGACATCCCCGAGTCTCAGTTTCCCCCTCTATAAAATAGAGATGCTGATAGCTACCACACACGGGGGCTTTGAGATTAAACAGGCTTGCCATTCAATGCCTGGCACAGGGTAGGCATTCAAAAATGCTAGTTATTAATATTGGTGCCCAAGAGCAAAAAGTAATATGATCATTCAACTTAGCTCTTTATCGAGCACCCTCTGTGTTCTTCTAGATGCTGAGCTCAGCCCTAGAATGCTTGTGGAGATGAATACAGAAGGGTTCCAGTGGCTGACTGCAGAGGAATCGGGAAGCGAGGAGGCCAGCGTGCACTGAGTACAGACTGCGGACCGAGGCTCACCCAGCTCTCATCACTGCCACTTATGACACTGCAGGTCAGCCATGTTTTAGTTCCACTGGAGCACCTTTCACCATGCAGGTACGGCTTGTCACCCTCCCGATGCTCCAAGGGCTCCAGGAGATCTTAGCTCACAGAAGGCACACACCAAAGGTTCGATATCACTGAGAATCACTAGCTGCACACGATTCAAGCCTAGGTCTCCCCTGCCTTTTCCCAAATCCAGATATCCTGCTGGTGCTAGAATCATTCATTCGTTCGTTCATTCATTCAGCCAATGAAGATTCACAGAGCATCTCCTATGGAACTTGGGCTACAAGGGCTCCTGTACCCAGGAGAGGAAAGACCCCTCCCTACTGAGGCCATGGTAGAGGAGGGGGCTTCCCAAGGAGACCAGGAAGGAGGAGCCCTGGGGACCAAAGGAGCCCAATTCCATCAGCCTCCCCTTAGCGATTTGGGGTGGGGACCAAGCAGCCCTTGATCATTTTGTCCTCATTCGCACCCCACCCCACCCCCGAAAAGCCTGGGGGCCTGGAGGGAAAGCTTCCTGGGAACTTGTGTACAGCCCGGAGCTCCAGGCCAGCCAGAGCTGGGCGCCAATACCCCCCCACTTTGATTTGTTCAGTGAAAAAGCTTTGCCGATTCCATAGATGCTCGGCTGTGATAAGGTAATTGTGCAAGGGCGCAGTCTACAACCCATTAACGCTGGACTCGGCGCAAATTGAACTTGGCGTGGTGATCTAAAGGGGCCAGAGAAGGCAGCCCATCGCCATCCATCGGACACTTGGTCTTTTGTTCAGGCAGCTGGGAGCTTGGGAGGAGTCTTCCCTCCTCAGGCTTGCCAAAGGTTCCAGGAAATGGAGATTCCGCTTGCACACGCACCCCCACCTCCTTCTACCTGCAGGTACGCACATGCACTCCTGGGTGCACACCTGCGAACACGCACATGTCCATGTACAGGCACACTCACATGCTCTCCTACACTCTGACACAGGTACACACACGCTCTCAGCCTCACATATGGCTACGTGCACCCTCACGTGGTCGGTCACCTCTGCCCCCATTCCATCCCCTTTGGGCTACCGGAATGGAAGAAACCTCTCATTCCCACCCCAGGAGTGAAGAGGAGACAGGGACTGCCTGGCAGAGGGGAAGGTTTCTAGAGATATTAGGGAACACGCTGTAAAGATAGCCTTGCTTGCATTTCTGGAAGCCAGTGGAAAGCAGTTAGCAGGAGCCCAGAGGTTGCCAGAGGAGGAGGAGGAAGAAGAGGAGGAAGATGAGGCAAAGAGAAGAGGAGAGGGGCGGGGAGGAGGGTGGAGGAAGGGCAGGAGGAAGGTCACCCAGATCCTATGAAGAGGTGGGCCTGGGAGAAGCCTATTACTATTGTTGTTGTTATTTACCTTGGGACCTGGACTCCAACAAGCACTATTTTGGTCCTGTTCTGTTGTTCTGGGGCAAAGGAAAATGTCAAGCCAGAAAACATCCATTTCCCTCCCTTTCCTATTCTGGTTTGGACAGATATTTCAAAGTCGCTCTTCCAAGAGTGGGACTTCTTACGAGAGAAATCGTAATAGAAGATTGTGGGAGTGGGGGAAAGGTATTCTTTTTCAAGGGTGCCCCTTCATAGGCGGCACTGAGGAATTCCAGCTTCCGGAACCGAGGGAGCCTCCAGAAGATCTTTTGTTCATGGATATTCCATTTCTCTCCCTACCCCCATGCCCACGCCCTCCTCTCTCATTATCAAACATTTGAAGACTGAATAATTCCATTTGTTGGCGTCTTTGGCCAGAGCCTCTGAAAACGCAAAAGGCCCGCCGAAATCAAAACCCCTGGTTTTCAAGGTGGATTTATCACCCTTTAAAGGGAGATTCATTGGGTAATCACTTTCAGAAAGTGCCCATTGCACAGGGATCTAAAACAAAAAGAGTGTCCTCTCCCTTGGCCTGGGGGAACGGGCCACTGGCCACCGGGGGCAGGGACAAGGAAGCCCCAGTGTGGCCCTCAGTCTCTTACCCATTGGACCCATCAATTCACAGTCTGGGGCGGGAGCATCCAGAGAAAGGCCAGCTTCCCCAGCTGATGTCAACCTGGCTTCTTGCTCCTGATCCTTGGGCGTAGGACTCTCTTTCCCATTGGGAAGGCTCATTTGGGGAACTTGGGAGGAGGAATTCCTAGGAACATTGTTGTTGCCCTTAAAAGGAGGTGTGGCGGAGCAGGAGGTGGGGGACAGACAAGGAACTCAGATGGGACAGGGAGAGGTAGAGGTAGGGATCGGTTGCCCAAGCCAGAGAGAGGGAAAACAAGAGTGCTTTCTAGAGGGAGGAGGTGCTAGAATCAGGTGGGCTGGGCCTGGAGATGTTCTTTTAGAGACAGCCCCAAGTAGATGCAAAGCAGAGGAGGGCCCCTTCTGGAAGGTCTTTGCCCAACCCCATCTGGACCAAAGAAAGGGCTTTCCCAGGAAACAGGTCTGAGGTATAGCCTGGTGCGTGCGATGGAGGTCCCTACATACTTCAGGACACCATGGAGGGAGGAGGCAGTGCCCACAATGAATAGATTGAGAGAGGAAAACACTGGGGAGAAGTCAGAAAGGCAAGGAGTCAAAGGGGATGGGAACAAAAAAGAGATGGAAGGGGCCCACGAGACAGAAAAGCGTGTCTGTGTGTATATGCATGCATGCGTGCACGCGCATAAGACACAGAGACAGAGAGAGACAGGCAGACCAAGACAGAGAGAGAAGAGGGAGGGAGGAAGAAGCAGGGAGAGAGACAGAGATTAGGGTGAGGGGCTGAAGGGAAACTTTCCAGGCCAAGTCCAGCCTAACACACGCAATGCAGACCTGAGCCCCTCAGCAGATTACAGTAGCGGCTGGAGGTCTTAGGAGTTGATGAACGTCTGTGTGGGGAGTGAATTTGGGCAAGGGGGTTAGCCATGGGGAGCTGAGAGGAGAGGGAAAGTTTTTTCCCCACCTCCAGCTGCAGCCGCCCCAGTTCCCAGGTGAACCCCCCTTTCCCCCGCTGGATGTGAAATCGCCATTTCACCCCGCCACACTTCTTAATTGTTGCAAAAATCATTTGTGAAATTGGTCTCCAACAGGCGAGAATGGCCACGCTCATTCCGACAGACACCCCCCTTCCTCCCCCTCCGTCTGCCCCGCGGGAGCCCATGGAATCCCCAAGCTGTGAAAACTCAGGGTTGGTGCCTCCAGCAGAGAATTTAGGGGAGGCTGCTCGGGGGCCTCCCTGGCAACTGGACCCTCTGCTGGGTCCTCTGCAGAGCACGGTGGGAACCAGGCGACAGGTTAGGTGGAGCCCCGCGAGGGACGCCTGGGGCTCAATGTCCCCAGCCTCAGCCAACTGGGGGGCCCTGAACCGAGAGGTGGGGCTGTGCTCTCCCCAGTCAGCGAGAAGGGACTGAAGGCTCCAGGGTCCACGCTGGCGCTCCCCAGAGGTCTTTCCTGGCCCCGGGAACTGACCGAAACAAACATTTACACCTTCCTGACTGCGCTGAGAACTAGCCAAGGCAGCATGGAAGCAACCCCAAAACATAAACACAGACACAGACCCTCCCTTAGAAACACAGAGCTACTCAGACCGGCCTACAGGAGACCTACACACAAACCCAACTTCACCCAGACACAGGCAAAGACGCCCTGGGGTCCACCCACAAATACAGAGAATCTGTGCCTTAAATCCCTCCAAGCCAGAACAGAAAATACCGATGAATGAATGAGTGAGTGAGTGTACATTCTGTAATATATAAGTGTGTGTGTGTGTGTGTGTGTATTGTGTGCTTATCTGTAAGTGTTTATCTGTATGTATATATATATATAAATATATATATATATATAAAATACATAGCCACCTCTGGAAGTCAAGGCAGGCCAGACCCTCCAGCAAGACAAGAAGTAAAGGGCCCCAAATCTAATTCATTTTCCCCAGACACACACACTGCGGCTTCAAACTGCATCGCCCTGTCCCTCTCTCAGGGGCTGTGGGTATGGTGGGGTACCCCTCCAATGAAGAAAGGGGCCCAGAAAACCTTGTAGGGCCCCTATAACTGAGGCAGCCTGGCACCCTGACCTGGGCAAGGCACCCTGGTGTCCCCCTTTCCAATTCCAAAGCGACCTGGACCCTCCCCCTCAATTCTGGAGCCACCAGAGGGTGTGGGTTTAACTGCTTTTCCGTAGGCCCCCATTCCCAGAGCGCCTCCCCGCCAAGAGCCTGATGAGCCCCTTTGCTGGGAGAGAGGGAGAGGAGGGTGTCTGTCACATGCTGAGAGGGGCAAAGGTCACAGGTGAGGAAAAGGGGAGGGCAGGGGGGCACACTAGGGCCAGCCCAAGGAGAGCCCCCCAGGCCAAGACAAGGCTGACCCCAGGACCGGGAGAGGGCGGGCAGGGGGCGGGCTGCGGGGTGGGGGCCGAGATGGAGGGCTGGGTTTATTTTATTGTATTTTGCCTCCAGTGCTGGGCCGGAGACACTCTTTCCCGGGGGAGACAAAAGGCCTGCTGTCCTGGCGTCCTGCCCCGCTGGGAGGGCGTTTCGCCCCCGGGACTCGTGTCCCCGGGCAGGGGCGTCTGGTCACTCGGGCAGGGGAGAGCACAGAATTGCAGGACCGCTGATCACCACCCCCACTCCTGACCCTTTAATTGGGACACCTCCCCCCTCTAAATTCTGAGCGGACGGAGGAGCTCAGAATTGATGGGCTGAAGGTGGAACCAAGTCCTCACCCGCCTCCCTCCCAGATCCTTGGCACCCACTTGCTGTCAGCCTCAGGGCAGTGGACTGTCTGCTGAAAAGGGGTTCTGGGTTGTGGCCAGGGGGCCTGAAGAGGAAGAGGAGTTTCAACCCGGCTGGGGATGGGTGAGGGGAAGGGGAAGAGGAGGGGAGAAGAGATAGTCCCTAACATTTGGCACACTCAGTTTTCTAAGCAGTCTGGGCTTCTCAGAGCTGCAGGAAGCTGGGCAAGAACTGGACACCGGGGCTGAAACGTTATTTCACCGAGAAAGTCATAAACCCTTCCCTTGAAGTCACCCTAGGCCGGTCCCCCATGTGCCCCACTGGCGGAAATTTCGGAGTGTCTGAGTGAGATGAAGGAGATGTGCAGTCAGCCGACTCTGACCCTGGGAGGCCAGAGAAAAGGCGAGAATCCAGAGGAGCCACCAACCGGAGGCAGACATTCCCAAGCAGCCGGGATGCCGAGAGGGGCGGCGGGCGACCAGGGGGCCGGGCACTCGGCCGAACTGGCCCATTCGTCAAAAGAAGACACTTGCACAAAGTTGGCCCCCCTCCCCTTCTGCGTCCTCCCCCAGCCCCCGGGCCTCGCTCCCTATGTGTTAACGGGCGGTTCAAATTCTCCCCCCAAAACGAGGTCGAGCCGGGGATCAGAAAAGAGAAAAAAAAATATATTCGTTGGCGATTTCTTTCCGTTATTGGTCCTCGGCTCCCTTCCGCCCTGGCCCCCTTCCCTCCTCATGAATAAAAGAAAAGTCCGAACCTATCAGATCTCGTTCATGCCTCCCCCCACCTCCTCGTACTCCAGTTGAGCACTTTTGCACAACTTACCCAGCGGATCACTCGCCCCCTTGCTTGCCCTCTTCTCTTCCCACCCCCGCCACCCCCTGTCGCCTCCCCTCAAGCCCCGAAACTCACGAGCCACCGCCTTCCCCCCCGCAAGCCTGGTGGGGGGCGGGGTGTGAAAGCGGGTGCGAGAGGGAGTCGGGAGTGTGGTCTAGAGAAAGGCGTGGAGAGGCGTGCGGGGAGGGAGGGAGCGAGCGAGCGCGAGAATAAATATATAAATAAATACGAAAGCGAACCCACTCGACAGCCTCTCGGCGCAGAAACTTTGGCCCGGAGCGCGAGAGCGCGCGGCTGCCGGTCGGACGCCGCCCCTCAACCCCGCTCGGCCGCCTGGCCTCGCCTCCCGGTTCCGCCCGGCGCATCCGCCCGCACAACTTCTGGCCGAGCGGAGCGGGCAGAGGCGGACTTGGGGTGGCTGTGTTTGTTTGTTTGAACTTCCTTGTCACCACCTTCCCTCCCCCCCCAACCTCCGCCCCCACCTCGCCCCCCTCCCCAGCTTCTGGACGCGTTGGACTGCAGCCGGGGGTGGGGGGGTGGGGGTAGGGAGCGTGTGTGGAGGGGCGGAGGGGGGAAGAGGTTAAAAAAAGAGAAGTGGAAGAAGAAGGAAAGAAAGAGATCGCAGCAGGGGTGAAGGGAGCGGACGGGAGGCGATTTTTGCCGACTCTGGATTCGTCCCCGGCGTGCGCAAGAATGGCGGCCCTTCCCGGCACCGTACCGAGGATGATGCGGCCGGCTCCGGGGCAGAACTATCCCCGCACGGGGTTTCCTCTGGAAGGTAAGAGCTCCTGGGCTCGCCGCGCCTCGGCTCCTCCGCCGGGAACCCGAGGTCCTGGGAGAGGCAGCGATCTCCAAGGGGGTGGCGGCGCCAGCGGCAGCGGGAGGGAAGGAGGAGGGGTCCCCTTCTCTTCTGGGGTCCGAGTCCGGGCGCTGGACCCCCGGAAGTTTCCAGGGGCCGACGCCTGTCCGTTTTTGCGCGGCTTTCAGTGACCGGCGGCCGTGGCTTCACAGGTCGCGGGCTCTGGCCTTCCCCCGCAGGACGAACTCCCGGCGGATCTCGGCCGCTAGTAAATTTCAAGTCCTAGCGAATTTCAGTTCGTTTCCACTATTTTCAGATACTTTCCCCGCGGTTTCTTTCTCAGCTCTCTGCGTTCGCCGGCCACAGTGCTTTCCACTCTCGTTTTGAACTGTTCCTTTTTTCACTCCTCGCATGGTCCTCCGATCCCTTTTATTTCGAAATACCAGCGATGTGGGATAGTTTCTGTGTCTCAACTAGGAAGGCTATCCGCTTCTTCCAAAGCACCAGACAGAAACTCCTGCCTTTTGGTTTGGAAACAAAGTCATTTGAAATAATAAATAGTAACGATTTTCCCCCCAAAAAACTTTTCACTCGGGCTTCGGAACTCTGCAACCCTCCTGGGAGAGACCGTCAGGACCGTGAGCGGGCCCCGCGGTGTCCAGACAGGGGAAAACGTGAATTCTGTAATGTGTCCTCCGTCAATACCCAGCACCGGGGCGAGCAGAGACGACCGGCAGGGGACGGGTTCCCGGCTGGAGGAAAGGGTGGGAGCGCGCTGCCAAGACCCTTTCCTGCGTTTTTGTTTTGTTTTCTTTTTAAACTAATTGGAAGGCCTTCGACCTGTCAACCGAGGGATGACTGGGTTTCTGGGGGGTGGGTAGCCCAGGGTGTCATAGGGGAGTGGTGAGAGATAGGGGCCACTTTCATTTTTTAATTACTCTTCTTGTAATTGTCTGAGCCCCTTGTGCGTGAGGAAGGGGAAAGGAGGCGGGGAGGGGATGGACGGGCGGGCCGCCCGCGATCTGGGGAGGGAGGGGTCCCTCTGGCAGCGGGATGGCGCGGGTCCCTGAATTAGACAGAGGCGAAGAGAGTGGCTTCGTGATCAAGTGCGCGCGAGCAACCACGCAGGCGGGAGAGCGCGCAAGCCCGGGGATTTGCGGTAGCACTCTCCTGTAGCGAATGCAAGTAAAACAGGCGGCCGAGGACGCGCGGCGGATTAGAACAATATTTGCCCAACATGACGGAGAATACTGAGGAGAGCCGAGCGCCGGTCGCTAAAGAGGCTCTTGAATATAAAGTTGGGCGCTCGAGAGCTCTCGAGCGCTAATGGCATATCCCGCCACGGAGACCGAGTGACTCTGACTTGGCGACGCACGATTTCTGATTAAATCCGAAGGTGGCTTCAGACACCTACTTTTACAAAGAGAGGTGGGGGGACCGGGAGCGCAAGGGAGGAGGCGGTAGGAACCGCTCGGCAGCCGAGCCCCTTCTCGCCTCCTCCCTTCCAATTATACTGGCAGCTCCCTCCACTCCCGCGTCTGTGAAATCGTTCTAATCTGCCAGATCTCTGCAGCCGCCTGGTCCCCAAATTGGGGGGATGGAGGCTGGATTAGTGCACCGGGTGTCCCCCAACCTTCTGTGAGGAAATTGTGTAGACTGCATTAAGGCCTCCGAGGAGCTCTCCCCTCCCCAGCAATACAGCAGGGGAGCCTGTCTCCCTGGTTCCCAAAGTCACCCACACTGGGAGACTCTGGCCCCTCCGTGCACCACCCTCACAGAGCCTGCAGGGACAGATCATGGATTTCTGAAGCCGAATAGGTTATTTGATATGGGAGCTCGCTGACAGCAGAGCGTCTTCCCCAAATCACCCCAAAACGAAATAAGAACTTTGAGAGGGGTTGGAAGCAAGGAGAGTCCCTCAAGGGACAGCCCGGTGACCCCAGAGGCAGCGACCAACAGCATCATGTCACCAGTCCCTCGGCTGTTCAAGTGCAAGTAGGACAGATCTGCTGCCCAGGCCAGGGCTGTAAATGCTGGTAATTAACCAGCCTCTCCTGGCTCCCCCCAGAATGGACCAGTCTTGACCACTTAGGGCATGGAACTGAGCAGAGAGAGGGGCCACATCTTGCCAGCAATTGGCCTCCTGAAGAGGCAAGCAGACCTGCGGCCCAAACTGCATCCTGGGGGACCGAGCCCCTGGTCCCACAGACTCCTGAGACTCCATCAGCCTCTTGGCTCTGCCCTCTCCCTCCCGTTCTCAGAAGCATCAGATCCCTCTCCAGTGTGTCCTCATTCCCCATAGTGTGGCAGGAATGGGGGCACACGGCATCTGGGGGACTGTAGCAGCCAGCTGTGACTTTTCTCTCCATCCTTCCAGGACCCTCTCTCAGCTTTCTGACAGTTTTTTCCTGACCTCTGAACTGCCGCACCTCCAAACGTGGGGAACTCACAGTCCCTCTGTCAGGGGTCTTGGGGCTCCAACAACACTGGAGTCAAGGGGTGTGCTCGCTGTCTCCTCCCCATCCTCACCCTGTGCCTCTCTCCTTCCTCGTCTCCCCTCCCTTCTCCAGTGTCCACACCACTTGGCCAAGGCCGGGTCAATCAGCTTGGTGGGGTCTTCATCAACGGGCGACCCCTGCCTAACCACATCCGCCACAAGATCGTGGAGATGGCCCACCATGGCATCCGGCCCTGTGTCATCTCCCGTCAGCTGCGTGTGTCACACGGCTGCGTCTCCAAGATTCTCTGCCGCTACCAGGAGACTGGGTCCATCCGGCCTGGGGCCATTGGCGGCAGCAAGCCCAGAGTGAGTGTCTTTGCTGCAGAGCTGGCAGTTGGCCTTCCAATGTTTGGGGGATCCTGGTTGTGGCCCCTCTCACTACCTTGTGTCATCCAGCACCACTGGGGTGTCCAAATGCTTCCTATGGAAAGTACAGGAGGAGGGTGTCCTCACCCCCAGATGTCCCTCTCATTATTTGGATTTCTAGGAGATAAGATAACTGAGGTTCCAGGTTGCCCAGGTCTTTGCGGCCAACGAGTCATCCCTGGGCTGCCCCTACATCGGCCCCGACCTCCAGCATCATCCCAGACCAAGGGAAATCTCCCCCCTCAGTCTTGCCTGAAATAGTGAGCGGGGCAGTTGGTGGGGGGGCGATCCTAAGAGTCCTAATTAGGTTCTATCTTATTACCTATGACTACCCTATGCACCTGGCTGCCTTCCTGGGAACCAGGCACAGGTTTTGTGAAAGGGTAAAGTCAATCTCCGAAGGGGGGAAAGGGGAGGGACATGGAAACCAGAGCCACCAGCCTGGCCTGGGGCTCTTGGGAGTTTGATATTAAAAGTGTCTCCCTCCCCCCAACGCCATCTTTCCGCTCCTGCTCTCCCACCTCCACCTCTGAAGCAGGTGGCGACTCCGGATGTGGAGAAAAAGATCGAGGAGTACAAGAGGGAAAACCCAGGCATGTTCAGCTGGGAGATCCGAGACAGGCTGCTGAAGGACGGACACTGTGACCGCAGCACCGTGCCCTCAGGTGAGAAGGCAGCTGAGCCGGCCAAGCCCAGTCTGGCCGGGCTCCGCTGCACGGGGCTGGAGGCGGGACAGGACAAGACGGAAGGTGAATGATGGGGAGCTCCAAGGAGACTTGTGAGGAAAGGGAGCAGGAATGAAGAGTTAGGGCAAAGGAGGGAATCAAAACCGAAAGGAAGATGGACGGACAGAAGGAGCAAAGAAAAGAGAGAAAATGAGGAAAGAGAGAGAGAGGAGAAAGAAGAAAGAGGAGGAAGGAGGGACAGAAGGCTATCCTATAAGGCTGGGTGATAACAGAAGCTCCCTTGGGGCTTTCTTTCTCAGAGAAGTGGCCTAGAAAGATGGGTCTGTCCTAGGAGGGTTGATCTCCCTGGGGCTCCCTGGACCCCTTTCCCCAAGTCACTCTTCTGTCCTGTCAGTGTCACCAGCCAGCAGTGGCTCCCAAATATGGAGGCCCTCCACCACGCTGCCCGTGAGACGGAAAGCAGCCTGGGGTGAATGTGCGCGTGTGCACGTGGCGGGGGGCATCCAGGCGTGCAGCGAGGGGACACACACCTGGGTGTAGAGGTGGCAGCCGCAGGGGCTGGAGGGCCTCTGGCAAGGTCCTGGGGAAGTGGGTGTGGGTGTGAGTGCATCTAGGGGATGTGACCGTGTTAGGCACAAGTGTGTGCAAGGAGGAGCAGAGGAATGCCACCGTGAGAGTGTCCCAGGGGAGCCAGCTTCCCTAGCCGGCGACTGTACTTGGATGTAAATGCTTAAATGGGGAAGGGGGGTTGGCAGTGGGTGTGAATCCCCTCGCAGTGTGTTGCAGGGCCGGACTGCGCCGCTTTCTCCTGGGGGCCCAGGTCGCCTGGCTCCAGTGCCCCAACAACTTATACTTGCTCTTTTGCCTTTGAATTTCTGAGGTTTAGTGAGTTCGATTAGCCGCGTGCTCAGAATCAAGTTCGGGAAGAAAGAGGAGGAAGATGAAGCAGACAAGAAGGAGGACGACGGCGAGAAGAAAGCCAAGCACAGCATCGACGGCATCCTGGGCGACAAAGGTAGGGAACCTCCGAGGGGGGCCTCCGCCGCCGAACCCCGCATCCCTGCTCGCGAGGGTGCGGGCCAGTGGTTCTCTGCCGCCGCCCACGGCTAGCGACAGCACTTGAGCTGGCGGACTCGCAGCCCCGGGGGGCAGCCGGGAGACCCTCGGGGTTTGCGGAGGGTGCCCCCTCCGTGCGCCCCGGACTAGGGCAGAGCGCGGAGCCCGGGCGCAGACGGCCTGGGCGTCCCCGGGGAGCCGGCTGCAGGCTGGTGCACTGGGCGTCCCCGAGCGCACGAGCCCCGGGAGCAGGGCCGGGCCGGGCACTCCGGGGCGTGCGCCCTGCGGGGCCCGCGTTTTGGCGGCTAGTCCCAGTCCCGGTCTATTATTTATAGGATGCTTGGACAAGGGGGCGGGGGGCGAGGAAGGAGGAGCCGACCTGCGGCTCCCTAAATGAATTTGTTAACCAGACCCGCACACGCTCTCTAAACGGTCCCTTGAAACCCCGCCTGACAGTTGACTGACCGCTGCAATCAATAAAAATTAGCGAGGCCCGCCGCCTAACCCTCAGCCCCGCGTTGCCAGGGCCCCGAACCGAGAGAGTGGCGGGTGGGTGCGGATGGGTGCACCAGTCGGGCGCTTGCCTCTGGCGGGGCCAGTCGTTGAGACCGAGTTCCCCAAGTCCCAGGATCGGAGGATCTCAGGCGGGGAGAAAGCTTCCGACTGCACCCACCCGCTCCCCCCCGTGCAGCGCCGCTGCCCCGACGGCTGGAGTCTGAGGCTTGCGCCCCTCTTTTTCTCTGGTCTGCTAGGGAAGGCGTTTATCTTTCAAGCGTCTGCACACCCGGGGGAGGGGAGTGTGCTTGTATTTATTGGCAGGGGAAGTTTCGGGAGAAGGGAAAGTCTTCCTCATTATCCCCTCCCCTTGACGTTCTCTTTGAGACTCGGTAAGCATGCCTTAAGCGGGGGAGGGAGGGTGAGAAACAGAAATAGAAGGCCCAGAGTCACAAAGACTGGCTGGGGAAAAGGAGCGAGCCCACAGACGGGCATGCCGGGAGGCAGCAGCAGACAGGAAAGACAGTGGTCACGAAAACCTGCAAAGCGGTCGCTTTGGAAAAAGTGGGGGAGTGCCCCAAACCTAGAAACCTGTGAAGAGCACATTTGGCTTGAGTTTCTTTCCAGAGGTGTCTCAGGGGACCCCTCTCCTTGCCTCCTGTGAACTCCTAGCCCAGGTCTCTCTCCAGTTGTCAGTAGTCTCTCCCAACCTTGAAGATGAACTTCACAGACAAAGCCGGCTTCCAAAGACAACACCCAGGAAGGCCCAGCCCCCACAGGCCTGGTCGAGGGGGAAGGTGGGAGGAGGGGCAGGGGCAGCCCCTTTGAGAGAGCAGCCTAGAGCTGGGGAAGGGGCGGGCTACTGACATTCAGGGCCCCAAGTGGAGCCCTGTCCCGCCAGGGACAAAAGGGCGAGGGATGAAAGGGAGCGAGCTGTGCCTGGCACCCCGCTGTGCGGGGCCGGCCTCGGAGCCTCGGGTCTGCAGTGGGAATTACCCCTGTGCTGCTCAGGAGCCCCAGGCTTGGCGGAGGCGGCCCAGAGCCCACTCCTGACTTCAGTTTGTATCCGAAAGGGACTTGCTTGGACTTCTTTTTTGTGGGGTGGGGCACATTGAACTTGAAATGATCTTTCCTGGAGAAATACCACACAACAGATACCGTTTCTGAGAAGTACCCGGGAGAGGCAGAAGGAGGTTTGGTTTTATTTGGAGAGACTTTAGGTGTGTGTGTGTGCGCGCGCGCGCGCGCGCGCGCGTGTGTGTGTGTGTGTGTGTGGCGGGGGGTTGTCTAGCTCAGTCTGTGAGGAAGCAAAATAAGTCTTTTCTGAGGAAGAAGGAAAGGAGAGGAAGGGGGTAGAAAGCCTGTGCTTTGGGGACCCTTTTGGCTCCAGGGAGTTTGGGTGCTTCTGGCGCGGGTCAGGGCTTACACAAAACTGGCTCACAGGCAGCTTCGCTGGAGAGAGGATTTCCCCGCAGCAGAACCAGGAAGCTCCAAATCTCCAAGGGTTTAGGAGGAGCCTGGCAGTTCCGGATGGGGAGGCAGAGAGCACAAGAGCTGAGTCTGGAGAGGAGCTGCAGAAACGAAATGGAATCCGTGGGTCTGGTATCCAGAGAGCCTGGCAGGTTTTGAGTGACAGTGGGCACGTCGGCTCTGGGACCGTGAGCTGGATGGCTGCGTAAGCGCATGTGACTCTCCGGGTGGCTGTTTGTCCGTGGGCCTTTGGATCATTGTGCCGTGGGTCGTGTTCTGTGCAAGTGGGGTTCTGCGTGGATGTGCAGGGTGTCTGTACGTGGGTGGGAATGGGCAGAATGACAGTGGGGATGAGGGAGGGTTGTCTGTCCCTCCTGGGACAAAACATACTGGTCCCCTGAGTACCTGAGCCAGTAGGCAGGCATCCCAGTGAACCACCCAGCTGGAACCTCTCCTCTCTCTCCCAGGCCCCAGCCATCAGTTTCATGGCCAAGTTAGAAGTGAAAAGACCTCCTAACCTCCACCCAAGTGGACCAGGTGGGGAGAGGCAGAGATGCCTCAAAGGGCAGAGCAGGGGGAGGGGTGCACACCCACAAACTTTGTTTTGGTTTCTTGCTCTTGACAAATGCTTTCTCCGGGGGTTGCCCCTCTCATGGCGGGGAGCCTTCCAAGAAGGGGTTTAAGAGCTCTCCTCTTTAAGCGCTAAAGAGAGATCCCTCCCTGAGTCCGTTTTTCCCTATCGTCCGCTTGGCATTTAATAATGTTAAGACTTATTAGAGCTGGTAATGAAAACTGGGGCTGCTGAATAGGAAACTGTGTTGCAGAAGGGTGTTATAGCTCCCAGGCATGGTAAGAAACTATTTATCCGCAATCAGTCCTCACTCTCAGAGTTTGAAGCACAAACGTTAAGTTGAAGGGTTTTAAAGCAGATTAAATTGAGCTTTTATTTCTGTGCACTTTCATCTCTGAACAGCTCACTCCTGCTCCCCTTGGGCTGATATTCATGAGGCTGTTCATATTTTTTTTTTTTTGCTCTTATCCTTGTTAAGACTGAGTTATTAGGATTGTTGGTTGTGAGAATTTCAGACCACAGAGGATAGGGGCTCCAGCCATGCTCTGCTCACCTGGAGAGGGAAATGGACAGTTCCTTGCCCTCATCCACTTGGACTCTCTTCTCCTCACCCCTTCTGGAAGAATCAGGGGAGACACAGACCAGAGACCCAACCGGGAAAGGATTTGAGGACGGATGGGAAAGAAAAAGATTTTCCTAGCTTGAGCCCAGGGAAACTCTGGTGGGAAATTTGATAGGGGTTTGCAAAAAGTCAAACCATTTCTCTGAGGGAGCTAAGGGAGTCAGTGTGAAGAAATAATAATAATTTTAAAAAGGCAATAACAACAGCAATAAACAATAAGAACACCAAAGCCTCATGCATCTGACTATGTACAAACTTAGGCTGAAACTGACCAGATCAGACATGGGGCTCCACCTGGGTCTCTAGGGCACAACGCCCAGAGAGGTCACAGTTAATATGAAATAAGGGGGGGGTGTCACAAGATTTAGAAGAAGAGCGTGCATTTCCTCTGTGGGGAGAAGTGCCATTGTCAAAGTCCATCCAAGAATTTGCCGACTTCACCCGATCAAAGACCATCTGGGGTGGGGGCCGAAGGTGGTGTGTGTGAGGCAGATCTGTGTTTCTGTGCATTTTTCCTTAATTTATTTTTAAAGCAGCAAACTTACAGGTGTGTGGGAGATGACCGAGAAGGCTCAGAAAGGAGGCGAGAGCCCAAAGTGACGGTTTTAGACACTTGTAAAAGGAGGTGGGAAACAATTTAATTTGGCAGCGCCACTAGCTGCTAATGCGGTTTTCGGTCGTTTGCTACACTGGAGGAAGCTGTTTTGATTGTGTGTACAAGGACCTGCCAAATTTAATTAGGCTCCGGGGGAGCTCATGAATAGGGGAAGGGGGGCACGGCTCCCCTCAGCCCACACCATTTTTTTTCCCCCGGCTTCACACCTGGAAGGGGCATTGTTTACCGGAATGGCGAGAGCGGCAGAAGGAAGGGGAGGAGGCGTAGAGGGAGAGGGGCCTGGGAAGAGGGAGCGAGGGAGGGGATGGAGATAGTCCATTTATCAAGAAACAATCTGCATTGATTTAAACCAACAAGTTCCCTCCTCTGTAAATGTGTGTTTAGAGAAAGGTAATTGACACTCCACCAAATCAAAGGATTACCCCGGGTTGGCAATCTAATCAAACAGAGTCCAGGCGGGATTTGAGGCTGTTCAGAGTGGGATCAGCTTCGCATAATGGGGGCTCGGAGGAAGATGGGAGGGTGTCAGGCAATTCCCCGGCTTTAGGCTGCGCTCAGTGGTGGATATTCAGTGAGACCAGAGGGAGAGAGGGAGGGGGGGCGAGGGCTCCGCCGCGCCCGGGCAGTGGGGGGATGGGGTGAGCGGAGAGGGGGCGAGCCCACACTGGGCCGACAGGACTCCCCCTTTCTTCCCTCCATCCCCCCAACCGAAGAAGAGAGAGGGGAAGGAGGGAGCTGAGACTAACGAAGAACAACAATGAGATAAGTGTTACAAAGGCAAACACTGGCGCTCACTCGCTCACTTGCTCGCAGCCCCGGAACCCGCGGTAAATAAACAAAGTCGGCAAACTGTTTGCCAGATAAACTCGTGCCTAAATCGAGTGTGACGGGCAAGGAGAGTAGAGACAGAAGGAGATAAGGTTGGAGGGGGAATGAACGAACATAATCTAATAGAAGACATTTAGCAAACAAACTTGAAACAAGGGAGAACAGGAGAGCGGAGGGTAATTATCCGCCCCAGAGATCGAGGGAAGCCTTTGAAGGGCTGTGGGTGCGGTGGTGGGGGGCAGGAGGCGCGGAAGAGATGCGTGTTGGGGGGGTGCCTTTGGGACTTCACGGGGAACCAGGAGAGGGCCCCCCGGGCCTGCAGAGGAAGGGCTGGGCTCCCAGATTGAGGTTCCCACGCAGCCCCAGTCTCCCGAATGCGTTTCTAAACGGGGTGAGGTCCCCCACCGCGAAGGCGTGCGGGTTTTATGTTCACCTCCGGGCACGCACCGCCACACACCGGCTGTTTGGAGGCGTTTGTACCTAAAAGACTCGTGTGCTCGGCACAGCCGTGAAGGGAATTAGATATTTACCAGTTTGAAATAAGCCTGGCTAAGAAGAGAGGAGAGAGAGAGAGAGAGAGAGAGAGGGACATTGAAAAGATGAAGCTGGGGGAAGACTTCAAACGAATTCATCATTTGGAATGGTTGAGGGGAGATTTACCAGACAGTATTGGGAAGTTATTTAGATATTAATAACACATTTTCCTGAGGCGCGACCACGGCAGCCATCTGCGCTGCTCTTGGAGCTATTTGGCTGGGTGAAATATGGGCGTCTCAAATGTTGGGAAGAGATAAGGCAATCAGGCTAACCCTGGTCCTAAGACGGCATCTCGGCGTTAAACCCGGATTAACCTCCCCCCACCCCCGCCGCCCCCTCCCCTTTCACAGCTTTCCAAATTTTTCAGTGGAATTTACATGGAAGGATTTAAAAGCACATATAACAGTAGCCTTAAAGCAGTAAGGTGATTATTTGGGCTTTTTTTTTTTTTAAAAAGAATGTCTTTCTGAAAATGAGAGTTGTCACACACTAAATTTTATATAAATAATATTATATAAAAACACACCTATTTTTATATAGGGAGAGAGAGGGCTGAGCAAATGAGATTTCCTTCCAGGTTGCCTCTTTGGAGTTCCCGTTTGCCATCATGGGCAAAGTTGATGAGGGCTTGGTTCCTAATGGGCACCTACCGAAACCTGAAATGTGTAAGGCCCACTGGCTCTGGCCCAAGAGCTCGCCTAAAGCCAGACAAAACTCACACCCACAGAAGAGACCCAGAAGAGCTTGGTGAGGGGGGAGCCTTCCTACTGTTAGGAGCACAGAAGAGAAACCCCAAAAGAGAGATGCTTCTGGGGTTTTGGGGCCTTGAAGGCCATGACTAAGATGGGGGGGGCACATTCCAGGAATTCCAGAAAAATAGCTCTTCCCCCTCTCCCACCCCAGACTAATGAGGTAATTAGGAAACCCAGTTGGGGATGGGGATAAGAGGGGATTGGAAGGTTGGGTTGCCCCCCTCAGTTTTTGCTGTCCTACGCCTTCCTTCTTTTCCCCCCTCCCCCCAACTCTGGCTGAAAGAGGAAAAGGTGGAAGTGGGGTCAGCGCTTTCTGACCTGCTCTGGAGCGATTGGCCCCGGCTGGGGTCCGGCAGGGGGAGGGAGGGAACTTGCCTTCCCAAATCGAATCAAGGCAGAACGGTGACCTAAGGGGGAAACTTCGCCATTAGTAGATAGATCTCTCCAAAAACTTCAAACGAAGTGGGGTGGGGGTAGGGGGGAAGGGAGCAGTGAAGCAGGGTAGGCAGAGGCCAGGCAGGGAAGGGGTCCAGAAAAAGAGCACAGACGGGACCAGGAGCCTGCGAAGGGGAGGGGCCTGGAGGAGGAAGAGAAAGGGTCGAGGGCAAAGGGGAGGTGGGGGCCAAAGGAGGGGGTGTAGGGAAGGGGACGCCAAAGGGGGGGTCCCCTGCACTTGGAACTGGGGGAGAAGAAAGGTTTCCCCGCACTGCAGCTTCAGGAGGGATGAGGGGAGGAGTGTGTACCCCAAGTTATGCTTCCAGGAGGAGGCCCCAGGGGCATTCCAGGGCGCCTGGGGCACTCCTGCTTGGCCCTCTGGTGAGCAGCTGAGTGAGGCTGGGTTTCGAGGAGCCGCAGAGCACTGCAAGCTTGCTGAGGAAGGATCCCTCCGATTTCCCTGAGACAGCGGGTCAGCTAATGGTCCAAGATTTGGTCGCCAGGGCCCTGGCTGGGCGCTGGGCCTGAGCCCAGGGCATGAGCAAGAGAGGGATGGCAGACACCGGGGAGCCACAGAGCCACAGAGGTGGCACGAGAGAGAGTCAGAAAGGAGGAGAACAGCAACAGTGGGGAGAGAGGGAGAACGCTGTGCGCTAGAAAATTGAAGAGTGAGAAAGTCGGAGCGCGGGCCTAAGAGAACCTGCCTGGAGCGTTCCAGGACGTTGAGAAATGCAGAAGGACCAAGAGGGGCGCGGAGCAGCAGGGAGAAAGACAAAAGGACGCAGAGTCACCACCGAGAGGCTGGCATGGGACAGGCAGATCAGGAGAAACCGCGGGACCTGGAGCCAGCCGGCGGGAGAGCGCGGGCGGAGAGGGCGAGCGCGCAAAGCCGGGCGGCGGCGGGAGGCGGGCGAGCCGCTGTGGTCCTTTTGATCCTCGGCGGCTTCCCCTTATCAGAAGCGCTTTCGGTGACACTGGCACAAAGGCAGTTCATCATATTACAGCGCGGCCCGGCGGCTCGCTGCGATCCCGCCGCTTAATTAGAGGCGAGCGAGGGAGGCCGGCGGAGCGGGAGGGAGGCCGACCCCGAGGCGGGGGCCTGAGCTCCGCGCTCCGATCCGGGGCTCTGGGAAGGGGCCGGCCCCGAGAGCCTGGCCCAGTCGGGACTAGGAACAAGGAGAGGGGGGCGGGCGGGGAACCCTTATTCAGAACGCTGCTAAATAAACAGGCCCGTCTCACTGCCGGAGAGGGAGGCTCGCTGCCTTCCGGGTTTTAGCCCCAGCTTTGGGAAGGGGTGGCGCGCAGGCCCGCCGCCGCCGCGCTCCCTGGCTTCCCACGCGGCAGAACGGAGGGTGAGTAAAGGCGAGGTTGCAACCCTGGAGAGCTGAAGGCTTCGTGCTGCTCTGGGCCCAGTTCATACCCACAGGTTCCCAGCGGCTGAGAGCCCCGTTCCCTGTCTCCCTCTGAAGCCAGCTGCGCTAGGCAGGAGGAATCGGCAGGGGCAGAGTGCACGTGGTGGGCCCGGGAAGGAAGGGTTCTGGTGTCTATCCTGGCCCCAGCTCATGAGCAATGTCATTTGGACAACTTGCTCAATTTCTCTGGGTCTCAGTTTTCTCCCATGAAAGCCAGAGAACTGGACTGAGTCAAAGCTTCTTGTCCTTTGGGGGGACCCTAGACCCCTTGGAGAATTGGATAAAATGAAAAAAAAAAAAACTGACCAATCATACAAGTCCATACATTCAGAATTTTGCCTACAGTATAAAGAGGTCTCTGGGCCTCTAGAGGCCACACCCCCTTGGGAACCTCCAATCTGCAAGTTTCCTGGTGACTCCAATATTCTCAGAGGAGCAGCTCATCCCTGGAGCGGGAGCCTAGGAGCTCAGGATGAGGAGATGGAATTGGGGGGAGGGAGGAGGGTAGAGTTTGAGGCTGAAAGCCTGCCCTCCATCTGGCCCTTGCTGCTTCCTCCCCTTTCCAAAACAGAGGCAGCAGAGCCCACCCCCCCCCATTCATTTGTTGGAAGCGTCCTTTCTGAGGATGAAATGAGCACAAATGCTGTGTTCCCCTTTTGTCTGTCCCACAAAAAAAAAAGGCAGAAAGAAAGAAAAAGAAATTGAAATTTGTTTCAAAGGGTGAATTTCTTCAGTCTGTGAAATTTTGTTGAGCACCTACTATGTGCCAGGCATTGCATTAAGGGCCCAGGAGTACCTGAGACATCAGGAAAGTCCCTGCCTTCAGAGAGTTTTGAGCCAGGTGGTTGAGACAGAAAATAAACAAGCCTACGATGAAGAGACCTGCCTCAGTGCATGTGTCTCTGGGCGTGTTTACCTGGGTCTCTGTGTGTGCCTGCCGCCTTGCTAGGCTGCCTGTACGTTTTGGTGTTTGTGAGTGTTGCCTGTGTGTGCGCGCGCGCGCGCGCGCGCACGCGCGCACAGCGCGCAACAACAGGATGTGTCTGGGGCCAGAGCCGGATATGGCAGGCAGCCCCCAACCAGGCTTCAGGAGTCACAGGCATCCGACAGGACCTGGGAGCGCCCTGGGTTCGAGCTGAGAGAAGGAGGTAGGAGAGGCCAGCCGCTGAGCACCGGAGCCTCTCCCCTTCACTGTGCTCTTTGTCTGCCGCCGCAAAAAGATCAAACAGACCCTAGAAGGGGCCAGAAAAAAGGTGGGGGGGCGTCAGCCCAAGAAGTAGCTTGGAAAACTCCACCTTGAACTCTTCTGGGGTCTTTTCCATGGGACCCAGACCCAGAGGAGCCCCATTCGAGGGGGGTAGCTGCCTTTCCATAGGACCCTCCCTCCGGTTGCCAGCCTCTGTGGGGTAACAAATGGAGAGGGTCCACTCCTGGTTCGAATTGCAGTTGTGGGTCTCTAGGCGACTGGGGAAGGTGGAAAGAAGGCAACATTCGGGGAAGTTTTGTGGGGTGTCGTGTGTTTGGCTGGTGTGTTGTGTATCCTTCTGCATGGAGATTGTGTGTCCTTCGGTTCCCTGGAAACGTACCTGTCCTATAGTCCGCACCGGATTTATCTGGGCTGCACAAAAATCAGATTCAGAGTTCGCCTCCAGAGCAACAACTTTGGGGCTGGTAGGGGTCAGGGGGAATTCCAAGGAACCTTCTAGAACTTTCTCAGCCCCCGTGGAAGCCTGCAGAAGAGCTTCTTTCTCCTGCACTCTCTTGTAACCACAGAACCAACTCCCACTGTTGGTGCAGAGGCAGAATGGAGGAACCTGGAACTTTCCAGACCAACTTTGCATGAAACCCTCCCACCCCCTGTCCACCCCCTCCACCTTCTTGCTCCTCATCCTTGCAGTTTTTTCTCCTCACCTGGACTTCCTGAGCTCAGATTCACACTCTTCGGAGAATCAGAAGTCCTATAGAAAGAATGAAATTCCAGTGAATGTGTGTGTGAGAAAGGGCACAGCTACGAGATGCCCCTCTGCTTTCTTCTACCGCTTTTTGTCCCCTCGGCCCCAGTCTGTACCCCTACCTCTATTATGGTCACTCCCGCTGCCAGCAAATTCCCACCTTCTCCCATCTTTAGTGATGGGGTAAGATTCTGAATTATGGCGCTGGCATTTCTGGGATTGATTGGAGGTGCTGGGAGTGAACCCTAATTAAAGAGGCTCTGGAACTTTCTTTAATAAATGAGGGAGGGACAACTTTCCTCTGTCGGGAGTCAAATTGTGCTCAGGTAGGGACTTTCCCTTCAATGGCCTATCCAGGTGACAGGACTAAGTGTAGCTGGTGCGCTCAGAGCTTGCATCGGGGGCGCTTAGCGCTGTAAAAGCGCCTTCACCTCCCCTTGCTAAAAACAAACAAGCAAACAAAAACACCTTTCCCCCTCTTGGCTGAGGGGTAGGTTTGAATGCTGGGAGCTCATCTTCTGCCGAGGAGCCCGCCTCAGTGATTTCCAGGGCCCCGAGCCTCAGTTTCCCCGTCTGATTAGTGGGGATAACAGCCCCTCCCCACCTCCTGAAGCCGCGGAGGAAATAAGGGCGGGGAAGACTCCTTGGAAACTGGTCAGCGGGTCCCTGGAGGGGGAGAGGGAGGCTCCAGGAGTTTCTCCTCCCCCGGCCGCGCAGCGCCCCCCCCCCCCCCCGCTCGCGCCTCAATGGCCACTTTAGAAATACAAACAACTTTAGAAATAAAGTAACCAAACCCCCGAAAGGGGCTTTGAAGGGGCGAATGCCTGGTGGCGCTTTACTATGGTGTGGGCCGAGGCCCCGGCCTAATCCCGCTTTCATTTTCACCGACGGCCGCGGGGGAAGCGCTCCCGGCCTCCCGGCCCCTCAGGAGGCTGATTAGGCCACAAAGAGCCCCCATTATCCCAAGAAGAAAACCGGGGGCGGCGCCGGGCTGGGGAAGCGGGGGGGAGCGGGCCGCCCGCGCCCGGGCTATTGACTTAGTGGATGAAGTCAAGAGCGGGCACGCTGGGAGCCCCGGGGGAGGGGGACGGGGGCGCCGGGCAGGGGGGAGGGGCCGGCCCCGCGCGGGAAGGGGCGGGGAGACCTGAACAAAACAGGACGCACAAAACCCCACAACAAAACCCAAGCTGCCGGCGAGGGAAGCTGGCGCGGAGGGCTTCGTCCCTGGACTTCTGCTGGGTCAGCTGTCCCAGGCTGGCGGCCGGCGGAGGAGTGGGGTGCGGGTCGGAGGAGCTGGGCCGAGGAGCTGGGCCCGCCGGAGACGGAGTTGGTGGCTTTCGCCGGGGGGGGGGGGGGGTGAGGTGGGGTGGAGGAGAAAGTCACGGCCGGTGAGACTGGTGTATCTGTCGCTGAGCAGCGTGGCGGTGGCTTGGGCACGAGGCTCTGGCTCTCAGCGTCTCCCTTCCTCCTCTGTGAACCTGGGAAGCTGGGTGCAGCGTGGCCACCTGCGGGTCTGTGATGGGGACATCTGGTGGGCAGAGACCACTCCTCTGAGATGCTCTCTGAATGGTGCTTGAGTGAGGGCTGCTGGGGAGGAGGGAGATGAAGGAGAAAGACGAGCGCCTTCCCCAGCCTGAAAGATCTGGGGGACTTTGAATGAGGTTGCCCCTGGAGCCTCAGTGCTCCCACAAAACCGATCCACCCATGATACCTGCAAAGTTCCTGGGGAAGAGTCGGTGATAGAATTACATAAACTGTAGGGCAAATTAGGAGGCTGGGTAAATAGTATTCCCCAATCCCTTCTATCTCTTCTCCAAGGCCACTCCCCTGTGACTTGAGAAGTAATAGGGGCTGTAAATCTATAAGTAATCACATTTGGGCTGGGGTGGGGTGGGGGCAGGTGCTGAGCCCGGCACAAATGAATGGTGTCTCTCCTGATCTAAAAGAAGTTAAGTGGGTCCTGCAGGCAGCTCCTCATGCAACAGAAGGCCAGGGAAAGAAGGCAGAAACAAACAGAGCCAGTTCTTGGGACCCTATGGACACTGTTAGATAATGTGGAATCATTCCTCCTCGATGAGTTCTGTCCCCTCCCAGCTTTGGTGAGCAGGGTGGGGACAGTCAGGGTGAGCCTTATTTGGTGATTGAAGGAGATGGCAGAAACCTCCAGGTGTAGAGGAGGCTGGGGAGGGTATGGGACACAGTCCCCCCATCACATCCACTCCCCAAGGATAGCTGCTCCAAGGATAGCTACTCGCCGTTCCCTTGAAATAGGGGTTAGGTCTAGGCACTGGCTGGAAAGACTTGGAAGTGTTTTGAAGGCATCTTGGCTCTTCATCCATTCATCCCACAACTGTCTCTTAAGCCTGGCTTCCTGCAGGCTGCTGCCCTGGGGGGGGGGCGGGTCATACCCCTAGAGCCCAAGTGGTGGGCATCTCCAGGCTGAGTTAAGTTAGGACTTGTTCCAAGTGCGGTGGGGAGCCAAGGAAGAGACTTCAGCAGGAGAGTGATGGGTTGAGCAGAGAAGGGACTGGAGGCTGTTGGGAAGGCCAGCGAGGAGCTTAGTCCTGCAAGGGGAGTAGGAGAAAGGTACAGAGGAGGTGGAGAGCAGAGGATGCGTCCAGAGATGACCCCTGCCTGAGAGGGAGGAGGCACTGTTCCAAGACTCCCCTTACCAGATACCTAGGGGTGCTGAGCCTGTGGCTGGCTCCTAGAACAGCTAGCCTGACCCCAGAATTAGAGGACTCCAGGCCAAGATCCCAAAGGGTGAGGCAGAGTTGAACAGGCCTTAGAGCTCATCTGGCTATTTTACAGACGAAAAGCTGAGGTCCAGAGAGTGTGGCGTGAGTGAGCCCAGAGGACAGAAAGGTAACTCTGGTTCGCTGGCAGTTGAAGTCTTGCTTCTAGGAGCTCAGGAGGCGCGGCGTGAGGGCATGGGAAGTCTGGGGTTTGTCCATCCCTGCCGCCTGTCACCCTTTGTGCTTCATGTGATGCCTGCTTTTTTTTTTTTTTTTAGTTCCATGTCACAGAGGGGGAAACTGAGGCTCAGAGAGATTTGCTCAAGGAAGTAGGGAGAGGAGGGTTTTCTCCTAATAGTGTCTGTAGGACCCCGAGACCTTTACCCTCAGAGGCCTGGAGGGCGCAAGTCCGGCAGCTCTTCCCGTCCCATCGGGACAGTTGCAGCCACCAGCACCTGCCCCCATTCTTCAGGAACCCTAGATCCTGTGGCTCCAGCCAGCACCCCCCACTACCACCCACATTCCCAGCACCCATGAGCACCTGCTGGGATCTTGAGACTTGACAGAACTCACAGACTTGGCCACCTTCCTGGGAAGAGTCCTCTTCCGGGGAAGAGCAAGGAAAATTAAAAGCCCAGAGGGAAAGGACCTACGGCAGTATCGGGGCTTTTTGTCTGCAAGGCACAATCGGTCTAGTGGTTTTCAAAGTGAATTCCACAGAGCCTTGGCTTTCTGAGCTGGAGCTTTTGGGGAGATGTAGCAGACGGGGACCCTTGGAGCTCTGACCCTCTGGGCATGTTTGCACCGGAGCTCCAGGAGGAAGTCAAAACCCAGCGTGTTCCCCATTGACAGAGGGAACTCTGGTGAGGCAAGGCGGGGCTTTGTCCGGGAGGAGCAGGGACTACCTCCAAAGGAGGCTGCCCTGAGGAGGGGGAGGGCCAGAGAAGCTTTGTTTATGCCTGGAATCAGAGCCCCGGGGCTGTGGTTATTGGTCTTCAGAGATAAGCTGATATTGCTTATCTGGTGACAAATGATTCCCTTCCTCTTCTATTCCCTGCATTAGGGAACTTTCTCTCCTGGCTAAGAGGTCTCTTCGGGAGACCAGGCATGGCTGGTCTCCAGACACTGGGGTCTACGCTTTCAGTCCTTGCTCAGCTTGCTGTGTGACCAGGGAGGGCCCTCTGTGCTTCACTGGGGAGTACCGGTGGTGCAGCGGGATGGCGGTGCCATCCTGGCATGGTCCGAGAAGCAGGATTCAATGCAGAGTGTAGGAGACGGAAAGATCCGTGAGCCAGGACGGCAAATGGTGTGTCCCAGAGTCATCCTGGTGCTTTTGCAAAGCGTGCACACACACAGGCACTTTCTTGATTTGGGACATGGGACAGGAGTGGTTTTGGGGGTGAGCTGCCCTGGTCCTTCTGATGGCCACCCCAGTTGAGAGTCACTGGTCCACTGCAACACCCCATTTTACAGATGGAGAAACTGAGGCCCGGAGAAGGGAAGAAACTTGTTCCTTGTTGCACAGCAAATCGGGAACAGAGTCAGAGCGGGGACCCGGTCTCCAGACTGCTCAACCAGGCACCATGAATGGACCATTCTTCCAAAGTCCCTGGGTCCTTCACTTTTATTACTGTCGCCTGCCCCTACTGAGGGTCTGACCAGCAAGGCACCATGTCAGGAACAAGGGGGCTGTCAGGGCAAGACCCCTGCCTGTCCTGCTGTGCCGGACTTCTGCCCACACCACGGGCACGGCCTCCCAGACGTCCCCTTTCATCTCAGCTCTGGGCGCAGCCCTTACATCCAAAGGGAGCCGTGGGCGATAGAAATAGCACTGGACTCATAATCAGCAGGACCAGGTGGAGCCTCCCCACTGCGGGTCCCCCAGGCCCGCTGCTCACCTCTCTGGGCCTTGGTGTTTCCACGAATCCCATGGAGATACAAACCACAAAAGGAACACAGGAGTTGAGACACAGAAAAGGGGGCTGGCCCCTAGGGAGTGCATGATCAAAATGAGGTGAAAGGTCTGAAAGCAGCGGGTATGGAACAGAGGACCCATACAGGCTTCTAAGGTAAGAATTTCCCAAATCAAATGCAGATGGTTTTATCGGGGGCTCTAAGATACATATGCATATTTTTCCATAAAGATTTATGACCGAAGTCATATGTACTTGTAATATTTCAAATTATTTAAAAACCGACAAAATAAAAATGGAAAATCTTTCTCCTTCCCTAGAGATGATCTTGTTGAGTTTGGGGGTATTGCTGTCTGGATTCATGGATCCAGATCTGTATCCGCATCTATGCACCCAGCTGTGCATCTAGATATAGACATGGATAGTTAAAATAAAGTGGCATCGTAGCAACTTAAGCTGGGGACTCTAGAGGCTTCGGGGGTGAGCATGAGACCCTAGAATTGAATCCCAGTTGTAGGTATGTGTAGGTACACGTGCATTTCCCCGGGATCCTTAGTTTCCCTGGGCCTCTAGGGCTCAGGGTCCCCAAAAGGTTAAGCACTTCGAGGTAGGAGATTTGCAGCTGCTTGTCCTCTCTAAGGAGGGGCAGCAGAAGCTTTCACTCCCCCCACCCGCCTCCACTCTTCCCCACTCCTCCCCACAGCCCCTCAGTGCCTCTCCCCTCCTTCTTCCCCTTGTGCACCTGCCGGGGCTTCCGGGCCTCCCCTGCTTCAAAGCGGCAGGCTAGGCTTTACCTGCCTCACCTCCAAAGGGGAAGTGACATTTCAGGCACTTAATTAGACCCAGAACAAGAATAGAGGCTGACGGTCTGGTCAGGCCAGGGGGGGATGGTTGGGGGATTAACACCCAGGTAAACCCATCAAGGCTCACCGGCCTCTTGGCTCTTGGCGGGAGGCGCCAAGAGAATTCCAGGCCCACAGTGGAAAGGCTGGGCCAACAGCTGGGAATCACATTCCCAAGGGGGGGGGGGAGTGAAGTGTGTGCAGGGAGGGCAGGGCACGGGAGGAGAAGGGAGGCCCCCTCCACCTGCAGCCTCCACCATCTTTCTTCCCCTCCCCCCTCCCTATTGCCCTGGGAAGATGGAGCTAGAACTACCATTTTATTCCCACAGCAACAATGTACGGACCACCTACTACGTGCCAGGCATATAGTTCTGGGGGCTGGAAGTGCAGCCTCGAAATGCACAAGGCCCTGGCTTCACGGAGCTGACGCCCTGGGGGCGGAGAGCCAAGGAGCACGGGGCGGGGAATACATTCAGAAGGTGGACGAGGATTGGGAGAATCAAACGCAGAGTCACAATGGAAAGTGGCCACCTGGGGAAGTGATGGGTTATCACAGAGCCCTCCCCGAGGAGGTGATATTTGATCTGAGACCTGGGTAGTAGGAAAGCGGCAGCGGTTTATTGAACATCTATTACTCAGGAGCATAGCCTCGTGGCAGCTGACCGTGTGCCAAGCATCGGGTTAAGCACTTTCGTGAATCCATGAAATCTTCCCAAGGGTACCTTAAAGGAGGGATTTATTAAGATACCCATTTATAGATACAGAAACTGAGGCACGAGGAGGTGCCTAGGCCCTCTGGGCACAGACGGGCAGGTACGTCTCATTGGAAGCCTGTATTCTCAACGTGCCCACCTCCTGCTACAGGTCAGGAGCCTTGCCAGGTGCTCTATTCACTTCCTGTCACCTGACCACCACCCCCTAGCCCTGCCCCACAGGGATCTAGTATCCCAACTTTGCAGATGAGAGCAGAATTCAGAGAGGTTTGCTCAGGCCCCTAGAGTCACACAGCCAAGCAGCAGAACCAGGTCTTACAGGCGGGTGCCGCAAACTCTTCCGGCTGTGACACACCAGCTCTTTGGCAGGGACCTGACTTTGGGATGCCCTCCCTCCTCTGATCCACAGAGCCCTGTGTTCCTGGGAAGTGGCATCCCTATCTCTGGAGGAAAGGGCTTGTCATTAACCGGAGATGCAGCAGGAAGGCTTGCTGATGCGTCTTCTTGCAGGAGTGGCCTCCCCACATGCATGACTTGCGTTTGGGATTATGAACGGAGAAATCCCAGTTGGCCTTGGGAGTGTGTTGGAAGGTAGATGCTGGGACTCTGTTGAGGAAGTGTTCCTTGTTGCGTGCATTTTATTGTTGCAACTGTCCTGTGTATGCACGGCTGCTGATGGACCATATTTTGGAAGTCAGGAAGGGAGAGAGCGGGTCCTGGTTAGATTGGGTAGCCTGGGGCAGGGGGAGGGGGGGTCTGTCTTCATCTGTTGGTGTGTGTGCGTAGGTTCTTGTGACATGAAGTGTGACAGCTGGGTGAACGTGTTCAGGGATGTGTGGTTGTGGGGATAGGGGTGTGCATCCTTTGGTGCGCTGGGGTGGATGGCCCCGGGGCTGTGCCTGGAGAATAAGGAGTGTGTGTACTCGTGGGGCTGCATCAGTTCTCAAGGGTGCGGGGGCAGTGCGTTTGCCTCTGCTCTAAATGCATCTGCCCTATTCTGTAGATAGGATACTGAGGCTTAGGGAAGTCAACTCAAGTGGTCCGCCAGAAGTCACCAGCCAGTAAGTGGCTGAGCCAGGAAGGGAAACCAGGGCGGGCTGCCTTCCGAGTCCAGCCTCTTTCCCCGGCTCCCCAGGAAAGGTTCAAGTGACAGCAAAAGGTTTAAATGCCCGGGAGAGCCTGGGGGACGTATGTAAGTGCGGTGACATGCATGTCCCTCTCCTCTGCCTCTTCCCCGGGCCCCTAGCCCAGCCCTGTTGCATGGGGGCCTTTCTTTCTTGGGATTGCAAATATGACAAAGATTAACACTGCAGCTGGCTGCAGCCCTGAACAATGGTGAGGTCTAGGAAGTGAAGAAGTAGCCAGAGAGCCACGACGGGGGACAGCCCCGTCGGGAGAGGCGGTTCACAGGGTCTGCTCACTTGACTCGGAGTGACCCCCCCCCCCCCGCCCCACCCCACCCCAGCTCTGTGCTCCCAGCTGGAAAGGGAAAACAGAGTCTGTAAAGAAGTTCTCGCTGGAAAGAACGCTTCTCACAAAGTGCCCTGCACTGGACCAGAGGTTAAGGGAAGCTTAAAGGAGGGGGCGCCCCTCCCAGGGAGAAATAGCTAATAAAGAAGCACATGAGAGAGAGAGAGAGAAGCAGGGAGGGCGGTGGCTGGAATCCCACCCAGACCCTGTGACCCAGCCCGAGATGCGTCACCTCCAACTCTGTTCTGAATGCGGACGACAAAACACAACAAAATAAATAAAACCCAGGCACAGGGATGCAACACCTTTGTCCTTCCTGAATCTCCGCTCACCCACTTCCTCCTGGTGAGTGGCAAGGGAGACAGATAGCACCTGAGAACTTCACAGGCTACCCAGGCTAGCAGAGGAGGAAAAACCAAACATTGGGTGGGCTCCTGGCAAGGCTGCAAGAATTAGAGATGAAGAGATCATGCTCACCTCCAGCGGGGATGCAGCTCTGGGAAGCAACCTCGGGACCGTGGAGGACGGACCATGTGAGGGGCACATTCCCCCTGTAAGCCCCACAGTCCTGCGAATATCACGGGTCTTGCTAATCCCGTTTTACAGATCAGGCAACTGGGGCTCAGAGTTCCCAAGATCAGGACTAGAGAAAGAGGCGGAAGGCGTTAGAACCAGGCCTCTCCTTTCTGCTTTGGGTCCAGGACTCATGTCAGCCCCTGGGTGGCTTAGGAGGGGTCAGTTGAGGGGAGAGCTAATCTTGGTTTGAACGTGCCTACCATGCCATGGTGACATCTGCTCCTAGGCCAGAGCACATACGTATCCCTTTATTTTTGGCATAATATTTAGGATTTCATTTTGACTCTGTTATTTCATCGGGAGCTGGTCAGTTTCTGCAAGCTCCTTCCCAGTTCATCTCTCTGCAAAAAATAAATACTATTTTAGACAAAGGCGACATACTCCCTTCCAGCAGCCAGAAGCTGGTCTCCCTGGATTCCAGTTTCCATGGTCAGAAACAAGGGCTGCGGCCGGTCCCGGCTCAAGCCTGGGAAGCTTAGAAATGCAGGTGGCGCGTCCCCTCCGCAGATGAAGCCACTTAATTACCACGCAATCAATATGCAAACAAGTGCCAAACTGGGTTTGAATCAAATTTCTCATTGGGGACCCAGTGGGGGAGGAGAGTCCAGCAGAAGGGGGGCCCATCAGGGGTGGGCTGGTAGGGAAGGGGGCTGCAAGATGAGGAGATGGGCTTCTGCTGGGACCCAGGCACCCGAGGGCCGCTCAGAGGCCCCCGGAGCCCTCCCGGTGTCTGGCGTGGGGCCCGGTCCCATTGAGGGGAGCCAGGGTCCGTGGCCCAAGGCTGCTGTCGGCGGGAGGGTTTCCAGACCTGTCAGTTGAAGTCTGGCGGTCGCCACTAATTCATTTGACTCGGAAATCTCAAATTGACCAGGTTCCCCCTCCCCTCTTTAAAACAAACTCATTAAACTTGTCAACACTCATTAGGCCTGTAAAACATTGAACTAGAGCCACTGGGGAGACTTGCAGAGGGGTGTGTGTGTGTCTGTGTGTGTGTGTGTGTGTCTGTGTGTGTCTGTGTGTGTCTGTGTGTGTGTGTGTGTGTGTGTCTGTGTGTGTGTGTCTGGGAGCATGCACTGCAAAGCTGAACCAGGCCCTGGGAGACCCACCTCTGAGGCTTCGCTGGGGCAGAAGTCCCGATTCCTTCCTCCTGCATGTGCCTTTCATCGAAGGTGGAACAGTGTGGGGGTTGAGGCACGGTTCCAGAGTCAGACTCCAGTTGGAATCTGCCTTTGCCTTCCTGCCTGTGTGACGTGGGCCAGTCCCGTACCCTCTATGCCTCAGCCTCCCCATCTGTAATATGGGGATTTTAATAGGACCTGCCTCATTGGGCCGCTGGGAAAGGAACACGTGGAAAGCGCTCATAAGGATGCCTGGCACATGTTCTAAGAACACGGCCACTGGTAGCGATTACTGTTGGTGGTAGTAGTAATATTTTTAGGTATTATTATTACTAATAGCTTCAGATGGGGGCGCCTGGGTGGCTCAGTCCATTAAGCGGTTGCCTCCAGCTCAGGTCATGATCCCAGGGTCCTAGGATCAAGCCCTGCATCGGGCTCCCTGCTCGGCGGGGAGTCTGCTTCTTCCTCTGCCCCTCCCCCTGCTCAAGTTCTCTCTCTCTCTCTTTCTCTCTCTCTCAAATAAATAAATAAATAATATTTTTTAAAAAAATAATAGTTTAAGATGTAAGAGACAGCTTAGTTGGGAACTTGGAAATCTGGAGTTGATAAGATTCGCGTCTGGACCTCCGTTTCCTGCTTCGGGACCCTGGATCGGGGTTCATTTCTCTGAGGCTCAGTTTCCCCAAGGAAGATGAGCAGAATGTGTGTCAGAACATGGGCTTGTGCTGAGAAGGGACTTAGCACAGACGGAGCGGGAGCCAGTGTGGTGTCTGGCACTGTAGGAATGTGAGCGATACCCTTCCTTCTTTGTCCCTTACCCCCCCCCATTCCACCCGCTTTCCCATACCTTACCATGCAGCGCGCAACGCGGGGCACATGTCTAGAGCTCGCTCCTTTGGTGAGGACCACCGGGGGCACTTTGCTACAACCCAAAGCAAAACTCTCCGCTTCCAGGAGAGGCCAGGGATGCCAGCCCCACCCCACCTGAGGGCACAGGTCGCCGTGGCCTTAGAAGCAGAAGGAAAAACTGCGCCCACCCTGCCCTCAATGAAGAAAAACACCTCCAGTTTTTAAAAACTGCCCAACGGGAAGTCAACCAGGTGACCCCAGATGTAAGAAAGAAGCTGGAGGACCGGCTCCTGCCTGCTGCTGGTTCTAATACACACTTTGCTTCCAAGAAATTCCTTCTCTCTCTGCTCCCTCCAGCTGCGAACTGAGCCTTCCCCACCTCAGCCAAAGGGACCCGGCTCTGGAGGGCCCAGAGACCCGAGGCCCGAGGCTGGCTCCAGGGCCCTGATGAATAGCGGTTTTGTCTGGGCTCCCATTTAGGATTTGTGGCTGTCATTGCGATGTGTTCTTTTTGCCTTTAAAGTGGGGTGTCTACAGGCTTTCTCCCTTTCTCTCCCCCATTCACCTTCTTATTGAGAATGCCTCCTTAAAAAAAAAAAAAAAAAAAAAAAAACACGCCGGCCTTCTGCTACTTTTCTTCTCTCTCTGAAAATGAGAACATCAGCTATTGAAGTGGATTGATGAACTCTTCCCAAAAGTTTATTAAGGGAAGGTTAGACAAAAGCCCCAAGGCCCACAGGCAACTGAGCAGTCAGTATATATACTGGGCCCTTTTGTCCCCCCAGGGCCGACGCATGAATACCTCTCAATGGCCCTCTTTAGAGTGACAAGATCAAGCCAGACAAGGGCTTGTTAAAAGGAACTTCGAGCTGTTTCTCTTTTCCCGGCCCGAAGCTCCGCCCCCCACTCCCCCTGCATTAATGTACATCTGCAGCGGGAGGAATAATCGGCTGGAATTCTGTCGGTTTTGTGTGGGTTTTTCTTTTTTCCTAAATACACCCTTCCTCGCCTCTCCCCTGCCCCCACCTGCCCCTCCTCCCCAGCCCTGCCCGCCCCCTCGCCCAGCCAGCGGCCCTCCAGCCATATGTTGCGAGAGCAGCCTCTGTGTCTTTGAGGGACCCCAGGGTGGGTGTTTCTGGAGAAGAGCAGAGAATGGGGTTCTCAAGCCTCTGGCTCTTGCCGTGTCTGTCCCCATAGTAAGAAGCACCCTAACTGAACGCTCCCTGTGGCCTGGGGCTGGAGGAGGACCTTATGTATGCATTTACAGCAAGGTGGGTGTTACTTCCTGCAAGTTAGGATAGAGCAGTGAGGCTGGACGGGCGGGCCTTTCCTGGGACTTGTTGAGTTGGGGGGTAACTGGGCCCGCCGACTCTGGAGCCTCCTGCCCCCCCCCCATTTTTCAGCGGCTGCGTTCAGAAAGGGTTGAGGCCAAAAGCCTATGTTAGCCCCAGTTGTAATGGTGGCTTGTGGGTCGGCAGGCTGGAGCTCGGTGGGCTCAGGGAGGATCCATGCGCTCCGAGAGGGAGGTTGTCCGGGAGGCCTAGACCGCAGCTCGCCAGGCGGGCGAGGCTGAGAGCGATCTGATGGGAGGCTGAGACATGAAGTGTCCCTGGGAGAATCGTTTCCTGTCCATCGCGGCTGGAGGAGGAGACTCCACGGCTCCAATAAGGCCTGGTGCCCTCTACCTGGGATGGGGAGTGTGCGTGCACGTGTGAATGTGTGTGTATGCACGTGTGTGCACTGCGGATTCACTGTCCTGGTGAGGTTAGCTCTCTGCTTCTATCCCCGTGCCACGTCAGAATGTCCTTTGAGGGTTTTCTACCCCGTACCAGCACAACATGGTAAGCAGAGTAGGTACCTAATAAGCGCTCCCTAAATCTAGAACTTTCCTGAGACACATGGGCATCGGAGGGGAGAGGGACAACCAGGCCTCTGTGAGCGTCAAGGCCTAGCCCTTCCCTCACCTCCCCTTCCCCTGCTTCTCCTCCTTCTCTCCCCCTACCCCACACCTGTCTTAATTTGGGTTCCCAGGGGGCCTGAAAAGGGAGCGTCCCTAACGATCATGGCATCATTTACCTTCAACTTCTGAACAGCTGGCGTCTTAACAGAGCCAGGGAGGGTGTTTGCAGCCATCCTCCCGTGGGTTTTTCCCTGGGGAAAGGGATGAAGAGTTGGGATGGGGGTTCAGGCAAGCAGCAGGTAGAAGGAAAATCACTCTTGCCCCAGAGATAGGACCCTGGCCTTGGCCCCTGGTCTTTCCTCCCCCGTGGGGCTACTCGCTGTCCCAGCCTGCCTGGGGCTGTCCTGGTTTCAGCACTGAGGGTCCCATGTCCCAGGAAATCCTCAGTCCTGAGCACACTGGGTGGTTGGTCATTCTGTTCTCTGGCATGCTGGGATAGGCCCTGTGGCCTGTGAGGCTCAGGTCTGTCACCATCCAGTGGGGGCATCTCAGCCTCACGCTGGCTCTGTGAAAAGGCCGGGCGGGCAGGGAGAGGGCCTGCAGAAGGACTTTGAAAAGCATGGGGGTGCCCAGTGCTTGGAGACATTCCCTTGGAGAAGCCTTTTGGGCATCTGCACTTTGTGCTGGGTGTCTGGGTGTGGGGGGTCCCCCGTGGCTGGAGCCTGGGGGAACATGTCAGCGGGGAGGGCGGAGGGAGTTCGCTGGTTTCAGCAGAGTCATCCCTGGGCCTGGGACACAAAAGTGATACCATCCAAATCCAGATCTGTTCACAACAAAGTGGGCCTCCAGCAGATGCTAAATCCCTCCCTCCGTTTCTACTCTGCTCATCCCCCAGACCCCTGATTTTTTTTTTTTTTTCTGGCTCGAGGACAGAATTAGAGGGGAGGAAACGGGAAATCCAGATGCGGAATCTATCCAGAGAGACTGAAGGGGGGCAGGGGGGTGGGGGGTGAGTGGGGCACGGTGGGGCAGGGGTGAGTGGGGCACAGGTGAGTAAGGCATGGTGGGGCAGGGAGGTTGTTTAAGAATCATCCTTATGTAAGAAATCTGCCTCTCCTCCCTCCCCGCAGATAAGAGTTGCTATTTCATGGATGATTCAAGTCGAACTTCCCCCAAGGAAGGGCTATGACCCCTGACCCCTGTAACCTGTATTTAGCACGTTCAAAAGCCCCTGCTAGCCCCAGAGAGCTGACCTGAGCTGGGACCAAGGCAACCGGGCAGGCAGGGCTATAAACAAGCGGGGCTCCTTGGGCTCAGGAATCCTGAGCGAAAAACCAGAAGGGGCCCAGAGGTGGGGCCTGTGAGCACATGGCCGAGGAGGGGGTGGGTATGGGCAGGAGGGCTGTCAGGAGGTGGAAGGGCTTGGGGGAGAAGTGGTAGCTGGCCCCTCGGCTAAGAACGGCTTTCCCCTCTCTGACCCTGTTTTCCCACCTTTAAAATGGAACCAGAACCACTGTCCCCAGTAGGGTTTGTGGAAGGATTTGGTGAGATATGTGGGCGACAGCCACTCCCATGAGCCTGGGGCATCGTAGGGGCTCAGCAGTGCCGGAGGGGAAAGATGACAAGAATAACGGGATCGGCTGGAGGCACAGACTAGGGGTCGAGGGAGGATTTCAGGAGTTGACCCTATTGTCGGGATCAGTCTGTCCTATTTGGGAACCCAGTAAATGCCAGGCACAAGGCTGAGGTGGATGGCAACACGGGAACGTCCCTGCCCTCGGGGCCCCCTTGTTTGCTGGGGAGACAGGAAAACATACCCCCCATTTTCAGTGTGAGAGGTGCTTGGGGTGGGGCCCAGGCACTGTAGGATATTCGGGCTTTGGGGTTCATGAGATGGAAATGCATTTTTCTTTCTTTCTTCAAACTCACGTTTCCTGTGCATCTTTCCAGAAACTTTCTGATCTCTGCTCCCACCCACCACTCTTGCCCACCCCAAACTTGCCATGATGTGTCCATGTCTCCTGCGTTAGCCTGCAGCTTCTCCCCCAGCCCCCCGTCTCCCTGATGGGGAAGCAGAGGCCGAAGAAGCGAAACGGTCTGTCTCCACTCTCCTTCCAGATCTTCTGGAATAGGGTCCCCTGACAATAGGGTCAACTCCTGAAATCCTCCCTCGACCCCTAGTCTGTGCCCCCGGCTGATCCCGTTGTTCTCGTCATCTTTCCCCTCCGGCACTGCTGAGCCCCTACGACGCCCCAGGCTCATGGGAATGGCTGTCGCCCACGTATCTCACCAAATCCATGTGGGCCTCGGTACTGTGTCAACTTAGCTCTTTTCTGCTCTGTCACTTCAGGCAAGATACAACCATTCTGAGCCTCAGTCTTCTCATCTGGAAAACAGGGTGAATGACACCCAACTCACAGTGTGGGAAAAAGCCGAGTGCCTGTGCTGTGTCTGTGCACAGTAGGGCTTCAGAGCTTGGGTGCTGGTGCCAGAGGCGGGCCCAGAGCCCAGGCTGGCTTCTGGCTGCAACACAGGAACCCGGGCTCCAGCTCCCGTGGCCGGGCCTGGCCTTTGAAGTTTTGTGCAGCTCCTTATTACCGCAATTAATTACCCGGGACAATGGCGCTCAGCCCTGCCCTCTGCCCGCGCCTTCGAGTGGCAGGGGGTGGGCGGAGGGGCAGCGGGAGGAGGGAGGTTAAGCGGCTGCCTGTTTGTTTATGGGCCCAGGAAGCTTTATTGGTTTTACACTCCAGCCTGTTTTGAAATCAAAGAACGTTTCCAAGGAGGGGGTGGAAGCCCCCTAGAGCCCAGAGAACAGCCTTATTTATTTTTTGGTCCCTGGTTGAGCACAGCCTGGTCCTCAGAGGTCTGCTCCGGGGCTGGCCCAAGGGGCTTGGCGCTTCGCCAGGGACAGGGCGAGCACTCAGGGGCCGGGGAGCAGCCTCTCTTCCATCAGCTTCTGTCAGGCTGGGGAGGACCCCGAATTGGGGGCTGGGGGGAAGGGGTGGGGGCTCTGGCTTCCCAAAGCCCACAGCGAGCACTTCTGAGGCCTGTGACCGGGACCCAGGCCAAGTCACGCCTCGCCTCCTCTCTGAGCTTCAGTGATCTTGTCTTCGAGAGGGGCCTGAGGATGGTGACCCCTGCCCCGCGTCCTTGACGGACGCACTAAGGGCTGCTCAGTGGTGTGATAACACTAGGTAACCTTTGTGAAGAAGGCCTGGCGTTTGCGTCTTTGTTCCTTCTGCAGTTCGCTCGTTCCTTCATTCATTTGTGCCGTCATTTATGCGCTTGCCCCGTGAGAGAGGCTGCAGCTTCAGGTCAGGCTTCCACTTGGAATGAGGGAAAAAAGGAAGCTGGTTTCCCACATTTGAAAACATTGTATTGGTTCTTTATTATACGAGAATGACACGCTTGTGGTGGAAAAAAGAAAGTCACATGCTAGAAGGGTATAGAAAGTAAAAGGTTTGTCATCCCCCCCCTACCCCCGGCCCCCCGAGCCCAGAGTTAAATATTGTGGGAATCTGATCAGCTAGATATTTCTCTTCGGGGAAATGTGCGCATGCACACATATGCTTACTTTGGCAAAATGGGCTCTGCAACATGCACTGGTCAGGACTTCAGTAGTGAACAGCATATCAGGGATGTCATTTTCTGGAGGCTGGTGCAAGGGGCTGCTTCTTCCTGATGCCTCGCCGACAATGCGTTTATCAATTGCTTTAGTTGCTGTCGATCTGACAGGCGAGGACGGAAGTGCCTGTCCCCGGTGCCTGTCACGTTCACCTGTTCATTCTAGAAGCCATTGCTGTCCCTGTTTTACAGAAGGTAAGACTGAGGCTCAGAGGATGGGAATGATCACGGCGGGCCTCCCGCTGGAAAGTAGCTGAGCTGGCATGTGAATGTGAGTTTTCCGAGTCTAAGTCCTCTGAAATATTCTGCGGTGTGTGGAGGGGTTGGCTCCACCTGAAAATACAACCGCTGCGTTCAGCGGACAGACTCTAGGTTAGAACAACAGCCTCGCTCTGAGGCGAAAACTTAGCAGCACTGATGTTCTCCTGACAGGCCAGGAGCCATTAGGGGGCTTTAACACGAACTAGAAGTGAAGGTCGGCTGCTACCAGCCCGTCCAGGACGGGTCCCTTCCACCACCGCCTCCCCTTTCTGCCCCCAGAAAGAGATGGGGAGGCTTAGTAAGCCCACACCTCACCCACTGGCATTAAGAATGCAGGGTGCCTGGGCTCAAGTTTTCTTTCCTGATCTGGGATTTTGAAACTCGCAGCTCACAGATCACTGTACAAAGATTAGGATTTGGAGCAGAAAAAAAGCATCTCCTACATCAGAGCCTCCTCCCATGTCAGCTCTGGAAGCATCCAGTCTGACCCTCACACGCTCACAGATGGAGGGGCAGAGGCCCCAGAAAGGTTAAGTGACTTGCCCAAGGTCACACCGCTAATTAGCAGCAGGGCCTGCACACATCCCATCTTGCTGGAAAGATGATCTTATTCCTCTGAGGCAGCGGTGACCTCTCTTGTGGCCCCCACATGGCCTGTAGCCACATCTGGGTGTTTCCTTCCCCACGGTTGAGAGTGTTCCGAACCTGGAGGAGGCCAGGAGGCATAACAAATGGGGAGCTGGTGACCTGGGAAAAGGAAGACAAAGCCTAGGGGTGGGGGGTGTGGTGCTGCAGGCTGGAGAGAGGAGCTGCTCCCGGGGTCGGGGGGGCGAGGCGGAGGCCCCCAAGACCGCGACCCTCACAACCCTCCGTGAAGTAGCCTGTCACCCCTGTTTTACACATGGGAAGTTGAGGCCCAAAGGGTGACTGACACCAATAGCTCAGAGTCACACAGTAAACGATGGAGTGTCAAACCCGGAGGAGGGGAGAGCTTTGGACCACCTAGTTCGATGCCCCCGTTTTACAGATGAGGAAGGTGAGGCCCAGAGGAGGGGGAGCCAGGAGCTCCCTATTCTGGGACCTCTTCCCCTGACACATGCTGTCCCCCTGGACACATGACAGGGGAACCCCAGATCCTGAGGGGAAACAGGTTAATGTCTGACCTTTCCCAGGGAACATTTGATGAGGCCCAGCCAGGGACGCCACCCTCTGTTCCTAGTGATTCTAAACGTGGCAGTGTAGGATGGTAGCGAAGCTCCCAGGTCCTAGAATCAGCTAGACCCAAACGTCCATCCTGACTCCGCTGTGTGTCCTTGGGGAAACGACCGCATCTCTCTGGGCCTCAGCTTCCTCAGGTGCAACACGGGGCTCCGTATAGAGTGGCTGTGCCCATTAGATGATACATGCACGCACACTGCTTAGCAGGCTGCCTGCTTACCGTAAGTGCTCGATAAATGTGGGCGGCTTATTGTTTTTGCAGTCAGGGCAGACGGAGAGGGGTTGACGGTGACACGGCTCTCCAAGGCAGTGGCCTTTACAACACTGTAGCATGCGTCCTTCCTTGTCTCGGGCCAACTCAGAGGGCCAAGGAGTGAGACTGTGTCAGTGAAATTCATCCCATTTCAAAATAATTTAGTGCGGAGGGGAAAACGCCCTGCTCTGCACCCACCCCAAACCTCAAGCCTCTCCCCACCGCCCCCTCCATGCACAGTGGCCCAATTGTGGTCTAAGGGAGACCCTGAGGCCTGTGGGGAACTCATGGGCTGGGTAGGGGGTGGCAGGCTCTCTGCCTCAAGCCCCAGAAGGGCTAGTGGCACAGGTGAACACACCTGCACATACCACATTCTCTCTAATAGCTGCGCAGTAAGAGCCGCGGGAGCACAAGGGGGCCTGTCTCCCCCATCTCAGCCCCCAATGCCAGCCAGTGACTGTGGGACAGGCTTCGGGGTGGGGGGAGGGGTCGGTGGGCCCAGAGGTGACTGTGGAAGGTATCAGGCCAATCCTGGAGCCCAGGCACCTCCCATTCATTCCCTGGCAAAGTCCTTGGGGGGTTCAGCCCTTCACCCAGGTGCTATGTGGCATCATTCCACCTGAAGACAGGCTTTGAAAGTCAATTATTTGAAACCAGGGAAGCCAAGGCCTCAAGGGCCTCTCAGAGCAAACAAGCTTTTGGCATGTTTGGAGGAAAGGAAACAGGATTGAATTTCCCCTCCCAACTCACCTGGGGAAAAATTCAGACTGTTTGGTGGGGGTGGCGGCGCATCTGGGAGCTTGACTCCAGTGGTATGCTGAAGGGGGCAGGGGTCCTTTGGGGTCATCAGGAAAGGCCCCTGGGACATTCTTTAGCTTCTCCCAAAGCAGCTGGTTGTAGGGCTTAGACTATTGAGAGGGAGCAGTTCTTCCTTCCGTCTGACTCCATTCCCTCCTGCTGCAGATCAAAAGACGGCAGGCCCTCGCTTGCTCCTGGCTCGGTAGCTGAGCTGAGGAGCCAGCTTCGAGTCCTGACCCTACCACAGCTAGATGCGCGTGCTCCTGGGCAGGCTGCTTTAGATGCCTGTTCCCCATCTGTAAAACGGGGGAGAATAATAACACTCTGAGGTTCTTGGCCAAGTGTGAAGTCCTGCAGAGAGGGAAGGGGCAGGGAGAAGTTTGTTCTGTGGCTGGGCTTCACCTACATCCTTCAGAGAGCCGCAGGGCAAGGAAGGATGCTTCGGTCTGCACACAGCCTTGACTTTGCAACAACCCCGTAAAGGAAGACCTTTTCCCAAGAAGCCAGATCCTCACACAACAAGGGAACACAAGACGGACCAACTCCAGCAGGTGGATTCTGGAGGCTGCCGTCGGAGGGGTTTGAGTTCAGATTTAAGGAAATGCACACCTGCGGTCTCTACGAGTCACAGGGCCCTCCGGGTGAGGAGGGAGATTAGTGAGGGGGGAGTGGAATTTGCTCTGAGAATGTGGTAGAAGCAGTGGAATGGTGTCAAGGACACCCCCCCCCACCTCCCACCCATCCCAGTCCCAGGAGCTGCTGCCCCACCCGTCAGCGTTGTCTGGGACCCCTGCCCCTGAGCCGGCCCAAGAAGCACTGGGGTTTGGGGACGGTCCAGTCTTTTCTCGACCCCCAGCCAAGGCCAATGGGGCACATACCCCATCCCCAGGTCCCACTTGTCTCCTCCGTCCGACATCTCCACGATTCTTCCTCCCATACTCCTTCTGAGCCTTGCTGCCTCGGGAGCTGAAGAGGAGATGGGCAAATCCAGAGCAAAATCCAGGGGCCCAGAGAGAGGTGGCTCTCAGCCTCCCAGTGCCCAAGCTGCACCCCAGACCATTCTTCTGGGATTCCAGTGAGCAGCCCAGGTTGCGAACCCTTTGTCAGAGTCAGGGCTGTGGGTGCCGCAGCTACAGGGATGGATGCCTGAGCCACACCCTCCCAGCTCCCACAGCCTCACCTGCAAACACGGTGGGCGGGGGGTTGCCAACAGCACCCTCTCACAGAGCAGTAAGGCAGATAGAAGGATGACCAACCATGTGTGAGAAAGCACCTGGTACCTAGTAGGTGCTCATTAAATGCTTGTTAAAGTAATAATGGTTTCCATTCACGGAGCTGCTCAGAGCCAGGGATTTTGCATACATTTACATAAGCTTTCCTCTGGACCTGGATTCCTGGATTGGCATGCTTTTCCCCAGAAGGAGGGTTGCCTTTGTCCCGGTTTTGGGCAGGCCGGTGTGTCTGGAGGCCCTGCAGGAGGACCCTGGCTGGTTCTTGTCTGGACACATCTTAGGTAACCTTCGGCAAACAGTGACTCAGCCTTAGCAGAGTTCCTTCCCAGGCCAGGCCCGTCTTCCTCAAGTTTCTTCCTGCAACATGTCAGGGCCCTCGAGGAGATGGGAAGAGGCTGTGTCGGTTTTCTTTGGGGCCCTTGGGAGAGATCAGAGGCCAAAGGACAGGAGTCTCTCTTTTGCCTCCCCTTCCTCAGACACTTGCTTTGCCTGAGCACCCAACTGCCTCCTAGATGCTAGGGCTTAGAGAGGCTAAGTGACCAGCTCGAGGTCACCCAGGATTCGGACCCGAAGTGCTTGGTCTCCAGAGCCCCCTCCTGCTGGCAGCCTGCCGTTCCATGGCAGGAACAAAGGAATGATGTTTCTGGATCCTAGGCCTGGCCGGACACGACTCATTTCCTAGCACTTGGCCTTACTCTGCCTTCTCCTTTGTCCTCCTCCCAGGTCTGGAGCACCCTCAGACTGGTGGTGGCAGCCCCCTGGTATTGCTTCCAGCCTGACAGGGGAGGCCAGCAGGAATCCAGAGCATCTTTAGAGTTCCAGAGCCTGTTCTGACTCAGTAGCCCCAGGACGTAGCTAACATGGAGTTATTGGCACAGTCAGGGCATACCTGTCTGGGGAGGCCTGCTGTGGGCCAGATCCTGAGAGTGTCTGTGGGTCTCTGTGATTAGAGAGGGGGCCTGACCCTTGACAGCAGTATGAGCTCTTCAACTGACCTGCTGTGTGGCCTCTGGCAAGTCACATGCCCTCTCTGGGCTCCGTGTTCTCATCTGAAAGACAATGAGATGGGGCTGAATTATCTCTTGGGTTGCTTCTAGCTTGAACCTCTGGACTCCCCTGACACAGAAAGGAGGTCTCAAACGTTAGAGACCCAGTCCATGTGGAGAAGCCATCCTAAACAGGGAGGCCAGTGCCTGCGCCAGACCTGAGATCGACCCCACGCTCTGCCACTCTGAGCCTTGGTTTCTTTATCTGTAAACGGAATAATAGTGTGACGTTCCAACAGTTAAATACGCTAATGCGCACAAAGCCCTTCACGGTGCCCGGAACGTAGGAAGCGCTGCCTGTGAGCTGGGGCGACCACTGGTGATGGCCTCTCTGCATTCCAGAGCCCTTGTCCCTGAAGTGGCGATGCTGATGTCAGGACTCAATGCGATCATAAGCGCCCGGGCCTCGGTGCCTGGTGCGTGGTCCCAGTTGCCATAAGATCAGTTGTTTGCACGGGTGTGGCTGGATCTTTCTCCCACTTCCAACTCTCACAGTGGGAGCAGGGGCAGTAGAAGCGGGGAAGTGTGCGGAGGGTGGTGGTGGAGCGGGTGGCTCTTGGTTGCCCTGCTCAGGGTCCCATTCTGTCCCACATGTCCTGAGTGCCAGGCCCAGGGACCTGCTGCGTCCCTCCCTGGCTCCAGCCCACGGTGGTGGCTGTTCCGGCTGCCCTGGCTGCCCAGCCCCGGCCTCATTCTCCAGCAAGCACCCTCTTCCACCCTCTTGCTTCCCCCTTGGGGGGATTTCAAATCCTAATTCATGAAACCTGCTAACTTAGAGCCCAGATCCGCAGTCCCCCCGGGGTGTCCGTCTCTCTGTCCATCTGTCCATCCATCACACATCACTTGCTGGTCTGGCCCCGGGGCCCGGGGAGTGGGTGCCAGCTGGCTGGCAGGAGCTGCGGGCTGTGCGGACCACAGCCCACACCTGCGTGCCACCATCCACCTGGCTCCTCGTCCCATCAGGCACTATTTAAGGGGATGTACCCTTAAATGTGGAGGGTGAAGGCAGGGCGGGAGATGCCTTCAGAAATGGAAATGGGACCCATTTGTTTATAATTTACTCCCTGACACTTAACGGGAACCCGATGGGACCAATAAAGGCCCCTCACTCACCCAGCTCCTACCTCAAAAGTGCTGGAACCGGTCCAGTTCTCTGGAGGCAAATGCATCCCGCAGCAAAGCGGACCACTTCGCCCCCCACCACATGCCTCCCTCCGGCCCCCTCTCTAAACTTTTGAAAGATGCCTCACTGTTCCCGAGATCAGTTGGGGCTGCCAGGCTTTCCAGGCTGTGGGGCAGGAAGGCGGGGGGCCTTGCTTGCAAGGTAGAGAGGGGCCAAGGACTAGAATAGTCTGGGCACAAGACAGGCAAAGAGAGGGGCCGGTGATGGAGGAGAAATCCAGTTTTCAATTTTCCTTAAGAGAAAAATGAGTGCATGAGAGACAGAATAATTTTCCAGTATGCAGGCTGTAAGTAAAACCTCCTTGAGACATTGCGAGTTATTAAGAGGAGGAAAGAAAAGAAATTGTGAAATCAGTTTGCCTTTAGCGGGACTGTACAATGCACTCTTATTTCCAGGGGAATCTAATTAGCAGGCAGGCGGCCGAGCCTGAGAGCAATAGGAGCTGGAGGTTGGGCTGGGGGGGCCCCGTGGCTGCATGCGAGGGGGCTGGGAGGGGAATCACTGGGCTTTGGGGAGGCATTTCCCCTCCCCACATTGTGGGAGGCTCAGCTGACTTGGATTCAAATCCTGCATCTCGGCTCTGCTTTATGTCTTTAGACGGGCTCAACACTCACTGGGCACTCAGTGTTGGCTTATTTCTGTCCTTCAGCCACTGGGGTTACCAGCCTCCACACCTCCAGCACGAACCCCTTCCTCATCCCCAGGCACTCTCGAGAATTCTCCTGACTCAGGATCTCCCCTCTCACACCACTGACCCTCTGAATCTAGTCACTGGGTCCCCTAGCCAGGTATCACACGTCTGGAGTAGCCTGTGAGGCCACCAAGCCGTCCCCCTCCCTTGACCTCTTGCAAGATACATAAGACTCTTTTACTAAAAGATTGTATTTTGTTGTCGTTGTTCAGAAATAGGTAACAGGAAACAAAATCGTCCCCGATTATAAGCACGTGCACGCACATGCATGCACACAGTAGGACCATGGCTAACGGTAGATGTGTGTCCTTCCACATTGATTCCCCAAGGCACAGGACCCAGCACCTTCCCATGATATCCATCCGTTTCTCAAATGCCACATCCCCTCCCACCACATGCAGCCCCAGGCCAGAGGGTGCTGGCCTCTCCAGCTGCCCCGATCAGGGCTATTTGGAGCCAGCTCAGTATGCCACTCGGGGAGAAGGGAAGGGCGCAAGGGAGGGTGGGAAAAGAAACATTGGCATGGGAATGTTCTCCACCTTCCAAGGCAGGGGGTCTGCACGTGGGCTCAGAGTCCTGATGGACCAGAGCCCCAGTCCTGACACGGCCACATGCAGCTGTGTGACCTTGGGTAAGCGTTGCCCTTCTCTGAGTCTTCTCCTTGGAACTGCTGGGATATCAGTGCCCGCCAGGTCTGAGTGTTGTGGGGTGATGCCAGTTATGTACACCGGGCACAGTACCTGGCTCCAGGTAAAAGCATCATTGTTTCATCTCTGTGGAGAGGACAACTTGCCTTTCAGAACTGGGAAGCCCCATCCCTCACCCCCTAGAGGCCTGAATTTGCCCTCTGAGAACTAGTACGTTTTCAGATTCCATCCCCTCCCCGCTGGTTTAAGGTAACTAACCTATGGCTGGCCACATTTTGGAAAAACAGCATTATTTATTCTATCAAGATTCAGCAAACTGGGCCCAGAGCAATAATTGCCCCGGGGTGTGAGTAACAGATTTTATTTTTATTGATCAAAAAAAAATTTTTTTTTATCAAAAACACATCAAACTAGAAAAGGCGTAAGCAGCAGGATCAAATTGGATTTTAACTCCCTTAAAAACTGGCTCCCTCCAGCAACCCACTTCCAAAGTCGTTGGACTCTTTGCAGGGAGACGCTTGCAGCTTGCAGTTCGGGGTGGCTGAGGGATCATCCCTCCTTCATTAAGACACCACATTTGCATGTGGGCCACCTCTGAGTGGACCAAACATCTGGATGCAGAAGGGGGAATTCAGTGGAGTACCTGTGTGTTGGTTTATAGAGTGTCAATCCTCCGGACCTCTTGGAAGGGTCCAGCTGGCTGGCTGGGGCTCTCCGCGTGGGGCCAGGTGTCTGGTGTTGCATAAATCCATCTCTAATGAGACAGTTGTGCAGGATGATCCTAACCCACTCACCAGTAGTCACGTTGGCTTGGAGAACAAACTGTCACAGGCGTCTGTGGAAATGTTCCAAGTTATTGCGTGCATCTGGGCACATAGGAAGAGGCCACTCATTCATTCACCCTCTCGCTCATTCATTCATTCAGTCACAGGACAAACACGTGTTGAGCTTTTCCCATGGGTCGAGCCCTCTTCTGGAAATTGGGAATAAAGCAATGAACAAAACAGATTAAAAAAAAAAAATCATCCTCTTTCTGGAGCAGAAACATTGCCCCTCCAAATAATTCAAGCTAGGAGACGGGAAGATGGGGCACGGGGGAAGCAGGTGTCAGGCATGGTCCTTGACATCAGCCTTGTAAAGGTCAGTTTCCTGATACTGTGATAACTCTTTCCCCTTGTTAATAACAGTGACAGAATCTGACTGGTGAATGCGGAGGGAAGGATGGTGGGGGAAGGGAAAGAGGACCTAGGTAGGGAGCCAGGGTGGAGAGAAGGCGTGGAAAGGGGTAGGTCCGGAGGCTGAGGGGGGGTGGGACAGGCTGGGTCCTGGTGAGGACTCCAGGCATCCTGGGGCTGTGGTCTGTCAAGAATCTGATGACCCAGGGACACCTGGGTGGCTCAGTCGGTTAAGCGTCTGCTTTTGGCTCAGGTCACGATCTCAGGGTCCTGGGATCGAGCCCCGCATCAGGCTCCCTGCTCAGCGGGAAGCCTACTTCTCCCTCCTCCTCTTCCTCTGCCCCTACCCCTGCTCATGTTCTCTCTCTCTCTTCTCTCAAATAAATAAATAAAAATCTTAAAAAAAAAAAAAAAGACTCTGATGTCCTAGACACCATGGCAAGAGGCCGGAGCAGGGACCACAGAGAAGAAAGCTCACCTGCCAAGCTTGCCCCCTGGCTGGGCCCACCTTGGGCTGAGTCTTCTTCCTGCCAATCCCAGTGTGAAGAACCTGTCAGGTTTGGGGTCCGTGGGGGGCGGTGGGGCTAAGGGCCTGGCACACTGTTTTAGTCCCTCCGTTCTGATAAGAGGTAAGAAGAGTTGTATGCTTCGGCCTTTCCACAGAGCAGCATGGTTTTTGTGTTTGCTCTTGCTGTTTCTCTCTGAATTTCTGTAGAACAGTCGTTCCAAAGTGTGGCCCCCTCCAGCAGCATCAGCACCACCTGCAAACTTGGTGGAAATGCTCCTTCTTGGCTCCATCTACCTAGTCAGAAGCTCCCCCCCGAGGGCCCAGCACTCTGTGTTTCAGCAAGCCCTCCAGGGTCTTCTGATGGCCTAACGCTGGTCCAGAAGGTGCGAGGGAGGGGGCTCGATTTACTTGAAATGTATTTGGTGACTTTGGGGACCCACCTGGGTTGGGTGAATGGAGGCTTTACCACTTAGCGTCTGGAAAGCCTCCACCTCTTTCTGAGCGTTTCCCAAGGAGCACCGAGATGACCGGGAGGAATCCCGCGAGAGGCCATACCGCACGCTGAGCTCCCGGCCCACTGGACACCCTCAGTCAGCCGTAGCCCCGTTCTTCCTTCTGTCGCTACGTTACTTGTCAGCGGTGAACCAGTAGGAGAAGAGCAAAGTGTTCCACAGGGCAAATGTTGGTCACCTTTGAAAACCAACCTCGCCAACCGTGAGAGCAAGAGAATCACAGCATCTTGGAATCACAGCTCAAAGGGGGATGATTTAGTCCCGCTCCCTTTCTTTTTACAGGTGAAGAAACAGAGGCAGGGGACACAGCACGAGACAGCCACCCCGTCCTCCCCCCACCAGCTCTCTTCTGGACACTCAGCCCGCCTCTTCCCACCTTCTGTCCTGTCCTGAGTTATCTTGCACAGAGACTCACAGTGAGGAGTCCCAAATGAGCCCCTAGCTGCTTTCCATGAATATCTTTGGAAGCCAGACGTGGTGTCTGTTTCATTCTGTGCTGCATCAGCCGTGGCTAGCTCAGAGCCTGCACGCGCTCAACACCTATGCGTGGAGTGGGTAGATTCCCATCCGGGGGGCAGGAGCCTGGGCAGGGAGAGAGGGCGGCAGGCCCCGGAGGCCCCCTGCTCTCAGTGGGTGCAGGGGATGGCCCTCCCACTGGCCCACCAGCACCCCGGCACCGGGACCTGACTCCGAGCCGGTGTCTGCTTCAGGACCAAGTTTTCCAGGGTTGGGGCGTCTGCCTGACATAATACGTAACAGTAATTAAGAAATAAGCCGCCTTGCCCAGCTTCACAGTGATCATTTGGCTAAGTAACTACCATGGTCCAGTGCCTCAAAAATCACCATTAGAGTACGCTCCTTATGGCCATAAAATTTCTCGTTTTCTGCCTTTCATCGGCCTCCCCCTGCAATCTTCGCCTTGCTTTATTTATACATTCGTCCTCAAACAATGGCAATAAACTCTTTCCCAGAGTGTTGCAAATCAGAAATTTGTCCACATTTTTCCACCACCTTCCACTGTGGACCTGCTTTGCCTGGGAACAGCCCAGCCAGGCCAGCTGGAGAGGCCGGGTTGCGGCAGATTGATGGGAGCATGACAGGGTGGGGTTGCTGGGGAGAGAGGGCGGGGAAGGGCGGCGGAGAATGCACCATGAAAGGCCTCTGGCTGCCCAGCGACCAGCCCAGCCTGAGACACAAGGGGCCCAGGACTGGCCTGGGGAGGGGCAAGGAGGGAAGGAGAGGGATGCAGAGGGGAGGGGAGAGATAAGCCTTCTTCCCTAACCCCTTCCCCTAAGAGAAGAAGAAGAGCCTGGGGACGACTGAGAAGCCCAATAGGAGAGTCCTGAAGTCTGTCCTTCCCTGTCCCCACAAGAATCAAATAATCTCAGGCTGTCCCACACTGCACCAACATAGAATCCCAGGCCCTTTTGGAGCTCATCCCTACCCCCATCGATTGATCATTATTTACCCAGCAATAGTCATTTATTGAAAGCTCTATTGTGTGCCAGGATCGGTACTGAACTCTGGGAGTGTGAAGTAGTGAGTAAATCAGATATACCCCAGGCCCCCTTCTCAGGATTGTTCCTAAAAATCCAGGAGGACCTCTGGTTTTTAGGGGTGGGAGAATTTGTGCTCAGAGAGGGGTTCAGGCTTGCCAAAGGTCACACAGCAAGTTGGAGGCAAAGTCAGGAACAAAATTCAGGGCTCCAATCCAGAGCCCCTAGTCTTTCCAACCAGCCCACAGACTCCCTGGGGACCCGCCCCTGGGCAAGTGACCATTGCCTCATCTGACTGGGGTGCTGTGTGCCTGTAGCCAGGCTGGAGGGCACTTCTGTGGTGAATATTTGCATTTTACTCTGGAATTTCTGGAGGCAGCAATAGGTGGGGAAGTAACTCCGGTTGATGGCTTTGGTGTTTGTCTACAGAGAGGAAGTCTGTTCTATGAGGTGGCCTTCCCAGGTGAAGCTTTTAGTTTCTAAGGAGGGAGGCTGGCCTCCATTAATGCCCTGTGGTGGGCGGTGGGGAGGCCTGGCTTGCTTTCCCAGTGATCCAGCTTGACCTTCACCTGTGTGTTCTAGGCTCGGCCTGCACCCCTGCCCACCTTTAAGGGAGTGGTTCTCGCTCTAAAGGCAGGATTCTGAGATACCCACTGGGTTCCACTGTGGTGGACATTCATTGCTGGAGCTTTTCTTAGTGTGAGGCTGTGGGGCACCCAGTAGGTGCCTAATAAATACCTATTGGGCACATACTCCTCCGTATTCCTTGACATGCAACGTGACATTGGTTGGGTGTTGGGAGTTTTCTGGGAGGCCTATTTAAAGAAAGGTGGAGGTGGGGGCAGTCGGAAGTTGATGGATAGAAATGACACAGCACAGAATCCTGGGAGAGAATCTACGGCTCTGGGGAAGCTTGAGTCACTTCTTACAGTGTCTGCAATGACAAGGTCTGTGGCTTCTTTGTGAAACCGATGGCTGCCGTTCCTACCAACGACTGTCATTAAGAACATTCTAGAATGATAGGAACCACAGCGCTGTTACCCAGCGCGGAGTAACACCCAGTTATAATAGAGAAATCAGAGTTTCCACCCTCAAGATACTCCCAGTCTTATTGGGAAGGCACGACCTCTCTCTACGTCAGAGGGTCCTCCGTTCGATGGCGGGGAGACCCCGTCCTCACGCACAGGAAGTTCAGCTAACGATCTTCCAAGCCGGTTGATCGGGTGTATTTGGTAAACAGAACAGATGAATTAAACGTTCATCGTCAGTCTCCAGCAGGAGTCGATGCCCAGTGCTTGGGAGGGTGGCGCGGGCGGCCGATGCCTCGGGGATTTAGGGAGAGCTTCGTGGGCTAGGTGGACTCCTGGTCTCCAGGTGCGGCTTTGCAGGAGGGGGACCTAGGAGGTAGGTTAGAGCGTCAGCCCAGGCTGCTGCGAGGTTTGAAGGCCTGGAAGGAGCCCACGGGGCAAGGCACACCTGGGCCCGTGCCAGGTCCTTGGATGCCCGGCTCCAGGGGTCCTCCGGGGCCAGCTGCCCGGCTTTAACCATCCCTCTGCCGTGGAGTTCATTTACCCCTTTGAGCCTATAAAACGGAGCTGATCATGCCCATCCCTCTTAGGGCTTCTGCGGGACGCTGTGATTGGCTGCAGTAAAGGCGCACGGTGTGGCCAGAACACGTCAGCCGCTGCTAGGTTTATTCTCCTGAGGCCTTCATGCCCAGTCCTGCCGTAGGAGGCTTTGTGCGACCTCAGAGCCCCGTCTTCAGGGTCAGAGGGTCCAGCGAGCCCCCAGGTGGAAGCCCCTCCTCAGGGCCGAGTCTGGAGGCAGGGGCTTCGATGGACGAAGGGAGGCAGGGGCCAGGGGTGCTGAGCCCTTTTCCATCTCTGCCTCCTTCAGTGACTTGGCAACCGGCTGACCCCCTCTGCCTCCTGGAGTTCCAGCAGTGAGCAGGGGCGAGGGGGTGGCGGGCAGAGCTGGGCTGGTGGGCGGGCTTGACTTCTCAGGCATATGGCCCTTTCACAGTGGCTTTGTGGGGCGCCGACGGGTGGCCGGCCTGCCTTTTCCTCACCGCCATGCGGGGCAGCTTCTTCTGGCCGCTGGGGCCCCAGCTGCTGTTTCCCCTTCGCTGACCTTGAGGCCTCGAGCCAGGCCTCCGCAGGCCCCGCTTCCTGAAGGCCAGTCTCCCTCTTGGGCCCTTTGTGCCTGCTCTCATGCCCCAGCGGCGTGGCTTCCCTGGGCACCTGTCCTCGGCAGGCACCTTCTGAGTCTGTGGGCCTGCTGGGGTTTGTGCCAAGCACTCGCCATAGGAGAACAAGGGAGGGCTGACAAAGGGGTCGCCATTCATTCAATCATTCATTCACACATGCTCTCATTCCTTTGAGAGCATGTGTGCCCAGCAAACGTGCCCAGCAAACGTGCTTGCCTCTGAGGGCGTGCAGAGGGAGATTAAGTTCTCCCCTGGTCGGCTCAGTCGGTAGAGCATGTGACTCTTGATCTCGAAGTTGTGAGTTCGAGCCCCACGTCGGGGACAGAGACTACTTAAAAATAAAATCTTTTTAAAAAACCCCAGCAGTAATAATAATAACAGCTCGTGTATATTGAGCTCTTACTGTATACCCAGCACTGTTATAAACCCTGGTCTTGTAGTAATTCATTTAATCTTCATGCATGACGACTCTATTATTACTTTCCTCATTTTACAGATGAAGAATCTGTGACCCAGAGGCGGGGAGTAACTCCCGAGTCAGTGTGGGGAGCAGACTGTGATCACTGTGTCAGAGGCATCACTTGGTGTTTCTTGAGAAGCAGACACATGGCGCCGTGAGGAGTAGACACGCGGAGTTCTTATTCCCAGGGACGGGTGGGCAAACGGGGATCCCAGGAGGGCAAGTGACATGGTCAGGGTCACACAGCAGCTCAGGACATGAGCCTGGAGGACCAGCTTCCCCTGCCAGGCTCTCTGAATGAGAGGAGACTCTGGATCTGGAGGCACAGCTGCTCAGTGGGGGGGAGGCGGGGGCTGGATCCCTGCACTGTTCCATTTTAGAAATGAAAATGAAGATGAGGCTCAAATGTTAAACAGCGCTGCCCAACATCTATAGCTTGTCGGGGGCAGATCCAGAATTCAAGCCCAGGTCCATCTTGACCCCACGGCTTCTCTCCCCGCCGCCCACCAGCATCTGCCCCTGGCTGCCTGAGCCACATTCCGTAAGGTGGGACCTGTTGGCAGGCTTCCTTTAGGCCCTGACATACCGAGTTCTGCTGTCCGCCCAACACCAAGCATGGCTCTTCCTGTCCTCACATGAGGTCGGTGAGTAAATGGCTGAAATAGCCCAAAGAAGAAGTAAAGAAAAACTGGTGATTATTTGCAAGATTGTCTTAAGGTCACAGGAAGAGTGTTAAAGTGGATGGTGAGCTCCTATAGCTCCTCCTTCTCCTGCCCCCAAGTCACCTGCTTAACATATCCTGCCCTCTCCCCGCCCCTAATGCACAGCTGCTGTCCCCCCTTCCAGAACTCCACATTTGCTGCGAATGATGCCAACAGGTTAAAGAGACTGAGTTGGAAGGACCCTCTTGACCTCGTTAGTTTCAACCTCTTGATTTAGCAGGGAAACCTTAGTTTTGAATATCTGCACCCAGACAATTCCAGCCCTCTACAAACCCTCTCTTCTCTCCCTCATGTGACTTGTGCTTGGTTCACGATTCCGTGCAGAGACAGCTCTGGTTCCATCGTGAGACAGTGTGGCTCTGAATTCTGGCTGTGCAACCACACAGTACCATTTCAAACAGTACTACTTCCTTCTTCCTAGAGAGGCCCCCCCGCTTCCTGGCAGGAATGTATAAAGAGTGCCCTCTAGTGCCTGAGAACAGTACTAGGCTCTTAGCTGAGAAGCCAGGATCCGAGAACACCCCACAGGGGCTCCACATTTTGTCATGCAAATTATATACCTGAAGTTTCAAGTTTTAAAAAAGCAGCCTGGTGGGGATGGATAGGGACTTTCTGGAGAAACAAAAGCTTTGTTGGGAGAGTTGGGAGTTGGGCCCATTGACTCAGTTGCTGGTGTAGAGTCTGACAGAAATCCCCACCTTGCCAGGGCATCTCAACCCCCAGGAGGCCTCCCAGAAAGCAGGACTGAAGTGAAACAAGTATGGACAGTTTTGCTGAGCCCCAGCAATGAGAGCACAGAGGTGGGCGCCTCCAAGCCAGATGTGGGGGGGACAACCTCAGAAGGCTTCCTGAAGGAGGGATCCCAAGCTGATCGAAAAGGGCGAGGATCAAAGGAAGCTCATGTTGTCCCTGGCACTTTTATTTACTTACTCATTCATTCAACAGCTACTTGGTCATCCACTCTGTGCCAAACACGGGAGATATACCAGTGAACAAAAAAGATGAAACCACCCACCCTCATGGAGCTCTAGTGATGGCCAGGACGATGGTGGGGGTGGGAAATAAAATAGAAGAGTTAGCCCATCTGATTGTGATATGTGGTGTGGAAAAAGGCAAAGCAAGGAAGGTGGGCAGAGGGTGCTCCCTAATATCATCCATGTTTTACATCCAGGCAGGCTGCATCAGGAGCCTGTGCTCCCAGATGCCCGCTCTACTTTGGCCTGGACGGCGGCCAACTGCAGCCCGAGGAGGGCACAGGGAGGGCGCTCCAGGCAGAGGGCACAGCCTATGCAAAGGCCTGTGGTTGCCGGAGGAGGAGAGGGTTGCTGGAGTCCAGGGAGAGAGGAGAGGGCATACTGAAGGCAGAGCCGGGGGTGCGGCAGCTGTAGGGGAGGGTGTTCAGAGCCGATGGGGATTCGGAGTCCCCCGGCTTCGGTGCTGGGCTGGCTGCATGGGAGGCATGAAGAAAGAGGAAGAGGGTGTTAGGGCTGAGCGCCAGGCCTTCGATCTGGACACTGGGGTGGCAGTGCTGAGATGGGCACCCAAGAGAAGTGCGGGCAGAGGTGGTGGACAGAAGGGGCTGGCTTCCAGGGAGCTTTCACGTGGGGTCCGAGCCCTGCCTCTCTGTCTACCCGAGCCCAGAATCCCGGGTCCCAGTGCTTGTATGGGGCCGGGCTCCCACAGGGTTACAGCTGAGCAGTTCTGCGGAGGGGCCGGGAGGGGCTCCCGCCTGGCCCCAGCTCACCGGGCCCCCAGCTGAGCTGTAAATGACTTTTCCATTTTCCGAGACCTGCGCCCAGGCCTGTTTGGTATTCAGGATCGCCAGGCCCACACTCGCCAGCTCTCGGCTCTGCCCGAATTACTTGATTAAAACGCATATCAACTATTATGTGATTCGTTTCTCTGCCGCAGCTCGAGCAGGGCCTATGTTAAACTGTAATAAAGACCTGGTTAGGAGGCAGCAGGGAGGGGGAGCGCAGGAGTTGGGGGGGAGGGCATCGCTGGGTGGGGGTGTGGGGGTGCACTGAGAGAAGGACCCCAAACCTCAAGGCCCCCTCTGGCTTCCTCAGATCTAGGAGGCCAGGGCTCCCGCCTTCTGAGACACTTCATTTCAAGCGTCTTCCTCTGGCCAGAGGGAGAGCAGGGAAAGTTTGGGGGCGGGGATGGAAAACAAGCTCCCTGGGTCCGCCCCCCCCCCACCCCCCACCCCCGCCCCAGCTCAGAAATGGAATTCTCCACCACCTGGCAATACTCTGGGGTAAAGGTGACTCTCACTGGGCTGTGAGTCCTGAGTCCTGGGTTTTCTTCCCAGCCTCGCTGCCCCAGGACTCCACTGATCATCTGTAATATGGGGCTAATACTGCCTGCTCTGTCCTCCAGGGTTTTTGGGAGAGACTGTGGTGGAACAGGGACAGAGCTTGTAAACTGTAGGGTGAGGTTCACATGCATTGGGTGATGACTATTGCTGTGTGTCTGAGTTCAAAAGGCACTTTGTAATTGTCCTGCCAAGGCCTATTCATCTAAGAAGCCTTTATTGAGCCCCTGCTGTGTGCTGGGCACAGTCTCTGCTCCATTAGGGGATCTCCCAGTCCGATGGGACCGAGAGACCCAGAAACAGGCAGGTTCGGGGTACCCTGATGAGCTTTGAGAGCCCATGAAGGGGCACAGAGACCAGCGTGGATGCACTCAGGAAGCCTTGCTGGGGGAGGCCCCCCATAAACTGGGATGAGCAGGAGGGAGCCCAGTGGAACGGGGTGAGGCATTCCAAGCAGAGGAAGCTCACGGTTAAAGGCAGGGTGGTGTGAGACAGTCTGGTTCGGTCACTTAAGGATCCCAAGAGCTGGCCAGGGAAGCTGGTGGGGTGATGGGCTCGTCCGCCCACGTGGTGGGGCCTCACTGGCATCACTGAAGCTTCCAGAGTCAACGGCTGTGAGCGCCGGCAGGCTTGGAAGGAGGGGCAGAGGCTGAGATAGAAGCTGGAAAGGATGCACCCCGGGGATTTTCTATCCACTTCCATCAGCCTAGCCTGGGCTGGACTCGGCCCTGAGTAGACCTCGTTCCTGCCCACTCTTAAGCTTCAACAAACCATACAGCTCCCGTCACCCTTCCCGTCCCTCATCCATTCTATTCCCAGGGCACTCTGAGGCTCTCTGAAGTCCTGCAGCTGTCTTGTGTTCTATGCCTGTCCTGGCCCCAGTTCATACGGAAGCTGTGTTTCCTCCATCGCACTGGGAAATGCCCAGAGTAGGGGGTGATACCTCCTCCATCAGATTGAGAGCTTCCTAAGACGGAGACTGTTTTTCCCCCATAAGGTTGGGAGGTGGGGCTGTTGTATCCTTGCTCCATATTGGACTCCCCATATCCCTCTGTCTTGGGGGCTCTCCCCACGCCTGCACCAGCCCTGTCCCTCCCCTCTTTGGGAGCTTTCCATCTCACAGCTGTGTGGGGGCAGGGGCCCACCCCAAATCCTCTGTTCATTGAACGTGCTCCATGTCCACTCTGCCCACGTGACCCCCTCCCTGTTCCCCTCTGGGTTATGCAGTGAATTTCAGGATTGAATCGTTGGGACTAGTTGTCTTTGGCTCTGAGCCCCAGATGTGTTGGGGAAGGTGCCCCAGGAGGCCAGCTGTGTCAGCGTGGTCTCCTCTCAATGATGGGAAGCCAGGCAGCCGGGAAAGGGGAGTCGAGAGGTTGGATGGGACCCCAGGTCTCTGCCTTTAGGGACGGTGTAGGCAATGATGAAGGGAGGGCTCCCTTGTCATGTGGCGTCACAATCAGGAACAGCCAAGACAAAGCAGGGATTTGTTTGTAATGTAATGTAAATGACTTTTCCATTTTCCAAGACCTGCGCCCAGGCCTGTTTGGTATTCAGGATCGCCAGGCCCACACTGGCCTGCCCAGTGGCCAAGAGAGCAGGGAAGGGGACCTGGGACAGAGGGGCATTACTCAAGATGGCATGACGCCCGAGCCGTGCATCCAGCCCCATGACAATGTTGCATATCGTGCCCTTTGCCATGCCAGGCCTTGGCACATGCTCTTCCCTTGACCTGGAATGCCTGTCCCATCACCTAACATCTAAGAGGCTGTATTAGGCGTTTGGGGGAGGGAGGAGGAGGTTGTCCCTTGTGGAAGAGGCCTAGACTTATTTGTATAGCAGACATTTAAAACAGTTGAACGAGAACAGGGTGGGGACGGGGTGCCAGTGTGGACACTTCCTGAGAGACTTTGTGACTCAGTTTCTCCCATCTGTAGTATGATCACATGATCACTGAGGCTCTTCCAGCTTGACTCAGACTGAACGCTGTGAGCACAGTGTACCCAGCCCGGGGGGGGGGGAGGGGCAGCACCTAAGAGGTGCTCTACTGATGCTCTGGTGAACAAATGAATGACAGAACACAGAAGTGCTTCCAGGAATTCCAGAGATAGAGATGGCAGGGGAAGGGGAGAGAAATTGAAGGCAAAGAGGAAAGAGAAAGAAGGCAAGAATGGCAGGAAAATAATCTCTGACAGCTTGCTTCATCTTTCCTTCTCCCTTCCTTGGTCTCCTCTTCTGGCTCTCCTCCGTGCTCCCCACAGTCCCCCAGGGGCCACAGAGGGTGCAGCTCCAGAGCCCTGACTAGGCCATTCCTTGCTAGCATTCCCTCTGCTGGACCAAGATGGGAAAGAGGCACAGGATCGATGGGGTTGAGAAGCCAGTTCAGTCCCCAGGGCGTCTTCAGTTCTGATGCCAAGGAGCTTGATCAAGCCCTTCCTGCAACCACCCTGGCCTGGACCTGGCCTGATAACCCCTTCCGAGGCTGAGAAGTAGGCTGGCTCCAGACTCCTGGGCTCTTTTTGCACAGGAAGCAACGGCCTTCATCCACTCCTAGACTCCAGGGTGGGGATTAGTGGGGACTATCAGGTAGGGGCCATGGCCACTACTAAGGTCATCAGGTAAGGTCTCCTCTTCCAGCCTCGAAGGTTACTCAGAGATCCTGAAACATCCCAGGAAGGGCCTGTGTGCAGAAGTCACAAGTCCAAACCCTTCATGTTACAAGCAGGGAAACTGAGGCCCAAGGAAGGAAGGTAGCCTTCCTAGGTCACAGTTCTGGGCATTTAGGGGTGGAGCAAAATCTGGAGTCTCAGCTTCCTGGCTGCCAGCCCTAAGCACATGCATGTGCTCTCTGTCTCCCGCCCTCCCGTTCTTCTGGCCTTTCTCCTTTCCTTAGTTTTTGCAATATTTTCCCCAAATTCAATAGCATTGCTGTTTAAACGGTCATTTAAAAAATACTAACTATAAACAAATGTAAAGAAAAAAAAAACAATAGCTCTGTCACCCTGAAGGCTAATGTTTGTTCATCTTTTGAGTATAGTGTTCATAATGTTCATGCTTCCTTTCCCATAAGTGGGATCGATCTTTGCACACTGGTTTATACCTCACCTTTTTCTTACAGTTAGGTGTATGGAGATACAGTTCATGCACAGCAAAACTCTTTCATTTTGGAGAGTATGGTTCTAGAAAATTTTAGCAAATGTATTTCATCATGAAACTACTCTGAGTCCTATATCAGGGACATCATTCCGTGTCAGTGGACCTAACCTAAATGCCCAACAATAGGGAATTGAAAAACAAAACAGTCATGCCCTAAAGTATTGAACCAATCCCCTAAGGCTGGGCATGGAGGTTGCTTCACACCCTTCGCTCTGGTAAACAGTGCTGTGGGAAACATGCTCCTTGTGCTCAGGAGGGATCTGTATGTCAATGCAGCAATGGGTGGGAAGGTGGGCACAAAGCAGCCCACCGTCTCCCTGGGCCCCCACCCTCTCCTTCCCTCTCGCCCGGCTGTAGGGAACCGGCTGGACGAGGGCTCGGACGTGGAGTCAGAACCCGACCTCCCTCTGAAGCGCAAGCAGCGTCGTAGTCGGACCACATTCACGGCTGAGCAGCTAGAGGAGTTGGAGAAGGCCTTTGAGAGGACTCACTACCCGGACATTTACACCCGCGAGGAGCTGGCGCAGAGGACCAAGCTGACTGAGGCGCGGGTCCAGGTGAGGCGGCGCCCTGGGTGTTTGCCCTGCGGGCATATTGAAGAGGCGGGAATGGAGAAGGGGGAGGTGGCCAGCGTCCCAGGGTTTAGTGGGCCCCAAGAGGGGTCTGCAGCGGGTGGTCCAGGGACCGTGTAGACGAAGAATGCCACTGGCGCTTGATGCGGAGTAAGTGGGCAGCAAGTGGTGCTTGACTGACTGGACAGCCCCGGGGCAGCCAGGACGTGCAGTGAGGCCTGCTGGATTACGCTCATCCCTCCAGGGATGAGCCGGGAGAGAGGGCTTGGGATGCATAAAACGGCTCCAAATCTCTGGTGAGGGGAGGAAGTGATTAGGAGGAAAATTCCTGAAAAGCCTAGCTTCTTAAGATAGGTAAGAGTTTCCTGTTACAGGCAGCATGCAAGCACAGGGTACAGGCATGTTCCTGGTGGGTTAGAAGCATCAGAGGGAGGGTGGGCAGACCTCAAACACTCCCTCCACGCCCTCGAGTGTGCAGTTCCTCATCAGCGGGGGGCTGGGGGCAGGGAGTGTGGAGAAGGAGCAGAGCCTGGGCTTGGCCGGCCCCTCACCTGCCCCCCTGGCCAGCAGCGGCGGAGGGAACAGCCCTCTCTCCCCAGGTGGAGAAGGAAGGCAGAGAGGGTCGTGCTGTGTATCTCCTGTGGGAACCCCTTCCCGGCCTGTCTTCTCCGCAAGCGAGGGAGGTGGGTCGGTAGGCAGGGCCCCCCAAACTGCTCACTGGGGACTCCCAGCTGAGGGGTACCAGCCTTTGCTGGACACCCACTTTGTTCCCGCCGGAACGCTCAGGCCTTCTCACACATGACCTGGTGGAACCTCGGACCTCCTTATTAGGCAGGTCACCTCCGGGCAGGCCACAGGGGCAGAAACAGGCTCAGAGAAGCGACATGCCCAGGGGCACAGAGCTCAGCTGGGGCTGAGCTGGGCTCGGAACTCAGGAATAAGTTGACTCAGAGCCTGGGATGTGACAGCAATAGGGAAAGTTCTAGAAACAAGCTGGCATGTAAACGCTCCAGGAGCCAGCGTACCTCCCTCCACCCTCCCCACCCCCACTCCTGGAGTGGGGGGTCCGTGGCTGCCTTGGAGGGAGACCCCCAGGGGAAGGGGCAGGCGGCAGCAGCCAGCTCATCTCATCCCCACCCTCCTCTCCAGGCTGATACCCGAGCCTGCCCTCGCCTCCGGACCTCCCTCCCCCTGCTCTGATCCTCCTGCAGCTGTTCTCCTGGGCACATTCCTGGGTGCTTTCTCATTCCCACGTCTGGCGGCCACGGCTGCTTCCCACCACCTTGAAGCCTGACCGCTCCTTGTAAAATTTCCTGGCTGTCAGGGCAATGCTTTTATTGGCCCAGGGGACCCAGAAACAGGTGTCACTCAAGGTCCAAGGAGGGAGGGGGGCTGGGAACAGGGGGAGCAGCCAGAGCCTAGGCAAACCCATAGCGAGGGGGCCCAGGCAGACCTCTTGCACATGCTGACTCCTCTGTCATCCTTTGGGCTCCCCCAGGGCAGTGAGTCTCCCCAACTCTGGTCTGAGAACTTAGCTTGATTCCAGCAGGGGAGGGGTCTGTACATGCTGAGTTTGAAAAGAATGAACAAAGGCTGACCCCCCAAAAATCAAGACAAGAATGATAGAACATTTGACCTGGAGAAGAGATTTGGAAGATGGAGCTAAGAGGCCCCAGAGGGTGGGGACTGGGAGCCACAGGCCTGGGTTTCCACTGGTCTCTGGCTCTGATCAGCTGGATCACCTTCAACAGATCAGTTTCCCTTCCTAAGACTTAGTTTCCCATCTACAAGTAAAGGAAAGGAACTAAGTGATCACTAAGCTTCTTAAAGTTCTAGGATCCTTACTTATTGACAATCAGAGCTGCATTGTGAGGTGATGAGATCCCCATTACTGGCATTCAAGCCAAACTACAAAGTCCAGTCGATCAGAAACCCTGGTGAAAGTGCTCCTGCTGTGAAGAGTAGAGCAGGGAGCTCAAAGCCTCCTGAGCACTGCTCCAATTCTGTGGTGTTGGGGTCTCGGGTCTCTGTTTCTAAGAGTCTGTGGTTCTGGGATTTTGCAGTCCTAAGACATGTCATCTCAGTGGCCCTAGGGAGATGATGGGAGCGGGCTCAGAGCCATATGTGAGGTCCAGCTCCAGCACGTACACCTCCGGCCTTAATTTCCACATCTGCAAAACAGAGATGGCAGTAACAGCCTCCCCGCCCCCGCCTTGTTCTAAGGGTTCCATGCTTACACGTGAAAAAAAACACACACTCAAGGTCAGGTAGCACCATAAGTGGGGTACATTCTTATTAAACTGCACCTGTTCTTGGTGTTCCAATTCTGGCCACGCTGGAAACTCCTGGTGCATTCGTCCGGCACTCACTTATTGAGCACCTACTCTGTGCGGGACGCTGTTCTTGGCCCTGGGGATTCAGCAGACAGAAATCTCTGCTGTCATGGAGCTGATACCCCAGGAAGCGAGGAAACAGGAACACGTGTCAGGTGGGGCTCTAGTAACTCAAGTGCGTTCCCTCCCTTGGGCTCTGCTCCAGCCTGGCTTTCAAAGCCTACAGGTGTTACATGGCATCCCTGATGTCTGGGGGAGACACCCCCGTCTCAGCTGGCAGCAATCCACCAGGACGTGTGGGAAAGGGGATCAAGCAGGAGGACACATGCCTGGGGACCAATAACTTCCTCTGGAAGAATCTTCATTTTTAAATAGCTAGGGGACAACCGTGCATCTTCCTTGGAGGTAAACGGATCTGATTCTTTCCGTAACGGTAGATCATGTTTATGGTGCACTTCTTATGTGCCAGGCGTGACGTGCTGTGTTCTACGTACATTATCTTTATCATTCTCCCTGTAATCCTAGGAGGTAGGTATGATTAGTCTCTCCCTTTCCAGGTGAGAAGCCTGAGCTTTAGCTAAGGGCAGAAATTTCCGAAAGACACAGTTACTAAGCAGCAGTGCTGGGACTTGAACCCAGGTCTGCCTGTCCCATTCTTTTCTTCTGTGCTCCATTGAGAGAGGGGCCAGACGGATTATTCCGCTCGGTAAACAGCTGCTTCCTGCAGCGTCCTGCTCCCAGTGCGAGGTGTTGAGGGAAGGATCAAGAACGGATACTAAAACTCAGCCTCTGCTCTCAAAGAACGCAGCCCCGATCAGGGATTCTGGGTGGGTGCTGGGGCTACCCCTGTCCCTGCTGGAGCCTCCATTCCCCACCTGTGAATGGGCAGCTTGCTCTTTCAGCTGAGCCATCAGAGGCTTTCCAGCAGGATGATAGTTGTAGATGTTACTCTAAGCACTTTGCCGGTGCGAACTCATTTGAGGTCCAGAGCCACCGGAGGGGGGGGTGCCATTATGAGGCACAAAGAAACAAAGACACAGAGGGATAAGGGAATTTGCCCATCTTAGCTAGGAGTTGGAGGCAGGATTCAAGCCTAGGCTGTCGGGCTCCAGAGTCCCTGCTCTTAATCATCCAGCTACACTTTGTGAGGAGGGAGGTGCCTGCTAGGATGGAGACATCCCTAGGAAAACGGAACAATAGAGGAAGAAGAGGTGAGAGAATTGATAGCCAAGGGCGTGTCATCTCCTCCAGGAAGTCCTCCCAGATTCTGAGAAGTAAAGCTGGAAGCCTGTCCTCAGACCTCCTCCCAGCACCTGTATGTCCCCTGCGCTTACCACCCTGGGAAACAGGCATTCTTTGCCTTGTCTGTCGTGTGCCTAGGCGGAGGGCAGCTTGAAGGAGGGCTGGGACTGTCCCCTTTAGCTCTTCATCCTTAGCATCTCGCTTGGCACAGAGCAGAGTCCCAGCAAAGGTTTGAGAGGAGAAGGAGGGGCGGAGAAGGAAAAGACAGGGAAGGATAGACGGGAAAGAACGTTTCCAACTTCCTTTAGCATTCTTTATTCGAGGAAAGGGTGACTCCCGGCTAAGGGACAGCGACAGCACGCCACACGGGAGCAGCGGGTCCCACACCTAAGTCATTCTCCAACCAGCTTCGAGATTGCTGCCACATACGCAGATTGCCCATATTGTTATTCACTTCTAAAATAAAATCAACATATTTTAAAATAAAAGCATCTACCACTGTCACATAAGGAAGGCCTTTGGAAACACACACCAGGGAAGACCAAACAACACAATGGCGGTCCAGCAGGAGAAGAGCACATGCAGGGGCTCCCCTCTGTGTGTTAAAAAGGGACTAAGGCCTCATCAGCACCAAGCCCAGACCTTGCCTTCCACACGCCCAGAAGGCCTGGAGGACAAGTAAAGCGGTTCGGGGCTCTTTAAGGTTTGTGTCGCTGCCGACTGGGATGTCCCTCCAGCGTGGGGTGCTAGGAGACCCACCCTTTGGGGAACACGGAATGGAAACAAACATGAGCCCCCCACCCGCTCCCAGAAGCAGGGAGTGAGGAGACACTGCCCACTCCTCGCCAGTTTAGAAGCCCCTCGGTCCGACGGGTGGCCTCCATCCCACCAGGACGCCCCCGGGGAGGCCCTCAGTGCCCTGGGGAGTGGAGAGAAGCTGGGACCTTAATTTTGATCCAGAGCCCATTTTCACTCCTGATCTGACTGCCTCATCCCCTTTCTCCGTACGTCCTAAACACGTCAGGGGCAGCTATTCTGTTCATCTGGCTCGGAAAGCTAAACATAGCTTCTCTCCTCCAGAAGGATCCAGAAAACAAAAGAAGACACCAGGGACACATAAACACCCTCCTTCCCTCCATCCAGCTGAGACTGCCCTCCCCCATGTCTGCAGACTTGGTCTACAGGTTGGGGAGTCTTAGGTGATCCTGTGCCAGGAGCGGTCACCCATCCCACCGCATGGGCGGGGGGTGGGGGGAGCTCAGGGGGAAGCTGGAGGCCTCTGGAGAGGAGGCAGGACCTGCCTGAACTTGCCTCGGAGCCAGTGATGAGGGAATCAGAGAGGAGGCATTGCAGCTGAGCCTGTTGGTCGAGGAGTCAGCTGCAGGAAGAGGGTCTGGGTTAGAGGGAACAGCATGTGCAAAGCCCAGAGCTGGAAAAGGAGCCCCCCTGAAGTAGCCCCTGTGTCCCACACTCATTCTCCTTTTCGGGCCCAGAACTCATTGCAAATCCAGACAGGTGAGTTCTAGAAGGTCACACTGATTTAAGTTGGAACCTCAGCTTCATTACAGCTATGGCTGTGTGGCCTTGGGCAAATTATTTGACCTGTGTGAGCCTCAGTTTCCCCTTCTGTGAAATGGGAATAGGAGGACATGTCTCATGGGTCTCCATATGGGCGTGAAGCGCTAGCACAGGGCTTGGATCAGAGGAAGACTCAAATGTGTTATTTTTCCACGGATGCTTGATAAACGCGCGCGTGTGTGTGAGGTGGGTTCTCCTGATCAAGGGGGCCCATGCTGGCTAAGCAAAGTTTAGCAAAGCCAAGCCTCTGGCTCCAGACAAAGGACTGGTTCTCACATCTGCCTCTGGCAGGTGGGTCTCATTCAGGCAGGTTCCCCTCATGGGGCTTCCTGGGGGGGGAGCGTGTGTTAGAACAAGGATGGTCACCCACGTGTCCATCCACCGGGGCGGAAGCAGCTGTAATGGAAAAACACTGCACCCAGAGTCACCCAGACCTGTCTGTGCCTCCAGCTCACCTTGTCACTTGAGCAAGTCACCCGCTGTCTCTGCATCTCCGTTTGCTCATCTGTAAAATGGGGATAGCGGCAATCATCCCTTCACTGGGTGGTGGTGAGGGCAGGACGGGATCACGCCCGCGGAAGTGCTCTGCTCGCTGTCCCGAGCTGCAGGAAGGTGGGGATCTCCTCCCACGGAGGAGGATCCTGGCTGGACAGAGGGTGATGCCTTGGGGACCAGTTCTAGCTGTGTCTCCTCTCTCCACCCGGAGCCGGGCTGAGGGCTCTCCACTCTCCGCTCTCCACCCCTAGGTCTGGTTCAGTAACCGCCGCGCCCGCTGGCGTAAGCAGGCAGGAGCCAACCAGCTTGCAGCGTTCAACCACCTTCTGCCAGGGGGCTTCCCGCCCACCGGCATGCCCACGCTGCCCCCCTACCAGCTGCCGGACTCCACCTACCCCACCACCACCATTTCCCAAGGTGAGTGCGCAAGCCTACCTGGGTACCTCAACCACACCCTTTCATTCCCCCCCCCACTTCCCAGTCCTCCCTTCCTTAACCAAGAAGGAATCATAAGAGCTATTTTTTAAAGATTTTATTTATTTATATGAGAGAGAGAAAGAGCAAGAGCAGGGGGAGGGTCAGGGGAAGAAGCAGACTCCCCGATGAACGCAGAGCCCTATGTGGGGCTCAAAGCAGGGCTCGATGCAGGGCTCAATCTCAGGACCCTGAGATCATGACCTGAGCCCAAGTCAGACGCTCAGCCAACTGAGCCACCCAGGCGCCCCAGAGCTATGTTTTTAAGTGACCATTTGTCTATTTGCATATGGATAGGCGATTAAGACAAAAAAAAGGTTTTGCCATTGAACTTCTTTGTTCTGCCAACAGACCACAGAGCATCCAGGTGAGCATGCACAACATAGCCTCCCTGCACACCTTTAGAACAGAGCTTCTCAAATTGTAAAGTCATGTGCATCTCCTGCAGTCTTGTTAAAATGCCGAAGTGACATACAAGGCTACCCCCCTCCCTGGGCCTTCCCTCCATTCTGCCCTCCTCCCACACTCTCCCCCACCCAGCACACATGAGCAGTCCCACTACTTGACCTGTGACTCATGAAGTCCCCGTGGCTCCCTCTTAAAGGGCTGGCAGACTGGAGTTCTGGAGAGGCAGGAGACCCTCCCTATGATTCTTGATGAAAAATTGAGGACCATCCCATTCTCTGCAAGGGTGCATGGAGGAGCCCTGGCAAACAGAACAACAACCCCACAGCCAGGAACAGAAATGGCAGCTCAAATCCTGGCCCCACCACTCACTAGCTTTGTCACCTTGCACGAGTGCCCCGACCCTTCCAAGGCTCGGTTTCTTCATCTATAACGTGGGAATCGTATTCTTGCCTCATACCCTTAGCCAGTACTTGTAAAGGCACCTGGCAAGTGGTTGGTGCCCACAAAATGCCATTGGGACAGGCCTGGCTAGATTAACAGAGTCCCCAGCAAGGTCTGACTTTGAGTCCAGATGACATTTATCAAGCACCTACTGTGTGCCAAACACTGAGCCACATGGCTGGTTCACAGTTGCTTTGAGGTTACGTGGAACGTTATTTAGCTGTCAGTCAAGACTTGGCTAGTCCCTAGTGCCCTGCCCAGAAGCCAGCTTGTCCCATCCTGAGTAGTGAGAGTAGGTGGTCTCTCCTTCCACTGGATGGAGACTGGGAGGAGGGTCCTGGCTTGTTTTCCAAGCAGGTGCTTCTTTCCCTGCGCTGGGACGCCCACCATCTGGGCTGGGGCCACTTGCTCAGGCCCTCTTGTGGGTCTCTCCACAGATGGGGGCAGCACCGTGCATCGGCCCCAGCCTCTCCCGCCGTCCACCATGCACCAGGGGGGGCTGGCTGCGGCTGCCGCAGCCGCCGACACCAGCTCTGCCTACGGAGCCCGCCACAGTTTCTCCAGCTACTCGGACAGCTTCATGAACCCGGCGGCATCCTCCAACCACATGAACCCCGTCAGCAACGGCCTGTCTCCCCAGGTAGGTGGCCTCACTGGACCCGTGTCCAGGAAGCCACGGGCTCTTGGGTATCTTGAGAGAGTTACAGTGCCCAGTGGGGATGCTCCTTCCACTTTCACTGGTCAGTATTCTGGGATCCTTCGCCCTCGGTTTATGCTCTTCAAGCTGCCGGTCTGGGTGACCCAGCAGGCAGATATGGAGAAAGGGTTCTGTCCACCAGAAACACACAGAGACCGTATTAGAGATGTGCTCTGGGCCCGAAAGCGCCCCAGAGCTTATGAAACTGACCCCCCACCCACCTCATGGCTGTTCGGTCCATAAAAGTCGGGCATCTTCAGACAGCGTGTGGGGGGAAGCCTTGTACCATTTCCTATGGGATGCTGACTGTGGTTTGGGCTTTGTTCTAGAACCAGGAGTCCTTCCTGGATTCCATCCTGTGCTCCATCTCTTGCCTTTCCCCAGGAGTGACCTATGAGTGAGAGGCAGGACCACATCCGATTTGTAGCGAGAAACACGGCTGAGGTTCCAGACTGGGAACTCTGCTCCCATTGGGTCTTGGAGCTCATTCACTCACGTGCGATTGGTTGCTGGCAAAGTCCCTCGTTCCCTGCCCCTGCTGTTAGAAGGTGTGGGGCCACCCTAGATCAAGTCAGAAAGACAGTGCTGAGGCTGATGGCAGTGATTGGTGGGTCTGGGGAGCAGGTCGTGCTGATACTGGTCACCTTGAGGGTTCCTTTCTGTGGCTACAGCAGGCTCTCAGATATCCATGGAGGAAAGAATTAAATCCAAGCCTGGCTTCACCCTGCCTGCCACCTTCTGAGTGGCCTCTCTCATGTCTGTGGGAACACACATGGCGCAAGGTTTTCTGGACAGCTGTGGTTCAGGAGGAAATGTGGAGGCTTGCAGGGGCTTGAATCCCAGCTCCAGTGCTCAGGGCATTGGGAAGTTAGCATCTCTGAGCCTCAGTTTATCCCCCACTGAACTAAAGAGTGATGAAACCAGGTGTTGCTGATCTCCTAAGAAGGGTGTTCTAACTGGCCAAAGCCTTAGCACTGAGCATGGCACAAAATAGAGGCCAAAAATACATTAGTCCTCTTGCCAGCCGCCCTCCCTGCCGCCACCCACCATCACCAGGACGATACGATTAGTATGAGAAACCTGTTACTTGAAGAAAAAAGGGGGCCAAAGGGGAGGTCAGCCATATCCATCTCGCTTCCTGTTTTTGTCAGTAAAGCTTTATTGGCGCATAGCCATGCCCATTTATTTACGTATTTATGGCTGCTTCAGGGCTACAACACCAGAGCTGAGAAATTTCAAAACAGACCACATGGCCCACAGGGCAAATAATATTTGCCATCTGGCCCTTACAGAAAAACAGTTGCTAACCCCTGGTCCAAGACCTTCGCAAGAATGTTCATTTTCTGTGTGGTTTGGGTTCATCCCTGTTTGCCTCTGTTAATGAGTGTGGTTGACAGCTGAGTGCATTTTTGTGTCATCATTTATTTACGGGTAAGATCCCTTCTCCTCTCTCTGCCTTGATTTTTCCGACCCATGAAATGGGGACGACACTAGCATCTATCTCAGGGGGTTGTTGAGGAAGGTATGAGCTGATGCGCATAAAACACTTAGCCCAGGGCTGGGGCAGAGCTGAGCTCTGGGGAACTTGAGCAGCTCCATGCAGAGCTCTTAGTGGTGATGCACCAAGGCCTGTTGGGGCCCACGTTATGGGGCGGGGGTGATGCAGCCTGCAGACCAGAATGCTTACCCGCTGGAACCTAGTTGGCCTCTTTGGGGTTCAAGGCCTTGGCTTCGGTACTGAGGACAAACTGGCTGAGCTAACCTTCCAGAGAGTCGAGAGACAGGCAGAACAGGACCCCAGAGGTGGCCGGCTGACTGTGGCAGCAGAGCCCCGAGGTGACCACACCTGAAGATGTGGTCCAGGCCTGGCCTCACAGTACGAAACAGGTTAGAGGAGCGTCACTTGGAAATCTGAAGAGGGACGTTAAGATTACATGGGCCAGCCTTCTCACTTTGTGGGATGGGGGCCGGGGGACACCTTGGCTGGGCCAGAGCCAGGAGTCTAGGGCACCTGGCTCGCTGACTACTGTTCTTCGTAGCCCGCTGTCTCAGCGTGGGCTGAGGTTTCTCCCCAACATGACAGTTTTGTCACGGGGCAGAGGAGAGACAAGCCAGTAAGGGGACCTTGGCTTCCGGAGCGTGGCTCGGCCATGGGATAACCGGTGAGGATGCCCATGCACCGTGTGGGCCCAGAAACAAGCCTCAGGGAAGGAGGAGAGAGGAAAAAACAAAACAAAACAAAACAAAACAAAACAGCCATTACTGTAAGCAGCCAGTAGCCCAACCTTCTCCCCGCCTGAGCTGGATCCTCACCTCTCCTCCCAGAGACCCTTGCTTGGGAGGCTTCCTCCCTGCACTTCAGGCGGAGAGGCTATGAGGACATGATGGATTGGGCCAACTCGGGAGACTTGCCCAGAGGTTCCCACCAAAGGTGTGAAGACAGATGGAGGGTCTGACAGGGGCAGAGGGGACCAGGAGGTGAACAGCTGCCGGCAGGGAGAGGGGGCTGCGCACAGGGAGCACAGGAGGGCCGGCTGTGTGTGCTTCTGTCCGTGTGAACTGCCGGGCTTCAGCTTGGATCACTTCTGGAGGAAGGGGGCAGCAAGTGGGTGTTTCTGGGTCTGTACAAAAGTTCCTGGTATTTGTGAGTCCTGGGACGCCCCCTCCTCCCTCTGAGCAGGCCAACTGCACGTCTTGGGCACATCTCCGTGGTCTCGGGAGGGGTGGGGGGTGGCGCTCTCCACCAGGACGGATCCCCTCCCCTGGGTCCTGTCCCCCCAACAGCAGGGCGGTTGTCTGGAGCTCGCATGGGCTCAAGAGGGATGGGGTGGGCTCCGTCTGGGATGGGGCTTCCCCTCCCCCCAGACTGCAGGTCCCCACCACTGCCACCCAGATAGCCTTGGCCCTTGTTCTTACAAAAGCCCAAGGGGATTCTGTTCGGGGATGACATTGGGGCTCTGCTGAGCACCTGCTCATCACACTGGCCAGTTTGGTGCTGCCTGCAGTGGTGCCCCCTCCCGGGGCCAGACCCGGGTCCTTGTCTCAGACCCAGCCTGGGAAGTGGGGGCTGTCAAGCCTCAGAAATTCCACGGAGAGACTGCCCAGCAGAATCCCATGGAAAAGCCATTTATTCAGCTCTGCCCTGGACCCTGGCTCTCACAGAACAAATAGTTACGTAGTGCCTGCTATGTGCCAGGCACTGTTCTAGGCCCTGGGGAGAAATCAGTGAACGTAAGGGATGGAGACCCCCTGCCCTAGGGGAGCCAGCAGTTTAACGGGACAGACAGACAATACATAATAATTAACAGCAAGTTCACGGAATGTGTCTGATACCGCTTTGACAAGGACAGCTAAACTTTCGAGCCCCTGTGACTCGGACCCTGTTCTGAGTGTTTCCTATACCCTCACTACTTGGGGCGGCAAAGCCAGGATTCAGCCCTCCTCTCTGGAGCCTAGAATGGTAACTGCCCTCCTGCCTCAGAAATGGGCACACTTACCCTCTGTTTTGGAGATTGGCAGCAAGAAGAAATCCTCTCCCCCTTCAGCTCGGAGGAGGGGAAAGTTCATTCAACCCATGTCTTGGATGAGAAGACTGAGGCCAGGGCCTCAGGTCAGGGGCCACTGGGCAGAGTTGAGTCACATGGGCCGAAAAGCCTCTGAGAGGTTCAGACACCAATGAGGCTTGGTTCCCTCGTAGCCCCGCCCCTCAACCACCTGCCAAGCCCAGCTTTACAAGATCAGGGACTCAGCGCTCAGCACACGGACGTCCCCAGCTTTGTGCCTGGGGTCCTTCTGAAGAGGTACAAGGAAAACCAACACAGTTGACCCTTGAACAACATAGGGATTAGGGATGCCCCACGTCCCCACACCATTGAAAATCCACATGTAAGTTTTGACTCCCCCCAAACCTTTACTAATAACCTGCTCTTGCCCTGAAGCCTTACTGAGAATGTAAAGTGCATCAAGACCTATTTTGTAGGTTCTATTTCTTCTATACCGTGTTCTTACAAGAAAGTGAGCTAGAGATGTTACTAAGAAAAGTATAAGGAAGAGAAAATACATTTGCAGTGCTGTGCTGTATTTACTGAAATACAGCACCTAGGACAGCACCTGGCACATAGTAGGCACCCCAAAACTCTTCCTTATGTGAGAGCCGGGGTCCAGGGCAGAGTGTATTCAGTGCACCCACGCAGTTCAAGCCCATGTTGTTCAGGGGTCAGTGTACTGCCCATGAGACATCAGGAACTAGGATTCGCAGCCCCCCTAGGCTGAGGTCCTTGGAAACAACTCTTAGAAAACAACTCAGGACAACTTAGGGCAAGAGGAACCTTTTGTGGTGTGAACGTGAATGACAGCGAGCAATCTGATGCCTGCTACGGCAGGGCACGCTGGTAGGGGAGTGGGCAGGGATACAAAGGGGACACCTATGTATTGGTCCCTTAGGATACCTGCCCTTGGGAATTCCCCAGTCTGATGGGGGAGACACGGCGCCTGCCTTGAGGGGCTCCTGGTCTGAGAGAGGAAGGACTCCCCTCCCGTCCTCAGGAGCTCACAGTCAGAAGTGGAAAAAACTCTGTCCTCAGATGCCCTAGGGCGATGGTAGAAGCCAATGCTGTCCTGGAGAGCTCCCAGTTTGAGGGGACACAGGCTCAGAAAGTCATTCACGGCAGCTCACCATCCAGAGTCCCGAAGAAAGAACCAGGAGCGCAGTTCTGTCCTTTGGCTGAAGGCTACGGGCAGGGTGCCCTGTGCTGGGGGCTTCTTTGGGGTCCTTGTGGGTGTGTCCCCAGGGCGAGAGGACCCACCCTTGGCTTGAGCTTCCTTCTCCCCCTGTCTTTTTAGATGCAGATTCTGTCAGAGTTGGAAGTGGAAACTGAGGGCCAGACAGGGGGAAAAATTTGCTCCAAATCCTCGTCGGGTTAGCGGCAGGGCTGGGACCAGCCCCCAGAGCCCCAGACCCCCAGCCAAGGGCCCCTGCCACTGCTTCCCAGAAAGGGGGCATTTCTTTCTTGCCACCGCAGCTCATTTTGCTCCTTCATAAGGCCCCACATTCATCGTGTCCTTGCTTCTCTCTGGAGCTTAACGGGAAGGAACCTGTAAAAGGGATTTACATATTTACCATTTCCCCCACACTGAACTAATGAAACGCACCGTAAGTGTGTGGTTCATCACACGGCCGCGATCACCATGCAAGGTTTTTTGTCCTTTTGGGCTCGTTGATGTTCTTTTCTCCTTTCCCTCTTTTGCCCGGAATAATTACAGCGACAGCTAATGTGGAGTAGACGTTCCTGGAGGGCCGGCTCCGATGGAGCCAAATGTTGTAGCCACTTTCACTCACAGAGCCTTGGCCATATCCTGTGATCTCCAAATTACAGATGAGGAAACCGACTTGTCCAGGGTCATCCATCCATCCATCCATCCATCCATGTACCTACCGTGTGCCAGGCTCTGTGGTAGGTTCTGGAAAGTGGCAGGGCTGGGATTGGACCGGTCTGCGTCCAGAGTCCACTGTGCTTGCTGTTCTGTTGTATCTGCCGCCCCACGCCACCCCCCAAGGTTTGTCCTGCACCCCATCTGGTGAAGCTGAGGTTTGCACCCACGGGGCATAGTCAGGTTCAGAGTCCGAATCAACAAATGCTAAGCTTTCCCTTCCTCCGAAAACCCGCAGGAATAAAGCTCAAGGCTTTATTTTAATTTCTTCATGAAAGGGGTCTCCTGAATGGCTCACCATAGCAGATCCCCCTCCTGGCCTCCTTCGAGGGCCCCAGGGCAGCTAGTCCAGCCAGGGGAGATGCTCCATCAGCTGAATACCTACAGAGTGCCAGATCCCACGTAAGCGCTTTGGCTCTATGAAGTCATTCGAGCTCTGAGGAAACCCTCCGCCTGAGGAAACGGGCTCAGAGAGGTTCAGCAACTTCCTGAAGGCCACAGAGCAGCTGAGCGGCAGAGCCGGGACCCTGACACAGCTCTACCGAACCCACGCACCGCGCCTTGCGATGACCCTCAGCAGGATACTTCCGCTGGCTCTAGGGAACCGAGCTGTGCCCCTCATGCGGTGGGCCCTGGAAACTCCCCGTGCTTCTTTCTCCTCTCACTTCCTCCTTGTGTTTTTTTCTCTTTATTGGCGACACTGCGTTTATAATAAGCATTTAAAATGAGTCTTGCTGGACCAGGGATGAGGAAGGAGGAGGGAGTGGGAGATTTGTAGGCAGGAAGACGGGGAGGGGGATGGTGGGGTGTTAAATAGCCCAGAATTTTTTAAAAACTGATGCAAATCACTGGTAGGAGAGAAAATTATGTGCAATTACGTCCCGATATTGGAAGGTTTTGCCTAGCCCAGGCAACAAGATCTCATTAACAAGCAGAAAATAAGATTGAAATGGTGTGTAAAAGAGCTGAAAAATGAATTTGAATGCTGCGTTTGTCCACAATTACCCCCTCCTTCACACGTATTTTATTGCAATTTTTTTATTATTCTTAATCTCTCCATTCCTCAAAGCAGATTGGGGACATCCTGGCATTACCAGGGCATCGGGAGGAGGTGTGGAGGATTTCCTGCTCCCCTGAAAGGAGACCCTTCTCTCGCACATTTTCCAAGGTTGGGTTTTGGAGGGATCAGGATTCATTTCTCCGGCTTAGTGGGTTGTAGGAACACGGGGCTTTAACCCCAGCCCCCAGCCGAGTGAGCGCGCCTCTGTGCCCCGCCCAGCCCTTCTTCTCCTCCCTTCTGGGCGCCTCTTCTGCCTCCAGCTTCCTTCCCTGTGCCTTCTCAGGATCTCTTCCAGGCTTGCCCCCTCCCTGAGGGTCTCTCCCGCAAGTCCCCCGAGTAGGAGGAAGGGGGGTGGGCAAGAGAAACTGCAAGGCTCATTGCCAACAAGCAGCTCTGGGGTGGAGTTCTGGTTCAGCCATTTAGTGAGTTGCTGTGTGGCCTTGGAGTGGCTTGCTTAACCTCTCTGGGCTTCATTTTTCTCATCTGAGAACAGGAGTGATAATCTCTACCTCTCAGGTGGTGCTGAGGATGAAGGGAGAATTTGAGTAAAGTGCCTGGTACATAGTAGGTGCTTAATAAATTCGAATCCATTCTCCATCCGCCCACCACCCTCCCCGCATCTGTGCCTTGGCCTCCAACTCTGCCTTACTCCCTTCCATCTCTTTCCCCCTTCCCTTCCCTCCTCTCCCTCCTACCCTCCCTTCCGTTGGTTGGAAAATGCCTGAGTTGGTTTCTAGTCCAGGACAGTGTAGTATGTCCCCCTGACCCCAGTCCTGGGAAGAGAGGATGCTGGGTGTGGAAAGCACCCTTCTCTGCAGAAAACACGGGGAAAGCTTATCTCTGCTCTCCCGCCTCGGGTCCCTGGAAAGGATGAGCAAGGAAGGAGGGAGTGACTGGCTCAGGTTGGACGGATATGGCTCTGACCCTCAGTGGCTTTCCCCAGGATTAGGGAAGAGCTGAGTCACCCCGTCCAACCCATGTACCCATTTCTCACCGTGACCAATGGTGATGGGGTCAGGGGTCAGCTGGTGGGAAGGGCGACAGTCTATGGCCAGAGTTTCTTGGCCCTGAAGCCAGATGCCATTTGGCAGCATCTGCCCTCCCCAACCATACCCAGTGCTAGCCCAGCTTCAAGATACCCCTCTGCCACAAGCCACATCTGCCACCCTCTCATAAGAGCCCTGATGGGGGTGCCAGGTGGGGGTGGTGAGTCGTGTCCACTCAGCTCATCGGGTGACCCCACACCCCAAGTGCCCATTCCCCTTGACTCCTGCCAGGCCAGCCCTGGGACAGGGATGAGCCACAAGGCTCAGAGAATCGGCAGTGGGGCCCTGGGCATCCTCGAGCCCTGCCAGCCCCTAGAGGGACAGACCCTGCCAAGATCCTGCTCTCACATCCAGCTTTGCCTTTGTCCACAGTTAACCCTCCTCAGTGGGAAAAGCTGAGTTATTTCCCTCCCGGCAGCTCCTCGCCAAACAAAACCACCTGCTCACGTCAATCAGAGGCTCAGTTCCAGCCCACAGGGAGAGGCCCGGACAGAGCCTCATCTCCGGTGAAAACAGACCCCTGTTTATTTCTCTGCCTTTCTCACTCCTTTTTCCTGGGTGGAGGGGATAGGAGCGGGGGAGGCGAGCCTGGGATCAGGAACTTTCCAGACTGCGATTGAGGGAGGCAGGTTGTGCCTATGTGCAGGAACTGCCAGGAACTGGGGGGCCGGGTTTATTGCTTCTGCTTGAATTTAGAGTCTTTTTATCGTCGAGGGAGAAGTAGGAGGGTCACCCTGGCCCTTTCTCCTTCCTTAGAGGACCGGGTGGGATTCTGGAAAGATAGCATCTTAAGTCCACATCTCTGAGTCTGGACAAGAGATGTGGGTCGAGGGCTGCCCTCAGTCAGGGCTGCTCTGGGCCCCTCTTTTGCCCACCACCCAAACAGGTGCAGCAATCCGATCTTCGCACCTTGAGAAGCTATGGGTGCAGGCTTCCCACAGGCAGGATAAGGCCTGGCGTGAGCAAGTGGGGAAGGGGAGCCTGGATGGCAGGGACCACACTCTTCAGGGGGACCACAGGCGAGGCAGCAGCACCCGGTGGCTATTGATTCATTTTGGCACAGCACAGAACCCAGTGGCTGGCACATGGTAGGCCTCTAGCCACCAGTGGTGAGCCCCCGGGCCTCTGCAACTTGATCACACGCAGCCATGCTCTGTTCCCAAAAGGTTTTTGAGGCAGCTGATCGTTCAGTTTGTACTTGAATGTCATTACCTACAATTCCCTTCAAGTTCATTTCCCTGGCTCCTGTTATTAATGCAGCCTATAGGGAGGCTCAAAAAAGAAATGGACATGGCTGTTTCTCTCTAACCAAGTATATTTCAGGGGAGACAATATTTAGGGAAGGGGTAGGGGGCTGGTGCGGGCAGGACAGCAGCAAATCATAGGGCAACTACTAAACCAGTGTCTAGTGCAGATGCATCATGAGCAAGTGGAATGATCATACAGCCTGGGGTTCAGATACCAGCTTCTCTACTTACTTGCTGTGCGACCACAGGCAAGTTACACGAGCTCTCTGAGCCTCGGTTTCCTCAGCTGTAGGATGAGGCCGATACTACTCACCTTGCAAGATTATGAGCAATAATGAGACCTTGTTCATGGGAAACACCTAGTACCATGCGGGGCAAATAGTAAGAACTTACTAAGTGACAGTTTTCTCCTCTCTGCTTCTCCCTGCCCCGATTAGAAACTGAATGAGCGATGTCCATCCTCAAGCAGAGGGCCATTTCCTTTCTGGGACTGGAGGTCTGGCTTGGCCAATTTCCAATCAGAACTTCGGGAGATCTGAGCTCCCTGCTGGCTTTGCTTCTCACTCACTGTGTGACCTTGGTAGATGCCACCCCTCTGGGCCTCAGTTTCCCCATCTGTGCAATGAAAAAGATGGACCAGTTGCTAGTAAGGAACCTTCTTGCTCAGAGTCTGTGATTTCTGTGGGTTCTTTGTACGAGCACGTGAGCCACAGCCTGTAGATCCGTGGACAGGGGCTGGCTCTCCTCTGTGTCCCACATCTCTCCTCCTCACTTTCATGGGGACCCAGCCTGGGCCTTCCGGGCTTCCCAGCAGGCCGGGGCTTTAGCCTCCTAGAGCTGCCTGGTTTGGTGGGAAAGAATGCGGATAGCGGATTTGCCCTTCTTTCTGATTAGCATGGGGACTTGGAATGAGACAGTCCCAGCAGATAGAGGGGAAGAAAATGAGGGAGATTAGCAATTAATACAGCGGGCAGACGCACTGAGCAGCTCAAGGCCAGTCCCTGGGGTCCCCAGCAGGAGGGAGGCCACCAGGACGGCCAGCGACCGGACCTGGGAGGCCGGGCAGTACCCTAGCTAGGACAGGCAAGGGGACTGGGAAGGTCCCCAAGGGGTCACGCTCTCCCCTGCCCCGAGGACGTTGTGCCTGCCGGGACTCCTTCTGTGTCTCTCTGCTGAGACTCCTCCTCCACCACCCTGTCATCTTGAAACCACTCCCGCTTATTCCTTAAGACTTGGCCACCTTCCGGGACGCCTTTGCTCACCCCCTCCTGGTGGGTTAGTTGTGATTTGCCTGTGCATTTATCACATTTTATCGGTGTATTAAAAGTGCTTGTATTACTAGACAAATAATTGTATAAAAAGAACTGCTCTCTTTTCCGGGGCACTTACTGCAGGCCAGATGCTGTGCTAAGCCCCTCACATGGATCAGCTCATTTAATCTTTGCACCATCTCCTTTGGAAGGGGAGGGCTTCACAAATGGGGGGACAGAGGAACCAAGCAGTTTAAATCATTTACCTGAGATAAACCGCTAACAAGTGGCAGGCCCTGGACTTGAACCCAGCCTGCCTGGCCCCAGAGACCATGCTCTCACCTGGCACATGTCATGAGAATGGTCTGTTTCCCACTTGCCGGTGAGATTTTTGATCTCCACTATTCCCAGAGCCCCAAGAGGCAAGAGAGCAGGGGTGTCAAGACATGCGTTCTAGGGTCCCTGCGCCTGGTCCCAGTCTCTAACACTGTCACTTCCTACCTGCATGATTCCAAAGAGGTTCTGCTCTGCCTCAGTTTCCCCCACCATCAAGCAAGGCTAGCAGTAGTTCCCATCTCATAGAGTAGTCTGAGGAATGAGCCCGTTGTGATATGCAAAGCGTGTTGGCATCTGGCACACTTCAGGGTAGCTATTTGCAGATGGGGGCTCCAAGGCCACACAATGAGTTGGGGCAGGGCCAGGCCCCAGACCTCCTGTTGCAGAATTAATGTTCCCCTGGTGCCCTGGAGTTCCCCTGTTCCTTCCTGCTTCCTTGTCTAGGCATCTGCCCTGCCCCAACCTCAGCCCCAGGGCTCCCCTCTCTGCGGACCCTTCCCACAGCCCCTCCTCTCTCCTGGCCCTCTCCCCAGCTGTGAACTTTTCTCCAACACCTTTGGGAGTGGGGACAGGTGTTCTGAGCCACCCCTAGGAGTTAGGCTGCAGGATAATGGCTGATGGGGAGGAAACTGGCAGAGGACGTTCCCCCCGCCTGGGGCTCCTGGGAGCATCTGAGATCTCCACCAGTGTCCCCTAAGGCACTGCTGGTGACCTTTGGAAGGTCAGGCCTGAGTGCCACCGCCCCTCCTGTATGGCCTTGGCCAGTCACTTCCACTCAGCACCTGTTCCCCTGTGAGTGATGAAGGCCAGCACTTTCTTTAGAGGGAGGACAGACTCCCTGGCGCCAGCCCAGCCAGACATGTCCCCCACTTTCCTTCTCCAGCCAGTCTTGCCTCCATGTCCCATGGTTCAGCCCAGAATTTTCTCTTGGTGCCACCTGATGGGAAATGAACCTGGGGTTTCTTCTGGGCACTTCCCTCTGCTTCCCATTTCTCTGCTGACCGCACTCCTCTTTCCAGCACCCCAGTGCTCCCCACCCCTTGTCCCTCACCCCACTTGCACCCAGGCGGCTCTCAGACCCCTTTCCTTCCTTCTCCCATCTCTCCGCAAATCCAGTCCTGCTTCCCATTCTCTTTCTCCTAATCTCTTATTCTTCTCCACTCCTTCTCTCATTTCCCTATGTCTCCAGCCCCCGCCCCTCCCACCCCCCATTTCTCCTTTCCCAATCTGCCCGCTCTGAGACCTCACGCGCTCACGACCCTGGATGGGGAAGCGGGTTGGGGGAGAGAGGCTCCGGGCAGGGGCTGGGCGCAGTTCCGGGCCGGGGGAGGCGGGGCTGGGTCCGGGCCGTGGGGGGACAGAGGGGCGCGGGATCGGCCGGATCCGCGCGCCCACCCCTCCCCTCCCCGCGCTCCGCCGCCGCCGCCGCCGCCGCCGCCGCCGCGCCTTTGATCCATGGCCTGAGGCCGCCTGACAGTGGAAAATGCGGGGAGACAAAACCACTCAGTCAAAGTGATTCCCAACAACTGTCTCCCCGAGATAAGGACGAGCTCGGGCTCGGTGGCCTGCTTAATTCCTGCTGCCCGGGCCCGGGACTGGGGAGCAGCGCGAGCCCGGCCGCCCCCGGAACGCGCGCCGCCTGGCCCGGCCGTCCACCCAGGAGCGCGCGGTGGCCCAGGGGCCGGGCGGCGACGGTGGGCGAGCCAGCGGCCGGCGCTCCGGAGACTCGCTTCCTCGGCGGGGCCAGGGCTCCTCCCCCACTCCCCATGCATTCATTCTGCCCCCTTGCACCAATGCACTTGGCCCTCCCTCGCCTAGAACATGCTCGCCCTCCCTCTCTTCACTTACCCAAGACCCATTCATCTCTCTGGTCTCAGCCCAGAGGCCACTTCCTGCAGGAAGCCTTCCCGACCCTCCAGTCTGGGCGGCCACACCCCCTCCCAGGGTAGCAGTTTTGGCTCTGAATTCTAACTTTCTGGATACTGCTCTCTGCCCCTAAAGCCAGGACCAGGTTCTGCTGGTGGCCCATGTCTCCACCACAAAACCTAGCACACAATAGGGATCCAATAAACAGCTGTGGGCATGGATGGACACCCTGAGCGTTCGTTCTTTGCCCAACTCCATGGCCCCTGCATTGGACGACCTCCCTTCCGGTTGGTTCTGCAAGAGACAAGGAAGCAAACCAGGAGCCAAAAGCCTCCAGAGAAAAGGGGATGCCCCAGACAAGGAGAGGATGGGGGTAGAGGGATATCTGTGACCGCCCCCAGAGTCCCCTTACAAGGGACACCCCTTCCTCAGGTCTGACCTGACTGGGCTGGACAGGGATGACCTGGAGGGGTCCAGCTGTGCTTCCAACCAGCTCCCTTGGCAGGCTGCGGTCTGACTTGGAGGTTCGGGAGGTCAGATTTTGTAAAGTAAGCCAAAAGGGAACCTGCATCATTCTACCAGAAACCTCCACAGAGCTGTCTTTTGGGGGCAGAGAGAGCCAGCGCGCGTTCCCATTGGTGGCAGGGGGTGGAGGTCATGGGGCAGGGGTAGAATTCAGCTCAGGGCGTCCGCATCCAAGCCGGCATGGAAGGGTTGGCCTTGTAAAGCACTGAGCGTCCCGATTCGGTGGGGGGGAGGGGGCAGCAGCAGAATCTGGTGTCGGGGATTCAGTAGAGACTGTGGTTCCTAAGCCTGTGCATCAGAATGATCTGGAATGCCTGTTAAAAATCTAAATCCCAGACTCCACCCTGATTGGCTGATGCCATAGGTCTGCATGGGAACCAGGAGAATCTATATTTTAAAAGAAGACACCAACTGAGGCAGCCTGGATTATCAAAGCACTGGATTAGCAACCTTTCACCTTGTCAGCCTCCCAGGAGCACCTTGACCTCCCCTTTCTTTAGGAAATGACCTCAGAGTAGGGTCTGTTTGAACTGAACGGAGATCTCTTCTTCAGCAATGTCCAAGGCCGAAGGCATCCCAGAAATAGTTAACCCAGTGCTTCCTCTTACTAAGAAAGATAACCACAATGGCCCTGCACGCTTTTCACTGCCTAGAAGGACTCAGGGATTCTTTTCCGAGGGCACGAGTGGGCGTGGCCATGGCTGGAAGGACAGCCTTTACCTTCAGCTGTGCCTCTGCTCCAAGTGCCATGGGCAATCCCCACTTTGACGCAAAGCCCTGGGAAATCTGGAGCATGGAGCAGAGCCGGGTGGGATGTGTGAGGAAGACACACCCCTGGCCAGCTCCTGTTCCTCCATCCTGCTGGTCTCTTGGGGACCCGCAGAGAGTATGAGGGCTCAGCATGCATCCCTCTCTCCAGACAGTGGGTCTGACCTTTGGGGTCGGAAGATGAAGGTCCTGCGAGGGCCCCTGCCAAGCATCTTATACAAAAGGGCACATCCAGGCTGAAATTGAGACGTGATGCCCAGGGCCGAAGTCCCTGAGCCTCCCGCAGGGCCTGCCTTCCCTTCCCCACCACAGATAATGCCCCCACTACCCTGCTCCCCTAACTCCCCAGGCCCCCTGGGTGCTGACCTCAACCCCAGCTGATACCATGCTCCCTCTCTAGGGAGGAAGCAGCTGTCCCAACTGCGGTCCCGCCCTGCTTTGGCCCCCGAAGGGGCAGGAGCAGGGTGGCTCTTTCAGCACCGATATTGTCCGTAATAATGGCAATGTCATCATCAATTTGTTTAGAGCATGGGGGTCCATGAGGCACTTTTGCGCCGTTCTGTGATTTGATCTTCGCTGAGTCCTGAGGCTCTGGAATCGTCATGCCGGTTTTGCAGACTCAGAGAGGCAAAGCTCAAGATCAGCAGCAAGGGATAATGTCGGCATCCAAAACCCAGGTCTGCCGGATGGCAGAGATGAAACTCTCCTCCAGGCTGGGCTGCCAGCACAGGCAGAGGCTGGACTAGACCCTGGCTGCTCTGGGTCTGGTCTGGACTTCAAGGTTCCAGGGGATTCACGTGTGCAGGAAAGTTTGAGAAGCACTAGCTCAAGTGCCCTCCCCAACCGCCCAGCTCTCACAATCCCTGTGAGCTCCCTGCAGTGACTCAGTGAACCACCCTGGACAGCAGAGGGAGGAGAACAGGAGGGGCCTGGGAGGGAAGGCCCAGAGGAGAAGCAGGGGAGCAGGGGAGGTGGGCTGAGGGTTCCCCTGGCCCGGCAGTCCTGTGCTATGGCGACAGCCAGCTGGACCAGGGTGTGAGCCTGGCACCCCGGGCGTAGTGGGCTCAGGTTTGGTGCAAGGAGCTCCAGGTTGATTGGGGAGGTACCTCCTGCTGGAGGTATGCAGGAGTGATGGGCAGAGAGGCAGGGAGGTGCCCGTGACCGACTGACAGACCCATAGAGAGAAACGGTCTAAGATGCTGGTGTAGAGAACATCAGGGAAAGGGACCGGCTGGGGCACGGGGAGAGAGGGAGAGAGGTAGGGGGAGATAGAGTCTGGAGAAGCACATGAAGGGATAGAAACAGGAAGAGAGAGACACCCAGAGACTGTGAGAGACAGAAACGGGAGGAGAGAGAAGGAAAGAAGGAGAGACAGAGCAACTCGGAGAGGGGTACGCAGGCAGGGGCAGGGACAGGGGCAGGAAGACAGAGCAAACAAGGGAGGCCAGCGAGCAAGGCGTGATGAGGACTCAGGGACACAGCTGGAGGGACACAAACTTACAGAAGTGGGGTGGGGACAGGGATCTGAGACAGGAGGGGGCCCCCAAAGCTGGAGGGGGCGCACGGAGAGAGGGCTTGAGAGAGACACAGCGGACTCTGCAGCATGGACCCCAGCCCCACCACCTCCCAGCTGTGTCCCCTTGGCTCCCTCCGGCAGGAAGGCAACAGCAGAAAGGTGCCTTCATCCCCCCGAGTCCTGCTGCTCTGTTCTCCCTCCTCCCACCGACAGGCCAGGTATCCATGGCAGGGCCTTTTCCCAAACAAAGGGGGCTGCCCGGGCCTGAACCCCAGATGCCCTGCACCCAGCCCTGGCCTTCTGGGGGTGGTGGTGGTTGGTCTCAGAGCCCCGGGAGCCTGGGGTGAGAAGTCCTGCCCTTCTGATGAGTGTTTCCCTTTAGTTCCAGATACTCCTCCCCCCACAGATGCTCCCTGTGATTAATGTCCCTGCCCCCTAGGTCTGAGACCAGCCCCTCCTCCCCAAGCCAGGCTGGTGGCTATGTGGGCAGCACAGGGACTGAGCTTTCCAGAATCCTGTTCCTGGTTCCTCCCTCTTCCTGGACCTTCTCCAGCCACCAAGAGCAGAGAAAAGACCCCTCCTCAAAGCCACCCTCAGATGGGCCGGTTGACTCTGGCCGAGTTTTTATTCAAGTCTCCGTTTTCCCATCTGTGTGATGGCATTAATAACCCTGCTGCTGTGGTCAGGAGGAGGTGGTGTCTGCAAAGGGCCTGGAGCCCCTTGGGGCAAAGCCGGGAGACCTCTGGGCTCCGCGAGAAGGCCCCCACAGCCCTGGCGCCAGAGTCACTGATGGTGCACGTGGGGCACAGAATAACATTGGCTCTGACAGAGGTACAGGGAGGTGAACTTGGCATCATCAGATTGTGGGGGAGCGGGCATACAGGCTCCAGCAACTTGAAGGCTCTGTGCAGTGGCAGGGACGGCATCATGAATCACGGGGGTATGGCCAGGTAATTGGGGGACTGCCGTCAGGGTTGGGGACCCTGGTTGGAGATGGCGGCTGAGTTTGAATTGGCCAGAGGTGAACGGGAGAGCTTTTGATAATAATTCTCCAGCTGGGGGCAGTGGCTACCAGCTGTATGATCTTGAGCAAGTGACTTGACCTCTCTGTGCCTCAGCTTCCTGATCTATAAAACATGGGTGGCCGGGGTACCGATTTCCCAGGGTTGGAGTGAGGAGCAAAGGAGTTAGCACAGGCAAGGCTTGGAGCGAAAGCCGTGGAGAACTACTAGCCAGGATGCCGAGCGGCTATATCTGGAGGTGTGCTGGGCACAGGGTCACGGAGTTGGGCTGTAAAGGGAGCTGGGGCCCCGGGCTGGCATGGGGTGGAGCTGGGACTCCATTCCAGCTCCTTTCGCCACCTCGCCCAGCCCCCTTCCCTAATAACCCGTGGCATCGCCTTCGCAGCCTGCAGTACCCGTGAGAGGGCTGCTATCTCTTCCCGCATCTCTCCGGGGCCCGGGGACCAAAGGGAGACAACATCTCTCCGCAGCCGTCCCCAGCCTCTTGTTTGTTTGGTGCGTCGGAGCCGTGGGCACATTTTTGCTAATTTTGTGACTGCCTTTATCAAATGGGGATTCACGGGCGCTTTATCCTCGATAAGTGGATTAGTCGGTGAACTAAATAAGACGGTGTGGGACGCGGGGGCTGCTCTGGAGAAGATATTTGTTTCGTGAAGAATGGAGCCTGCGTTCCCTGCCCTGTGCAGGCAAAGCAGGCCGGGCAGCGAAGTAGCTGGAGGGCCCTCTGCACTCCTCCTCCTGGGGCACGGAGCCCAGACTGGGAACTCTCTATGAGGCGGACAGGAAGTGGGAGGGAGGCTGGGCCCCTGGAGGACAGGCCCCTGGGTCCCTCTGGGGAGGGGGTGGGGATGGAACCTTGGATTAAACCCAGCCACTGCAGTACACCTGGGCTCGTCTGAAGAGTATCAGGTGCCTGATACTCCTCCCTACCTCCCACCTCCCTACACCTTTCCCTTCCTTCCTCCCCTGTCCCCCTGGCCCTTCCACTTCCATTTTGTTTCTTTTCCTGGTCCCTCAAACACCTCCGGAGGCCTTTCGCTAAGTACTGTGAATCCAGACGTGGGTAAGACATGGTCCTTGCTTTTGCAGGCAGAAGCCCAGAAGCAAACCAGTATGATAGCAAGAGGCGACTTCGGTTGCACACCCGGGGCCTCTCAGCTTCTCTCCAAAGTACCCCTGCTGTTGGTTGAGTGTGTACTCTTGGGGCCGTGGGGACACAGACCTGTGACACAGACGTGCAGGCACCTTACGGCGTCTTTGCCATTGCGCCGCCATAGTTGTTGGTCCTAATAAGGTAATAAAGTAGCATCGTGTCAGGTTGACTCACCAGGAAGTCACGCCACGTTCAGCTGGTGACGTCGCATGGCGCGTGACGTTGCTCAGCGGCATGGGTGTCGGGCCCGGCCGGGGAGTTGGAGATGACGGGGCCGTGTGGGGTCTGGATGACTGAGAGCCTGATAGGATCACAGAAGCAGAGGGTGCAGAAGCAGGACCTGGGCCAGGGCAGCAGTGTGGAGGTCAAGGCCAGGAGGCGGCCTGCAGGGTGCCCGGATAGGGGCGATAGGGGTTGGGACAGAGATGTGGATTTCAGAGGTGAGTGTCTCTAAAAGACCCCCAGGTGGAATAATACGCTTGCGGAGAGAGGTGAGGAAGAGACTGGGAGGATGCATGTTCCAGCCGCTCTCCCACAGCTGGATGGGAACGGGAGGGGGTGGGGATCCAGATGTTTTCTTTTTCCCTCCCATTTTCAGTCCGAGCGGCCAGGAGCCCGAGCGCTCTGTGTTCTGTGCTGCAGCAAGACTCTGGCTGTGGGCGAGGGGGCGCGCAGAGACTCTAAGAAGGAAAGAAAAGGCTGAAGCAGAGCATCCGTGTCCCCAGCTGGTCCTTAGCAGCGTCTGTCCTCCCCAAGCTGCCTCCAGCTGAGTGTGATTTTGCTATTTATTTACATGTAATTATTGCTATGAGGTGCAGATATTAACGCTGTCAAGAGCAATTTGCTCTGACATTTTTCACTCGCTCAGTGCCCCCGCCACTCTCGATGGAGCCCAGGGCTCTCCCTGCTCGGGCCGCTGAGCGCTCGGTGGCCCGGCCGGGAACCACCCAGCCGGCAAGGAGGAGCGTCAGCGAGCTCACCGGGCTCCTCTGCAAACTCATTAAGCTTTGAAATTGAATTTGGTCCAGGAGAGGGCTGGCTGGGCCCTGCTCCACCCGGCCAAGGCTGGCTCCAGGCCTCCCTGCCCCGCCTTCCTCGGAGAACACTGGGCAGGGGCTGGCGGCTGAGGTTGGCAGAGGGCGGCTGGTGAAGACAGTGGAGGGTCGTTGTCAGAGAGGAGGGTGTGCACACAGCCCCGAGACAGCCACGGCGCAAGGGGAAGGGACATGGCAGCGGGAACCCTCTCAGTTCTGTTCCCTCCCTGGTCATCCTCCAGGAAAACCAGGCAGCTCTGACTCTGGAGGACATCACTGTGATTGATAGCTGTAGGCACCTAACAAAGAGGCTTTCCTATGGAGTCCGCCAAGCATCTTAGCCAGCCTGCAGGGGATGGCACCGTGGGGGTAGGAAGGGGGCTGGGCCGGCCCTGCAGTGGGTCCCTTAGGTAGATGCTAGAGGGAGAATCATCTTCAGAATTATACCTCCTGAGCTCAGATCCCAGCCCCATCACTTATTCATTGTGTAGCCTGGGGCTTCCCCGAGCCTCAGTTTCCTGACCTGTAACACGGAACAGCCAATACCCATATTTCCTGGAACCTAAGACAGTCTGATGCTGGCCCATCCTTGATCTTCTCGGAAGGTGTCGAGAGGAGCTTCACACCCAGCCCCGTTGTCACTGCTGCCTAACACGGATGCTACCTGGCTGCTAGGACAGCCCCAGCAAGGCGTTCCGGGTGGTAAAATGCATTCCAATTTCAGCAAAATGAAAACACCCATCCTCCTGACTGCAGGTGTAAGGGGTGAATCGCAGTGCTGCCTGCCCATAGTAGGTGCTTGGCACACAGTAGGTGCTTAATAATGGAAGCTGACGATCAGTTTTCCTTCTGAGCCTCTCCATACCCAGGGGCAGGGGGGCGGGGAGGGCATTTGTTCATTCTGCTCAAGGGACTTGGCTCCTGGGAGAGGGGGAGCGGGCCCTGAGCTATCATGGCTGGGAGTCCTTAACGCATTGTGATATGTGCCAGCTTGTTTGCCCAGGTACTAACGAGGCCTCCCTGTCACCACTCACTCCCTGCCACGGCCAATCTGCGTCCTCGTCTCTGGCAATTACCAAGGGGGAGCACCCCCCACGCCAGGGGGGCGAGATCCTGGGCCTTCCCCACCTCCTCCTTTCCCAACCTGTGCCCGGAGTCCAGGAGGCCCCCCCCCCACGGCCCCCGTCTCAGCCCTCCCACCCCCCCTCCCCTCAGCTCAGCCAATTAGGCCCCTGACACCTGGAGCCACTGACAAACTGTTTCTGTCACTTGCTCTCTGTCTTTCATTAGGGCCGCGGAGGAGGGGGAGCAGGAGGGGAGGGGGAGGAGATGGAATCTTTCATGCTTAGTAAGGCCAGATACATTAATTACAAAACGGCCATTTGCCGCGTGAAAGTGTGCTAATTAAATTTATGCAATCATTATCTTTAAATAGTCATATCTTTCCCAGCGATCGGCCCCTTCCTTCTGCAGCCCCGCCACTGCCGCCGCCGCCGCTCACAGCAGTCGCTCTAATCCCCCTCCACCATTATCGTGCCATCAGAGATGGTCCCCAAATCCCACCGTACCCCACTAGCTCCAGCCCCTGCCAGGAGCCAGGAGTCCTTGGACTCATCCTGGCATGGACACCTGACCCAGGCACCACCCAGGGAGTGGACGCCAAAGCCAGCCCCCCTCCAGTGCTTCCAGATATTTCCAGATTTTGGAGATTGACATCTCATAGAGCAAACATTGGAAATGTGTGTGTGTGTGTGTGTGTGTCTGTGTGTGTGTGTGTGTGTGTGTGAGAGAGAGAGAGAGAGAGAGAGAGAGAGAAAGAGAAAGTCTTTAACTTCTTAGACAATGAGTGGGAGTCATTCTGTCCATCCCCCCCCCTTCTAGTCTTTAGCTAAGCCTCAAGGACCCCCAGGGTGGGGAGGAGGCTCTGAAATCCATGGAGTTGAGGGACCATCTGAATGTGCCACAAGACCCCTCCATTTTTTCTTTTCATTCATGCAAGTCTATGCCAGGCCCTGCGCTGGGGATGACAGATAAATTCATTCATTCATTCATTCACTCACTCAACCAGTATCAGTTGGACACCTGCTATGTGCCAGGCACTGGGAATAGGATAGACCTCCTGGGTCAGGGTCAGGATCAGGGTCAATGGGTAGGGCCACAGTAAGGCTGATAGCATCCTCTGGGTGAGGCCCAAGCCCAAGACTTCCCACTGTTTTCCAGCTTAGCCTTCCTGCATCTTCCTCCACACTCTGGGAGTTCTTAACAGAGCCTAGGCTGAAGCCTTTCTCTGCAGAGATTCCCCTCCCTGCCTCCCTCTGCAATCAAACAGAGCCTGCCTGTCTCCTGAGTCTTTTCGGGTCAGCTATGTTGGACTCTTACATGGAAGGGAGAGTTAACCCAAAGGAGTTTGGGGCTAGGGAGCAATATTCCCACATGTGATACTCCCACGTGCACCCACACCGTATACACACGCACACACGCACATGCACACACGCACGGACTTAAGAATGAGAGCTGTCTATGGTAAACGAAGACCACCGTCAGGTGCAGAACAAGAGTATTGGACTAGAAGTCAGAGGTCGAGGGTTCTTGCCCCACTGAGACCACTCATTCCCTAGGTGACTCTGGGTGAGCCCCTAAGCCTGTCCCTCATCTGGAAAGGTTTGAGGCTTGAAGGGAAGTGCTTTGGAAACTGTAAGGTGCTGTGCTGGGCAAGAGAATGGCAGTAGCCAGGCTTAGAAAAGCATTCACGGAAGGCTGGTGGTGACGCAGGAGAGGGGCTGGGGTCTGGGGGTGGGTGGACGGGGGCAGGCAAGCTTGCTGGCCAGGCGGGGCACCAGCTCTCCTGGTTGAGGTGTGGACGGTGGAGGGAGGGTGAGGGCCATAAGCAGAGAGATGGAAGGCGAAGGGGGGCGGGGACGGGGAGACCTGCAGGAAATCTTGTTTGGAAGCTCAAAGTCAGCACCCGAAGCCCATTACCGCTGTCCACAGGGGGCAGGGAGAGGGGAGGGGGCCCGATCCTCTTAGCAAGCCGGGAGCAGGAGAGAGGGGGAATGGGGCGGGTGCTTGGCTGCCTGGGTGGGTGATTTCTCGCTTGCACTAATCCCAGTGTGGAGCTGGGGACAGGCGGTGGGACGGGCTGGAGGTGTGTTTGTGTGATGTGTGTCTGGGTGTCCGTTGGGGGCTGGAGCAGGGTGAACGGTGGCTCGTCGGCTTGCATCAGTGAGCTGACGATTGTGGAGTTGTGAGGTTGAGGTGTGTGTGAATGTGTGTGCGTGTTTGCCCGAGTGTGGGTCTGTGAGGCATGTGATGGGCTTTGGCCTAGCTGTGTGCATACACGCACTTTTTCGTGTGTTCGTGCTGGCGTGTCTGCATAATGCCGTGTGCAACCGGTGTGAGTGTCAGTGTGTTTTGTGTGCGCGCCCGTGTCTTCATCCGTGTGGATGAGGACTTGCGGTCGTTATTATGCGTGTGTAGCAAGAATAACAATGATTTGATTTGAAAGCAGTGTTTCACAAACTTGGCTGCACATTAGAATCACCTGGGGCAGCAGGCTGGGAACGCTCCTGATGCCCAGACCCTCGGACCAACTACTCAGCATCTACAGGGTGTGAGAGCCTGACATCTGCATTTGATTTATTTTTTAGATTTTATTTATCTATTTGAGAGAGAGAGAGAGAGAGAGAGAGCATGAGCTGGGAGAGGGGCAGAGGGAGAGGGAGAAGCAGACTCCCCGCTGAGCAGGGAGCCCGACTCTCAGGGCTTGATCCCAGGAGCCCGGGATCACGACCTGAGCCGAAGGCAGATGCTTAACCAACTGAGCCACCTAGGCGTCCCCCTGGCGTCGTCATTTTAAAAGACTTCCCCGGTTGATTCCAGTGGGCAGCCAAGGTGGGGAGGCAGTAACCGAGCAGACAGAGCCCAATGGGGCAGACACGACACCCCAGCCCTCAGCCTGCCCCCGTGAACTCGATCTGCACACAAGGAGGGACCCCAGGCCCTTGGGGACCAGGGCACGTGGTGAGCTAGGCTGCCCCCCAAACCTGCCCCCTCCCTCAGTTCTTGTGGAAGTCAGGAGAACAAGCTAGTGAGCTGGGGGCCCAGGGCTGGAGGCGGAGATGAAGGTGCTCAGTGAGCCACACCAGCAGGTCCTTCTGGAGCCCACCCCCAGGCGGAGGGCCCGAGGGAGTGGCAGTAAGCCCGGCGTGGTGTGCCATTAGTTTGTGGTGACTCTCCTGGAGTGGAAGTCACTGCCCCCTTTGGGCCTCAGTTTCTGCTGGAGACTTCGCAGATTGGCCATCAGGGCCCCGTGCCCTTCTGTGTGCGGGCAGGGCCTCTCCACTCAGAAAGCTCCCACTGCGCACCAGGCCCCTGGGGAAGAAGAGATGAGAAAGACACAGTCAGGACCGGGAGGAGTTCCTGGAGTCCGCCTTCCAGCAATGATTTCAAGCTCAGGCCAGGTGCCTTCTCATCCAGGTGAAAGTGGAGGGGGAGAGTGGGCCTGTGCTGAGAACAGACCGCGTGCCCGGCACTGCCTTAAGCATGCAAGGTGCATTTACTCAGTTATTTCTTAAAATGCCCGTGCAGGTAGCTACAATTCTTGCCGTGCCCGTTATACAGATGAGAAAGCTGAGGCACAGAAGGTTAAAGAAATTGTGGAGAGTCACAGCTCACCCGCGGCTGAGCCCGGATGCTAGTGCTGATACTCTGGCCCACGGCACCACAGGGAAGCCCCTGAGAGCACGGAACGGCTGAGTCCCTCTGGGGCCTCGGGATCCCCTCCGGCTGCGGAGGTGGGGCTCCCTGACCTGCCCATGGGTCCAGGTGGCCCTTGGCCTCCTTCCAGCCCTGGTCCCATCTCTGGGTCCCACTGTCCCGAACTCTCCAGGCGTGATCCCTGCCCCACCTTGTCTCCTCTCTGTTCCCCTGCGGCTCCCAAACACCCACCCCGCACCGTGCCACGGAGCCCCAGTGATGGCGACCCCCTTCTAATTGCAGCCTCACTCCCGAAGCGCGCTCGGTTATCACAGAGGGTGCAGATCCCACCGCTCAGCCTCCTCGGTCCCAGGCCCTGGGGCCAGCTCAGGAGCGGAGGGAATTAATTACATTTTTCCCATCCCCTTCTTTTAAAGGAGGGGAGCTCGCCACCACATCTCGGGGAGGGGGTGGCGAGCGGAGGATGTGGAAGGAGGGCTGGCACGGGGCTCCCGCAGCCCCCACCCCCCAAACCTGCAAGCCTCTCCCCAGCGGCGGAAGGGGGATGAGGCCGCCCCTTATTGATTTAGTCTGGTGGAGGCTGGGACTGATTTAGAGCAGAGGGAGAGGAAGGGACTGGGGGCGGGCGGGGGCCGCGGCGGGTGGGGGCCGAGGAAGGGATGGCTGTCACTCAGCCTGATGGACAGCCCGGAGATTTGCCTTCAGATAAAACCTTACAGATGTGGAGGTCGGTATTGATTTTGAGTTAGTAACGGTAACGTACCAAGAAGTAATACATTAGCGAAAGCAAGGTCACCAGGAAAAAAGTAAAACCCACCGGGGGAGAGGCCTTAGCATTCTTGAGGGGGGTGAATTACCGCATCAGACTGGGACTTCCTCAAGTTCAAAAGTTTGCAGGCCCCAGACTTCGGCTGAGCCCCTAACCCTGGGCAAAGCTTCCTGCTTCTGCGGGCAAAGAGGGGCTCCCAGGGGCCCAGGGGCCAACCGGCAGCCGCGGAGGGCCACTTAGGTCCACAGCACTCCCCACCACAGAGTTGTCAAGGGCCTCTCTCCCCACAGTCTCTGGCACAGCCTGGTGAGAAGCAGCCCAGCTCCCGGTCAGGGAGACGCAGGTTCAAATCCCAACCCTGCCGCTTCCAGGCTGTGTGATCTCGGGTGTGCCTTTCCTCTTCTCTGAGCCTCAGTTTCCCCGTCTGCATAATCTAGGTAACAATAGCCTGTTTGCTCAAGGAGTCAATGCTCCCACGTCTCTTCAATTGGGTCCTGTCCCATTTGCTTGGAAACTGCTATGCCTGGAGACAGGGGGTTGGATGAAATGGCAGCCCTTTTGATCCACAGGCCACCAGGGACTCTGAGAGAGAGTAAGCAGCCTCCTCGCATCCCCATTCACACCTATCCCAGATGTGGATTTGATTTGATGTTCCAGGGCAAATCCCATTGAACAAATCCCATTACAGGAAAATCTCCCCAGGCCTGAGCTGATTCTGAGAACTCCCGAGCCACTGGGCACCACACAAGCCCCTTCTGACAAACTCTAGGAAGCCTTGCAGCTCTCAGGATTTTCACTCTCCACATTGACCTTCTTGCTATTTCTAAAACCTGCTGGGTGTGTTCCCACCCCAGGGCCTTTGCACTTGCTGACTCCTCTGCCCGCAAAGCTCTTCTGCTACATCCTCCCATAGCTGGCTTTTTTGGGTCTTGCTGGATATCACCTCTTCGGGAGCTCTTGCCTGACTACTGCGCTTGTCCCCTTCGTTTATCCTCTATAAACACTTCCCGGTATCAGAAACTATATTATGTATTTGTTGGTTTATTGTCAGCCTCCTTCATGAGAAGCTGGCTCCAGGAGGGCACGGAGGGCTGGTGCTCACTGCTGCGTCCTCCATGCTCAGCTCAGTGTCTGGCACATAATAGGTGCTCACTTAAGATCTGTTAAGTGATATCCATGAATTCAGCCGGGTTTTTCTGGGCTCATAGTATGTAGCAGGCACAATTTCGGTGCGGGGGCAGCGAGGGTAGGTGAGACCCAGTCCTGTCCTGCCCTCAAAGAGCTCATGGGCCAGCCCTCTCTGCAGCCTGGCACTGGTAGCACTCTATGAAATGTTTGTTGAATGAATAAATGAACGAATGACAGATGTCTTTGGGAAACACCATATCATGCGGTCTAGCTGGGACACAAAGTGTAAGACAGGAAGAAGGGGAGGGGTTGGCACAGGTAGGTAGCGGTCTGATCACTAGAAGATTTTGTCCTGTTTATCGGGGAGGTAATGAGGAGCCACTGATAATTCTTTTTTTTTTTTTTAAGATTTTATTTATTTATTTGAGAGCGAGAATGAGAGCCAGAGAGGAGAGAGCAGAAGCTGGGGGAGCAACAGGGAGAGAGAGAAGGACCTTGGGATCATGACCCGAGCCAAAGGCAGATGCTTAATGACTGAGCCACCAAGTGCCCCGCCACTGATAATTCTTGAGTGCTGTGGTCAGATTTGTGGCAGTTCTCTGTCCTGCAGGATGAGTACTGTCTGTACATAGCTCCCAGCCCATCCCAAAACATGCTCCTCCTCTCCCGAACCCCTCCCCTCCCATTCCATCGTCTCTTCTGAGCTTGGCGTCTTGGCCGTGTGCAGGAGGGAAGGATTAAACTGGGGTCTCACCAGAGCTGACAGACCCTCCCAAGAGTCTCCCCGTGCCCATAATTATCCTCCTGAAAGAAGGGACATGGGGCCTGTGTGTTTTCCCTAAGCCTCTGAGTCTATTCTTGGAGTCCAGGCCTCCTTCAAGGGGAGAAGAGGATTAATGTTTATATGGTGCGGGGGGGTGGGATTGGCGGTGATTTTTTTTTTAAAAGATTTTATTTATTTATTTGACAGAGAGAGACACAGCGAGAGAGGGAACACAAGCAGGGGGAGTGGGAGAGGGAGAAGCAGGCTTCCCGTGGGGCAGGGAGCCCGATGCGGGGCTCGATCCCAGGACCCTGGGACCATGACCTGAGCTGGAGGCAGATGCTTAACGACTGAGCCACCCAGGCGCCCCGGTGATTTTCTTAATTTAGATGGAAAGTGGAGTCTAGATTGGGCACCTGACAGGCAACATGGAAGAGAATCAGGTCCCCTAACCCCCTGGCAAGTGCTAGATTCCTTAGTTCCCCCTAAGATCCCACCCAAACATACACCAAATTTCCTAGGCCCTGGAGAACCCATCTCCACAGTCAGAAAGCAACAAACACTGCCCAACGGTGTCAGGCATCCTCACACAACACCCCCTTCATGGGGTCCCTCTTGCCACCACCCCTGTACCCCTACATGGACCCTCCCATGTAGGAGATTCCACAGGTCAGGCCACTGCCTAGAGTAGCCGGACACCTGCCCAGACTCTCCCCTTCTCACACACCCATCCCCTCGGGTCTTTGCCTTGTGGACAGGGCTGATACACTGTCAAGTCCCACCTAAGCCCTACTAGCTGCAGTGGAGGCAAAGACCAGCCCCCCAGGCCCAGTGCCCTTGACTCTGGCTCTGGGGGGAGGGGGAGTGCAAGGACCCAGGAGGGTGACCCCAGAGTGAGGGGGTTCTGTTGGGAGCATCCAGGGGAGGGTCAGGGAGAGGTTGTGCTCATGCCCCAGCCACGAGGGGCCCCAACCTCAATCACCCCCAGCCAGTGGCTGCCCAGAGTACAGGCTGCTGCTGGCCCCTGGACTGAGGACCTCTGAAGGGCTCAGATGCCCAAACTCATCCTTGAGAGTCAGTCCTGACCCTATCAGGCGAGTGGGCTCAGGCCTCTGGACCCCGAGCTGCTCCCCACAGACTTGCGGTGACGTCTGGAGAAGACACAGCCTTTTGAAGGCCTCTGTTCCTTCATCTGAGGAAGGGGCATCACGGCTCAGCCTCATGCACCTCTGTAGGGCTCTGGATTGGGCGAGCCATGTGAGTTCATGCCAAGATGAAGGAAAGGAAGGGGGAAGGGAAGAGGAGCCCTCGGGGAGCTGGGGCCCTGCTCCCGGGAGCGCTGGCCAGGCGTAAAGCCCTCTGTATTCAGACCCCACCTCATCCCCCCAGCCACCCTCTGAGTTAGGGACAGTCGTCATGTCTCTTCCTCAAGACTGTGGGCAGTCACAGGTGCTAAGGCACATCTGAAGCTGTAAGTGGAGAAGCCCAGGGGCTGTCCCTGGGCTGAGGATTCCACATCCATGCCCTCCACCCCCGCCCTGCCTCAGTGCCTATGGTAGGGACAAGTCACAGAGGAGAAGGTAGAAGTTTCCAGAAGGTATCCAGTCGGCAGCAAGATTGCTTCTAGCAGTGCCCCTAGTCTGCCTTCTCCCGAGAGGCAAGTGGGGAAATCAGCGAACACAGCCGTGTGCCCAGCACGGACCACAGCCTGCTTCTTCAGCTTGCTGCTGGGCAGGTTAGCAGCTCGGCTTCCCACCTGGCACCGAAGCCTCCCTCCCACAGGGGGTGTGGCATCACCAAGAGGTCACCAGGGTCCTGGGCCCTGCAGGTCGGCTGCACAACGGCCTGCCTCTCCATTGTCTCCCGGGACTGGCCGGGACGCCCGTGCTCCCACACGGAGAGACACCTGCTGCCTGCACCACCTTTCCCCACTCTCTGTCCTGGAGAGCTGGACAGCAGGTGTCACCTCCTCCAGAAGCCTGCCTGGACCACCAGACTGGCTGAGTTCCCTTCCCACAGCCCCCCTGAGCGGCCTCTGTCATGCCCCTCACCACTTCATATCTTGATGGTCTTCTCCTGGTTGCCTCCCCCTCCTGATGCAGACATCCCCCCTGCCGAGGGCAGGGACCATGGTTCTTCCTCCTCTGAAGAGCCAGGGCCCTGCCTGAGGCCTGGGGCTACAGTCCCCATCAATGCATGTTTGTTGAATGAATAAGTGAACACATCAGTGAACAAACGCCAGGTTCTTTAAGCTGAGTATCTAGAGATGAGCCTCACCCTGCCACTCTGGGGTCACCAGCACTGGTGGTGAGATCCTGTTTGCTGTCCCAGCCAAGCAGGGAAGGGGTGATGATCACAGACATCTGAGAGCTACCAGAGTCAAGGAGGGGTACCCGCGAGGCTCTTTGAAAGCGTTGGCCATGGATGTTGGCATTGTAGAAGCAGGATCTCAAAGTAAAGAGCAGAGCAGGCGTACCACAGGACCAGGGGTGAAGCCAGACTAGATCCAGAGTCCTGTTCTAACTCTGTGTTGGAAGATGGGGGCATCCGAGTCTGACAGGGGAGGCTCAGCTTCCTGTCCTGGAGGAGCCCCTGTCTGATGGGAGAGACATCATCAACTAGTTCGTTCGTTCATGCATTCATTCATTCATCAGACACACCAGATGTCCCTTAGAACCAGGCCTGGGGATATCCAAGAGGGGAATGAGGCCCTGCCCTGCCCCCTGGAGCTCTCTGCAAGGGGTGAGTCCATGGGTCAGGACCTAACCAGGAGAAACCACTAGCCGTCCTACCCATAAGGGCAAGCAAACCAGGTAAACTGAGGCTCTTGGGGCTGTGCAGGGATCTCAAGGGAGCAACCCCAGCCAAGGCCTGTTTGGGGCCAGCCTGGCACCGTCCCCCCACACACCGTGTCTGTGGGGCCCGTCCTCCAAGCCCCCGACACCCGCTGCTCGGGCCGCACTGACCATCTCTCCCCCACAGGTGATGAGCATTCTGAGCAACCCCAGCGCTGTACCGCCGCAGCCTCAGGCCGACTTCTCCATCTCCCCGCTGCACGGCGGGCTGGACTCGGCCACCTCCATCTCGGCCAGCTGCAGCCAGCGGGCCGACTCCATCAAGCCGGGAGACAGCCTGCCCACCTCCCAGTCCTACTGCCCGCCCACCTACAGCACCACCGGCTACAGCGTGGACCCCGTGGCTGGCTACCAGTATGGCCAATACAGCCAGAGTGAGTGCCTGGCGCCCCAGGCGTCCCCCTCCCCCTCCCTGCCCCACTCCGAGGACCGTCTGCTTATTTGTAGAGCGCTGCGAGGCGGTGTTGGGGTGGGGGGTGCCCATTTCACAGATAAGAAAATCGAGGCCCGGCAAGAATGGACTGTTGTCCTAAGCTGATACTGAGCCCGGCCCCTGCACTCCCCCTACTGTGGCCTTAGAGCAGTGCTGTCCCAAAGAACCGTACCAGGAGCCAAGAATGGCGTTTAAAATGTCCTAGTAGCCACAGCTTAAAATGTAAGAAGAAACAAGTGGAATGATTTTCACTAATGTATTTTGTTTGACCCGGTATATCTGAAATGATGATCATTTTGACATGTCATCCATACAGAGTTATGAGTGAGCTATTTTGCATTTCTTTTTTCATGCGGTGTCTTTGAAATCCAGCCCGTTTTAATTCAGACACTAAGTTTTCATTGGAACTACTCGATCTGTATTTAAATTTCGTAAAATTACAACTGAGAAGTGGATTTACACACCCAAGTTGTTCCAAATATACTGTAAAGTTTCCCAACCACTAAGCTAAGTCGAATTTCAGTTTTCACATTTAAATTAGATAAAATTAAATTAAAATGTAAAATCCGGTTTCTCGGCGGCGTGGCCACGTTTCAGGGGCTCAGTGGCCATGTGTGGCTGGCGGCCGCCATGTTGGATGGTGTGGTGCTAGAGACCCTGCCCCTTTCTGCCCCCTGGGTGTGGGCGACAGCTGGATTTTCATCTTTGTTCTGTATCCCAGCCCCAACCGTCCTCAGCCCTGTTTGCTCCAAACTTTGAGCTGGTCTCTTGGGCCCTCCCCAGCCCCCATCCCCCTGGCACCTTGCTTAGATGCAGGGGTGGGGTGGAGGGGGGAAGCTGACCCTCGGACCAGAGGCTGCAAAAGGCAGGCCCGGCCACAGCCTCCGGCTGCCAGATGGGGCAGCGTCAGGGCAGGCCATGAGGCACCGAGAGCCGAGGTCACCGGGCTCCCCTCCTGCCCCCCTCCTGGCAAAGGCCTCACCTGCTGGTGTCAAACTAATCAGAAGGGCGTGCGGGGCGAGGCTGAGGTCCCAGCCCGAGGGCGTCCTCTGCCCCCCTCCACCCCCCCCCCGCCTAGCCCAGCCTCACTGACCTCTGCTTCCTGCCCCCACACCAGCCGCTCCTGCTCGCTCGGCCTTGGCCTCCACAGCTAAATGAGGGCCAGCTGTGCCACCCTCCACCTCTGAGCTGTGTTCACGGCCCCCGCCCCATGGATGTGTGTGTTTGGTGTGTGTGTGTGTGTGTGTGCGTGCGTGTGTGAGAATACGTGTGTCATGGATACGTATGATTCGTGTGTCTGTGTATATTGTGTCGTTCAGCACACGTGTTTGCGTGTGCATCCTTGTGTGTAGGTGTGTGTTTGTATGTGTGAATGTGAGTGGTACACGTATGTGTACACCTGGCTATTCACATAGCTGAGTTTAAATGAGCCTGTTGCGGCCATGTGATACGCACGTGAGTCTGTATATGAACACACAAGTGCTCACGTTTGGTCCCGTGAGTTTATGAGTCTGTCACACATATACATGTGTGTTTCAGTGTACATTCAGGTGTGTACATGTGGCTGGCTGTCTCCGTGTGTGCCTGCATGTGTGACACGTGATTGGCAGATGTCACTCTGTGGGCATGTGTAACAAACGTATGCGTGTGTGCAGATGTGTGTAAGAGTGTGCAGATATGCGTGGCTCTATGTCTGTATACATGTGCATTCCGGCGTGCACAAAAGTTTGTATGTGTCTGTGGGTGCATAGATGTTCTGTACGGGCATGCACGCTACACATGCGGTGCGTAAATCTGGGTGCGTGAGAGCTACGGTGCGCACATAGGCGAGGCTGCATGTACCTGTGTTTAGCTGTGCGTCGGGCCGTGGACACATGGTGTTGCCTGTGCGTGTAACTGCGTGGAGTTGCCACGGGAGGAGCAAGTGTGTGAGGGGGTAGAGCACGTGTGTGCAGGTAGGGTTGAGAGCTGGGCTCGCACATGTGCACGCGAGTGTTTCCAGAGGGGCCCAGGGCAATCCCCGGCCCCAGCCCCCGTTACCGGGCAGAGCGAGCGGGACACACATGCTCTTGATAAAGAGTTGAGAGCAGCTCCGCGGAGGCAGCAGCCCCGGCCTGGGGCGGGCGTTAGTCACACCCGGAGCCCCCGCGCCCTGCTCCAGGGGTGCCTGCCCAAGTCGGAAATAAAATTAACCCCAAAGTCAGCATGGGGGCTGCAAGGGAGGGGGGATCAAAAGGGAAAGGGCCCAGGAGGCGAGAAAGGAGTGTTTGTTCCTCCTTCGCTAGGGGAGAAGCTCTTCAGAGCCATTTCCCCTCCCCCTCCCTCCCTCGTTTCCGTTCCCCCTACTCTCCCCCTCTAGCTCCAGCCCTGTTCCCCTGGCTCCTCCAGGGGTGGCTCAGAGCTCCTCCTGAGCCATATTCTCCAGCCCTATCCAGAGGGAATCCCCGGGCAGACCCTACCCCACCCCCACAAAGGCTCCAGGCTTCGGCTGGGAGGGGCCCAAGGGAGAGCTGGCCCCACTACCACTGATTCTGCCGCCAGGTCACCCTGCCTCTGAGACTCAGTTTTGCCATCTGGGAAATGGGAGTCCAGGGATTAGACACCCAGAGTTTTTCCATTGTGCTGTCTTCCTCACCTTTGACATTCCAGGACAGTCAGGGACAGGGACACGTCATGTTGCCGCTGACCACCTGCCCCATGTTCATGGGACACTGAAGACACCTATGACTGAGCTCCCAGTCCATGTGCAAGAGTGCACATCCCAGACAGCCCCTGTGCGTGCCTAGGTCCACCCATCACCTGCTGCCTTCTGTCCCGTGCATGAGTCTAGCCCAGGCATGTGGCAAATTGCATGTTCCTCATTTGATGCCATCCTCAAAACCCCACCCAAAGTAGATTTTATTTTTCCTCAGCTTACAGATGCAAGAGCTAAGGCTCTAGAGACTTTCCCAAGGCCACAATAGGTGAATGGTGGACCCTGGGTCCCCTAACTTCCAACCTGGTTCTCTTTTGGCCAGACCACAAACTCATGTAAGACACTCAGTAACAATACACACCTTGGCCCACCTTTGTGTGGATTCCCGTCCGTGACTTCACAGGCACCTACGTGTGAAGAGCTGGACACACACCACTTTATTTCTGAGGGTTCACTAGTGTGTGTCTGTACACATGGCTTCGAGGTTTATTGAGCATCTACTGTGTGTCTGGCACTCATGGCAGCCCTGTGTGGTGTATGTGGTTATTCCTCCTGGACAGACGAGGAAGTGGATCCCAGAAAGGCTATTTGCCCGAGAGCCCGTATCCATGTGAACACAGCCATGCCTACAGCCCTCAGAGAGGCTCCCTTGTGGGCGGGCGTGGAGTGTGCCCGTGGCCAGGAGTGTGCCTGTGGCCAGACTCCCTAGCAGGAGAGTCCACTCCTCTTCCCGGGCCCCTTGTCTTCCCAGGGACACCTCCACACCTTCTCTTCTGTTCCTGGCCATCATCTGTCCATCTGTCTGTCTTCCTGTCCCTGAAGGGGGTGGGGGCAGGGGGCAGGGATGGGGCACATGGCAGATTAATATGGCCCTGGTGTTCCCAGAGGCCAGGGCCGTACTAATGATGGGGCTGATAGAACGCAGAAGTGTGAAAAGAATTTTAATAGATCTGACAAGTCTAATAAGAATTTGTGTCTAGAAGGGTCCTCCTCTGGGGCCGCGGGCTGACGAGGCGCTGACGGCTGAGATTTGTTTACTGGTTGGCATCTCCTGCCAACTCCCGATTAATCTAATTTGAGACATTTAGAGCCCAGGCGCGGGCACAAGGCAGAGGAGAGGGGACACAGAGAGACAGAGGGACAGGGAGGGCCATTGACAGAGGCCGTAATGAGATATGTCACAGCCCTGCCCTCGCCGGCCCCCGGCTCGACCCCAGGGAGAGGCAGGCTCTGCGACACAAGGGGTGCCCTTGAAGTTGGCTGCTCATCAGTAAAGTTGGGCTTCTTGGTGTCTCCTTGCCCACCTTGACAGGGCGTGGGTCCTACTGTGCACTCAGCCCGCGCTGGCAGCCGGGAGAGGCTAAAAAGGACGACATGGAGTGACCACAGGCACAAGCAGCACAATCTTGCTGTGCCTCAGTTTCCACCTTTGTAAAATGGGAACAGCTGTACCATTGTTGAGATTGTTGGGATTGGTGAGAAGTGAAATGAGATTGTGTCCACCCAGCCCACAGGGAGCACACAACAGGCAGGGGATCAGGCTTTGTCATTCTGATTGCTGTTTGGAGCCAGACCTTTCCAATCCACCCCCAGGGAGCACTGCAGAGGTGGGCACAGAGTTGGGCATGAGGTAGAATCAGGGGGAATAGGCAGAGCCTTCGGTGAGTCAGGAAAGGTCACCTGGCTTGGCCATGTGCCCTTGGACAAGTCACTTACATTTCCTGGAGGAGAAAAATGGGGCCAATGCAGGATTTGGGGTGTAGAGTGTCTCCTAGCCTCTGAAGTGCTGTGCACACACCAGGGGTTATTCTGTAGGAGGCTGTGGGTGAAGGGCATGGGGGTGGTTAGGAGTTGGCATCAAACCACCTGGCCTTGAATCCTGGCTCCACAACCTGAGAGCCATGTGACCTTTCAAGTTACACAGTGTCTTAGGGCAGGGTCTCAGCTGCATCCCCTGTAAAATGGGGTCATGGAACTGAGATAGTGCATGGAAGGGCTTAGGCCAGAATCCCCCTCTCTTTCTACTGCTACTCTGCAGATTAGCTTCTTCGAGGTGAGGTCGAGGTTGAGGTCGCCCGGGACTCAGATAAGACCTGCTCCAAGTAGCAGAGATGAGATGCCTGAGTTGCAGGCTCCCCCTGAGGCCGGAGATGAGAGCTTCTCACGCTTCCACCCGGAGCGAGGGGCAGCCCCAAGGCAGGGCAAGGCTGGCCACCGCCACCTCTGTGCTACCAGCTGGGAGTCTGGAGGCTGGGTGACCTCAGGGACAGCACTCAGGGGTTCAGCTCCGGCCCTAGAGCCTGGGAAGCTGAGGAACATGGGGCCCAGCCAGGCACTCCTAAAGCCCCAGGACATTTGCATATCCTTTGCGAATCTAGGTGCAATTGCTGAGCCCTCTATGCCCAGCATCTTAAAGCGTATCATCTCATTTGATCCTCATAAGAGCCCTTGAGGAGGCTGGGATTTGTTCTACCCATTTTACAGACAAGGAAATGGGTCTCGAGAAGCAACGTGATTTGCCCAAAGCCGCATGAACAGGACATAGGTGGGACTCTTGAGTTGCTCCATTTGCTGTTCCTTTCCTTCCTGCCTCCATCAAAGGTCACATCTGCTCACTGAGTCCCAATCGTACGAGAGCCCAAGGCCATTGAGCTCACCGGGTACCAGGCGCAGTGCTGACTAACCTCTTCATCTGCATTTGCTCACCTCATCCCCATAATTCGTTGACCTAGGTGCTATCAGCATCCCCAATCTACAGACAAGGAAACTGAGGCTTGTATAAGTGAGCTGGTGTGGCCTAAATCACACAGTAAAAGTTGGCGCGTGCAGGATTTGAAACCCTAGGGAATAGGGCCTCAATTCCTGGTACTGGCCATCTCACCCCCCTGAGCCTTGCCCACTGGCTGTGCCCACACCTCCTGGCTCTACCCACAGGGTCCCTCGGTGGGCAGGTGACAGGGAGAGTATTGGGCCAGGCCTCGTGATTCCAAGGTAGCGTTCATTACATTTCTTCTCACCTCTGGATCTGAGAGGCCCCAGGGGTTGAATTGGCCACAGCCACGGATTCCAGCTTGGGAGGAGGCATCTCTGCCTCAAGAGGCCTTGGTCACATGCCAGCCAAATCACTTGGTCAGGGCTGACTTCTGCTGTAGCCTCAGGCAGGTGCAGTTCATACAATCAAGACAGAATACATGCACATGCAGACCTAGCAGTCACACTTGTACACACACATACACACACACACACACACACACACACACACACACGTGTACCTGGCTTAGGGGCAACTCACCTGTACGCACTTACCTGTGCATGCACAGGCATCCCCACGTTCTACTCACACAGGTATGCACAGCTCACCCACATCTATCCACATGTACATGTGTGAACATTGATCATATGTGAACATTCATGTTAGTGCCCATTACTACACAGATTTTTGTTTCCACTGTTCACGCATACACACAAGTACACACCCTCAGACTCTCATCTCCCTCCTCTGGATGGCCAGAACTTCAAGACTAAAGGTCTCAGCTCCCTGCATATCAAGGTCCTGGCTCCTCCTTCTGCATGGACCCCCTTGGCTCAACTGCAAAAGCTGCTTTGCTTTTGAGTAAGGGATATTGCTTTGCCTCATCCATGAGCTGGCTCAGGGTCCAGAGAAGGCAGAAGGACCTTGCCCTCATTACTACCTGGGCTCTGTGGGATGCACTGGACATTTCCCATAGCAGACATACATACAGGTGTGTTGGAACTAATTCTTCACTCAGCAATGTGGATATCCTCTGTACCTTCTTACAGAACCTACGAGAGAGCTGGGCAAATAATAAGTGTTAAGTAAATATTTGCTCAATGGTTAGAGAGGAGATAAGAGAAAGAGCTTCATGAAGAGATGGATGGATGGATGGATGGATGGATGGATGGATGGATGGATGGATGGATGGATGGAAGAACAAGCGGACAGGTGGACAGAAGGGTGAATGGATGAATCGATGAATGAATAAATGTATGTATGGATGGATGGAAAGATGGATGGATGGATGGATGGATGGATGGATGGATGGATGGATGAATGGATGGATGGTTGGATGGATGGAAGAACAAGCGGACAGGTGGACAGAAGGGTGAATGGATGAATCAATGAATGAATAAATGTATGTATGGATGGATGGAAAGATGGATGGATGGGTGGATGGATGGATGCAGAGCAGATGGAAGAATAGGTAAAAAGAATGTCAATTTTTATGAGTTTCTCTTTTTTTTTCCTCCAGCTGCTGTTGATTACCTGGCCAAAAACGTGAGCCTCTCCACACAGCGTCGTATGAAGCTTGGGGAGCATTCTGCTGTGCTGGGACTCCTGCCTGTGGAAACTGGCCAGGCCTACTAGGGCCCCTGGGGCGACTTGCCCCAGACCAAGTCCCAGCCCAACCCTTACTGATCCCTGAGCCTCCCGGCCTCAGTCCTTTCATCGCCCTAGGGTCCCAGGAGGCCAGGGAAGGAGCCCATTCCCTTCTCATAGCCAACCCTCTGGAGATGTGCAGCCAGTCTACCATTCACCTATGTTTAGGACCCCAGAGTGACCCCCTTGGAGTCTGCCCCTCCACTGTCTCCCCGGGAGGGTTTCGGGTCAGTCAAACCCTCCCCCCAGTCAGACCCTGTCCTGGCCTCTGTGCTATCTCAGGCACAGAAATGGAAGCTCACCCTGAATAGAGCACCCTGGGCACCCAAAGGAGGATGGTGTCTGGAATGAGGTACTGGAGCCCTTTGGACCTGACTCCAGCGAGTACCCTGGCCAGAGGTGAGGGTGTACCTCCCAGGGTCACTCTCAGCTGGAAGTGCTGGGAGGCAGCCCTCTCAGGTGGATCTCTGGCTCAGGGCCAGAACCACAGCCCATTCCTCCTCTGGATGCTGGGACATCAGCAGAGAGGGGACCCTAGCCCTGGGGTTTTCCCAGGAGAATCACCCAGGAATTCTGAGGACTCCAGGACCCTCCCCCACACACCTCTGCTGGGTGTAGGAGAGGAATCTAGCCCAGGCCGGGGTACCAGAAAGGGCAGGAAGAGGCCTACCAGGGGGCAGGGCTCACCAGCAGTGGGCTGCCAGGGGTACAAGGACCCAACCCAGGCACCCAGAGGCAGCAGGCTCCTGGACCGAAGCCCAGATTCCAACCTTGCCCACCCTGTGTGGGGCCTGGGGAGCCCACGGGCCCTTCAGTTTTCTCATTCTCTGAATCAGATGGGAGGGGGAGGGGAGCAAGTCTTGTGTGAAGAGTCATAGGGCCGGCTCAGAAGGGGTCTTCATAGCTGGGGTCCCTCTGCTTGTGGGCACAGACTTTTGTCACCAAAAGACTTCAGCACTTGCCTTCGAGTCCACAACCCATGGAGCTGTGATTTCTCACAGAGTGTCCCTCGGAGACCTGACCCTCTGGGAAGGGGACCTCCATCTGCCCTTTAAGCTTCAGGAGTGCAGAGAGCTTCCCCTGGAGCTCTGGAGGAGGTTTCTTGGACCAGTAAGGACTGCTTACCCACGGATTCCCCTTAACATTTGGGGGGAGAGGGGGTGTGTCCCCGTCCCACTGACAGTGGCACCTTTCAGTGTGGATCCACTCTAGGCTGAGAGGGCCCTGTCTGCTCATCCAGCACAGCTAGGCGGGGGCATATGTAACCAGTCTTCAAGCCACCGCTCCTGGACAGGTGGGGGATGCCAAAGGGTTCAGAGAATAGGGGAAAGGCGCCTTCCTTGGCCACACCCATGGCTTCCTCATATCCCTTCTCTTTAAAAGTTGAGACCTTTGGGGAATTGTTCAAGCCCCTGATTATGCCTCCCTTGGGACTTTTCACCACCTTCACCTACTTATCAAAATTATATTCATCTTCACCATCACCATGATTATAATCTACACTTGGATAACCTTTATCAAGTGCTACTAGGTTAAAGGCACTTGTGACGGGAGACACAGCACTGAATCCGCAGAGACTGGGCCAGATTGCTTGTCCCCACCTGGGTACGTGAGGCCACCTCTTTGCTCAACCCGTGCCGCTTGCTCTCAGCCAACAAGACATTCCTGGAAGGAAGGGCTGCTGCCTTATGAGTCAACCTGAGTTCCTCCCTACTGGGGAACAGGACTGGCAAGATGCTAGGACACTTTCCTGCATGGACGCCACCTCAGTGACAAATGCTCACCTGTTTCTCATCTTCAGACGTGGTAATATCAAGCCTGCCCTGGACTGTGGCCAGGGTGGCTCGTATCTCTTGTTTAGAGAAACCTATTCATACATGGGGACAAATAGACTCTCTGGTAGCAGCAGATACCTGGACATGTGTAGCCCATGGAGTTCACCCAAGCTTTCAACTGGAGCATCTACTGCAGAAGACTTTTGGTTCTTCAAGCTCTGGATGGAAAGGAAGACTGTGTCGTCTCTTGATGACCCAGTTCCTGTGTTTGTGACCATCCCAGCCAGGAAGCAGCTCTTAAGATCAACCACAGTCTTCACTGACATTCCTTGAATGGTCAATCCTCCCCCCTGGAGGCCTGGCTCAGAAATCATCTGAGACCGGTTACATACACACGAGCAGGGCTCTCAGGCAGATGACATCAAAACTGCCCAGCCTTACCCCCGGGAGGCGACATTCCTGTGCTAGGACCAATCCCAAATATCTGCCCCCTGTGATGAAATGGGAATAAACCAAGTGACTTCTCATTATGTCCAACTTCTCTGGAGTTCTCCCAAGCTGCCATCTTGGTAGTAAATGGGACTTATTCCCCCCTGGAGCCCCACCCCCCTCAGAAAGAGACCCTGACCCTGGCAGGTTTTCCCTAAAACTTTGTGTATTAACGTGTCTAGCCAACTCAGTTCATAAAACTCAGTCTCATGCTGGCAGCTCACATCTTTACCAGAGAGATAACATGGGACAAGAGGTACAAGGCTTCAAACTCTTGAGGGTTGACCACAGCCTGAGAAAGAAGGCCTGAATCGCAATGGCCAGGCCAGCCCAGAAACAATCCCTATCCATTCCTGTAAATAGAATCTGTAGCAAAATAAGAGATGTTTCCTCCAACTTATCACAAGTAGCTGTTGGTCCTACCTATGGGGGGGGTCCCTCTTCTGAACTCATTGTACATTAGTTGGAAATGTGGTGATGTGCTGTTCGTTTATAGGAAGTTGACTTTTATATAAATATATATATATATACACTAAAAAAGAAAGAAAACCCCCACAGTGTGTGTCGTGCTAGTGCCAGGGACCATCTGTAGGGATATATCTGCATATTGTGTGTTTCAAAGTATACATTCCAGGCTCTGCTGGGTTCTTTCATTTTTATTGCTTTGTTTTCTCATTTGGTATTTCTCTCTTGCTATGAAAAAAAAAGTGATGTGTAAGAACCAAGCTATGCTTTATACTCTTATTTTTTACTTGATTTACTTTTGCCATTCTTTTGCCAGAAGAACATGAAGAAGAGAGATAGATGAATAAGAGAGAAGGAAAGAAGGATGAAGAGGGAATTTTGCCCAGAAGAAAAATGAGAAGGTCAGATTTCCAATCTGACTATGGCTTGAGAGCAGAACAGGTCCAAGACTTTGCCCAGACTCCACCGAGATCCAACGTTGTTTTAGATGGAGCTGGCGAAGCATTCTGAGATTTGGATCCTGGAACTTGGTGAAATTCCATGATTGCCCAAAAAAGACATTCTCTGGGGCCTCTCTCGGGTTGATGTTCTCGCCGAGCTCCCGATGTGCCCTTCACTACTGGACGCTTTTTGAAGTTGACAGCCCTGTCCTGCAAAGACACCTAACCAAGACCAAATGGGGGGTACTCTGGCCACCATCTTGAAATGCTCAGACAACTGTGTATTGAATGCTTTTTCTGTCAACTCTAACATGGCCAATTCCCCACCTGGGAAATACCTACATAGCACTCTAGATCATTCCTTCTGCCTAATAATTGCAACCTGGTTACTTCCGTGTTTGACTCACAGCCATATTCCTCCATGTGGAAGTGAGTGTGTGTGCATGAGAGTATGAGTGGGGTGTGTGCGTGGGCCTGTGGGTGCAAGGGTGTGTGTTTAAATATAATCGCACCATAATTTATTCAGCTATATGGAATAGTAGACTAGAAAGAGAAACTGGCATTTGCTTTAACTACCTGCTTGTAAGCGCTTCCTCTGTAACTCAGGCGTAACTGTTATACATTAAAAGAAATTAAAGCATTTCCAAGGTTCCATGTACTCAATTGACTGTCATTAGGCAGCTGCCCTAAAAGGAACCAAGGGGTGGTTGAGAAGGCCTTTGCCCTAATTTAGAGGGTCAGGGTAGGACCACAGGGTCCTCCAGTGCCAAGCAGCTGTTAGGCATGTAGTGGATGCCTAATCAATATTTGATCAATGAATGCTGTTGCTTAAACATCTCTCTGATGAAATTTCAGTTCTGTTCACTAGGCTAGACTTCTTGCTGCTAAGCTTAGAGCCCTCTGTGGCCCTCTCCCAGTACGTTGAATTTAGAAGGTAGGAGAGCACTCAGAAGTGTTCATGTTTAAAAAAAAAGAAAGAGAAGAAGGAGGAGGAGGAGAAGCTTCCATGTTTCCTTAAGAAGCAGAGCCTGATATGGGGATTCATGGGCAGGTGGATTTATGGAGGGGGAACCCTCAAGAGAAATGCATAAGGGAATGAAGGAAATGACATAGGACAGGGGAAGGAGCTAAGCAAAGAGGGAGTCTTAACTGGAATCTAGTTTCAACCTGATAGTGCAGGGAACTCTGGAGCATAAGTAGCACATAGTTAGTCTCACCTTGAGCCTGGAGGACTGGTCTTTTGTTCCAAAGTGTCAGTCATTCATTGGCTGCTGCCTGTCCCTGGGGATGTGGGTAGGTAGGTAAAGGCTAATGTGCCCAAGCAACTCTGGTCAAAGTGGCTCCTGTGGGCTGAGGGCAGTTCTCCAGAGAAAGATGCGGCAATGCACCCTTAGCAGCAACATCACATCCGTTAGGGGACAGGTACACTGGCCCAGTAAAAGGGATCTGGGCGAAGAACAGCAACATCTACTCCACATATGTTCCCCTGGCTCTAAACCAGGATACCCATGTCATTCCAGCATACTGGTTTACTTGGATGATCTGAACAAGAAGGGCAAGGTGGGGGAGTTGCTGGGAGAAATTGTACATTAAGGATTGGTAGGATATTTTTATGGACCCGAGTCCATCTAACCCAGCCAAGTGCTCCAGGGCAGGACTGAGGGAGGTTGGGTCTTCCCTCCTCTACTTAGTATCCCTGCAGTATCCCTACAGAGCTTTGTACCAGCTCTCTAGGAACCCAGGCAGCTTATGTCAGAATCAGGGCTCCCAGCCACATTCCCCACCCTCCCACCCCCAACTGTATAGTTATTCAGTAAGTCAGGAAGATATGGGGGAGAGTCAAGAACTGATCAAGTTCTGCTCTTAGCTCTGCATGTGACTCGATGTGGGTCCTGAGAAAATTTTCTCCCTGTCTCAGACCCTATTTCTATATATTTTTATTTTTATTTTTTATTTAAATTTTTAAAGATTTTTTATTTATTTGACAGAGAGAGCACAAGCAGGTGGAGTAGCAGGTAGAGGGAGAGGGAGAAGCAGGCCCCCCGCTGAGCAAGGAGCCCTATGTGGGTCTTGATCCCAGGACTCTGAGATCATGACCTGAACCGAAGGCAGTCGCTTAACCAACTGAGCCACCCAGGCGCCCCTCTATATATTTTTAAAAAGCAGGTTAGATAATCCCTAAGGATCTTTCAGGTTACCCTGATAATAAACTGAGCCGAAAGCTGGTCCGGAAGGTGGCCCAGAGAGTGCCCCCAATGGCTCAGAGCTGTCCACTACCAGTGCTGGGAAAGCAATACTCGGTACTGTGTGCTGAGTGATGCCAAATTGCTCCCAGACACAACTTTCCCTTGGAGCTCTCTGCCCCCCCTCTTAGAGACCTTTTCTAAGAATCCCATCCAACAGACCAAGGAAAGCTGAGAAATGTAATTTTCTGCCCAGGCATACTACTGCCCAGAATAAAACCAGTTTTCTGTGTCTGAAGGAAAAGGAAAGAACGGTTATTGGATGGACAAGTGTATCAGTCAGCTATTGCCACAGTAATGCTGTGTAACATAGTAGCCTCTGTTCCTGGTCTCATTGCTCATGCACATCTTATATGAATGAGTTTCACAATCTTTCCTGGAGTAAAATTTACTAGTGAATGAAAGAAATTCCTGAGACAGGAGATATATGAGCCCTGAGTGGGAGGGACACAGAAGACAGAGAGATGAGGCATCTATCTGTTGTGGAGTTGAGTCTAGAACACCTGGTCCTCCTGAAAGCACAGCTTCCAGAAGCCCCCCCCCCCCCACTCCCCAGGCTGCCACTGGCTTGCTCTGAGCAGAGAATCAATCTCCTGGCCCTGGTGATGTAAATACCTATTGCAGGGAGTGGGGACTCACTTCCCAGAGGCACCAGGGAGAGTATGTTCAGGGCTCCAGTCACCTCTGTGCTCTCTCTCCCCTGGAAAGAATCAAAATGCTCCCTCATGTAAAGCCTTGTCCTTGGTCCCAGGTACCCTCTGTGTGACTGTAGACAAGCCACTTCCCCTGATCCTTCAAATAGGAATAATATCTGTCCCAGTGTATCAGGCTAGAATGCAGTAACCAACAACTTCAAATCTCTGTGGCTTAAAACACGAAAAGCTTAATTTTTTTTCTCCTTCATATTTGTGACCGCTACTCATCATAGTCAGCCTGATGGAGAATGGGCATTGTCTTGAGCATTACTGGCTGCTGGTACCAGAATGAAAGAGAGATATGGTAAATTGTGCACTGGCTCTTAAAGCGTCCACTTGAAGTGGCTGGTGTACACTTCTGCTCACCCTCCATTGGCCAAAGCAAGTCACATGGCCACACTGACCTTGAAACGGGGAAAGGAAGTGTAATCCATCCTGTGCCTGGGAGATGAGAGGCAGGACTATCAGGAACAGCACTTGGGACCACCATGCCCACCTATGCAGGGGGTTTTCCTGAGATTCAAGTGAGTCTAATGATGTGAAAACAAATATTTCTGTAAAGACCTGCTCTGAACACCCTGCCAGGGTGGACCCTGGAGGTAGAGTGGGGCAGAGAGTGGCACTAAAAGAACCACAAAGATGGTTTCTTCTCTGAGGGAAAGAAAACACTGACTACAAAGCGCCTGTGGTGTGCCCATGCATGCACTTTTTGTCCTATCATCAGCATGACAATGATGTTGGGGGGGCGCAGAATTCACCATTAATGTATGGGGAAAGCAGCCAAGTGTCAGAAAGTTGCACAAGCTCACACAGCTAGTTACCAGTAGGGACTGAACTCTCCAAAAGAAGGCTTCCATGTCGCATCCTAATATTGAAGTGCTGGAGACATGGAGCAGGGATCTGGTCTGAGGGTGGATGCCAATGGTCTGTACCCCATAGAAACCAAGTAGGGCTTTCTTCCACGATCTGGTTCAGGGTTAGAGAGCCCTACAGGTCACCCCTGTCATCTGATGAGGAGACACCAGTGAGATAACCCACAGGTATCAGCATGGCAGTGACCCCTCCCAGAATTTTTACCACACTCATTCTTGGAAGACAAGGTCATGTTGGCTAGAAATATGAGCTTTAGAGAGAAAAGATGTTAACATTTATGGTGCCTACTGTGTACCAGGTGATCCTCAGCCATTGTTTTAGTTAACACTAAACCTCTGTGGTAAGCATTGTGGACCCTACTATACAGATGAGAAAATGACCCCAGAGAAGTGAGGCAATTGGCCCCAGGTCCCCAACTAGGAGGTGGAAGAGTAGAGATTCAAACCCAGGACTTGTCCCAGTATCCTGTCCATCATAACAGGTTGCCTCCCCAAAATGCAAATAGGACACTGTGTGAACCAGGAGGACAATACTTCTTGAAGTGTATCAGTCAGCCATTGCCACAGTAATGCTGCATAATAAGCATAATGGCTTACAACAAACATTAATTCTCACTTCCACAGTTTTGTGGGTCAACCATGGTTTGGCTAATCTAGGCTTGGGTGGTATGGTAGGCAGATCACCTGCAGGATGTCCACCAAGATTCCTGTTCCCTGGTATATGTCTTCTTGAGAGTGGGTGGGATCTGTGAACATGATGGGATGGTCATTACCTTGACACGGTTACACTGTCTGGCAAAGATGATGGTGTAGGCACTCTCGTGATTACATTACATTACCCAAGATTCCATCACAGCAGACTGTAGTGAGATCTTCCGCAGTCTTTAAGAAGTAAGCTGCTATAGCACAACAGAACCATTGCTAAGATATTAGGGAACCCTTTAGGAGCTGCAAGAAAGTCAGTCAGCAGTCAGCAAGAAAGTGGGGACTTCAGTCTTACCCAAGGAACTGAATTCTACCAACACCCCGAATGGATTTGGAAATAAGATTCTCCCACAATTGAGCCTTCTAATGAGATCACAGCCCCTGGTGACACTTTGATTCCAGCCTGGTGAGATCCTGAGCAGAGGACCAAGTTACACTGTGCCCAGACTTCTGACCTACAGAAACTGTGAGATAATAAAGCAGGGAGGGGAGGTTGTGTTAAGCCTCTTAAGTTTACGGTCATTGGGTATGCAGCAATAGAAAACTAATAATAAGAAGACTTTTGGCTCTAGGTCTGATGATATTTGTTCTTGGGGGCCCATGAAGAAGATTGCTACTGGGCCATGAGTACGTATCACCAGAGTTCAAAGGGCATTGTGAAGGTCCATTTCAAGCCCCATTTCAAGTTTCCTCTCTTGTCAGATCCATTAACCTCCCATTGGCCAAGGCAAATGTCATAGTCAAGCCCAAGATCAAGGGACCAGGAAGTCCATTCCACCTACCTTGAGGCATGGAAAGAGTTTGGATATCTATTACAGAGGAGTTAAGAATTAGGACCCATTACTTGGGAAATTTAACACACACACACACACACACACACACACACACAAATCCCTCTGTCTGGTTCTACCTTCTCCATGTCCAGTGGTACACAGCTGACCATAAGTAGTTACCTCCATCATACATTTGAAACCCATGGAGCCCCCTTTCCCAGCCCCGTCAAATTGGTCCATGGAGAGCAGACCTCCAAGAAAGGAAAGTAGGAACTGGGAGAAGTCAGGGTGAGGAGCAGGTACCAGGATGAAGTTTGTGGATTATCAAGAACAGTTTTGGGTAAAATTGAACTGGAGCATTCCCAGGCAGAAGGGCTTAGGTAAATGTTGGGGTATGGGTGGCTGGATTCCTTGATTCTTTGGGCTGGTCCACATCCACCTGACCCTACAGAACTCCCTACTTTTGTGAAGCTAGCCCTTAAGGCCTGCTCTTTAGCTGCCTATGTCATATGGATAAACATTTGCTTTTGCTAGGTATTTTACATACATGATTTGCCTATGGTTTTAAGAGAGCAGATTGAAATCAAACAGCATGTTCTAATCTTAACACCACTACTAGTTAACGCTGGGGAAGTGGTCTCTCTGAGGACTCAGTTTTCTCATCATCTATAAAAATGGCATAACGATGGTACCAACCTCCAAGGCAATTGTGAAGATTATATGAGATCGAGAATAAAAAAAACCAATTTCACTTTCTTTAGCCCTGTGTTTCACAAATTCATGTGACCCTTGGATCTTTTATTGTAGGAATGTTTATTAACATTATAGAGAGATGCCTGGAGTTTCCTAGCAGCCAATGGAAAATAGGAAAACCCATGAGTTATGCAAGTATTGATGTCAATGAGAAAATAAGAAACTTGCTAAAGGATAGTTCTCCCTGGTGTCCTCTTAAATAGGACAGTGTGATGTCAAAAATAAGAACTCAAGAACAAACTCCCGAAATATAAAAGATGTGCTGTGAAGGTTTGTTTCCTTTCTTTTTCTTTTTTAAAATTTCATTTTATTTAAATTCAATTAATTAACATATAGTGTATTATTAGTCTCAGAGATAGAGTTCAGTGATTCAATTGTATATAACACTCAGTGCTCATTACATCATGTGCTCCCTTTAATGCCCATCCCCCAGTTACCATATCCCCCCACCCACCTCCCCTCCAGCAACCTTCAGTGTGTTTCCTATATTGAAGGGTCTCTTATGGTTTGTCTCCCTCTCTGATTTCATCTTATTTTATTTTTCCCCTCCTTACTCCTATGCTCCTCTGTTTTGCTACTTAAATTCCGCATATGAGTGAAATTATATGATAATTGTCTTTCTTTGACTTATTTCACTTAGCATAATACCCTCTAGTTCCATCAACATCATTGCAAATGGCAAGCGTCCATTTTTTTGATGGCTAGGTAATATTCCATTGGATATATATACCATATCTTCTTTATCCATTCATCTTTTGATGGACATCTGGGCTCTTTCCATAGTTTGGCTATTGTGGACATTGCTGCTATAAATATTGGGGTCCAGGTGCCCCTTCAGATCAGTATGTTTGTATCTTTGGGGTAAATACCTAGTAGTACAATTGCTGGGTCATGAGGTAGCTCTATTTTTAACTTTTTGAGGAACCTCCATACTGTTTTCCAGAGTGGTTGTACCAGCTTGCATTCCCACCAGCAATGTAAGAGAGTTCCCCTTTCTCCACAACCTCACCAACATTTGTTGTTTCCTGACTTGTTATTTTTAGCCATTCTGACTGGTGTGAGGTGGTATCTCGTTGTGGTTTTGATTTGTTCTTGAGGAATTGTTTCTTATAAAGGTCTTCAATACAGGTTAATGGTAATTCAATAAAAGTAACCCTGGTGGCAGGTGGGGAGAGATAAGAACAAGATATGATCTGGACACTGGGTTCTCTGATGACTTCACTTGATCCAAGGATCATTTGGAATTCTTAAAGAGGGAGGGTAAGCTCATAAACAAAATATCACACTTAACATGACTTTTTTCCCCAACTGAGTTTTTTGATAAATATTGAATGTAAAAAAGCTGGACAGTAAACATCCTGGAGAATTTTTAGAGTATAATTATACAGATAGTGAAACAGGTTTCTTATAGACAGCATTGTTAAAGTCTGATAATCTCTGTCCTTAAGGTCTATATTTAGGCCTTTTACATTTAATGTATGATTGATGTAATTGGATTTGGTCTACCATCTTATTTCTTTGTAATCTCCTTTTTAAATTTCTCTTTTCTTTCTTCCTGCCTTGCTTTGGATTCTTTAGGTATATTTTAGTTTTCCATTTAATTTATCTGTTGGCTTTTTGGCACATGTTTTAATATTTTTTAGTGATTGGTCTAGCGATTATTATATACCTACCATTTGCAGTCTAATTAGAGTTAATATTTTACAATTTCAAATAAAATATAGAAGTTTACAACCCTTGATGTTATAGCTGACACATGTATTACATGCACATACACTGAACACTCCCAAACAATATTATACTTCTCCCTTGAACAATCATATATTTTAAAGAACTTAAGAGGAGAAAAATAGTCTATTATATTTCCCCAGATATCTCCCATTTCTGTTGCCTTTTCTCTATTCCTGAACTTCCAAGTTACCCTCTGGTATCAGTTCCCTTCCGCCAGAACTTCCTTTACTCTTTCTTTTGGAGAATATCTGTTGGTTAAGAATTCTCTTAGCTTTCCCTCATCCAAGAGTATATATATTTCCATCTTCACTTCCAAAGGATTTTTTTGCTAGGTATAGAATTCTGGGTCAACAGTTTACTTTCTTTCAGAAAAGATGTTCCAATGTCTTCTGGCTTCTGTGGTTACTGATGAAACACCCACAGGTACTTAGACTGTTGCTCCCTTTGTGTAAGTGTAGTTTTTCTCTGAATGCTTTAAAGCGTTTTCTTTATCTTTTATTTGCAGAAGTTTGATTAGATTGTGTTTAGGCATGGTTTTCTTTGAGCTTACCCTCTTTGGGACTCACTGACCTCTTGAATCTGTAAATTTATGTTTTTTCACTTACATTTGGGAAAACTTTAGCCATCACTTTTTTTATTTAATATTTTTCCTGTATCTACCTCTTACTCCCCTTATTCAGGGATTTTGATGATAGAAATACTAGGTCTTTCATTATTACCCCACAAGTCTCCAAAGCTCTGTCCATTTTTTTCAATCTTTTTTTCTCTGTTCTTCAGATTAAATCATTTCTCAAATTCAGTGACTACTTTCTGTTATCTCCATCCTGCTATTAAATGCACCTAGTGATTTTTATTATTTTTCTGATACCGTATGTTTTGGTTACAAAATTTTTATTTAGTTCTTTTTTGTAGTGTCTATTTCCTTGCTATGAATTGCTATATTTCCACTCATTTCAAGAATGTTCACCTTACCTCATGGAGTGCAGTTATAAAAGCCATATTAAAACCTTTAATAATTCCAATTTCTGGGTCATTTCAAGGTTAGCATCTATTGATTGTCCTTTCCCTTGAGAATCAGTTGAGTTTGCTGGTTCTTGATACATCAAGTGATTTTGGACTTTTGAAACATTATGTTGTGAGACTCTGGATCCTGTTAAAATCCCTTGGAGAATGGGGTCTTTGTTTGTTTTGTTGCTCTTTTAATTTAGCAGACAATCAACCCATTTAAGTTCAGATCTCAAGATCTGTCTTGCCTTCCAGGAAGAGCAGTTTCAACTTGAGCCCAGTATGCAAAGCCTTTGCTATGCTGTTTGGGTCTATCCCACTCATGTGCCACTCTGGGACTAGGGTAGTGGTTTATAGCATCTTTCAGTCCTCAAAGCCTTTGCTGTGTTTTGTCTTGCATTTTAATGTGTGTTCTGTGCACTCACAGCTTGAGGGTGAGGCAAGTATTTGTGTCAATTCATACACAGAATTAAGGATTCCTCTTCTCCATCTCTTTCCTCTTGGAGATTTTCCCTATAACTCCTGGCTCCCAGGGGCCCCCTTTTCTGGTCCTTCTGGCTGGAAAGATGGGGTTCTGTTAGTGTTTAGCTTCCCACACTGTCACAGTTGCATGTGACTGGACCTGCTTTCAGGGAGAAGACACAGGAGAGAAATATATATATATTTTTTAAACTCTGGGACTCCTTCCACACTCCTCACAACATGGGGCCCCTTTGCCTGGTTCCTCCATCCAGACAGAAGGGTTTTCTCTCTGGCTTTTAGAGGACCACTTGCCACCACTGCCATCACCTCAATGCTGCTCCACCATCGGGGTTGGTCTCAGGGCTGGGCAGAGGTTAAAAAATCATTTAAAAACCCCAGAGATTTCTCACACTCTCTGACTCACAGGAAGTTTTTTTCATGATCCTCCGACCAGAAAGACAAGATTAGCTCTGTCCCACGTGCAGGTAAATGCGCTCCATATGACCACTGGTCCTGGAGTTCTCCATAAACTCTCTGCCTACTGGCCCCAAGTTTCTGTGCCCTCTTGGGCCCCTGGTTCTGCAGGCAGTCTTAATGCTTGGAGATGTCTAACATCACCAAAAGAAGCTGGTAAGAATACGTTTTTATTTATGATATATTTTATATGTGCTAGATAGTGCACTAAGCATTCTGCATATACAATCTCTCTCCGTTCTCACGTGAGCCCGTTTTATGATAAGCAGTTGGTATTCTGCTCTGGATCTCATGCCTGGGAAGCATCAAGCCCAGGCCCAAATGACCCCAGAGCCTGCCCTTACCCACTTACTGCCTCAAACCCATGGACTCCACATAAAGCAGTAGGCTCACAGGCAAGGGGGTGGATCCCAGCAGTTCAAAACTTGAAAAATAAAAAAGATGACTATTTTTTCCTCTGTAAGTAAGAGATCTAAGATCCAGGTGGAAATTAGTTGCTGAACCTGGGAGCAACTGAAAAAAAAATTATATATGATTGCAGCACCAGGCTGAACTGAATAAGACATGTGTGACTCATCTGTTTGAACAGTTGTAACACAGTTCATCTCAAAGAAACATTCCCCTGAGAGGCCAGTCTATGCCAGGTCCTGTTCAAGGTGTTTTAGAAAGCCGAGCTGGGGAGACACACGTGGATGATGGCAGTGGCCAGAGAACAGGCTCTGACGGAGGGAAGCCGGAATGAGGAGCATCTAGCCCATTGGTTCCCATCCATGGGTTCAACCTGGGGCCATTTAAAGGGCCAATGCCAGACCCCACCCCAGACAAATGAGTCAGCATTTTGGTGCAGGGGTGGGGGTGCAGGTAATTTTTAAGAGTCCCAAGTGATTTTAAGCTGCAATCAGGACTGAGACCCCTTGACTAGCTGGGAGGAGGCATCAAGATCTACCCATATTTCTGGGTTCATGGGGTGCTGAAGGCAGGTGGGAGACATGAGGCACAAAAAGCAAAAGGAACTGTATCAAAATCGATGCTAGCTGGTGCACTGGCTTGAGGTAGAAGCCAGAAAAAGGGGGCAGTGCAAGGCGAAGACTTCCCAAAAAAGACGAGACAAGTGGGCCCCAGTTCTGCTAGTAATTTTATAAACTATGGTGCCCTCCTGTAGCTCTGTAAGCTCTAATCAAATGTAATTTTCATGGTCTTATTTTTTGATCATTTTCTTCATCCGTTAGCGTCTTCCATGTTGAATGTATATCCTTAGATTCCTGAAAAATACCCGTGTGTGTGTGAAGAATTACATAAATATCTTTGTGCTGTAGACTTTCTTCCGTTTCTTCGCATATTCAGGTGATGCTGAACTTCCGCCGTGGGACTATATTTGAGCATCACCGCTGTGTACTAGGTAACAGTCCATTCGATTTCACCTCTGCCTCCACTCCCATAAACGGTACTGGCTGAACATTTGCGCCAGCCCCCTTATGGGATGGCCTAAACACCTGGGAGTGGGATGGGGGGCATCAAGCCCTGCTGGACAACACCGTGCTCTTGAGGGTGACCTCCATCACCACTTTCCTCATCTATGATTGTGTCTCCAGAAGACAGGTTAGCCCATGACTCACACCTCCGGGGAACACGGGTCTGTTCACCTGGTACCACATCCAGGTATAATTCTTCCATGACAGAAGAAGGCAAAGACAGTGCCCCCAGACCACCCCTACTTCTGACACTCATTTCTTTTGGAGTTTGGGGGTTCCCAAGACCACCCTCAGGTTTGATAATCTGCTAAAAGGACTCAGAGGGCTCACTGAAAGTTGTTGCACTCGTGGTTATGGTTTACGACAGCACAGGGATGCAGAGACAAATCAGGCTGGGGCAGATATGCATGCTGGAATCCGGGGGGTGCCTCCAAACACGGGGGGCCTCCAAACACCGAGCTTCTTGCCCTGTGGAGTCAAAGCCAGTGATAACTCCTTGCAGCAACGGGATATAACAATACACACAGACTGTCGCCAACCAGGAAAGCTCATCTGAGCCTTAGTGTGCAGAGATTTTATTGGGGAGCTATGTCCAGTTGCCCACGTAGCTCATCTTTAGTCTCCAGACCCTCTGGAGGTGGAGCTGACCCCTTTAAAGGCCGTATTATATTAGCCAGGTGAGGCTTGGCTCTGCTACTGAGACACATAAACCCCAAATCTCAGTGGGCCAATATTAGAAAGGTTTGTTCTCTCCTCCATGTTGCTGTACCATTTGGAATGCGTGGCCTCCCAGGTCTCCCTAGTCAGGGAAGAGAAGGGTGGCCGGGGCATGCTGGCTCTAGCTGCCTCAACTCAGAAATTACACTGTTATTTTCTCATATGGAATTGGTCACATGGCTCCAACTTGCTAGCGCAAGACCTTCTGGGAAATGTAAGGCAATTCATGGAATACTTGTTCGCTGGAGGCCCATTCCCCAAGCAGGAACCCTGCGAGCATGAGTCGATCCCCAGGGGAGGCAGAAGGGCTCCAAGGGGAGCAGTTCACATGGCACGCTTGCCCGTGCCCCATCCCGAGCCAGAATTCCTGGAGGAATCCGAGTGTTTCACGCCAACTCCGGAGAGTCTGGGAACATGAGAATAATTCAAGCGGCCCAGAGAGCCGTTGAGGGAAAGAGGTCAGCCCCGAGGGAGCACAGAGGAAGAGGCAGAGGGCTGGGTGGGTGGGAAGGTGGCACTTCGGCCACCAGGAATTCCAGACGAGACCTCGTCATGCTGGGGCCAGGGGGACGGACTTGCACAGAGTCAGAGTTCTTCATGGGGATCAGGAGCTTTGTCTCCTCCTCGCTCTGTGGGTAATTCAGGATTACAGTCCCTCCCGGGCCATCGCAGGGCTCAGAGCCTCCCTGGTGACCACGGCTGGAGGAGAACAAGGAGACCACTAGGGTCAGCCCTGTGATGAGACTGGCTCCCCACTTCCCCCTGTAGACAGTGAATGAGGATCTGCTATGACCCGCCCCCCGGGAGTCCCACTGCTGACCAGGTCCCCACACTGTACGGGACTGGGCCTGCCCTCTCTCTGCTTCCTCATTTAATCCCCATAAAGACCCTGCGAGCTACAAATCGCTGTCCCCTCACTTCACATATGAGAAAACTGAGGTCTAGAGGGGCAAAGAGAATTACTCAAGATCACACCCTAGGTAGTGAAGCTGGGATTTGAACCCAAACAAGGAATCAGCGTTCACACTGCTAGATGCCTTATACGGTGGAAATTTTCATGAGAGTCGATCACAAGATGTAGCCATCCGTTGGCTTTAGTAATTATCAACTCCCCACCAAGCTCAGCTCATCTGTACCCTCTCACACCTCCCTTCCACATCCTGGGCTACTTTGGAGCAAATTCCAGGTCCCCATCATTTCATCCTTAGATACATCAGCACCTGTGTCTAAAAGATAAGGAAGAGCCCACATTCTTTTTTTTTTTTTTTTAGATTTTATTTATTTGTCAGAGAAAGAGAGCACAAGCAGGGGGAATGGCAGGCAGAGGGAGAGGGAGAAGCAAGCTCCCCGCCAAGCAAGGAGCCTGATGTGGGACTCGATCCCAGGACCCTGGAATCATGACCTGAGCCGAAGGCGGACGCTTAACTGACTAAGCCACTCAGGCATCCCAGAAGAGCCCACATTCTTAACCACAGGATCTGGTGTGGAGTAGACATCAATAAATATCTGTTGAATAAGTGAACGATCCCCAAGCACCTGTCAAGTTGGAAGCATAGTTATGAGTCTAAAAGGCAGCCGAGAGTGGTGGGAAGATAATGGGCTTTACCATAAGGGCTGGGGGTCAAACTCTGACTCTGCCAATTGCCATGACTGGTGGGCACTAGGTGAACTCGTGGAAACTGCACGAACTGCAGGTTCCTCCTCTGGAATTTGGGCAACACAAGGCCATGCCTCGCAAAGGTGCCAGGATTGAGTGAGAACGTGGCTGTGGGCACACACCTTCTACAGGAACAGAGCCCTGTCGGTGACTCACCCAATGTCCCTGGGCCTGTGTCTCTTCATCTATAAAACGGGGTAATAATCATACTTACCCCAGAGGGCTGCCGTAAGGAGTGAGTGAGTTCATCTGTGTTAGATGTTTAACACCTGGCACTTAGCAGGTGCTCAACATGAGTCACTAACCTTAGAAGCCTGTAGCGTAGCATGGTATGATTTGGGAGAACGGTTACTATCCTGTAAGCTACGGCAGATAAGGACCAGGCCACACCCAAGATGAGAGCCGCACTTCTTACTGGTGCCCCAGGACATTTGGTAGTCTGGAGGTCATTCTGGTTGTCACACCTGAGTATGATTGCTCCTGGCATCTAGTGAGTAGAGACCAGGGATGCTGCTAAACCCCCTACAATGCACAGCACCGCCCCCAACAAAGAGTTATCTGACCCTAAATGTCAATAGTGCCGAGGCTGAGAAACTCTAGATTGGAGGGGGATCAGGAGGGGTTAGCTCCATTGCCCAGAGGCTGGGAGACAGAGGCCTCAGCCGTCCTACACTGCGTCCAGACCCACTAAGTTAATGGAATTTTTCCATCCTTACCAGAGTAGCAGTTGAGCTGTTCTTTCAGGAAGACAGCTGGATGTGGCCGTCCGGTACACTGTGGTTTACGAAGTGTCCTCTCCAAGCCCATGCAGCTGGTCTGGGAGTGGCCAGGTCCTGGGGGTTGGAGGATTCTGCAGAGTAAGGGCTCCCGCTCCCAGTCAGAGTTGGCGGGGGTGGGGGGGGGGGCATCAAGCAGCAGCTAGATGAGCCTCTGGCCCTAACCTGGAGACAAGGAGAGGGGTCTCGGGTGGGAGGCACAGTCAGAGCAGAAGCACAGTAGAAGGTTTGTGGGCTTTGGAACCACATGGGCCTGTGTTCAAATCCTACCCCTCTTAGTTACCAGTGGATGACCTTGGCTTGGGACGGAACCCCTCCCAGACTCCTCTTTTCCATCTATATAATGGGTGTAACAGACCTTACTTGACAGGAGATTTTATTGCAACAAATATTGAGAGCAAAGGGAATTGTCCTAAGTTCCAGAGTAACCAGGGCTTGTGACTCTGGCTCTCAGTTCCCAGCCAAGGCCCTTCCAAGGACATTCATTCATGCATCTGCTCTTTCAGGCAGTCAATCAGTCATTCATCTGGGGTGGGAGATGGGAAGGGCAAAATGGGCAGGGGCCTTGTAGACCCTGGCAGAGGCTGGATTTTATTTCCAGAGTGAATGACAGCCACGGGGGCATCTTGAATGACATGATCTGATTTATGTCAAGAAAAGGTTGTCTGGGTGCCTGGGTGGCTCAGTCAGTGAAGCGTCAGCCTTCGGCTCAGGTCATGATCCCAGGATCGAGTCCCATGTCGGGCTCCCTGCTCAGCGGGGAATCTGCTTCTCCCTGTCTCTCTGCTGCTCATTCTCTCTGTCAAATAGATGAATAAAATCTTTAAAAAAAAGATGCGGTGGTGGAGAGGAGAGGACAGATTCAGGACCCGTTTTGGAAGAGGAACCTGCCGGTCCTGCTCATGACCTGGGATGTGGAAGGGGGTAAGAAAGGAGGAGTGGGAGGCAACTGGCCAGGGCCTTGGCTTAAAAAGTAGGTGGCAGAGAGGCCATTTACAGAGATGGGAAGACTGGGGAGGAGCCAGTCGAGGGCGGGGAAGGGGTCCCACAGGTGGGAGCGGAGAACCGCCTAGGGGCCCCGAGTGGAGATGGCAGCGCCTGGCCATTGTGGAGCGTGCGGGAGAGGAGGGGGCGCAGCAGCTAACTCGGGAAATTCAGTTGGTATTTGTTTGGCTGAGGTCACTTAGGGATGAGTGAGGTAGAGACAGGAGAAGAAAAGCGAGCCAAGGACCAGGCTGCAGGCACTCCAGCCGTCTGAGGTCGAAGGGAGAGGAATCCAGTGAAGGAACATGCAAAAGAGGCAGAGGGGGCAAGAGGAGAGCAGGAAGAATGGCACCAGAAGCCAGGACGGTAGAACGACTGGTGAGGTCCTCATGGTGGCAGGTGGTCAGCAAGGCATCTAGAACATAGTAGGCCCACGGGAAATGGTAAATGCCCCTGTGAATGCGGAACCCTGCTTGGAAGATGGCCAGGAGAGCGCCCCACCCACGTAGACCGCTCTTGAACAGAGCAGGTGCTCCTGGGGAAGAGGCACAAGCTCAGGGCCCCAGGTTCCAGTTTCCCAGCCCCAGGATCCATCCCAGTTGAATTACGCCCATGTTCCCAAACTCCCCGGAGTTGGCAGGGAGCACTGGGAGCCCTCCAGGAATTCTGGCTGGGGCTGGGGCATGGGCGGACTTGCCATGTGAACTGCTCCCCTTGGCGCCCCTCCGCTTCCCCTGGGCTCACGGGAAGGGCTGGGATGACCTCATGCTCAGGGCACTGCTGCTTGGGGAGGGCCTCCACCCAACAAATCTTCTGTGTGGAATCGCAGAGGGGTGGGGGAGGGGCACTAAACGCCCTGGGGTCCAGGCCCCTCCTAGACCCATACAGGGGACCCTCTGGGAATGGCGCTCAGGCATGTTTATTATTATTGTTTTATTGTTATTTTAGCTCCCCTGTTGGTTCTGTCACACAGCTGGTATTGACAACCAATGGGGAAACTGAGGCCCCAGAGCCCCATCCCTGGCTCCCTCGAACCCCAGTTTCCTCCAGGCTACACAACAAGGCTAGCATTCTCTTCCCTTCATAAAATACATCCAGGGAGGAAGTGGGGTGGGGGGCTAAGAACCTGGGTGTCTCAGTCGGCTTGGACTCTAAAAAATTACCTTAAACCCAATAAATGATTATTTTCTCACAGTCCTGGAGGCTGGAAGTCTGAGATCGTGGTACCAGTGTAGTTGGGTTCCAGTGCAAACTCTGCCTGGTTTGCAGACTGTGTCCAGCTGTGTGCTCGCGTGGCCTTTCCTTGGCACGTGCGCATGGAGAGAGAGGACTCCAGCATCTTTCCACTTCTTATAAGGGTGCTAATCCCATCGTGGGGGACCCACCCTTATGACCTCATTTAATCCCAATTACCTCCCAAAAGCCACATCCCCAAACGCCATCACAGTGTGGTTAAGGCTTCAACACAGGAACTGGGGTGTGGGGGGACATAAACATCCAGTCTGTAACACCAAGCATTGGCCTTAAACTTAACTGCGTTACTTTCTCCCCGGTGTGGTCTTGGGCAAGTCATCCCCAACCTGACTCCTGGGGAAGGTAAATCCTTAAATAACAATTGCATGGCTCTCTAGTTTCCGAGGCATTTTGACACACACCCTCTCTAGCACTCCCCCATAACCCTGTGAGGGAGAGGGCAATGATTTTTGGGGTTGGGGAAATGAGGGTCAGAGATGAAGTCACTCACCAAGGGACACCCAGCTTGTGTTTGAGTGTAGATTTTCTATCTCCTTTGCCCAAGGTTGCCTGGAATTGAGAGACACCACAATAGAGCCTCCTCCAAGACAGTACCTGGGACATAGGAGATGCTTTGGAAATTGTCGGAGGGAGGGATGGATGGATGGATGGGTGGATGGATGGATGGATGGGTGGATGGATGGATGGATGGATGGATGGTTGGATGGATGGATGGATGGATGGATGGATGGATGGATGGTTGGATGGACTAAAAGATGGGTAGTTGGTGCTCCTGAATAGGGTCCTGCAGGGACCACCAAACCTACCCCAGTGGAAGGAGGGGAAGAAAAGGACCATCTGGACAGCTGCCATATGCCAGGAACGTGCTGACCCTTTGCACATGTCATAAGGCACTTGCAGCTGGACCTTTCCCTGGAAGGGACTCATTTTTTTTTTTAAGATTTTATTTATTTATTTTGAGAGAGAGAGTGCATGCGAGCAGGGGGCGCGACAGAGGGAGAAGGAGAATCTCAAGCAGCCTCCACGCTGTGGAGTCTTGATCCCATGACCATGAGATCATGACCTGAGCCGAAATCAAAAGTCAGACGCTTAACCGACTGAGCCACCCAGACGCCCCTTGGAAGGGAACCATTTTACAGGTGGGAAACTAAGCCCTAGAGAAGTGGATGGATAGAGTATCTAACTCTTGGTCCAGAACCCCTTCTGACATCTCAGGGATTAAAAAAAGTCATAGACTTTTTAAGAAAACCCTGTACGAAATTCCTGGGGGGAAAACAAGGTCCCCATTTCCAGTTTTTGCCCCAGAGAGAAACTCTGTATCTTTGACCAGTACATACCACCTATGTAAGCTGGGTAGATGGTAACTGTTGCCACAGAAATACTGGTTGGTTGATTTTCTTCTGGACACTCAAACTTCCTTAAGTCCCCAGCCTGTCGTAACCACTAATGAGGATGGATGCCTAGACACGCCAGACGCTGGGCTAAGCACTTCACTTATGTTATTTGAGGAATGGGCACGCTTTGTCTATAAAGACGTAGTTTCTGTTCTGTGGGCTACAGTCTCTGTAACAGTTGTCAGCTCTGATGTGGTGGGAGGGCGGCCATGTATAAACACATGAGCATGTCTGTGTTCCAATAAAACTTTATTTATAAACACTTGAATTTGAATTTCAGGTTACTTCCTATCATTTCTTTTGATTTATTTTTCCCCCACTAAAAAATCTAAAAGCCACTCTCAGCTGGCAGATCATTTAGACAGATCGCCGGCAGATTTGTCCCCCCCACCCCCTCCATGGCTTGCTGACAACAACCAGAAGTAGATTTTGTTGTTACCCCATTTTAAAGGCAAAGAAACTAAGTCCCAGAGCGCAGCTAGCCAGAGGCAGAACCAGGATTCAGAGTCAGGCAGTCAGGCCCAGAGTGGGGATTGTTGAGGTGGCAAGCTGCCCAGAGAAGGGCGCACAAGGGGGACACCCAGCCCTGCCCGGCCCCCTGGACTTGGACCGAGGCTTGCTCTTCCACACTGTGCATTTATTCCTCATTTATTCCAACTAACTCTCATTTGTTAAGTAGATCTGGAAATGCTGACATGAGAGTCAGAGGTGGGGGGTGGAAGGAGGACGAGAAGGCAGGAGTGAGAGCCGGGCAAGAGGGGCCACCGTGTCCACACGCATCCACATGCACCCACACGCATCCACACGCATCCACGCGCGCGCACACACAACGGCTTCCATTTCCTGAGATGTCCACCTGCTTTTATGAATATAAGTGGATTTGTAACAAGCATTGCAGCTGCATATAAGGCATTCAGACATGGAGACAATTTTACTAGATAATAGACTATCATGCAGGATACAATTTAAATTAAAAAATGCAATTTTCACCTTGAAATGAACAAATGATTACAATTTCTATACAAATTAAGGCATTCAGCCTCTCTTTCAGTAGTGGCACCAGCCCATGAAATATGACATAATTACCATGAAATACATTTTCAAATATTTTGATTTTTGTCCGCCGCTTTTTAAAAAACATAGGCCGCCTTCTAGGTCTCCGAGTGTGTGTTGGCATTTCCCACCTTCTGGGAAAAACACATTAAAAAGAAAAGCCAAAGTCCCCGAAGATGAAGTTGGCCCCCCTCCCTGCCCTCCCCTCCTCCCATCTCCTCACCCCACAGAGTTCCCTGCCCTCCCCCTCCCCCTCCCTTGGCTCAGAGATAAAATTGAAAAAAGGCAGACGCAGGCTACCAGCTCCAAAGCCTGAGATTTATCTAAATTGCTACGCTTATCTGAAGAATCGCATCTGTTGGTTATCTCAACGCCAGCCACTCCAACCCTCCACCCGTCTCTTCTCTAGAAATCGCTTCCCCAGCCCCCAGCTCTCCCCCCTACCAATGTGCCCCCCCACCTCCACTGTTATTTTTTAATTATTTTTCCATTCTGTTGTCTCTTTATGGCTGGAGATGGAAGGATGAGCAGCCGCTGCCTGGGGTTCGCTCCAGCTCCATGGGCTAGACAGGGAATTTTGGGATTCATCAGGAGTGGACAGGGGAGGCAGCCAGTGGGTCTCAGCTCCCAGGACAGGGGGTCTCTGTCCCCTGCCCAAGCTGGGTGACTTTGATGAAGGTCATTCCTAGGCTAATCCATCTCTTCCCTGTGTCTGTAAGCCTATCATCGTGAACGACCCATCCCCGTGGTCAGAGCTTTGGGTGGACTTCTTGAGCCATTAGATCTGCATCCAGGCCACTGAAAAGCAGACCTCGACCACCCCTTTGGTTCTTGGTCTTGGTTCTGAGCCTCCTGCCCTGACGATGGCCTGCTGGGTGGGCTTTCCCACTCCCAGTACCCTCCCCTCCCCCGCCACCCTTGGGACTTGGTTCCACTCCATTGTGCGGTCCCACTTCTCGCTCTCAGGCCGGCTGCATGGGGCCTTTCCCTCCTCCAGGGGAATACCAGCTCTTCCTCAGCCCAGCCTGGGTTAGTTGAGAGTCTGGCCCCTCTCCCCGGCTCAGCAACATTGCCCTCCCACTTTCTCTCTTAGATGTAAACGGAGCCTCAGGAGAAACATCTATGATAAGAAGCAGAGCATAGAGCCCTTTGCTTTATACTTTGCACATTTGCTTTTGGTTTGGAGCACTCGCACCTGCTTTGACGAGGTCCCATCTTGCAACTTCCCTGTGTGGAGGACCTCGCTGACAAGGGACAAACTCAACATCCTACAGAGGAAGTAACCAGGTATCAAAGACCAACGCAGGAAGGGTTTGATAACACAACCCAGGGCCATGTCATCCAGCTGTTTGTTTGGAAGATACTTCATGGGACTTTGTGAACTTGGACCACTACACTCCACCCTCCCACCCCCTTCCTGACCCCAGGGCCAGATGAAGACTGGGTCGTTCTCCAGCTCAGAAAGCAAAACGGAGTATCTTGGTGGAAAGAGATTGGGTTTTAGGATCAACCATTTGGGGTTACAGAGTCTCGTCTCTACCTATTTTTTGCTCTCTGACCTTGGCCAGTTTGGTCTCTGCCCAGTTTTCTCATCTGTAAGATGGAGGTAATGATACTTGTGCGTGGAGGCTGTGAGAATTAACTCTGACAGCACATGGCAGGCCTTCAGCAGCCGTGAATGCCCCCTCTCATGCTGTGGCTCCTGCTTGCTAAGGGATTTTGAGATAATGAAAAAAAAAAAAATCTTCCTAGTTCATCAAGAAAACCTGAGCTCCAAAATGTGTATCACTTAGAAAATTGTTGGTAATTGGGGGTGAGCCATGTTTCTATGCCTGGAATGCACCCCAGGGTATCGGAACATACATGTGTGAGTATCCGGGGACAGTGTTGGGAGTGGAGTAGAAGCAAGAAGAAGAGATTGCTATGACAGATTTTATTGTAAACATAATGTTTATTAAGCACCTACTTGTTACAGGCATCATGCTGAGGCTCTTTATCTCATTTAATGTTCATTACACTATTATGAGGTCACTATTAACCCCATTTAACAAATGGAAAAACTGAGTCACAGAGATGTTATGTCATTTGCCCAAGATCCCCCAGCTAGGAAGTGGCAGAGATGGGATTTGAACCCAAGCTTCTTGGCTCTCAAAAACTGCAAAACTCAAGTGCTCGAGGCAGACCAGATGACCACCTTTTCCCAATTATTTATTTTCTCAGTGCAAAGATATATGTAAGATATAACCTTGGAACCGAAGGCAAGTCAACAGCTAATGGGTTGAGTATGACATGTACACAATTAGCTTTCCTCCAAACCAGAATTCACGGATGCCAAGTACAGGAAGGAGGGTTACCAAACTCCTCCATGCCACTCCGGTCAGACCAAGACTCGGGGAGCCGCTGAGGCAGCAGGGGTTGGGGAGGGGGTGGGGAACGCATAAGTCAGATTCCAGTCACGGCTCTGCAAAGCCCCCACACGGCTTGGCCAGACCATTTGCTGTCTCTGGGCCTCCACATCTTCATCTATAGAATGAAGGGGCTGATGTGAAATCAGCCATCTACACACATTACCATGAGCCTCCCAAAGAAGGGGAAAGGGACTGTGAGTGCCCATGCCCAGGGGCATGCAGGGTGGGCAAATAACCCCAAACAGCCCACCCCAAACCAACGTTCATGTAAATGGTCAAACTTTTTTCATCTTATCTCAAAAGTGCATTCTAAATTTGCAATCTGTTCCCAAGTGCATGCTAGAATATAAAAACTGTAATTATGTAATTCACATGTAAAATAATGATATATAATGATATCTATTTATATATTTTAATATATTTTATATATTTGTAATTATAAAACACAAATATAAAAATGGTACCAGCTCAGTTCTGAATCTCCCCTCTCACAATTCTGTCAAAACACCCCACCACCAACCCCTAGGAAGGTCATATTACATTTTTCTCCTGCAGCTTTGCATGCCGGCAGTTTCAGCGAAAGACCACATCCTCTTTAATTGCCCTTCCAAAGCCAAAGTTCTTCTAGTATAACATTCTATTATTGTAATAGCCACACATTCTAACATTGAATCATTTTAACATCCTAACATTATAACATCGTCACCCTTGATTATGACATTATTCTAACGCTCAGGCACTGCCTAGACGTTCAGTCTGTCTAGTCTCCAGCAAGGTCCTTAAATCTTGGTTCACCTGTTCCCAGTGTCTGGTTCTGAGTCACGGGCAGGAAGTCACTCAGTCCCTGGGGGCCTCCCTGCCCCTGGGAGCGCAAACTAGCCCCTTGAACGAGCCCTGGGGAACCTTCCTGGGGGCATGCGGATCAGCCCGCCCCCTACCTCCACACCCATGCAACTTGAACATAATTAAGGCATTTGGTCATCCTGGTCCTGGGGCAAAATGCCCCCCCTTAGAAGTTGTTTGAGATCTTATGTAACATTATAGCATCTAATTATTATTATAGCTAACATTTGCTGGGTGCTTACTAAGTATTCTACATACACTGTATGTTTACTGACTCTATTATTGTTCCTAATCTCCAGAAGAGAATACAGAGGCTCAGAGAGATTCACTGACATGCCCAAGTCGCACCGCTAATTACTGAGAGAGGCAGGACTCTAGCCCGTGACTGTCTGAGCCCAGCTCACTGCTCTGTTGAACCAGTGAGTAGAGACGGACCCGTGGAGAATGAGGAATCGAACTCAGAGCCGGACACTGCATTAATTAATTGTTTATTGCAAATGAATGAGTGAATCAACAGTCCACTTAGAACTGCACCAGCCTTCGGAAACCACCAGCCAACATTCAGATGAGTGGAGGGTTAGCCCCATTTTTCAAGATCACGGATGCTCAGAGTGGCTAAGATATTCCAAAAGATCACAGAGCTCCAAAGTGACGGGGACAGGGTGGTGGCTGGAACACAGGTCAGCTGCACGTGGCAGGGTGGTCTGTCCCCCACTGTGCTGCTTCAACAGCAGGGTGGTACCCAGCCACCCAGAGCCATCCTGGGCACCTTGGGAAGTCACTTGTGCCAGGTTCTGATGGCCTTGGGTAAAACAAAATGTGAAACTAAAGGGAAAACAAATGTGAAATTGGTGTCGGAATCCTGTTAGAAAGGCAGGATTTGCAAAGCCACGTATTAAAACAAAGCTGAGGGGTGCCTGGGTGGCTCAGTTGGTTAAGCATCCAACTCTTGATTTCTTCTCAGGATGTGATCTCAGCATCCTGGGATCGAGCCCCGTGGTCAGACTCCACACTCAGCGGGGAGTCTGCTTAAGATTCTCTCTCTCTCTCCTTCTGCCCCTCTCCCCAACTCTCTCTCTATAATAAGCAAATAAGTCTTAAGAAAAAAATAAAACAAAGCTGAGCAGAGATGATGGGGTGGGGGGATGGGGGATAAACAACATCATAGTTGTTGGCCAAGGTGCTTCGCTCCTGGAATCCCAGCCTCAGGGAGAAAACCCTCTGATGGGGGCAAAGCTCTCTCCACGGGGAGGCCAGGAGAATGAAATAAAATGAGAAGAACCCAAAGGTCCCAACCAAAGAGGGATGGTTAAGGATAAATATGGTATCTCCACTCAGTGAGCTGCTTTGCAGACATTTGCATGGTCATTGATAACATCTTCAACAACAAAGAGAAAATTTAATAATCCAATGATGATCCAAATAACTTAGGACGGAAAACTGACTTCGTGATATGGTCTCCAACACGTTAGCGTGCCTAGAAGGTAGACTGGAAGGGGCGGGGTGAAAGCTCACGGGCCTGCCACCGAGAATGGCATCGTGCAGACGGGTTCATTGCCTCGCGCCAGAGAGAGGAAAATGGAGGCAAGTAATTTAATAAAATCCCCAAAGCTTCAAGCCGGAGTGTGTCCAGTGGCTAAGAACAAACGAAACACTGCAGAGGAAAGCTCTCACCACGGTGCACGGAGAGGACTCGTGGGCTCATCTGGTGACTCCCGCCTCCCCCATCCCCACACCCTGATGGGGTGGGCCGTCCCCCTCCCAGGGCCCTTCCTGCCCAATATGCCAAGGCCACCATTTATGAACCATCAGTAAGGCTCCTTCTAAGCGGAGGATCATTTCAACAAGACACTAGCGTCACCACCTCCAGGAATCCTCAGCTGGCTGAGCAATAGGGACTGGGCAATAACACCTATTTTTATCATTAGTAACTCCTGTCATGGCAGCCACCATTTATCAGGCACCTTATATGTAAGAGCGAAGACCCCAACGCGCATCACGTTGTTTAATCCTGGCAACAGCTCATGAGGCGGGGGTGGGTGGGATGGTCGCCCTTTAGAGACATGCGCCCTGAGGTTCTTCTGATTAAGTGGCTCATCCAGGAGCTGGTACAGAACTGGGATCCAAGCCCCAGTCTCTCTGACCCTCACCACCACCAAGCACAGCTCACCAGGCAGGAGCCTGTAAATAGCACCTGGACCACTGCTCCTAAGAAAGCATGGGTCCTTTCCCTGCTGCAGGAAAGCAATATGTGGATGCTCTGTAGTCACTAAGCATGGGAAGAGCTCCAAGAGATCCAGCGAGGTGAAAAATAATAATAATAAAAGTGCAGAACTATGTGTGTGGTATACCAGCATCTATGTATTAAAGAGGAAAAAAATAAAAAAAAAATAAAGAGGAAAAAGTATACGTAGTGTGCCTGCTTGTACATACGTGAGAAATCTCTGGAAGCTATATGAGAAGCTGGCTACATTGGTTACCTCCGGGGGTGGGGGGGGGGGGACAGAGACAGATGCTTTGTCCTTAGAATTCTGAATCACATGAATGCATGATACTAAATAAATAAAACTTGGAATTTTTTGATATGTAAAGAAAACAAAGAGCACGTTGGTCTTGAAAGCACGCGCAAATAGGCAGTCATCACCAGCCACATGCTCATTAGAACAAGCTCTGAGCCATCTCTCCTGAGTAGCTTTTAGTTTCACGGGATTTGACTTACATTTCTTCTCTGCCATTGCCTGAGAAGCTTGTTTGCACCATCAGACAATCTCTAAGAGAGACTGAGTTAGGGAGAGGCCCAGGGCTCCACGGCAGGGATGTATTTGATGGTTAAGATTTAGACTAGGGAAGCTAGAGAGAGAAAGAGAGGGAGAGAGAGGGAGAAGCTCAAGAACACTGGAGAAAAAAATAACAAGGAAAAGGCTGTTAAATAGGAGTTTATTCATTCGACAAATATTACATGAGCTCTTACTATGTCCCCGAGCTGTGTTGGGCACTGGGATGCAGCAGGGAACCACAACAGGGCCACAGGTCCTGACCTCAGAGAAGCTGGGGAAGTGCCTTCCGGACAGGAAGAACAGCCGGTGCAAAGGCCCTGTGGTGGAAAGGGCACATTCTGTTGGAGTCTGGAGCAGTGAGGGAAGGGTTCCACATCAAACTTTTTACAGGAGGAGGACTATTTTATTTGTTTTTAACACACAGCTCACACCTCGATTCATTCTCTCTGTAAGAATTCAAACAAGGTGATGGAGCCCCCTTCATCCACCGCTGAAATTAGTCTCCCTGCCCAACACCATGCCTGTTATCACTTTGCCATTTACACTTCCAGAGTCCTTTCCATGCATTCAGCATATATGCAGAAATGCAGTTTGCAGAAAGTGAAGACCTAGGACAACATCATATGTATTTTTCCTGCCAGTTTGGTGTTTTACTCACTGTATCTTGAAGACCTTTGTGAGCCGCTGTAACTTTAATTCATTTTTTTAAAAAAAATCCACTCCTAAGTTGGACTCCATGAACATTTATTAAGCACCCACCAAAAGCCAGACCCAGGATATGGAGATAAAGAGTCAGACCCTGCTTTCAGGGAACTTACAACCTAGGAGAGGAGGCAGGCGTCTAGCTAAGCATTTAAGCACCCAGAGACTGAAGTCCTGGCGGAGGGTGGGGGATCCGAGGATGTGCATGTGTATGTGGTGGAGGGGGCAGCAGCAAAGCCCATCGGGCTGTGATTGGAGACGGGGAACAAGGCAGAGGGGAAGGGCGAGCAAGCAGGTGTTTTCCAGGTGAAGAGGTCAGAGTTAGAGGTCACAGCATGTACAAAGGGATGGAGGCATGAAAAAAAAAACTGGCCAGTTCAGGGATTCCCAGCAGCCCAGACTGGCTGGTGCGCGGGGTACATGGAGGATAGGAGGAGCAGGGAAGGCTGAAGGTGTGGGTGGACAGGGCCCAGAGAGCCATCATTTCTAACATGTCTATGGTGCACGCTAAGTGACAGGCATTCTCAGCCTTACCCGCATTAGCATCTTTAATTCCTGCAACCATCCTAGAAATGGGTCTTAGTATCTCTGCTTTAAGGATGAGAAGAAACAGACACAGAGAGGTTAAGAAACGTATCTGAGGACACACAGCTGGTAAGCAGAAGGCGGAGGATTCAAATCCAGGCTATCAATGCTTTAAATCACTTCATTTCGCTGCCTCACAAAGTAGAAGGTGGCGTGGAGATTGTCCTGTTGACAGCTGCGGGGCACTCCTCCACTCACAAAGGAGGTGGGCTGGCACCTGGCCCATCACAGAGACCGGGGTATGTGTGGGCTGGGGATGCCCTAGGGGGCGGGCAGACATCTGCTGGCAGGGACCTCACAGGTGTTTGGTGACAAGCTGCTGCTTCCAGACCAGGGAAGGGCATAGCCCTTAGCACTGGAGACACTGAGAAGTGTGGGGAGCCCCCTGTGGTCCTTGGGGGAGGGGAAGGACTCGCTCAGGGCCGGTCTCAGAGGTCCTGGGGTGAAGACGGTGAGGATGGAGATGGTGAAGGTCTGTGGTTCTCACGCTTGAGTTCCCAGCACGTGTCACCGAGAGGGCTTGCCACACAGACCGGGGACCCCAGCTCCAGAGTTTCAGATTCAGTGAGACAGAGCAGGATAATTTGCATCTCTAACAAGCTACTGCCTGGGGACCACTCAGAGACTCCCGGATGCTGCTGTGGGAGGAGGAGAGCTGGCTCGGGAGGAGTCGAACACAGGACCTGCCCCCCGGGAAGCTTCAGCACTCGGTAGCGACTCTTAGCCTGTTTCCAGGAAGGAATTTAAGATGCAGAAGAGGCCGAATGACTTTTTGAGGTCCCCACCACAACAAAGCTCATAAGCTCCCACTCTGTCCCCCCAGCTTCTTCGGCAGGGGGCCCGGGAGGCCATGTGGCTCCCCGGGGCCAGCCTTCCTGCCTGTCACCCGGTCCTCAGTCCTGCCTCTGCTGTGTGTCAGCACTGAAAGGGGTGCCCATGAGAGCTGACAGGGTGGAAAGGGTCAGGCCAAGGGGTCCTCGCCTTCTGGGGGGCAGCAGGGGAGGGGCAAGGGGAAGGAGGAAAGAAGAAGAGGGTGGGGGGCATTCTGAGTATCGTTTAGCAGGTATGTACTGAGCACCCACTGTGTTCTGGGGTTGGAAGAGATCTTACGTTTCAGATGGGAGAGCCGGCGCCAGGCAGGGGAAGGGACTGACCTCTCTAGGCCAGGTACACCTGGTCTCTGTCCTGAGTTCCCCATCGGCTGAGGGACTCCCGGAGCCAGTCCAGACCTTCGGAGGCTGTCTCCTGGAGGTACAGCGCCCCTCCTTCGGCCACCTAGGTGCTGGCCAGTGATACTGGAAGGTAAGAGAGAAGCACCTGCCAGAAGTTGAACTCCTACTATGTGCCCGTCCTCCCTGAAGCCCTGAAAGGTAGGCACTACTGTCCCCATTTTATAGATGCGGAAACTGAGACCCAAGGGCGGGGGTGACTCATCCAAGACTGTTTGGTGAATTCCTACTATGTGCCAGGCTCCCGTGCCAAAGTAGCCCTTCACCTCAATGGTCTTGGAGCAATGCTGGGAGGTCAGAGCTGGTTCAGTGGGGGAGGGAGATGAGCTCTGGGAGGCCCACAACCCACGCAGGGTCCCGCAGCCAGCAAACATGGGACCTCCCGCCCTCACCTGGGGAGAGGAGGATGCTTCCTGGGGGAGGGTGTGGCTGCCCGGACAGAGATGCCCGCCCCAGGGCACATTCCGTGTCCCCTCCACCGGCCCTGGACACCGGGCCTCACACCCCATTTCCATTCTCTACCCCAGCAGTGCCTGCAGCTCTGCCTGCCCCCTCTGGCTCCCCAACTGTCACGGATTATTCTAAGGACCTTGGGGACAGGGGAGGGAACATCTGGATCCTGTTACAGAGCCTAGCTGGGGGTCCCGGGGGGCGGGGATGCCAATGCAGCAGAGCACGGGACCTAAATGAGTTTCAGAACCGCAGAAGAGCCCTGGTGTGGGCGGGTGAGGGGCCGAGGGGCTGCGGGTCCGGGCTGAGCAGGAAGGTGGGATCAGAGCAGGCCCGAGAACCCTTCCTGAGCTGTTGGGGCCCGGCGGGAGGCAGGATTATGGAATTAGTTCAGGAGGCAGCGCCGGGCAGGGGTTGGCGAAGGTGGCCCCGGGCGGTGGCCCAGGCAGGCTCCGTCCCCTCCTCTCAGGGGAACACTGGGCACTGAGGGCTTGGTGGGAATATGGTTTGGTTTAGGGGCCAGTCCTGTGGAACAGGTCAAATCAAATTCAGCTTGAAATTCCAGGCCGGTCACGGCAGGCCAGGTGAGGGCCGAGTGCCAAAGTCAACAGTGAGGCCGGTGGGGTTGTGCAGGGCCCAGGTGGGGGTCCTCACCGTGGGGGGGCGTCCCTGCATCGGGGGAGGACTGGACCGAGAGAAGAAATCCCAGAGTGACCACCAATCTCAAAGCGCAAGAAGCAGCATCACGGTGCCCTTTTTTATAAATGAGGAGACTGAGTCACCGAGGGGCTGTTTGCCCGAAGGTCACAGAGCTAATAAGTGGACAAACTGGGGCTGGGATTGAGGCCTTTTTCTCCCCTAAGGGTGTACATTCCCCAGACGATGCTTGCTCCCAACAAGCACACAACGCAAATGGCGAAGTCAGGTGTGGAGAGGTCGAGGCCAGGGGCACTGGCACCCCAAGGGGCAGGGCTGGACACGGAGGCACTGACGCTCCACTCCCACCTGCCCTCCAGACACTCAGCTCTGAGCTATGCCCCTGAGAGGGGTTGGCCCTGGTGCAAGATTTGTACAAAGTCTACATAAGACAAGCCTCGGACCACGAACGACTGGATACAGATGATGGCAAGGAGACAAGGGACCCTTATTCCTCCTTTGTCCTTCAATCTAGGAAGGCTTCCTAGCTGCGGTGGAATTTCAGAGACAAGAGGCAGAGACGGGTGGGTGGAGGAAAGGCAGTAGTGGCTAAGATAATGGGCTTTGGGGTCAGACAGACCCAGGCTTGAGTCCAGATCTTCCTAACACCTGCTGTGTGACCTTGGGCAAATTCCTTAACTTCCCTGAGCCCCAGTTTCCTCATCTATACAATAGGACTAATGATGCCTTCCCCGCAGGAATTTTGCGAGCATTACGTGAGGTTATAAATGCAAAGTACTTAGCCCCAGGACTTGGCACATAGTAGGTATTCAGTAATCACCAAGTTAGAGCCTGGGGACTGAGCGTGTGACCCCGTGGGTGATCCGATGAGCCCGTGCTGGAGCCCTAACCTGAGTGCCACCCCTCCCCCCCTCATGCTTTTTTGTAAAATAACCTAACACTTACTGAGCATCATGGGCACTGCTTTACAAGCCTCCCATGAGTTGGCACATGGCTCTCTCCAGCATCCCTCTGGTGTGGTACCGTATGACCTCCATCTCACAGACAAGGAAACTGAGGCAGAGTGGCCTGCTCAAAATCACACAGCCACAAGCAGCCGATCCAAGCGGATCCAGAGTGGCCTGCTCAAAATCACACAGCCACAAGCAGCTGATCCAAGCGGATCCAGAATCCAGGTCTACCTGACTGTTGGGTCCCCATGGCTAACCTCCAGACGCTGCTGCCCAGGCCCCTGGTCCATTCAAGACCTCACACCAACACCGCTCGGATTTAGGAGCGAAACTGTAGAGAGTTTCTGTGTTCGGTGGATCCAGAAAGACAGGCTGGCTGGCTGTGCGGAGACGGTACTCATAATACTGCTTCTTATGAAGCCACGTCAGAAAAGCAGGACAGTCTCTGGTCATCTCAAACCTGCACGCTGAAGCCAGACGGTTTGGGTTCAAATCCTACCTCTGCCATTCAATGCTGTGCGTCTCTGGGCAAGTTGCCTGAGTTCTCTGTGTCTCTGTGGCTAAATGGGACTCACGATAATACCTGCCACTCAGAGGAATTGAGTTTTTTAGCGTTTTAACGTGCTCACAGGGTTGCACGGCAGACGGCGGGCACTCAGTAGGGATGTCCCGGGCTTGGTCCCAGCATCAGAGCTGCCTTCAAATACCAGGACTCTGGGGCTCTGGCAGGTAGGCGCCCCTGGCCGAGGCAGAACCACAGGAGAGCCGAGACCCAGGCCATCAGCAGAGAGGCTGTCATCTCAGGGTCTAAACTCATCCCCACTCTTCCCACCAGGAAGCCACACTGGCCTGCTCCCTCCCTCCTCCACCCACCCCGCCACGTCCAGGAGGCCCCCCAGGCCTGGACACAGCCCAAGCGTCCTCGAGAACAAGCCCCAGATGTGACGCCACACACTGGTTTGGAGGCCGGGGGCTTCTACCGGGCCTGCCACTGGTCTGTCCTCCTAGGGCCAGCGGAGTCCAGCGGCCAGGCCTCTCGGGCATCGCGCCCGTGACCGTGGCGGAAACTGCTTCGTCCTTCTGCACATGTTTTTGCTGACCACCTGCATCATCCTTGGCATTGGCGATCCAGCCGAGAACAACGGCCCTGCACTCACAGAGCTCCCGTCCCAGTGGGACAGTAAACAACGGTAACATAACGGGAAATACGATTGAGGCTCTGAGGACCTGACAGGACCATGAAGAAAAATAGAGTGGGTCCAAAGGGTGTAGACATCTGGGAAAGTGATTGTAAAAAGCTTACGCTTCCTTTCTTCCCCGAAGCATTTGTTCAATAAAGTAACAGAGCTGTGCAGATTCACGACGGATGGAGAAACAGAATTCTCGGTAGCAAACATTTTGTAAAGCCGGGAACCACCTGATAACACGCCCTTCCCTGGAACCCTCCCTAGGCAATGGCCAGTTGGGGACGAGCTGGGCTCTGCCTCGGTCTGCCTTTTGGAGTCCCAGATGAAGCCCCTACACTTCCAGGCCTCACTCTAAGAGGGGGTCACATACTCCTCATCCCACCTGGGAGAGGGGGTGGCCAGCCGCGACGAGGTAGCCTTAGAAAGCCTTCGCATGGCCCTCCCCCAGCCAGGCAGCCTCTGTTCACCAAGCAGCATGGCTGACTGCCTGCTGGATGCACTGCGTGGTGCTCACGACTGAGTCAGGATCTGGGGACCCCTTCACGTCCTGGGTCTCCGTGGTGCCCGACCCTCGGCCAGCAGCCACGGCCAGCCCAGGACTCGGCCCCTCGGCCGGCCCGAGTCCCCAGGCAGGAAAGGGCATGTGGCTCCTTTAAGGCAGGCCCCAGCTGGGTCGCCTGGATATTGGAGCGGGAGATTAGGTAGCAGGAGGCTCGGGGCCCAGGCCAGATGCGCCTGAGCGGGGCCTTGTTATGTATTCATGAGCTGTGAGGAAAAGAAATAAAAGGATTCATTATCGCCCAAACTGTTACTAATGACATGTACCTGGAGCCCGAGCACCTCTGGAAATCTAATGCGACACACTCCGAGAGAAAATGTATTCCCGGGCTCTGCCACGCGGCCGATGGAAAATGTCCCCTCCCTGCCCTTCCTCATTGCCATTCACTCAGGGCGACATTTACAATTCTTCTGCCATTATGTCCGACCAGGGCCTCTGAGCCTCTGTCACGACCCGCACATTAGCTGAAAATTGGAAATTCCACAGCGTGGCCGTGGCCATGGCCGTGGCCATGGTGGGCCGGGATGCAGCAGGGCGCGGGAAGCAGAGGCACACGGAACTGGGTGAGAGGGGTACCGAGGGGCACGGGCGTGGGGACACGAGAAGGGACAGTGCTGCGGGCCTTCAGGGGCTTGCTGGCCCTGATCTGTCCCCAACCAAGCACAACCCTGGGGTGCCAGCCCCCTTGGGTGGCCAGGACAATGACCAGCCCCTCTCACATCTTCGCCTTTGCTCTCCCTCCGGCCCCCTTCCTCTCATGAGTCCTGTCGCCTCCTGCATACCAATCCCCCATCCTTTGTTCCCTTCAAAGCCTCGATAAAAACAGTAAAAACAACTCAGCAAGAGACATTAGTCCAGAGCTGATTTTGCAAGATAAATGTGCGCCAGGAGCGTTGCGTGAGCATGTGTCCGCCAGTCTTCACCACCGCACTGTGAAGTGGGTTCTGTCTGGATCCCCATTTTACAGATAAGAAAACCCAGGTTTGGAGAGGTAAAGGATTTGCCCAGGGTCACACAGCTAGGAAGGAGCAGACCTGGCATTTGACAGGGGCTAGGGGGATTCTTGCCCTGGCACCAGAGGGAAACTCCAAGTCCAAGGCTCAGCTCCTCCAAGAAGCCTTCTGAGGCAGGCCTCAGCCCGCTGTGACCAGACCCCAGGGATGGGCAGCTCTAGGCTGCCCTAGGACCAGCCGCCCCATGTGGCAAACCGTGAGCCTCTGCTTAATGCACCTTCATGGCCAAATGCCGCTGCTTGTCCCAACGGCCGTTCCCCCAGGGAGCAAGCGTCCCATCCCCTGCCTCCCTCTGCAGCACTGAGCACTCCCTGGGCTCACGTGACGTCTTGTGGACTGGCCCTCTGTCCCGTGTGGCTTTGGACGCAGCAGGAGGAGGCAGTGGGAAGACTAATTTAGGCCCCACCCAAAGAAGTTTTGAATGGGAATGAGAGATAAAATATAATACTTCAAATACACCATAAATAACTTTTTAGTACAAACGTGTGCCAAATATTGTTGTTTATCCAAAATTCTAACTGACAGGAGGTCCTGTATTTTCATTTGCTAAATCTGGCAGTCCTAGCTCTGAGATACCCCAAGCTCCCCCACAAGGGGCCTGGCTCACCTGGGGGATATGGAGTCAGGGCCCCAAACCACTAGTTCCCAAGCTCTTACAAAACTTCAGGTAGTGGGGCATCTGGGTGGCTCAGTTAAGCATCTGACTCTTGCCTTCGGCTCAGGTCATGATCTCAGGGTCGTGAGATCGAGCCCTGCATCGGGCTCCGAGCTCACAGAGTCTGCTTAAGACTCTCTCTCCCTCTCCCTCTGCCCCTCCCCACTGCTCTCCCCCTCGCTCGCTCTCTCTCTCTCTCTCAAAACATAACAAAAACAAAAACTTCAGCTAGAGATTCTATTTCCCAGACCTTCTTGTGGCTAGGTGTGGTCATGTAAGTTAAGTTCTGGTCAGTGAGATCTAAGTAAAAGTGGTATTAGACCCTCTGGGGCCATGCCTTAAAGGGAAAGGACGGATACTTCTCTTACCCTTTCCCACTTCTTGCTTGCTGGGTTGCAGATGAGATGGCAGGAATTGAAGCAGCCATATTGATCCCAGAAGTAGAAGCCACACATTGAGGATGGCAGAGTTGCCCTAGGAGGGCTGACCCACCTACTTCTGGAATGTTACTCAAGGTAAATAAACAAACAAGCAACTTTTAATTTGTTTAAGACACTGTATTGTTGGGTTTACTTATTCTTTTTTTTTTTTTTTGAGAGAGACAGAGAACAGGGGGAGGGGCAAGGGAGAGAGAGAGAATCTCAAGAAGACTCCACGCTATGTGTGAAGCCGGATGTGGGGCTCAGTCTCACGACCCCAAGATCATGACCTGAGCCAAAAGCAAGAGTCGGATGCTTAACTGACTGAGCCACCCAGGCGCCCCTTGTGTTTGCTTATTCTAATAGCTTAGCCTGGACCCGAACGAGTACAGTCTTTCACCAAAATGCCAGCCCCTGTGAAGAAGGGATTTCGTCTCATTTGCTGTTATAACACCAGTGTGTGTCACCACGTACATCCTCAATAAATATGGGTAGAACAAATACATGAATAACTGATTTAGATGAACTCTAAGGACATATCAGCAGTTGATTAATCACTTAATTATAATCGTTAGCATTTAATCAAAGCTTACTAAAGTGTTTTATGTATATTAACTCCTTTGATCCTACCCTCTTAGGTAGGAACCCCTCACACCCCCATTGTACAGAAGATAAAGCAAAAGCAGTGCGTCCTCGTTCGGAGAGCAGATAGGTTCGGGAAGCAGGGGTGCAGTGTGGCTTTGGGGCCATCCCACTGCCTCCATTCTGAGCCCTGTTACAGAGACATGAGGAAAAGGGCAACACCATAGCTTTCTCCATACATTTATTCATCAAATCTGCTGCCAGCTATGTGCCAGACACTATTCTAGAAGCTAGGAATTCAGCAATGAGCAAGATAAACAAAAATCTGTGCCTACAGTGCTTAGACTCTAGTTGAGGAGACAGATAATCAAGATAAATGAGTGAGATATATAGAGTTACTATAGGATTCCATTCATACGAAGCCCAAGAACAGGGAAAACTAACCCTATGGTGATAGGACTCAGGACAGTGGCTGCCTTTGGAGGGGGAGCTTTCCAGAAGAGCACAAAGGGGCTTTCTGGGTGTGATGGAAATGCACGTCTTAACTGGGGCCATGGTAACATGGGTGTCCATTTGTCCAAACTCATCAAACTCTACATGTAAGGTCTGTACATTTTACTGTCTATGAATTAAGCCTTGGAAAAAAAATAAATAAAATGTATATGTATGAAAGGGATATATAGTATCGGATGGCTCTCAGTGCTAAGGATAAATTGAAGAAGGAAATCAGGGGCGGGAGATTGGGATTTTACATAGAGTATCTGTGGAAGGAAGGAAGGAAGGAAGGAAGGAAGGAAGGAAGAGAGGGAGGGAGGAAGGACGGAAGGAGGGAGGGAAGGAAGGAGGGAGGGAGGAAGGAAAGAAGGAAGGGAGGGAGGGAAGGATGGGGGAGGGAGGGAGGAAGGGAGGAAGGAAGGAAGGAAGGAAGGAGGGAGGGAGGGAGGAAAGAAGGAAGGAGATGAAGTGAGTGAACAAGTAGTAAAAGCCACAGTTTGTCCAGAAAGGGGCATTCACAGTACCAATTCATTCACCCAGAGCTTCAGAGTCTTGTGCAACCGGGCTTCTCCAGCATGGCGAGGGGCAGTGGCAGCTTCTCCTTGAGAACAGCCCCTTGCAGGGGGTTCTGACAAGGAGTAGTGTGAAGACAAACCCTGCATCCCAGGGTTTAGAGGCAGCAATCATGCCACAGACAGACCAAGGTGACAGCTCTGCTCATGGGGGAGAAGGAGATGCTCCCCCCACCCTGCTCTTCCTGCTCCCGCAGCTCCCATGTCTCCACAAACACATCCCCAACTAGAATAAACGGTACTGGGACAACTGGAAATCCACACAGGAGAAAATGAATCCTAAGCCCTTCCTCACACCATACGCAGTCAATTCCAGATGGGCTGCAGCAGCTCTACACGTGGAAGGTAAAATAATAAAATTTTTACAAGAAAACAGGAGAGTATCTTTGGGACCTTGAGGTAGGCTAAAATCTCTTCAAGTCACAAACCACTGAGAAGGTGAAAACACAGCCCTCAGAGAGGGAGGAGACATTTGCTTAGAGTTGACAGAGGACTCATATCCAGAACAGAACAAAGTCTTTTTTCTCATAAATAAATGAGAAATAGAGAAAGTCATAGCAAAATAATCAAGAGACTTGAACAGACATTTCACAAAAGAAAATACCCAAATGGCCAATAAACAGGAAAAGGTGCTTGATTTCATCCTCACTGGGGAAATCTAAAGCAGAACTACATTCTGGAATGAGCGTGGGAGGAGACACTACGGTTCTCGAGGATGTAGACCCACTAAGACCCTCATACTCTGCTGTTAAGGGTGTAAACTGGCGTAACCCCTTTGGAAAACTGACCACATCTATAAAGCTGAGCATACCCCTCCCCCAGAATCCAGCAATTCCACTCCTACTCACGCATCCACCAAGAGTGCCAATGTTCACCAAAAGCCATTTATTGGCACGCCCACAACTGTGCTCTTCACAGTAGCCTCGAACCGAACATTCTTGCAATGATAGAATGCCACGTGGCCATGAGAATGAAAGAACGAGGTACAACTACACACAATCCGGTCCCCCACCAAGTGCTGGGGGACTCTGCTGATAGGAAGGTGGTTACCTTTGGAGGAGGGGGCTTTGGGGGGGGTGGCCCTGGGAGCTGGCTGGCCATGTTCTGTTTCTTTTTCTTTCTTTCTTTCTTTCTTTCTTTTTAAAAGATTTTATTTATTTGAGAGAGACAGAGAGAGAAAGCACGAACAGTGGGGAGGGCAGAGGGAGAAACAGACTCCCCACTGAGCAGGGAGCCCCACGCAAGCCTCGATGCCAGGACACCGAGACCATGACCTGAGCCGAAGGCAGATGTTTGACCGACTGAGCCACCCAGGTGCCGCCCATGTTCTGTTTCTTGACTGGGGTACCGGCTACACAGGTGTGTTTGCCGGTGGAAAGTTTTCCAGCTGTGTGCTTGCGATTTGTGCTCTCTTCTGTATTCATGTCACACTTCAATTAAAAAAAATTTTTTTAACTTTAAAGTCAGAATTTGCCCACCTACAAGCTGGGGCTCAGCTCATGAGCTCCTTGGCACCTTGAAGTGACATCTACTTATCTAAACACGCGGTAGCTTCTAGTGAGAAGTGGTTTTCTTTGCAGTTAGGGGTATGTTTTTCCGAAAGAGTGGCTCTTCCCTTTTTTTCTGGCATTTGTGAGAGGGGCGGGGAGAGAGGGAGAGATGGAGGGCTCCGTCAGAAATACCCCGTGAAACCAAGCAATAACTTCTATAATAGTTGGCCCTAAAAGCCAGGAGGCTGTGGGCATTTCTGGCCAAGGAGGATTAAGAGGGGTTCTCCATACCCTGCTCTTTGGGAATCACTGATGTGACGAAGTTTTCCACCCGGTGTTACTCACTCTCCATCCTTAAAGCCCATCTCAGTACCCAGCATGTAGAGGCACTCGGTAGATGATCGAGTGCATATAAAAGTAAGGGCGTGAATAAAACAAAGGTACCGCAGCAGCTCTGATGCTGATTACACACCCCCAGTGACAGGGAACTCATCCCTTCTGGAGGGAACCCAACCCTGGAGAGCTCCAGTTGTCAGAAGGCTGCCCTTGAATGGAGCACCCCAACCTCATCCTCCACCCACATCCTCAACCCCCTTCCAGAATAAACCTCCCCCCCCCACATGGGCCTGGGTCCCAGCCACCCCCCAACACAAACACACCAGCTCTCAGAGCCAGGGAAGAGGAGGCTTGCTCAGGCCTGCGGGTGGTGGGGGAGAAGGAGGGCAGAAGTCGTTCTAGCTCGGCACTGGGCATTCATTCACTCACTCATGCATTCATTCATTCAGGAAACGTCCTCTGGGCTCCCATTCTTGTGTAGACTCTGAGCAATGCAGTAAGAACAGAGCTGAATAAGCAACTGCTTTTGCCCCCAGTTCTGTAGGGATGAGGTCGGCAGGTGAGGATTGTCTGTGTAGTGCCTGGGCTGCCCTGGGAGCCAGGGGTGACTGAAGAGGAGGGGTGGGACCTGGACGTGACCATCTGAAGGGGCGAGAGATTCGTAAACAAACGATCCCCATCCCCCCTGATGCTTACTGGGGTGGTGGTAATAATAATGTTAATAACACTAATAGCAAGGTTCCAGGCACTCTGTGTCAGTTCCTCTTCGTGAGAGCACTATTATTACCTTCCATTTTACAGATGAGGAAGCTGAGAGGTGAAATCACTCTGCTCAGAAGATCCGCTGCCAAGGAGTGGGGAAAACGGGATTTAAACCCTTAAGAGTCTGAACTAAGAGCCACAGCATCTCCCTAAGAGTGGAGGAATAGGGGAGCACAGAAGAAGGACGCTGTGCTGATCTTGGTGGAATCTAGGAAGGCTTCCTGGAGGAGGTGGCCCTGGCTCTCGTTCTTGAAGGACGTTGAGAGGCTGACCACACCAATGGACAATTGCCCGACCTTATGTAAAAGTTAGAATGCTGACCCACAACTGGTAGCAACCTGCCCAGGAAATCAACCCTTTATCTACAGACGAGCCAGCCAGTCAGCCTGCTATAAGTCAGACGTGCTGGAAGCCAGGTTGCCGTCTCTAGTGATGGACCAGGAAGCTAAACAATGATTTTCTAACAGTCAGCATCAAATGGATGGGACTTGATTAGTAACCAACAGCTTTCCCTGATTGTTGTCCCCACTTCCAACTTAGGACCAACCAGAGAAAGCCACATATGTGCCCCTAACCAATCACATAGGGTGCCCTGCCTCCAGTTAGCCCACCTGCGCGTCCCCATGCCGGCAGCCTCCCAACAGGGCACCCCTGAAGCCTTCGCTTTTTCCCCACTGTAAAGCTGTCCCACTTCTCAGCCTGCCTCTGAGTCTCTGCCAGAACACACGGGATGGTGGCTGACTCCAGGGCTACGGTAGGCGCAGAATGAAAAGCCTTTGCTTCTCTCACTTGGCTGGTCTTGTGTATTTCCACAAGGGGTCGGAGTTTACCAGGTGCCACAGTAGGGGAAGAAGAGGTGGAGAGAACAATATGTAAAAAGGCATGGAGGGCACCTGGGTGGTTCAGTCAGGGAAGCGTCTGCCTTCGGCTCAGGTCATCATCCCGGGGTCCTGGGATCGAGCCCCACATCGGGCTCCCTGCCCAGTGGGGAGTCTGCTGCTCCCCCTGCTCGTGCTCACTCTCTTTCTCTCTCAGATAAATAAAATCTTTAAAAAAACATGTCATGGAGGTGTGAGTTAGCAGCCATGGTAGTTACCCAAGTTACCCAAGTTAACTCATAGTTACCCAAGATAACTCCTGCTCGGCTTACAATACCCAGTTCAGGAGGTGCCCTCTGCACCCATGCAATAATGCCTAGTTCTGGGGTCCGCAGAGACCAAGTGAACCTGCTCAGCCAGCGCCCAGGTGGGAGCCCCAGGAGCACCTTGCCTCACCAGGGGAGGGGGCTGGGATGAGCAGAACCACTATCCAGATGGGGAGCCCAAGACCAAAGAGACCCCTCCGCTCCTGCCCTCTCTGGGCTGCTCAGACCCCTCTGGCTGGCCCTGCACCCCAACCCTGGCGCCCCTTTCTCCTCACGTGTCAGCCGCATCTGCCCCACTTGAGCCGCCCTCCCTGGCTGTACTAACAGGTACGGACCGGCAGAACATTCTGATTTAATCAAGGCTGCAGACAGGGTCCCCCCGCTGCCACGGCATGTACTGCCCGAGGCCCAGGATGCTCAGATTAATTCGCAGGATGTCACAGACACTGTTCTGCCGTGTTTGTCATCTTCCCCAGCCAGGTATGAAGTTCCCCACGGCCCTGGACATAAGGCCTCGGCGTCCGGGCCCAGTCTCTGCCACCACCTCCCCACGGCCTTCACACAAATCGCCCCCAGCTCAGAAAAGGGGCCTGGAGCAGGACCCTACTTCTAACATCTGGATCTGGAATGGGTGAGAGAGAGAGAAAAAGGGAGGGAGAAGCTGGCCTAGGGGGCACATGATCAGGGATGGAGTCCCAGGAGTCTGGGCTCCAGCCCAGGGGGATATTAAATTGCCCTGAGTCTCAGCCACAGCCCCGTCCATTCCCTCCTCTTTCTACCTTCAGTTTGCAAAGTGGTGTCTGATCACGTGCTGTGTGCCAAGGTCTAGGGACATGCAGTGAGTAAGGCACTGTCCTGCGTTCAGGCAAAGTTGTCTGGGCCTCAGTCTCCTCATCTGCAGAATGGGGCACCTGTGTCTTCCTGGACATTTGTGAGGATGCTGGGACATTGTTAATGTGGCCATAATGGGGAATCAGTGGAAAGAAGACCCAACACAGAGTCAGGGGGTCTGGGTTCAAGTCCCAGGCAGCCACCATCCCTCCCTGAGCCTGTCTGCCCAGCTGAAAAATGGGGAGAGTATAAAGATTCCAACTAAGAGCTATTTGTCCAGCACTTTCTACATGCCAGGCAGGCACTGTTCTAAGCACTGTTCTTTACAGGTATGGATTAAGTTAAGCCCCATCACCTCCCATTTTCCAGACGAAAGAAGCAAAAACACAAAAGGTCAAATATCATGTTCAAGGTCACACAGTGTGGGTACTGGAGCCAGGTACAAAGCCAGGCTGTCTGGCTCCGAGCCCACTGTCTTAAGCCTTCGTGTCCCACTGCCTCTTTCCACCACTCAGATCCCAGGTGGATGAGCAACACGTCCCAAAGGAGCACCTGCCGCATTCGTGGATAACTAAAGCATCTCTGGTGCTCCCTTGGAGTCCTCAGCAACCCGGTCTGATTTCTTCCATAAATCTCTTGGTATGTGTTTTTACGTTTGTTGATTTAAAATCAGACTGAACAATAAAAAAATTTAAAAAAATAAATAAATAAAATAAAATCAGACTGAGAACTGTCCCAGGGTAAATGTCTTACTTCCTTCGTCTCTGTCTGCTATGTCTCTCCCGCCAGACAGGGAGTTCCCCAAAACAGGGGCTGTCTCTCCCCATCATTCTTGGAGTTCCTGGGGTGAGGACAGGAGGAAAGCACTGATTTTCACCTCAGGTTTGCACCTGCTTGTCCTTATCTCCCATCTGAGGGCCAACCATTCCCAGAGACATCTGGTCTACCTCCCAAGGGGCCCTACCCACACATTGACCTTCTCCATCGGCCTGGGAGAAATCAAACACCCTTTCCTAAATTACTGCCAGGGTTGGCTGAATGTGAGAAATCTAGAGCTGGGGGCCTTGGCTGCTGAAGTGCTAAGAGTTAATTCAATTAGCCAGGAGGTGTGAAGCTCAGACATCAGGCCTGCCTGCAGCCAAAGCCCAGCAGGCTTCCGGCTGGACTTCCCACACCTTGGCCTGAGCTGCCCAGCACCCAGCTTCTCCTCCCGCCACCCCACTTTGTGGCCCTCATAGCTTTCACTTACACAAAAGCTAAGGCTTGGAAGATAAGCAAGTCCAACCCCATCAGGATAGCGACAGCCTTACCCAGAGCCACTCAGCAAGTCGTGCACAGTCTGGCTTTGAACCCAGGATTTCTGACTCCAGCTCCAAGTTCTGCCTTTGCATTTGCCCTTCCCTCTGCCTAGAATGCTCTTCCCTCAGCTCTTTGCTTGGCTTCTTCTTTCTCATCCTTAAAGTCTCAGCTCAAGTCGTTAAGTCACCTTTCCTCAAGCATAGTCCCAGCCCCTCCCCAGAAGTTTCCACCACCTTCTCTGCCTTATTATCCAAGTGTACTTGTCACCAGCCGACAATGCCTTGTCTACCAGTTACCATCCCTGACTCTGTTTCTAGACTCCCAGCCCCATGAAGGCAGGACGTGGCTGTCTGCTGCACCGTGTCATTGGCACCTGGCTTGTGGCTGCCCCTTATATCTTTGTGGAATGAATAAAGGAAGGTCTGTGAAGACCCTACTGCCTGGGACTCGGACCTCCTCTTCTGTGGTGGTGGCAGGAGGGGTACCAGGGGGACCGGCTGAGGGCTGCACCCTTCCCACAGCCCAGCTGTGGCTGCAGCCCCCTCTGATTAGACCCCAATTAATAGAGAGGCCCTTCAGCCATCAGCTTCCATTAGTCACTCAGAGTTCAGCTGTGAAATCTGGCTAATGGCCAAGAACATAACCCCCAGAGAGGCCAGTGGAGAAGGAAATTTGGGAGGTCTCAGCAGCGTGACTGTCTGAGCTCTGGTGGAAAGGCTGGGGGTGACATGGGGAACGGGTACAGGAGCCAGAAGCTAGGTGGGGTCAACAACCTGGAGGGTTGCTTCCGTCTTCTGTCCCAGGGCCAGGAGCTCACTCAGGAAGGTTAATTGCCCCCATTGTACATAGGAGGCAAGTGGGGCTCAGAGAGGTTAAGTAACTTACCCAAGGTCACCCAGCAAGTGGGTGGCAGAGCCAGGATTTAACCTCCAAAAGCCTGGCCCCAGGGTATGACCTCCTTTTGAGAATGTTCTGTGCTCCCCAGTGCTCTAAAACAGTTGTTGCAAAAGAGGTTATGAGGAAATTGTCCTCCCATAGGACTATTTGGTGATGTGTAGCAAAGCCTCGCAAACAGTCCACACTCTTTGATCCAGGAATTCTCCTTCGAGAAATCTGTTCTAGGGGAGTGACGCGGTATGTGGACCATGATTTATGCACGGTGATGCTCATCACAGCATTATCTATAACAGGGAAAATAGGAGAATGGTGGAATTAAATCTGATGAAGGGTTATGCAGTCATGACAAATTATGCTTTGGAGAGTTTGCAACAACACAAGCAGCAAAGACTAACGTTGGTTAAAATATCAGGATTTGGGATGGCAAGTATGCACACGAAAATATGTTCAACATCACCAGTCCTTGGGGAAATGCAAACAAAGACCACGATGAGCTATCACTATGTGCCTATTAGAACCGCTAAAATAAACAACAGGGACAATACCAAATGCTGGTGAAGATGAGGAGAAACTGGATCTCTCATACACGGCTGCTGGGAATGTAAAGTGGTACAGCCACTCCAGAAAATAGTTTGGCTGTCTCTTTAAAAACTAAATATACACTTAACCATACAACCCAGCAATTACCGTCCTGGGCATGTATCCCAGAGACATGAAAATTGATGCCCACACAAAAACCTGCGCATGAATGTTCATAGCAGCTTTATTCGAAATAGCCAAAGGTTTAAAACAACCAAAACGCCCTTCTGTAGGTGAACAGCTAAACAAAGAGGGGGGTACATCCATGCTCCTCAGGGATAGAAAGGAGCGAAGTATTGGTATAGGCAAAAACGTGGGTGAATCTCTAGAGAATTATACTGAGTTAAAAAAAAAAAAAAAGCCAAGCTCAAAAGGTCACATACTGTATGATTCCATTTATATAACATTTTTGAAATAACCCAGAATTATAGAGATGGAGAACAGATGAGTGTTTGCCAGGGGGTTAGGGCTGGTGGGGGAGAGAGAGGTGGGTATAGCATAAGGGAGATCCTTGTGTTCCATACCTTGATTGCCGTGGTGGTTACACAAACCTACACATGCAGTAAAGTGGCCGAGAACCATACAGCGCAGTGCACCCGTCTCAGTTTCCCGGCTTTGCTATTCCGCCATAGCTATACAGTTATAAGATATAACCATTGTGGGGTATTGGGCAAAGGGTACCCAGAACCTCTCTGTCCTATGTTTGCAATTTCCTATGGATCTATAATTATTTCAAGACAAATTGATTTTGATTTTGATTTTTTACTTTTTCTAAGTAATCTCTACACCCAGTGTGGGGCTCGAACTCACGACCCCTCAATCTAGAGTCGCATGCTCTACCAACTGAGTCGGCCAGGTGCTCCAAGAAGCTTTTTTTTAAAGCAGGATTCAAAAGTACATACGGCATGACCTTCGGGATGGAATGATGGTTGCGGGGAAAGGGGAGCTCCCCTTCTACAGTGACACCCTAGGAAAAACTTGGAGCTCTGACCACGTGTCCTATGGAAAGCACTTTTTAATCATCATCTTAACCCCACAGCCTTCCCATGATGTTGAAGGGAATTATTATCGCCATCTTACAGAAGAGGAAACTGAGTCATGGAGAATTTGCGTGCCTATCCCAGGGGCAGAACAAAGATGTGAACCCAGAATATCTGCCTCTCCCCGGCTCCCCACTGCCTTCCCTTTAGCCGTGTGTGCCATTGGGTGGTGGTGTTTATTTTCCTCTTTGTATGTCTCTGTATTTTCTCTAATAAGCATGACTTACTGTAATAATCAGAAGAAAAAATAAGCAAACACTAGAAAGTGTTCCTTGGTGGGCTGCCTGTTTGTTCTGGAGCCCATGACACAAGTCTACAATTTCTGTCTCAAAGACACTCTATCCTGGCTGCTGACACGATGAGACCCCACGTCCCCCTTGCAGACCGTGGGCTCTGCAGTGAGAGCCCCAGGTCTGCTCCACACCATCTAAGAGCCCTTGGGCAAGAGCTCAGTTTCCTCACCTACAAAATGGGAACCAGTAACACTTGCCACTTCTCAGGGCTGTTATAAAAGCAGATGGAGTATATCCTACCAACACTTACCGTGTACCTACTACAGGAAAACACGCCATCATTCGCAAAATAGAACCCAAATGTCACAAGCCGGCTCACGTCCCTCCTGGAACACAGCACGGTAGAAATAGTTAAGCAAACAACACCACAATTGCTATTGTGTTGTTGTCTCTGGCTGGCTGGCTGGCTGGCTGGCTGCAGCCGTGTCCATGCAGACGGGCGCGGTGCCTTGGGAACTGGGCGGCCCCCGGGGCGGGGGTGGGGGGAAATGGAGCCTCCCTGGGAATGGCAGCCCCACAGGACCGAGGGGAACGCACCACAGCCCACAAGCTCCAAAGAGCCCGAAAGACCCCACTTCACCCGTCGGTTTGCCACACTAAGAATCGATTTTGAAGGGTGTTTCCCAGCAGTGGTCTGGCCTCCTGGTGTCGTTATTCATCTTACCCTGGCCGCCAGCCGCCTCCCGGCCAAACCCTCTCCACCCTTCCCACCTCTTGCATCTGGGACCTCTGTCATGACTGAGAAGGGAGGGCAGCTGGGGCAGGAAGCTGGTTCCTGTAAGTACCCCCACCCCCCAGTCCAACCATGAGTCTGGATGCCAGCACCCCACCCACCTGCCCCCTAACCCAGCCTTCACCAGCTGAGCCCCTTTGGCAAGGCTGGGTCAGGAATGTCACACTGGGGCCAGGGGAGCCTTTCCCAGGCTGGGGCTTAGATGAGAGGGGTCCAGGCCAAGTGGCCAGAGCTGGGGCTTGGGGGGGGGGCATTTCCTGCCCCCAAGGGGGAGACGAGACCACTGCCAGCTTCCCATGGCCGTCCCAGCTTGCAGATGTTCTGGGGAGTGTTCGGGAAGTGCAGGGATTAAGGCAGGGAATAGGGAGCTATGCCCAGGGAAGATGGGAGAGGGCACAGCCAGGGCAGGGGACGAAGGACACAGGCCACCTCTGTCATTGACATGCTGTGCAACAGGCCGTGTCCCCCTCAGGGCCTCACTCCTCTGCCCACATCCCAGGAGGGCTGTCCAAGCCGGTGTTACCCCACGGTGTGCCCCGAGCGCCCCCTGGGAGCTGAGGGTCCGTGGGGAGGGCAGACATCAAAGGATTTCAGCAAGAAAAGTGGCACCAGGCAGGGAACGGACCCGAGGGGGAAGGTCCAGGTGCCATGGCTGGGAAGGACAGGAGGCAGGGCCTCCCTGGGGAACCAGGGTGGGCTTCCCCGGATGAGCAGGGGCTGGCCTGGTGGCCCAAAGGAGAGAGCAGTGTGGGTGGGACAGAGCATGACTCCTTCGAGGACACTGTGAGCCAGGGACAGCTGCTATGTGGTGAGGATCAAAGGCTCTCGGGGGCTGGCACAGGGCTGATCCACCCTTGCAGGCAGCAGTAGGGATTTTGATCTTTATCTTTAAAAACAACCAGCAGCCATTGATGGTAAAGACAGGATAAGGGCTGCATTTTTGAAAAGTTGCCACCCAGAACCCACATGGGTAAAGCAGACAAAAGAGGTGCTGCTGTGCCCGAGGCTGGTTCCCCTCTCCTTCCCAGATATGCCACCGGGGAACCCCAGGGCTCTGAGGAACCCAGTTTGGGAACCACCAGGCTGGACACCCTCTCGGTGCCCTTCCAGCACTGATATTCTAGGCTCTGTGAGGATTTTAGGACATCCCTAAGCAGCACACTGCCCACGCTAACACCCACAGGCAAGGCTTTGGCCAAGCCCCCACCCCACCCCACCCTCCCAGGAAGGCAGCCCACCAGCCCTCCAGCCCAAGACCTCCACCAACAGTCTCAGGAAGGGGTAGGAGGAGAAGTGAGGGTGGGTGGCTCCAAGTCCAGGTTGCTCCTTCAACTATGGGGTGCTCCTCCATCAGTAATCATGTTAGCGATGTCACCACCAACACCACCATCAGTGAAAATGTTAGGACCAACACCAGTACTCATGTTAGCGATGTCACCACCAACATCACCACCAGCAGTCATTGTGTCGGCCCTTCCATCATCCAGACCAACACCACCAATACCAGTGACAATGTTAACATCACCGTCATCAACATCAACACCAACACCACCAGTAACAATATTAAGACCAACACTAATACCAGTAATCACGTTAACACCATCATCAACATCAACACCAACACCACCAGTAATAATGTTAATACCAACACCAGCAACAATACCAGTAATCTTGTTAGCACCACCATCAACACCAACATCACCAGCAACAATGTTAACACCACCATTAACACCAATACCAGTAACAATGTTGTTAGCACCAACACCACTACCACCACCAGTAATAAGGTTAGCATCACCAAGAACAACACCAACACCACCAGAAGTAATATTAGCACCAGTGATACCAACATTAACATCACGACGCCTGGTGATGACCCAAGAACAATCTCAACACCCGCACCAGTTACTTCCCCACTGCCGAAACCAACAATACTATTGTTGGTTTACTATGGTTGGTTACTAGCAACACCACCATCAGTCAGAGTGTTAACACCAACACCATCACCATCAACACCACCAGCATCACCACCACCCACCCCAACACCAATAACAAGAGTATTATCACTACCAACACTACCCCCAGTTACACCAGTAACACCATCTCCAACACCCTATCACCATCACCCACAACAATAGCAAAAATTATCCCGACTACAGCCACTCCTACTGCATCAGCCCACCACCACCAACTTCTACGCTAATAGAAAACCCAACAATACCATTAACATCAACAGCACAAACCCCCTACCGACACTCCACCACCAATGGCGCCCCAGCTTTGTGTCAGACACGGGGCCAGGTGCTCCGCACACATGACTTCAGTGGAGGCTCATCCCAACTCCACGCAGTACCTATAAGTAACACCTCTGCTTTAACCCAGAGAAGACAGAGGCTCAGAAAGGTTATGCACAGTGTGTTAGAACAAGAGCGCTGGCTCCTGACTCCCAGCCCAGTGCTCTCCCTACTGTATCCTTGTCCATCTTCTGGACCCGGAAATGGCCCCTAAGCCTGCTCTTGGCGCTCTGTGAGGTTGGCCGGAAATCTTTTCTCCCCAGCACTTCCTGGCTGCCAGACCTTAGGTGAGTCTCTATGTATCTCAGGGTCTTTCCTTCCTCACCTGTCAAAATGGGACAGTAAATCATTATATTACAGAGTGGTGGGCAGACTCCCAAGATAGAGCAAGTCATCAGGCAGGGCACCCAGTGCTCAGAAGGCATGGCGTGGGGAGCAGCTGTTACTGTTATTAGGGTTGGCAAGAAAAAAATGAATGTTCTCACTCTGCAGATCAGGACCCAAAGTATTCATATGCTCTTGGTAGCAACAATCATAATAATAACCCCTAGTGCTTACGGAGGGCTCCGTGCATTACCGAGCAGTGTCCTAAGTGTGGCGCATCCAGAAATCAAGGCTCGGGAATGGTCATTAAATAATGAGCAGGAAGTGGCAGAGGGGGGATTTGAACCCAGGCAGTCAGTGTGGGCCTACGCTCCTGATCACTCTCTATATCCCTTCCAGTAACATAATCAGCCGCTAAAGCACCTACTGCGTGCTGGTGCTTCCCATGTCGCATCTCCGATCTTCACAACCTTGCAGAGCAGATGATAATGACCCTGAGATGAACTTGAACTTGGGCTTCCCACTTTGGCCGGCTCCAAAGTGAGGCTCTCACGGAGCCTCAGGGCCCCCGCCTCCCTGTCTCCCAGGCTGTGCCACCCCAGGTAACCAGGAGGAACCTCAGCACCCCGGGGGCAACGCCCTCAGTCCACCACCCTGGATGGGTCTATGCCAGGGGCTGTTCGGGCACAGAAGGTGGCAGATTCCAAGCCTGCCCTCCCAGCTTCCGGGGATGTTGGGGCTCCAAGAGGCCCTCCTAAGCCTGACACGGCCCCAAGGGAGCCCAGGGGGCCAGGCCTGTTGGGTTCTTGGCATCCCCGCGAGCAGCTGCCTGGGCAGAAAGGTTTCATCTTTCCAGACTGAATGGGGGAATCCTGCCCCCCTCCCAAGTTCTCGTTCCCAGCGAAAGACCTTGGCAAGACCCCTGATCCTCTCTCCTTCCCTGGGACGGATGGCTTCCAGCTGCCTGCCGCCCTAGCCTGGGAAAATTCCTAGGAGCTCTGCAGGTCCCAGGACCTCTGAAACCTGAGTGGCCCCTGCAGAACCCCGGCCCTCCCTCACCACCCCACCCAGGGCTCCCTCAGGCACCATCCTCCTGCAATGCCCCGCCTGGTTTTCCCTGCAAGCCCCCAGTGAAAGCAATCACAAAAAGGGAGACCTTACAACCTGGGAGGGGCTTAAGCAGAGGAAATCTTCGATCATTGATCACCCAGTGAATGCCAGCTAGTGTGGGTCACCTTACACTTGGTGAATCAGGGCTCTCCACACCCTTGGAAGTTGGCATTTTACAAACAGGCAAACAGACTCAGAGGCGTAAGATGCTTGTCCCCATCGCTGATAAACAGCACAGCTGGGGAGTAGCCTGGGCTGCTCTAAGGCCTTGCACACCTTGCCTGTCCAACTCCCTCGTTGCCACGGTGGGGAAACTGAGGCGAGAGCAGAGGCGGCTTGCTAGGAGGACACTGCCAGGAGCATCAGGGCTGGGCGTGAGCCCAGGTGTGTCTGACCCTGGAGATGGTTCTCAGGCAACTACCCCCCCTGCCTTCGAGTCAGGATGCTTTTTCTGGCTTCATCTAAGCTGCCTAAGGCTCTGGCCCACTGGCCAGCCTAAAGCCCTCCTCCACCCCGACAGCAGAGAGGTTCTTTGTGGAGTGCTGGTCTGCTGCAGGGCCCGCGGTGACTCCCATCGGCTTCAAGACTAGTCTGAGTGCATGGCCCTGTCTCTGTGATCGCCGTCTCCGTCCCCTGCGAGATACTCCCCTCCCAGCCCCACACCCTACACAAAGTCCCCCAGACATGCCCCGCCCTGCTGTGCTTTGGGACGATGCTCCTTCAGCCTGGCTTGCTCGCCCCCTCACTGCCTGGGCTCCACATGGCACTGCGACTGTCCCCTGACCTGCTGCCTCCCCTACCAGACCCGGGCTGGCTCTGTTCCTCTCTGGGGACCCTCTGTAGGCCCTGCCACCTCTCCTGAGAGGAAAGCAGCAGAATGCAGCAGCCAGAAAGCTGGGGCCTTGGACAGACCCTCACTCTTAACACAGCCCCATCACCCTGGGCAGCATCAGTGGTGCTCCGAGTCTGCAACCATGCCAGGGGTTCCCCCCGCCCCGTGCCTTCCCCCCATCACTGCCTCTGCGAGGGACTGGAACAACCAGCTTAGGAAGAGTGAGAGCAACAGGTGCTGCCCCCCCCCCCCGCCCCGCCCCGCACTGCCCCAGCAGGGGCCTTTCCCACACGCGGCCGCCAGCTGGGGAAGATGGATGGGCCGTCCCCGGCCAGGGCCTAGGAACAGAGGGCTCATGTCACAGGAGGCTTCACATCCTCGGCTGGAAAGGGCCATAAAACGTTCCAGAGCCAGACACGGGATTCAGGCCATTTTTCCAAGTCATGGGAGATTGGTTGGTTGTTGGAGATTTTTTTTTTTTTTTTTTTTTTAGAAAGAAAAGAAGAAAGAGAGAGAAGGAGGAAAGACTTTCTGTAGCACTGTCCCCAACTCCAGCTGTCTGTCGCGGGCTCGGCCAGGAGACACCAGCCAGCTCCGGAGGTGGCTTCCTGCTCAGGTTTCGTCAGCGACCTGCCCTCTGCCCCCACCAGCCCATGGAGCTGGGGCCAGGCTGCAGGTCTCCCCTTCCTCGCTCTGCCAAAGGATGGATGGGCCACAGAGCTTTAAGAACAGGCCCTTCCAGCTCTCCTTCCTACCAGCCCGGGGTTATCGCAAGCAGAGGCGGGGTTCCCGTGGAGTTTCTGAACAGCCTAGTCAAGAGCAGAGAAATGGGACAGAGTGGGCTTCTGCCCTGACACCCCCCACCCCTGTGTGCAACGTAGTGGGGCACTCGATTCAATATTAAATAAATGCAGGACCTCTCTCTGGGACTCACTCTTCCCTGCTGAGACATGGGTGTGAATGTTCTTTTGATCATGGAGACAGGACTGAGGTGTGCTGACTATGTTTCAGACACAAGGCCTGCTGAGTGTTTACCTATGGATCTGCTGTGGCTCCCCCCCCACCACCACCCCGCAGGGCCACAGATGGGCTGTGAAAGGATTAACAGCTTACCCTAGGGTCACCCAGCAAGACAGCAGGAGCTGGGATTTCAACCTGAGCATCTGGGGCTATATATGCTGTGCCTCATCCCAGGGCCTCAGGCAAATGCTAAGGGCTCTGAATGAAAGTTGGAGCCTCTGACACAGCAGGAGGGACATCACCCCAGGTCCCGCTTCCAGGACAGAACGTCTAGGCTCCTGCCAAACCCTGGGCCAGAGGCAGAGATCACCTCCTGCCCTCCTCCTCCAGTTGCCCTTCATCCCATTGCCCCTGATCGCCCCCTGTGCCCCAGGCCACCTCCCTCCTTCCCCCATTCCTGGACTTGTGCTCACTGTTCAGAAGTCAAGGACTCCACGACCACTCCCCCACCTGTGTCAGACGGTAGCTCTTCAGGGACAGAAGCTGATTATTGCTTTCTTGAGCGCCCCTAGCCCCAAGCAGAGGGCCTGCCACTGATTCAGTCGTTCGGCCATCATTTATTTGAGGACCTACTATGTGCCAGCCACTGAGTAGGCCCTGGAGATAGGACAGTGTCTCCTTACACACAGCCCCTGCCCCCCTGGAGCTGATCTTCCAGTGGGAGGGACCGGCACAGACAGAGTCGCTGGGGATCAGGGCACAGAGTGCCAGAAAGGCGGGCAGCTGGCCACAAAGAGGGAATCAGGGGACCTCGGGCGATGCGGTGGTAGGAGGGGAGGGGCATCTCTCTCATGTTTAAACTGAGACCCGAAGCATCAGGAAGGGCCAGCCTGGGAAATGAGGGCCCACCATCCTACTTACAGATAGGGAAACTGAGGCCCAGAGAGCTCACACAGCCAGTTAGCCGCCGAGTTGGGATGAGGTGCCAAACAGCTCAACACCTGCCCAGGGCTTGGGCGCTCGTCCTGCCCAGGATCCCAAGGAGGGGACAGGGGAGGCGTCTCCAAGTTGGAGGCACAACCTGGGGAAGGGGGCAGGGGGAGGCTCTGGAACTGTGGAGGCGTGGGGGCTGCGCTCCACCTGCTGGGCACAGAGCCCCTCCCCGTGCCGGCCTGAGCCTCCCCAAGTCCCGCCAGCCCACCGCACTGACTGGGCTTCAGAAAACTGCTTTTCTAACAGCCATCCATCAACCCGGCACATCCAGTTGTTGCTGTGACACCCGCATCCCCAGGGCCTCGGCCATCTGAGGAAACCACTCCTGGAGCTGCCCCCTCCTCAAAATGACCTCTGTCATGCCAGGAGCTGGTAACCGGAGACCAGAGAAGCACCTCCCTTGCCACCCTCCCCCCACCCCCGGCACCCCTGAGAGGGGCTTTCAGGGTCGCCTGGCTCATCCCTCCCCCCAAGATGCTTCTCTGGCCTGACAACCATGGGTCTGCTTGAATGCTGCTCAGCGACACGGCGCTCAGCCCCTCCCGGCGCAGCGCTGGTGATGACAATGGGCTCCACTGAGACAATGAGGCAGATCGGTATCATCCTTCTTGTTCTGGAGACGACAACAATGGGCTCTCTAAGGTGACCTAGCCTAGTTTCCGCCCGAGGACTGGCTCACCTCAAAGCTGGGGGTGTCAGTCCTGCTGTGTGGTGTCAACAAGCCCCTTCGCCCACCAGTTTCTCCCGCCAGCCATGGCTGTCCCGACGACACCTGGCAGCTTCCCATTGAACCCAAGTCTGTTCTCCTGGGTGCCGACAGCAATCCAGGCCCCAGGACGGAGAGGAGGAAGGGAGAAGGGGGGCGGAGATCAGTCCTGGGGTCGGCAGCAGAGAACTAGAGCTCCAGCCTGATTCTACAGCCATTTGCTGAGTGACCGGGGTCATGGAAACGCCTGTCTGGGCCTCAGTTTCCCTGTCTGTAAAATGGAAGTACCAATTCCTAGGAGAGGTAAGAGTCTTTTATTATGGATAAACTATTTCCAGTGGGGAGGACCCAGTGATAAAGACAGAGGGACCCAAGGCCAAGAATCACATTTCACCCATGTTGAAGGCAATAGGATGACCCTTAGGAAGGTAAGAGAGGAGTCAAGCCCAGAGAGGGGATACAACCCGCCTGAGGCCACACAGCCACAATGGGTAGACCTTGAGCCAGAGCCTACATTTCCCTAGTGTTGGGCCAGAACCCTACTCTGATCCACAGGCCTTCCTGCAGGTCCCTGTGAGCAGTCAAGACCCCAGAACATCTACCCTCCTCCCCATAAGTTCTTGCATCTCCCCTGAGGGGCTCAGTTTGTCAGGGGCTTGTGGGACAGATGAGCTGGGCCCACAGCTGGTAGGAACAGGGTCACAAAGAGTTAAGGCTCTGCCGGGCCTGCCTTGATCCTCCTAAGCAGGCAGGAGGAATGGGGGCTTGGGTTTCATGCCACCCCCCGCCCCTGGCCTGGCTATAAAATACGATCGTGTCTCACTGCTGATTGATGGTCTGGGGAGAACCTTGGGGAGGTGGGCTGGAGCGAGATCAGATTTTCAAGGGCTCAGGCACTGATATTCTATCCGAGGCCTTCTGGAACCCACCACGGGCCCATCTCCACGGACCCTGTGAGCCCCAGAGGAGGCTGGGTAGTGGAAAGGCCAGACAGATTGCCACAAACCAGAGGGTTCCTGGGCCTGGCACCTGCCCTGAGAATTGCCCTCGGGGGCCCCTCCAGTACTCCTGGGAGCCTTGGCCTGGGCAGCTGCTTGTCCATTCGTTCATTCATTTCCCAACTACCTACTAGGTGCCGCAGAAGTGAACAGAACAAAACACAGTCCCTGGCCCCATGGAGCTTTCAATCCAGCAGGCCCGTGAAAGAATGAGTCTAGAATTTCGCTCCCACCCATGGTGTCCAGGACTGAGGACCAGGTCAAGGGTTAAGTGCCGCCTGGGGCTTGGGCTCTCGCTCCAGACTGGCCTGGGCTTGAACCCCAGCTCTGCCACGTAGGACCGACCTTTCCGTGCCCCATCTGCACAGCAGGCCTGAGAACGGTGTCTACCGTGTGGAGGTCCGGTGTGGAACAAAAGAGGTCATGAACATAGAGCTCTCAACACGGGGCCTGGCATTGAGGAAGCAGGTAATTAACATTGTCTGTTATGATCTCAGATCCTGGAAGAGGGCCTGGCATTCTGTGTGAATGAATGAAGCGGGTGTGCTAGCCTCCCTTAGGTGTTTTCCATGTGACGGTTCATCTGACTCCCATCCGTGGTGGTGTGATGTGGGGAAACGGAGGCTCCGGCAGCAACATTCCTGTCCTCCTGCGAGCCTCCACTGGAGACTTACCACCTTCATCATCACCCCTCCCGGCCTCATAAAGAGGGTCGGCGAGGGTCGGTAGCCCCAGGGCCTTTGCTAGAGGTGCAGCTCAAGGAGAAACAGTCTTCAAAGACCAGTGAGGTCCCTCTTTTTGCCCCCAGTCAGCCATCGATGTGCAGAATCCAGCCTGGGGACACCCTGGGAGCTGGCCCAGCTCAGCAGAGAGCCCTGGTCAGGTCAGCCTCCGAAGAACCAAGCTGGGAGGGAGCTCTTTAGACACAAACCCAGACCCCACCGAAGACCCCTCAGGGCCCACCACTGCTCTCCGAAGCTCCCCAGGGCCCTGGTGGGTGCCAGCTCCCATGGGGAGACCGGCCCACACCCCCACTGACCGGAGCCCAGGCTATGCCCCTTCGGCATCCATCACTCTCAGGTTCTGCCCCCAGCGTTGGTCATGTGACTGCATGGGCCTTAAATGGGCCAGCTTGAGCGCCTGGCTACCCAGATTCAAGTCCCACCATCATCTAACAGCCACGTGTCCCTTCTCCAAGACTCAGTTTCCCCCTCCGTTAACTGGGGATAACAGTGGTGAGGGAGTGCGGACTGTTGATTTCCTGTCTATCCTTGGCACATAGTAGGTGCTCAGTTAGCATCTGAGCGATGGTGATTTCCAGGGCCCAGTCTGATCCCACAAATGGACTCTGAAGGGAGAAGAGCCCCCAGCTGGCAGCTGGCCCTCAGCCCTGCCCCAATCTCCCTGCTTCTCAGCACCCCCAATCCCCTGGCCTCGGGGACCCTAACCCACCCCAGAGTGACATGCGGCAAGTGCCCCAACCCAGCGCCTGCCTGGAGAAACCCAAGCCCCGAGGCCCAGGGGAATGTCAACAGCAGATTAGACCTCATGCTCTTTCCAGGATCTGAGTTCTCCCCGACCTTCTGCTCCAGACCCCACCCCCAAAGCCAGGAATGATTTTTTTTTTTTTTAAGATTTTATTTATTTATGTGACAAAGAGAGACACAGCAAGAGAGGGAACACAAGCAGGGGGAGTGGGAGAGGGAGAAGCAGGCTCCCCGCTGACCAGGGAGCCCGATGTGGGGCTCGATCCCAGGACCCTGGGATCATGACCTGAGCCGAAGGCAGACGCTTAACGACTGAGCCACCCAGGCGCTCAGAAAGCCAGGACTGTTGAGAGAACCCATCCCCTCCCATCACAGCGGCTCAGAGAGGGCGAGGGGCTGGCCCAGGGTCACACAGCAGCCTTGTCCTGAGCCAAGGCCGGATCCCTGGCTGTCCACTCCCTGGCCTCTCTGTTTCTGGAGACTCGTGCTGCCTGTGGGCTTGACCAGGTCATCGAAGTTTTTCTCCTTCATTCACCCGTTGGTTAACACTCACTGCCTCAAACACCCTGGACGGACCCTTCCCCCCACCCCCTCCCCACTCCCACCCCAACCCCAGAGGTCCTCCCAAATCTCTTCAGCCTGGGGCTCTACAGAGAGTTTGCAAACTGGCAGGCTTGGGGCCCGCGGGCGTTTTATTTGGAGAGGAGGGGGATACTCACAACATAGCTGTGGAAGATTTCACATTAAAATCCCTATTTCTAGCCTGTCTTGCAAACAATGTCAAGGCTGCATCCTTTCCCACAGTCCCCTTACAGGATCAGCCTGGCCTCCTTGGGCAATGCAGTTTGCAAACCCTTAAGGTGGGGTTTCTCCCGGGGTGGGGAAGGGTTTGGGGGACCATGGACACAAATCTTTGCCGAGCGTTCTTGCTGTGCTGGCCCCGTTCTCGGTGCATCACAGACATTAAGACTTCAGTCCTCTTCATGATGGGAATTCCTGTGACCCGACTGATGAAGAACCCACACTCGGCCGGACATCTGGCTTACGAAGGTCACAGTCCAGAATACAGAACTGGAGCTCAAACCCAGGTCCGGCAACCCCCAAAACCCAGAGCCCCTGCCACGTTGCATTCAAAGCAGATGGGCCACTCCTTCCCGGCCCTGTAAACTCAAGTCTCAAAATGCAAAGCCCTCCAACTCACACCATTTTCTTGTGGGACCCTCCTTTCCTCCCCACTGCCCCTAGTCCCCTCAGAGAGGCTCCCTCCCCACTCGGGCACATAGTCCCCCGGATCCACAGGCTAGAAAGTTTCTGGAGCTCGACTTCAACCCCACACTTCCCTTTGTCGCCCCACACTGCCATCGTGATGCTAAAACAAATAACGAGGGGCTGGCCCAGGCCACCCTCCTTCCTCATCTCCCTCTCTCCTGCACACTGCCCTGCGTGCCCCGGGAAAACCAAGCCACTTTCTGATCCCATAACCAGCCCTCCTCCAGGCCTCTCTGTTTCCCCGCCTCACTGGACCCACGCCAGGAAGTCACCCTCCCTGGGGCCAAACCTTAACCTGCTTCTAGACTCAGTTCGGTTATGTCCTCCCCCAGATGAGGCACACTTGACCTCCCACTCATAGGCATAGGGTTCAGAGTCAGGCAGACCTGGGTTTGAATCCAGCTCTGCCGCTTACCGGCCGGGCATGTCTGGGCGGGTCACTCTCTGCACACTCTACCTTCCCATCTGTAGCACGGAGGCCAAGATCCCCGCCGTCCTGGGACTGGGTGAGGGTTTATCCCATCCTCCACCAAACAGCTCCTGACCCCCTGAGGATTCAATGTACGAATGTCTGCAAGGCACCCACCACACCGTAGGTGCTCAGTCATGCTACCTTGCCTGCATTTTTCTACCTCTCTTATCAGATTCTACATTTCTAGCCCCTGGGAGGCAGGATCTTACTTTTGTTCACCTTTTTTTTTTAACTTCTGGGCCCAGAGGGTCACCTGGCACATCACAAGGAGTCCGCGATTTGAACATTAAATGAAGAAGCTTGAGTCCCCGTGCGCTAGGGTTTGGGCCCTGAGTGTCCTTTGCCCTCTGGCAGGAGCAGTGACACAGCGAGGGGGGTCCCAATCTGGGACTCAGTGTCAGACAGCAGGTGGGCAGATCAGGAGGAAACCTACTCCATTTGAGCTCACAACAACCTTGATCATGGAGTCATTCAGTTAACACTTACATGGTGAGCACCTACTCTGTGCTGGCTTTGTCCTAGGAAGTGGGGTCACAGCAGTGAACAGAACAGATGAAGTCCTCGCTCTCAGAACATCTACATCTTAGCGGGGAGAGACAGATCACAAACTCAGGAACAAAAGAAATAAGCAAGATGATTTTGGACGCTGTAAAGTACTAGGGAGAAAGTCAAGCCCAGCGCTGCCGCCGCCGACCAGCATTAGCCAAAGTGGTGAGCGAAAAGTCAGCAGAACTGACAAGAAGACAGCCATGCGTGGATGTGGGGCAAAGCACACCAGGAAGAGCATGTGCAAAGGCCCTGGGGTGGGGAACAAGGCTAGTGGGTGCAAGCAAGAGGAAGTATGAGCCTTGTGTCTGGAGCAACAAGACAGCGCCGAGAGTGAGGGGAGAACCATGGGAGGTAAGACCCGGGCCGGGCCGTGGCGGGGCCTTCGGGCTGTCTGGGAAACCTGGAGCCTCTTCCAGGAAGGAGAGTTTCAGCAGTGTCACCGCTCTCGGCATGACTAAGTAAGTCGCTTCAGCTCTCCGAGCCTCAGTGTCCACGTCCGTGGAATGGGAGCCCGCACATCTACTCTCACGCAGTGTGGTGAGGCCCAGATGACGTAAAGGATACAGACGGCTCGGGAAGCTGTAAAATACTGTAAATGATAAAATCAAAAGCTGCAATATACTAGCGGTGCCATTGCGACTGTACTTGGGGGGAAGCTCCCAGCTGTGGGTGGGCACAGGGCCCTGTGCGGGGGCACCACTGCCCAGGGGAACTCCTGCCATGAGACAGGACAGAGGGACGGACGGGGCGCAGCTCGGGCCGCCCGCTCCCACTGGGCCGCTGACTCCCGTGTGAGCGCGAGCTGGTGGCTGCCCCCTCCAGGCCTCAGTTTCCCCTTCTGTAAAGCAAGGGGACTAGGCTAGCTGACCCCCGATGGCCCTTCCAGCTGTGACCCTGTTAAAGACCTCAGGAGTCGAGTCTCCCGGCGCCTCCCTGGGCAGGCCAGCTGGCCACACCTGGGGAAGGGCTCCCGGGGCGCCCCCCCGCCCACAGGCCTGTTTCACCCCCCAGCCTCCCTCTCCCACCTCCTGGTTCTGACCCTGCCAGGGTTAATCAGCCAGCAGCCTCCCCCTCCCCCCCGCCTTTCAGGAGAAACAGAGAAGGGGGGGTCCAGGTTCCCGGGGCCTCCTTCCACCCTACCCCCCCAGCACACCCTGCACAGCTGTCTCCCGCATGCCCGCCCCAGGATTCCCAGGCCCCCCGGGGGCCCAGGAGGAAGTGGATCGCATTCTTGAGGGCCTGTGTCAGGCTCTTGGCTTCCCACTCACCTCCCAGACCCCCCACCCCGACCGGTTCCCCAGACCCCCTCCTGCGCATCCCCCTGCCACGGCAGCTTAGTGGGCATGGGACCAGCCCGGGCTGGGCACAGCCCCTGAGCCTCAGTTTCCTCCCCTGCAAAATGGGGACAACCCCTCCCTCAAGGGGGACATTCAAGAGGCAAGTCCGTAGATAGGACGTGCAGGGTCCATAGTAATAGCCACTGATACCACGGGCAGCCCTGTCCTCGAGGCAAGGTGCAAACCTTCTTAATCCTCCCAAGAACGCTGAGGTAGCATTTTCTCCATTGTAGAGACAAGGAAACCAAAGCACAGAGAGGTTGAGTGGATTATCTGAGGTCACACAGCTAGCACAGGGGATTCAAAGCTGAGATGCAAACCCAGGCCTTCTGGCCCAGAAGTCCACAGGCTTAATTACCCCTAAAGTGTCTGCTAGGTGAGGGTTAGTTCTGTTTGTCCTTAACTCTCTAGCCCTCACCTGCTCTCCACCCATTTAGTCTATTCATCGTGAGGAGCCCTGGGTAAGGTGGGACTCACACCCCGGCTCACCCTTGTGCTCCTGGAGCTGCTGTTCTGCCTCGCCTCTCTGTGTGGCACTGGGCAAGCAAGGCACTGCCCTCTCTGGTCGCAACTCACATCTTGGACCCTAACATCAGAAGGGGAGGTGCTGGGGTGGAGGGCCAGGCAGATGTGTTTTTCTGGGCTCCTGTGCATGCAGACAGCTCGGCTCCCAGAGACATGGACAAAGCAGGGAAGGAGGCTGGCAATCCAAGACACATCTGAAGACACATTTTAAACATGCAGTTAGAACGAAGGGGAGGGTGCTCAGACAGTCGGGAGCAATTATTCCTCACAAACTGACCCAACCCTGCCGTGACACGTGCCAGGCCGACACCCGCAAGGGTGCCTTCTGAAAGCTCACCCTCTGCTTTGTCACGTGAGGGTCCGAATGTACTCAGTGTGCCCATCTGTACAATGGGAGCTGAGAGCCTTGGAGGCACGGGGAGCCCAGGGCCTATTTCAAAGGAAAGGGCGTGCCCAGGGTCACCCAAGGGGCCGGGCCATGTGGCTGTGCAGGACCAGAGCCAGGGCTCCAGATTGGAGGCCAGGGTTCCTCGTGTGGCACCAGGTACCTCATGGGGACACAGGGCACTGTCACCCTTCACACCTGGCCACAGCTCCGGTCTCTCTGATGCTCTCTCTCTTCTTCCCTCTCCAGCACCTCTGCTCCCTGCCTCTCACCCTCCCTGGACCTTCGAGCACCAAATCTGTGCTCACACCCGTCCTGGAATGCCCAGCCCCGAACCACCTCCCCCTGGAGGACCGCCCTGATCCTCCAACTGCTGCATCCCTTCTGACACAACACATCCACCTGACATCCGGTCACCTGACACCTTGTTTTCTACCGCGTGCGTGTGTGTGCGTGTGTGAAATTGCTATTTTATCGATGATTCCTGAAGATGAAAAGTTACACCCATTTTTGCACAAACATTTGCTGGCACAAAACATATGATGGTTGTTTAACTGACAGATTGAATCAGTAGATTATACTTCCCACCCCCGCCATCCCCACCCATGCTTCGCCACCGCCACCCACCTACAGCGGGAAAGGCGCCAACACTGCCCCCTTCATCACCTTTGTCACAAATGCTACCATCGCCATCCTGAGCCGTCGCAACAGCCCTGAGTCCCTCACCACAGCTTCCTTCCAGACGTGTCTACTCAACACCTCAACCGGGCCAAGCACTGTGCCGGCAGCTTTCCACACACCCTCTCGTTTACTCCTCCCAGCGACCCGGCCCTACCCTGCGGAGCGAGTACTCGTATCTGCTGTACCAGTTTAACAGATAAGGAAACTGAGACACTGAAGGGTTTCTTTCTTTTTCTTTTTCTTTTTTTGCTTTTTGTTTGTTTATTCATTTGTTTTGTTTTGTTTTTAAAGATTTTATTTATTTGACAGAGAGAGAGACAGCGAGAGAGGGAACACAAGCAGGGGGAGTGGGAGAGGGAGAAGCAGGCTTCCCGCCGAGCAGGGAGCCCGATGTGGGGCTCGATCCCAGGACCCTGGGACCATGACCCGAGCCAAAGGCAGACGCTTAACGACAGAGCCACCCAGGCGGCCCTCATTTGTTTTGTTTTGTAGAGTCCACGTAGGAGTGAAGTCATACTAGTCTTTCTCAGTCTGACTTACCTCACTTAGCACACTGCCCGCTAGGTCCGTCCATATTGTCACAAGTGGCACAATCTCATCCTCTTTGATGGCTACGTCATATTCCATCGTATATGTATATAGAGCACATCTTCCTTACCCACTTGTCTGCTGAGGGACACTGAGCTTGCTTCCCGGAGCGGTTTCCTGAATCCTTAAAATGACGGAGTCAGGAGAGCAGCCCAGGTTTGTCTGACTCGAGTCCATTTTCTGAAATGCTTTACACCATCACCCCCAAACCACAGCAAAACTATCATCACTTTGCATCATTATTCTTCAGAGCCCACTCAGAGATGCTAGCCCAAGACAGAGGAGTGAGCCTGGGTGCTGGCCTCGGCTGGCCTCAGGAGCCCGGCCCTGCCTGACACCACAGCCACTCCTTCCTGTCCCCAGGTAGCCACCTTGTACAAAGAGTGCCCGGGAAGTAAATTTTCCTGGCCAAAGGATCAGGCCTTTGTTTGAATGACTGCATTCAATAAGCATTCATTCAATTCAGTCTGCATTTATTGAGCACCACTGGGTGAGCCAAAGGGACACAGAAGTAAACCAAAGAGGAACAGGGCCTACCCAAATGGAATGCGGGGGGCTGACTTCAAATCAATCATTCCAGGAGGGACAGAGCAACAAAGAGAGGAGCTGGTTGTAAAATGGGAGTGGAATGGAACAATCTAACTTAGTCTGGGAAATCCAAGGGAACTTCCTGGAGGAAGTAACAGTTAAGCTGAGACCTGAATGGCAAGTGGGAGTGAGCTTAGGCGAAAAAGAGAGTATGTTGGGGCTACCAGGCAGGAGTTCTGGTGGAGGACACAGGATGTACAAAGGCCCGAGGTGGGAAAGCACCTCCTCTTCGAAGAACCAAAGGGAGTGTAAGGTGGACACAGGAGAAGGTGGGAGCTACCGGAAATTGCGGAAGTCCTACCAGCCTCGTGGAGAGTGGAGGACAGACAGTCGGGGGGACAGGGGGCGGTTCTCTCTGGCACAGGGAAAGAGAGTGCCCAGTCCAAGAAGAGAGGGGCCAGGCAAGCCAGGGTGAGGCCCAGAGGAAGCAGCCGAAGGGCCGATGGGGCGGAGGAAACATTATGGATGGTGCTTGGCGGATTATGCAGGGCGAATCAATTGCGAAGGCTGGTGCCTGCCTGGCACAGGGACACAAACACCGAAACGTCGGGCCTGTGATCTGAGAGCATCCCCCAGCAGCCGGCGAGGGAGTGCACGGCCCCACGGGTGCAGGCAAAGATGGGGAAATGAAAAGCAACCCCAACAACCCCCTCATAGAAACAGGGCATCCCAGATGGCACTGGCGTGGAAGGGCCAGGAGGATGTGCTTTCCTGAGCTCTTGTGCACGCAGATAGCTCAGCTCCCGGAGACTCGGGCAGGGAGAGAGGGAGGCTGGGCCAGAGATGCAGCATGCGTCTGCAGATACATTTTTAACACGCAAATCAGGAGCAGGGAAAAAAGAGGAGAAACTGCCGGTCGCCAACTCCCTGGGGCGCACTGGAGGGTGAGCGAGGCAGATGGAGGGAGAGCCCCAGGGGCCTGGCCGCACCCCTGCCCCCCGGAGGCCACCTCTCTGCTGAGCTGGCATGGTGCCTGCCTCCCAGAGACAGAAGTCCGAAAGCACATTTTCCGAGCACCTACTCTGCGCCGTGAAATTGCCCAGGTCCCGTTTGAATTTCTGGCTATCCCTTCCAAAGCGGCTGTGATCTGTAGGGGGAGATGCTGCAGCTGGGAGAGAAGAGCGGCCCACGCAGGCCATCCGGGTGACGAAGGAATCACCACCACAGCAACAGCAAGTGCTTCCGAGCCCCGACGCTGGGCCTGGCACCGTCAGGAGCTCTCTCCAGGAGCCAGCACATCTAATCCTCACACCGTCTGATGCTCCGGGAGGCATCACCGTCCCCACTGCACAGACAGGGAAACTGAGGCTGGTAGGGAAGTAACTTGGCCAAAGCCGCCATGCCAACAAGAGACGAGCCGAGGGTAGAGGGTCTACACCTGCAGCCCTCAGCCTCCGGAGCCACAGCGGCCGAGGAAACATGCCAGGCCTAGGAAAACTGGCTCCGGGAAAGAGCTGGAAGTCCCAGGACACACAGCCCCGCACGGAAGGAGGAGACCAGGGGGAAGGCCCGCCCAGGATCCAGAGGTCCCAGCACAGCTGCTGCGTCTCCTGCGTGCGAGGCCCGGCGGCTTTCACGTGCCCCCGCGCCCCCCCCCCCCGGGAGCTCTCCTCCTAGGTTTGGGTGTCAAGAGTTCTGCCTGCTTAGACCTTCCCGTGGCTTCCCCTAGACCTGCGGATAAAATCCCCAGAGCTTGGGGCGCCCGGGAGGCCCTGCCCCATCCGCGGCCGCCGCCTCCCCCTCAGCCCTCCCGGGGCACTTGCTGCTTCCTCTGCCCCGGCCTCAGCCCCTGGCCGCCCCCTGAGCCCCCCGCCCCGCCCCTGCCACTGCCGCAGGCCCAGCATTTGGTCTGACGTGTCTCGTACATGCTCCCTCTTTTCTCTTCATCATCTCTCTTGCGTACTGCCATGTGGGCTCACGCGTGCAGGGAGCGTGTGTGTCCGGCTCCCAGCGGTGGCTCCAGCATCTAGAACCGTGCCTGGCATGTAGTAGGTGCTCAATAAACGTCTGTTGGAGAATGGGGCTGGGCAGTGCCCAACCAAGTTTCCTGCATGAGGTCAGGGCTCAGAACACAGGGAAACTGAGGCTCCCAGAGGCTACCCCACGGTGGAGTGCAGAGGCTCGGAGGCAGTCTTGCCACAGAGCTGGGATCCTTCCGCTGCCCCGCATGCCTCCTTTCCACGCCAAGTGGCACGGGCTCCTCTCCCTCATTCCCCTGTGCCCTGACACCTGCCCTCCTCACCCACCCCTGCCTCAGGCCAGACGCTCCGCAGCACCACAGCCTGCCGGCTGGGCCAGCTTGGGGTGGAGGTGATTTTGTGACAAAGTTCAGTGCCAGACCTTTGTTCAAGACCCAGCTCCATCACTTCCTCACCATCTGCTTCCTGGGAAGGACCTCTGCCCCCCTGACCCTCAGTCTCCTCATCTGGAAGAGGCGGAATTTAAGAGGCCGCCAGGTGAGACCAGGAGCCCAGGGCCTGGCACGTACGGAGCGCACATCCCCTTAACTCATAAGCACGATGCCACCTCTGCCACCACTTTCATCCTTCCCAGGTCTGGGCCAGGGTCTTGGGGCACCGGGTCCGCCTGCCTCAGCCCCACTCTCCTAACAAGAGGCTCATTTGTCTTCCCAGCCTGTCTGTCCACACCCTCTCCATTGCTCAGACGCCGTGTTATTCCTTCTGGGCTGCCCGTCCCGCACCCCAGCCTGGGGCTTGTGATCCGCACACTAGCACATGTGCACACAGGTGCGTGCATGGGCAGTCGTGGACACACACGTCCACACACACAGCTGCAGAGCTCGGCCCAGGGGGAGGCAGCACTGGAGTGCTCACACACACACAACACCTGCTCACACGTGTGCACACACAGACACACCTGTGCGCCCACACCCGCCCGCCACACCTCTCACAGGTGCACGCACACACGACGACAGACGGGAGCATCTGCACACGTGTGCTTATCCACAGGAACGCACACGACCACGGCCCTCCTTGGAGGCCTCCTCTCCCTCACACACCCCCAGCCTGGCAGACCCGCATGCACGTCGGTTTCGGGGAAGCGCACGCGTGATCCGTGAACACAGTCCACGGGGCATTCAGCTCCACGCAGATAGAGGTGAACAGCCGTGTGCGCTCCATGTGTCCCCGCGGGCGCATGTCTACATGTCTGCACAGCCATGCTCCCCGCTCAGCAGCGTGTCCCACCAGGGCCTTTCCCCAGCACAGGTGATGGGCCACAGAGGGTGTGCCCAGAGTCTGGGCTCTGTCTCTGAGGAGAGGGGACCCCAAGCCCTGCCAAGCCGGAAGACCAATCTGCCTGGAGCCAGGATTCCCAGAGACCAGCCGCTGCAAGCCCTCCCCTTGCCCAGGACTGGGGTCAACAGCACCATCTGCTGTCGGCTTCTGGAACTGTCCTTCAAAGGGCCTCTGCCTGGCCCTCAGCTGCCCTGGGCCAGGGTCACAATCCTGAGAACAAGCTGGGGTTGAGGGAACACCCTGGTACCAAGGTCTAGAATAAGGCTCATCATCAGAACCTTCCGGGAAGGTTCGTACCCAAGCTGGGCACCACTCCCCTTTTATGAATGGGGAAACTGAGGCCCCAAGTCAGGGAGTGATGAGATTACTGGTTGTCCCGGGAAGAAGGGCATGGCAATTTCACAAACGGAATGCTTTCTCAAATTCTCGGACTCCTTTGGGGGATCCACGTGGTGGCACCGGCAGGCGTGGGTGAGGCAGCGGGGGACACGCTGGGCTCTGCCCTCGCTGGGAAGGCCCACGGTGGCCCCACCCAAATGGGTGCACACACAGTTAACCCCCGTGAAAGGAACAGCAGAGGCGGGGGGGGGGGGGGGCCGGCAGGAAGCCGCACAAGGATGAGGGATGCGAGGAGGGCCAGGCCACAGTCCCACAGCGCGGGACCCTGGCCCAGTGCAGGAGGCAACGTGGCCCCCCATTCTGCTGATGGGGAGCCTGAGGCCCAGAGGGTGGAGTGGTTCCTGAGGTCATAGGAGCCGAAGGCTGGCTGGGAATTGGCCCAGGTCCTCTGGCTCCCAGCCCAGAGCTCTTGCCTTCTACATGGCTGGCCCCTTCCTTCCCTGGGGCTCAGAATCACCCATTCCAGGGGCAGGGGGCTCTTTCCGCATCCCTGGTGGCCATGGCTGAGTGAGGCCCTGGAAGGGTCTGGCTGGCCTCCCTCCTAGACCAGAGGGCTCTGGTGAGCCTCACAGTACAGGGGGCCTGGACACACGGCGGCCTCGAGCTGGTTCCTAAGCCCAGCCTTAGGCCAACCCACATCCCTGTCCCTGGCGGCCTCCTATGAAGGGGTCGATGTCACAGGCTCTCGGGGGCTGAGGGATTCCGAGCATCAGTGGTCAGATCACGGTAGCTACTGTTTATTAGGGGGTGTGGGGTCGTGTCCCTGCACGTGTACCCTTCTATCCCACTTACGGACCAGGAAAGCAAGCTGCGGGGAGCTGCAGGAGTCTCCCACCCGCACAGCACCCCTAGTGGCTGCACCAGGACTCAGAGCTGGGACTCTCGCCCAGAGTCCAAGACCCCGCTCCCTGGCCCCCTGTGCCAGACACAGGCCAGGACAGCGCTTGCGTCTTTGAATCCATTTAGCAGGATCGGCGCCCCACTGCGACACGGGTACGCAAACACACAGAAGTTCATTAACAAGTATTTATTAAGCACCCACCTGCTGTATCTGAGGATACAGCAGAGAATTAAACCAACGAAACTCCCTTCTACTGGGAGACAGACACACAAGATGAATCAGCGAAAGACACACCCCACCAGATGGTGATACGGGTCGTGGAGCCAAGCACAGCTTGGAGGCAGGATAGGGAGCGTGTGTATGGGGTGCGGGTGTGACCCTACATAGGAGGAGGGTCAGGGAGGTGTAACTGAGGAGGGATTGTTGGAGCAGGGACCCGAAGGAGGTGAAGGAATCAGCCAGGTGGACGCGCCTTCCAGGCTGAGGAACTAGCATGTGCAAAGACCCTGAGGTGGGGAAGCATGTGAGGTTAGCGTGCTGGAGAAACAGCAAGGGGGCCCGTGTGGCCGGAGCAGAGCGAGCAGAGGGGAGAGCAGGAGGGAGGGAGTGCAGAGGGTAACAGGGGGATCAGGTAGAATCTTGTGGGCCCCCATCAGGACTCTGGCTTCCACTCTGATGGAATGGGGAGCCATTCTGAGCAGGGCAAGTGGCAAGCCCTAACTTAAGTCTCAAAGGGCATTTTGCTGTTTTGTGCTTAAAAGACTATAGAGGGAGCACAGGCAGAAGCTGGGAGACCAGTGAGGGGCTGCCCAGAAATCCGGGGGAGAGATGAGGGTGGGTCAGGCTGAAAGAGGTCATATTTGTGATCTGTTCTGAAGGTAGGCACGCACACGCACGCACACACACTCATAGAGGAAGCCACGAGTGGACCCACCCACAGCTGTAAAGGGACCAGCTACACCAAACCACTCGCTCTCTCTCACGTGGTCCTCAGGTGATCAAACTGCACCAAGGCAGAGGCCCAGCCAGGCAAGCTGACGGCAAGCCCAGGCAGGGTTACCAAGGGAGCCCAGTGCGGACTCCCTGTGTCACTGTTGCCCCAGAGGCAGTCCTGTGCCACTTAAACCTTCAGCTCTTGTCCCATCCCCTCATTACCTAAGTGGGGAAACTGAGGCACAGAATAGCAAAGGGATTTGCTAGTCATTCAGGGAGTCAAATCCAAGACACAGTCTCCTGGCTCCCCACCCAGTGCTCTCTCTCTCTTGTGCTGCAAGCCCAAGGCCTGCCCTGAGGACTGTGGTGACAGAGGTCAGGGGCTTGGTCAGGCCTGCCCACCCTCTTCTACAGAAGGGGGTTGAAGTGGTGGCTGGGAAGGAACAACTTTGTCCACCAGACTTCATCCCCACTCTACTCCATCCACTGTCTGCTCGGCCCCAGCCAGAATCTGGATGGATCGTCTAATGACCCAGATCTGACAAAGAGCAAAGTCTACACCCTGCTGGTATAAGCAAAAACAAAAGAAGTGACCTTGGCCTTTGGCCCCTAAATCAGAGGCTTAATGAAGGCATTCAGCCAGAAAGAAAAGGATCAGCATTAACATGTTCTTCACTGTCACCACCACCACCACTACCACTGCCACCATCACCAACATCACCAGGACAATCACTGACATCGCCAATACAGCTAACCCATCACCACCACCACCACCATCACCAACACAACCAGCCCATCACCATCACCACCACCAACACCAATACAAACACCACCAAGAACACCACCAGAACAACCAGCCCATCACCATCACCACCACCAAAGCCAATACAATCACCAACAACATCACCAGCACAACCAGCCCATAACCATCACCAACACCAATACAACCACCACCAACATCACCAACACAACCAACCCATCACCATCACCACCACCAACACCAATACAATCACCAACAACAACATCACCAGCACAACCAGCCCATCACCATCACCAACACTGATACAACCATCACCACCATCACCAACATCACCAGCACAATCACTGACATCGCCAATACAGCTAACCCATCACCACCACCACCACCATCACCAACACAACAAGCCCATCACCATCACCACCACCAACACCAATACAAACACCACCAGCACAACCAGCCCATCACCATTACCACCACCAATGCCAATACAATCACCACCAACAACATCACCAGCACAACCAGCCCATCACCATCACCAACACCAATACAACCATCACCACCATCACCAATATCACCAGGACAATCACTGACATCACCAATACAGCTAACCCATCACCATCACCAACACCAATACAATCACCACCATCACCAGCACAACCAGCCCATCACCATCACCACCAACAACACCAATACAATCACCACCACCCACATCATCAACACAACCAACCCATCAACATCACCACCACCAACACCAATACAATCACCAACAACAACATCACCACCACAACCAGCCCATCACCATCACCAACATCACCAATAACACCAGGACAATCATCACCACCACCAACACCAATACAACCATCACCACCATCACCAATATCACCAGGACAATCACTGACATCACCAATACAGCTAACCCATCACCATCACCACCACTGTTACTACCAATAGCATGACCACAACATAAACACTGCCACCACTGTCATTACTGCCACCATCACCTTCACCCCCAGCATAAACACCATCATGATAGTCATCTTCATCATCATCACCATCCACACCTTGTCACCCTTTCCACCATGCTGAGTGGACCTGAGTTGGGTTGCACCATGGAGCCGAGGGAGTGCCCCGCAGCTGACACCAAACCCAGAAATCTAGCTGGAGAGAATGAGGGGGCTGAGTCCCAGGCCCTCTCCCCCATGGAAAGCCAGATGACCTGGTTCGTGGAGAGGGAAGTGGAGCTGGGAGGATTGGATGAGCCTAGTGTGGGAACTGGAGAGTAGAAGCAGCAGACAGGACCTCTCCAGTGCAGGGGTCAGGCTGACCACAAGGAGGAGGGACTAAGAGTCTGAGCAACTAGAACACAGGTGACAGTGGTTCAGATGGAGAGAGGAGAGCAGCCCCCCAGGAGCCCGCTCATGAGGCAAGGGCTCAGAGTGAGGGGCTCCTCAGTTGGGGTTCAGCAGGCAGGTAAGCCTACCCCAGGGGAGCGAATACCAAACCTGAACCATCATGGCTTCCCACTCCTGTCACGGGGATGGCCAGCACCATCACAACAAACAGCCTCGTGACAGCACGACATATCCCATTACCCCGCCACAAAGCCAGCCTCCCAAAGCTGGTTGTCGCTGCCCATCTGTGGCCCCTCTCCCTCCTTCCCTTAATGGCACACTCCCTCGTGCACTTGATGGATGCCCTTGCAGGTTCTTCTCCCAGGAAGCAGAGCCCGAGATGGACATTAGTGGGCAGGTTTATTGGGGAAAGGAGTGGGGTTGAGTCCAGAGAGAGACCCGGCTGCAGTGCTCGCTCAACGAAGGTCTCGGCAGACCCCACGAGGACCTCTTCACAGCTGTCTTGCATTGTACCTAAGAGACTTGGCCTTGACGTTCCTGGTATTCCAGCAGCCCCCAGTCCCTTTCACTTAGACCTGGATCCATCACCAAACAGGGACCCAGGACGCCCCTGAGTCTCAGTCCTCTCATCCGTGAGGTGGGGATAAGAACCCCCCAGTGGGTGACTATGAGATTAAACGGGATGATGTGTGTGAGATGCTAGACACAGCCCGGGCTCACAGGAAACACTCATAAATGGCACCCACCATCACTGTCGTGGTTGCTCTTTCTCTTCCTAAAACACCTGTGTTGACCAACACGGGAAAGCCATGCCTCAGCGCCTCCCTGGGTCTTGGAAATGTGCCTGCTGAGGTGGGGGGCCCGAAGTCCCACAGCTAGAGCCTGTGCCTTCATGTCGAGTGACCCCCAGCAGGTTCCACAGGGAGCAAGGACCAAGGTCCCCCCACACACACACACCCAGTATCTCTTTGACTCCTGGATGTCCCAGGCACGGCCACCACCCTCAGGAAGCCACCCACCCGAGAGCTCCTCCCTCCTCCTCAACGTAGGAGCTCATGTGGGGAGTGCCGGCCCCCCCTCGTTGGTGCGGGGGGCAGAGGCAAAGCGGCATCTGCCCGGCGCTTCAAAGCTCTTTGACACTTGTTAATGTCTTCCCGCTTCCGTGCAAGAGGGTCTGGTTCGCATTAGCACCCCAGGCCCCGAGGTGGTCAGACACAGGGCTTGGGCTCCGTCCAGAAAGTGTCAGACTCCGCTGGGGCTCCTCGGACTACTTATCTAACATGGAACATCGAATGGTTTGATCTGCCAATTAGGCTCCCTTGGAGCTGCTAACTGGAAGCAGATGAGCCTATACGTTATTGTATGGAAACCCTGCACGGCCCTCTCCCCTCCAGAAGCCCACCTCCGCCCGCCCACCCTGCACACGCCCCCGGATGGCAGCAGGTCTGGGGGCCTCCTCGGGGGCCCTGGGGTGGGACACCTGACCAGGGAGGGTCGGCCCCACCTCCGATTCCCAGAGCTGGAGGACACTGCTGTTGCCGGACCGGGAGTGAGCTGGGATGAGAATCCACCCACGCGGCCCCCAATTCCCAGAATGTCTACAAGCTGCTGCCGCTGGTTCCCTCCATCTCAGGGCTTTGTGTAGCAGATCAGCACTGGCCCCAGGGAGGTGTGAACGAAGGGGTCCCTCGGCTGGCCCAAGCCCACCCACAGGCTTCTCCTGCCGCTGGCTTCTCCAGCCGCTCCCACCCACCCCAGGATCCCTCCCGGGCCCACCTGTCACCAAGGGTGGTGCCCCAACTCCGTGGCACCACGGGTCCAGGCCACCATCCTCGCTCAGCGGGACCTGGTGGCTGACACCCAGGGGGCCTCTCGCCTCCTCTCTCAGACCCACGTAGCCTGTCTCCTCTCTTCAAAAGCTCTTCAAGTGTCTCTCTTAGGACAAAGTCCACGTTCCTGACAATGATCGCCGCTCACACCTGACCCTTGCTCTGTAGCAGGCATCCTGTAAGCGTTCTCGTGGGGCAGCTCATGTGGGCCCCTGGGCGGCGGGCGCTGTGACCATCACCCCGGCTTATAGAGGAGGAAACTACAACCAGGAGGCGGGGAGGGGGGTCCGTGAACCCCCGAGTCACGAAGCCGGAAGCCACTCCCTCCGTCCTCTGTCTCTTCTCTCTCTGCTCCATCTGTCTTCCTCCCTCCCTCCCTCCGTCTCTCTTTCCCTCTATATCCCTCTGCCCCTTCCCCTGTCTCCCTTCATCTCCCTCCTTGTGGTGTCCTGAGTCCTCCACTAGGACACAAGCTGCCTGGGCACAGAGACCGTGCTCTGTATCCTCCGTGTGCTGCGAGGGCCTGACCCTAGCCGTGCCCACGAACCACCGGCTGAGTAAATGAATTAATGAGTGAGAGAGAATGAATGCACCGGTGAATGCCCCTTCCAACACCCTTCCCTTGCTCGCGGACCTGAACCACTCACCCTGACCATTACCTCCCTCCCCTTCCGACCTGCGCCTGGTTCTCCTGGCTTCCGTCCCCGCGATCTGTCATGGTTCTGGCCCATTCGTTGACTCATTCACCCAACCAGTATTTGCGGAGAGCCTTCTCTGTGCCAGGCACTTTTCTAGGTGCTCGGGATGCATCGGTGAACAAAACAGACGAAACTCCCTGCCCTCAAGGAGCTTACGGTCTAACTGGGGGAGAAAAACAACACACAAGCCAAAGAGGTAAAACATATAGTGTGTTAGTGGTAAGCGTTAAAGGGAAAAGGCTAAGCAGGAGGAGAAAATAAATGAAGGAACCAGCCGTGTGACAATCTGAGAAGGAGCATTTCATGAAGAGGGAGCAGCCAGTGCAAAGGCCCTGAGGCATACACATGGCACGTCTGGGGATGGTGAGGAGGCCAGCGTGGCTGCAGAGGCGTAGAGGGAGGGGTGTCCACAGCAAGGTGGGAGAGGTGGTGGGGAGCCCTGTGGGCCTAATGCCAGCACAAAGACCATGGCTCTTCATCTGAGAGAGATGGGGAGCCCCGGGCACTGGGCAGAGGAGGGATAGGAAGTGACCTAGGTTGTACAAGCAACAGCCTGCATATGGTGGGGACCAGGGCAGAAGCAAGGAGAGCAGCTAGGAGGCTGTTGCTGGAACCGAGGCTTACCCCGGGGCTGGGGTCTCTTCTGAAGGTAGAGCCAACCATGTTGCTGACAGATAGGATGCAGGATGAGCGAGAGTGGTCAGTGAGACTGAAATTTCTGGTCTGAGTGGTGGAGGGGCTATCAAGTCCGCTACAAACCTGTCCTTGCCTGGGAGGCTCAGCTCCAGCTTTCTGCCTTCCCTCGGTCTCCCTCTCCCTTCCCCCTGCAGCCCAGCCACCAGGGAAGAGCACACTTGGCCTGGCCCGGCCCCTGGGCCCCAGACCGCAGCCAGCTCCCACCAGCTCCCACCAGCTCGGTGCCAGCCCTGCAAAAGGCCCCGGCATTTCTCCACCCAGGCAACAGGGGCCCAACGCCTCGAGCAGCAAATGCATCAGAGGGGACATGAGAGCTGAGACGAAGGCCACACAGAGAACAGCCTGCCCCTTGACTCAGGTGGTCCCAGACCAGAAAGGCACGTCAGCAGCACCAGCGGGAGTTGAACTCAAGCAGCTCAGGGAGTACCAAGGATTTCCTCTGCCCCAAGGCAGGGAAGTCTTCCTCAGGGAGGGAGCATTTAAACTGGGCCTTAAGGGATCAAGGTTAAGGCCAGCAGGGGGAAGAGAGAAGGGAGAGCTTGAGCATACGTGTGAAGCCAGGCAAGTGTTTGGGGAAGAGCCAGGAGCCCACCGGAGCCACCGGGAGGTGAGGCTGGAGAGGCGAGCGGGAGCCCGATTTCAAAGCACCTGACCGGCACAGAAGGAGGCTGGGCGGTGTCATGTAGGCACCCGGGAACCATGGAAGGGGTCCAAGCTGGGAAAGCTTGTGACCAGGACGGGGCTAAGGGGACATCACTCAGCTGCACTGGTATGGGAAGGATGTCAGGGGCCCGGGAGAGGGAGGCTCGAGAGATGCTCTAAGAGAGGCGTTTACAGGTCAGCGTGTGCCCAACGGAGAGAACTACGATGGTGCTCAAAATCGGGTCCGAAGGGCAACTGATGACCTTTAGACCAAGAAGAGATGATCTGAAAACGCAGTACCATACGCCCCAATTCTCCAAATCCCAGCTCCCTGACTTAGAAGCTGGGTGACCCTGAGCAAGTTAATCAGCCTCTCTGAGCTTCAGTTTCCTCTTCAGCAGGATAAAGATGTGTTGGGTTGCCAGGGGCGGAACACACAACTCCAACTACCGTAAGCAATAAAGCACATGAATGGACTCAGCAAGATTTCAGAGGGGGCGCTGCCTTCAAGCCGGATCCGTCAGCTCAAAAGTTTCCAAGGACCCCGTTGGGGTCCAAGGACTCCCATTTTATCTTCTGCGAAGTCCAGCTTCCCTCTAAGGCTGACTTGCCCTGTGGTCCCACAGGAGTTGCTGAGTCTCAGGCTTACTAGTTCCTACAGAAAGAATCCCTGTCCCAGGAAACGTCCTGAGAGTCCCTCTGATCAGACCAACCCTCGGCCTGGGTCACCTGCTCCCCCCCACCGCCCGGAGCCAGGACAGGGTCAGCTTCCCCAGAACAACATAGATCTCTCCTGGGAGAACAGGGGCTGCCAGGTAGGGTGGGACAGAAGAGGATGCCGGCAGGCATCGGCACGTGGCCACGGATGGCCACGGGTACCCACCGGGCAGGGGCGTCGCGGGGACTACAGTTCGTAGGTGTGAGGCACCTGTCACAGGGTCAGCACCCCCCGAGAGGCAATTATACTTGTTGCCACTACGTACAAAAGACCATCATGAGAAAGAGGAATGAGATTGAATTTGTGGTCCCCGAAAGATGGAACTAAGGTCCGTAAATAGAAATCCCGAAGAGCCGGGTTTGATTCAATCTAAGGAAAATTTCACTGGCGTTGTCCTCCGTGAGCCTCCCGTCCCTGGAGGTGAACAAGGAGGACGAGGCTCTCAGCTCGGGGCAGCTGTAGAGGGAGGTGTGGAGCAGGTGCCTCTGAGGTCGGTGGGATCCCGGGGTTCTCTCTCTGATGGCCGTCCGCGAGGCAGAACCAGGAAAAGGAGGTCATTATCTCTGAAAAAAAATTTTTAAGCCAAGGCGTCAGAAGCATGCAAGAAAAGAGAATTAAGAGCTTAAAACTCCCTGAGCCTGGCAATCTGGTCCCGAGGGCGAGGGGGACGGGGCACAGACACATCCAGGCACAGACGGCAGAGCTGCTCGCTGGAAGCTCAGGGCTGGGGTGAGGTCTCCCCCTGGGCCCCGAGAGCAGGGGATGGAGGAGGGATGCGCACACACAGCAGTCCATCCTTGGGGTCTTCCCCCGCGGTCTCCAGCCGTCGGGCCAGGCCAGGGCTCAGGACTGTGTGTGGGAAGAGGACAGAGGCGAGGGACAGCCAGGGACAGCCCCTCGGGGGACCCAGGACGGGACAAGCCAGCATGCGCACGGACGCTGGCGGTGGGCGCCAGGAGGACAAGCTCAGACCCCCGGTCAGAGTGCCCCCACGTCCAGCCCCAGCTGGCCTTCCAAGCCCGGTTCTCACACGGGCCACCTTCAGCCCTGCGCTCCTGGTCAGGCTTCCCGGGCCACCTGGCACCCCACCTTGGCTCCTGCTATCTCCCCACTCAGACTCCCTGCCTTCCAGGCACTGCTCTGCCTTTCATTGTTCTTTCCAGATGCCAGCTTCCCCCCGGGGTCTTCCCTGGGCACCGCATCGTCCAGCCGTCTCCCTAAAATCTGAGGCCCCCCCGGCACACCACAGCACCTGCTGGAGAGACTGCAACCCCCCTCCACTGTGATCACGGCTCTCCCTACACCAGCTCCCCAGGCAGGACGTCTGGGTCCTTCTCCACAGAGGGTCGTGGCTCCGGGGACGTGCTGGGAGGGGCCAGGGAAGGTTCATGACCTCTGGGAGGGCCCTTCTTTCCCCACCTGTAAAACAAGGACCCTAACAGTACGGGACTGCTGGAGTTTGGTGAGGAAATAGTGAATGATGCAGCAAAGCCCGCAGGGAGAGTAATTCATGTTTGCTGTTGTCCTCACCGAAGGTGAGCACAAGTGTTTGTTTTCTGTTTCTCGATGCCGCTCAGGATCCGGCACCAAAGGCCACGAGACAAGCATGGAATTAATGATGCTGTGGCTCAAGGGAGCGGGGTCGGGGGTGGGGGCAGCAGAGTGACTTAGCTTCTCCGTCAGTATTCGTGGAGCACCTGCTCTGGGCCGAATCTGGCAAGAGAAACAGGGACTGTCCCCTGATTCTCTTGGGGTGGCTGATGAAGAAGGAGCCCCCAAACGTCAGGGCAGTTCTCCCAAACTCCAGGTGATTCAAACCAAGATCCCACCACCCACCTCCTTGAAGCATGAGAAGGGTAAATCCAGGACAAGAAGGAGATAGTCCTGCCCTCCCTGCTGCAAATGAGCTTCGGGAAGTTGCTCCTGCCAGGGATGGTGTGGGGCCAATCTAGAAACCGTTCCCGGGGGGGCTCTGAGATAGTCACAAGGTCACCCCGGTAACTGGGTCTTCAGGGAGCCTGAGCCTCTGACACTCCTGCTCCCACTTTCCACCTGGCCGCCCTGGAGCCGGTCACTCAGCCTCTCTGGGCAGCAGTTCAGAGGCCTCAGCACTGAAATTCTGGCTCGCCGCGGAGCTCTGAGAGGCCAGGTGTGACCCCCGGACAGAAGGGTCAGGGCTCCTCCTGCCATCGAGGGTGATGGGCATAGGCACAGCCGCACCCAGAACAGCCCCTTCTCGGAGCTTCAGCTGTGCCGAGATGGCAGCACACGTGAGGCCCAAGCACCCCCCCCCAGACAACACCCAGAATTTTCTGGGGGCCAAGTTAGTTTCCAACAGAGGCAATACCCCATCGACTAGAATGTGTACCATGGACATTGGGGTGTAAAAAGGAAACACAGCCTTCTTTTGACCCTGACGGTTCAAGGGACATGTGGATTTGCAATAGTTGGCATTTATTGAGTACCCACTGTATGCACCCCACAACCATTCTCTCTGATCCTTCAGTGTCCCAGCGAAGCAGTTACTGTTCCTATTGTAGAGACGAGGAAGTGGAGGCTCTGAAAGGATAAATAATTGGCCCCAAGTACACAGCTCAGAAGCGGCAGTGCTGGGAGAGAAACTGAGGTCACTGACTGAAATTTTCTTTCTCTGAGGACCTCTGCAAACAAGGAAATTCATTCACTTCGCCCAAGTGAGATTTATTTCCATGCATTTATGAAGCAGCCCCAATGCCCAGCCGTTACTCAGAGGCGCTGGGTCACAAGCTCTGCGGGAGTCTGGGAGGTGAGGCACGGACCCGTGGGCAGCTAGTGACTGATCCCCGGCAGACATCCCCGCACACCAGCGCGACCTCCCCTCACCCTGTGAACAGGACTGAAGGGAAGGAGCCCGAACCTGCAGACAAACCAACTGTGGCCACCAGATGGCGACTGTCGGCTGCTTAAATCCATCTCTGCCTTGGAGACCAACAGGTCACCCTGGATAGGTTTTCCTAAAATAGGTGGCAGTGCCTGGCAAGCCAAACAGCTATAAGGAAAGTGTGAATATTTTTAGGCATCCACCACCAGGGGGGTAAACATGGCCAGGATGAAAAGAAACCTGGGGGGGGGGGCGGAGACCAAATCAGAGCAGGGTGAGACAGTCAGGGATAGCATCCCTGTGCCCAGCTGGGGCTGAATAAGCAAGCCCCCCGCCCCCTGTCTCCATCTCCCAGGGCAGAGCCTTCCAGCCCCCTGGGCAGCCAGTGGACGGTGCTAGTCCTTCCCCATGGTGTAGCCCTGAATCATGCTGCTGAAGTAGACCTGCGTGTTACGCTCCGGATAGAAGAGGACCATGTAGCGTTTGGGACCAAAGTAGCCCGGGCTGATGCCCAGAGGTTGAGCACGGTGACCAAGAGGTCCATGTTGGTGACCAGGACCCCCTCGTAGACAGACATGAAGATGCAGAAGGAGATGGAGGAGGTGAAGTAGAAGGTCATGCAGAAGGTGATGAACTTGGCCTCGTTGTAGTTGGTGGGCAGCTCCTTGCCCATGTAGGCGAAGCTGAAGCCCACCACAGACAGGAGCAGGTCCAGGCTGGTGTTGATGAGCAGTGCCTTGTGGTAGTTGCAGGACAGAACCATGATCTTGGGGTCGTCAGGGTCAGTGCGGGCGGTAAGGTTGGCGCTCACGGCCAGCACATTGCCCATCACAATGACCACCTTGAGCACAGTGAAGGACGCCACGAAGACATAGGGCCCATGGTAGTGCACCCAGTAGCCGTAGGCACGTGGGAGGCGCCTGGCCATCTTGAAGATGCAGACGATCTGGAAAGAGCACACGGTGATGCAGGAGATGCAGATGGTGAAGCAGAGGGTGAAGAAGGTCTGGTGGCAGAAGCACGTGAAGAACGTGGGCTGCCCTACGTACATGGGGACCATGGTGTATGCCAGCAGCAACGGCATCAGCCTCAGGAAGCACATGGGGCCCCCGGCCGAGCGAACCACGGGCGTGTGCAGGTGCCTCCAGGAGATCACCATGATGGCCAGGGTGCTGAGGAAGCCCAGGATGGACAACATGGCCGCAGTGAGGGTGGATGCCTCGTGCCATTCAAGGAAGGCCAGCCGCCACTTGAAGCAGGAGGTGTCATTCCTATGAGACCACTCGTAACTTGGGCAGGACTGACAGTTGAATTCGTCTGCAAGAGCCCACGGCAGCTCCCGTCAGCCACACCCGCCTTGCTGGCACCCGCATCCTCTGCACCTGTCCCGTGCCAGGCCTCGGGGTGGGGGTGCGTGGAGCTGAAGGCAATGCCTACAGTCCTAGCTGCCCCTCGCTGTGTCCCTTATATCCATCGGCCCATCAACTCCTCACTGCAACCCCATGCTCAGGGTGGCTGCTCGCAGCCCAGAGTCACATCCTATCTGCCCGGTAACCTCAGGAAGTCAACAGTTGGGTGCTGTTACCTGAAGAAGTTGGATTAGGTGTCAAGCAGGCCAAACTGGGTCCCTACAAAGGTCTGAGGCTCAGCCAGGCAGTCACAAAACCAGTAAGAGGCAAGATTTGAACCGAGGTTCCCTTGACCCAGATCCTAACAACGGTAATCCCTTCCTTCCAAGACCTTACCCTCCGGTGGAATAGACATTCAAGCATTTAGTCAAAGAATTCATTCAACAAATGCTTTTTCGAGCACCCTCCGTGGTGGTGGGCATCTGAGGTGGGGAGCCACAGACATGGATAAAACCTAGCCCCCTGACTTCAGGCTACTGACTAACCAGGAGAGGAAAAGCCTGTGAAGTCATCCAACAAACTTTTGTTGAGCACCTACTCTGTGCGCTGGGCTCTGCTGGGCACATAGTAAGTACTATGGAAGCACCGATCTACTGACTGGTAGATGTCTATGTCCACTTATTTACTGATCAGGGAAGTCATAAAAAAATAATTTGAGCCCCAACAGTGAACCGTGCTCAACACTAATATGGACATTGTCCCCACCTTCCTGGAGTTTATGATCTATAGGGGAAGATATTAATTTGTCTAATCAAGGATGTCATTCAATAAATATTCACTGAGAAACCATTATATGCTCCGAACTACACTAGGCACCGGGAGGTCAGAGAGATAAATCAGATCCTGTCCCGACCTGCCAGAGACATCTCTTCTATGGACAGAGACATTCATTCATTCATCCATCCACCCATCCAGTGGACCTTCTCTGATCTGACACCCCTGGGCCCTCGGCTACATGTGTATGGAGTGAGGATCAGTGACAGCCTTGCCTGGTTGAGAGCTGTTCCTTCTCCCACCCTCCCTAATAGTGTGCACTGAAGATTTTTCTCTACACCAGCTCCTAAGGAGATACACTGGAATCAGACACAATCCCTGGGGGAGACTCCAGAAACCCTGCTAAAGATGAAGGGCCCTGGGAAAGGCAGGGTGGGGCGGGGCAGGGGAGTGGGTCTGCAAGTCCTACCTGCAGTTCAGTTGAGGAAGGTGCCCGGAAGGCAGTCAAGACACTCGAAGCAGCAGGGATGGATGCCCACGGGCTTCTTCCTTTGCCCAGGCTGGTCGTCCTTGGAACACATGGACACAGGGATCTGGAGGGAGGAGGACAAGACCCTGAGCCCAACTAGCAGGATGCTCAGGAGAGAGAAGCCTGGCCCCTGTCTGGGATAGGGAAGGAGCAGGAACTGCCATTAGAACTGGACCTTTGTAGGGGCCCTCTTAGTTTGGCCTGCCTGACACCTAATCCAACATCTTCAGGTGACAGCACCCAACTGCTGAGACAGAGACTTCCTGAGGTTGCCGGGCAGAGAGGATGTGACTCTGGGGCTGTGAGCAGCCACCTTGTCTCCATGGAGGGGGAACACTCCCAAGGAAGGAACTGAGATCTGGAGAGAGACCCTGGATCCATCCATGCCTGAAGTCCACATGGTCTACCCCTGGAGTTTTCAATGATAGGAAGCAACAACTTCACTCTGTGCTTACATCACCTTCTGCCATGTGCATATAAGAGTCTAATTAACACAACCTTTGTGGAGGGGCAGGGGTTTTCAGAAGAACAAGAGCAGGTAGGCAGTGGCCATGTCTGTTGTTCTTACTGCTCTATTTCTAGAGAACAGAGGAGCCCCCCTGATGGTTTATTGAGCACAGGAATGAATTACAAGCAGAGGGAACAGTAAGGGCAGGGGAATAGAAGGGAGTCAGCATGCCCCAGGAGAAGGGTGGAGAGTGGGAGAGCCACATCCTGAAGGCTCGTGTGAGGCACACGAAGAATGAAGGGGCAGTGGGAACCAATGAGGGCCCCTGGGTGGGGGGCAGCCTGATTAGATCCAGGTGGTACAAAAATCGTTCTGATGCACAAATAGGAGGGTGTTGTTCCAAGAGCACACATATGGAGGGCCAGGGCCCAGACAAGGGGAGCCACAGTAGGACCACTTGACCCCAGAGCCCCTCCCTTCTTGCCTCTGACCGGTCACCTGCCTTCCTGCTCCGCCCCTGTCGTCCCTCCTGCTCGTGGCCGTCAGGAGACACCTCCAGACGTCTTGTCTCCTGCCTGAAGCTCCTTCCTGGAAGAACTTCAGAGGCTCTCCATCAGCCAAAGTGAAACATCTGATCCCCCACCAACCTCTCCAGGCTGCTGGCAGTCTTCTCTGCCTCCCGTGGGACCACACACATGTGCCCACCTACACACATGCGCGCCTTATCCAGACCTACACCTTACTACCCCTTGCCTTGTGTGGTCCCCACCACCACCTTCCAAACTCATCTCTTCACTATTCCCTAAATAGCTAACTTAATTCTACTCTTACTCATGGACTCTCAACCTGCTATTCACTCATTCATCCATTCATTCAAAAAGGTATTGAGCTCATACCGATGCCAGACACTGAGAATTCAGCAGTGAACGCAAGGAGGCCAAACCTCTGTTCTTAAGGAATGAATACTTTCATGGGGAAAAGGCACAATACGCATATAAATATGTAACTTGACTGGTGGTAATAAATACCATGAGGGAAAGTAGGGCCATGCAGTGGGGATGGAAAGTGATAGAGGGGCTGATTGCGAATTTTGAATGGGGTGGGCAAGTGTGGCCTCATTCAGCCGCTGACACTGGAGCAGAAACCTAGAGGCTGTGAGGGACCAAGCCACTAAAAGATCTGTACAGGCCAAGGGAACAGCATGTGCAAAGGCCCCATGGCAGAGGGCACACGGCATGGTCGCTGAGCAGCAAGCCTCACGTAGCTTGAGCACAATGAGCACAAAGGACAGCAGCAGATCCGTTCGAAGAGGTGGCATCAAAATACTTGGGCTTTTACTCTGAGTGAAACGAGAAACTACGAGAGGCTTCCACACAGAGGAGTGACAGGATCTGACTTCCTTTTAACAGGTTTGTCCTGGGTTCCATGTTGAGTTTAAACTGTGAGGGACAAGAGCAGAAGTGAGTAGGGTACTGTCACAATAGCCCAGGTGAGAAATGGTGGTGGTTCTAGCTAACGAGGCAGCAGCAGAACAGAGGAGAAGGGGTCAAAACACTTCTGAAAGAAGCTGAGACCTAAGTAAATGGAAAGACATTCCACGTTTATGCCTTGGAAGACTTAACATGGTGAAAATGTCAATACCGCCCAAAGTAATCTGCAGATTTAATGCAATCCTTATCAAAATCCCAATGACTTTTTTTTTTTGCAAAAATAGAAAAACCCATCTTAAAGTTCAGATGGAATCTCGAGGGACGCTGAATACCCAGGGTACTCTTGAAAAAGAACAAAGCTGGAGGACTCACATTCCCTGATTTCAACACTTACTACAAAGCTACAACAATCAAAGCAATGTAGCGCAGGCATAAAGACAGACATACAGACCGATAAAATAGAATAGAGTCCTGACACAAACCCTCACACATAGGGTGAAATGATTTTTGGCAGGAGTTCCAAGACCATTCAGTGAGGGAAAGATCATTTTTCCAATGAATGATGCTGGGAAACCTGGATATCCACATAAAAAAGAATAAAGTTGGACCTAACACCATATACAATTACCTCAAAATGGATCCATGACTTCAATAGGAGACTTAAAACCATAAAAACAGCTAGGAGAAAACATAGGGCACAAGTTTCATGACGCTGGATCTGGCAATGATGTCCTGGATAGGACTTCATGAAAATTTACAACTTCTGTCCATCAAGTGACACTCCAAGAGACAAGCCACAGAATGGGAGACAATATTTGTAAATCATATATCTGACAAGGGGTTAATATCCAGAATATAGAGAGAACTCCTAGAACATAATAACTCAATTCAAAAACGGACAAAGGACTTGAATAGTGATTTCTCCAAAGAAGAGATAAAAATGACAAATAAGCACTTGAAAAGATGCTCAATCATTAATCAGTAGAGAAATGCAAATCAAAACCACAGCGAGAGACCACTTCACACCCATTAGGTTGGCTACTATGAAAAACAAAAACAAACAAACAAAACAGAACATAAGGGGTGTTGGCGAAGACGTGGAGTGTACTGGAACCACTTGTTCACGGCTGGGAATGTGAAATGGTGCGGCCACTGTGGAGGAACGCGGTTCCTCAAAAAATCAAAAAGAGTATTAACACATGATCCAGTTTCCACTTCTGGGTGGATACTCAAAGGAGTTGAAAGCAGGGTCTCAACAAGATATTTGCACACCCATGTTGATAGCGGCATTATTCACAATAGCTTAAAGGTAGAAGCAACCCAAGTGTGCCCATCGATGGATGAACGGATAAGCAAAAGTGATATTTTTTTACTAGATTATGATTATTCATAATCACAATCCATTGATTGAATGGATTAGTCACTCTTGAAAAAGAAGGCAATTCTGACACACACTACAAAATGGTTGAACCTTGAGGACATGATGCTGAGTAAAATACGCCGGTCACAAAAAGACAAATACTGTGTGATTCCATTTTTAGGAGGTTCTTAGTCAAATTCACAGAAACAGAAAGTAGAACGGTGCTTTCCAGGGCTGGGGAGAGGCTGGAATGGGGAGTTAGTGTTTAACAGGCATAAAGTTTCCGTTCTGAAGATGAAGAGTTCTGGAGGGAGAGGCTGGTGGTGCTAGCACAGGAATGTGAATGCACCTAATACCACTGAACCGTGCACTTTAAGATGGTTAAGATGGTAAACTAGTTATGTATATCTTGCCACAATAGGAAAATTTGGGGGAAAAAATGGTTGAAGCGGTAAATGTTGTTATAGGGTTTTTTTTTTACCATAATTTAATTTTTTTAAATTAATATATACCAAAGCTTATAGAATGCAGTGAACACAGTACTTAGAGGGATATATACAGCTCTAAATGCCTACTGAAAGAAGAAGAGAGCTCTCAAATCGCTAGCATTTACTCTCACGGCAGAGCTAAGTTTATGCTTCGCTCCATCAGGGTTTGGTCTACACGGAACTAGATCACTCTGGAATTCTGTAGAACGTCATGCTGGTCCACTGTATCTATGGCATCGTACTCATTGGATCTGATGAGTAGGAAGTAGCAAGTACTCTTTATGCCCCACTAGGACGTGAATCCTTAGGGATAAGTGTATATGATAAACCTTTCAAAGATTCAAAGGGGGCCTGCCACACCGGTGATGCTTTTAGCGGTCCCGTGGTCTGGGAAATGCCAGGACATCCTCTCTATGCTAAAGGACGAGTCATTACATCTTACATCTCCTACCATTAAAGAAGTATGGCACTTGATGAACCTTCAGAGGTGGGGGACAGCGTAAATTGCTCTTGGAAATACTGCTCCAACCCACATTTGGCAGGCGACTCCGATGGCTTCCGGTTTCAAGGTACAGAATGACAAGCCTAGAAAAAGACTCTGAAGAAGGACCTGGCTGCAGGGCACGCTCTCCTCATATGGCCAGGCAGATGTGCTGATGCCAAGGTCACCTGCAGAGGACAAGATGGGCAAGCCCCAGTAAGAGAGTTACACGATACAGCTACAACACGCCTTCCACAACAAGGTACGACGCAGTTTGCAAATCAGCTCCTGTGCCCTGCTGGGCCTTCGTGGAAAAACAGCACGTGGCCTCAGGACCTCAAGTGACCTCAGACGCACGGAGTCGTGGGGTCGGGCAGGAAGAGTGGCAAGTCTCCATGCAACGGAAATGATGTGCTCAGGATCAGGCCAAAACAGGCCAAGGGGGAGCAAGTATATTCCTCAAATCAGTGATGATGACTTTTGTGTCTCATGTGAATGCCAATCCAAGAACGCACGGAGTGAGAAAAAAAAAAACAGACGGAAAGGATGAAGCCCCCAGCACAGGTCAGCTGGCCTCTGCCCTCGCCGCCACCGCCTCCCCGGGGCTCACACAATGGGCCACGAGCAGAGTGCCCACGGTGTCAGGGATGGAGGCTGTGGGCGTGAGCGCAGCAGCGTGGGCCCCTGTCTCCTTGGTCGACAGAGCTATGGCCACGGCTGAGCACCCAGACTTCCAGCCCAGAGACCATGATGAACCCTGGATTTGCTTCCACTCTACGTAGACGCTGGCACATCTACCATGTCGGGTGTCTTCTTCCCTGGAGGGAGCACTGATGCATCCGTGTAAAAACTCGCCTCTCCCATCCACAGTGCAATGCCACCTTCCAAGGCTGCACGGACTGACTGAGTCACCCTCATGGGTCCCCCCAGAACATCCCCTCAGACAAGAGACCCTTTGTATGGCAAAGGGGGTGTGATTGGGCACGTGACCCCCGGATCTACCGATCCCAACATAGACCATGTCGCCTGGAAGTACCCAGCCTAACGGGATGATGGTATGGCATACTAAGGGTTCAGGTAAGGTACCAGCTTGCGGAAAACACCTTGAGGGTAGGGCCACAGCCCTTTAGGATGAAGTATAAGCACTGAATGGGAGGCTGGTATATAGCACTGTGGCCCCAACAGCTAGAATACAGGGGTCCAGCAACCATGGGGCGGAAGGATTGGCCACGCTCACCATGGTTCTCGGGGGCTCACGGTGGAGCTGGGGTGTCTCATCCCCACAAGCCTGGACTCTGCTAGAACACAGGTTCTGGTCTCCAAAAAGGGACTACTTCCACCAGCAGACAAAAGAGGCTTTCTGGTTCCCGCCTTGGTCATTTCAGGGGCCTGATGCCAGTGAACAAGACAGCCAAGGAAGGAGGAGGTAACGGATTTGGATAAGCGTGAGCGGCTAGGAGGCTGGTAGTCAAGAGGGTAAGAAGCACTGGGTCTGGAATCCGGGAGGTTGGCCACGGCGGCCCAGTCCTCACTGCTTGCTGGACACCTGCCATAGCCACAGGCCAGCAAGGACAAGGCGACCACAGGCTCAGACACCTGGGGACGAGTGTCTGGATCACCCCAGCAGCCAAGTGGCTGAGGGTTAAGGACACTCCGGGATGGGTGGCAGAGGGAGACATGAGGAGTAGGGGCTCTACCTGGGACCCCGCTGCAGCAGCAGGGGCTGTGGGGGTTCCACTCAGCTCCTGGTAGAGGGACTGGGTGGGCTTCTGCCCTCGAAGCTCCACCCCACTGGCCGGGGGAAGGACAGCATCCCATCTCTGTGGCCTCCCTCACATCTTCTCCAACCTCCTTTTATTCCTGCCATGGCCACAGCAACTGCATCTTGTGGGCGCTACCTGTCAGCACCTCACCTAAGTGGTACTCTGTCTCTTTCGCTCTCTGCCCTGGGTCCTGGGTGTGAGATGCTGGTGGGAAATTGCTGGGCACCCACAAATGAGTGACCCGGAAGCACAAGAAGAGTCAATGCCCCATGGGGCGACCCTTGACCACAGCAGGTGGGGGGGGGGGTTGGTACAGATCCCATGGACCCATCCCATCTTTTTCTCTCCCTTGGGGACAGCTCTAAAGTGGCCCCTCAGAAGGTCCTGGTCAGACTGAGCTCAACCGCAGCTTGAGAACGTTCCCTTCTACTGACGTTCCCTGTGTCCCTGACGAGCTCTCCCCCATCACCTACTCCTATACCCAGGGAGCAGATCCTGGAATAAGCTATCTGCGCATAAACCTTAGCCTCAGGCTCTGCTTTAGGAGAAACCCAGGCAACGACACTCTTATTTGTTGAATTGCCTGCCCTCAAAATTCACAGATTAAAGTCTGGACCCCCAGGACCTACAAATGTGAACTTATTTGGAAATAGGATCATTGCAGTTGTAGTCAAGATGAGGTCCTATCGGAGAGGGGTGGGCCCTACTCCAATAGGACTGAAGTCTTTACAAAAGGGGAGATTTGGAGACAGACACACCCACAAGGAGAAGGCCATATGGAGGCGATGGCAGAGGCCAGGGGAGACCACCCCAGCCAAGGAAAGCCAGAAATGGCCAGCAAACTACCAGAAGCTGGGAGAGAGGCCCGGAACATTCTCCCTCACAGACCTCAGAAGGAACCAACTCTGCTGACACCTTGAGTTGAACTGCCAGCCCCCAGAACCAGGAGACAGTACATCTGTGTTGTTCCAACCCCCAGACTGTGGTCCCCTGGGAGAGAGGCCCTCCTCACAAATTAATCAAGACACCCACCCAACCGACTCCATGAAAATCCCCACAAAGCGCAGAAACTAGCAGCACCAAACCCCCCAGAAACGAGAATGAAGTGTGGGGGGCGTGGGGAGGATGCCGATGAAGCCTCCTGGAGCTTTTCTATCCGCTCCCCCTCCACACAAGGCTGGGTCTCTGCCCCTCCCCACACCACCGCCATCGCGACAGCTTATTATCAAAGAGGGTAAAACAAAGGAGCTTTCGAATGACAGATGGCAGACTCGGTGGAGGGGACAGCGACTGTAGCAAAATCATGAGCATTGGTTGACATGAGAACTGAAATCCTGAACACCCACGTGGCACAGCCCCTGAGCCCCTGGGTCCTGAGCAGCCAGAAAGCCCTAGACGTCCCCAGGGCTTAGTCACTGGGAGGGACAGGGCCCCGACACTCCCCCAACAAATAGAGCCCCCACCGGCTGTCGATAACAGATCTCGGGCCCAAAGCGCCCGGGGCCACCCCAGCCCGAGCCGGCCGCCCAGCTACAGGCCCCGGCCCCCCAGCAGCCGTGCGGGAGCTGACCGTGTTGTTGGCGTTGTGCCAGGAGACGTTGTGGGTGGTCTTCAGCTGCCACCGCTGGGGGTAGTAGGAGGCGATGCTCCGGAATGGGTTCTGGCTCAGGTCCCATTGCCACTGGATGACCTCCAGGCTCATGAGCAGGTCCCCTTGCTTGTCAAAAAAGATTTCGTGGCCCCGGAGGGTGAAGCTGACCTTCCAGATTTCCTGAAGTAGCTGGAGGGGCCAAAGGGAAAGGAAGGGAGGCTGGCATGAGTCCGGGCCAGACCTGGGGGAAATTCTCCCGACCTACTAGCCTCGATTTCCACAGCCGCCCAAGGGGGCCGTGGGACTGTGCAGGGGGCCATCCGGGAGGCAGTGGCTGAGAGCGCAGCTCTGGAGTCAGATACCTCTGGGTTTAGACACCAGCTATGGGGCCTTGGACCTGTCGCTTGACCTCTGCGAGCCCCAGTTTCCTCTTCAGCGAAGTAGGACAACAAAAACCTTGCTTCCTGGGCTCTGAAGCCATCAGTGAGTTTACCTATGTTGGGAACTTAGCACAGTACCTGAAAACGAGTAAATACTCACCTCCCGCAGCGGTGTTGGTGGTATTCCTTCTCCCTGGAAGTCACCTCCGCCATCCCTTGGGGATCCAATACCTGGGCTCCAGAGCCCACTGGCCTCTCTCACCCGCAAGGGTCAGCTGCACCTGTCCCTGCCCTCTGGGTGCTTCTTGCCTCCCCAACCAGTGGAGGCCACTCTCCAGTCTCTCCCGATGCCATCCCCCATCACTCTGAGTACGCAGAAGCTGGTACAAACTGGAACATGCTTTGGACTGGGCATCCTGTGGCCTGAATTCCAATCTGAGCTCTTTCCCTAATTTGCTGTGTGACTTTGGGCAAGCCACTGAACCTCTCTGGGCTGACCCCCCCCAAAAGAACTTCCAGTGTAGATACTCCATCAATCTGGCTCCTAGATTTTCCCTCCATAAATGGGAGAGTCTATTGGGCTATATCTCGGGAGCCCAGAGCTCACCTCCACTCTGGGACCGACAGACAGCTAGCCAAGGAATTCGGGGCCCTGGCCTTCTTCCCACTCTGCCCAGGGAGTGAGGTCCTGGCTCTGGAAGCTTCTCTGGAACTTGCACATGTTGCTAACACTAAGGGCAATGGTCTTGGGAGCTGAGAGGAGGGAGGTTCCTCCCAGGTGGTAGGCCTATGGGCGGGGGTCAGGATGGTGGAGTCCCGCGGGGAGCCGGGTCCTGGTGTCCAGGTCATATCCCCACACTGACCTGGCCAGGCCAGACTGAGCAACCTGGGATTCCAGGGCTCCAAGTTAGGGGGTCAGAAAGGATCCTCCCTGGGATGCCAGGCTGGCTCAGTTGGTTAAACATCTGCCTTCAGCTCAGGTCATGATCCCACGGTCCTGGGATGGAGCCCCACATCATGCTCCCTGCTCAACGGGAAGCCTGCTTCTCCCTCTGCCTGCCACCTGCCCTGCTTGTGCTCTGTCTCCCTCTCTCTCTCTCCTTCTCTCTCTCTGACAAATAAATAAATAAAAATTTTTTAAGAAGGAAGGAAGGAAGGAAGGATCATCCCTGCAACTCTCCTGAGTGGGAGGAGGCCTGGACTATCATTGTCCAGACACTGGTGTCAGAAATGGATGCGGACAAAGAGGAAGACATTCAGCTCCTCTCTGCACCAGGTCCCGGGCACACGGCATGGTCAGTCCTCCCCAGAACTCAGCACAGTGCCTGTTATTCCTTCTATTTCACACACGAGAAATCCAAGGCTCAGAGATATTCAATAACTTGCCCAAGGTCTCACAGCTAGTGGTGGCAAAGCTGGGATTCAAACCCAGGTCAGCCTGAGTACAAAGCTCTGCCTGCCAACAGATGGACAGAGGGGCTGTAGCTGAGAATTGGGGGTGGACAGAGGCAGAGAGAAGGACGCAGTGGAGAGCAAGTGAGGATGGTGAGCAAATGACCCAGCGTGCGGTCCTGGCTGGCTGGTCACTCTGAGAGCTCAGAGATGCTGGATAACAAGGTCTGAAGTGTACATCTCTGATGTAAATCCCTCCGCTTCTCCAGATCCTCAGGAAAATCTTCTAGCCCTGTGAAGATTTCATGGTTTGGTGTGTGTGTGTGTGTGTGCGCGCGCGCGCGCAAATCAAAAAAACATAGATTTAAACTCCAAGTCTGAATCCAGATGACACAAACCTGGGACAAGAGAAGATGCATAAACCCCAAGCAGGGCCTCAGAGAGCAGACAGAATACATAAGCCCGCCCCCAAGGCCTCCAGCCCAGAGAGAGACGGCAGGGGACCTGGGGCGCCCACTGCCTGCCAGGCTTCCTTCCAGGGAATTTCACCCAAATCTCCTCCTAGGACAAGCCATCTTGGATGGCAATGATTACATTAATACAAAAAGGAGTTTTGTCACCATGAAGGACTTCTGTCTGGTTCTGTGTGTCTGGAGGCAGGGCATGGTCCCATGGCCTCTCCCCCCAGTTTGCCCAGAAGACAGCAAGGAGGGGAAGGCTAGTGCAGAGGAGGTGCACCCAGCGGTCTCCATGGCGACCGCTCCATGCCTGCCCTGTGGGACCCTGACTTTCCATGGGCGGGGCCTCACCGGCCAGGGGTTGACCACCCTCTTGGAGCAGGTGGTCTGGGTGCAGCACAGAAGGCTGTGTAATGCCTGGGCCACAGCGTAGACAGCCGAGTACACGCTAGACCACGCGCTCACCAGAGAGCGCGAGGATGGTGTTGAAGGACGCGGTGGTGTCCTGGCAGGTGTCGCACTCCTGGTTTCAGGTGGCCCCCAGGCTGGTCCTGTTGGGCGCAGGTGGCCCAGCCTGGGCGGGGTGCATGCGGAACTCGCTGAAGCCCGGGATGGGCACGCTCTGGGTGGTGATGCCCAGGAAGGTGCCCGTGTTGCGCAGCTCGGTGAAGTTGTGCGGGACCGGGTCGATGGCCCGGGACTCAGAGGCGATCCACACGGCGCCCGTGAAGTTCTGGCGGAGCACCTCACGGAAGAAGTTGTGCGGGACCAGGTCGGGCGAGAACAGGACCACGATGCGCGCCGAGCTCTGCTGTAGCTTGTCCACGATGGCCTCCAGGTGCTGGCGCTCCCACTGGGTCACCTCCTGGTTGGGCTGTGGCGTGGGCAGCGTCTCCTGGAAGGCGATGCAGATGTCGTGGGTGGTCAGGCGCTCGTTGAGCAGTTGGCTGTTGTAGCGTCCACAGTCATCGCCGCTCACCAGCACGATGATCCAGTTCGAGCGGAAGTGGAGCATGACCTGCACCATGGCCTCAACCTGATGATCCGCACCCGGCACCATGAGCAGCAGGGCAGGGAAACACTGCTTGTCCCGCAGCTCATCACTGATGGCGCTGTAGGTGATCTGCCGGAGGGGACCGCCACCAGCGTGAGCAAGGGCCTCCCCAGGCCACTGTTGCCCTGCCTGGGTCCCCACATCAACCCCCCATCCTTCCCCCTGCGGTCTCTGCTGAACGTGGCAGCCAGGGGACCCGGCACGCACGTGTCAGTCACCTTACTTAACTCCTCTGCTCAAAACCTTAACAGCTCCAAAAGTCACTCAGGGGCAGCCAGAGTCCTTAGTGGCCCCCAAGAGGCTCCATCACTGACCCCAGCCCTCACCTCTCTGACCTTATCTCCTTCTACTCTCCCCGGGGTCCCAGTTCTGCTCACAGGTTCTGTGAACACACCAGGCAACTGCCGGCCTCTGCATTCGCTGCCCTCTCATCCTGGAGGGGGGGGTGCTCTTCTACACACCCACATGACTCCCTCACCCCTTCACCTCCCTTGGGTCTTCATCCAATTGTCAGCGAGACCCGCCTGACCACCCTGCTGGAAACTGCAGTCCCTCTCTACCCACCTGTCCACCGACCTGTCCAGCCTCCCTCACCCTGCTTGCCTTTTACTTCTTGCTTACTTTACTTGCTTTACTTGCACTGCACTTCTCACTTTCCAGCAGCCTTATCCCGTGGTTCCTGACATGGCCTGTCTCTCCCGCTAGGAGATGGGCTCTTATGTTTTGTCCCCTCCTGTATCCCGAGCCCTACAACAGCACCTAGCACCGGAGGAGCTCAATAAATATTGGTTAAGTGAATGAAAGAATGAGTTCAGTCCCAGACCAGATGCCTCACATAAGTATACTAACATTTACTAAGCACCTACTATGTGTCAGACCCTTGGTGCTTTGCATAATAAAAACGACGGCAGAAACTATAGTATTTGTAACCACTGACTGTGGGCTGTCTTCTTGTGCTAGCTGATCGTTAATGCATGAAAATTTCAGGCCAATTCTGGTCAAGGCATTTTCAGTCGTGATGACGATGACACTTACAATAATAGAACTAATACTAATGGCCCTTTTTGAGGACCTACTGTGTGGTAGACCCTGTGCTAGGCAACCGTACGGGATGATAGTAAGCACTTTCTGAGTCTTCATTTTTGTGTAAAGTGCTTTACGTAATGGCCATTGCATCACTGAAGACATACCGTACCCCACAAACTCCTACAGAGGTTAAATCCTTTAACCTTCAGACAGTCCTAGGATGGAACTCTTATCATTCTGTTTTACAGGCGGGGAAGCTGAGGCTCAGAAGGGTTAAGAGATTTGCTCAAGGCCTCACAATGGCCAAGACTCAGAGCCAAGAGGCACGCCCAGGTCTGTCTGCCTCCAAAGCCCGAGCTCTTAACACATCGGCCAGGCTGCCTTCCCAGGGCTGGGGTTGGCATCCCTACCCTGCTTCCCGCCTCCTCCTACCCCCATGACTAATGGGGGGAAGTGAGCCCTCTGGACAACCACTCCTCTGCGCCCTCCCCAGCTACTTCTCCCAGGAGCCGGGGGCCTTACCTGTGGAAGGAGGAAGAGGGAGAGGAAGTGGGCCACAGTTGCGGTGGACTCGGAGTTGTCAGGGCCGATGACGGCCACGACCCGGGGCACACAGTGGCTGTAGTCCTCCTGGATGGGCAGGGAATAGTCCTCCTGAGCCAAGAAGTAGAGCACGGGCTGGACATTGTTGGAGATGTAGCAGACATCCACCATCTCGTAGCCCTGCAGCACGCCGGGCAGCAAGCTGCTATGGTTGTCGATCTCCTCCACCACAAAGCGCATGGCCTGCAGGAGGTTGTAGCCCAACACCTTCGTTTCATACCTGGGGGAGCCGCGTGGGGGGGGGTGGGAAGCAGGTCCAGAGTGAGAAGGGGAAGGGATGGGAGAGCCAGCTTGTCCCCTTTGCCTCCCATAGGAAAACCCAGGAGTTGTCCAAGGAGCTGCTCCAGAAGACTCGCATTTTTATCACACCACAGGCCCCATACCATACCATATCTCTAGAATCACCATCATCCCTAAGACCACCTCTGATGTTATGATCTCTGTGGCTACCCTTGATCACTACCATTGTCACCACTACCACCTTCCCTATGATCTCTACCACCACTCTACCAATGTCCACCTATGTGATCACCATTACCCACTACAATCTTTGTCATCACTGTCACACTGCCACACCCTCTATTCCTATGACAGTATCATCACCTCTGCCATCACTAAGACTGCATGTCTGTGACCACCACAACCAATGCCACCATCACCTCCACTGCCACCGCCATCATCACCATCATCGTCTTCACCACCATCATCATCTTCACCACCATCATTACTACCATCTTCATCACCATCGCCACCATCACCACCATCATCATCTTCGTCACCATCATTACCATCATCTTCATCACCACCCTCACCACCACTGCCACCACCATCACCATCATCATCTTCGTCACCACCATCACCTCCACTGCCACCACCATCATCACCATCATCATCTTCACCACCATCATCACCATCATTTTCATCACCATCGCCACCATCACCACCATCATCTTCATCACCATCATTACCACCATCTTCATCACCACCCTCACCACCATCATCACCACCATCACCACCACCACCATCATCACCACCATCACCACCCTCACCACCATCATCACCACCCTCACCACCACCACCATCATCACCACCACCATCCTCACCATCACATACTCCTCACCATTTGCATTATCACCAGTATTACTGCTATCAACATTATTAATATCACCCCCCTCACCACCATCACTTCACTGGACTCCCCACCATCATCACAGGCATCAGAACATTCAACAATGAGCCCAGTACCATCATGGGCACCATCACCCTCACCATTCTCAGACCAGCCTATAACTTTCCTTAACATCACATAAAGGGTGCATTTCCTAGAGTCAGCCCTTTATCATCTTTTGCGCACTCCTTCCTTTATCCCTCTCTCTCAGAATGCCTTCACCCTCTCTGTACCAGGTCACTAATTCATAACCCCATGCTTGCATGAAGATGGCCCACGTAATCTCGAGTGATGCTGCCACCCCATGGGGCTCACAGGGGAAGGGGGAGCAAAGGAAATCCCTTCCAGTCCTGGAAGCACCCCACCACCACCACCTAACCACAGCCCTAGGGAAATGCAAACTTTCCCCTCTAGTCTGAGAACCTGCCACAGAAAAACCACATTTATGCCTTCCAAAGGCATAAGCCTTGGTTTCTAGACTGGGCCTTGACCATGGACTCCCTTGCCAAAGTGGGTGGGGGTGGTTTTGATAGTCTCTACAACCCCTCCAGGCTCAAATATCCCGTAACTCTTTATTAAGAGATGTGACATTGGGACAACCAGGTCTCCATGTTTCAGGACACAGTTGCCAAAGATCTTGGTAACATGAACTATGTGGGTTCTCCCTCCGAGCCAGTGGGGATAATCCAGGATGAGGGTTTGGCAATGAATGAGGAGGAGCATTTTGAGCCCTGGGTCCTGGCCCGGTCCCCCTGAGGACCGCAGGACCAGTGCAGGCTTCCCACCCTACCCCCATTGCCGCTTCCAGCCTCACGCTGGAGACTCACTCCTTGCACTGGGGCACCTGAAGGAAGTTGAGGTGGACGATGCCTTTCACGTTGGCATGGAGGGTGAAGAGGCCACCCAGGAGGCAATCCCCAGCCAGGTAGAAGGCTGAGTTCTCAGCTGGCACAGCCAGGACCTGCAGCAGGATGAACATGGAGCAGACTGCCTTGGCCTGGGGTCCTATGGCTGGGAAGTGGGGGTCCCTGGAGGTGGCCCTGACTCATCAGAGAGCTGGCAGCTTGACGCCAGGGGATTTGCACAGACATTTACATGTGCATGGCCCATGGGGCGGGGAAAGCACCTGGGACAGATGGAGAGGTTTGAGAACTCTGGAGGGGAAGGAGGATGCTGCAGTCCCGGGATCGAGTCCCGCATCGGGCTCCCTGCCCAGCAGGGAGCCTGCTTCTCCCTCTGACCTTTCTCTCTCTCATTCTCTCTCTCAAATAAATAAATAAAATCTTTTAAAAAAAATATTTAAGATGATCCTTTCCTCGGGCATGTGGGACCTGGGTGGCCTGGGAGAACCCCATGTGGAAGTAGAGAAAGCATGTCCTGCTAACTTGGACACTCCCTAGCCTTCTGCCACTTGATTGAGAACAAGTTTCATGCCCCTAATGTTTCCAACATTTGGGAGTCCAGGACACAGATACTCACCCAGGAGACAGAGTAGGCTGGCAAATGGATCCCAAGCTTTAGAGCCTGATCAAGTGGAGCCTGGCATATAGTAATTCATATACGGCACCTGACCCATAGCAGGAGTTCCAGAATTAGCAGCCGTTGTCAATAAGAGCCAGGCATCATGCTACGTGCTTGCCATTCACCATCTCGTTTAATGCTCACGATGACCAGGACTATTACCCAGCCCCATTTCACAGATGAAGAAACTGAGGCACAGAGAAGTTAAGAAACCCGCCCCTGGTTGCACAGCCAGCAAAGCTGGGATTCAAATCCCACAGTCAGATTTTAAGGCCTGGCTCTTAATCTCCATGATATATTACATCATGAAGTGATTTCCTTTGAGAAAAAAAAAAAAAAAAACAGGAAAGCAGCCACAAAGAGAATGGAGGTGGGAGTATGGGGAGGCAGCGGCCATCTGTTAGCGCAACAATCCATCAATCAGCTCTGCTGAGTGAGCCCCCTCGGGGCACCCCTTTGCACCCAGCACCAAGGGGCGGGGGTACTATCAAAAAGGAAAGCTGAAAATTTCCAAAGTCAAAGGCGACTACCCCCAAGGAGTGGGATGGAGGGGGAATGGTTCCAGCAAACCAGGCACCCATTTGAATCAGAGACCCAGACCACGTAATGTCGTGTTGGTCCTTGCCAGCCCTAATGATGCATGGCCTAGTGGGAGCCTCGGGGCACCTGCTGTGGAACGCCCAAAACAGACAGGTCCCATCAGGGCCCCTGGGGTCCAGGGCTATGGGGAGAAGAGGCTTCAAGGCACAAAAAGCTGACCCAAGTCCCCACGGTCTCACCCTGTCCCACTCCAGCCAAGCCTGGCTCCTCCTTCAAGGGCTCGTCGGAGCCTTGCCTCCTCCAGGAGACCGTCCCTGGCCCCAGGGCACAGGAGCCACCCTGGCTCCGATCTGCAACGACCCTCCGGTCCGAGTGGTCACGGGGCACGGCTCAGCCTTACATGGTTGACTGGTTCCCGCCCATGACTCTGTCCACACTCGAGGCAGCTTGAGGCAACATGACTCTGGCCAACCTGGAGTGAACAGCGCGGTTTGCTGTGTGATCACAGGCAGGTACTAAACTCTCTGAGCCTCCATTCTCTCCCCTCCTGAAATGGGGACAATAACTCCAGCCTCGCCGGATGGGGGTGGGGATTACATAAAATGGCACGTGGGAACTGGGGGGTGCAGAGCAGACCCTGGAGAAAGGTAAATTGGCTGAAGTGCAATATTGTCCCTTCCCGTAAGGAAATGAAATGCCACGGGGGGCACCACGGACGCTGGACCTTGCAGAAAGAGCCCAAAGCTTCGTGAAGCTCCCCTGAAAGGTGCTGGATATCTTTAGCAGCTCCTGAGGGAGCACCTCTCCCTCACCTGGACCCCTCCTGTGGTGAAGTCATCCTGCAGACATTCAGAACGACAGGAAAAGCCTCCTGGTGACGTGGAAACACGCAGGCTTTGCTGTGTGATCTTGGGCCTGTCGCTGCCCCTCTCTGCAAAGCAGCCATTTTTACTCCCATTTTTAAAAACAAGGAAACTGAGGGGCATCTGGGTGGCTCTGTGGGTTGAGTCTGCCTTCGGCTCAGGTCATGATCCCAGGGTTCTGGGATCGAGCCCCACATCGGGCTCCCTGCTCAGCAGGGAGTCTGCTTCTCCCTCTGCCCCTCCCCCTGCTCATGCTCTCTTTCTCTCTCAAATAAATAAAGTCTTAAAAAAAAAACAAGGAAACTGAGGCTGAAAGATTAAGCAACTTGCCAAGAGTCACACAACTAATAGGATTTAGACCCAGGCCGCCCCAGCTCTTAACCCCCGAGCTGTCTGACTTTGGTGTGGTCTTTCCACAGCAGCTGTTGCCATGATGCCCACCATGGGGGGCGCGGGGGCTGCGCGCTGCCCTCCCCTCTGCAGGTGCCGCCCGGAGGCCAAGGTGCTAGAGAAGGACCAATCATTCCAGGGCATGATGACCACACACTGCAGTTCTGAAGAAGGAGAACCAAGATGCCGGTTGTGGACAGGCTCTGGGACGTCCTGGAGACTCCCAGCAAAATCAGCCAGGCTGGGGGTTAAGCAGATGGTAGAGAAAGAAAGCATCGAAATTAACCGGAGCCCCTGGGTGCGGGCCCAACCCCAGGGTGCAGGGGTGGGGGTGGAAGACAGGGTTGGCCAAGAAAGCCATTCACCCAGTGGGCACTGGTGAGCCCCCCATGTGGCAGGGCCAGGTGGGGTCCAAGGGCCACAGCCGGGACACACAGGGATATGGCCTCCGTGGAGGAGGCAGGGTCTGGGCCACGCGGCCTGGGAGGACAATGGCGGCGAGGCACATGGTCACTTCCATTGCTAACGTGTTCTACGGGCTCATGACATGCCAGGCATGGAGTAGAGTCCTCTCCATCCCCGCCATCCTTCCGATGTGCTACTGTTCTGTCTCCATTTGGCAGATAAGGAGGATAAGGTTCAGAGAGGGACAGTAACTTATCCAAAGCCACACAGCGAATATGTGGATTAGAGAAATCTGGGGCCCTAATAGGGGCTGCAGGAAATGGTGGCGCCTGAGGGGCTCCAATGAGAAAGGAATAAGGGCCCCCTTGACAGGGATGATCTCTCTGAAGACCAAAATCTCTTGAAGAAGGAGCACTGGACAGAGAGTCAGGAGTCCTGGCTTCCGGGCCCGCTTTGCCCCAACTACCCTTGGGCAAATCACTGCCGTTCTCTGGGCTACAGTCTCCCTACCTGTAAAACTGCCTCAGTGCTTCTTAACATTTCAGGGCCAAGGATCCCTTTGAGAGTCTGACGAAAGCCCTGGACACGGATGCACACAGAGGGGCAAGTGGGTGAGGCTGGGGCGCTGGCGGCGCTGAGGACAGGCACCCGGGAACCTGCGGCGCTGTGACTCGTTCAGGGCCGCATGCACAGCACGTGCTCCAAGGTGGCCGGGACCCGGCACAACTGTCACCCTCACGGCCCAGTCCAGGCCCGAGTCCCCATGTTCGCACCTGTGTGGCCATCGGCGGCCAAGGTGGCAGAGAGCCATGACAGGCTTATGCAGAGTACACGGGGGAGAGGAGACAAGGACACGGGGGTCAGGAAAAGCTGCCCATTTGCCTTGCGTCTGCTTCCCCCGCCCCCTGCGCTCACAGAAAGAAACTGGCCACATTTGCTTTGGTCTGGAAGGAGCTGCCCTGAGCCTCCCTCCTCCCCCTGCCGTGATGGTTGGAGAGGGGATAGAGCCCAGGGGGCGCCCCAAAGAGAGGCCTGACCCAGGGACTGGGGGCTGCGTCAGCTCCTCTCCTCTACCCGACCCTCCAGTCTCTCTACCGACTTGCACGTCGTTCCCTCTCCTGCTCTGCACCCCCCAAGCCCCCCCTCCAACCCACCCCAGCATTTTCCTCCCCTTTCTTCCCTGCCTGTGCCGCCTCCTCCAGAACGAAATTGGGCAGCTGGAAACCTAGCTCCAATCTGGCCCCGGGGCGGGGGTTGGGGGGGCCCAGGGGCAGCAGGACCTCCGCCCCCGGAAAAGGTCTGGCAGACAGACAGCCGCCTGGTTCAGAGACACCCCGGAGGAGAGGGTCCCTCAGGAGGCCTCAGAGCCAGTTCTCAGGAACCCCACCTCATCAGTCGCTCCTCTGAGAGAAGTTTCAAAGTCAAAAGTGGAGCGGATGGTGTGGCCCCTGAAGGAGGCCACGGGGTGGAGAAAGAAGCAGAAAGCATGTCCCGCAGGGAGCGGATGAAGGAATGAGGACATTCAGCCCGGGGAGGAAGGCTCAGCGAGCTCTTGCCAGGAGCGGAAGGGGCCCGGACGGGGAAGGGGGTGGTCCTGTTCCGTGCAGCTCTAAGGGTCCAGCCCAGCCCGGGGGTCAGGGGCCAGGGAGCAGGCCCTGACTCCTCTCCACTTCCTCGCCTCTAAAATGGCCACAGGCACCCTTGATGAGGGCGAGTCAATGAGATGAATGTGTCAGGAATCTGCTCAGTGAATGATCGCAAACATCATACACCACAGTGTCAAGAGCTTTGTTCCTGGCCTGGTGCTCTCGATTTTAACCCCGATAAAGCGCTGGGCTCTAGGACTCTGCACGGCCCTTCTGAGGCTCCCATCTGCCCAGCCTGGTTTCCGATCCTGGCTCTGCCACTTACTGGCTGTGTGAGCTCCCCCAGGCCTGTCCCTCTCTGAGCCCCGCTCTGCTCCCGAGGCCTGCTGGATGCACGTCACGGAGCAGGTGCCCGATGGCACCTCGGCTCCCTTGCTCTGCCCCGCCCACCCCCCGCCCCCCGTGCCAAGCGCTCCAGGGGCTGAGGGCGACTGCCTGGCCACAGGGGGTCTGGAGGGAGGACATGGCAGAGCCCTTGGGCAGAATTCCAATGTCCATCGGGCACCTGGGGGTGTATCGCCCTTGTCCCACCATCCAGGGAGGCTGCCAACAACCCGAGTGAGAGTGGAGATGGGCTGCTTGTGTTTGGAGCCACAGTGACAGCCATGCCTCATGCCGCCCACTCGCCGGGTGGCTCCCACCCAGAAGCTGCTGGGTTCCTGCAAGGGACCAGGGCGAAGGGACCAGGGGCTGCTGGTATGGTCCCCAGGGAAAGTTCTGTCCCTGCCCCTTACTGAGCGGGTCTTCCTTCCCTGGGCCTGTTTCCTCATCTCGGAAACAGGGCAAAAAGCATACCGCCTCCCGTATGGCCCCAGATAACTGGTGGGAGCCACTGGCCCGGTGACAGGTGCTCAGGGACGCCTGGGCACAGGTATCCAGGACAAAGGTGTGGGGGAGGGTGGAACATAACAGGTTCTTATTCACCGAGCACCTTGGTCTGCAGGGTACGTATCATGTGATCCTCAGCTCCCCAAGAAACGCCAAGTCTGAGGGGGGGAGTGAGGGCCAAGCCTCAGGGAGGGGGGGGTGGCTAAGACGGGACGGGATCCCAGGCCTGCCTGACACCAGGCCTGGCAGGCAGAGATGGGGACCATCTGCTGGTGTACGAGGTATTTCAGCCACACATGCCTCAGTCTCCCCATCTGTAAGAGGGGCCTCCAGGGGCTGTGGTGAGGCTCTGAAGATGTGGCACAAAGCCTGGCCCACGGCTGCAGCCACGGAATGTGGCTCCTGACAGACCACACGCAGGGACCGCGCCCACCGTGGCTTCAGGAAAACGAAGTCACAAGCTTGTGAAGAGGGTGGGTCTCCACCCTGCCTCTTCCTCGAGTGCCCCCCCCCAAGCCACCCCCCACGGGGAAGCTCTGGGTTAGCCTGGAGGCCAGGAGCCGGCACAGGTGGCCCCTCATTTCCCTAGAGCGCATGCCCGACTGGCAGCCCGTGGGACACTGGTGGCAGGGACATCCGGCCCCAGTCAAATGGTTCACACTCCGAGCCCGGACTGGTGCCCGGGCCCCCGAGCACTGCAGGGAAATGAGGAGGCTCCTTGGGCCCCTGCGGACACGGGCACGGATGGGGGCGACCATGCAAAGGGGGCGGGCACCGGGTCCTCAGGAGCCACCAGCCGCAAGTCAGGGCGCCAGAGCAAAGGAAGGGAAGGAAGGGCTTGGGGCCCCCTCCCTGCCTCCCCCTCCCCCAGCCCTATAATTAAAAGGAGGCAAAGGCACCGGGTGGGGGTGTTGCAATGGAAAAGAAACAGCTAGAAATCGTGGATCTGACAGAGCGGCTGGCAAGGAGCACGGGCTGTGGACACACAGCCCCGGGTTCAAACCCGGGCCCCGCTATGAACCTGCCGCGTGACCTCTACTAGTCCTTCCACAGAAGGCAGGTAACAGCCAGTAAGGTCAATGTCGGCTAGATGAGACCAGTTAGATAAAGCCAACTCTGCTGTGTCAATGTGACCCTGAGCAAGCCACTTCATTTGCTCAAAGACACTAACCAGCCCTACACATCCGCTATAAATGCAGCCACCACCTTTCCCGCCTGGGAGCTCCAGCCAGGGCCCTCTGGGGGCAGCCCTTTGTCCCCGAGTGAAGAAGCCCCCTCTGGCACAAATCCCTGGTAGCCCCTGGGGAAGCCAGTTGGGGGTGCTGCAAAGGGCAGAGTCTCCATCCCCTCCCCACAGCTCTTGAGATCCTGCCCACCAACAGCCCTGACCAATGAACCCTGGGACAGGGAGGTGTCACTCGTCTAGGAGCTCTTTTTACGTCCTTTGGAGGCAGGCCAGGCCAGTTTCCCCTCCACGTTGGCCAGCCAACATGGACTTCAACCCACAGATTGTGGGCTCAGGCTAACTGGCCGGGGTTGCTTGCCAGCCCCCACCCCCCCACCCCCCGTCATTTGGTCTTTCCAAGGTAGGTCAGTGCTGTGTATGGACATCTGGGGAGAGGACAGCAAACGGGTTTGGGAACCACAGGCTTGGCCTTATGTCCCAGTGATAGACCGTACCCTTGGCGAGCCCCTTCATCCCCTGTACCCGTCTCCTCTTCTGTGAAATGGGAGCATGGCAGCGTGTGACTGTGTGAGAAAACAGTCCTCCAGAGAAGCAGAACCAACAGCATACACAGATTTATTGTAAGGAAACTGCTTGCACAATCTTCTAGGCTTGGTTAAGTGCAGAATCGGCAGAGTAGGCCAGCGGGCTGAAGACCCAGGGAAGAGTCACAGCTGAGTCCAAAGGCTGTCCATCGGCAGAATCCCTTTTTGCTTGAAGGAGGTCAGTCTTTGTTCTATTGAGGCCTTCAACTGATTGGATGAGGCCCACCCACAGTATGGAGGACAATGGGTTTTGCTCTGAGTCCAGTGATTTAAATGTCAATCTCATCCAAAAACCACCTTCATAGAAACATCCAGAATGTTTAGCTAAATACCTGGGCCCCAGCTAAGTTAGCCCAGCTAAGTTTTCACATAATCCTAACCATCACAACACAGTAACAATGGCTGTTGCAATGTATTCGTGGTTAACAAGGTTGAATCATTAATTCTGTACCTGGCATTGTTCTAAACAGTTACATGATCTCATTCAGTCGGCACGACAATCAGCGTGCATGTGCATGTGCATGTGTTTGTGTATTAGTCCCCATCTCACAGATAAAGAGAGAGAAGATCAGGGAGGCTGCACAACTTTCTGAAGGCAGAGAGCCGGGATCTGAACCCATCTGACTCCCGAATTCCCATACCTCCAGCCCATATTCCCCAAAATCAGCGTCCACCGTTCCTTCCATCACACCGAGGGCCCTCACTCCTGGACGTGAAGGACGTATGAGCAACATATGTCCCACACATCAGCCTTTGTATGAAGAAGCTAGCCAGCCCCCAACACCCCCAGCAGAAAGATCGCGATTTGATTAAGTAACAAGTATTTATTAGGATGGCAGCAGAGCGAATCACACCGCCACCTCACTGTGTCGCACCAGTAGAAGCAGGCCCACCTCCAGCGCCTCTCCCCAGCCGACTGCCCTGGCCTCTCCAGGCAGAACCTGCGCTCTGCTCCGGAGGCCTGACCCCGGGCCGTGGGCCACAGTGGCAACCATGGTGCTCGGTGGCCAGCCTCATGGGGACCCCTGCCGGCGGTCTTTCACGAAGGGCCAGGACTCTTGGGGACCCTTAAAAACTGTCCTCCGAAGTCACCCCTTATTGATCCCCAGCCCCCTGCAGTCCAATTTGCAGGTGTTTCTGAGTGTCCACCAGCTGGCTGCATCAAAGAACGGGGCCGCCTAGGGGCCAGTCCACACAGAGCCACCTCTGTGCAAAGGAGGGAAGGTTCTACGGGCCATCCTCAGCTCAGGCCAGAGGGGAACCCAAGGCCAAGTCTCAGGGCTGGGAGAAGGTGGGAGCAGTCTCCCAGGCCTGTTCTACCACAGTTGGTGAGGGCCGAGCCCCTGCAGGAAAGCCTGGACCAACACAGGCGGGGAGGTGTGAGCAGATCGCAAGCTGAGATAGATGGCACCAAGGCCCACCCAGGGTTTTCCAAAACCATAGCCCAAACGGGAAGGCCCACCAAATCCTGTACCTCGGCAGATAGTTTCTGCCGGCCCCCCAAGCCCACCACACGAAGACTGCCAGGAATCACGTGGGCCTCGGGAGAACACAGGTGCCCTGGGGAAAGGCGCACGGGTGTCTAAGGCATATGGTCAGGCCCAGGTACCTGCTGGCCCAGGTGGGCGTGGGCCAACCGCTGGTGAGGAAGGTGGGCAGCCCAGACCAAAGAGGGCCAGGCCAGCTGGTGCCCCCGTGCCCTGCAGCCACCCCAGGTCACACCTCATCCTGGAGCCCTGGCGGAGCCAAGGCCAAGGCCAGGAGACTCTGTGGATGCTCAGGTTCGCCAAGGGGCCCAGAGCTGCTTCCCTGTCCTGTAAGGGATCCTGGGAGGCACTCTATTGCCATTCCCCTGGTCCCTAAGCCACTGGGCCGCAGCATAGAAGAAGACAGGCGGGGAACCTGCCAGATAAAATCTCTACAACAACCGTGATAAAGGCGTGGCAGCCCTGTTCCTCCCCAGCAGGGTCTCAAATCAGAGCCCGCACCTGCCCCCGAGGGGTAGGACAGGCCAGCATGTAGCCCAGTCAGGGCAAGGGGGCAGTCTCGGCCCTGGAAAGGCGGCCGTGCCACGGGGAGCAGGTCAAAGGGGCTGGAGTGGGACCAGGGCACTGAGGTCAGCCGTCCGGACAAACAGCAGAGGCGCCGAGCGGGGCTCACTGCATGTAGGCGTAGCACCAATCCCCCAGAGGCTCGTGGGTCTCCTTGATGACCTGGGGCGACGTCCACCGCAGGATGTAGTGGGGTCCCCCTGGCTTGTCATTGGTTCCTGTGGAAAACACAGCTCTGTTTTTCTCTGAAAAGATAGGGCAGCTCCAGGCAGAAGGGAAAGGGGTGGGAAGAGCTGACAGACTAACCGGGGCACCAGCACAGGCAATAAGCAGCTCAACAAAAACTGAATGTGTCCACGAGGCCAGGGTTCCCTGAGCACGCCCAGGTGGAGGTCAGGTGAGGCAGGACCCACGCTCCCCGGGTCCATGTGCCCCACCTGCCCAAGGGGTGTCTGGGAGCACTGTGGAGAGAGCACTGCACTGGGAGCCAGGAGCCCTGGGTTCTGGCCCTGGCTTTGCACTAAGGCAGCTGGGATCTAGGGTGAGTCACCGCCCCACTCTGAGCCTCAGTTTCTCCATTTGTAAATAGGAGGAGTTGCACTGAGGTGACCCAGAGCACGGTGGTAAAAGGCGTGGGTGGTGGAACCAAAATGCCAGCTCTACTACTTCCTAGCCATGTGCCCTTGAGCAAGCCACTCCAGCTCCCTGTGCCTCAGTTTACTCCTCTGTAAAATGGGAAGAACTCTACCTTCCTTATCTCCAGCCCACAGAGTTTGCTATTACTCTTAACACCCTTGACGTGAGGGGTGTTAAGGCAGGTTCTGACCTCCTGAGAGAACCTGCCTCCCCTCTGGAAAGGAGGACCCACTCACCAGAGGCTCGGGCCCCCCCAAAGGGCTGCTGGCCCACCACAGAGCCAGTGGACTTGTCGTTGATGTAGAAGTTGCCGGCCGTGTTCCTCAGCATCCTTGTGGCCTCCTGGACAACATCCCTACACGGCAAGGCAGCGTTAGGGCAGCCAGCTCACCTGCCCCCAGCCCAGCCCACACCGGCTGCCTGGCTGACGGGGGCTGGGCCACAGGGGCTCTAGACCCCTCGGGCGGGGTCTGAGAGCCTCTGAGCCCCCTCCTCCTCTGGGAAGTGGCTAGCATGTCTCCCTCGCAGGGCTGCTACAAGAGTGGAATGGGAGGGTGAGGGTCAGGCTGCATGCACTCAGGGAGTGGCCCATTCTGGTCCAGTTTTCCTGGTCCCCCAGGAGCTGGGGGAACCCCCAGACCCCCACCCTGCCCCAGGTTCCAATCTCATCTCCACCTTAGAGGCAGACGGGGCAGCAGCTAGTGCCACTGAGAAAGGAAAAGAAAAGGGTTTAGCATCATGGCATCCTGGCTCAAATGTGGCCTCTGCAAGATGAGCAGTGAGCCCCTGGCCCCTGAGCCCAGTTTTTCTGCTCTGCAGCATGAGGCAATGACCTTGCTGAGTGGGGCTCCATCGGACCCAGGGGAGCTGGTCAAAGGCTTGTATGCTGTGGCCCTGCCCCTAGAGATTTAGTTCCGCTGCCTCTGTGTCCCTGTGCTTGGGATGCCTGCCTGCCAGTCAGGGCTGAAGAGAGGCAGGGGCGGCATTAGCACTAGGATCCTCATCCAGGGGGTGGGTGCAGGACAGGGTGCGGCAGGACACAAGGCCAACAGCGCAAGGCCGGTGGCCACTCACTTATCCTGGGCGAACACTGCCCCCGTGAGGCCGTAGCTGGTGGTGCTGTCGACCAGCCGCAGCGTCTCCTTGTACTTGTCGTCCGGGTAGACATAGACGGTCAGCACCGGCCCGAAGATCTCCTGAGACAGAAGCCCCAGGGTCAGACTGCACCCGGACCGGAGCCCCAAGGCCTCCCAGTCCCCCTGCTCTAAACTCTGCCTCTCGCCTGTCCCCCCGCCTCGGTCCACAGCTCAGCACCTGCAAGAAGGCCAGGCACCTCCCGCGGGGCTCCCTCAGGAAAGAGCCACGCCCGGTTCCTGCCCCGCCGACCCCATCCCAACCTGGCAGAAGATCCCAGGAACCTTTCTGGCCCTTGGTGCCAGCCAAACCCACACCTGAGAGGAACACTCCTGGCAGCAACTGGCACAGGAACTGCCCAGCAATATCACGGTCCCCCTGGCCACCCATGCACTGCCATCCTGGGCAAGTGCTTTGACCCCTCGGAGCCTCAGTTCCTCATCTGTAAGATGGGAACAATAACACCGATAACACCCTCTCCTCTCAGTCAAGGGCCCAGCTGTCACCACAGGCCGTAGAAGTGCTAGGACACCGCCAGGCTCAGCAGTGTCCAGGACACAGCCCTGGATTTGGGGTCAGGAGGCCTGAGTTCAAGGCCTGGCTCTGCTCTCGCTGGGAATGAGACACTCCCTTTCTAGGACCTCACACTCCCATCTGTGAAATGGGGTAGCACCACAAGAAGGAAGCAACACACAAGCGTCCCGTGTGCGCTGCGCTCAGGGGAGACTGAGGTCTTATGTCCCAGGCTGCCCACCCCACTCACCTCCTTCATGATAGGCTCCTGAGGGTCCTTGCTCTCGATGATGCAGGGCTCCACGAAGTAGCCCACAGAGTCGTCACACTTGCCCCCAGCCAAGATGGTGAGGCTGGGTGAGGAGCGCGCGTGCTCCAGCCACTTCTTGATGCGACCGAATGACTGGGATGGGTGGGAAGGAAGGGGTGTCACAGGTGGGCTGGGGAGGCCATTCCCCAGCAGCAGCGCCCCCAACACACTTGCTCCTGAAGGGCCCAAATTCCGGAATGGGGGAATGGGGAGAGGGCAAAGCCAGGGTCTGGCCAAGCCATGGCAGAAACAAGGACACGCACGCCCATTTGAGAGAGAGAGAGAGAGAGAGAGAGAGAGAGAAAGAGAGTGTGTGTGTGTGTGGCAGAACCACAATTACACTTACAGAAACACAACACACATGAATGTACACACAGGCATGTGCACGGCCACGAGGCTTCATGCATAACTACATGTTTACATGCATGTCTGTGTTACACATACATGTATGAACGCACACGGCCATCTATATACAAACAAACATACACATGAACACGTGTGTGCACACACGAGGTGTATCTGTTCATGTCGGAGAACGTGCAGAGGCGTGTATGTGGGCGTGTCTGCTTCCACGGGTGACCCACACACCTGCCTACACACCCAATCAGTGTGTTCGTGGGCACACGCACGCACGTGTGTGTTTGAGCGCATGCTGCAGCCCTGCAGGCCGTCTGCGCGCGCGTGTGTGGACCTGCACTTAGTGGGGGCTTGTCCAGCCTCAGTGCGGGATGCGCGGGAAGCAAGTTGTCTGGTTACAGATGTTTCTGCCGGTTTCAAAGCGCAGGGGGGGGCGTCCGTATGGCCACCGGGCTGCCTTGCCGGAAGCAGTGGCCCGGGTCAGCCCCAGTCAAGGCCCCCACATCTCCTCCTCCCTCTCCCACCCGGAGCAGGGCCCGGCCCCCCAGGAACGCCTGCTTCTCGCCCGTACCTTGGCATCAATCACGGCAGAGAAAAAGGTCCCAAAATCCTCTGCTGGCTGGAGGCGAGGGAGGCACCAGAAGAACTGGAGTCACCACAGGCCGGAGACAAAGGGAGCCCCTGCCCCGCACAGCGCCCCCCCAACCCCGGCCCGCACACCGCCCAGGAGCCTCCAATCCCATCAGCCACCCGCTGGGCCGCGGCGGGGAGGCCGCGCCACTCACGTCGCCCACTTTGATCCTGCCATGCTCCTGCAGCAGCCGCCCTTTGATCTGCGGCCACAGCGACTGCGGCACATAGAGGCGGGAGCAGGCTGAGCACTTCTGGCCGCCGTACTCGAAGGCTGAGCGCAGGGTCCCGCTCACCACGCTGTCCACGTCGGCTGAGCGGTGCACGAAGTGGAAGTTCTTCCCCCCACACTCTGCAGGGGAGAGGGGGCATGAGGGGAGCCGGCTTCCCAGCCCTCCCACCGCCCCACCTGCACCTATGCACAGGTGTGCGCAGCCCCAACCCTGGAAGCCGGTGAGCCAGGCCCATCTCCCACCCTACGGCTGGGGAAACTGAGGCTGGGGCAGGGGTGCTCCCATCATCAAGACAGAAGGACCAGAACCCAAGGCTCCCAGGAGCCAATCCATTCCCAGAAGCGGGCGTAGCTTTCTTGGCGCCTTCCTGAACCCCCAACCCGGTGAGAGGAGAGGGAGGGGCTCCACTCCATGTTGGCTACCAGGGCTGCTCCCTCTTCCCTACTCATGGCAGTGAACCACCCCCCTCATTTTCTCAGCCCCTGGGCCCTGGTTTCCTCCCTCCGTGAAACACGAGTGACCAGCAGCTCCCGGTCACAAAGCACTAACCACCTGCCAAGCTCTACTCAAAGCACTTCCTGTTTTGTCTCATGAAAGCCCCAAAGCAATGCTGTTACCAACCCCATTTTTAAAGACAAGAAAACAGCGCATGGCTGGCTCAGTCAGAAGAGCATGCAACTCCTGATCTCTGGGTTCTGAGTTCGAGCCCCATGTTGGGCGTAGAAATTACTTAAATAAATAAAAACTTAAAAAAAGAAAAGAAAACACAGAGAGATTAATTCTGGAGGCTGGGAGGTGATAGAGAAGAAGTGGTCTCCCTCCCTTGGAGCACAGCAGGAAGGGGGCAGAGAACAGAAACCCAGAGACAGCTTGCTGCTCCCACCTTGTAAAAGGTGGACTGGGGTAGAGATGCCACAGCTGGCTGAGGGCGCACCTTCCCTGACCCCAAATCAGAGTGCCCACCAGCTCAGGAGTGGGTCCGGTCTCCCTGCAGACCCCACATCATCCACAGGAGCAAGAACGCTGAACCATCAGCCCCCACTCTGCGGTTGCTGTGTGACCCTGGACGGCCCTCTCTTATGCGCTCAGCCCTCTCCCCAAAAAAATCTTGGTCCATGGGGGCCTCCACAAAAATGGGGTTCTATGAGCCAAAGAGTTTGGGAAACACTCATCAGTCCTTGCTCCTGAAGATACATCATGCCTTTAAAAGCATTAAAGGCTCCGGGAAGTCCTGCAGACACGGAATCTGTTTTGCTTCAACACAGCAAATCTCCTTGACCTTGCAGGTGTTTCTTTGTGGGAAACTTAGTAATATTTCAGTAAGCTCCAGCCTTGCTGAGCTCTCGGGCCCCTGTCCTGCCGGCCCGCGCCCCCTACGCCACCTACACTGGCCTCATTCCCACCGCGTGGCCTCCGCACCCGTAGGTCCCTCTGCCTCGATCTCGGTAAATAGCCGCCACCAGACACAAGTGGCTATTTACATTCACACTGATTTAAATGAAGCAAAACAAGCCATTCACTTCCTCGGTCACACCAGCTGCCTATCAAGTGCTCAACAGGCACCCATGGCTACCGACCACTGGCCACCAGCCACCGGCCCGGACAGCACAGACACGGAGCATTTCCATCACCGCACAAAGCTCTACCACAGAGCACCAGGGCCCGCTCGGTTCTGCCTCCCAGGTCTTTGCGAGGCTGACTGGCTTCCTCCCTGCATCCAGGTCTCAGCTCAAAGGCTCCTTCCTTGAGGAGAGAGCCACCCGACCGGTCACCCTAGATCACCCACCACGCCCGGTCCTGGGGACTCTGCACGCCTCCTTTCTCTCGTGGATTCTGCACATCATCTGTGTGCCCATATCTGCCTCCTCCTACAGAACTCAAGTTCCTGAGGGCTGGGTCTGCGTCTCTCGCCATCTAGGCATCCCTGGTGCCCAGAAAGTGCCTACGTAGCTGCTTAATATTTTATTTGCTGAATGAAGAATGAATGAATAAATGAATGAATGAATGAATGAACAACTGCACAATCTAGGGCACAAGCCTCAGGATCTAGCAGAGCTGAGGCTCCGCCCCTAAGGCCTCTCACGGGTCAGCTCCTGCAGGGCTACCCCCCTCTACGGGGGTATCACCTCTGCCTCTTCCTCTTCCATGACAGTCAGGAAGGGGTCCCCAGGGGCCACAGGGAGGGCGCCGGGAGAGGGATCCTTACCTCCAGCCAGGCGTGGGAAGGTGCGGAACCGGTCCAGGTTCTGGGCCACCTGCTTCCACAGGTGTTTGAAGGTGCTGAAAGCAGAGGACAGGGCAAGGATTAGGAAGTGAGGCTCAGGCCCCTGGGACAGTGAGGGTCCTGGGGAGTGGGGAGCAGGCCCTACTAGAGGAAGGGGCCCCAAAGCCCAGCAGGTGGGGGCAGGGGTCAGAGCGAGGGCTGGAGGGCAGGAATGGAGTAGGTGGGGGCAGCTGGAGACAGGCTACATTCGGGACCCGTGGGGAGGGAGCAAAGGTAGGCTTGGTGGCAAGATGATGCAGACAAGGCCAGGGGTCCCGACTCCGACACTCACGGCCATGTGACCTTGCACTCATCACTCAACCTCAAATTGTGCACCTCATCTGGGAACTGCAGAGAACATTCCCACCTGGCAGAGCTGTTCTGTGGTGGCTCTAATGGGAGTCAAGTGCTTAGGTCGGTGCCAGACACACTGCAGGTGCCTGGTAGGGGACAGACACGGCCATGGTCTGGGAGGGGCGCCCCCAGCCCAGCGCCCCGGTTCCAGAGGCCAAACCAAGGAGGGTCCTGGGAGAGGGAGTGCAGGCCCCCACCTCCTCCCCAAGCTCCGAGTGTGACCAACCTCAGCACCACAAAACAATAAAAATGCTAATCACCAGGGAGCCTGCGACACAGTAGCTAATACTAATTTATGACTCTCCTACCTTTAAGCCTGCTGCTCATCAGAGCATGGCAAATGGGGGCCAGGCCTGCTCCGCCTGCTAATAGGCAGGGACCCGTGGGGCCTGCGCTGGCAGAGTGGGCCTTTTTGGAAAATGGTCCTCCTCAGCAATTCTAATGCCTCCATCACACCCGGCAAACCCTGGGAAGGGGGGGTAGGAGAGCCTGAGGCCGGGTGAGGGAGAATGGAAGCTCCAGGAAGGACGCCCTAAGGCAGACCCCGACATCTCCACTCAGATATCTAACTGTGAGGCACCTCACAAAGTGACTAGCATGTGACTTGTCATGTCCACCCACGCCTTCCAAGTGCCCCTCTGCCCAGAGCCTAGACTTTCCCATGGACCCCCCCATCCACTGATCCAATCCCACGGACACGTGATCGCGCCTCCCTGCCACCTGCTCACTTGAATCCCACCGTCAACCCTGGTTCAGGCCTCTGCTGTCCCCTCCTGGACGTGGACAGCCTCCTCACCACTCTCCTGCTTCTGGCCACTGGTGACTTGTCCACAAAGCAGCCAGAGTGGCCATCCGGGACAGAGGCTGCGAATGCAGGGCGCCCGCGGTGCCAGACCAGGAAAGAAGGACCACGTAACAGAGAGGCCTGGTGCCTGGTGACGCTGCCAAGGATCAGAGAGCACTCCATCCCACCTCTAGCCAGGGGTGCCCCATGGGCACACAGGCCCAGAGGGGCAGGTTCTCAAAAGCAGCCTGAGATCTCAAAAAGATTTTTGCATGAAACCATCCCAACTGTACAAGGAGCCAAAGTAGAGCCACTTGCCAGGTTCAACTAGAGAGCGACCATCTGCAGCCTGCTTGAAATAAAGCTGCTTCATGCACATCCTGCGTATAAAACCTTCCACGGCTCCCAGTCACCTTCCGGATAAAGTCTAGACACCTCTGTGGGCTCATAGGGTCTTACAGTCACGGGACTAAACTCCCCAAGAACCAGGACTCGTCCACACGTTCTTTGGACACACACACCTGCTCCTTACTGAATAAATGAGCAGTCACGATCGAACCATTTCCTGCTCACATGCTTACCTCGGTCCCGGCACCCCACACTCCAGCCCCATGGAACCACCCCCAGCTCCCCGAGCACAGAGCTTTAGCCCTGGGGCCCTGCACGTGTTGCTCCCTCTCCCACAGCACTCTCCCTACCCCTGCTTTGCTTGGCTATCTCCTCTGCCTAGATACCACCACCTCCAAGAAGCCTTCCTGACTCCCGTCCAATTCATTCCAGGCTCCCTTGTGCCCTTCCCAGTGACAGAGGTGGCATCAACATCGACATCACCAAATGTCTGTAGGCTGCTTCCAGCCTGTGAAGTTCTTCCTCTTTGTTAACTCACTGGAGCCTCACAATTACTCTGCGAGGCAGGGACCATATTCCTGTTGAGCAGGTCAAGAAATGAAGGCTCAGAGGGGTGAAGTGGGCCACCCATGGCCACACAGTGAGTCAGTGGGTATGGTCAGTGCCTGACCTCCGGCTCCTGCAGAGGTCATGAGGCGGTCGCCTGGGGAACGTACGTCCCCATGCCGCCTGACCCACCCCACCCCACCCCACCCCAGGGGCTTACGGCACGCTGCCTGTGAAGTTGATACCGCAGAGGTGTTCCGAGCTGGTGACAGTGTCCCCAAATGTGGGCCCATCGGCTGGCACAAACTGGATGATGTTGGGGGGCAGGCCCGCCTCCCGGAGGATGCGGTAGACGGCATAGCTGGCCAGCATGGCCGTGTCGCTGGGCTTCCACAGGACCACGTTGCCCTGCCCAGGAGGCACAGTGATGACTCACAAGGCCAGGGATCACCACCCGACTGCCCCCCTCCCTCATCCTGAAGCACAGCCATCCCTCACGTGGAGCCGCCAGGTCCCCCAGGAGGCTGGGATGTCCCCACTGCCCCAGGTGTCGGGCATTGTGCCGTAAAAACCCTCGCCGGTGGGACCACACCCTGCCCCCACTGCTCCTTCACTCTGGCCACGGAAACCCTTCTTCTGGAAGCCTATACGACTGGTCCTGCCAATGCCCCTCAGGCAGGTCTGCTCTGCGTGTTTCCACGTCGCTGAGCACTCACTGAGTGTGGCCGGCAAGGGCTCACGGGGCTGAGGACACGTGGGCACCTGGGTACGTGCATGTCTGTCTGCGCACAGATGCACAAGGACAGCCCTGGGCAGGAGCATCCTCGAGATCAGCCAGCCGCCCCACTTGGGGCCCAGGCCCCCGCCACCTGCCAGCCCTCCTCCTGCCACCCCATGAGCCACCCAGGCCCTCTAAGAGCAGGGCTGCGTCACCCCCTTTGGCGGGAGCTCATGAGGGCAGTGGCCACCTTCTCCCTGACAAGGGCAGAGGAGCCAGGGACTTGGAAGCTAAGCCCGAATCCTTACTGTGTGGTCGTCTCCTAGACCTCACAGATCTCTGGCAGGGCTCACAGTAGGCACTGGAAAGTGATCTGCCATCACCATCAACATTCCCCGCACACGAAGCCCGCACCAGACCAGATGTGTCCCACGCGCGTGTCCCACACACAGCTTCACTTGCTCCCCACAACCCTGTACCCTGGGCTTTCCTAGATTTCCACTTCGAGGAGGAGGAAGAAACCGCCTCAGAAGTTTGGGGGCTTGCCTGGGGGATCCCCCAGCATGGGGCAGAGCTGGGATCCAAACCAGTCTCGGATCCCAAAGCCTTTCTGGGGGGCGGGGCCTGCACTGCTTCTGCCTTCAGGGCGGCTGTCGTCTGCGGAGGCAGGAATGAGAGCCCCCCGCCCGCCTCCCCAATCTCATCACCAAGGTCATCCTCTTACCATCAAGGTCATCATCTTACCATCAAGGCCGGTGCCCCCGCCAGGTTGCCACCGATCGCCGTGAAGTTAAAGGGGGAGATGGCTGCCACGAAGCCCTGGGGAAGGGGAAGAGGGAGGTGGTGCCAAGCCCGAGGCTTCCTCTTGCAGGCTCCTGCCCACCCCGCCGCCAGAGGGTACCTCCAGTCCCCGGTACACAACGCTGTTGGTGCTGGGCGGCACGCTGAGGGGCTGCTGCCCCTCTAGCTCCACGGCAAACTTGGCATTGAACCGGAAGAAGTCGATGAGCTCGGCCGCCGCGTCGATCTCCGCCTGGATCACCGTCTTACCCTGTGCGGACAGCCAGAGGGTCAGGGGCAAGAGAATGCCTCCCGCTGGCCCTTTTCCAACACCGACCGTGTGCCCACGGTGACATGGTGCCCATGGTGCTGGTGGCTCCGTCCCCCCGGGTGAGCAGGTGCCCCCACTAGGGGCGTTTGGAGCAAGAAGCAGGAGGCCTAACAGCAAACCCGTTCCTCCCGACAGACTTAAGGGTCGGGGAGGGCCTCTGGGCTGCAAGAATGGCGCTTCTCCATATCAGGGCAGCCCCTTCTTGGCACACAGGGTCACTGGTGGTGGTCACCCTGCTTGGGACCTGGAGCCACAGCAGCTAAGATGCTCTGGCCCCGGCTCTGTGAGGCCACCACACCTCCTACAAGCTCCTGACTCTTTAGTCCAATAAGGCACCTTAATCTGGCTGTCGAGTGTGTGTGTAGCTCCCCCGGGACACTGCGGAGCCCACAACCACCCCAGGGGCCACTGAGAATCAGGAGACCCTTAGCTAGTAAGGAGCTGTCATGCCACCTCCGTGCAGCAGAGGGGGCCCTCACTACAGGACGGGGAGCTGGCCCGGCCAGGGCGACCTGAGGGCCTAAGGCTCCCTCCCAGGGAGGGCGAAATTAACCCTTTCTCCCTGGGCTCCCTTCCCCACTTGGGGCTGCTGGTGCCACTCCCTGGCTCCTCATGCACTCAGTTGAAAAAGCTTCGCCGACTCCAGGGAGATGTGCTGCAAGGCCCAGGAAGATGAAGAACAGCTAACTCGATGACTTTCTCCAAAAAGCTTGTAGAGAGGTGACAAACACAGGAACTCATTATACCCAATACGATCTGAGCTGTAACTGGCAAACGAACAGCATGCTACAGGAGCACAGGGGTGGGACGAATCCTTTTGGACAGAGAAGATTCTGGAAGCCTCACAGAGGAGGTGCTATCTGGGCTGGGGCTCGAAGGGAAGAGTTCACAGGACAGAGAAGAGAGAGTGAGCATTCTAGGCAGAGCCACCGGGCAGAAGCCGGGCAGGGAGACGGGATGCGTGCAGTTTCCAGGAATCCTGCTAAATCCACACTGGTGACCTCATGGGCAGAGCAGCCGGCGAGCTGGACACGGGCCGGAAACAGAGGGCCCTGAGCGCTGGGCACAGGACTTGGGACATGACTGTCGGTGAGAGAGAGGCCCTGGTGGTTTGTAAGGCCGCAGTGACCCGCTGGAGGTGTCGGAGAGCCCCCTCTGAGGGCTGCGGAGGTCCGACTGCGCCCGGAGGACGGCACGAGGCCTCAGTCTCCGGCACGCAGAGCACGTCCTGGCACCCAGAAGCAGCCCAGCTGATGGCTGCCATATTGGATGGAGTGGGATGGCCTCCCTCCCCCCACTCCCACCCCACTGTGCCCACGGGTACCTCACCTGTCCCACCATGGTCTTGGCAAGGACCTCTGCCCTGCGCGGCCCGCTCAGCATGTCCGCCGCCTTCAGGAAGATCTGGGCCCGGTCTGCAACAGGCTTCAGGTCCCACTCTTTCCTGGCGGCCAACGCGGCCTCGATGGCTTTGTTGAGTAGGGCCTAATGAAGAGGAAAAGGTTCAGGGCTGTCTCCCACAGCGGGAAGGGCCCCAGGGGAATGGGCGAGGGAGACTGGAGGCCACCCTCCACTGGAGACCCGTGGCTCCCCTAGCTCCAGTGCTCTCTCCCACACACAGCGGCAAACACAGTGTCCCATCACCTGCCGGCCCACCCCAGGCTCCGAGCTTGTCTGAGGGACTTGCCAGGTAGGTCTGCATGCCAGGGACTTGGCACTGAGTCCCTCAGCTGTTAAACGAGCTCTGCTTTCTCTTGCGGTCTCATCAGGGCCTCACCTTCCTCCTGGGGCCCCCAAACCCACCCACTAGCACCGCCGGCCCTCAAGGTCAGGTGGCTGCCCAGAACCACAGCCTGAGTCATTCACCTGACACCAGCATGCCCTCGCTGCCCCATGAGCCAGCTCCTAGACCTCCTGCCACAAGGAACCGCAACCCCTCTCGCTGTCCCTCCATGAAGCCGATCCTCTGTTTGCCTTCCTATCCATGGTGTTTCCAATGTCCCTGACTCAGCCTTGCAGAATCTACTCCCCTTTGAAACCCCGCTGCCTCGCAGCCATAGGCATGTCGGGGGATGTCAGCCCTGGCCCACGCAGCTCTCATCAGGCTCAAATGAAGCCCCGGCGGGCCCGGCCTCGTGAAAGACTCCACCCCCCACGGCCAGGGAGGGAAGCAGCAACTGACATCCGCCTCCATGCCGGCAGCCAGTGGGGAACAGAGGGCCAGTGCCCCTACCCGAAGTCGCCAGGGCCTTACCTTGTCTGCATAGCAGAACTTGGCCACCTTGTGTCCATGGTTGAAGGGCTGCAAGATGAGAGAAGAGCAAGGTCACTGCCCAGCAGGGAGGTGCCAGGACAGGTGGGGACGTGGCCAGGCTCAGAGCTCGCCTTCCGGGCAAGAGTCCTCAGCACACTCGCCCTCTCCCCTCTAATCCCCACATCCATCTCTCTGACCAAGGGTTACAGAGCACCTGCTTTTCGGTGAGTAAAGATCACTCCTGCTCTGGAAGGTTCATGGTCCCGGAGAAAAGCATGGACTGCAGTCTTTGAGGAAAAGTGTGGACTTTGTGGTCAGACAGACACAGCTTCGCATCCCAGCCCCGCCACCTACTAGCTGGGGGCCAGAGGGAAGTAAGCTCCCCTTTCCAAGTCTCCTCCTGTGGGAAATGGGGACCCCCTGCCTCACAGCATGTGGAGAAGACCCAAGTGGGCTCAGAGGAACATGCTGCCAGAGCGCGTGTGGCACGCGGCTGTGACTCAGGCATAGGCGCTGTCCCCCCGCGAGGCCCCCAACGATGCACTGCAATTGAGACCCACTCAGGATTTCTGCGGTCCCGAGTGCCTGGGGGACAGACCAACCGCTTCTCCAGCCCCCGGCACGGGACCCACACAGACTCATGGAAAAGGGAAGACCCTCCACAAACATTTACAAACAGAACCCAGCAGCGCCAGATGCTAGCGTAAGCAATAAAGCAGGGAGAAACTTCCCTTCTTTCCAGCACACTTGTCAGTATTTTTGCCACCTAGCAGTCTGCCAGTGGGCTGTTTGGGGCTTTCCTGTCAAACGTGGCAGCCACTAGCCACATGTGCCCGCTGACATTTCAACCCCGTTCCTCGGCTGCACCTGCACATTCCATGTGCTGGACAACCACGCGTGGCCCTTGGTGGCCATAGTGGGAGAGCATGAGGATCCTGATCAGCCTAACTGCAGAAAGTTCTACTGGGCAGTGCTGGTCTAGGGTTCAGGAGAAAGTGGCCCTCTGCCCCTTCATTTCAACCCCCAGCAGTCACCTGTATCCTGTCCACACCTGAGACTGGCCTGTGATGCTCAGGGGCTGAGGAGGCACCCCGGGGCCAGGCCCTTCGACTCAGCATGCCCCCGTGGACCGCAGGTCCCCCACGCCAGCAGCCACGTGCCGACCACTGCCTCCCACGCCTGGGCTCCCCCAGTTACCACGTGGCCAGGTCAGAGAGGCACCGCGAGCCATGAGAATGGGAAGTGCCTGCCCAGAGGGTGACCAGAACCCTAGCTGGCAGCTGGGACAGTGCTGAGGGGCCGGGTGAACTGAGTGATTGTAGGCTTTGCTCCCAGGACTGCGGGTGTCAGGCCCTCTGGTCGCCGATCAGTAGTGGGGGCTCCAGGCCACCCCCTGTGGGCAACTCCTTCCCGGGGCATCCTCAGAACCCTCGGAGCTGGGGGCCGATGGTCCTCACCCTTACCCGGCACGCACCTGCTCAGGGTTCCATCTGGACAGAGCCTGAATGTGCCTCCCCCATCCGCAAAAGGGCCAACCCTTTACTCTCCCCCAAATTACAGATCTAGGAGTTTGCTGGTCCAGCCAAAGTGTAGGTCAGTTCCTGGCTCAATGACCCTGAGCACGTGGCTTCTTAGGCTAATGTCATCAAGGGGCTTCGCCCACTGTTGGCCCCTAAACCGCCTTCTGGAGAAATCCATCAGGAATCATGGAAGATGCTGTGTGAACTCCTCAGGACCTTCCTTGCCTGTGGGCAGGACTCAGTTATGGGCTGGGCAGTGTGGCCGTCTGGCAAGTGAGGGACACCACAGAAAACCCACCCTACACCTGCCCGAGAAAGCCTCCTGCCATCACGGTCAATGGCTTCCAGAGGTTTGAAACACAGACGGGTCTGTCCCTCATGCTTTTTTGGATGAACCAGCTGCAGGCTCTGAGGGAAACAGGGACTGTTTCTGTCACAGCTGACGTCTGCTCAGAGGCCTGCACGCGGGCACCAAGCACTCGGCACGGATCAATCCGTTCACCCTGACAACAACCCTATGCACCACAACTGCTACCCCCATTTTACAGATGAGAAGACTGAGGCACAGGAAGGTCAGCCAGCGGGCAGGAAGGGGAACATTTTACACACAGGGGCCTCCTTAATGGAGACTCGGGTGACCTGCAGCTGGGCCTCAGGAAGACTCAAGGAGCCCGGCCTGAAAACTGAGGCTTCTCTCGTCCTCTCTCCTCCTCTGTGAGGCAGCGCCCCGCACCTTTCAAGAGACCCACTGTGTCGCGTGTCTCAGAGGTGGAAGGTGTCCTCCCCGTAGCTTCCAGCCCCTCAAAGCGAGATGTCTGTTGCCAGTTTTAAGTTCTAGGGCCATAAATCCAACCGGCCCAGCTGGGGTCGAGTGCCCACTTCTGGGCCACAGAGTGGAGGCCCACGGTTTCGAAGGCAGCCAGCGGCCACCACCCACCACCATGGGGGCAGGCGAGGAGCTCACAGATGTGGGCAGACCCTCCAGAGAGGTGCGCTGTGCTTCCCCACCTGGGGCTGCCATTCCCCAGGCTTTGTTCCGGCTCTTTCACGGCCCCCTGCATCCCAGCTCCTCGCCTGGCTCTCTCCCCACCTTCCCGCCCAACTCCCCAGCCACCCAGCAGTCCCGGACGCCCAGAGGTCTAAGTCTGGACTCACAGGTGCTGCCAAGCCCTCACCTCTTCACTCTGCTGTCCTGAAATTAGAAAGCATTCTCTTGTAACGAACAACAGGGCTCTTCTAGAAAGTGTGGCCCTCCTTAACCCCCTCCAGTGACTCCCCAGAGCTCATGGAATAGGTTCCCTAAGCACAGGTGGTAAGAACCTCAGGAAGTCACGTCCACCCACCCCTCTGCCCTGAATCCTCCATCCCGCTAGCTTCCTCTCTGTTGTGCAGCTCACTGAGCCTCTTCCCAGCTCGAGACTCGACCCGAGGACTGAGCAGCCCTCTGCCTGGCAGCGAACCCCCACCCACCCTCATCCTCAGGCTTTGACTCAGAGGTCACCCCTCCATGGAGCCCTCCGACCGCGCTGCCTGATGTGGCCCCCGCAAACCCAGCACCGCCCCTGTGCCTTCCCCTGTCCCTCACCCGCTGGAACTCCCGTTTCTTTCTTTGTTGACCCAGGACCACCTGCTCTCCAGCAGGGCAGCTCCAAGAGGGCAGAACCTGCCGTCTGCCCTGAGCCTGGGCGCGAGAGGCGCGGCTGGCTGGCTGGGTTTTATTATCCTGACTTACACATGCCCGGCGAGAAAGAAGAGCTGGGGTCTCTTCCAGCTTCACACAGGTTTCTGGGTGACACTGCCACAGAGGAAGCCACCTGGCTGACATACCATGGCTTTCATTTTGCAACTGGTTGCTGGACACAAAGCTAGAAGCTGCATGTATACCCATCTGCACAGGGTCTCAAAACATGTATGTGTGTGTGCGCACACATGTGCACACACTTTTCTTTTTCCATAGCTGAGGTGGGTATTTGCTTTAAGCCTACAGGGCTACAGGTGTTGTGGCCACGCCGGGGACAAGAAGGGATGGGGTGAGTCCTCTGCCTAGGGCTCAGGCTCCCTGACAGGCCAGCTGCAAACGCCCACTCAGCCACGAGTCCTGGTCAAGATCCCCAACTCTCACAAAAGCAGGTCCCTCCCACCCTCAAACTGACGGGGGTGGGGGTACGGAGCAGGTGACAACCTCTTAACCATCAAAGACCACTGGCCTCTGGCACCTGCTACGAACGGCCGGCTGTCGTGTCACTGTCCCAGGTCTAGCAAAAGCCCAGCCGAGGGAAACATGCCGGCAAGGTGCCTGAGGGACGCACAGGCCAGCCACTGCCCAGCTGGGGCCAGAGAGGCAAGAGCTGTGAGTGCAGAGAGCTGGCATCATGCACTAGGGGTGGTGGGGACCACCGGCCCCCGCCAGAGCCGCCCACGGACTTGTTCCAGCCACATGGTACCTTGTGGCCTTGCCAGCCTGGTGCGGCCACATCACCCCACCTTCCAGACGAGCTAGACATTTGAATGTGTAGGGGAAATCTCCCCCTCGTTAGGTGTGCAAACAAAGTTGCCGGTGTCCATTCATACCCTGAACTCCAGATGGCAAAGCTCCCCCAGCAGCAGACACGGACCTGCAGGGTGACCCCCCCCGGCATCCCCAGGCGCTGGGCTTTGGGGATGTCCTCTGCCTGTGCACAGTGACAGTGTGCAAAAGGCGCCTTCTGTGCATGAGCCGAGACTCCTGTATGGACACTGCTCATCACATCGCCGCATCCTTCTGACACCCTCGGGAGACATTTCTCTCCGGGGCCCGCTATGGGGAAGGGCTGTGCTTCTCCCATCATGCAGCTAGAATTTATTTCAAGAACACTCTGACTAGTGTAGTGATGTGTTCGCTTCCCTACAGTCACTGGGAGGAGTAAAGGCAAGTCTGGGCTGTCTCCAGCACGCAGGGCTCCACAGTTCTCATCTCGGGACCAGGAGGCCACAGCAAGATGATCCTACTGCACTCTTATGAGTTAATATGCTGCTTCCAAATCCTCCCTAGAAAAAGCACTGAATCAAAATCAATGGGACGTGGCTCTGGAGAGCTAGGATTCATCATCCCTAGTCCAGATCTAACTCTGCCACCCTAGGCGGGCCATTTAATATCTCTGAGCCTGTCTCTTGATCTGTAAAATGGGCAGCGAACGCCCCGCTCTTCCTCCCTCGAAGAGAAGTGGCAAGGACCGAAAGAGGAGCCCGTGCAGATGGGACAGGGCCTCTCAGATGTATCCGCAGACGGAGCACGGCTCCAGCGGGAGGGCTTCTAGGAGGAGGCCCGGCCACATCCTAGGTGCTCACCTCAGATGAGCTTATCTTCCACTAGAGCAGCAGTTCCAAAATAGAGTCCAAGGCTTTGGAGACTGCCCGCTCTTTGGAGGGATTATCTTTAATTCTGACATTCTGTCCTTTCTTCCTACCCTCCAGGTGTCCAACGGGTCCATTTTCTACAGAAAAGGCAAAGCTGTGGCAGTCCCTGTTTTAACTCCCTCCTGGCAGGCGTGAAGTCGGCATCTTTTATGGTGATACCCCCAAGACTACTTTTGGAAGTTTTATACCGGCACACAGAATTCAAAAGCAGGGAACGGACCATAAACCCCTTTGGAGGCAGAGACCTGTGTGATAAGCTGATCTGTTGCCTGAGGGATGGACCTCAGGGTCGGGGGGAAACCGAGCCCCACCGGCCCACTGGACTCACCGACACCTGGGAGCGCACGTCTGACGTCCACAGCTCTTCATCCCCCACCACACACGGAACGGCTTCCGTCCGGCCCTTCAGTTCCTTCAAGGCCTACGGAGGGGACAGCAGGGTGGATGGGGCCTTCCTCCCTCCTCTCCGCTCCTCCTAAAACCCCGGTGCAGGGCCTGCAAACACAGATGCCCAGGCGGGAACAGAAGTACGAAGGGGCAGGGCTCTGAGGTCAGAGAGCATCTGCTCTGCTCAGGGGGCATCGGGACGCAGCCCCTGTCCGCCGTCACTTCCTGTCCTGCCGGAAGGGGAGGCCAGGGTTGCCAGGTCCTCCCATTGTAGACAGAATAGAAAACTGTATCTGAAATGTACGTGACATCTCACAATTTTTAAAATACTGGCAATTAACAGGACAATGTTTTTAAGCAGAAAACGTCTGTGGGTTTACAACCCCCGACCTGGACGGAGCCCCAGAGTGGCCCGGCTTGCCCCCCCCCTCCATTGCCCCCGGCCTCTCCGTCCTCCAGACACACGGCTGTCCCAGACCCAGTTTCCTTCCAAGGCTGGGGGTGATGGCCGTAGGCATGGAGAGGCATCCTGGGGGGGGGGGGTGCTGAAGGCTGTCCTCTCTCCGTGCCCTAACCCCACTGGGTGCCCCCACCGGCCCATTACCTTCTGCAGCGCATCTCGCTCCGGGCTGCCCTGCGTGAATGCTAAGACCGGCTCATTGGCCACCTTCAGGGAGGCCGTGTGCTTCCACCACAGCCTGGGGCGGGGAAGAGAGGCACACAGGTCAGTGGTGGCCGCAGCCAGATCCGGCCCCTCTATCTCCACCGGGGGGGGGGGGGGGTTCCTGTGTTGGCCCAGAACCCTGAAATCCAGAGCAAGTATAGAACTGGGGGGCAAGACCTGGCCCTGGGGTCCAAAATCCAAGTTCCAGGCCCAGACCTGTCACTGTGCATCCTCGGGCACGTAACCTGCCTCCACTGGGCCAGTTTCTACATCTACTAAGTGAGAACCACCAAACAAACCCACACAGCCATTTGAAGTTTAAATTCAATCAATGCAAAACCACTCCTAAGCGTTTTGTACGCGGAGGGGGTGACTCTCCCTTTCCTTCCCCACAATGCAGCCCTTATCCCCAAGGGCCCCGAGTTACTGCTTTCTCTGGGCTGAAAGGGCAGCCAGTCCCAGAACTCAAGTTTCATCAGAATGGGACCCAGCTGGGATTCCCTTGGCACCAAGAGCTGAGCTCTGGGTGGGCAAGAACATCCAGGATACGGGCCGGCACCTTGGAGGAGTGCCCCTGAGCTCAGCTCACAGCCACGGGGAGGGCGACTTTCAGGGTTCAGGGTCCGATTCCCGGGTCCTGAGTTTCAAGAACTCCTTGTCCCGGAGCCCTTGCTCAATGTTGACCCTATGACCTCACTGACTGGTGACCACTGGTGACCACCGTCCCTAACATGTCTGAGGATGGGGGGGCAGGTGGGTAAGAGCCAAGACGTGAGATCATTCATTCCTGAACTGGGGCCCCAGCTTGGGGGGGGGCCTCCAGGCCTCAGTGTCACTTGGGCTGTGAGTGTTGGGGGGGCCTTTTTATTCTTTCTCCCTGGGAATGGGTCTGGAGGCTCACGGACCAAAGGCCTGGAGGAAGGACACAAAACCAGGGGCCATGAGGACTGGTTCTTCATTCATTCTACAAGGTTCCCGGGCACCCGCTATGCCTCTGACACTGCTCTAAACACTGGAGACAGCAGTGACCATGACAGCAAGGCCTCGGGCCGCATGGGCTGCAGGATTTCCTTTTCCTTCCGGCGCCCCGCGGTTCCGAGTCAGGCCGCTTCGAAGAATCAAGAGGTAGACCAGCAAAGCAAGGTTAATTGAGTGACAGCGAAGTGATAGTACAAAGCTCCCAAAGGGAGAGGGGACCGAGAGGGTTGCCACCAGTTTCTAAGTCTCGGGGTTTTTATGGGCTTGTGCGTGGGCTGTTTTAATGTGATCGAACCTCCCTGAGCCTATTGTCCCATCTGTTTTTTGCCATCTACCTATCACAGTGGGACAGGATGAAGGACTCCCTCTGCGGTGGTGCAAAATCCTTTCAAGGGTGGGGCGCCTTGGCCCTGCCTGCCTTTCTTCCAACTATACTTCATCACAAGCAGCTCACCTCCAGTGGGGACCATGGGCAAGAAGCAGGTGAGGACAGAGGGGATGGGAGAACGAGTAAGGGGAAGGGTAGGGCTGCTCCGGCCTAGGTGATCAGGGAGGGCCTCTCAGGGGAGGCGTCCTCTGAGCGCCATCTGGGATCTCAGAAGGACTGGGAAGAGCATTCCGGGCACAGAGGAGAGCAAGTACAAAGGCCCAGAGCAGGAAGCGTTGACAGGAAGTGCTGCGAGGGGCCCGGGCGGTCCAGGAGGGAGGAGGGCAGGGCCCGGTTGCCCAAGATTTTGCCTAACGGCTCTAAGTGAGCTGGGCCTTCTCCCTCCTCCCCCACCCCACCCCCCAGGCAGCACCCACCCCACACTAGGAGGCAGGTCACATTCCTCAGGCCCCGCCTTTCCCCTAACCAAGGGCAGAAATGTGGGGCGAGGCCAGCCTCCCACCAGCCCTTCCCTTGGGTTACTCTGAAGAGCGGAGGAGGCAGTCACACAAAGCTACAGGTATATCCCATAAATTCAAGTCTACACTGACCCCCCCCCCCCACCTATAGTGGGGGAGGAACAGAGAGGCTGGAAAACTCCAGCCGCCACAAGCCTCCACACGTCAGGAAAGCGGGGGGGGGGGGGGGGGGGCGTGTGCCCCCAGGGCCCTCTGGAAGGTTCCAGCAGCAGCACCCCACCACCAATCAATCAGCTATAGCCAGGAGGGTGCCGCTGAGAAGGAGTGTGGGCTGGGAGCCTGGAGGTGCGTGCCCCAACCCCAGCCTGGACCCCGGCTCGAAGGGCGTGCAGAAAGCCCAGCTCCAGAAGCAGACATCTGTGGGACCGAAACCCCCATGTGCTCCGAGAGACATCAGCCCATTATTACAAACTCGGTGGGTCTCAGATTCCCCACCTGAAAAATGGGGGCGGTACTGTGTGCCCTGCAGGGGCATTGCGGGGTTCAAAGTGCTTGCCCTTCCTCACCCCTCCTGCTCTGTACTTCTAAGAAAATTGTCTTCGTAGATGTGTCTCATATATGTGTGTATATATATATGTACACGTATGTATGCAAACACACACGCAGAATGTTACTGCACCAGGCCAGGTGTTCAATGGCAAAATGGTTCTCAGACACCCCTAAGGTCACAACAATCAGGGGCTAGCCTGGGCACTCAACAGATAGTGCTGGAATAAACTTAGTACCACATTCCACCCAGCTTAAAATGCAGTAGCTACCAGCCCTCCTGAACCTGTTCCCTCCCAGGCGGTGTCAGAAGCAGAAATGCTGCAGGCCTCTCTCTACCCTCCCCAGGGCAGAGGCCCACTGTGACCACAGGATCACATTCCCCCCTGGCTTCCCCTCTGCCTGGAAAGTCTCCAAGCCCCGGCCCAGCTGCCCATCAGTCCAAATGTGGGGAACAGAATTCAAAGATCAGCCTGAGTCAAAACTGGAGCCAAAAATTATCCAAGGACACCTGACAAAACCAATCCCCTCTCCCCCTTTTATTTTGGCTCATGGGCCATTCGGGATTAACATGAGCACCCTTCCCTTGGCTCTGGGGAGGGCAGAGAAGAATCACTCACAGAACCTGGAGCCTCTGTGAGGATCTGCGAGGCCCTTCCAGGCAGGACTGCATTCCTCACCCAGCAGCAGCAGTCTCAAGGGCACAGAGACAACTCAGATACGGGCAATGAAACCTGCCTACTCAGGGGCTTCTCCTCTCTTCTACAACAAAAAATCGGAATCCTTACTGAGGCCTCCAGGCTCATTTCCCATCATCCCTCCACCCTGCCCACTTCGTCTGCCGCCATCCAGCCACCTGGGTCTTTCTGGAGCCCTCTGTGCTGGGGACGCTACCCTCCAGCGCCTGGACGGGCTGTATCGGGTCATCTCAGAGCCCACGCTCTAGTCACAGCACCACCAACAGTGCTCTGCCTTGTCCGTGGCTCCAGCCAGGCCATCAGCCAACCCCCTCACCCCCCACCTCGCCACTCCCCATGGACACCCGCCTGGCGCACGGGAGCATTGGAGAAATACCTTTTAAAACAAAGAATACACTGATAAACCTTTGTATCAGACTCATCAAGAAAAAAAGGGGGGGGGGCAGGAGAGAAAAACAATGAACACCCAAAGCGTTGTCGAAGCAGCACCAGGCCCCCTAGTGCCTGGGGTCAGGGGTGACCAAGGCCAAGGAGAGGAGGAGAAAGGAAACTACCCCTGCTTCATTGAGCTTCCACACTTTCCCAGCTGTTATCTGGGACCTGATAAGGCCAATCCTCCTTATCGCTGAGATAAGGGACGGTGAACTGTGAGCAGAAAGTGCAGGGGGGGCGAGGACAGGTCTCCAGAAGGGTGGGGCATCAGGCCCAGGCTGAGCTATTTCCACTTTATTGCCCTCGAAACATCAAGGAATATTTATTAAGCACTTGCAACATGCCTGGCGCTGCGCGAAGTGATTATCTCCTGACTCCAGCTACGAATGCATGAGGAAGGGGCGAGGATTACCACCACCACCACCACCACTACTATTATTATTATTACAGATGAGAAAACTACTTCTGAGACCCCGGGTGCTCACGCATGGCTCCGGGGCACTGCTCCCTGCCCCACAGAGCAGCACCTGAACCCAGGGCTTCCTCACTCAGGAGCCGCCCACGACGGCAGAAGCACCTGCCACCTGTCAGAGACCCCTGAGCAACAGGGCCGCGGGGACGCGCTCATCCTCCTCCTTCCCAGCGATTCCCAGCTCATGAGAGGTGGGCGGCGGCTTGCTGTCCACGGGCATTGACAGCTCGTGCCAGGAAAGGAAAGGGGGGGGCGGGGTAAGAAACTGCCAAGATGGGCGGGTGTCTGCCCCCGCCCCTGGGGCGAGCAGGCTCAACCCCAACACCAAGGGTTTTGCCTCGGGGTCATTAATAAGGATAACGGGAAAGCACCGAGGGCATCCGAGCTCCACACCAGCCTCCATCCTTGCACTGTGGGGCCCTCTTGTCTGAATATTTCTGATCCAGGGCGATCACTCGGGACAGCCCATGGCTGGGGGAAGGGATCAAAATAATACTTAAAGCAACATCGTCGGGGCGCCTGGGTGGCTCAGCCGGTCAAGCGTCTGCCTCCGGCTCGGGTCATAACCTCAGAGTCCTGGGATCGAGCCCTGAGTCGGGCTCTCTGCTCAGCTCTGCTTCTCCCTCTCCCTCTGCCGCTCCCCCTGCTTGTGCTTTCCCTCTCTCTCTCTCTGTCAAGTAAATGAGTAAAATTAAAAAAAAAAAAAAAAAAAGCAACATTGTCCAGGTGCAGATACTCTTCAAAGTGGTTTTTGTGTATGAACTTATTTCCTCTCCAAGGCAATCCTACGAGGTGGCTACTACTGTCTTTAGCACATGGGAACACAGGCAGCACAGGGAGGTTGAATAATCTGCCCAGGGCCACAGAGCTGCTAAGAGGTGGAGCCAGAATCCACCCCAGGCTGTCCTCTGGGCCATTCCAACGGCAAGCGTGCAGCACCTACTGTGTGCCGGGCCAGGGGCTGGGTACCAGAAGCAGGCGCTCGAGGTATGCCAGTGACAACTGCAGGCCACGTGGGGGTTCTAACAATTCTAACAACCTCTGAAGCCAGTATTAGGATCACCGTCGATTCTAGTTATTCCTTCACTCAGTTACATAATGGGTACCTGTCACATCATCTCTAATCATTCTGCTATGCGGCTTATGGGATTCTCCCCATCATACAGACAGGACACTAAAGGGCCAAAGGAGGGCCACCTTGCCAAGGCCACAACGGGCTGGGTGAGTGTGGGTTCACCAAGGTGGCAGGGGAGACTATTCCAGGCAAGAGGCACTGCATGAGTAGGTCCAGGGAGCAATGGGATGTGCCAGCCCCCTGCCCAGCCCAGCCTGTGCCCATTGCAGGGGCAGGCAGGCTGGGACAAGTGTTGGGGAGTTCTGAAATGCTGAAAATTAAGCAGGCAGGTGGGCTGCGAGGAGTCCAAAGTGACCCGGGATTCTTGCAGGGAACAGGACAGTAGCCAATTCCAGCCTGCCCGCCCCGTGATGGTGGGGGGGGGCCCCTGGCACCCAGGAGGGTCTGGTACAAAAGCAAGTAATAGAGAAAAACTCACATTCAGTATAAGCCTACTATGTGCCTGGGCTAGTTCTTTTACTTATTAAATTTATATATAAATATAAATATGTATCTTGGCTCTTTCCAACGAGAATTTGCAGAGACATAACTGAAGACAGCCCTGATAAAGTCAATGAAATAGAGAAAAAAGCTGGAAGTCAGGGCCAAAGGAGACAGGAGGCAGTCTTCTGGGGCCTGGTGTTTATTGGCTTAAAGCCTTAGACACGTTTTCCTTAATTTCCAAGGACCTTAGTTGTTTAATCTGTGAAATGGGAATAGTAACGCCTATAAAACTCTCACAGGCTGCTGAGGAGCTCAGTAAAATAATCCACTTCATTAACTGAAGTGAGGACAGTGGTTACCTCTGTGCAGTGAGATTCCAGGCCATTTTTGGATTTTTTTGCTTTATCTATACTTTTTTACAATGGACATACATTAATTAAATAAAAAGAAAATGCGCAGGGGTGCCTGGGCCTGCGTGGCTCAGTCCCTTAAGCGTCCAACTCTTGATCTCAGCTCAGGCCATGATCTCAGGGTCGTGAGATGAGCCCTGTATTGGGCATGGAGCCTGCTTGGGATTCTCTCTCTCCCTCTGCCCCTCCCCCTACTCATGCTCGCACGCTCTCTCTCTCTCTCTCTCTCTCTAAAATAAATAAATAAATCTTAAAAAAAAAAGGAAAATGCACAATCAAGAGTATTTTTAGGGGCACCTGGGTGGCTCAGGCTCTTGGTTTAAGTATCCAACTCTTGATTTCAGCTCAGGTCATGATCTCAGAGTTGTAAGGTGGAGCTGCTTAAGATTCTCCCTGGGATGCCTCGGTGGCTCAGTCGGTTAAGCCCTTTGGCTCAGGTCATGATCCCAGGGTCCTGGGATGGAGTCCCGCATCAGGCTCCTTGCTCAGCAGGAAGCCTGCTTCTCCCTCTGCCTGCCATTCCCCCTGCTTCCGCATTCACTCTCGCGTGCATGGACTCTCTATTTCTGGCAAATAAATAAATAAAATCTTAAAAAAGATTCTCCCTCTTCCTCTGCACCTCCCCCACCCCTTTAAATAAATAAATAAATAAAAGTAAATTTGGGGAGAAAAAAAGGTATTTTTAAAAATTGGTTGAGATTCCTGGCACTCCACGCAAAAAGGGAAACACTATGAACATTACCCACACCGGGTCCTCAAAAGAGGTTGTTTTCCTCAGCACTAGTTTTACAAACAGGACCCTGAGAGATACTATTAAACAAGTTCTAAACCTGTTTCTCCACAAATAGCCCCAGGTGCATCCGAAATATTAGTTGAATAAATGAAAAAGTGGCCAAACATCAGACCTGTTTTTCTAGAGCAGGGGCTATCAGCTAGGAGCAATTTTGGCCCCGGGGACGTTCAGCAGTGTCTGACATTTTTATTTTATCCCTACTGCGGGGTGCTTACAGCATCTCATGGGCAGAAGCCAGGAAAGCTGTGAAACATTCTCCAAGGCACAGGACAGCCCCCACAACGCAGGATTACCCAGCTCAAAATGTTCATAGTGCCAAGGTTGAGAAACCCTGTCTAGGGCGCTGGGCCAGCTACTCCATCGAAAGAGGTAACCTGAGCCTTCAGATCAGGTTGCAAAACGCTTTAGCTCCACTCCGGAGGCTCTGTAATTAAGAGCACAAAGCTGGAGTCTGACTGCTATGTTCACTCTCCATTCGCCTTAACTGGCAGATAAGTTTCCCATCTGTAAAAATGGGAATAATACAGTGCTTATCAGCACAGTGCCAGGTCCGTGGTTCTTGATCGCTTGATGTTATTGCTATCATGTTTTTTTTTTTTAGAAATATGGATTGCTTTCTACTAGGTATTAGAGGTTTTTATGGCTAAGGCCTCCCCCCGCAACATTAAACTAAAAATTCTCTGAAAGGCCCCATCCACGTGGGAAGTCCCCTGGGTACCCCTCTCTTCCAGGGTTTAGCACAACATCGCACACAATAGGTGCTCAGTAAATACATGAATCTATGGACTTCCTCCCCCCATGGGGGGGGGGGTGTCCCGAGTACAGGGAGAAGTTTGCAAAAGAGACTGCACTGAAGGTGTGTGTGGCAAGTGTGGCCCCCAACCTTGGTTTGGGAGAGAAGTCCTTCTCCCCCATGTGTTCTTCCTGTCCTTCCTTGCCCTTACCTATCAAGCCCCCACCCACAAAGGACGCCCAGCAGTGTTGAAAGTGACCCATGCCCAGGGCACCCTCTCCCCCCCACCCCCACCATCCCTTGGGAAACTGATTAACTTAGAAAAGGCATAGCTCAGCATGGGAGACAGAGCTGGCCACCATCCTAGCGGTCAGGCAAACAAAACTCAAAACTGGGGGCGGGGGCTGCCCTGCCCTGAAAGGCCCACAGACAGACCCGTTCATCAGACTGAGCCCTCTGGGACAGGGTCTGTGTCCCACCTACACGCCACCCACCCACCCACCCACCCCCGCCATCTAGCCCAGAGGAGTTCTAATAACATGTGTCACTGACTGGGCAAGGGTCCAGGAACCCAACTCCACCACACGGGTGTTCGCAGGGCGGATCCACCCGGAAACTACACTTTGGTTTCTTCACCTGTAATTTGGAAAATCTCCTGCACAGTTTAAATGCACTGTTCAATGCACTTCGCATGCAGTGTCTCTCCCTTAGCCATCACAGTGAGGCATGCACCAAGTGCCTAGCCCAGCGTCTGGTACATTATAAGCACTCCCTAAGTATTACTCTCCCACCTACCAAAAGGAAGGGTCCCTTTTCTGCCCAGTAGTTAATTTGGAAAAGGGAAAAGAGGAAAGAGGAGTCCCGGTAGAAAGGAGACAGGAGACTCAGGGAATCCCAGAGGCGAGTCCTGAACGTGAGACCCACGATGGGGAGCTGAGAAGCGCTGTGCGAAAAATCGAGATGCATTCTGTCGGTGGGTTCCCATTAGGAGGAAGACGAGCGCGAAGAAGGTGACTTTCCGAGCGTGGGATCCGGGAGGGGTCCCCCTCGCGGAAGGAAAGAGACGGGGGAGGCGGTCGCAGCGGGAGAACGGCCTGGGTGAGGGGCAGAGGGCTAGAGGAAGGGACCCCCGGCGGGGGGAACCCTCGGGATCGCGGCGGGAATCTGGCAGGGAGAGGCGCCCGGGCACCCCCCTCCCGCCCGCCGCGGGCCCGGGGCGCACTCACCCGGGTTCCCTCCAGGGGCGGGCCAGCAGGGCACGGCGGAGCGCTGGCCCGAGCAGCACCATCTCGGGCTCGCGGCGGAACTGTTCGCGGACGGTGAGCCCCCCGGGTTGTTCACAGACCTTGAGCCTGGGGCGCGACCAGAAGGCGGAGCCCCGCCGGGAGCGTACCACCTCGGCGGGCGGGGGGAACGGGTCACACGCCGTCCTCCGCGTAGGGTTCACCCGAAATGACCCCGTATTTCCTCCTGTTAATACTATAACTCTGATTTCGAGGGCACTGCAGAGGCAAGTATGCGACACAGGACAAGGCAGCCCCAAAGAGGAGCTTTGACATTTATACGTTTCCCCTTTGCCTGTTATGGTATGCCCAGCCGCCCTCCGGGGGGCGGGGAGAGGGGGGCGTGAGCCTCCTCGACCAATCAGAATGACACACCGAAGATTGTGGGCCAATCGGATGGGCGGTCTTGGGGCAGCCTTCTCCGGCCGGCGAGGGCGGAAAGAGCCAATGAGAGAGCCGGAATGGGACACGTGGGAGGAGCCGCGGAAGGACAGCGGGTCGGTGCGTCAGGTGTCGCTAGCATCCCGGCCTGATCGGTGGGTCTGCCCTTGGCCGGGTGGCCATCCCCACGGCCAGCCCCGTGCCTCCACCCGGGGGGCTGCAGCCCCTGGGATGAGCCTACCGACCCTGCCTCCAGCCTCCCTCTGGTCGGCACCCAGCCACCCCGCACCTTGGGGCCTGGCGCTTAGATAAATCGGCCGGCTTCCCGGCGGACTAGAATCAGTGAGGGATAAAACCCAGCCGGTCCACGATTAGCTTTCTCTTCAAAGCCCCTGACCTCGTGATGAAGGATAGTTGGAAGAAAGGCAGGTAGGGACGAGGGGCCCCACCCTAAGAGGAAACCACCCTTAAAAGGATTTTACACCACCCTGGAAGGAGCCCTCCATCCTTTCCCATTGTGACAAATAGATGACAGGCACATGGAGGGTTGATCAGATTAAAATAGCCCACCAACAAAGTCCATAAAACCCCTAGATCTAAATCCCAAATCGGCAATCCTCTCGGGTCCCCTCCCTCTTTGGGAGCTTTGTACTCTATCATTCAATAAACTTTACTGTGGCTCAATAAACAAACCTTGCTTTGCTGCCCACCACTCTGTCTGGTCTACGTCTTCATTCTTCCAAGCAGCCTGACCTAGAACTACGGGCACCGAAGGAAAAGATATCCTGTAACACTCAGAACCGGTTGTCCGGTGCTCCATCTCACCCACTAACCCCACCCCCCCCCACCCCCGCTGTCAAAATTTTGGTTTTCTCTTGGAGAAGTTGTTTGCTTGAACACTTTATTTAAAACTCAGATTCTGGGGGTGGCCTGGGTGACTCAGTGGGTTAAGCGACCTACTCATGATCTCAGCTCAGGTCATGATCTCAGGGTGGTGAAATGGAGTCCCCAGATCAGCCTCCACACTCAGCCAGGAGCCTGCTTGAGACTCTTTCCCTCTGCCCCTCCCCACCCAACCCCACCCAACCCCACCCCACCCGCCTGCTGATGCTCGCTCTCGGTCTCACAAATAAATACATCTTTTATTTTGTTTTTTAAAGATTTTATTTATTTGACAGAGAGAGACACAGCGAGAGAGGGAACACAAGCAGGGGGAGTAGGAGAGGGAGAAGCAGGCCTCCCACCGAGCAGGGAGCCCAATGGGGGGCTCGATCCCAGGACCCCGGGATGATGACCTGAGCCGAAGGCAGACGCTTAACGACTGAGCCACCCAGGTGCCCCATAAATAAATCTTTTAAAGTATCGGATTCTGAAGGCTTCCTGATGGCAGGCTCTTCGGGATTCATTCCATTCCTAAATTAGTTGAAGCTTTTAGAACATTTTCCAAGGGCAACGGAGAACCTGTTGAGGAGTGAGAGTGCGGATGCTGATCGTGGTTCCTCCTTAAGACATTGGCAAAATAGCTCATTTCCCTGGGCCTCGGTTTCCATTTCTGTAGAAGGGGGTACCGCCCGCATTAGTTCACGCTACTCCTCTTTCTCCAAGTCACACCCTTTAAGACACTGGGGAATTTAAAAAGTGGGAAGTTCCATCAAGTGCAGGTCTTAAAGATGGTAAAAAATAGCCTGGAATTGGCAGTTGTCTCTCTGAATCCTTAGAGAAGACCCTAGTGGGGGAGCAGGGCCTGCTCACAGGAGGCAGTGTCTCCCCGAATTTGGCCATTAACGAGAAGAAACGAGAATACTGGACCGTGTCAAATCCAGAGTCCCAGAAGGTGGCCCCTCAAGGGCACCATAAAAGGAGGTTAAACAAACGGGGGCCTTTATGATTAGCAGGACCTCCACTGCAAACCAGGGGATGCCAGTTACTCAGCCTGTGATCTCTCTGGCTCGCTCTTCCCCTTCCGCAAAGTGCGTATGATAACAAATCCCACTCTGTTGCCTTCCAAAGATTTCACAGTGAGTGCCCATATAACAGGGGATGTGAAATTTCCCTCTTTTATCACAAACTGGCTAATGACTCTGTTTTGGTGTTTATGCGGCCCTCAGTCTTTCCTGACCCTCCCCCATCACCGCTTCATCCTCAATTAAAAAAAAAAAAAAGCAGCACCCTCAATTCTAAGACATTTCACTTTATTTAAAAGAAGCCAATATACAGGATATAAAGGGCATGATATTTACAACAGTACAGTAAACAGGTTGGTTTCCGGTAGGATCAGTAGTCTTTCAATGAGTATAAACCCCCCCTTCCCCCTTGACACTAGACCCAACTGGCAGACAAACAGCAACAGTGGGGTAGGATGGAACTTCAGGATATAAAGTCTCCCTGGATGGGGCTAAAAATCAGGTAGATGCTAAAATGTCCACGAAGGGGTCTTGCTGGGGGTGGGGATGGTGCCTTGCCTCCTTTCTTTGAGGGCCCGGCAGTGGGAATGGTGAGGGATTTGCCCAAGACCAACACACAGTCCACCCTGAACCTGGAAATCCTCCAGCCAAGAAAAATTCCCTTTCAGAGAGAATTTGTCTCTACCCATACCCACCCAGCTGCCTCCGGACTCCCGTCAGGAGAATGCCCTTCCAGAATGAGAGCTGGGTGTCTCGAGATGGTGAACCCAGGTCTGAGGAAGTCCCAGCACCCCGGTTCCTGCCCCAGGACCTGGAGGAGCACATCAACAACTGTAGCCCAGGCCGAGGCCTGGAGTAGGCACAGCTGGGGCTGGGGGGTGGGCATCTCCTGGCCCTTCCATTCCTGCTCCAGCGGCCTGACCACCTGGGACCCACCAGGGCCCAGGCCCCAAGGAAGCCAAGTGCTCCCTGAACCAACAGTCCCATGGCCACCCACAGTCCGCTGCTTCTCAACCTCTCCCAAACACAGCTGACTTGGAACTGGACCTTGGCAGACCAGAGCATGAGTCACCAATCAGAGCCCACCCTCTGAAGCCAAGCTTGTCCCCTACCTGGTGCCCCCTTTCCCCGCCTCCCCACCCACCTCAATTCTGAATTCCCCACGGCCCACCCACTTCCACAAGTGCCCCCCACCAGAGACTTTCAAGGACCAAGGAGCTGGGGGGTCAAGGAACAGGGAAATGGGGTGAAGTGGGACCTAGGCTCTGCTGAAGCCACTCACGGGTACAGGTGAGTGGGCGGTGAGACCGGGGAGGTAGAGGGGCACTGATTATATTCAGTCCAGCAGCGACATGCATTTCTTGTTCACAGGACAACACAGGGCTACCCTAACTGCCTACCCTAAATTTAAAAACCCTTTCCTTTCATAAAAATAGATGAGAATCTCTTACTTTATAAATACATTACATTTAGCTTAAGTTACACCTTATATTACCCCCTACCCCACACCCTCTCCCCCATTCCAAGCCAAAGTGGTTTGCTTCTCCGTAGGTCAGAGCTAAGTCCGCCCTTCAAAGACCTCAAGATATATTGCTACAAGAAAACAAGGTGTGTTCACTTGCCAATGATTTTTTTTCCCCTGTTTGGAGTCTCAGAGGAGTGTGTGTGTATATGTGCGTGCGTGCGTGCATGCGTGCGCATGTCTTCCACAACCAGGGAGCCAAAAGGAAGCTACTCTCCCTGCCCCTCCCCAATCCTCTCTTTTTATAAAACCCCCAAAAATAGGAGAGTGAGAGAGGGCAGCACAGGAGAGCCCATCTGAGAACAACCTTAAAATACCAATGTCAATATGACACTGGGCTTAGAAATAGAAATTTTAGTATTTACAGCTTTACAAAGGATGGACCAGTTCATCCCAACTGGACCCGGTGCTGCCCCAGCGAGCGTTGGGGTCTTTCTTGGCAAGCTGTGGGCTCATGGCGAGGTCACGAGCAAGGGCCCACTGGCAACAAACTCAAAAAAGAACTTGGTGGGGAGAGAGAGAAGCAGCCGGGCCCAGACCCAGGAGGCTGGTCTGCCACACCCTTGCCGTCCCCACCCCCATCCACCTGCCCCAATCCTTGCTCCCCAGGGGAGAGCAGCTATGGAAAACCAGCAGGAAGGAGCTGCTCGGCCAGCGTCTATCTCGGGCTCCTGCCATTTCCATACTCCCTGGACAAACTTCGAGCACCCCAGTCCCAGAGGCAAACGTACAGGTACACGTACACGTACGTGAGGGGGAAAGCATACATAATCACCCAACGCTGACTGCCGAGGTCCCCTTAGTTACACTATATATACTATATAACTTATAAGTAAGTTATACTTACACTGCTGCCTTATGTCTTAACACTAAAGATAGGTCTGCCACCCACCCCACCACCTTGAGAAACAACCCGGGGCTGACCTCTGCTCTGCCTCCCAAACCACGCCATTCCCTTACCCCCCTCAGCCCTGGACAGAGGGAGGCCGGGGGCGGGGGCTGGGCGGTGTCCTCCCAGAAACGGAAAATCTTTCCAGCAGCTGAGGTCCAAGCCCGACTGGCTCTGATAACCTTTGGTTACAATAAGACTAAAACTAAGACAACAATAACACTAATGACAAAAATAATCAGGTATGTTTGAACCCTGTAACCTTTAGAACAAGGGTCAGTGAGGAGGAGGGGAAGGGGCTGTCTCTCCTCTGAACCCATGGTCCCTCCGCGTACCTACCCAGGGACTGTTTGGCTGGGATTGGAAGCCTCTCGGCCAGACCGCCACAGGGAACCAGCAGGTTCCTGCGACAACCACAACAGAAAAAAAAGGGGGGGGGGTGGGGACTCACAATAAAGGCCACCAAGTTCTGATAAATAAAAATTACATACAGTCACTAACATACACTCTCTCTCCATATATATATATGTATGTATACATATATATATATCATATGAGTATTATGTACAACGGTTTTAAGACTGCAAAACAGGTGGGGAAACGGAAGAGAGAGAAGGCCCTTACAGGTCGCTGGTACCCTGAGGAAGAAAGACAGGGGGCTGCAATCCTATTAAAAGCCAGAGTCCCTCCTCCGCCTCCACAGGAGAGCGGTAGGTGGGCAGTTCTGGGCCTCGGGCACATTTTGCTCCTTGGACCTCCAGGGGGAGCTCCTGGGCCAATAAAAAAACAAAAACCAGCAATCACACCCACAGGAGTGGGTACAAAAAGAAATTTTTTTTTTTAAAAAGCAAAACCTGCTCGGCTGGCTCCAAGCTGAGATCTGACAGGTGGCCTCAACACAGTGCCTTCTGACACAGGCCCACCCAAGTCTTGGGGAGATACTGGCTCAGATTAACTCCCCACTGGTCGGTCAATCGAGTGAAGTATGGAACAGGCTTGCATATGTCCGTGAGCAGAACAAAGGATGGTTCTCACTCCAGCTCCACTCCTGCCTCCTCTGATTAGCCAGCAGCCCTCACTGCCTCCCCCTCCCCCTCCCTTTCCAGTGCCTGCCGGTGGCCAAACAGCCGGCGACTGGGGGCAGTGGAGAACCAACCAAGATGGCGGCAGGCGGTACGAGCCCAGTTCCATTGTGGAGGGGGTGGATACCAGGCCTGGCCCCCTTCAGGCTTTCTCACAGAGAAATTACAGATCTATAGTCCCTTATCATTGGCTGGGAAGGGAGAGAAAAACATCAAGTCATCAGGGCAATAAAAGACCCCTCCCACCCCACAAAGGTCCCAAGAAAGCAAGCAGTCAGGTGGGCCGATGGCCTTGCAGGCCCCCGGGCCTCACTACCGACCTTGACAGAAACCCCACTCCCGAGTCAGTGCTCACCCTCAGAGGCTGCGAGAGAGATCACCCTAGCATCGGCCTCTCTCCCAGCTCCAGGGGAAAACCAGGAGTCTGGGCGAGGGCCTACCTTCCACAATGATATAAGGCAAGCTGCTTTTTTTTTGTTTTGTTTTGTTTTGTTTGCATAGTAGTTTAAACACAGTGAGACTCCACTTTCCCCCACAGTGCCTTGTCCCTCCGCTTCGCCACTCGATCCAGAAAGAAAATAAAATTTTGTCTTCCCTCCCTCCTTCCATCTTTTCTCTCTTGTCAGTTAAGTAAAACCACTTGGGGGGCCCCCCACCCAGACCTGGAAAGGTTGCAAAGGCAAACAGCTCCTTCCTGGTGGGTGGGGAGGTGGACCACCCCAAGGCCAACTGGCACTGGCCAGGCAGAGGAGGGGAGGGCAGAGCTCATGGCCAATCAGAGGAGCAGGTGGGAGGGTAGAAATCCACATTATACCACGCCAGGGGCCCCGCCCTCACCTTAGAGTTTTGTATAAAAACACCTGCTAGGAAGAATTCTTTGGAGCTCAAAGTGGCTCAGCTTAAGGGAAAAGGCACAGTTAACACTGCATCGTCCGGACAGAAGTCTGCATTTGTAATGTGGAGAACAATAGAAATTGACAGCACCATTCCTTGGGTGGGTGGATGGAGAAGGGGCACTGGTTGGTGGTGGGGTGGAAGGAAGGAAGCAGCGGTCCCTCGGGGCCTCCAGAGAAGGGAGGGCAGAGGGAGTCTGTGTGGTGAGGACTGGAGCCCCACTCCGAGGAGCCTTCCTGGCCCCACGGGGAGTGGGGGCAGAGGCCCCATCACCAAGACCAGCAGGCACTGGGGGCCTCCGTCATCAGCTGACCATGGGTTCCACATCCGCCTCCCGCTCAAACTCATCCTGGATCTCGTCTGTACTTCCTGAGTCACTGCTGGCCACGGAGCTGGGGGACGGTGAATTCCTGGAAAGCATGAGAGAACGGGGGTCATGCAGAGGGCAGCCTGGGGACTCCTGAAGGGAGGCAAGGGCCAGGAAAGACTGAGCAGCCCCTTGTATAAAATCTAATCGTCGATGATCCTGCCCTGAGACCCCGCCCTCGCTCTGCTTTCCTTAGAATCTTCTAAGCTCACGAGTTGAACGTGGCCCTCAAGACCTCTCGGGACCCCCCGCACTGCCTCTTAATTGCTCTGGGTGCCGAGAGCTCCCTGGGAGCAGGAACCATGGGTCAAGCTCCAGTCCTACCCTCCAAACACCTAACGCAGGTCTGTGCACAGAGTAGGTGCTCAGTAAACCCCACTTAACTCAGAGCTCAAGAGGCCATACAGGAGAGTGGCTGGTAGTACTGGGTTCAGATTCTGGCCCTCTCTCTGATGAGCCGGGGGGCCGTGGGCAAGCTGTTTAACCTGCTCCTCCATCTGAACATGCACGTGATGACAATGGGTTCCGCGGGCCACAGTGAGCTAAAGGGATGACATGCTAAGCCCAGGGCCCCCCACGCAGCTTCCCACCGGGCTGCCCCTCCCTCTTTTATAGCCTGAACCACAGTCATAAAAGAGGAACGATTACAATGAACATATTTGTGCTTTGTGCCCAGCACTTTTCACGTATCATCTCATTTTATTACTGGCACATCTGTCTCCCCACAAAAGGTGCACGTTCCTAGAAGGCAGGGGGCTCTGTCTTTGTTTTGGCGTTCCCTGGCAAATACAAGGGGCCTGAGGCTCGTCAGTCTCCTGGGGACAGACCCAGTGGCGCTTGGTCGGAGGACAGGAAAGGAAGGGAAATTGCTTCCCACGGACACTAGGAGCCCCACCAGCGGTGGAGAGGAGTGCCCTGCATACCTCCTCCGCCCAACACCTGGGCAGAAAGTGGGGCACGAGCCCCAAGAGGGCAGGGGCTTGGCTGTTCTGTGCATCACTGTCCCCACAGCCTGGCACAGAGCAGGCCTTGGACATGACAAGTAGCTGCCGAGAGATCTATATGAGATCAGACACATAAGTCATCCAGCACACAGCAGGTGGCTAATACTGGATGCACGTGGAGGGAGGGGTGGACGGGTGCACAGGTGGGCTGGGCAGATGAAATGGTCCAGGCAGTAAGTTGCAGCCCCACAGATACCCCCCAAGGACAAAATCGCTGAACCCGCAGGGAGGACGGGACTGGGTACCTGTCTGCAGAGCCTTTGATGAGCCGGCGGCAGGTCTCCATCTGCACGTCCAGCCCGCGCTTCATGCTGCACATCTCCATGTACTCATGCAAGTGCCGGTTCATGTCACTCTTGGCCGTGGCCAGCTCCAGCTGAAAGGCCGCACGTGGGAGAAAGATGAGGCCAAGTCGCCCTCATTCCGGAACCCTCGGCCACTTCCTCCACACGTCCTTGATGGTGACAGTGCCAAGCCCCCTCACCCCACCCCCCAAGGATGTCATGCCCTCCGCTCCCTGCATGCCAGCCCCCAGCCCCCAGAACTGCTTCCACTGAAAGGGAAATGGCTGCTTAGCAACCCTAGGGGTTGCCTTCGCCAGGTCTACCAACTCCACCCCGCTCAGCATCCCACACTGCTTTCCATGGACTTGCGTAGGAAAGTTCTCAGGTCTCCGTTATGTTTCTGACCCTTGTCCTCTACCAATGACACAGCCCCCGGGGAAGGAGCCGGCCTTCTCTTTCTCCAGCAGTCACTCTCACTGAAAGATGTGGCCAGGTGCACAGGATCTAGAATGCAGACAGCAGGCTTGAAGGCTGCTTCCCAGCTGGAGGCCTTGGGCCAGCCACTTGGGTCTCTGTCATTCTCATCCCCTCCTCTGCACGATGGAGTACATGGTACCACCCACCGCGCAGGCTGGAGGCGCCTAGCTACCTCTAGGCATGTACAGAGGGCATGTGGGTACCAGGGAGGCTTACTGAGTGCCTAGCGTCACTCGATGTCACTCAAACGTCTTCTCTCATTGTTTGGGATCACTATCTCCATTGAGTAACTTAAAAAACTCTCTGGGACAGACAGGGATCACCACCTCCATGTGATCTGTTTTACACCCGAGAAAACCAAGGCCCTAGGAGGGGCAGGACCTGCCCAGCGCCGGGCAGGGAACTGCAGGCCTCCAACTCACGACCTTGTGCCCGCTGCACCCGTCCAGCACCCCCATCCCCCTCAACTAACAATCGAGACCCCACATTGCAGGAGCCTCACCAGAGGGCTCCAGAGCCCGAGCCCTCACCTCGATCTGGCCAATCGTTTCCTGGTACTCCTTGTCTCTCGTCTTGAAGAAGGATTCTGTCTCGTGGATCAAGTTGCCCAAGTTTTCCTCTTGCTGGGGACACAGAGCACAGGGGACAATGAGCCGGGTGGCGCGGGTTGCCGGAATGAGCGGGGACCGGGGAGGGCAACCGGGCCAGGGGCTCACCTCGCCCTGCAGGTCAATGGTCGGGTTGCAGTTGGTGAAGTCCTCCCAGAGCAGCAGTGTGTCTTCATTCTCTTCCCACGTCAGGCTGTCACAGTCATCGTCAAAATCAAAGGTCTCCCGCCTGTGGGGTGACAGCAGAGGACAGGGCTGACCTGAAGCCCGGCTCCAGAGGCTGGGCTGGGTCGGGGGAGAAAGGGGCACCGCCCCAATGGGTACGCTTCTGCCAGGCAGCTGCCCCACACAGACGGGGTGCCGGCCAAAGGAGACATATGCCTTATCCGGGGCGGGGTTAGCTCTTTTAAAATGCAGAAAGTGGGGCGCCTGGGTGGCTCAGTCGTTAAGCATCTGCCTTCGGCTCAGGTCATGATCCCAGGGTCCTGGGATCGAGCCCCCCATCGGGCTCCCTGCTCAGCGGGAAGACTGCTTCTCCCTCTCCCACTCCCCCTGCCTGTGTTCCCTCTCTCACTGTGTCTCTCTCTGTTAAATAAGTAAATAAAATCTAAAAAAAAAAAAAAAGCAGAAAGTACAGATATATTACTTATACCGTTTTAAATGTCTCTTTGTAAAGACGCCAGTCTTTAATCAGTGGAGACTAAAGGTATTTTCCTCCCCACTCCAATCTGGTGACTGTTTTCATTCATGTAACAGCTCATTTCTGGAGCCCCTACTCTGCAAGAGGCGATGTCTATAGTCTTCTCCACAACTCGGAAAGGTTGATATCATGCCCATTTTACAGATGAGGAAACTGCAGCTCAGAAAGAATAACCCACTTGTCCAAAGTCACACTGCTAGCCTGTCACAGAAACTGGGGCAGAAAACCAGATGTCTCCTACGGCATTTTCATCCCCCAGTAGAACACATCAAGCACCCGTTACGTGCTGGGTGCAGGACTGGCCACTAGCATACATTAAAACTGCACTTCCTTCCCTCCTCCTAACATTCCTATGAGACAAGCAGGATTCTTAGTCCCATTTCACAGATGAGGAAACTGAAGGGCACAGGGATTAGGTAGACTTCTGGACCAATACATGCTTGAAATCGGGCTTGGATTCAAAGCCTGAACAAATTCAGGGCTTCCCTATTCACTGGAACTGGAAGTAGGGTAACGGACCATAGAGGCTTGCCTGGGACTGAGGGGTTTCTGGAGATGCCTTGGTTCCCCCAGCTGAAGGGGAACTTGATCAGATGGGATGGCTGACGTCTACAGGGCTTAAATCAATTGATGGATCAAATGAGCCACAGAGGAGAATGTGGGTCCCAGGGCTCTCTGTCAACACCCCCAATCCCCCAGGGCACTGCTCCCTACCGTCCCACAACGGATCAGGCTGCGGGGCCACCGGGCAGGGCCCAAGAATTTCTGGTTCAAAGCTGCCTAGAGCACCCCCTGGAGCCAGGTCCCCCACCAAAAAGCAGTTTCTGCTAGAGCCTGTAGGTGGCTCCATGAGCCCAGGGACCAGAGCCGGGGGGGGGGGGGGGGCAGAGCAGCATAAGAAGGCGCTGCTGGCCTGGACTAGCTCCAGATTAGCCCCTGGGGTCCACCGTCACCGCAACACATACTTGACCGCTGACTTCACTTCCTTTCTAGCGTCTGGGATCTGAAGGAAACCCCAGCTGAGGAATGGGGAGCCAGAAAGGACAGGAAGATGGGCAAGAGAAAGGGGTCAGGAGATCGGGAGGGCAGGGCTGAGGAACTGGCCATGGTGCAGGGAAAGTAGCAAATTCCTCCCCTTCTCCTTGGTCTGAAGCCCAAGCAACAGATTTTGATCAAAACAAAACAGCCCTGACATGGGGCACATTATTCAAAGACTTCAGGGGAACTGGCGGGGGGCAGCCTCTGGCTTGGGTCTCAGCCCAGCCCATAGCCGGTGGAGATATGGGAGGCGGGGTTCAGGGCCCTGCCCAGGGTGGGGTCAGCATGGCCTTGGCTAGAACTGCAAGGGTGGAGGGGATGATCAAAGGAGATGTGTATATACACATATATATATATATTTTTTTTTTTTTTTAAACCAAACAACCTTACAATCCAATAAATCTACTTGGATACTGAACCTAGTTCAGACCTGTCAACCCCAGGCACCCGATTTTGCATGAGACCTCCTTTGTACAATAGTAGTGCTGCCAGGGAGTCCCCAGACCCAGCTCTTGGAACTGTTCCTTTCAGCCCAGCCCATTCCCAGGCAGCCTAACTATCCCTTGGGAACTTTCTGCAAACAGGGACAATTTCTTCAGAGAAGCCCTTTAATTCACCCAAATGAACCCAGCCTGGGTGTGTGGGGTGGACAATCCCGCCTCAGGCTCAGGAACGCCCAGCGCCACGTTCAGAAAACCTGGATCCAATCAAGGGTCCCCTTCCACAGCCCCTGTCATCACCAAAGGATGAGAACACGACATTTGGAGAGGATGTCGGAAGACGGAATCAGGAGTCCAGGAGTCTCCTTGTCCCGCTCCAACAGCAAGCCCCCAAAACACAGCGAGCGCCACCTCAGTTCTGTTCCCAGGGAATGACAAGTACAAGAAAGTGTCACACAAACCCATCCCCACCGGGGTCTGACTCCTGCCTCCCTAAGAGTCATCCGGCTCAGAGGCAAAGGGACCAGGCCAGAGATGGTATTGCAGAGAGGGCAGAGGGCGACTCTCTTCTGAAGGCAAAGACAGCTAGCTGGGGACAAAGGACTCAACTGCGGGCCAGGGGCCCAGCTCTGTTCCAACTCCTGGCACGCTCCTCTGAACCTCAGTTTCCCTATCTGAATGTGAAAGGGCTGGGCTGAGTGGCCTTTGGACTCTGTAATGCCAAGCCAGACCCAGGGCTCTGCAGGAGGCAGGCGGGGGAGACCCGTGCCCCAGCTTCTGAACCGAGTACAATGTCAGAGGCCACTGCCTAAACGACACGAGCCCCTGGGGAGGGGTTCTGTGGGGTTTTGTGACGGCTCCTTAGAGCCAAGAGCTCAAACATAGCCCTGCTGTTGGAAACCCAGAGTCCTGGGGGAAAGCGGAGTTCTCAGGGCTCAGGCGCCCAACTGCAAGGGGCTCCAGAGACAGAACAGGCAAGAGCCACCAGAGGGGCAGGAGGAAATAAATGTGGGCCCCAGAGGTCCTGTCGCAGCCCAACCCTCCGACTCCAAACCCTCAGGCAAGTCACCTAACGCCCGCAGGGGCACCCTCCTCTCCCCTCCCCCACCCCACCTCAGGGCACCGTGTGGACTAGAGTCAAAGACAGATTCGGATGGAGAATATGGCCCTGGACAGACCAAGGCCACAGTGTCTCCCTGCCCCAGGCGACTCCATCCAATGAGGTTCGAGTAAACCAGCTTTTGGCAGCGGAGGGGAGGTAGCCCTGAGGGCAAGTATCTGCCAATGTCCCACTGGGGCGAATTTTCAGCTACTTCTGTGCCATGGCTGAACCTGGAGCGGGCGGCCGCATGCGCGATCGGCTTTCATGAGCCGCTGCGGGCCGGCTCCAGCCCACCACGGACCAGAGCCAGCCCCGGACTCCACCGCTAACCCGCAGCATCTCCGGGACGGAACCCGGGCGGCAGACAGGCCTGGCTCTGAACCTCAGCTCCGGCCCACACAAGCGGAGCAGTTGTGGCCAAGTGCCTCCTGTCTGTGCGTCTCCGCATCCTCGTGTACCAAGGGATGTGGTAATCCAACCTCCTCGGCTGACTGTCTGGAGTCACCGAAGCCTCATCTGTAAAGCCACCCGCCCACGGAGGATGCTCAGTGGCTGTCGGGAGCCCGCCCTCAGCCAGCACGGTGGGCCCCAGTGCGGCGATGCGCCCAGCGATCCCACCCCGGGGACAACCGGTCGGAGTGTAAGGCTCAAGCCCACAGGACCCACTGCTACCATTTAGGCTCTTCTGAACATGTGGAACTCCCCAAATTATGAACGCTGAGACTAAATCCAAATTCTTTCAGAACCCCATGCCGGCCAGACAAGGCACTGTCAGAGCAGGCCACCCGTTTGCAGCCCTGCCCCCAGCAGCCTGGACAGGTGGAGCGGAGCCCCGGGGGCCAGGGCAGCGGAGATACTCACAGCTGGTTGAACATGCGTTTCATCTCGTCTGTGATGTTCATGGAGCCGACCTCGTCGTCCGAGAACCGGTTCACCTCCCCATCCTGCTCGGAGATGTCGTCGTCCGAAGCCACCTTACGCTCTTTCTTTTTGGGGACCACCTGACCCGGGAGGGAAGAGATGGAGGTAAGTGGGAGCCTCTGCCGGGAGGGAGGGTGGGCTGGGAAGGGAGTCAGCACCCCGCAGGATGGATGGAGCATGGCTGGGGCGGCCACTGCCAGGAAAGATGCGGAGCTCCTCTGAGAAGCAGGCGGCGTTAGCAGGAAGCATGAGGTGGGACACATGCAGGAGGGAGGTCAGACGGCCTGGACCCTTCCCTCCCGCGGTGGGTGGGCCGGCTCAGCTGGGCCCTTCATCAGAGCAGCAGCTGCAGGATCTGGGGAGACCAGTGGGCCAGACCGGGGTGCAGAGTCCCCTGGGATGTCTCAGAGCCAGCCAGAGAGAGAGAGAGAACCCTTCACAGAGGCCCAGAGGGCTCCATGCTTCAGAGCCCTCCTGCTCACATGCAAAGGCAATGGGCAGGCAGCCCGAGGGTCACCAAGCTTCCTCCACTCCAAGCAGACAAGACACGAGCAAACCAAACAAAGCCTGGAATGGTCACCCCCTGCTTCCCAGCAGAGGGGCAGCCAGCAGGCACAGAGGTGGACGAGCCCAGATCTCTCCCGTTACACCCAAAGTCACACACTTAAAGCAACAACACGCTGGAATGCCCTGGGCTCAAGCAAAAGCCAAACCACGACCCAGAATTCAAGAAGCGGCCTCTGGAGAATGACACGTGCCCTTCAAGCCGCTGGACTAGCCCCCAAGCCCTCCCTGGAGGACAGCCCACCAGTGCTAACTGCCCCATTGCCTTGTCTCAGGACACACACTTGTTCCTTGAGGGCTGGGGGTGGGCCCTGAGAGACTCTTCGGTGGGAACAAAAAACAGGCCATCAGCTCCTCTTGGGAATTCTGAGGCTCATCTACCAGGGCTGAGCCAGCTCACCCGGCGCTCCCACAGCCTGGCCAGGGCTCTCAACCTTGGCGACAGCACCCAGCGGCCCGTGGACCAAGACCCCGAGGGTCAGGAGACCTGAGTGCCAGTCCCAGGTGGGCCTGTCCCTCCCTGAGCCCGTCACGTCCCCCCACCGGGCGAGTGGCCTCCTCAGCCACAGGATGAAGCATTCAGCCCGACAAGCCTACGAGTCGCCGGGTCCCTGACTCTGTGTTGTCCTGGGGAGGCCAGAGTGGGGGCCGAAGCTAGCTCTGGGAGAGGGGGAGTGGGCGGGACTGTAGGGGAAGAGGGCCTGGCCATGCAGGGTAGAGGCCCGGCACTCTGGGACGGGGCAGTGGCAGGGGGGAGTGGCGGCTGGTGAGCAGGGCGACCCTATTCACCTGGAAGATCTTGGACACGTCTTCCGAGTTCCGTTGCTGTGCGACATCGCACAGCTTGGCCGTGATATCGATCCGGCGACAGATGTCCATGTCCACCTTCATGGCCTTTTCTTGGATCTTTGTGTCCAGGTCTGTCATGGGCTGCAGGGAGGACAGCAGGGGGGTTACGTGAGCGAGCATGGGGGCGCAGGGCGGGGCCGTCGCTCCCAGGCTCCTGCTGGGCAGAGGGGTGCGCAACCCCGAGTCCGAGTCCAAGGGGCGGGGCCTGAAGCTTCTGGGGGGGAGGGCAGGGCCAGCGCTGCTCAGGTTGGGGGAGGGGGTGGAGAGGTCGTGGGAGCTAAAGGCTTTGGCGCCAAGTGGACAATGTGAGGCCATGTTTGCCGGCCTCCCTAAGGGCTGGAAGGCGTCCTCTCAACAGACACAGTGCCAGTGTTTATTTCGTCAGAGCAAAGAAGAAAGACACCTCCCACTCTTGAAAGACTTCCCTCTCTCCCACCCCTTCTGCCCCACCTGTCTCCCCCCCACCCCACACCGACAGAGGGGCCTGCCATGGTGCACGCTCTCCCCAGGCTTCTTCCCATGGCCACGGAGTCTCACCAAAGATGAGGGGGGTCCCCCAGGACCCCAGTGAGGGGAAGCCAGGTGGGCTCCCCCAGCAGCCCCCTCCCCTGGAGGCTTCTGCCAGCCACACCCAGGTCCACAGCCCTTAGGACCAGAAGCCACCCCAGGCTGAGTCACCCGCCCGGGCTCCTTCTCCTTTTTGGCGGCCCTCCCTACATGCTGCCCGCTGCCTGAAGGGGGCAGGAAACCTGGGTCCCCAGCAGGAAGGAGGCTTTGGTTGCCAACAGCTCCTGGCACCCACAGTCACTCAGAGAGGTTCCAGTCTTCAAAAGGATGCAGACGCTGGCCTTCCCTCACTTTACAAAGCAACCCTGCTGCAGGCTGCTGGCCTGAGGAGCCTCCCCGGCTGACAAAGACTGGACCCAGGGGCCTCCTGCAACCTGCCACTGGGCCCTCCACTGTGCCCAGACATTGAGGCCCAAGGCCACCACCCGCCCTCAACGTGGCGAGCTGGGACGAGTCGGAGCAAACACAGACAGACCGTCAGAGGAGCCCAGGGGAGGGAGGGATGGGTTAAGCAGCAGATTAATGCATCTCTACTCAGACCAAGGGAAGCGGAAGTGGGGTGAGGGGGGCTGGTCTCCGATGCATCCGTCATCCTCATGGGGCAAACGCAGCCAGCCAGGACTCTAACTAGAAGCCGAGCTCTGGAGCCTCGGAGTGAATGAAGCATTTTGCATGATGGGTGTTGGGGGGGAGGGGTGTCATGAAGCTTGGGGCGGCGGCCAGTGGCACTTACGTCACTCATGAGCCCCTTAAACACCACCAGCTCGGCCTTGAGCCGCTCGATCTTCTCGTTCATCTCCTCCTGGATGGCTTCAGCCTCCTGCGCCGCCTACACAGGACAGAGTTGGGGGCGGGTTTAGAGGATAAGGGACCCTGAGGGGTGTGAGGTGCTGGACACCGGGGTCCATAGCCCTGGACACCTGATGTCCAACCAGGCCAGGCACCTGCATGCCAGGAAAGGGGTGCCAAGCACCTCCCCCCTGCCCGGCTTCCTGCCGAGCCCGGTTCACTGCAGGGCACCACTCAGCTTAAAACACCTTCCAAGGAGTATCTATCACATGGAAAAATCCCCAGCAGACAATAAGAAGAAAAAGAGCCAGGTTAGTGGAACAAGTGATTCCAATAGGTCAAAATGTGAGCTCGGTCCTTGTGAAATTGCCGATAGTTGACCATCTCCCACCTCAAAAATGGCAATGCCACGTGTGTCCATGTAACCAAACATACGCATGTACACATGTAGAGTACATGTGTGTTTGCACAGAAAAGACAGAAGGTCTCCCAGTAATTTATCAAGTATGCAGGGAAGAGGGCAGGTAGAACTGGAGGAGAGTTTTATTTTCTTCTCTCTCTGTTTCTGAATTTTCCAAATATTTGACCGTGAACATGTCGTGTTTGTAAATAAAAAGACTTCTGTTATAAAAAAAAAAGCGGGGGAGCAGACATTCATCCTTTTCCTTCTACATATTGACATTACTTTATTCTGTCTCTTAGAAGATCAGCACTTTAAATATCGGAAAGCAATTTTTAAAAATGTTTGAAAGAACTTTGCCTTGCCTTCTCATGGGTTCGTTATTCAGAGGCCTAGAAAGTGAAGTTTGCTGTCCAGGGGACGCAGCAGGTGGGTGAGAAGCAGAGCCCAGACCCAGAGCTACCGAGCCAGCACCACAAGAGAATATTCTCACCGGGAGCCCACCCAGTGACACGCCACCCATCCTCTCTAAGGCATTCAGCCCCAAGTCAGTTCCTGCAAGCTGGGGTAGGACAGCTCAAGAGACCATCCAGTCCTGAACTCAGGTGGGGAGGAGAGGGTCAGAAGGAGTCACTGGACCAACATCACCCAGCTGGGCTTGGACCCAGGCTTCCCTAGTCCCATCCCCGAGCTTTTCTGCAACACTGTGCCGGTCCCTTCCTAGGTCCAAAGCAGAAGACAAAGAAGAAGGCTTGTGGCTCCCTCGAGGAGCGACTGAGGCAGCAGGAGTGCCGGGGCTGAGCCGGGAACAGCCTCCGACTTTGCCCCACGGAGACTGCATCCCTAGGCCACACGGTTCCCGCAAGCCTCTCGTGGTCGGGACCTCCGGGGGTGCTCACCTCCTGCAGCGTGTCCACCATGGTCTGCAGATTCATGCGCTTGGCCAGTTCCTCCTCCCACCTGCAAGAGCCAAGAAGGACAGGTGGTCAGACGGTGGCCTCTCCCTGCCAGTCCCGCCCTCAGACACCAAGCCAGCGCCCACCCTGGGCCTGTCCCCGGGCGAGGCAAGCAAGGTGCAGCCGTGAATCCCTCCCTGCCCGCCCTCTGGGAGCTCCCAGTGTAGGGGAGGGGGACAGCCAGGCCGACACATACCCATAACGTCAGGCGGGGGTGACAAGTGCCAGGTTCCCAGCATGAGCACCGCACCCCCGGGAGACAAAGGCAGGAGGGACGACCAGGTCCCCTTCACACAAACTGTAAAGTGCCATGCAAAAACCACTGCTCCTGCCATTGGTGCATCACACCGTATGGAGGCTGGCACTCAGGAGCCCGGCTGAAGCCAGCACCGCAAGAGAGAAACTTATTGTGCTGATCATCATGCTCCGCGGGAGTCTTTCTGTCCAGCGGCAACCCTAATCAGCAAAAAAATCTCCTACACAGCTGTTATCCCTGTCTCACGGATAAGGAAACTGAGGCTCAGAGAGGTTACGTGTCTTCCCCAAAGACACTCAGCTAGCTAGTGGATGGGGCTGGAATCCAAACCCAGGACTGTTTTATTACATTAGAACAAAAACAATAAATAAATATAGCTCTCACTTAGTCAGCGTTTATTATGGGCCAGGCCCCGTTCCAGGGCTTTCTCTGTATTGTCTCATTCGAGTACACGTTGGTTAAAGCCCCACAGGAAAGAATAAAGGGCAGGAGGCACACAAGGGCTCACGGTGCACCCCCAACATTAACTGGAGGTGGAATGGGATGTTAATAATCATAATCACTGGGGGTGGCTGGGTGGCTCACTCAGCTAAGTGTCCGAGTCTTGATTTTGGCTCAGGTCAGGCTCTCAGCGTCATGAGATTGAGCCCCACATAGGGCTCTGTGCACAGCAGGGAGTCAGCTTGAGATTCCCTCTCCCTCTGCCCTTTACCCCTCCCCCATGGCCTCGCTCTCTCTCTCAAATAAATAAGCCTTAAAAAAATAATAATCCTAATCACCATTCCAATACCAGCTCACCTTAACTGAGTGCTTACTTTGTACCAGGCACCGTTCCACATGACATAATTCAATCCTCCTAACAACCCCCCAGCACAGCTGTACTGTTAGCCCGTGTTACAGATGAAGAAAGGAAAGCCAGGCAGAGAGTCAGGGGCCCAAGGTCAGGGTGAGGACAGGTGGAGGCAGGACTCAAAACCCAGGCTGGAGGCCCCAGACTGAGCACTGGTAACCAGGATCCATCAGAGCCCTCACCGGGCTCCCCACCCAGCTCCCTTCCTTCCCCAGAGGAAGCCTGGGGCAGGTTCTTTCCCTCCCTGCATCCTGGGACAGACAGATGAGCTCCTCTCTCTCCTCACCCCATGGCCGCCTCCCTACATGGCCTCAGAGCAGGCAAGTCTGGAAGCCTTTTAGGATGCTGTCGGGGCCAGCTAAAAATAGGCCAGAAGGGAGGAATGGATGAAGGGTGCGTTACATCACTGGCTTTTGGAAACAAGAGAAGACGGATACTGTTTGCACACACAGAGGAAAATTCCTCCTCTCCCCCACACACTCCCCTTCTCCCTCATTCCCTCTGGTCTTTACCAGCTCCCTGGCGTTGGTAGCCAGGCCTAGATCTGCCACGGGCTCCGGGGTCCAGCACCTGGCGGGCAGGGGGGCTGGACTCCTGCCAGGGATGAAGGACACAGAGGAAGCTGAGGAGGGGCAGCGAGAGAACCTAAGGGTTGAACCCAGGTGAGACCATCTCACGGAGCACCCCCACTGTACAAATAAGGAAGCTGAGATCCAGAGTGTACAGGCAATTTGCCCGAGGTCACCGGTATGTCAGGGCCAAGGCCAGGAGTCCAGTGGGAGACAGGGATCCCTGAGGTGTGTGGGGAGACAGCACACCTTGGGAGACAGGGATCCCAGGTGGGGAGAGGTTCACAGGCCGCCCTCCACCTGCCCAGCAGCATGGGGCTTCTGGGGCTTCTGTCGAGGGAGGCCAAGGCCCAGAACACGGGTCTGAGCTGAATCATCATCTCTCCTGGCCCTGCTGCTCTGGGAGGGCGAGGGGGGAGGTGGCAGGGGACTCAGCTCCAAGCCGCTGAGCTGAGCAGGTGCAGGGAAGGGTTGCGGCCTGCCTTCAGCAACAGCAGGAGCCGCAGAGAAGGGGGCAGCGAGGGGCAAAGGTGTGGGCACCCAGGGGCCTCTCACCCCCACACACCCGCTTCCCAGACAGGAGCATCGAGATGAGGCCCGGCCCCTCTCACTTTTCCTTTGAGCAACCTTTTGATGAGGTGCCACAAGGCTCCACAGACCCATGGTACAGACAGGGAAAAGGAGCCCCAGAGAAGGAAAGCGACTTGCCCCGAGTCCAGCCCGGAGCGAAAACACGAGCCAGGCCTTTGGCTCTCCAGACAGTAGCAGGAGCGAGAACCCCTGACGGGCCAGCCCGGTCTGCGTCCCACGCTCTGAGCTCGGGGCCTCACACACATCTCACTGGTGTTTCTAAGCCGCATCCCGACAGAGGAGCTTCGTACCAATGACTGCACGGGCCTTTGTGACTTCCAAAGCCGGGCGGAGCGGGCAGCCGGCAGTCCTGCTCCCAGAAGACCTAGGACAGACCCCCGCATGCCTGTGGTAGCCGGCCTGACAGACCCAATCCGCGGCCCGCACCGCGGTGAGAAGGGCTGGCTCTGCCCGCGCCAGTGTTGACGGTGCAGAAAAGCTGTGCCCTTCAGCTGCTCTGGCTCACCGGGGTGGAAGGACAGCAGTGAGGGGCTTCTTAAGGGGCCCCAGACGTCCCCACATTCGCTGCAGCCCAGCCCCAGAGGGAGCAGGCAGCTTAACCGAAAACTGGTCAACCAAGTTACGGCCACTTCAATTGCAGCACCTGTGTCCCAGGGACAGTCCCCTCCCCTGCCCTGGATCTGCCCACAGGAATAAGGTTTCAGTAAGGACGGGTGCTTCGGGCAGAGGCGCCCACAGAAGCAAAGATGGGCAGCAGGGGGGCCAGGGAGGAGCCACTCCGAAGGGGACACACCTAGTAGGGGCCAGGGCTCGGTCGATAGCGTGTCCCGTAAGCCGGCTCTCCCACTTGGCCCCCACTGAGCAAAGGCGCGCACATTGTAGGCTGTGACGCTACCGAGAACCGCCCCCCTGGCCCCATTCTACAGGTGGAGAAAATAAGGCCCAGAGCACAGAGGTAACTCCAGCCAGGGCCAAGGCGGCCTGAATCACTTGGGGCCACCCCTGCCCACCCTGACCCACTGGCTCATGAAACTTCCTTAAACTTTTCTTCCTTAAAGTGCTGGATACGAGAAGGGAGAGGCGGCACACTGCTTGGTCACCTTCTGGGTGGCATTCACCGTGTCGGCCATTCATATACACGTAAAATAGAAAGCACCATTTAACCTTCCCCCAAGGACTGTCCCCATCATGCAGATGAGGACGCAGAGGCTCGGACGGAACCCAGTCACCCTCTCCCGCTCCGCCTCAGCCTCCTGAATCCTATGCATTCTCTCGCTGCTGTCCCCAATGCCATCTCTTCCCCAGACGTCACTTGCGTTCCCTCCTTGAGCTCTGGTTCCAGGCAGCCGGGCCTCGGGATCCCTGCCTCCTGCGCCACTTGGCCACGGGACCTTATCCCGCACGGCTCTCACCCAAAGAGCCAGCCGCGATGTGGGGGGCAGGGACGGACTGCCCTCCATCTTTCATTTTCTCCACCTCCAGAAAGTGCTCAGGGCCCCGGCCCGGCACCAGCTGTGCCCCCACCACACCACGGGGACCTGCTCTCGCCCCCCTCAGCCTCTCCCTCCCCACCCTGCAGACGCCGTCAGACGGCAGTCTCCGAGGGCTCTCTGTCCACGGCACGCAGCAGCAGGGCAGACAATGACGGAGGAGGGCCAGACCACTAACAGAGCAGTTAATACGGACCGAGCGTGCACCGTGTGCCACGCACCCTTCCTAGGAGTGTCACGGGTACAACCTCACTTGAGCAGTTAATACGGACCGAGCGTGCACCGTGTGCCACGCACCCTTCCTAGGAGTGTCACGGGTACAACCTCACTTAAACAAGCCTCACGGTCACCTCCAGGTACGATTATTATCTCCATGTTACTGATGAAGAATCTGAAGGCCAAGACCATTACCCCAGATCACACAGCTGGGAAGGTGGGGTCATGTCTATGTCACACCTTTACTCAGAGAATCTCCAAAACTGAAGGCTGGAAGAGGCCAGAGTTCACCCAGTCCACACCTCTGAGGTTACAGAGAGGGAAACTGAGGCCCGGGGTCCCACAGGGAGTGGATGGCAGAGTGCCCTCCACTCCCTTAGCCCAGGCCACAGCTCACGAGGAGGGAGGCGAAGGGATGTGAGTCCGAACCCAGGCTCAGCCTCCCCGAGCACCTGCCTCCTTCTCTCAGAGCCTGGGTCTCTCCACCTACACGGCCCCAGCCCACACCAGGGACACTTAAGAAGAACCCATCCTGTTCCCACACTCTCTGAAGGTCATGCAACCAGCCCTCAGCTCTGGCTGGACTGGACCTCAGGGCGCATCTCCCGGCCCCAGCCCAGCCTCCTGCCCCCTGCGACTCATCGCCCCAATCCCTCCAGTGGCCTGTGTTCAAACCCTCCCACTGCCTGGAGGCTTGAACTGAACAGGAAATCAAGATCCCAGTGAGGAAGGGGCTGACGCATGGCACCCCCAGAGCCCCCGGAGTGCAGCCCAGCATGACCCACGGCTCGGCGGCCAGACGGAGTAGCGGGCAAGGGCAAGGGCCGTCCTGGAGGGCCTCTGCACCAGTTTAGAGGGTGAGGAGGGGCTCAGACTTGGGAGTCCACAAATCGGGAACTTGGACGTGTGTGCGGGCAGCATGGAGAAGCCCTCCAGCACCCATTTCAGAAGTCTTAGGCCCCCTGTGCCCTGGCCTGACGGGGCATGAAGGAAACACGAGAGAGAGGCCTGTTCTAGCGGGAGAAGAGGCGCAGAGGAGGGCTCCTCAAACAAGTCCTCAGACGAGTCGGGTATAAGGCTGGGGGTCCAGCCCTCCCACCAGGACCGAGAACTGGTTACAGTTACCATTCCTGCGCTCACTGCCATACTCCTGCACCTAAAACCCACCTGCACTTGGTGGGGAGCCTAACAGTTGTATGGATTTGTTGAATGAATGAATGAATGAATGAGTGAGTGAATGAATCCGAACCACAATCACTCCTCAGCCCTCCTGCTCACCCCTTCTGCCTGGAACATTCTCCACCTACACCACCCCGGGCTAGGGGCTCCCAGCAGCCAAGTCCCCAGCACTAGCCTTCCACTCAGCAATGTCCACTCCAGGGCAGGAAGGGGGCAGGGAGAAGGAGAAAGCTTCCCCCCCCCACTTCCCACCGCCCTAGGGGCTGAAGAGGGGAGGCAGGGGTGTCAGGACAAAGCAGGCCATGACAGGAAATGACCCCACACAGTGAGGTCTGGGGCCTCAGCCCCCACCCTTAGCAGGAGAACACGTGTGAGGCCAGGGGCCGGGGCAGGGGGTGGCGGCACAGCCCCAGCCAGATGTGATCTCCCCGCGTGCCAGGAGAACCACGGCCACAACCACAGGATGGAGGAGAAGTCTGGCAGGCCACTGGGGGGGAGGGGGGAGGCAGCTTCATCGCCAGCCTCCCCCCACCCCCACCCCCCAGCCAGGGTCTCGCCCCCCCCCGCCCCCCGCCCCGCTGCTGACCCCTATCAGCTCCCGATGACACACAGAGCCTCAGGAAAGGGACTGACAAAGCCTGGACTGCTGGGGGGCGGAAAGCCAGGCTGAAGTCACTGGCAGAGGAGCTGACTCACAGAGTTTTCACTTCCTGTGCCGTCAGAGAAAGGAGGTCTGGGGCTCCAGCTCCAGAGGAAAGTGGGTGCAGCCCCAGAAAAACAATTAAGGCTGCAGGGACAGCCATGGGGCTGCTGGGGAGAAAGTCCTGAAGATGCCTAGGCAGCAAAGAACTGGGTTTGAATCCTGTCCCCGCCACTTCCCAGCTGTGTGACCTTGGGCAAAACAATCACCCTCCCTGGGCCTCAGTTTACTTATCTCTGAGATGAGAAGCACTCCACCCCTTTGGAGGGTGGTTGTGAGGATGACACAAGGTGGGCAGTATGGGCGAAAACACTCAGTCCCGCCCCCGGCACAGAACAGACAATAGATGCTTGGCAGCTCCGTGTGAGCCGTGGAATGCCACGGCTGGCTCCAGCACCCAGACCTCAGAGAGCTGGGAGCGCGGCCCAGGAATGGTCCACACCTACCCAGGGAAGGTAAGTGGCTGGCACACCCTGGCTGACTCACTCAGGTGATGGGAAGCGAGCTCAGGTGAGGGTAGGCCGGAGCCCACAGTGGAAAACTTCGTTCTGGGCCAAGCATGGGCCTGGCCTCCAGTGGAGAGCAGGTGGCAGACAACAATTTCCACCCAGAAGGACGGGAAGCTCACCCCCTTGCAGCACAGCTGGGTGCAGGCTGCCACCAAGGCCAGGGCCATGCCAGGGCCATCCTGCCCACCCCCCTGGGCTCCCACTGGCTTCTGCGTATGCCCCGCCCACAGATGCACAAGGCACTGCTCCCCTTCCCACGTGGCTGGACCGTGTCCTGCCCCTGGCCTCACTGCAGAGCCGGGGTCCAGACTAACATCCGAGCTGGGGGACAAGGCGGCCCGGCCCATAGGCACACCAGGGGGCCTTTCCTTCAAATGCATTCTCACCAAAGCCCACGGGCAAGAGATCAGAGTGGGCATGTCAAAGGAGCCCCGGTTACAGATGAAGATCCAGAGCCGCCCACCCTCTTAGTTTCCGCTGAGCCCCCCCTAGAGAGCTTCAATGTCACAACTGAGTCAACTTCCCATGCCCCAGCACCCCCTTGCCTCATATCACAAACAATTCCCACTTGTGGCAGAAAAGAAACACAGATGAGCGGAAAAGGCAGTGGGGGTGGTGGGGCTGGAAAGACAGCCCTCCTCCCAGGCAGCTAACTGCTCAAACTCCCCTCTCCATCCTGACTTCCTCCTCACACGTGGTTTACCGTGAGCACCTTCTCCCTCTAGCAGAAGGAAGGCTGAGTGCCCCCGCCTGCGAGCAGAGAGGCCCCCCGTGCCCCCGAGCCCAGCTCTCACAGGTGCCTCCTGACACTGCCCTGCTGAGGCTCACCGCCCTCCTCCCGTCTGCGCTCAGCCCCTGATCCCAGGGAAGGGACCCCGCGCAGACGTGCCCATCAGCAGCCCGGCTGCCCAGCTGTACTCCGCTGCTCAGAAGGAAACACAAATTAAATGCCAACTGATTGTGTCCACGGAGGAGGTATTAAATTAATGCGCACACTTAACCAGGGCAGCCGATTCCATTACAGGCGGGCAGTAATGGCCCGCGGAAGGCCGCCGCACAAGCTGTGAGCAGCCACCACACTGCGTGTGCACCCCTACCCAGCATGCTGCCACACACACGCACACGCACGCACACACACGCACACACGCACGCACGCACACACAGGTGGATGCGAGCACAGGCCTGCTTTCAACCTGAAAGGGCAGCCCGGTCCAGGGAGCCCAGCGGACAAGGCTTGCCATGAGCGACCTGGGCCTTCCAGAATCAAAGATAAGAGGAGTCTCCACGGACTCCACTAAGAAGGGCAGGCAAACTGTGAAAGCCATCTGCTACTCTGTGATTCCTGGGGGCCCACTTACCACTACCTAGGAGCCCCAGTTTCCTTCTCTGTGAAATGGGGGTGGGGTCCCACCTTGTGCGTTACATGGGCAGACTTGGTAACCTCAAAAGAAGGAAACCAGGCACGCCTGATGGACGATGGCCATTCTTACAACTGTTGTCACCCTGCCTGTGCTTGCCTGGGGGAGGGAGACCCAGGGTGGCATGGCCGGACCACTGGAGCAGGGCTACTTCTCCATCCCGCCCCGACTCTGGGGATCTGGAAGCCCTGCAATTCAGCTGCCCATAGTTTTCCCAACACAGAGGTGAGAGTTGGCCCTGCCCATGGACTGTCACAGCCCCTGATCCCAGGGAAGGGACCCTGCGCAGACGTGCCCATCAGCAGCAAGGTGGGAGGCAAGCTGCATGGAGTTGTCCACGCTCTCCCTCCCTGTTCCTAGTGGCCAGGGGCACCCTGTGGAGGCAGCTGGCTGGCCTCTGGGGCTCTCCATGGGAGCCACCAGGCCTTGAGACAGCTGGGAGGGGCTGGCAAGCCCTTGACTGGACCCCATGCCCCAGGCCCGCACGTCCTCAGGCGAGCATTGTGCAGGAAGCCCTGAATCTGGTCCTGTCTCTGTCCCTAACTTGCTGTGTGACCTTGGGCAAGTTCCTTCCCTCCTCAAGCATCACTTTCCCATTCTTAACGGAATGATGTCCAGCTGAATAAATTCTAAGAGCCCAACCAGCCAGGCCAGAGAACGATTTCCGTGGTCCCTGGGCAAAAACGTCACGCTGACCACAAAGCGGTCTGATAAACCACAAAGTCTCAAGCCAGCTGGGATATCAGTCTTTGAGCTCAAACCAATGTGTGTAGTAAAGAGAAGGGCAGGGGCTCTGGAGGGTCCTGGGATCACACCCCAGCCAGACATCCTAGAGCAAGCTACCAACCCTCTCTGAGCCTTGGTAAGACCACCCACCTCGTGGGGCTTTTCCAACTATTCAGTAGACTCGTGTGTAACAGGTACCTAGAACAGTGCCTGGCACCCCATGAGCACGTACTCGGTGTCCCTGTCCATCTTCCTGACCTCCTAACAACAGACGGTCAGAGAGGTCCAGAGACTGACAGAGTGGTCCTGGACTGCAGTGCAGGTGCCACACCTGAACCCAGGACTGGCTGACTCCAGAGCCACTATGCCGCCATGTTAATCATGATGATGATGGTGGTGATGATGAGCTAGATGCCACCATCAGCTGGCTGGGTGACCGGGGGCACCTGGGGGCAGGGGTGGCAGAAGAAAAGGAGCCAGATGCTGGTACTGCCAAGTCCACTGCTGGCAAGCAAGACCCAGCCGGTGTCCTGCCTCTGCCCTCCATGCCCCCAGATGCACCCCAAGAATAAACAGGCATGTGCTCAGCCCTTTGTCTGTCCCGACAAGGGTCCCCTGATGGCAAGAGAGACCGAGGCAGGAGAGGTCCCACCCGCCAGAGCCAGCTAGTCTCACAACACCACCCCAGCAGGCACAAGGCATTCTCATGGGCTCAGAGAAGCCCCCGTCACCTGCCCCAGGGCCGATCTGAGGTTTCAGCCATTTCTATGAGTCACCTGTTCTAGTTACCCAGTGTCCATCTTCGCCCAGATTCCTAGCACCACTCCCACTTTGGTGCCATGTATGGAAACACCTACAGAGAGACGTGACAGCTCTGCATGCCTGTAATCTAGAGCTGTGTGCTAGGCAGCACCCTACCTCCAGTGCCGCTGTCTAGAAACCACACCTGAGGGGGCTCTACTCCCCCACACACAAGCCAGACCACTTCCAAGAAGGAAAGTGACTCAAAGGGTATCTCATGGCGAAGAGGAATCTGCACCCCAAATTGTAGGCCACCGTGAGGTTTCTGCGGCACCATCTCCAACCTCTTCCAGGCTTGCTACACCTTCATCACCTCCTCCAGGGAGCCCTTCAGGACTTCCACAGTGAGTCACTATGTCCATCAGGGGTTTCCAGTCCTGGCACATGCCTTCCTCATGGCATCCAGGGAGCTATAAACAGTCACTTCGCTGCCTCTCCCATCCCACTCGCTCTCCTAGGAGAAGGGGAAGACTTACATTGACTGGAAAATGCTTATTACGTGCTGGTCTAGTCACTCTTTTCCCACCTTAGCTCTGTGAGCCTGGTGTTCACGTGCCCCCTTCACCGATGAGCAAACAGAGGTCCAGATGCAGTGCTTGGCTCCAGGTCAAGCCCAGTCCGCCTGACTTTCCAGGCTGAACAGCCTCTCAGGGGTAAAAGTGTCTTACCAGCTCCACAAACCCCTCTCCCCACCATGCCCACCAGCACACCTGATTACCACCCCAGGGTCAGATGCACAGATGTGGACTCATGGGGTCTCAAGCACTGACTTGGAAAAGAGCTGCTTAGCCAGGGTATCTGCTTTGCCCGTTTACTCACTTCTGAGACCCTAGAACCCAGGTGGAGAAAGGCCTTAGCATTCCACCTCCAGTGGCCAAGTCTGATCTGCGAGCAGCCCCGCCAACCCTCCCACCCCCACCCCGACCACCAGCACGTGACCAGCAAAGGAGGCACCGGCTTTGGAGTCAGATTGAAAGGGGCTCAAATCCCAACACGACTGGCCACAGGCTTCTGGGCAAATGATTTCCTGCCCTGAGCCTCCCTATTTGGACAATGTGACATGGAGATCATGAAGGACCCTCCTCAGGGCTGCTCCAGTCTGTGAAAGAGGTGATATGTGCAGGCTCTGAATAAATGCAGGTTCTGCTTCCCTGCCCTGTCCTGCTGCCACGAGCTAGCTTTGAGCTCTCCCTGGGTCTCAGTCCCTTCATCTGTAAAACGGTCTGTTTCCTCTGGCTCTGCTGCTCTATGGAAACCGTGGTCGGGGGGAGGCTGCAGTTTGTCACAAGCCTGGGGTGCTGTGAAGGGCAGATGCGCACCTCTGGGCAAAGCACCTAACCTGCGCTCCAGGTTCCCCACCTCTAAGGTGGGTGCTAATGGAAGCCCCTACCTCGTGGAGCTGGTGTATCGAGTCTGTATGCATTAAGCGCTTAGTACAGAGCCCAGCTCCTAAGTAAACGCTCAACTGATGGAAGATATGATTAGTCATGGGATGGGGTCTTCCCGCCACAGAGAAGGGGTGGCTCACCTTGGGATGGCAGTCCACTACGTGAACTGGCCAGGGCCCCGGGGCACCAGACAGGATACCTGGATGCCCAACCAAACCCCTGCTATCAATGCCTGGTAACACACGGACGTTATCAATGCCAAAGACACAGGAGGACTTGTCATCACTCTGGCGTCCAACCCAGCACCGCCCGCATCCCAGCACCTACAGAAGACCTGGCACAAGGACGCCCCAGGGAATGAATGTTGGGGGTCACAGAGCCCAACAGCCTCACAGCATCCACTGCAGCCCAGCTTCACACTGGCTTGGATACCATCTTCTTCCCCCCCATGACAGTTTCAACAAACATTTCCCAAGTACCCGCTCAGGGAGCCAAGTGCTGGGGCGGGGGGGCAAAGAAGTGGATTCAGAGTATCCCCCTCCCACTGGGAGAGGGAGGCCAATTCCAGAGCTCTCTCCAGCTCTGTCTCTCTGGCTCCCTTAGCCTCAGGTCCTCAATCCCTCAGCCCACAGGCAGGACGGTCTGGGCACCGGCTCCTCGTGCCCCGGAAGCGGGGACGGAAGGGCCTGCTGCTCCTGGAGTGTCGGGGCCGGGCGGCATCTTTGCTCTGCCCCCAAGCGGAGGGGAGTTGCCCCTGCCCCGCTGAACCCAGGGGCAGGAGGGAGGAAAGCAGGAATCTACCACCACAGTGGAAACAGAGGGAACCATGTGGCTGGGGGACAGGGCTGGGAGGGAGACTGGTCATGCTGTCCCCTGCTGTACCCTTTTTCTAAGTCATGATAAAATGCAAACATAATTTCCCACCAGCAGGACAGGGCAGGGAAGCAGAGCCTGCATTTATTTTAAGTGTCCATCCCAGCGGCATTCAGTACACCCACCGTCTTCACCTTGCAAAACATAAACTCTGCACCCATTAAACAATAACTCCCCACGCCCTCTGGCACCCAGCTTTCTACTTTTTGTCTCTATGAAATGGACTACTCCTAGGGACCTCGCAGAAGTGGAACCATGCGGTATTTGTCCTTTTGTGACTGGCTTAGTGCACTGAGCGTAAGGTCCTCAGGGTTCACCCACGTTGCAGCGTATGTGAGAATTTCCTCTCCTGTATCTTCTCAATTTTGAATGATATAATGTGTCCATTAGTCAAAAAATCAAAACCATTTAAACCTTAAAAAGACAAAAACACCTGCTTGCTCTCCCTCTGGTTTAGGTTGCATGCGTATTTCACAACGATTACACCAGAAATAGAATAGGTAAGTGAAACAAGACAATAGAGACCCCACCCAGTCCCCCCTCCCTGAGAGAATCACCTTCACACCGGCTGCCCGTCCTTCCCAATGCCTTCTTATGAAAGCTTATCTTTTACAAGTGAATCCAGGATCAGACAGGACGTGGCGTTTAAGTGTGCTTTTTACACTTAACGTACAGCAAGCATCCTTCTGGGCTTCTGGGCGGGTCACACGGCAGGTGGCTGCGGCCCCGCTGATCTAACAGGTCCTGTACTGTCATTCCCAAGTCCTAACAATCTAAACAACGCCTCGAAGAGCTTCCTGGTATACACACATCTGTATATCTGTCCAGTTATCTGGGTGGAGTGAGTGCTGGGTCAAGGGGGTGGATGTGTGCCCCTCTAACGCGCCATGTGTGACAAAGCTGAATTCTCGCGGGGCTCAGCCACTGCTGGAGCCTGGACAGCTGCGCCGGGAGCTAAGGAACAGCAGGGTCCTGGGTCCCCCGTCCTAGTTCCTGCAGCAACACTGGTTTGTGCTTCAGTCTCCCCATTAATCAAAAGACTGGTGGGAGAAGACTCTGCTATAAATACTGCCCTTCCTCACCCTCATTGGGGTGGCATTCTGCCCCCTGCCCCCAAGGAGCAACGTGTTGGGAGATCAGATCCCAAAAGGTAGAGGTTTTTCCATCCAGTCTGTGATGAGCCCTGGAGCAAGCAGCCTCATGCTAGCACGGGGCAAGATAAAACAGCATCCCCCATGGCACCTCCAGCTCCCGGTGTGCCAAGCCACCTCACAACTGCAATGCTTTTGCATGTGCTATACGCTCCGCCCAGAAGGCTCTGTTCTACACGCCTCCTTTGTCATCTCTCTCTCTCCTTCTCATCCTATACCAACATCAGAACCTAGTTTACATACCCCTCCTCCAGGAAGTCTTCCCTGACTCTTTGGTCAAGGTCAAGCGCCCTCCTTCTGTACTCCAAAAGTCCCAGTCACTTTCTCCTCAGGTAGTCTCCCTATTTAACTCTCGCAAGATCAGGCCAGTCTCTGGCTCCCAACGGCAACTCCAGAGCCCAGCACAGGCCCTGGAACGTAGGCACCCAAAAAATGTTTCCTGGATAAAGGGTGCACTGAGTGTCACCTCCAGAGCCTTTCTTGGGACACCCAATCTGGAGTCAGTGCAGCACCGATTCACTGTGTCGCCTTGGGCATGACCTCCCTGTGTGCCCCTCCCCACCAACCTCAGTTTCCCCAACCTCCACAGTCCCTGCCCCCTCTCGTCCCCCGATGCTCTTCTCTCACCTGGTCACCTGGACCTACCTCCCGCAGGACAAACGAAACGACAGGACGGTGAGCTCACAGCTCTCTACCCCCAGGACTTTGCCCTTCTGCTCAGGCCCAGACAAACCCCCAAAGATGCTCCACCCCACTCCCCTCCCCAGCATCAGGCACTCTTAGCAGCTCTCAGATGCTGGGACTCCAGCTGTTGCTCAAGTCCAGAAGCCAGCAGGGGTTCTGAGCACCCAGGCCAAAAAGCAGGGGGCCTGGCGGGGGGGGAGGGGGAGGGGGGGGTCTGAGCCCAGGAGGCTGGGGAGGCCCCACCCAGAGCTATGTTTACAGCTTGGAGGTAAAAACAGCAACTCCCAAGGCTATTTTAGAAACCTAATGTGCACTTTGGGTCTCCAGTTGTTTATTCCAAGCGACTGTGCCGCCCCCCAGGTAAGTGCAAAGCACTGTGGGTCTGCAGCTCCGTGTAACGCCCCCCCAAAGCCACATCACTCACTGGGAGCGCTGTGTACTCCGAGCAGCCCTGGGCCCGCGGCCTCAGAGTACAAGTCATCCTTAACATCTGCAGCCTGTACAAATAAGGGGTTGAAGCCAAGGAGAGCCCACCGGACAGGAGTTGGCACACAACTCACCCTGGATTTATACAGGCTCTGCAGCCTTGAGCAAGTCCCCTCTCCAGGCCTTGGTCTCCTCATCCGTGAAATGGGGGACAATGACCCCCACCTGGGTTATATGAGGACAAGCAAGCACAGCAGATTCCATGTGTGAAAAAAAAAAAAAAAAGAAAAGAAATCTCCAAACGTGGGATCCCAAGATGTCAGAAAGGGATGCTCTGAAGTCCAGGCCATCTGTCAATGGGAAGTCTGAAGCTCAGGGGGTTAAATGACATGTCCAAGGTCACACAGCCAGACAGCAGCAGAGCAGGGACCGGAGCCCAGAGCCTGGATGCTTCCTTGCCACGCTGCAGTAAGGGGAGGAAGACATTCTTAAGCAATCGCCAGGGAGGAAGGAGGAGAGAGTGACACGGACCCAGGAAGCCAATTACACGTGGGGCTTGTGCCACTGAGGCTGGGTTGGGGCAGACACTGCCTGTGTGTACAGCATCCTAATTGTCACAACTGGCCGGACAGGTGATTAGTCTGCCACCGTCCGCGCCGCGAGGGATTAGTGACTAAACGCAGCTCGAGGGGACAGACTCATTGCTTAATACCAGCCTCCTGTCGTCATGCAGGCCCAGCCAGTGAGGAGGGCACTGGGTCACCGCGTACGCGCATGCACACACACGCACACGCACACACACACCCGCACACACAGTGTCCCTCTTGCCCATCCATGGGGCTGGGCAACCCCTCTCAGAGGACAGAGAGGTCAGCTCCCCCAAGGACAGAGGGGAAAGAAATGGAGCAGACACCCGGAGAAGCTGCTATGACAGTGAAGCCTCTGGCAGCTCCTTACTGGAGCGTCTGGTTTCTGCTGATAGGGAAACTGAGGCTCACAGAGAGGAGGTGACTTGTCCAAGGTCACATAATCAAAACAGCTCACATCATGAAGTGGTAGTTTGTGATGGGCTCTATTAACTCATTCAGTCCTCACGACAGGCTTAGGAGGTGGGTGCTTATTACTCTGCCCATTTTACAGATGACGAAACTGAGGCCCAGGGAGGGGAGGTGACTTGTGCAAGGTCAGAGTTCGAAAGTGGTAGAGAGCCAGGACTCGAATCCAGGCAGCCTGGCTCCGGCGCCCAAGCTCACGACGCCAGACTCCCCTGCTGACCCTGATGGAGTGGCAAATGCCGGATTAGAACATAGTCTCTCGCATCCCAAAGCCCGGGCTCCTGTCTCTGTGCCAGCTGGCTTCATTAATAGGAGGGAGAAGGTCAGAAAGAATGTATCTCAGTCTCCCGGTGGTGCTGTCAGAATGGACCCTGAGTTGCATCACCTCCAAACCCCAAAGGGCAAAGTGCTGAGGCTTCCATGACCACCTGCCGGGCTGGGCCCAGCTTGGCCCGAACCGTGTGTCCCCTGAAGTAAGGCGCCCACAGCCCTGGCTCAGCCTCCAGAGCCCACCAATAGGCAGGGAATCCTTTAGAGACCAGAGATCCTCCAAAGGGGGTCCCCCAAGCATTGCTTAGATCCTGCCAGGTGCCCAGCCAAGGAGGAAGCAGAGGGTCACCATCCGCAGCCCTGCCAAGGAACCAGTAGGCTTCTCTTCTCAGCTCAAAGCCTCTCTGCTCCCTGAGACTTGCCCCTGCCCCCCCAGCCACACAACCCCTGGCCCAGACTGAGCAAGAGGCCGAAAAAGAAGACGGTCCAAGACAAAGGGACAAGGAGCGGGCTGGGAAGGGATGAGGCCCTCACACAGCTCCCCTGCCCCTTACCTCAAAACACTTGGACATCAGGCAGACAGACTCGGCCACTTCCAAGCTGGTGACCCAGTAAAGGTGGCTTTACCTCTCTGAGCCTTGGTTTCCTCGTCCGGGAAATGGGGGCAGCCACAGTTCCTACCTCCCAGGTTGCGGGAATGGTACAAGATGGTGGGGGGGGGGGGGTTCCAGGTCCAGAGTCCGAGGCTTGACTGGGACATGCCATTCTTCCCTGCAGACAGTTCATCCTCTGGGCTCCCCGCCCCCACCCTGGGAGGGAGGCGCTGCCGGTAGCCAGACTCTCTAAGTGCCCCACAGATAGTAGGCCCTCAACTGGTATTTACTGGATGAATCACTCTGGGAGCTGGAGCCATGGGGTAGAGCAGCGAGAGGGCCTGGGTGCGAGTCCTGCCCCTCCAGCTGCACTGACTCACTGTGTGACCCTGGTCCCGTCCCAGCTCCTCTCCGGACCTCACTGCCCGAGAAAGCTCTGACCGCCCCCGCAGGAGCTCCGGCTCTCCCTTCTCCTGCCTCTGGGAAACCCGTAGGCCAGCCACCTCTGGGGCAGCCTGCCCAGAGGTGAGCCCTTTCCCAGCAGGCCTGGCTTCCTAGGGACAGAGAGCCGAGTGCACGTCCACCCCTGTAAGCCGACAAAGGCAGCAGGCGGGCTTCCTCCTGGTGACTTTGCCTGGGGACAGATGGAGCACAGTGTGGCGTCTGTCAAGCCAGATGGCCTGGTCGGCCTGAGGGGCCCGGACACCAGCTGGGTGTCCAGCCCCAGCAGGCAGAGCTGCTTAACCCCTTCTTGTCCCAGGCGCAGGACTTAGCATCCCCTTGGCAACTCGGTCACTGCGGTACACTCGGGCTTCATGCCCTCCACCCCTGGAGGTGAGTGGCCTCCCTGGGGCCAAAAGGGAGTCAGGGAGGCAGTGGGGTGAGAGGGAGCCATGGGACAGGGGGGAGTGGAGGAGGTGCCGCCACTGAGTCCCGAGGGCAGTCCCGGACCGCCAGGAATGTGCCAACCCAAAGGGCAAGCAGGGGAGGGCACTGATTCCTGGCCGGGGAGCCGAGGGGAGCTGCGCAGAGCCAGCCGCTTTGCTTCCAGGACACCCATGTGGGGCAGAAGGCCACCAGCCACTTTATCGGGCCGGAAAACCCACTCCCCGGCCCAAGCCCCAGAATCAGCACTGCCCTGGGAAAGAGGAGACCCAACTCCACCAGGCTGGCTCACTGGCCCTCGACATGTTGCTCAACCTCTCTGGGCCTCAGTTTCCCCATCAGGAAAGGTGGAGCCAGAGTGATCCCTGGGCTCCAGGGCCACGTCCAGCTCCGAGGGTTCCATGACTCTGGGAGAAGGCATGTGCCACGCTCCCAGGCATTGGTGGGATCCCAAAGGGAACAGCCAGATCCTTCCTAAACCAAGAGCATGCCCTAACAAGTGTGCATTGAGTCAGGAGGGCCTTTAGGAGGGAAGAGGGTAAGCTTAGGGGCTCAGAGGGGAGTGGTACTGTCTTCCCCAGGAGGTTGATGCCCACCCATTCCCCTGCTCCATGGAAGGCTACACAGGGGGAATGCAGCAAATGGGATTATGGCTAGGGACCAGGAAGCATTTTCCAATGGAAAAAACTACAAGGAACATCCAGAGGAAGACTCTGTAATGCCCTCCCTAAGCAGTAAGATCTCTAGGTAGGATCTGCAAAGGTCCCAACCTCAAGGCTGGGAGGGAGGACCAAGTGACTTCTGGAGACCCCTGGGAAGAGCAAGCTGGTGTCCACAAGGAGAAGTAAAGCAGGGCCTCAGAGTCTCTGCACTCAGGTGCCCAGCCAATCTGGTATTCCAGAGGGGCTGTCATCTTGGGGCAGAGCATGGCCAAGCTCAGCTCCAGCCCGGGACCGGCACACTGATCCAGCAGGCATCTTTAGGTATCTTTCAGGACAGAGGCTGCAGAAAACTCCAGAAAAGCCCCAAGACCACATCAAAATAGGCAAGGAGGCAGGGCTCGGCAAGAGGGCTGCCAGCCAGCAGTGGAGCCTCAGCGTGGCAGAGGCGAGAACACGGGGCCGGGGGGCCATAGACCTGGCCGTGAGATCTAGCTCTGCCACCAAACTGCTGTGCAACCTTGGGAAAAATCACTGCCCGTCTCTGAAGTGTGTGTTGGGGGAGAAACGAAACATTTGTCGGGACTCTCGCAGCTCTGATTTAACAGTCATTTGTCACGCTGGCTAGGAACAAAAGTCTGCCTTTCTGGCCCATGTAGCATCATTGCCAGGGCCCAAGCACAGGGCCTGAGCCCAGGAGCCCTGCAAACGGATGGATGGATGGGTAGATGGATGGATGATCAAGTGGGGTAATTCCTTTTTTTTTTATTTTTTTTTATTTTTTTATTTTTTTTTAAAGATTTTATTTATTTATTTGAGAGAGACTGAGAGATAGAGAGCACGAGAGGGAAGAGGGTCAGAGGGAGAAGCAGACTCCCTGCTGAGCAGGGAGCCCGATGTGGGACTCGATCCCGGGACTCCAGGATCACGACCTGAGCCGAAGGCAGTCGCTTAACCAACTGAGCCACCCAGGCGCCCAAGTGGGGTAATTCCTAAAAAGGAAGAGCAGAAGGTCCTAGGCGTCCCGGGATGATTCCTTACATGTGCCCACAAGACCTCCTTGGATCGCTTTCCCACAACTACAGACCCTCCAGCAACCAATCCCCTTCTCTATTTTAAACATACATGTGCACGTACCTACCCGTGCATACTTGAATTCGCAACACATGCTCCAAGCACAGTGGCCTAGTTCTGAGCCCTGAGGACAGAAGCTCTGGACCCCAAAGCCATGAGACTCAACTGCTCCAGCCATCCCCCGGGGCATCGTGGCTTTCTGAAGTGCACTCCCAAAGCTGGGTTTGAAATGAGAGGCAACAGTGGTGGACCCCAGTGGTGATCTTTAAAGCCAGAGAGACCCACATTCCCACGCCAGCTCTGCTGCTTTCTAGCTATTAACAAGCAGCAGGTCGCTCTACCTGCCAAGACTCTGTGTCCTCATCTGTGCAATGGGCATGACTACAGCCACCCTTCAGGAGAGCACCTCCGTGAAGTTTTGAACCGCACTGGGCATAAGAGACGCTCTTGGGAAACCGTGCACTGAGCATTCTGGGATAATGAGATCCTGGCTTCCTTCCTGGAGGAGCCGAGGGTGAGCCACACCTCCCAGTGCTTCTCTGCCTGGGCCCTGCAATCCCTTCCATCTCCTTTCCCACCTTGGTGGGTGATGTGCCTGGGCTCAAACCAGGCAGAAGCTACAAAGCGGCCTTTGTCTCGGACGAAACTCTAAACCAGCTGCCCTGATGTCACCCCTGGGAAAACAACGCTAACACGGCCTTCGACGTCACCTCTCTGCCAAGGTCTGGGAGTGCACTTCACCCACAAGGCCCCACAGAGGCAATCTGTGGGCTGGACCAGAACCCAGAAGCCATCCTCCCATGGCACTACAGAGTTCCAGAAGGAAGAACAGCTGTCCCCCTCCCCCACTGCTGAGAGGCTGGGGGGGACTCAAATCCCTGTCTCCCAGCTCCTCCATTTCAGCCCAGGGGCCAGGGCCAGGAATGTGCGGCCCATTGCCCAGCCTGGAAGACTGAGCCTGTGAGTGTGGTGGGAAGTAGTCCGGGAGAACCTGCCAGACTCAGATTCAAATCCCAGCTCTGCCCTTGCTTCACGGTGAGACCTCAGGCCAGGGATGTGACCTCCTGAGGCTGCCTCCACATCCATACAAGGAGTCTGGGACTGAGACGGCCCTTCCTCCAAGCAGCAGGAACAGGGACACACTCCCCCATCCAACAAGGCCACTGAAAGCCACAGGCTCTAGGCAACACACTGTGCTGGATGGCCTTGAATGCTAGGTCCTGCCCTACCAGTGACCCAGCGTTGACAATCTGCTGGGGAGGAGAGGGGATGTGACCTCCTCCTTGTTGGTCAGGCAGGCGGCTTTGCTGGGGAAAGGAAGTGTCCTGAACACAAAAGGCCAGTCTGTAGCCAGAAGAGGGAGGGCATAGGCAGTTCTTATTTATGGGGCCTGGGACAGAGGGGCAGAACCATTAACAGCTAGGGGGTCAGCACCCCAGCAGGACCTGGCATGCCCTATTTCGCTGAACCTTCATTACAACCTTGTGAGTTCAGGGTGTCATCCCCATTTTACAGATGAGAGACCTGAGGCTCAGGGTGGTCTCAATTCAGTCACTCCCACCCAGGTGAAAGCCGGTAGACTTACCATGCCTTAAGGCACAGAAAGGAACAGGCTATGAATTGGGGGTCCCCTGAACTTACCAGTAGCCTGCTGAGCTAGGGCCTCAGTTTTCCCAGCTTGGAAAAGTCCTGACGTTTTAAATGTCAGTATTTTCTTTGAAGACAAGTGTAGAGCCAAGCGCAAAAGAATATTAAGACTCTCCCCATAAACCTGTACAAACGCAAAAAGTACTATTTGTCAGCCACATCCCCAGAGCGGAGATCTCCATGGGGTTGGGGGACCCGGCTTTCCAGTTCACACAACTCCAGCACTGAAGGCAAAGTTCTCCGACCTTCCCACTCCAAGGCCCACGCCAGAGAAAAGAGGGATGGGAACGGCCCTGCCTGGGCAAGGCTTTTCGATAGCACTGGGGGAATCTTGTCATCCTATTTACACAGGGGGAAACTGAGGCACAGAGAAATGACACAGTGGAGCGCAGGGTGGCAGACAGGGACTGTTACGCAGTCAGTCAACACCCTAAGACCACCAGGCTGACGCCAGGGAAGTGCCTTTTGTTGTAAGGAGACAAGCCCGAGGCACCCTCCGATGTGTCCTCCACAGGCTGACAGAGGCTCATCTGCACTGGGACCTGGAAACTGGCTCAGGGGCAGGACTCGGTCTCTGTGGATGCCACCTCACAGGCCCTGAGGCTTCTTCACCCCAAGAGCCCCAGCCTCCGGGAGTTTTCAAAACCCCTCTTTAAATGACTATCAGACCCAGGAAGGATCCCTTAGCTCAGGGTTTCAAAGGAAACCCAATTCTACTCTGTGACCTCAGGGGAGCTGCTCTCCTTCTCTGGGCCTCAGTTTTCTCATCTGAAAATGGTCATAGGTATGTGCATGGGGGTGGAGAGAAAAATATAAAACACTGAGGGACGAACTCTCAGAAGGTCTTTTTCAAAGACAAAGGCACATCTACTCATCTGCCTCGACAGGGGAATGATGCTGCCTGGAAGCAGGGGGATGGACTGGCTGACCTCAGAGAGCTGCTCACTGGGGGGTAAGATGAAGTCACAGGTCTGAGGGAGCAGGGGCAGGCAGGGCGGGCAGGCCCGGGAGGTAAGGCGAGCAGCCTAGCCTCCGGGGCCCCAAGCCCCTCCCCGTGTCTAATCCTAGGCTCATCTTTGATGGGGGCTGGGAGCTGGGGGCTGAGGTCTCCCTCGACCAGTGGTGACCTCCAAGACCCAACAGCTATCCCTTTCAGCAGGGAGCCTCTCCTGCCCCCCACAATGATATACAAGGGGTAGTACAAAGGGGCCTGGGGTGGCCGAAGGCAGGGTCCTGACCCCAAGGGTTCCAAGTCTGCAGGGTGCAAACCAAGGCTCCCAGACGCACGCGCGCACATACAGGCTCACAAAGCCCCAGCAGCAGACAAAGAGCCCCCCACAGAGGCCTGGCATCAGGTGGGCAGAGGGACAGGAACAGGAACCGCTCACAGCCCTCCCCCGCCTCACACAGGGGACGGGGAGGTGAGAACCAGCCGTAGCAAGTGAAGACCAAAACAAGAAAGAACAGAAAGGGGGGAGAGGAGAGAGGATGAGAGGCAGCAAAACAGAACAAAGAGCACCAAGAAGGGCAGGAGGAGGGAGGGAGGACGAGAAGGAGAAGAAGAATGGGCAGGCTGGCTAGGTCCTGCCTGAGCAGCAGGCTCTGGACCGCGCGCTGGCACGGCAACCTCACCTCCAGGCCTTGGCACAAGCTGTTCTCTCTGCCTGGAGCACCCTTCCCTTCTCTTCCACTCTTACTAGACCTCCGAAACACAACTCAGGTGACACCTCCTCCAGGAAGCCTTCCTCGACTGGCCCTAAACTGGCTCAGGCATCTTTCACAACTCCTGGGTTTCGAGCACTGCAGGGTCCCACCCAGAGCTCCAAGGCTCTCTGGTCCTGTGGTATGACTTGGCAATGAGCTTTCCCCAAAGCTATTCCAGTCAGTCTCCCCCCACGGCCCAGCATGGCCTTCTGCCCACTACCACAGCAGGCCAGGGGCAAAGAGGAGGCGCGGACAGGCCCTGGGAAGATGTACCAACCCTGCCCTGAGAGGAGCCTGTCTGCCGGGGAATTTCCCAAGGTCCACTTAGACCAGTGGCTCTTCCCCTCCCCCAAGACGGCAAACAGGGGGCACTGAGCCAAGTACCATCTTAAATAACCCAAGTAATAAAAATGGCCAGTTAAGAGGGCGGAAGGCAGTGTCTCCACTGTGGGGGCGTCTCTCCATCGAGCAGCAGATGAGCGGGGGGCTGTGTGAATGGGCACATCCCAAAGTCAGAGCACGCAGGCCGGAGTGCGCTGAGCCAGCATCTCAGAGGGAGCTCCGAGACAGCCCCCACCCAGTGCAGCCTTGAGGGGGTGGGGGGCTCCTGTCCAAGCCAGGGTCCAAAGGCCATTCGACCCAACCCCCCACCCCTGCTCCTCTCCCCAGAACCCCCAGCCTCACTTAATAACCACGATGGCAGCTGCTAACCTCTGAGCACTGCCGTCCCATTCAGGCTCCCTGCCACCCACGCACAGGACCGTCCCCCTTTCTCAGAGAAGTAAATGATGCTCTCAAGTTCATGCAGCCAAGAAGCAGCAGAAACACTCTCCGACTTCCTCCCTTCCCAGCTTCCAACTTGCACACGAACGCTCCGCTCCAAGCTGTCGAGTTTTGCAGGTTTCTGTCCAACGTCCCAGCAGAGCTTGTCCCGGGACCCAGGGGCCGCATGAATGTAAAAAGGAAGGGGAGGACGGGACATCTCCTGGGGCTTCGAGGAGCCCCAGGCTGCAAGGGAAGCCGGGGGAGGAAACAGCCTCGTGCGTAGGCAGGACCCAGGCTTCTAATCATTTCGACCCCAAGGGCAAACACTTGACAGTTTATAAAGTGCTTCCACAGACATCGCTTCATTTCATCTTGCAAACAGCTCAGTGAGGTCAGAGGTACTATCCCCATTTCACAGAAGCAAAAACTGAGGCTCAGAGCATAGAAGCTACGTGCAGTGGCATGCCCCTTCCTGGGTACAGCAATAAAAGGCTCAATCTGGAGCCTGACTTCCGGGATGAAACCTTCGCTTCCCACCTGCTAGCAGCATCTGGGCTCAGTTCTGTCAATGTCTCTGTGGCTCCGTTTCATTCTCTAAAATGGGCTTAATGACAGTATCTAACGCACAGGGTTATTATGAGGTTACATGAATCAAACATCCCTAAACTGCTTTGAATGCAGCCTGACAAAGAGTAAATGCTATATAAATATTTGTTTCATTAATTAGTTAATATTTATTGTGCCCTTACTGTGCACAGGTACTATCTGAGCAGGTACCTGCCACATGGCTTTGTCACATCTGCCTGTGTCCCCAGACTCTGCGTTCCTGAGGGCAGGGGCTATGTCTGCTCTACCCCAGTGCCCAGCACAGGACCTGGCTCACGGCCCAGGCCCAGCCGCTGTCAGGAGAAGAGAACCTCAGCTTCTCAGACATCCACACCCAGCAGGCTCAGCTTCCCCGCCAAGAGGCACGGAATGACTGTAACAAGTTCCCTGCACCCAGGCAAAGTTCACGGACCCAAACAAAGGCACCAGTTCAGGAGACCCAACCCCAGGGTGGAGGGCAGTTTCCCTCCAGGCACCAGATGCCCACTGCTCTCTCCTTGTTACCAGCTCCTGAGAATCCCTGGCCGCTGCCCTGGGCGCACGTAGGTACCGGGCATGATCAAAAGAGCCTTAACTGAGAATCTGAGACCCACATCCAGCCCCGGCTTTGCTGTGTGACTGGGAGCAAGTTACTCTTCTGCTCTGAGCCTGGGTTTCCATCTGCAGAGTTGGCACAAGGTTTGACGCCGACCATGTAGAAAGTGCCAGCCAGGTGATAACCCATGCTCCCTGCCCCCCCGCCCCCATTCCTCCCCCTGCCAGGCCCACCAGCCTCGGTGTGCCACCCTCTGTGGCTGACCAGGAACTCCCCCCAACCCAGGGTCTGGTCCCCCACTAGGATCACCTCCAGAGAGCAGGGGGCTGGACTGTCCTCTCTGGTGGCCCAGGAGGCTCATCTGTCTGCCGCTGCCAGTGACTCACTGGTTTCTCAAGAAATCATTACTGTCAAGTGACAGCAGGAAGTCTTCCCGGTGTAGCAGCAGCTGGGGAGACCCCATGCCTGCCTCCTCACCCTGGACCAGCCTTCAGCAGCCCTCCAGTGGCATGGAACCTGTCCAGCCTGTCCCCACTAGGAAGAACACTAAACTTGGGGTCTAGAGACCCAGACCACACTTGCTGCAAGATCTGGGGCAGAGGTTTTCCACCTCTCAGAACCTGTCACCTTGGCCCAGTGGGTTGAGCTTCCAGTTTTTGGTTTCAGCTCAGGTCATTATCTCAGTGTCCTGAGATCAAGCCCCACGTCAGGCTCTATACTGAGCATGGAGTCTGCTTGTCCCTCCCCCTCTGTTCCTCTCTCTCTCTCTCTCTCTCTCTAATAAATAAAAAATCTTTTAAAAAGAAAACAAAGAACCTCTCATCTGTAAAATGGGCATAATTGATTCCCACCTCTTGGGGTTGTCTGATAATTAAATCTCACTTACTTAAAGAACTCATCACAGAGCCCAGCACATAGTAGTTACTCAATCAATGGCGGCTATTAAGTCACTATGATTTATTTTTAAACCTTTTTCAAAATGCTTTCTCCATTACTTCAGATGATTTTTACAGCAACTCTGGGAAGCAGAACTCATAAGGAAACGTATCCCCATTTTACAGAGTGACAAACCGAGGTACAAAAGATTATATGGTGTGCAGATTCCAGACCACCCCAACAAAGTTACAGAGAGAACAGGATTCACAGGGCACTGGGCAGGCCCATCTTCCCACCACCCCCATTCCCAGGTGGGCAACCAGAAGCTCAGGTCATACCGCAGGCAAGCCAGGACCATGGCCTGGACTCCACAGGGCTCTAGCTGCCCCGTGCCACCAGCCAGGGGCTCAGCCAGGCCACAGACCCTTGAGGGGACCAGAGGCATATGCCAAGTTTACTGCTGGGTGACAACTACCGTCTCTTGTACCAGGAACTAAGTAACCACATCCTGCCCAGGAAGCCGAATGCCCCGTGCCCACTGGAGGTAGGAAATCCTCACCAGCCCCCCCGAGTCTGGCCCAGAATCCTCTAAGCACCACACAACCAGCAATGCCCAGAGGCTACATGACACCCAGATGCTGCCGGCAAAGGCATGGACCACCCTCCCTCCAGCTTCCAGCCTGGTTCTTGACTTCTGCCCACTTCACAAAGCCAGTCCCACTCACCCCTGAGGGCACCCACACATCTGCCCTGTGAAACCCTGCCATGTAACTCTTGTAGAACTTCCCCATTTATAAAGTGCCATAGCTGCATGAGCCCATTTACCCTGCCCACAACTTTGGGACACAGATGAGGAAATGAAGACCCAGAGAGGCAAAGTGACTAACCCAACCTGGCTCAGCTTTTAACTCCTATGCTGGCAGCCCAGCATCTGGCACCAGGTGATGAGTGTTGTTCAAATTTGTTAAAACCGATGTTTGGGGGGACTGGAGGGTGGGTCTCCTGACTCCAAATCCAGACCCTTCCCTCCAGGAGCTGTGAGCGCCTGGATGTACAGCCTGTGTCGATCATCTGTGTTGTGGGGGCCTTACATTCCCCCAGCCACACTGGGGGCCTACCAGCACGCAGCAGCCCAGCACAGCGCCCTCCCTCACTGCAAGACGCTTGCTCAGCATGGACTCTGGCCAGGCCCGGGCTGGGCTCTGCCAGTACACAGACCGGGAGCCGGCCCCCACAAGCTTACAGTCGGTGGGGGAGCAGACCTCCCAGGCCACTGAAAATCAGGGTGTGGCCTGCTGTGATGGTGGAGGTGGTGGGGGCTCAGAACGCCTGATGGAAGAAAGTCAAGGAAGACCAACGCATCCTGATGCTGAGCAGAGGGGACCGTAGCGCCTCCTTCCCTGCGCCAGGCCTTCAGGCATCCATGACACAGGAAATCAACACAACACCAGCCCAGCGTCGCCTCCCCGAAGTGATCAAAAGCCAGGACTCCCAAGGCAAAGTCCACAGTCTGCGGTGTCCCTGACACATGGTACAGTTTAAATCGATTCCCCTAGAAGTCAACGCATCTCCTTGCGGCAAAGAGCGCGTTCACATTCTGGGTCTCCCCTTCTGTCCTTCAAACTCCGACACGTGTGGGGAGGCGGGCCACGGGCCGAGAGAGGCTGAGAGCGTGTGAGCCCGGGTGTGCGTGTGCGTGTGCGTGTGCGTGTGTGTGTGTGTGTCTGTGTGTCTGTGTGCTGCGCTGGGGGGGCCCGGGGGCCTTGCATCCGGTGGCCAAGGCAAAAGCCCCGCCTCACATTCCTCAGGGAAGGAATCTTCAGCGTCAGCTGTCTCCCAGCTTCCTGCTTCCCTTTCTTTTCTGGGACCTCATTCCCCTGCCTCTGGCTTGAGATTCTGAAAATCCCTCCCAAATATGTCCCCAGAGAGAATGCCAGCACAGCCAAGAGATTCTGGGACACTGAGGAGCTGTACGGAGGGGGTTTGTGTGTTTCTTTCAACGGAGGTTGGAAGAAAGGGCGGGGGTGGGGGGGGTTGGCCAGAGATTTCCGGAGGCACAAATCAACTGCTAAGAGTAGGAAGAACACCCTCCTTAGATGCTGGACAAAGAAGTAGCCCTTTTTCTCTCCGCCCCCAACACTATGTCTGGCGCCTTCCATGGGACAGAGAGACTGCGACGTGTCTTGAAATGGATGTGCTGGGCAGTCCAGCACGGTGCCAGGAAATCCCTATAAAATGAAGGGAACAGACATTGCGGGGAGCCAGAGAGGGGACCTACCCGGAGCCTACCAAGCCCCAGGTGCCTTATCACAGGACCTCATTCGTTCCTCCCCGATTCCTAAGGGAGCAAAGTTCTTCCCCTTCTTTTACAGAAAGTGGTGGCTCCAGCGGCTCAGAGAGGTTAAGCAATTGCCTGAAGTCACATGGAGAGCGGCAGAGCCGAGATTTGAACCCTTCTCCCACCATCCCACGCTGCCTCCCAGGAAAATCAGAAATAAAGACTCCATATCGGTGACAGCTTCAGGAATAACCGAAGTGGCAGGAAACGATGCCTTGCAACCAGCTTTCCGGGGCAGTCTTCTGGCTTTGGGGCACTCAGGGGCCAGCACGCACCTGCTGAAGGGCCTCCCAGGGCGTGATGTGGAAAGGCAAGGGACACTCCAGCTGGCTCACCCACCAGCCCTTTTTGGAGCTCTTCATTCAGGCCGCCAGCCCGGCCCCTTCCGGGTCATGATCAGAAATAGCTGTGACAAAAGTCCCTCCCATCCCTGAAAGTAGCTTTTTAAAAAATGCTTAAAGGCAGACACACAAAAAGGTGGAGCAAACCCTACCAAACCCCAACCGAGGGCAGATGATGGGAGCTTCACCTCAGAGTAGTGGGGAAAGCTTTCAACGGCAGGCAAGGTCTTCCCAACTTGGCTTTGTGGGTCAGCTCCCTCTGGGCCTCAGTTTCCCCACCTCAAAAATGAAAGTAACTCAGCTAAATCAGCAATTTCTCTCTCTCTCTCTTTCTTTTTGTAAGCTGTAGAACCCTGTTTTCCAATGGAACCTTCTTCAGAAGACCAATCTGGCAGTCGGGGACATAGAGCTGCTATGGTTGATGGGGGCCAAATCCCAAGTGCTCAGCACCACCTCTCACTGTCCCTAGAATTGCCCCGAGGCACCCAGCTCTGGATCCCAGGGCTCCAAAGGGCCCCACTGGGAACCATCAGGCTAAATGATCACTGTGGTCCCTCCTGGCTCTCAAGCAAAGCTCCGATCATCCAACCACCAAGGAAAAACAAACCAAGCCCTTCATGCTGACTTGAGTCAGGGGCGCAGACACTTGGCAACCTGCAGGGTGAGGGAGGGAAACCCAGACAGTTCCAAACCATACTGGGCCTGGGACAGGAGTGGGGGGTAGGACTGCCAGTCCGTGAGGCAGGAAGAACAGCCTTGCCCCAGACCCCTCTGAGTCACAGACCAAAGTATAGGGTGAGTTGGGAGGGGTCACCAAAAGGAACCCCCTCCTGTAAAGGTGGAGGACCTAAGGCTCAGAGAGGGCAGCAATTGGCCTGAGGTCACACAGCACCTAGTATCAGAGCCTGACCTGGAGTCTGGATCTCTGAGAAGGGATGCAGAGAAATCCCCACTTGTTTAAAGTTCAGACAGACTCAGCAGGAATCTCCAGGGAAAGCCCCCAGCTTGCAAACTCAGAATAGGACATTTTGGTGGCACTGGGCGGTGACAGGACAGAGATGTTTGTTTTGGTTTCCAAATCAATGCTTGACAACCTTGTCGACGGTACAGTTTGGGCAACCACATTTCCCTCATGGTAAAGAGCTCAGAGCTGGTCGGCCCAAGGGGAAACCAGAGCCGTAGTGAACAGCGCCCAGGGCCCAGGCACCCCAGGCCAGCGGCTCTGGTTTGGGTTGGTGTTGTTTCCAAAGCATGGTTCCCATACCACTAATGGCATCCAAGATGATGTGAGGTGGTACAGGAGTGACTCCTCATATTTAAATTCTACTGACTGCATAGGTGAACCAATAAACAAACTATGCCCTGTCTGCACAGTGGAAAATTATTCACCAGTCTAAAGGAATGTAGTACTGAAACACGCTACAACGTGGATGAACCTCCAAAACATTATCTAAGTGAAAGAAGCCAGACACAAAAATATAATTGCTTTGATATGAAGTGTCCAGAAAAGGCAAATCTAAAGAAACTTCTCTCATGGACAGGGGACCAGAAGTGGGCTGGGAGCTCAAACTCAAGACTGTATTTTGTCAAAGCTGGGAAGACCTTTTGAGATCATCTAGCCCAGCGGTTTTTAAATTTTTTCTTTTAAGTTGTTGAGATGCCTGCCTTCCTCCCGAAAGCAAATTCTCACGAGAAACCCAAATACAGAAACAAGTAAAAACAGAATGTTACTGGTATACATTTATACTGTAAGTTCACATACAGAACAGTGACCTATTCTGAATTCCATCAGTCAAGTTGATGAGGCTATTTTGATTCATTAACATTTAGAACTGGGACCCACGGATGACAGTACCACATTGCGTTTAATTCTATCTCCAGTTTTGGCTGCAGGGTTTCAGGAAAATCCTGACTCACACAGATAAGTGGCTACAAATGGGAATGGTTTTTAGCGGTTTGCTCTGCAATCTCAGAGTACTCTTCAGACAAATAGAGAAGGCAGGCGGGGTGGCTTTAACTTGAGGCCAACTACTAACAAGTTAACAATTAACAATGAGTTGACATTAAAAACTTAAAAGTGAGCACATTTTTATAACCCTATTAACAGTATAATATAATTTAAAATATTAAGTCTTACATAATAGTCAAGGAACCCCAAGACCATCTCCAAGGAAGCCTGGGGCTTCAAGGAGCACAGTGCTAGCCCACTCACCCCGCACTTTACAGATAGGGAAACTGAGTCCCAAAGAAGGGAGTACACTTGCTTTGGAAAAATCCAACTTGAGCCCTGAACTGACTTCGGAAAAGATGCACCTCCCCAGTTCACCAAAAAATGGAGGAATAGAAGGCGCTCACACAGCCCAGGGGACGGGAGGAGAGGCACCCACACTCCACCTGCCCCAGCAGTGCCCATCTCATTCCAGGCCAGCGCCAGAAGCTGACATCACACCCCACACCCTGGGTGCAACTTGAACAGAGCATTGCTCAATGCCAACCTATCTCCCTCTGAGATTGGGCATGGTTTTTCCATCTCCTTAGTAGCCAGGTCCAAAAAGCACACACAATAAAACAAACACAGCAGAAGCCTGAGGCATGACGACACAATCAACAGTGGGGGACAGAAAGGCCCATCCCTCTGTGTTTCACCATCGAGAGCAAGTGCCTGTTCCCCTACCCCACCCCAGCGAAGCTGCCCACAGAGGCAGGTAGCTCCCCCTGGCCATGGCGGGGCACCAGGCCATTCTCAAGTCCTCACGAGCAGACGGGCCCAGGAGAGTGGCTCGTCCCCAGCGGGGTGTAAGACCTCCCCACAGAGAGCCAGGCCCTGCTTGAGAGAGACCCAAGACTCTCCTCTCGGGACCTCTGCTCCATGCTGGCCTGACAGAGCCTATCAACTTTAATAACATCAGCTGATTGCTCTATCCCTTCCAAAAAGCACCACCGACCTACTCTCCCCTTCTGCAACTGGGGGTAGATTTTATTATTCCTATCTGTCTAATGAACAAATAGGTTTCCAAATGGTCCAACGATCTCCCTGGCAGGTGATGGAGGAGACCCACGTCCTGCTCCCTGAGCAGACCTCTGTGCTCATCTGAGCACCAGGGCTCAAGGGCCTTCTCACAACACCCTCCAAGCCCTAGAGTTTGGAGCCGAGGCTCCCAATGCAGAGTTGCCCATGCCTGGGACAGCAGAGGGCCCTGCCCCCACCCAGGCCTGCGAGGCTACGGACAGACCCCTCTCCTCTTATTGGAAGCTAGCCATCAGTCCTGTCAGCCAGGCTGCGGACAGGAAGCAGCATCAGTTTTCCAGCTGGGGAATAGGGACCTGGCAAGAATGTTCAGGCCAGTCCTGCAGGCAGTCTGCCCTGCGCACTAGCCAGAGATGGTGGTCTGGGTCCAGTCAACAGCCAGTCTTCAGCCCAAGGTTCTCTCCTCCTGTGCGCCTTTAGGGCTGCGTCTGTTGGCACTCGATAAGCCATGACAGTAGGGGTTGGGGAGAAGAGGGGTGAGGAGAGGGGGTTTTGAAAGCTTGTGGCCAGTCTGATGGTAGTCTGGTTATCCAGACCCACCAAAGGGACCTTGCAGAGCTGGAGCAAGATGGCAGACTCTGGCCCTAGTGGGTAGGGACAGATTTACCCATTTTCAAACACATGATCTCATTTAATTCAAGGGACAAAAAAAAATAAAAATAAAAAGCCAGTGGGTCGGTTAAGAGTTTCTTCTTTTCACCCATGGAGGGAGGGGAGCCCACCTCCTACATCCTTGGGAAAATACCTATAGTGCGAGACAAACTAGCCAAAAGTCGTTCAATTCACTAGTTTGAATCCTGGTTTCGCCACTATCGGCCAAGCCCCCTTTGGCAAGCCCCTTGCATCGCTGTGCCTCAGTTTCCTCATCTACAAAATGGGAATAAGAATGCCTTACACTCTGCGTTGGCATGAGGATTAAATGAGATCACATAAAACACCAGTGGTCATTATGTCACCTAGAAAACAACCGGCCCCGACCAATGACAGCACCGAAGTGCCCCTATGGTAGTAAGCACCCGCCCCCATTCTTGGAACTAGTAAGTGAGTTTTCCAAGCGTGTGTAGGGCGCTATGCAAACACAGCCCACTTGCTAGGACCAGCTGGCCGCCCCCAGCCCCTCCCGAACGCACGCATTCCGCGGCCTCCCGGACCCGGACGCCCCCTCCCCAGGAGTTGCTGGGTGGGGGGAAGGGCAGGTCCCCACTCACCTCCGCTTGTACTCGTCGCGCTCGCGCTTCACCTTGGCCAGCACGTTGTAGAGCGCGCGTATCTCAGGCGTGATGGTGTCGATCTGCACGCCCACGCCGTCGGGGTGCACCCACGACACGCCGGGGCCCTGCACAGTCTCCACGCCGCCGCCGCCCGTGCGCCGCACCTGCGTGTAGCTCCAGATGGTCCCGGGCAGGCGTCCGTAGTGCTGCGGGTGCGAGCCGCCGCCGGGGGGCAGGCCGCCCAGGGCCACGGTGTTGGCGTTGGCGCCCGCCGTCGCGCCGCTGCCGCTGCCGCTGCCGTGCCCCGCGCCGGGCGCTGGCGGCCGCAGCAGCTCGGGCCCGGTCTGCACGGCCTGCTCTCGGGAGAAGGTCTTGTAGCGCAGCCGCCGCTCGCGCTCGCTCTGCTGCTGCTCCAGCTGCTTCTCCAGCAGCCGGTTGCGCCGCTCCAGCTCGTGCACCTTGGCCAGGAAGCAGCGGAAGCGCACGTTGAGCCCCTTCAGGAGGTGGATGTTGGAGCCCAGGTCGTCCCGCAGCGCCGCCGTCACCGGAGACGGCCCCGGCCCGGCCCCGCCGCCGCCACCGCCCCCGCCGGGGCAGCTCCCGCCGCCGCCGCCGGGCGGGCAGCCGAAGGCCAAGGCCATCTCCCCGAACAGCAGCGAGTTCACCATGCGCCGGCTGCGCGGCTCAGGGCCCCGGGCCCGCGGCTCCAGGTGCGGCTCCAGCTCCGGGCAGGGCTCCCGGCGCGGCCGGGCCAGGGCGGGCGCGGGCTCCAGCGCGGCCGGCCGGGCGGTTCCAGATGTGCGCCAGATGCGGCCTCCGCAGAGACGGCGGACCGGACCGCCCCCTGGATGTGGGCGCCGAGGCGAGGGACGGGACTTGGGCCGCGGTGGAGGCCGCGAAGGCTGCGTGAGGTGGCGCGGGCCGTAGGTCCCAGCGCCGCGACTGTCAGAGACGCTGTGGAGGTGCCGCGGCAGCGGCGCGCAGAGGACTCTCGGCCGGCACTGCCCCTCTGCGGCGGGCCCCGCCCACTGCAGACACAGGCTCCGCCCCCGCCCTCGCCCCGCCCATCCAGCCTCCCTCTGCGGCGCTCCCGGAGCCCGAGGCCCCGCCCCCGAGGCCCGCAGCGCCGGGCCCCACCCACCAGCCCGTGTCTCCGCCCACTCCCTCTCTCCGCCGCTTTCTGGGCTGGGTAGACCTGCTGTCTGCAGCTCTGGCTCCGCCCAGCTCCCGGCTGGACCACGCCCTCTCCCGCGCCGGGTCCTGCCGCCCGGCGCGGCTCGGATGCTTTGCCTGGGGACGCGGACCGCAGAGCTGCATCAGGCCCGCGGTTAGCTGGAACCGCCGCAGAGCCAGCCCGGCCCCTTAAAGGGGCAGGCAGCCTGAGCAGCGCACGTTTCCCCGTTAGGGCGCCCCTTCCCCCCACGTCCTCTAACAAGGAGGCTCCGCTTCTCTCCTATCCCCACCCCGATCCCCCGGCCCTAGATCCCCAAGGCGTGTCCTGGAAGGGCTGGGGGGGCCATAGCGTCCGAAGGTGCATCCGCACCCCACCCCCACTCCAACCTGGGGCGGCCTAGATCGACCTTCCCGGGATAAGGCAGCGTTTCCGCCGGCACGTCCCCCACGTGGTGGACCCGGGCAGGCTCCTCCACCGCTCGCCCCCATCTATAGGCGCGAGCTTGTAGTCCCGAGATCTGCTTGGGTACTGCCGAGCCCGCTGGTCTTCGGGCCCACCGAGGCGCCACGCCGGGTGGTGGGGGGGGGGGAGACTGAATGAAGACCCTCTCAGAATATGACACCCAAAAGCTCAGCCTGGGCTGCTGCCCCTCCCAGCCCTGAATGACCACCTCCCCACCACTGCACACTCACACGCTGAGATGCAGGGGACCCCACAGCTGGGGTACATTTCATCTAACCACTTAGGGGGCAGCATGCGGGCGGAGCCAGTCTTGGGGGCTGAGCCAACCCGAGGATTCAATCATTCATTCATTCGTTCATTCAATCTTTTCAGATCTACCACCATAAAGACCAAGTTCTCCAGCCTCCTGGAGTCTCTTGAACCAAATCGCAAATATCTATCATTATTTTCTTAATGATAATAATAGCTCCCATTATTGAGCGCTTCCTATATGTCAGGTGCCAGACATAGTTATTATCCCCATTTTACAGAGCAGGTCACTGAGACCAGAGGAGCAACAAACCATCCCAAAGCACATGCTCTAACCTGCAATCCTACACTGCCGGCCTCTTGTGCATTTTCCCATTTGATCCTTTCCATAAACCTCAGAGGGGAGGTGACCACACCTTTGAACGCCTGTGGCTTTCGCTGTGTATACTTAATCAGACATGTGGCATGTTCCAGATTCTCCCAGCTGCATTTTTTGAATTGCAATTTAATTTTGTCTTATTAACTTTCATGTTTTATCTCCTGTGTAAGCTTAAGGGCAGGTACTATCTTACAGGGACAATGGTTTGGTGTTCTCGGTGACAAAAGAGACACAAAGGAGACTTGGGCTTGCTCCGCGATGAGGTTGTGGTTGTTGTGTTCATCTGATGCTTTTGATTTGGTCACAAGAGCAAACCCTCCCTGTGCTTCCTTCCCTCAACCACAGCTCCTTGCTCCCTGCCAAAATGGGTTACCTTTACAACACTCAGCACCAAAACTCACCTGTCTTAAAACCTTCCTCTGCTTTGCCCAACCCAGTGTGGTCACTGTTCTTCACTCTTTGTTCTCTCAGCTCTTGGGGATTTTGTTTCTCTAACCTAAAGAATCAGGTTAGAGATTTGCCTTAAAGCAGGATTCCGGACCCCCCCACCCAAGAATTTATGACAGTAAGATGGACAAAAGTTTTATCTTTATTTTCACTAATCTCTAAATGGTATTTAGCATCTTCTTTGATCATGAGTGCAGGCAACCAGTAGAAGTCCCTGCAATTTTGTCACTAATAGAAATCAAAGATATTTTCCTATCAATAACTACAGTTACTGTAGATATCTCAAAATACCATTTAAGCTACCACAACTCTGAAATTAAGATCGTATTAGACTCACCACTAAATCTTATTATTTAACATGTTAGTAAACATTTAACATGTTAGTAAAGCACATATGTTAGTATATCACAAAATTTTTTTTAATATTTTGATAACTGTATTTTAGTAAAATATTTTTTATTGTAATCCTAACACTATTTTTTTTAATTATTCTGAAAAGAGGTCCACAGGCTTCACCAGCCATCCAAGGGGCCTGTGGGACAGAAAGGGTTAAGAAGCCACACCTGGGGAGTGGCTGCCCTACAGTCCTGTTCCAGGAAGGATATGTCCTACCCAGCAGCATTGCCCTAGAGTTGGGGTGTCGGGGGGCACCCAGCCCTGTCCTGGGCATTGGAGAGATTCAAACATTCCATGATCATTCACTGAGCACTTGCTTCAGCACAGACCCTGCACTAATAGGAGGCAAGAGTTTAAGGAGTCCCGGGAGAGCTAACGAAGACAACCAAAAAGATCCTCCTGTGGCGAGGGGTTGGGGGGGCTGGTGCAAGAAGGGACACCTGGCCTGGAGGAGGTGGTGGAGCAGAGACCAGAAGATCTAAAGGAAATGGGGGAAGTGGTACCCAGGCTGAAAGGAACTTCCAACAGAGGAGTAGAAATATGATACGTACCAACAAAATGGCTAGAAAATAGTGCTGTGGCCACATAGGAACAAAAATGAGAAGCCGTGTGTCTTGCTCTTTGTGGGTAAGATGAGAGGGGAGGCTAACCTAATATCCTTCTAATCAGGTGACCAACTGTCTTCATTTGCTCAGGACCAAGAGTTCACCTTGATGCGGGGTTTTCAATGCTAAAACCAGAAAGTTCCAGGCACACCAAGGCAAGCCCATGGAGCTCTGGAGACTTCTGAGGCCAGAAGTCCTGGTCATCCATGTCAGCCAGATGGAGCTCGGAGAGCAGCAAGCCCAGAGCTCCCAGTTTACAGACAAGAGAATCAAGGCCCAGAGAAAGTTAGGGATGAGCCCCAGGTCACCCAGAAAATTGGTGGTAAAGCTTGGTCTAGAATTTTGGTCTTACTCCCTGGCTGGTGTTCGGTCCTACACCAAGCTGCTCAGTGAGGTCAGTGTTTCCATCCCCTCAGCCCTGGACATCCTCACCTTCCCCACCCATCATCCAAAGGGAATGCAGGTGGGTCCTCACTAGGTGGGGGGATCACTCACACAGACAAAGGAATATCCCCAAGAGGGATGCCAGCCTCCTTCCACCTGCTGAACAAGGATGGGCTTTCTCATCAGTGAAAAGGGCATAACTTCACCCACGAGTCCCTTTTTATAACCTCTGCCTCTCGTCACGGCAATCCTGCCTGCTCTGGCAAAGTGCTGGGGGCACATGGTTGCTGAATGAATGGCTAAAAGAATTAATAAATGAATGGACAAACAACTTCATTCCCCCACCCACTCCCCTGCCATTTCACCTGGTAACTACCCCTCAGCCTACAGGTGCCAAACTCATGCATAAAACCTCTGCCCTCCCAGAACCCTCCAGGTCTGGGGTGGAGTGCTTCCTTTAGGCTCCATTAGCACCCCTCCTATCCCATGACAGCCCCAGGTACACTCTCTTGTCATTGCTGGCTTTTTCATCTGCATCTCTACCCCATCCCTGCCCCAACCGTCCAACATTTGCCACACCAACTTATATAATTAACTCATCTCACTGGATTTCAGTAAGTTTACCAAGTTGTGCAACCATCCTATAAATATGTTTTAGAATATTTCATCTCTCCCAGTAACATCCCTAGTGCCCATTTACTATTATTCCCTCTTTCCACCTCCTGCCCCAGGCAACCACTGATCTACTTTCTGTCTCTATGGATTGGCCTTTTCTGGTCATTTCATATAAATGGAGTCATACAATACGTGGTATTTTGTGTCTCGCCTCTTCCACTGAGCATCCTCTTTTTGCCATGTTGTAGCCTTCCGGGATAATCATTCCTTGTTATTGACAACCTCTTTTTCGATTTTGATAGTTTGGATCCTTCATTACCTTACTTTTCTGCACTTCAGTTCTTCAACTGGAAATAGGACGAAGTATGAATATCTCCCTCCCACGGTGAGTGTCAGGGTTAAATGAGTTCATACATATAAAATGGGCATGTAGTCAATGCTCAATAAATAATAGCTATTAGCACCATTAAATTTTTTCCATTATTTTGCTTATGCGCCTACAAAAAGCCCACAAATATATAAAGAGGTAGGGGGAAAAATCATCTCCCACCATCCCACACCCAGGGACCCTCTCTGGCATCTCAGATCGGTGCCGCTGCGAGGGAGAATAAACTGCTCCCTCCCCTTGCATCCCCCACCCGACCCCCCCAGGCTGCAGCTTCTAGAACACTCCCATCAGGTTTCTTCCCGGTAAAACAAAACAGTGCAGTAAAACATGATGGCACAGAAGAAAGGGAGCGGCTGCAAGCCCCGTATGATGCTGCAGGTGAAAATTAATTCTTTCAGCAGCACAGGCAAATTCTTGAGATGTCCCGTCTCTCTTCCCAGAAAACAATAATGACAACAACAGCCAAAAAAAAAAAAGAAGAAGAAGGCTTGGCAGAAGGGCGACTCTGGCTGTGCCCATAGCAGCAGCACGTTGCGAGGCCTCATCCCTCCTGGGCGCTCCAGGGCTTATAAGCGGCTTAAGCTGCATGTTGTCTCGACAATTATTCTGGGTGGGTTTGCCTTCCTCGAAAAGGGCGTGGGTTTCACCACCGTCAGGCGCCAGAATGTCCCATTGGCTATCCAGACAGCGCTGATCTTGGTCAGCAGCCTTGGGGGAGCCCCGGTTGCTCCCAGCACCTTCTCCAGGCCTGTCTCATGAAGGCCAGCCTGGGCTGTATGACAGCGGGGTGATGAGGAGGGGATCCAGAGCCAGGCTCCATCGATTAACCGTGTGACCGTGGGCAAGTCACTCAATTGCTCTGTGCCTGGGTTTCCCCCTCTGTAAAATGGGAGGGTAGTAGTTCTCGAGGTTACTATGGGGATTAAGCAAGTCCGCACGTGTGAAGAACTTAAAGCAGTGCCTGGCACGTATAAGCGCTGGCTATCACGAGCCAGTGTTCCCTGAACCCCCACCAGGCGCCATTCTAGGTGGTGATCCGAGCTCCTTGTGACAAGAAACCAAGGCAAGGGTTGCAGAGGCCTAATCGGCGCCATGATGGATCACCCTAGGGGGAGCCATGACTTTGGGTGGCCCTCACTTCTAGGCTTTACTGACTGACTCCCATGTGACGGACATCTGTCGGGCATCTCCTTTATCCTATTACCAAACAGCTTGGAACTCCAAGTCCTGTCCATGCCTCTCTGGCTATAGCTCCCTCCTCAACAACTCAAAGGAGGAACATACTGACGTAGACCAGAATGGTGAGCTGCTGAAGGGATTTCTGCCAACCTATTCCCCACTGGAAACCTTCCAATAAGTGGAAAGAGGCACAGAGAATGGAGGTCCAGGGGCATCATCAAATGAGCCCAGAGCAAGGCGGAAAGCAACACCATGCACTCCTGCCTCTGGGCCTTTGCATATGCCAGTTGTTCCTCCGGGAGCACGGTTCCCCTTTCCTACTGGTCAGTTCTTACTTACCCTTCCAATCTTAGTTTGATGGCTCCTCTCCTTCTTCATTTGCTGTCTCGTTTTGACTTTGCATGGAGGTTTACCTTACGTTCAATAATGTGCACAAATGTGACACGTCCAGCCCAATGCATTTCTTCACGTGCACGCCCCAACGAACTCATCCGCCAGATCACTGCCCACACACCCGAAGTTTCCCAGGGGGAAATCAGATTCTCACTTTTCTCACCATGGACTCCCTGCCAGCCTTATGTAAGTGGAATCACACAGCACGTTTTGGGCTTCTTTTGCTCAGTCTCATCTGCGTGAGATCCTTCCGTGTAGCCCTGTGTAGCAGCATGTTGTTCTGACCCTTTGCTGTGTAGCGTAGTGTGGGGTATGAGCACATCCCTAGTTATTTATCCTTTCTACTGCAGATGGACATTTGGGTGGTTTGCAGCTGGGGGCCTTTCAGGGTAAAGCTGTATGAATGCTCTCATGTATGTCTTTTGATGAACGTGAGCTCTTGTTCCCCTGGGGGATAAGGCAGGGGACGGGACCGCTGTACCACAGGGCATGTGCGTGTTTAGAATTTGTCTATACTGCCAAACAGCCTTCCAAGCTGGCTATGCAATTTATACCCCCATCGGCAGTGCTTGAGAGTTCTGACTGCTCCACATCCTAGTTCGTATTTACTACAGTTGGTCCTTTTCATTTTAAACTTCCTGGTGAATGTGAAAGGTAGCACCGCCCCTGCAAGCCATTCTGTACCCCCCAAACCAGATTAGGGGGCTCCTGTTCTTCCCCCATGTGGGTTCATTTGTCTGTGGCCTTTCCACCAGTTCACTGTCACCCTCATCTCCTGGAGGGAGGGCTCCTTGAGGGAGGAGAGGACACCATGTATGTATGGGACCCATTGCTCCTTCGGGAAGGAGAAGCCAGACCCCGTCACCCCAGTCCCCAGCCACTCACCATGTTTGAGGGCAGCCAGAAGCCCAGGACCGGAGGACGCAGGGCCCCGTCTCTTTCACGGGCCCTAATTAATTTCAAGCCCAATGCGCCAGGAGATGGCTCCTTACCGGGTGTGTGAGACCAGACGTCTCTGAGCCTCAGTTTCTCCGGCTATAAAATGGGAAGGCTACCTCGGCACATTAGGGCTGTGGCAAGAGCGAACTGAAATGCCACCTATGGAGTCCCGGGAAGGGCCCCCGGCTGGGGGGCGGCTCTCCGAAGTCACTCTAAAGCCTGCAGCCTCTCAGAGGAGACACCTCTCCTGGCTGTCTTCTCATTACCAGAAAGCTTCATCAAGTGCCCAAGTGCACAAAGCGGCTCGTCCAACTCTGCTCAAAGAGATGGGTCCCTGATGTCAAGGACCAACAGCTACCGAGAACCTTCTCCCTGCTCCCCGTGCGGCCTCTCACTCGTTCCTCCTGCTCCCCTGCTCGGCTCAGTCCCAGCAGCCAAGTCTGCATGCAAGGCCTGGTACGAGGGCTTCATGTGCATCGTCATATTCTACCCCAGCCTCATCGATTTGGGGAAAGGACCACCATTCCCCTTTTACAGATGGGGAACCGAGACTTGGAGAGGAGCAGCTAGATTCGTGCCCCCTTTCCAGGGCCCGGAGATCATAGGTCTGAAACCTTAGGTGCGGTCCTGCGTGGATACTGCATTGCCCACACCCACATTAGGGAGTGGGGCCCTGCAGCTGCATGGGGGACCAGGATGAGTGGATTGTTGCAGGAAGGCCCCTGACAGTTCCAGAAACCGCAAGGCAGGGCAAGGGAGTCCCTAGCCCCCTGGGGTCCCTCCTGTGTTCTCCTCCACCAGCTGCCTTGCCCCCATAAGTAGGGGAGCGGGGTAAATCTGCACTCGCCTCACCCAGAGGTGAGCCTGGTCTGCAATCAGCTACGTCACGTGTCGGGGAAAGCCCTCACAGTCAGGCAGGGTGGGTCCTCGGTGGCCTCGTGGACCTATTGCTGCTGAAACAGATGTCCCAGCAACGGGGACACCTCCTGGGAAGTGACTGCAAGAATGGGGTGAGTCAAACAAAGGCCTTCTTCCCAGAGGACTGCCCCTTCCAGTACCACAAAAGAAGGAATGTGTCTGAGCTCATCCTGGGCCCCGATGACAGGACCAGCTCCCTAATTGTCCTCAGCGCAACTTCCAAATGACTCTCTGCAAAAGTCACCGTGTCAGCCTTGGTAACTTCCCGGATGGCTGTTTCGTAACTGTAGGGCCTCAGCCAGCCTTCCCCGGTCTGCACCTGCCCTGCACCTTCCAGCCCAACTCCGGGGCGACATGGGACTGACGAAGGAAGCCATGGTGCATCCATAAGAAGAAATACGCAAACAATCCAGAGGCCAATACACATTGATATTTATCGGCATAGGAAGGGGCCCCCCCATTTAGCACTGAAGTGAAGAGGCACACGATAAAACACTATAAAACCCACTTTAAAAGTGTTTGTCTTCTGTCTGGGGGGCTGTCTCTGTGTATACACAGAGAAAAAAAAAAGTCTGTAAGGACATGCCAAAGGTCAGCTGATGGTTCTTACTTCTTAAAAAAATACCATTGTGTATCCTCTGAATAATGGAACAGTCGTCACAAAGCTCTGTGCCACAGGGACAACGGTAAGCACTTCATCAGTGTTCTCTCATCTAGTCCTCACATTGAGACAACAAGGTCGGTAAAATTCTTTCCCCATTTTGCAATGAGCCCGTATTGCTCTTATAAGGAGAAAATGGAAAACCATTTTCACTTTGAGAAAGGAATTGATTGCATACAGTGACATAAAAGGCACCGGGCCAAGTAGGAGATCTAGAGACGCGTGGGTGTGGCCCTTGACTTCTGGAAGATTCCAGCCCCAGGTATCTGAATAACTAGAATCCTAGTTGGCATCTGGTAAGTGGGACAGGAGAGGCAGGGGGCAAAGTATTAAGAGACTATGGAACCAAAGACATAGCTTTGGGGGCAATGGAACAATTTATTGAGCACCTGCTATGTGCCTTCTGTTCTGAGCCTCTTATTCCATTTCAGGCTCACAGAGGCCGGCCTTCAGGATGGGCATAACTCCTTTCATTGCCCTCACAGGAGATCCAGGCTCAGCGAGGCTCCAGAATCTTCCCAGAGCCGTGAAGCTAGCAGCAGTGGAGACCGGATCTGGACCCCTGCCCCCCGAAGCCAACACCTTCTCTCCCACTCGTACACCCCCACCAGCCAGCCCCAGGGGGGCGTTCAGGACAAAGCAGCTTTCAGGTCCAGACTTGCTTCATAAGTCATATTTACACAGCAGTAGAGGCAACAGAAGGCAATTCTCTCTGCGGCCTCTGTTTTCTCATCTTGAAATTGGGGACACTAATACCTACTTCACAGGGTTGGCGCGAGGAAAGGGAAATCCAGTGTATTACAAGGCAGAGGCGGCCAAGATAATTATGTGTGTAAAGGGTCTTGAAGACATGTCTGGTGTCGGGGGCTCTAGACTTAGGCTGCCTGGGCTTCGTCCCCTCCCTGCCACTTACTGTGCCACATGGGACAAGTTACTCAACCCTTCTGTGCCTGACTTCCTTCATCTATAAAGTGAGGGTGATAATATAAGTCCCACCCTCATGCTTGTGTCGGGATAATTAAATAAGGGAACACACATAATAGGGATTCGAAGCAATGCCTGGCACGTAGTAGGCGCTTTAGATAAATAGCTGTTATTATTATTGTTGCCGTTTTGTACTCCAAAGGCTTTTGAAGTCATCAGACTCCGATCCTTGCTGATGGGGCTTTTAAAGGACCCTTTTAAATGAGAGCACCCCTGGGAAGGTTAGCAACCACCACTTTCCATCCCAACCTCTTGGACAGGGGCAGGAGATGGTGTCACAGGGAACAATGGAAGACAGAGGCTGGGCGGCCAGACGGGCCTTGAAGGACAGAACCTCTCCGAGGAGAGGCTCATTTAGGAGGAAAGACCACCATTTAGCACCTCACCCAGCCCAGTCCAGCAGCCTGACCTTGGGCAGAAAATAGTAACGATGATAGCTGACTTTGCTGAGCAGTTGCTATGGGTCAGGCACAGCGCTCTGCTTTACTCATGCGGGAAACCATTTCATCCTCTACCGATGCCATGAGCACGTGCTCAGCTCCCCATTTTACAGACGAGGACACTGAGGCCCAGGAAGCTCATACAACTTGTAAATGTCACACAGCTAATTTATGGTCTGGCTAGGACTGCACCTTGGGCTCTACGAAGTCTACATTCTCTCTCGCACCCCACACTCTGTCCCTTTGACTTTTCCCCCTGATGCAGTGGATGGACATACACCTCTCATTACCCCCTGGCTCCCCAAAGTCAGATAGGTCCCCACCTCCCCTGCAGCTGAGACAAACCTCCGCCTTTGGACAGGAATCCATCCACGGGACCTTCTGACCTCCTACCAGTGATGCCCACGGCAGGTCAAAAGTGATGGGTGACATGGTCCAGGGTGCTCTGGAAAGTCAAAGGTATTCAGAGATAGGAGTGAGTATACCAGGCTAGGAGGGGCAGCAGGGGCAGGATGGGATGTTGTTCTAGAAACCAAAGTCTTGGGGAATTTGAAAGTAAGCACAAGAACAGTGGGACTGCTGGGAATCTTGAAAGGCTTCCTGGAGGAGGTGGCCTTGAACTGGGTCTTGAAGGAGGCACACATGGGATGCTTCATGGGGATGCCAGCTTTCTGGCAACCCCTCTGCTTAGGCCAGATGCAGAGAAGAATTATTTATGGAACGTCTGCCCAATACCTAGCTCATTCATTCCTAATAGTGACCCTATTGTTATGGTGCCCATGCTATAGATAGGGAGGCTTAGTCTCCAAAGATTGAGTCACTTGTCCAGGGTGGCAGCGTGAAGGCTGAGCCCAGGCCTATCTGGCCCCCTAATCTGTGCCACTGCCCAATACAAAACTGCTCCCGAAGGGTTAGAGCCGATCCCACTCCTCATCCCACCTCGAGGTCTGGGCTCCATCAGCTTTCTGCTTTGCTTGCTACGTCACCTTGGGAAATGCACTCCAATTCTCTGATGCTTTCTTTCCTTATCTGAAAATACAGAGCATAAGAGTCCTTACTTGGAAGGATTTCTGTGAAGAGTAAATGGAATACTGTATCTCATATCTTCAATATAGTCCCTGGCATGTTATAAATACCCAACAGTTGATCACTACTTTATTATTATTTTTATTATTATTACTATTATTAGTGATGATGGCAACTGCTTCTATTACTATTAAGACAAAGAGCAAGTCTAAAGCAGAGATCGCCCCTTCAAATGCCTGCTGAGGCTGAGCAGGCAACACTAATCTATGAACTCGGCCCATGCAGATCAACGGGGGGTGGGGGGATCTGTTGCAAAGTGGAGTGTGCATGCCCCTGCTTAAAGATGGTCTGTGGTCTAATAAAAAATAAATATTTGGTCTTTGTCTCTGGTTCCTGGTTCCTATTACAGAGTTCATAAAAACCTTGGAATTCACTGTCCCTTGCACACTATTGAGATGAGTCATGGGGATGGGGGGGCAACATAGCTTCACAATAGGGTCTGGTGGCCAGAAAGCCCCAGGCATGATTTAGAGGGTTGGGACTCTCAGCCTCCCCTCCCCAAGCTCCTGGGAAGGGAGAGGGGCTGGAGATGGACTGCAATCACCAATGGCCAGTGATTTTACTCAGTCATATACCTGGATGACAAAACCTCCATAAACACCCCTAAGCAACGTGTTTCAGAGAGCTTCCGAGTTCATGAGCATGTGAGAGGTCCCCCACACATCTCCTCCATTTGGCTACTCCTGAGTTACGTCCTTTAGAACAACCCAGTACACATAAGGGAAGTGTCTTCCTAGTTCTGTGAGTTGTTCTAGTGAGTTATCACACCTAAGGAAGGGGTCATGGGAACCCTCAATTTATAGCCAGTTGGTCAGAAGTACAGGTGCCCCCCAGGACTTGCGATTGGTGTCCGAAGCGGAGGACAGTCCTGCAGAACTAAGCCCAGAACTCCAAGTACTTTCCTGTCAGAACTGAACTGAATTGTTGGAAGCTTAGCTTGTATCAGAGAATTGCAGAATTCCTGTGGAAAAACCCCACACCGCTCAGTGTCAGAAGAAAGACACCACATCATGAAAAATTTAAAAAGTGACGGGAAGAGGCACAAGGGGCTTCTGGGGGCCCTCTGTGCCGTGCGCCCTCTCTTGGCCCAGCTGCTCACCATGTGACGGATTGCTGAGCTAGTGGATTGCATGTTTCTGTCTATATGTCAGTACCTCATAACACATAATAAGTCCCAAAAGCTGTTTTTTAACTTTTTTTTTAAGATTTTATTTATTTATTTGACAGAGAGAGCACAAGCAGGGGGAGCAGCAGCAGGAGAGGGAGAAGCAGACTTCCCGCTGAGCAGGGAGCCCGATGTGGGGCTCAATCCCAGGACCCAGGGATCACGACCTGAGCTGAAGGCAGATGCTTAATCGACCGAGCCATCCAGACACCCCTGTTTTTTTTACTTTTAACTATCCCAGTCAAATAAAACACAGCTAAGGGCCAGATCCGGGCCCCAGGCTGCAAGTTGGCAGCCCCTGAGTTAGGTACGTTCTCCCAGATGGAGAGCTCCCGGCCGCCGAGATGACAGGGCACATCAGGGAAGAGCTAGCAAGACAGGGATGGGACGTCAGGAGCTTGTCTGCTCCAGCCCCTTTCTCCTGCACACAAAGTATTATTATCCCCGTTTTCCAGAGGAGGCCACAGAGGCCCAGAAACCTCCAACAAAAGGCCACATGTCAGAAGCCACCAGCTTACCTGGGGCCTTAAAATTCCCAACCGCCTGACTGCTGTCTCATCTCCTGAGCCTCCAAAAGCCCGAAGTCGTCTCTGCCTGGAAGGGGCCGCTGGGGCCCCAAGGCTGTCCCCACTTGGCTTTTTCACCAGGCCTAAATTGCTCTTCTGAACTTGACTTACCCTTGTTGCAATTTTAATTCTTATTTTAGAGATGCTTTTAAAAACATGTTCTGAGGCCTTTGGGCACTAACATCTCATCACCCACCATTACTGTGATTCCTACTTTATTAACAATAATAATCCCCTGCTCTGGACATCATCTTGTCTTCTCGGATGATCCAAAACAGTTAGCAGGGGTGGACTCGCACCCAATGGGCTGGTCCGAGGAAGCATTGTTCTCCCCAGAAGGTCAATGACTCCTGATAAGTACTCAGGACCGTGCCACCCAGCAGTGCCCAGCACCACCGCCAGGCGCTTAGGAGACCACGTCAGGGCTGGGCCATACGAGACGCAGAGGTAACATTGGCTTCTATAATGAAGTACCCTCCTGTTCGTTCCTTTTCCACTTTTGTCCTGAATTTGACCAGAGAAAGTCTCAGTCTTGTCCTCTTTTGTCCTTGACACCTCTCGCAAGCTCCAACAAAGACAGAACAGGCCCCCCAGGGCTGGATCCAGCGAGAATTTAATGATGCCCGTTCGCTTTTCAAGGCTATTTTTACGGTCGCCTCCCATTTATGTTAAGGGGTGTTGGTGTGATGGACAGCTTCCTTTTCCGATAAATTCAAGCAAGGAAAGGGTGAATCTAAAGAAAGTATTAAAGAAAGCATAGTCTGGGTCAGGGTTGGCAAACTGGGGCCCGCGGGCCAAATCTGGCCCACTGCTTGTTTTTGTGTGGATCACAAACTGAGGATGACTTTTACATTTTTAAGTGGCCGGGGAAAATCAAAAGAAGAATACATGATAAACACCTGGGATTCAAATCCCAGCGTCCGTACATACAGTTTCGTGGGCACACATCGGTCCTCATTCATTCTCGCTTTGTTTGGCTGCCTTCACGCTACGATGGCGGAGCCGAGTAGTTATAACAGACACCAAAGAGCTCGCAAAGTCCAAAATATTTGTTATGAGACCCGCTCCAGAAAAATTTGGCCAGCCCCTGGTGTAGGTGATTGGCCGACATGACAAAGATCCTCGTGATGGTACCAGACTGAGAGAACCCCTCATCTGAACTCCGGGAGGTTATGGTCATTTCTTTCCACCCATTGTACAGATGAGAAGGAAACAGGCATAGAGAGGTTGAGTGACTTGCCTGAGGTCTCCCAGCTGGGAAGCAGCAAGCTGGGATTTGAACCCAGGGCAGATGGCAAAGGGCTTTAGGTAAGCAGGGCTGAACATAACATATGCTTTGCTGATCTTCCTTTTCATACCTTCTGCCCCACCATCCTATCCACAGCCCCGGAACACACCTGGTACTTTTGTGCCTTTGCGCATATGCCTCTTCCCCCATTGCGAAAGCCCGGCAAGACAGCGCCTCCTCTAGGAAGTCTTCCCCATGGCCCATCCCTCCCAGACCCAGGGCAAGCTCCCTCCTTTGTCCTCCCCTCCCCCCCCCACTTGCACCTACAAGGCCGTGGATTATTCATCATCATTTCCTGACGATATGGCTCACCTCCCCAGGCTCAGGTAAGGCCCCTGGAGGGTGGGGACTGTGACTTATACAAAGAGCAAACGATTTAGCAGGACAGGGCAGGCCCTCCAGGCCTAGAGCCTGGTCTACAGCCCCATCTCACTTCTCCCCTGCTTATGCTTTATGCTCCAGCAATACAGAACAGCTTGCAACGCCCCAAATCCACCATGCTAGCTCAGGCCTATCTACCTATGCCCAGCTGTTCCTTCTGACGGGACACACTCTCTACCCATTCTGCATCCAACTCCTCTTCATCCTTCAAAGCCCCAATCAGGCATCAGTATGAAGACTGCTGTGTTTCCCACTCCTACCCCCAATGGTGCAGGCTCCCGTAGGCTGCCTCAATGTCACTACTTCTAGGGAAGCTATAGAGGGGAAAGCTTGGAGCCAGACAGCCTGGGTTCAAATCTGGCTCTTCTCAGTCCTAACTCTACTGTTGGACAAGTGAATGAGCCTTGCTGTGCAGCAACAACAGGTGTGGGTCAGTGTGAGGACTGGATGACAGAACACCTGCAAAGCTCCTACATACAGTAAGTGCTCAATAAATGCTACCACGACTGCACTGTCATTATAATTGGCAGTTTCTTGGTTCCCCCGCCCTCCAAGTGTCGGGGGTCTGTGAGGGTAGGAACTGGCTCTCAGTGCTTAATGCAACAGCAGGTCTGGGCTAAGTACACAGGAAAAGCGGGCTCCCCTGCACCTGTCCCTCCTCTCCTCCACCCCAACCCCTGCTCTCAGCTGAACAAAGTGAACTGGCCTGGGGATGGGGTCGGGGAGGGGTTGGGAATCCTCCTGCCCAAGTACAGCTCTGCTTTCTCATGGCGGGGGGTCTCTGACCCGAAACCTGGGGCCCCAGGCTCCAGGGCCAGGCCAAAGGCTGCCCTCACAGTGGCCCTTCCAAATCCAAGGACAGTACCCAGTAAACATGGTTTATGGGCCAGGAAACAGATTGAGAGGCTTGCCCAGTTCATGAGTCAGTGGGACCTCAAAGGAGGCCCAGGTCCTCTACTGAGAGGAAGTTCCCCCAAACCATAAATCTGTAGAAAAACAACCCAGCCAAAGACACGCCGGGATGGTATCCTTACAGCTGGGCTCAGGCCCCATGCAGCAGCATGCAGAGCGAAGCAAAACCTCCCCAGTAAAGCCAGACTCCCCATTAAGTCTAAACGGATAAAAGCTGGGTCCCTGCCAGACAAGGCTCTGGGAAAGGCAGAGTAATGCAGTGACAAAGAAGGCAGGCCCTGGTTTCAAGTTCGGACGTCACAGCTAATGGCTGTGCGACCTTGGGCAAGTCACTTTACCTCTCTGAGCCTCGGTTTCCATCTCAGTCAAGGGAGGCACCGAGCCGCTGTGAGGATAACACCTGGGAGGTACTTTGCACACAGTGCCAGGCACCAAGTAAATCTTCAATTCATCCAGTTCTGTCTTTATCTGGAGAATCCCCCCCCGGGCCTCAGCTCCTTCCCCGACAAGACCTCCCTCCCTCAGAGCCGAGCAGAGCCGAGGGATGGACAGCACCCTGGGAGCAGGATGGGGACGGGACAGCTGGGGTCACGAAGGTCAGCTCCATTGGGGCCGTGGTCATAGCTAGTGCTTGGGAGCGCTGCCTTAGAGCCCATATAAGGATTCACTACCTGAGCCCGTAGTTTCCTGGAAAGGTCATCCCAGAAGATGCCGGTAGGGGAGTGGGGAAGGCAACCAGCTAAGCCCTGGGCAGCTAGAGCTCAGCACCAACGGGGCGATTCTGGAAGCCAGTGTCAACCCCGCACTGAGCAAGGCAGGATCTTCATACACCAACCCGTGGCTGTCATTAAGTGTGTTGGGAAGAGGGATTCATTTCCCAGCACATCATGCCTGCTGTGGATGGGGCATGAGAAGGCCCCAGACAAAGAACTGAAGGGGCCAGCAGCCTGCACTGGGGCCAGCGTGCTCTGGCGCGGTGAGGGTGAGGGCCTCTGGGGGTAGCTACTGCCCCAGCTGCGAGCGCCTACTCCCTTCCAGGCACTCGGTGCCCTCCGCAGGATTTCTCACCCAGTCCCCCTACAGCCTTGCAAGGTGGACATCATTATCTCCCTCCCCTTTTCTCTCTCTTTCTCTTTTTAAATTTTTTCTGACTTTCCATTGATCACAGCAAGGTCCCTCCCCTTTTAAACAGCCTTATCGAGGTATAATTTACACGCCACAAAATTTGCCCATTTTAAGCGTACACCTCAATGTATTTTACTACATTTACAGAGTGGGACGCCGTCACCACAACCTAATGTTGGAATGTTGTCCAATTACAGTCGCTCCCCATCCTCCCAACCAACACCCCCCACCAACCCTAGGCAGTCACAAATCCATGTTCTGTCTCCATAAATTTTTCTCTTTGGACATTTCACATAAATGGAATCATATACTGTGCGATCATTTGGATCTGGTTTCTTTCACCTAGCGTGATGTTCTTGAGGTTCATCCATGTTGTGGATGCTTCAGTATTTCTCTTTTTTATTGTCAAATAATATTCTGCTGAATAGATATACCAAATTTTGCTTTTCCATTCACCAGCTGACAGACATCTGCATCATTTGCATTTTTTGCCTATTATGAATAATGTTGCTGTGAACATTCACGTATAAGTTTTTGGGTAGATGTATGCTTTCATTTTTCTTTTTCTTTTTTTTAAAGATTTTATTTATTTGAGAGAGAGCACAAGCAGGGGGAGGGGGAGGGGCAGAGGGAGAGGGAGAGGCAAACTCCCTGCTGAGCAGGGAGCACAACGTGGGGCTCGATCCCAGGACCCTGAGCTCATGACCTGAGCCAAAGGCAGACACTTAACCGACTGAGCCACCCAGGTGCCTTACTTTCATTTTTCTAGGAGAGGGAGGGATCGTTGGGTCCTATGCTAACTTCATGTTTACCATTTTGAGAAAAATTTTTCCAAAGAGACTGACCACATGGGACATACCCACCAGCAGTGCATGAAGGTTTCAGTGCTGGACGCTTGCCCAGTGGATGTGAAATGGTACCCCATTGTGGGTTTGATTTGCATTTCCCTAACGACTACAGATTGGTTGAGCAGCTTTCCTGTGCTTATCGGCCAGGTGTATGATCTTCCTTGGATGTATATCTATTCAAATCATTTGCCCATTTATATTAATCGAAGTATAGCTGACATACAAGATGATACTAGTTTCAGACGTACAACATTGTGAGTCAACATTTACATACATTCCAAAATGCTCCCCACGACCAGTGCAGTCACCATCCGTACCCCGCAAAGTCACTACAGTATGACTGACTGTATTCCCTCTACTGTACTTTTCGTCCCCGTGACTCATTGATTTTATGACTGGAAGTTCATACCTCCTAATTCCCTTTGCCCATTTCACCCATCCCCCACCCTTGCCCCTCTGGCAACCACCAGTTTGTTGCCTGTATTTACGAGACTATTTCTGGCTTTTTCTGTTTGTCCATCTGTTTTGGTTTTTCTGATCCCCCGTATAAGTGAAATCATACGGTATTTGTCTCTGACTTCTTCCGCTCAGCATAATGCCCTCTAGTTTCATCCATGTTGTTGCAAACTCCTTTGCCTATTTTTAATCAGCAATGTGTCTTCTTCATCATCCCCCTTTTATAAATGGAAACCGTGGCTTTGAGAAGCAGAGCTGTCGCTTGGGAGTTACAGGCTCCCGAGCTACAGCTTGGGAGTGACAGGCTGCCTGACCCCTAAGGTCTGCCCTTGGCACTACTCCAGGCCATGTCCAGGCACCCATTTGACCTCATTCCCCAAAGGCATGTTTGGAGCTGTTGGGGGTTGAGCATCCGGTTCTTTGGAAATGAGGGGCTGGGGAGCCCCCCCCCACAGCTTTCCTAACTTTAGAAAGCTAAGATGCCCAGAGAGAAAGGTGCTTCGCTGCAGCCCATGCCCCTCCCCAGCACAGGACCAGGTGACAGCACAGAACCACCCTGCCAGGTGCTCAGAGTTTGAAGACGTGTGTCACTGACCATGAGGCTCCACCCCGCCTGCTTCCCGCTCACTCCCTCAGCCTCCGCTTCTGCTTCCCTCTCAGCCGTTCACTCGGGAGTCTGGCCTGCTTTCTCCTGACCTCAGGCTTTGGCTCTGCTTCCTGGCTAATGTTCTTGTCTCTTCCCTACAGTCCAATGATCCCACTAATGGCCCTCTGGGTAACACCCCTGCTGGCCTGACCCAGCTCTCCTCTAGAAGCCATCAGTCTGTCCTCTCAGTGGAGACTGTCTTAGCACCTGCCCGGTGCAGGATGCCAGGGACACAGAAAACACAGGACACGGTCTGTGCCCTCGATGAGGTGGACAAGGCAGAACCATAAATGATTGCTAGCCAGTGAAGTTTTATGGGCACTGTAACGGAGGAGAAAATTCTGTCCAGGGAACCATGGGGCGAGGATCAAGAGGCGGAAGTGAAGCCCACTCCCTGGGCAGACTCATCGTTGGAGGGGAGCTCGCTGTGGGTGGGTGAGGCAGGGAAGGGCGTTCCAGGCAGCGGGAACAGTAAGAGCCAGGGCAGAGAAGTGTGAAATCTGTTTGGCGAGTTTCAAGTAGCTCTGAGTTGCTGGGGTGTGAAAGGAAGGCCTGGGATTGAGTGGAACTGAGGTCATGGATGACCTTGAATGCCACACAAAGGAGTGGGGAGCCAGGGGAGTGAATGAGGGTTTTAAGCAAGGGAAGGACATGGTCAAATCTGTGCTTTAGAAAAATACAACCATGCTGATCAGTCTCTCATTAAATTCAGCCCACCAACACCCAGGGTGTTTTGTGCTGCTGGACGGATCCATTCCATTTGAATTCCCACTCTCATAGATGATCATGTTACACCTTCTCTCTCTCATAGCTTGGACACCTCCTCCCCATCCTCCTTCTCAGCTGATGACCTTCCTTCCTACTTCCTGAGGAAGCAAAGCAACCGGAAGAGATGCCCACACCTATCCATCACCTCATTCCAACCTATCTGCCTCTGTACTCTGCATTCCTCGGTTGCTACAAGCGAGCTCTCCAGCTATACCTGAGCCCCATCTCCCCTCATGCCCTGGACCCCTTCTGCTCTCCCCCACATAGGACATTGCCCCATGAACTGACCCCTGTCTGCTAGGTCATTCTCATCCCCATATAAATTTCTACCCCTCCTCAAACCATCACCATCATCATCATTATGATTATTACTTTGACCCTACACTCCTCTCCAGCTACTGACCCATTTCTCTGATCATTTCCACAGGAAAATTTCATAAAAGAGTGGTGAATTTTTCTGCAGCCACATTCAGTGTAAAGAATTGAATCAATTAAAAGGAGAATCAAAATGGGGTGCCTGGGTGGCTCAGTTGGGTCTACTCTTGGTTTGGGCTCAGGTCATGATCTCACGGGTCATGGGATCGAGCCCTGTGTCAGGCTCCATGCTTAGCGGGGAGTCTGCTTGAAGATTCTCTCCCTCTGCCCCTCCCCCGACTCATGCTCTCTCACTCTCTCAAATAAATAAATCTTAAAAAAAATTTTTTTAAGAGAATCAAACTGAGCAAGGAAAAAGAGATTATAAAGGTGACCATGGAAATTTGAAAAAGAGCCAAATAGAACCTCTAGGAAAGAAAAATATATTAAGTGAAATTATAAACATTAATGTCTGAATTAAATAGTGGATTACACAGGGTGAAAAGATCATCCAGGGAAATGGAAGTTATATCTGGGGAAACTGCCTAGAACTTAGCACAGAGGGATAATGTGATAAACTATGAAATAAAGACTAAAGACATGGGGGCCAGAGGAAGGGTGTAACACACATGTCATTGGTAGACTGAAAATAGCCCCCCCCCACAAAAGATTTCCATGACCTGATGCCTGGAACCTGTGAATGTAACCATATATGGAAAGAAAAAAAAAAAAAGGTCTTTGCAGATGTAATTAAGTTAAGGGTCCTAGGATGCTGAGATTAGCCTGGATTATCCAGGGTCCCTAAATGCAATCACATGTGTCCTTCTAAGAGGGTGGCAGGGGAGATTTGACAACACACAGAAGAGAAGTCAGTATGAAGATAAAGCAGAGACAGGTTTGAAGATGCTTCCCTTGAAGACTGGAGTACAATGGCTGCCAGCCCAGGGCCACTGGTGGCCACCAGGAGCTGGAAGAGACAAGGAGTAGATGGCCACTTGAGCCTCCAAAGGAAACATGGCCCTGCTAACACCTTGATTTCAGCCCAAACATACTTATTGAGGGGTTTTGGCCCCTAGATCTGTGAAAAAATGAATTTTTGTTGTTTTTTAGCCACCAAGTTTGTGGCTGCAAGAAAAAATACAATGGGAGAAAAAGCAATAATCAAAAAGATAATGGCTAAGAATTTTTTCAAAATTGATGAAAGATGTGAATCCTCATGAATTCAAAAAGCACAATGGATCTCACTCCAGATAAAAGTTCAAATCCACATCCATATAGAACATAAGGAATGTACAGGAGAGCATGGTCAGAGAGAAAACACGGTCCAAGAAAAAGAGATTTGCCAACCAAAAAAACACAAGAGTTTGTGGACAGCTGACTTTTCAACTGTAACAACTATAGCCAGAGACCAAGGGAAAATAACTATCAACTAGAATTATATACCCAGCAAAACTATCTTTCAAGAACAAGGACAAAATTTTCAAACAAGCCAATATTGGGTGTGTTGACCACCAATAAAGCTTCAACAAGGGCACTTTTATTTTTTACTTTTTAAAATTAATTAATTTTGTTTTTTAGAAAGAGTGAGCAAGAAGCAGGGATGGGGCAGAGAGAGAGGGAGAGAGAATCCCAAGCAGGCTCCACACCCAGCATGGAGCCCAACGCAGGACTCAATCCCATACCCCTGAGATCATGACCAGAGCTGAAATCAAGAGTTGGATGCTTAGCCGATCGAGCCACCCAGGCGCTACACAAAGACACTTTTAAATATGTCGCTCAGGGCGCCTGGGTGGCTCAGCTGGCTAAGCGACTGCCTTTGGCTCAGGTCATGATCCTGGAGTCCCAGGACTGAGTCCCGCATTGGGCTCCCTGCTCAGCCAGGACTCTGCTTCTCCCTCTAACCCTCCCCTTCTCATGCTCTCTCTCTCTCTCAAATAAATAAATAAAATCTTTTAAAAAAAATGAAGATGTATCTCAGGAAGAAGAAAAATGATCCCAGATGAAAGGTCTAAAATGCAAGATAGAACAATGAGAAGAAAAGAGAGAACCATGAAGGTAAATATGAATAAATACTAACTATATAAAATATGTTTTTGCACAAATCCATTTTCACTCAGTGCAGTTCCAAATGAAATCCCAACAAGGTGCTCATGGCATTTGACAGTCTCTTTCTATACTTTATAAGGAAAAGCAAAAGGCCAAAAAGAGCCAAGACATTCCTGAAGAATTACAAGGTGTACAGTTTGACTTACCAGGTATCAATACACACAATACAAAGTGATCGTTTAGACTCGTTTCAAAGCATTAGTAATTGGAGTTGTGTGGGTTTGGCTCAGGATAGACCAGTGGATCCAACTAGAGATTCTACAAGCAGACTCAAGCATAAATAGAACTGTGATCTAGAGAAGAGGTGGTTTTGCAAACTAAGGAAGAAAAGGAAGCATTCCCTAAATAAAGCCAGAATGGTTGCTTACCCACCTGGAAAATAACTGAAATTGGATCCTTACTTATATAAAATCAATTTTGGGTGGACAAAAAGACCTAAATGTGCAAGGCAAACTTTTGAAAGAAAATATAGGACCTCAGGGGAGGGAGAAGTTTCTTTAAAAAGACACAAAAAGCACACACCATAAGGAAAAACCTGGATACATTCTCCTGTGTTAAGAATAGGAACTTCTGTTCACAAAAAGTCACCACTTAGAAAGTGAAAGGACAAGCCACAGATTTGGAAATGACGCTTGGAATGCAAGTAATTTACAAAAAATTAGGACCCTAATATATAAAGAGCTCCTAAAGAATCAATAAGAAAAAGACAACATGCTAGAAAAAGGACTAAAGGACGTAACCAAGCATTGCACAGGCAAGGAAACAATATTGCCAATAAGCATGAAAAGACTCCCAACCTCAGTGCAAGCTAGTGCCGCCACTCTGGAAAACAGTATGGAGGTTCCTCAAAGAGTTGAAAATAGAGCTACCCTACGATCCAGCAATTGCACTAGTGGGTATTTACCCCAAAGATACAAATGTAGGGATCCAAGGGGATACATGCACCCTGATGTTTATAGCAGCAATGTCCACAATAGCCAAACTGTGGAAAGAGCCAAGATGTCCATCGACAGATGAATGGATAAAGATGTGGTATATAGACACAATGGAATATTATGCAGCCATCAAAAGGAATGAGATCTTGCCATTTGCAACGACGTGGGTGGAACAATAAGTCAATCAGAGAAAGACATGTATCATATGACCTTACTGATATGAGGAATTCTTAATCTCAGGAAACAAACTGAAGGTTGCTGGAGTGGTGGGGGGGTGGGAGGGATGGGGTGGCTGGGTAACAGACATTGGGGAGGGTATGTGCTATGGTGAGCGCTGTGAATTGTGCAAGACTGTTGAATCACAGATCTGTACGTCTGAAACAAATAATGCAATATATGTTAAAAAAAAAAAAGAAGAAGAAGAAGAAGAAGAAGAAGAAGAAGATAGCAGGAGGGGAAGAATGAAGGGGGGGAATCGGAGGGGGAGACGAACCATGAGAGACTATGGACTCTGAAAAACAAACTGAGGGTTCTAGAGGGGAGGGGGGTGGGGGATGGGGTAGCCTGGTGATGGGTATTAAAGAGGGCACGTTCTGCATGGAGCACTGGGTGTTATACACGAACGATGAATCATGGAACACTACATCAAAAACCAATGATGTGATGTATGGTGATTAACATAACAATAAAAAATTTTTAAAAATTCTCCCAACCTCATCAGGAATGAGAGAAATGCAAGCCTAAAACCTCCATAATATGCCAACTTACACCCACCAAATTGGCACCAATGTTAAAGTCTGACAACACTTGGTGTTGTCAGGGCTGTGGAAGGATGCAAACTCTTATACACTGCTAGTGGGAGCATAGATTCATACAGCCATTTTGGAAAGCCACTTCGCATCGTCAGGTCAAGTTCAGATGCACACACCTTACTACCCAGCATTTCTCTTCCTTTGCGCCTCACCTGGAAACCCCTCCATGTGTGCGTCAGGAGATGTAATCAATGTGGACGGCAGCAACACTGTGTCCGTATAGAGGAGAATGGATTGATGATTTGTGGTTTATTCATACAAGACAGTGCATTACGGCAGCAAAAACGAACGCATCACAGCTGCACTCAACAGTGTGGGTGAATGTCACAAACAAACGTGCAACAAACACACACAAGCCCTGTAAGAAGATGCCGTCCAATGCCATTTCTCTGAATTTTAAAGGCACGCAAAGCTACACAATATATTGTTCAAGACTGCACCCCACTGTGAGAAAACTATAAAGAAAAGGGTAAAGGAACAATAAATGCAAAATTCTGGGTAGTTATTGCTTCCAGATGGGAGGGAGAGGAAGAGCTGGGGAGACACATGGGGGAAGCTTCAAGAACTTGTAATGTCAGCTCTCCCAAGATGGATGTGGGTGTATGAATTTATTGATATTATCATTGTCAACATCATCATTATTAATATTTCACATAGAAGGCATGTTTTATGTGGATGAAACATTCTTAACTTCCTTTTTTTGTTTTTTTAAGATTTTATTTTTGAGTCATCTCTACACCCAATGTGGGTCTCGAACCCACAACCCCAAGATCAAGAGTCGCCAGGAGCCCCTGAAATGTTCTTAATTTCAAAAAGGAAAGGCAACTACCACACCCAGACACCCATACTCTGGCAAACGTGAGGATGGTGTGGACTGCAGACTCAAAATGACGGGGGAGACCTGCCGTGAGGCTGTTGCCTCTCTGGGGTCTTAGGAGCATTACGTGAAATCACGAATGCTACAGTGCTCAACAGAATGCCCTGCCCGTGATCAGCTCTATGTGAGTCTTTGTTCTTATGGCAATGATGAGTGTGTGGCTGGGGTGACATAGCGGGTACAGAGGGAAAAAGGAATATATCTGAGAGATCTTTGCAGTTCAGGGTGACTGCAAAGTGGGGGTCAACAGTGATACTATGATTTCATGGCACCAATGAATATTCTTAGTATTTGCAGAAAACCGAGCAGGGACCAGCAGAGGAGAAGCGGCTGGGGTGCTGGCTGTTCTGGATGCATCTTTGAATCATGTGGATGGTTTGGGGTTGCTTTTTTTATTTTGAGAGAGAGAGAGAGAAAGCGTGAGGGGGGGAGGGGCAGAGGGAGAGCGAATCCCAAGCAGGTTCCATGCCCAGTGCAGAGTCAGACACAGGGCTCAATCTCATGACCCTGAGATCATGACCTGAGCCAAAATCAAGAGGATTCAGACGCTTAACCGACTGAGCCACCCAGATGCCCCTCAGGTTGTTTTTATTATTATTATTACTACTACCACTATTATTATTGAGGTGTAATTGATACATACCCTTATATTAGTTGCAGGTGTACAACATAATGATTTGATATTTGTATATACAGCAAAATGACCATGTGAATGGTTACTTTTATCCATATGTTGCATGCACTGGACCAAAGATGGGTAGATGGGGAGCTCGTATGAAGGATGGAGGGTCGAGGATTTTTTGGAGAAGCTGTCCCCAAGCCAGTCCTGGCAGCCAAGTGCACAGTCCACAGCCACTCCAGCCCTCAGGCAAACTCTGGAGAATTTATTGGTCACCCCCTGGGCCCAGCACGGAACGCTTCTCTCACATGGCCTGGTCTTTACCCCTTAACAATGCCCAGAATCCTGTCTGGGGAGGCATACACCCTGTGTGTGGTGGCTATACTTGGAGACGCTCTGTCTTTGTGGCCCTCAAGGGAACCTGACTCCTGGCCTCCCTCTGAGGGCAGAGTCTTCGGAGAGCCACCCAGGGGCCTTGGCCCCCACGGTTAACCCTGACACCGTTTCCATGGTATTCTTGTCACTGGAACCTCATCAGTTCTGGGAGGGACTTCAGGGGTCTCCTGGCAGCTCTGCCTCTGAGACCAATCTGGACAGACTTACATCTCCTCCCTCTCTGAGAGTTTCCTGTGAGGAAGACTCCACTGATTCTCCTGGGAACATTTTCTCCCTTTGAACAAGAAGCTCCTCTTGAAAAACCTTGAGGCAAAGAGGACTGTCAGGAACATACTGTCCTGTTCAGTCTGCAAAGCATTCTCTTTCATGGAAGGCAACTGGGCATTGTACACCAAGAGCTTGCCGGGGCGCCGGGCTGGCTTAGCTGGTAGAGCATGTGACTCTTGATCTCAGGGTCGTGAGTTCAAGCCCCATGTTGGGTGTGGAGCCTACTTTAAAAAAAAAAAAGGGGGGGGGCTTCCAAATCACGTTAACCCATATAGTTTTCCTAATAAAATTCCCCTAAATAAACAACTGGACAATTGCATAAAGAGGCGCTTAGGGGCGCCAGGGTGGCTCAGTAGTTAAGCATCTGCCTTCAGCTCAGGTCATGATCCCAGGGTCCTGGGATCGAGCCCCGCATCGGGCTCCCTGCCCGGTGGGGAGTCTGCTTCTCCCTCTCCCTCTGCTTGTGTGCTCTCTCTCTCCTTCTCTGTCAAATAAATAAATAAAATCTTAAAAAAAAAGAGGCACTTAAAAGTTTGTATATAATAAAGAAAAATTAGAAATGTGTTATGTGTCAACCATAGAGGATTTAAATATGAAATGGTAAAACCCAGCAGCATAAGACAATGCATTTAAAAAAAAAAACAAACTTGGCTTGGGAGAATTTTAATGGCATGGAAAGATACGAAGTGTAAAAAAAAAAAAGCAGGTCATAAAATAGTGTGTTTAATAATAGAGTCATATTTTTAAAGCATGGGAAAATACAGGAAAGATTTGGAAACAAAGACCTTAATAATGGTTACCTTTGGGATGTATTATTATAGGTATTTTTCTCCCCTTCATTTTGCATAACTGCATTTTCAGAGGGTTTGCAATGAATATGTGTTTTAGTTTGAACTTTTTAATTACACCAGTAATGCACAAAAAGAGAGTTATGGGGAAGCAGTGAAGGAAAACGCCTAAGGCCAGCACCCTCTTTAACCCCCACCCCGGTGCCCATCCCCTCCCATCACTGACTGCTGTGAGCTGCTTAATGTCATTTGAGTCCCTTTTCTGTGCATTTTTGCATGGATATGTATGTACATTTAGAAAGAGGCAGCATTCTTTGGGGTTTTTTTTCTTTTTTTACATAAATGGCCTCCTAACGTAAGAACTGTACTGATAGTAACTTACTTTTTCACTTACCCCGTGGCCTGGGAGAGCTTTTGGTAAAGATAGCTCCCTCAGTCATTCTAACTGCTACGTGGTGTCTACCGTATGGATGGACCACAGTTTGTCTACCTATCCACAAATGGTGACTATTTAGGGTGTTGGTTTACAGTTTCTGACTAATGGAAACACCAGTGCCGTGAAGATCCCAGGCCATGCTTACAAGCATGCAGGTACATACATACTCATTTCTTAGGGGAGATTCTAAGAAGCCGAGTCTATGGTCATGCATATTTTAAATGTAAATATATAACCCCAAAGTACTTTCCAAAAATAAGATTTGCCCGGTGGTTTTCCCACTAATGGTATTCAAGCTACCTCTTTTTCCAAGTCCTTGCCAACATGGACATCATCCATTTTTTTTTACTTTTTTGTGTATTACTTCAATGAGAAGGAAGAAAAGAGGGTTATCAAAGGTCAGCCCATTTAACCTCTCCACATGGTGCCTGACTGGGTCTATAACACCGTCCAAAGTGTCCACCAAACTTTCGTGCCCACCTCAAATACCCAGGAACACAGTTTTGTACCCTGGGCCCTGGGTGGTTGTTGTCATGCATCATTGCTACGTCTGCAGGCAAGGGAAGGAGGGCCCATGGGGCTGTAGAGGAGGGCAGACGTTCCAGAAATGTGGAAATCATCTTCCATCACCAAACACGATTCCAGCACGATCCAGTTCTACCTCCGTAAGAAATGTCCAATCCGTCCGCCTCTTCTGCCTCCATCATCATCATTCCCCACCCAGCCATCCTCATCCAGCGCGTGAACCCGGAAGCTGTCAGCCATCGTCTCCCACGTCCACTCGTCCTTTCGATCCTCCAGCTTGTTCTCCATCCGATGGCTAGGGAAGTCTTTCTTGACATGTAATTCAGACCACATGGACTCCCACGCTCAAAAGCCTCCTGGAGCTTTCTGCTGGACTGGGGATCACATCCCAGCCCCTTTCCTGGCCAACGGAGCCCTGCACCAACAGACCCCACCTGCTCCCTGACCCCATCTCCTCTGCGGTGCCCCCTGCTCACTGCAGCCCAGGCACCCTGGCTCCCTTCTACTCTGCATAGACCACCCCCTAGCTCCTCCATGCCTCAGGGATCTTGCCCACGTGTGCCCTCTGTTAAGGACCTCCTTCTGTCACTTTCTTCCCATGCTGGCCCCTGCTAATCTTTCAGGTCTTGACTTAAATGTCACACAATCTAAGATGGGTTTTCCCCGTCTTGTTCTACTTTTCCATCCTTCGCCTTCATAGCATCTGTCACAACCACAACTCAGAAGCGAAGCTGTGTGTCTGTGTCAGGCATTTCAGGTCCAACTTCCCACCAGCCTGGGAGCCCATGAAGGCAGAGACTTCTTCCCTGTATCTCCAGCACCAAACACAGTGCCTGACACATACTAGATGATCAGTGAGGAATGAATAAGTGAGTGAATGAATGAATGAACGGGACATCCCTGGAAAGATGGGGGAGAGACAGCCTCGGTAGCAGGGAGGAACAGGAGAGAAGTAAGGAGGTACAGAACATGGAAGGTTCCAGGGAAGCCTTGGTCAGGAAGGAGCCCGGGGAGGCAGTGGGGGCCCGGAGATGACTAAGAGGAGAAGCATCTAATGTCACTTTCCCATTGTTTGCTGTTCTGTGATGCAATTCTCCCCGTGAGCCCAAATCTCAGTAAAAGCCTATGCTGCTCAGGTGAGTGACACCTTGAGAAGGAGTTAAAGGAAAATGGTGAATGCTCTTGAGTCCACGTGGGGTGGAGAGAAGAAGACAAGGGCAGGAGGTGACTCAGATCCGCCCCTGGAGAATCCTTGGTGATTTAGGCCGGGTGTGGGGATGCCACAGGTCCTCATGGTGGGAACTCACTGACAGGAAGAGTGACCAACCCCACATGGCTAGAGGAACCCGGTGATTCCATTTTTCTATCAGATTCACCATCTAAAGTGTCAGAGGAAAAGAACATTAGAAAAAAAATCAGAAAGGACACCAAGAAAGGAGGCTTACTCTTCTCAGCAGGAGAGGTGGGCAGGCAGAGGAACAAGTCTGAGCTTCGGACTCAGCCAAGTTTGGGGTTCAGGTGCCAGGTCGTCCTCAGCATCTCCATGTCTTCATATGTAAAGTGGGCATGATAGTCATCGTTGACATCCGGATGTGGGCAGATTGCAAGAGATAACAAATCTCTAAAGCACTTGGCACCACTTGCTGCACTTTTCAGAGGGAAGGCACAAGTCCAGAACCACCAGCAGGGACCTTGTGTGTTGCGTGTGTGGAGGGTTGGCTTCCCAGACTCGGGACTTGGGACTCAGGAACTGGCAGTCGCATAGGACCCCCCGCTTAGGGTCCTGCACTTGTTAACACTCTGCTTTTGTGCCACCATCTTGAAATTCTTAATTTTGGATCAAGGGATCCTGCATTTTTGTAGTGCATGGGGCTCCACAAATTAAATTATGTAACAATCATACATGTGTGTACGTGTGTGTGTGCGTGAGAGAGAGAGAGAGAGAGAGAGCATACAATGGTGAGTGGAGAGGAGGATGCTGTGGGTGCTCAGTGAAGAGATGTTCTCATCAACAAAGTGATGTTAACTGATGGCAGACACCCCAACCAGTATCCACCCCATGGTCCCGAGCCAACCCCACACATCAACGAGCTGAGACTTCACCTAACAATAGCCCCTCTCAGTTCCAAACATCAACAACCAAAACAACCCCTCCTAGCCTTTGGGCTGTTACCCAAACACCCCCACACCCACAGGCCAAGGCCCAACACCCAGCAGCACCAGGTGTGGGCTCCCTGTGGATTTTCCCAAGGACTCAACCAGCCCTAGAGGCTGTTTGCTGGTGGTTTCCATCCATGAGGCACTCAATCTGCTCATTCCCACAAGCACTTGCCCCACACCATCCTGTGCACCCTAAATGATGCATTTACCACCCTATCGCCCCTCGGCCAGTTGGTGAGCCCCTTAAGGGCAGGAGCTGGGCCAGCCTCATCTCCTATGTCCCAAGGCTGGGTGCAGTGCTTAGAACACGGAGGTGTTCAATAAATGCATACTGTTTGCTGATGCATTTATGCACTCATTCCAAACACATTTATCATCCAGTGGCAGGGATGGTTATGGACAAGAATAACATAAAATAAAGGAACACTTTTTACAGTCTGAGCAAGAATTTGAGCCTCGATAAGATTTGGACTCCCACTTCCTTAGTACTGCTTCCTTGGTCAGTGCTCACTGACCTGCTCAGGACAGGGCAGGTGTGAGGTGGAGTGGAAAGCCCCTGACAGAATCAGAAGACCTGGGGTCTGCACCTGCTCAGCTCAGTGCCCTTGAAGGCCCACACCCTTCCCTGGATGTCACTTCCCCTCTGTCTGACAAACACATTGAATCAGGGTGTGCTGTTCAATATGGTAACCCCTGTGCTTGAAATATGGCTAGTGGGACTTGAGGAATTGAATTTGAAATTGTATTTATTTTTAATTAATATGAATTTTAAAACAGATATACAAGTCTTAAGTCATTGGAGAATTCTCAAGTACATTTGGAACAACTTGGGTATAGGAACCTACTTTTTTCCATTGTAAATTTGATAAACTCTAAACACAGATCAAGTATTTCTGGGGAAAATTTAGATTTTGGACTAAGAGGTTCTGTAAGTACAAAATACAGACTTTGGAGACTTAATAGGAAAAAGGAATGTAAAATATCTCATTAACGCTTTTCATATTGATGACTTCCAATGATATTTTAGGATTTGTAGGTTAAATAAAATGTATTATTAAAATTAATTTCACCTGTTTCTCTTTTCTTTTCTTTTTGTTTTTAATGTGGGTCTTACAAGATTTAAAGTTTCATTTGTGGTTCACGTTCCACTTTTGTTGGACAGCACTGAATTAGGGAATCTCTGTAGGAATTCCCTAAAGAATCTCCCCCCCCCACTTCCCCGTTTTTTAATATCCTGATATTCTACAAATCTATGTCCTTTTAGTGCTCGGTAATCATTAAATTCTGTGGGTTGACTTGTCCGGCATTACCCCCCAACACACACCCTGCTCTTGTGTGAGCACTTTGATTTTCCAATGGGAAATTACCGCTGATAGACCCATTTTCACACCAGCTCCAGGACTCCCTCATACGACCCAGGCCTGGCCAGTCAGAGAAGAGCACCCTCCCTTTGCCCACAGTGACTGGGTCAGGGATGACACATGACAACCAGGCAGAACCAGTGAGACTTCATTTGATGGCGGGAGTAGAAATGAACCGGCTTGCCCCCTGAGGTGAATGGAGCGGGATGGAAGCCTCGATTTTGTGCATCTGAGAGAATGGCCTGCCTGACAGGAAGCCAACACAGAGAGAAGGAGAACTAAGAGTGAAGACAGTCCAAGTCTTGCACCTAAAGCCAGGATCTATCCCTGGACTTTGCGGTTGCATGAGGAAAGACGTCAACTAGAATTGGAATTCTGTCTCCTGAATCTTGAATGACACGTGGACACTTACCCCTTAACTCCAGACCAAGTGATCACGTTCAAAACCACTGGGCTGGCCTCAGCCTCTCAGCCTGTCTTACCTTCGGCCCCAGCCTCATCTCCCCTGGCCACTCTCTTACCCTCCCCTCAGCTGCAACAACTTGCAGTGACAGGAACCAGCCCCACTTGTCCCCTGGCATTGTCCCATGCCCTTCCACTGCTTGGAAGATCATTTCACTCCCCACCCTCACCCTGCCCCCCTACCTCACAGGGTCTGGCAAACTCCACCTCTTTCAAGCCTCAACTATTCTTGTCAAGGTCACTGGTGATGTCTGTGTTGCCAAATCCAATGGTCCGGTCTCTGTCCAACTCTTACGCAACTTCTTGACAACATTTAACGCAATTGAACATTCTTGCCTTCTTGAAACCTTTCTCTTTCTCTTGGCTTCTATGGTACCTGTTCTCCTTCTATCTCATTGGCCACTCCTTCTCAATCTCTTGATTCATTCATTGATTCTGTCATGTGTTCCTTCAACAAATATTTGCTAAGAGCCTACTACTTGTTAAGTCCTATGCTAGACATTAGAAGTCAACAGAACAAAACCCTGCTCCAGGGAGTTTACATTCTAGGGCATTCTTTATCAATTCTCCACCTTTGCTCAACCTCTAAATGTTGTCATGTGCTGAGGCTCACCTGGGAGCCTCTTGTCTTTTCCATCTTAGCCAGTCTCATGGCTTTAAATTCCATCCATGTGTTGATGACTCCTAAATGTCTATCCTGAGCCCTGGCTGTTTCCCCTGAACTCACGGATCCAACTGCCTTTTTGATTTAACCTCTTGGATGTTCACAGGCTGTCTCAAGCTTCACGTGTTGAAAACAGAAGAGTTTATTCCCCCCTCTCTCAGCCTAAACCTGTTTCTCCACCTGCCGTTCTACATCTCAGTCAATGGCACCACCATCCACCCAGTTGCTCAGGTCAAAAACCTAAGAGTCATCCTGATTCCTATCTTTTCTTCTTGCCCCACGTCGAATCTATCAGCAGGTTCTATCAACTCTCCTTCCAAAATGTACTGTGGAACTGTCCACCTTTCTCTATTTCCCCTTCTACCACCCTAGTCAAGGCCACCATCATTCATCCTGGGACCACTGCAATGACCCTCTAACTGGTTTACCCACTTGCATTCATGCCCGTCATCCCCATCTATTCTTCACACAGTAGCTAGAGTGATCTCTAAAAATGTAAATCAGAGCATGTCACTCCTCTTCTTAAAACCCTCCAGTAAACAGCGTGGGAGAAGAGCTTTGCGACATTTATAAAAGACAATGGATTAGTAACTCGAATATATAAACAACTTCCACCAATCAGTTAGAAAGAGACATCTTTGTGGGAAAATGACAAGGGATATGAACAGACAGTTCTCAAGAGAAGAAACTCCCAAGAGCCAATAAATACGAAATTACATGTTTCACCTCCCTAGTAATCATGGAAATGCAAATTAAAGCGAGTTACCATTTTACACCCAAAACATTGTCAAAACCTTAAAAGGCTGACAATATCAACTGTTGGCAAAGATATAAAGAAATGGGAACTTTCGGACGCTGCTAGTGGGAATCTAAATTAGTACATGAACTTTAGAGAACCATCTGGCAACTTCCTGTAAGGTTGAAAATGTGCACAACCTTCAACCCACTGATCTTCCATTTCAGATTGAGTTGCAATCACAAAACAGGATACAGCGCAAAGGCCCATCAGTATGAGAATGGATAAGTATATGTGCCATATAATCCTCAATGAATTCAACAGTTATCAAGCATTGTCAGATGGGGAAAAAAGGCAGCTGTGAAAAGAAATGTGCACATCGCTTTCATTTATACAAATTTAAAATTCTGAAATTTAAGAGAAACAGGGCTCCCCAGCAAAATCCTGGGACTACCTACCCTGGACCCCAAAGCCTGTGTGATACGGCCCTTGCTCGGCAACCTTGCCCATCCTCCACCACTTGCTAAGCTCCAGCCACACTAGCTTTCTTTCACGCATTCTTCCAGCCCTATATTTTCACAGCCACCCCAGGACCTTTCTATTAACTGTTCCCTCTGCCTGGCACTTCCCCTAAAGTGGGCTCCTCCTCACCCCCAGACATCCCTGTGTTCATTGGTTTGTTTGCTTCTTTATTTTTTTGTCTTTCCCCACTAGACCATAGGTTCCAGGAGAGGAGGGACTTTGCCTTTTTCTTTGATGACATATCACCAATGGATGGCATTTCATAGGCGCTCAGGAAACGCTTGCTAAATGAGTAAGTAGGACTTCTCCAGGCAGTCTTTCCTGAATTCCTAGACTAAGGAGCATTCCTTAACTGTGCATTTCTACAGCCTCCTGGCTTGGCTCTCTCAGCAATTTTCCCACTACGATTGAGGAATTCTTGATCTGAGGTTCTTGAATGGATGTCTGGGGAATCCACAAACATCCTAAAATTGTAGGCAAAATTTCATGTGCATGTGCTTATTACATTTCCTGGGGGGAGGGGGAAGTTTCTTTATTTTTGTCATGTTCTTAAAGGGGTTATGCCCAAACACACTAAAGAGTTGTCATGGGGTGCCTAGCTGGCCCAGTAAGAAGAGCATGTGACTCTTGATCGATTAGAGGTTTGTGGGTTCGAGTCCTACCTTGGGTGTAGAGATTACTTAAAATAAATAAAATTTTTTAAAAAAGATTTGTCATAACACTGCTGTTTCAGTTGGGTTATAATTTGACCAGGTCCTCTGGACTGCGGGCTACTTGAAGGCAAGTCCACCACTGTTCCCCCAAATGCCAGTGCAAGAATCTCAGTGAGATCTGGAATGAATAAGTGAATGAATGCATGCTTTTGGAGCCTGAGTTCCAGGCTCACATTCACTCTTGGACCCTTTGGCAGCCCAGTCATCGGGAACAGGAACAGACTGGAAAAGACGGGGAACAGAATGCTGGCATCAGAGCCAGGAAGGCTAAGCGCCCAGATGGGCAGGACCCTGGATGCGGCTGTCCTTTTGCTCATCTGGAGCCCAGCAGTGCAGATCCGTTACAGGTTTTTGGTCAAGGCTCAGCACTGGCCGCGCCCTCCCTCAGCCCCCTCCCACACCGGAAGGTGAGCTGGGTTTGGTCTCAGGGGTGTTGCAGCTGAGATCAATGCAATCTTCAAGCTCCGTTTCCCCATGGAAACCCCACAACAAGGCACCAAAACAGAGACCAAACCCTTCCTGGAAACTCAAGGGGTGAGGAGGGGAGCCTCCTTCACCGGTAACTTAGGAATCTAGAAATTCCTGTGGGGCCAACTGGGAGACAGGTGTGGGACACTCGTTCCATATAAAGAAATCCCAAGCTCCAAGACAAATCCCTGTTTGCCATGTGGCCAGAGACTTTCTCCAAGGCCATCCAGGGGCACATGCTTCCCTGAGAAGTTCCTGAATGAAGTCCTCAGGTATCATGAGGAATATTTAATAATGCTACTGGCTACAAATGATTGAGGTCTTCCTCGTGCCAGGCCTTGTGCTACATGATCTACCTTTTACGAAATTTTAACCGCACAATATCCCTATGAGTCCCATTTGACAGAAGAGAACACTGAGGCAGGAGAGGCCAAGTGGCTTGCCCAAGGCCCCTCGGCCTGCAAGTGGCAGAGCTGAAATTCAAACTGGTCCCCTGATTCCTATGACCTTAACCTCCACCCCATTTATGGAGCCCATCCTTGGTCCCTCAGGACTACACCTGATTACATTCAGGCCTCACAGCAACGCTGACAGGGGGATCGCCATTACTTTCCCCCATTTTACAGCTGAGCTGCCAGAGACTCTGAGAGGCTAAGTAATATGCCCAAGGCCACTCAGCGAGGAGAGTAATGACAGAGACCCATAGGGATCTGACTCCAACATGCTCGCTCCTAACCCCTGCCTGGAACGCTTCCCCCCAGGAGGGCTGGGCTGATGTGGCCACTCCCACCTCCCCACTCTGCGCCACTCCAAGTCCAGAGTGTAATGAAATCATTCTCGAGGTAGAATTGCTAAGACAAAAACCAGCGGCAAAAACAGTGACTGGCAATGTATGAATGAATGAACAAATGAACTAATGAATGTTGAATGAATGAATGAATGAATTTCTCCTGATGACATTCTCCCCTCTCAGAAGGGGCAAGTTTTTCTAATTCCTGCCAGGATAGGCAGACCCAGGTGCCCACCGGACATTCTCCCTGGGGGCAGGGAACCCCTTCTGTGGTGTGGTATAGGAGACAGGCTCACGTGTGTTCCTGGAGAACCCATCCTGTTGTCTGCACAGTAATCCCCAACACTTCATGCCCAGAGCACGCTTGCACACAGGTTCTCATGGATTTCTCCCCACAGCCACCGGGAGGGAGGTCCCATGCTCCCATTTTATAGGTTGACGAGCCCGCAGCTCAGAGAGGGGACGTGAGTTGTCCTACATGAACAGGTGATGGAATGGGGGACTTCTCCAACCTGTCCCTGTGGATCAGGATCTGACTGCAAACAGCGTCAGGGACAGGATTATGGGATTGCCAGAAGTTTGTCCCAGATCCACAGGCCAAAGGTCAGGGAGAAGCATCTGAGTCCTCACTTGCAGGAAAATGAAATAGAAAGAAGCCATTCCAGGGGGTGTGTCCAGAGGCCCCAGACAGCACAACCAGGCCCGGAGGACTCTCTGGTGGGGTCAGGCCAGAAACCAAGCAAACCAGGGCCACCACCCAGGGCTGGCAAAACAGGCACCAGCCCAGCCGGAGGTGGCCCCAGGAACTGGGGGCAGAATCAGCAATGGGCCCTGGCTCATCCCTCTTCAGAGTGCACAGCGTCACCCCGGATGATGGGCGGGGAGGGGAGAATGTCCCTCTAGCACGGGCACAGTGCTGTGTTGCCCTGCGCTCTCATGCCAGCCCAGCCAGGCTTGGCCCAGCCGGGCCCTCACTAGACGGCCGAGCACAACAGCTCTCTCAGGCAGGCAAACAATTAAGCCCTTTCAGGCTGAAGGCGACGAGGCTGGCACTCGCTGTACCTCTGTTTCTCACTGGCTCCTGCAAGTGAATCACTCGGATTAATTGACCCTGGGAGCAATGAATGAGGAGCAGGTTTGAGTTCTTGAGCAGATAGGAACCTGGGTCCCAGGCACCCCAGCACCACTCTGCTGATAGAAAGGAATGAGGTGTATGCTTCAGGGTCACAGAGACACACAACAATGTCATAGATTTGTCACTGACTGTGGCCATCAGAACTATAGACTGTTAGGTTCACAGCATCATGGAGCATTCAAGAGCTACCGATTGTTCTAATCACAGAGCCACAAAAAGCCAGTGTCCCAGTACCATCAATTATAAGCCCAGACTCAGCAGCTGGGGAATCACAGACTTCCAGGACCATCAAACCATCAGTTGCAAGAACCAGCTCTTTAGAGCAAGAAAAAGCATTAGAGACCAACCTGTCTGAGGCTCCATTTGGAGGTGGGGAAACTGAGTCAGCTGATTAAGGTCACCTAGCTAGGGCAAGGACCCAGACCTCATCACTCCCCATCCTTGCTCCATTTCCAGGGAAAGTGGGCAAGAGCAGCAACAGTCTGAGTTCCTGGACACTCCAGGACCTGCCCCTTGGGGAATGGTCTGGCCTCACTCTGGGGGATCATGCGACACTGTCAGGGTACCTGTGGTCAAGCCCTTCCATTATGCCAAGATCTGAGGCTTTGTGAGCTCTCATGTCATGATGATGTATTTGGCAAGTCTGGACAGGCCTGGATTGTTTTAACCAATCACTTGGTCTCCTGCCTAATAAGGGAGAATTGTGCACCCTCATGATTTTACCTGGGAGTATGCCTACTGTTGATCACACAAGGAAGAGAGCCGGTCCTCCTGAGTTTCAGCTTGGGATACCCATTACCTCATCAGGGTGACTTCAGTTCACTGCCACACAAGGAAACTCAGCCTCACTTCCCAAGGGCCTACCATGTACTAGATTCAGAGAAGCTACTAAGAGAGACTCTGTGCTCACCTTCATGGCCCATATAGTCCATTGAGTCACATATGTATGTGATTATAAGTCAAGGCAGAGTATGATGGCATAAAACACAAAAGAGACAGAAATTAAGAACTTCATGAGAGAGGGGTAACATTTAAAGAGCCACTAGAGAGCTTTTCTTTATATCAATTCCTGACTTCTGCTTCTGGCTGTGACATAGTAACAAGGATTAAACTTACCTACCTACCCAAACAACTAGAAAACTGATCAAGATGTAGGAAACAACTGTTTTCCAACAATTAAAAACAAGCATGGAAGGATGTGATCCCTAAGAGAAGAGAAACAAAAGAGGGGAGCCCTTGATTGTCCTGGTTTTCTGCATGGAGTCATATTCCAGACCAGGGTTCCAGGAGAGGGATCCCAAGAGACTACAGTAATCTTGCTGATTTGAGGATTTGGAGACTGGAGTTCAGGCACCCAGCTAGAAGCTGTGCAGCAAAGCTCTAGAAAGGAGAAAGCTGTGTCCAAAAAGAGCTCCAGAAAGCTGTGTCTGGCCTTCTGGAGTTGTTGCTAAGTAGTAGGGTGAAGCTCCATGATACTGGGCAAAGAAAAACTAGAAAGTTGCAAGCTAAACAATTCCCAGAGCTGACACAGGACAAGAGGCATTTGAGTTGCAACCAGCCAGAGTGATGAGAAGTCACTGAAAACCTAGAACATTGGGTGAAGACTTTGTATATGTCATGCCTTAGCTGTAAGCTGAGCTATCCCTAGAGTGAGGGCTAGTCCAGACTGGTTATAGCAAAGCTTAAAAACAGTCTTCAAAGAGAACAAGCTGATTTGTAAGTAACCTAGTTGCCTGTTACAACAAAACACAGCCCTCTTTAAAAGAAGGCAACAAAACTGAAATCCTCAACTACATAATATCCATAATGCCCAGCATCCAGTCAGAAATTACTAGATATGCCAAGAATCAGGAAAATGGGACCCATAGCCAGAAGAAAAATCAGTCAATAGAAATGGACCCAGAAGTGACAGAGATGATGAGATTAACATACAGAGATGTTAAAATAGTTATTATAATTGTGTTGAAGTATTTAAAGAAAAATATAAGCATAATGAGGAGAGAAATGGAAGACATAAAAAAGAATCAAATGGAATTTCTAAAGATGAAAAATATAATATCTAAAATAAAAATTTCAGGCAACCCTCTCAGGTCCCCTCCCTCTTTGGGGGTTTGTACTCTTACTCAATAAACTCTACTATTGCTCAATAAACTTTGCTTTGCTGCCCACCAAAAAAAAACAAACATAAAAATAAAATATTCATTAGATGAAGCTAACAGCAGATTAGGCACTGCAGAAGAAAAGATCATTGACCCAGGAGATACAGCAATATTATCTATCTAAACTAAAGCACAACAGGGGAAGACACTGAGAAAAAATGAACAGAGCTTAGTGATCTGTGATATGACATCAAGTAGACTATCATGAGTAATTGAAGAGGGAGAGGAGGGGTGGTTGGAGAGAAACAGAAAATATGTTGGGAAAAAAGATATCTGAACATTTTCTAAATTTTCTGAAAACTATAAACCCACGGATCCAAGAACTTCAAGGGGAAATCCCAAATAGAATAAACATAAAAACACTACACCAAGGTAGATCGTAATCAAATTACTGAAATCCAGTAACAACAAGAAAATCTTAAAATCAAAGAGAGAAACAACCATGTGAGTTACAGAGGAACAATGGTAAGAATTAAAAGACTTCTGGGGCAACTAGGTGACTCAGTCAGTTAAGCGTCCGACTCTTGATTTCAGCTCAAGTCATGATCTCAGCGTTGTGAGATCATGCCCCACGTTGGGCTCCATGCTGAGTGTGAAGTCTGCTTGAGATTCTCTCTCTCCCTCTCCCTCTGCTCCTCTCCACACTTGTGCTCTAGATAGATAGATTAGATAGATAGATAGATAGATAGATAGATAATAGATAGATAAAATCTTTAAAAAGAAGGCTTCTATCAGAAACTCTGCAAGCCAAAAGACAATGGAACCTCTCTAAAGCACTGACAGAAAAAGTTCTCAACCTAAAATTCTAGGTTTCCAGCCACGATAGTCTTTAAACAATGAAGGAGAAATAAAATCTTTTTAAGAAAAACATAACCTGAGAGAATGTGTCACCAGCAGACCTTCACTATAAGAAATAGTAAAGGAAATTCTTCAGGTGAAAGGAAGATTATACTGGGTGGAAACTTGAATCTACACAAAGTAGATTTGCCAATTTCTTTAAAACATAAAAAAATATTAACGGTGTATGCTGGGGTTTACAATGTATGAAATAGCAAAATGTATGCCAACAAGAGCAAAAAAGGACAGAATAAGGAATGGAAATGTACGGCTGCTACAAGTTTCTTACGTGAGCTATTGTAGTGGATTTGTCTTGGGTCAACTCAGCTAAGCTCTTCTGGGAACTCTGTTTCCCAGAATTCCTCTCCCTATATAGTTCCAAGTTAGTGTGGGTCACAGAAGACATTTTGTGCAACATCTGGAAGGTGGAATAAAGCAATTGCCACTTGTTGTTGTTTTTTTCTTCCCCCACTCAAAATGTTGGTACAGGAACAGGAAGCACAGTTCACACACTCTATCACCTAACTGCTGGGTCACCTTGTCGTCATGAGGCAGGAGTTGGGCTGACAACTCCTCTACCTCCTGCCGGATTGTCCTTCAAGTTTCTCTGATCCCTAGACTAGGTGTGTTTAGCTAAATGATGAAAAGCCCCAGTTTCTCCTATAGGTCATTCACATCATTGAAGCTGGCATCTTAGAGGAGATGAGAGATGATATATGGCTGCTGGTTTGTTCCGGCTCTCACCCACTCTTTCCCCACATTAAATCCATCTCCCCTTCCCAACTTCCCTCCCTTCAGTCTGTAGTATACCAGCTCCAGACACAAAGAAAATGGCCTTTTATAGATTGTTTAGCCAGCTCCATATAATTATATAAGGTCAAATTCCTAAAATAAATCCCACGTTCTAGATCATTCCCAGTGGTTCTGTTTGCCTGATCAGACCCTAATAAATATGTGAAGTGGCATAATATTACGTAAATATGATGTGATAAAGTAAGGTGCATTTAATTAACCCTAAGCATCCACTAAAAAAAAATAGAACAAAGAGAGCGCCTGGGTGGCTCAGTCGATTAAGCGTCTGCCTTCAGCTCAGGTCATGATCCTGGGGTCCTGGGATCAAGCCCCAAGTAAGGCTCCCTGCTCAGCAGGGAGTTTGCTTCTCCCTCTCCCTTGCCCCTCCACCCCCCATGCTCTCTCTCTCTCTCTCAAATAAATAAATAAAAATCTTTTTAAAAAATAGAACAAAGAGTGAAAACAAAATGGAATAAAAAAAATAATTAATCCAAAAGAAGCCAGGCAAAGGGAAATTAAGGAATCAAAGAAGAGACGGGACAAATAGCAAGCAGCAAGATAGATTTTTTTTTTATAATTTACTTAATTTTATTTAGATGAGCATCCTTTTCTATCATAAGTGTTATCAGGTTTTTTATTTTAATTCTAGTATAGTTAATATACAGTGTTATATTAGTCTCAGGTGAACAATATAGTGATTCAACAATTCTGTGCATTACTCAGTGCTCATCAGGACAAGTGCACTCCTTAATCCCTATCTCTCCCATTCCCCCACCCACCTCCCCTCTGGCAACCATCAATTTGTTCTCTATAGTTAAGAGTATGTTTCTTGGTTTGCTTCTCTCTCTCTCTCTTTTTTTCCCTTTTGCTTGTTTGTTTTGTTTCTTAAATTCCACATATGTGTGAAATCACTTGTATTTGTCTTCCTCTGACTGAATTATTTTGCTTAGCATTCTAAGAAAGTAGATTTAAACCCCACCTTATTGATAATTACATTAAATGTAAACTGTCTAAACAGTCCAATTTAAAGACAGAGATGGTCAGACTGTATTTTAAAAGCAAGGTTCAATTACATGCTGCCTAAGATAAGTCCACTTTCAATAGAAAGATAAGTTAAAAGTAAGAAGATGTGTTTTTGACTATATAGTTTCTGACTGTATAGTCCGAAAACACTAATTGTAAGAAAACTAGCTATATTAACATCAGACAAAGTAGACTTCAGAACAAGGGATATGACCAGAGATTAAGAAGAATTAATGAGAAATGGATCAACCAGTCAAGAGGATATAGCTCCCAGATACGTATGTGCCTAGTAACACATCTTCAAAATACATGAGGCAAACCTGGCAGCCCAAGAAGGAGAAATAGACAAACCCACAACTAGAGTTGGAAGTTTTAACACTCCCATAATTGACAGGACACGTAGGCAGAAAGTCAGCAAGGATAAAGAAAACCTGAACAACCCTGTCGACTGACTTCCCTAATTGACATTTAGAGACCACGCCACCCAACCACAGAGTAGACATTATCAAGGGCACACCAAAGTACACCAGATGCTGGCCCATAAAACAAGTCTCAGTGAATTTCAAAGGATTGAAATCACCACATTGATTCTGGAGGGGAAAAAAATGATAAGGGGTGGGGGGGGTGCCCGAGCTTTTTTTTTTTTTTTTCAACTAAAAGGTAGAGAAGAGAAACTTTCTATATAATGCAAATGAGTCATCGGCTGCTTACAAGTGATAGCAATGGATTACTGCTGTGTGTCTTTAAACTTAACTCCTTTCAAACTAGGCCATGAGTCAGAAGGGACGCCCAGGCCAGTAGAGCATGTTGCTGAACGTCTGGACAACTTTTCAAAGGGACAGTGCTGGTCATGGTGGCTTGAGCCGAGAAACAGGACTGTAGATAGCTGGTTGCCTAAGCTCTAGTGCTCAATCCGTCTCCTCCATTTCTTCCTGGGTGTCCCACAGGCACGTGTGTCCCAAACCAAGCCGACCGCAGGTTCCCGGCCCCTCCTCTTCAGCCCTCCTTCTCAAAACTGCCGCCTCTCCCGAATTACCCATCTCAGTTAAGAGCACCACTGGGAAACTTGCGGATACTCCCGGTTTTGCTCTCTGAGGCTTCAGCTATCGGCGGTCAATCGTGGTCCAGAAGCAGGTGACCCTCCTTCTGATGTTTTATCAGAAGGTCGGCAGTCGCCTGAAGCTATGTCACATGCCTGCAGCGCTCACCTCGCTTCATCTCATCATGCAGGCATTTTCTCGTCTTGCGTCATCCCAGGAAGGGTGAGTACAGCTCGGTCAGGTATCTTCCAGGAGACAGACCACATTCCCGTAACTTTCATTACAGTATCTTGTTAGGATTGTCCTATTTTATTATTGGTATTGCTAATCTCTTACTCTGCCTAATTTATAAACTAAACTTTATCACTAGTATGAATGTCTAGGAAAAAACCATAGTATGTACAGGGTTCGGTTCTATGCCAGTATCCACCGGAGGTCTGGGGACACGCAGTCCTTCTCTCATAATGATCTCCCAAACGCGTTGTTTCTCCCCTGCCCCCCACCACTGCCAAGTCCAGGGCCCCTTCCCATCCCTTACCTTGTTCTCCCACACCTTCTGACTTCCCCCAGGACTTCTGCTTTATTCTACCTCCCATCTATGCTATGCCCTGCACACGAAGGGAGGCTCAACTTCTTTGTTTCCCATGTTTTAAAAGTCACACGATGATACATCTTTCTCCCAAGAAAATATTTAATAAAAGGCAAGCAAACCCAAAATAAATCATTTAATAAACAGAAGTGAAATACCATCACTCAGTGATAACCACTGTTAATGTTTTGGATGAACACCCTCCCAGTGCTTTCCTAAACACTCTTTTGTATTCTTTACAAAATGGGATTGTTCTAGACTAGTAGGGTGACCAGGCGCAACCAGAACACTGCTTGTTTTTGCACTGAAGGTCCTGCATCACGGGAAAGCACTCAGTCATGGGCAAATCAAGATAGTTGTCACCCTGCAATTTTTTTTTTTTTTTTTTTTTTTTGCTTCCAAGGTTAATAATATACCCCTGTTCTTCATTTCAATGACTGCGGGGATACCAGCATGTAAAAATGTCATGATGTCTTTTAAAGGTAAAAATCCACTCTCTTCCACTTACTCTCCTTTGATACACCCCAAGCTCCCAAGTGGAGGAAGGATGCATTCCAGGAAATTCACGAGAAGAGCCATTGGTTCAAGGGAGAAAAGGTACCAGAATTTCTATTTATGTGCATTCTCTTTATCTCGTGTCTTATATTTTCCTGTTGGGAAAACTGGACAGCCCTGTGAAGAAAAATGAAACAGGACCACTATTTTACAGCACACACAAAAATGAACTCAAAGTGGATTAAAGACTTGAACATAAGACCTGAAACCACGAAGTTCCTAGAAGAAAAAACAGGCAGTGAGCTCCTTCACATCGGTCCCGGTGAGGATTTTGAGGGATTTGACACCAAAAGCAAAGGCAACAAAAGCAAAAATAAACAAGTGGGACCACATCAAACTAAAAAGCCGTTGAACACCAAAGGAAACCATCAACAAAATGAAAAGGCAACCTACTGAATGGGAGAAAACAGTTGCAAACCCTATGTCTGATAAGGGATTAATATCCAAAATATCATACAATTCAAGAGAGAATAAAAGCAAAACAATCCAATTAAATGTTTCTCTTTGTGTGTGTCTTACATGATGTATTTGCATAGTAGCACATGTGCATAATTTTTTTTATAAATAAATGTCCATTTCATGGAGATTTTTTTCCTTTATTTCAAGCATGATCCTAGAAGTTGGGGATACTGGCCTAACTGATAAAACATTAGCTCTTTAGTAGTCTTGGAATACTCAGCATAGTATTCCCCTCCAGATCCATCTGCCACCTACCCCACCCCAACCCCGCGAGCCAGACCAAACCCCGTGTGTTCCCTGGACATCCACGTTCCCCTACTCCAAGCTGATTCACAAGCTGTTCCTCCCGCCAGAGTTTCTAGGCACCCCACCCCCTTCACCTCCTGGCAGATACGTATGGATGTACTTGTGCCTCCGCACCCAGATCAAGTGACATCTCTGCCAGGAATCCTTCCTGGATGCACACCCCCACCCAGGCTGGGTGCCCCTCCTCTTTGTTCCCATGGCACCCTGAGCTTACCTGCACAACACTGACCACATGACTGTAATTGCCTGTTTATGCATGTGTGACCTCCTCAAGGTTGGGGATTGCCCTTCAGATCCCAATCCCGGGTCGCTGCCCAGCCCAGGGCCTGCCACATACTTGTCTTTTAGTAAATGATGACAGAAAAAAAAGAACAATAGCAGCAAACATGAATACTGCACCTTGTAACTGCCAGGCACTGGTTTAAGAACTTCATACACGTTAACACAATGGACACGAAACCCACCCCCGAGGCAGGTATGTGGTGTCCATTCCACAGATGGAGAAAGAGGGGCACAGAGAAGTCAAGCAACTTGCTGCAGACACATTAACTTGTCATTGGCAGAGCCAGGGTTTGAACCCAAGCAAATCAGCTTCAGAATCCATGCTAGCTAGCAATCACGAGGCGAACCGCTCAGTAAAAGAATGAACAAGCAGAGGGAGGAAGGAAGGAACACAGGAATGAACAGGTACACAGAGGAATGAGTAAACAGAGGGCATCAGAAGACCATGCCCAGCCTGCTTTGCAGACATCAACCAGCTGCTCTTTCTGTAAGACGCCGTTGTGATTTTTCCAAATGTTGGTTGGTGCTTAAGAAGGTGCAGAAAAGCTGGGCTCCTCCGTCCTCACTCTTTCCCTGGCACCAACCAATCTTTCCTGTCCTCAATATTTCCTCTGTTAACAGCATGCAGGGTGATGAGCAGCTGAACCGTAGGATCATGAGTGTTAGAGCTAGAAGGTGCGGTCCAGCTCTCCATTTTGTAGATGGAAACGTTGAGACCCAGAGAGGCCAAGTGACTTGCCCGAGGTCACACAGCAAGCTAGAGGCAGAGTAGAGAGTGGGCCTAGCCTCCTGCTTTCTAGTCTGTGTCTCTTTACTAACCTGCCTCTGCTCATTGCTTTAGACTTGTCAGGCAAAAGGCAGGGCCCGCTGTGAAGTCAGGTGGGCCGGAGTCCCGGGTCCCGGCAGCCAAGCCTACTGGGTGTCATGCCAGGGGAAGACAAACAGGCTGTTCTAGTCCTCCCTTCATCCCAGGAGGAGTCTGCTTACTATGGTAACAGCCTTCTTAGCTCAGCCAGGTCTCTGGTTTCTTGTCAGACAGTGCAGGGGGTTAAGGTCTGAGGCTCTGACAAAACCAGCCTCCCTGGGACCCTGGCATCTTTCCCGCCCTCCCCTCGCCCGGAAGCCTGCCTGGGGGAGAGTGGGAGGCATGTGGAGCGCCGTGGGGCAGAGGCTCCCCTGCCGGGCGGGGAACACCACTACGACACCAGGACCCCAACGCCTGACACTGGCTGTCTGTGATGCCGGGGGCGGGACTCCACGGCGGCCAGCCAGCTGCTGGGAGCAAGGTGCCACACCTGCTCTTTATACCTTCCCGCTGCCCAAAGCGCTCAGGATAGGACGCGTCGCCTCCACCTTACAGAAGAGGAAGCTGAGGCCCAGAGAGGGGCCGTCCCCCGCTGAGGTCACACAGCATGTCGGTGGCTCTCCCTGCGCCCCAAGCCAGGACGCTCTCCTCTGTGGGAGGCTGTAAAATGATGACGGTGAAGGCAGACTCTGTCTTTAGTGCGTGTCTGTGTGACTCGGTCCCCACAGCATGCCTGCCCGGACACTTGCCTCAGCTGGTTCCTCTGCATCCTGGACATCAGCTCGAGGGCCCTCACCTGCCCGCGGCGGCATGACCCTTAGGCTGGCCCAGGGCCCTGTCCTGGAAGCCACGGCAGCCTGGGCTCCCAGGGGACAGGAACTGATCCCCCAACCCCCAGCACGGACATGTTTGTCAAGTGAACAAATAATTAAATAGATTACTTCATTGCCAGGTAATCTTTAGCTCTGTCTCACTCAGGGGACATCCTGAAGGCAACAGCCCGCTGTTTAGCAGGTGCCCCTGCTCCACCCATTCTCCCCACACTCCCTCTGACCTTCATCCATAGCCTCACTACTCAGATCAGCAGCATCAGTATCACCAAGAGCTTGTTAAAAATGCAGACTCCTGGGGCACCTGGGTGGCTCAGTCGGTTAAGCATCTGCTTTCGGCTCAGGTCATGAGGTCCTGGGATCGAGCCCCGTGTCAGGCTCCCCACTCAGTGAGGACTCTGCTTCTCCCTCTGCTCTTCCTCCCTGCTTGTGCTCTCTCTCTCTCTCTCGCTCTCAAATAAATAAATAAATAATCTTTTAAAAAAAACATGCAGACTCCTGGCACTCAGCCAAGAGGCTGATGAACGTTAGGTATCATCAAGCACTATCGTGTTTGAACCTTCCACGAACCCTCCTCGGGGGCTGTGCCATCATCCCTCTTACTACAGACAAAGCTGGGGTTCTGGGAGGGGAATAACTTTCCCCAGGTTGAACATCCAGGAAAGGAGACGGGTGGGCTTCAGATCCGGGGTTTGTCTCTTTCCGGAGCTGATGAAAATGAACACTGATGCTCCAGGTGGCAGGAGGAGATAGAAAGCCTACATTTATGGAGCATCCGCTACCTGCAAAACCCCTTACCGGGTTCATCTCCCGTTATCTGCCCGACCCTCTTATAAAGTAGGGGGTTTTACATTCTCATTTTACAGGCGAGAATATAAGGCTCAGGGATAGGAACAGACTTTCCCAAGGTCCACAGCTAGGAGACAGCAGACATGGGATGGTATTCAGCTCTGTCTGCCTGATGTCAAAGGCCAGGCTGCTCCCGGCCCAGTGGACACGGCCTGTCAGGGTTTGCTGACTCACTGCTCGGGCTCCTGCCTGTCCAATCTCCCACCTGAGAGAGTCTGCGGCCCTGGGTCATAATCCGCACTTCCTTCCCTTTCCTAACCCTCAGCCTTTGGCTTAATCATTATCCAATTCTGACCAAACAGAACAAGCAGGAACACATGCCGATCAATGGGTCACCAGTGTGTGACATCACCCCCCCCCAGTGATTTTTATCAGCTGGCAGGTGCCAAGAATTCCAGAGATGGCCTTGGTGCATTCCTAACTTTCTTGCTACAGGTTCTGCTTCACCTGATCCCAGATGTGAACCTCTGCAGCGGGCTGGGGTCCGAGGGAATGCCTTATGCCCCGTCAATGGACATAGGAGAGTGGGACCATTCCTGGGCCACCTCTGTCCCTCCGGCTCTTGGCAGATTTCTACCTCTCTGAGCCTCAGTTTCTCCATCTCTGGAATGGGTGGCTGATAATCCAACCTTCCAGGCTGTGAGGGGTGCATGGACGTGGCTGGGGGGTCTCCACAGTTCTCTCTGCCTGGATGAGAACACAGCCGGGGACTGTCTGAGAGGTTGGCCAGGTTCACAGGCATGGATTTGCTTGAGCGGCTCTCAGGGGCAAGAGGTCGTTTGCAAGAAGAGGTGGGAAGATCGGGTCGGTGTGGGTGCCCTGGGAGGAGGTGGCCGGGCAGGGGCAGACAGTGCTGTTCGAAGGGACCAAGGCATGAACAGAGCAATAAGAGAAGCCTCACCCTCCTTCTGCCGAGAACACAGCTCCGTGGACGCAGGGATGGGGGAGCTTTGGGAAACAGTTCTCAGCATGAATTTCCACATTCCTGCAGACAGCACCGGCGGGGACCCTTAAGTGACTTCAAGGACAAAGGACATAGAGGGGGAGAGGAGTGACCAAAAGAAAGGACAGACAGATAGACGGGTTAGTGGTGAATGGAGAGGGGTTGAGCACCCAGGACTCCTGGGCCCCCGGGCAGGGTTCTGCAGGGTCCAGACGCCCCAAGGGGCAGCCAGCAACCAGGCCCGCTGAGATCTGAGTGGGTGCTATGACCGCCAGCCCATTTATACACCAGGCAGGAGAGACAGGTTCCAGACAGAGGAGGGAGGGCCAGGCCCCTGGATATACACGTGGCCGAGCCGGGCCTGCAGGCTCTGAGCCGGGCAACCTGCTCTCACCCCACCTACCCTCTCCCAGACTTGGATGCAGGGCAGAAGGCATGCCCAGGGGACCCCAAGAAAGTCCTTATAGAGTGAAAACCTCTTGTGAGTCAGCCAGAGCCCAGCAGTCCAGCTCATTCATGGCAAAGGTATTTTCCGTTCTATTCTGCAATGTCTCTCACTGGCCTGAGGTGAAGTCATCGCTGGTAAACACTCTGCCTTGTGGTAAATTTCCTTTGAACTTTTTATTTCTGTTTAACCCGCCAGACCTCGAGGGAAGCTGGCAGCCTGTAACAGGGCACAGGGCACCGGACTGAGTCAGAGGCCAGGGTTCAAACCCCAGCCCCGCCCCCGTCCAGCTGCAGGACGACGGCCAATGCAAGTCCCATCTCTGGGCCTCAGTTTCTCCGTTTGTAAAATGAAGTCACTGCGACCAGGATTGTAGAAATACCCGGCACTACACAATCCTTCAACCAACAGATATTTATCGAGTGCTTTCTATGCGTCAAGCACTGTGGTGGGCACGATGGAGATTGTGGTAAGGAATCACACACACATGCACACAGACACATATTCTCTCTCTCTCTCTCTCTCTCTCACACACACACACACACACACACACACACACACACACACACACGTCAAACGATGCCATAAACAAATATTAAAATGCAGCCGTGCTTAGTACCAAGCTCTATGGTGCTCTAAGAGCCCGTGATGGGGGCTGCACCCAGCCTGGGGTGAGCAGAAGCAGGACAGGGAAGACCTCCCCGAGGGGCTATGACTGAGTGGGAGATAGGAGATAGGCCAGGCAGGGAGAAGCTGTGAGCGAGGCCCTTGCAGAGAAGCTGAACCGCGGCCTGTCCCATGGGAGAAGGGCAGCATGCCTTCAGCACAGGGGTGAGGGGAGCACAGATGTCACGGGGCTGCAGGCACAGGAAGGTGGGAATCCGGATAGAGCCTGCAGCCCCTGAGGGCAGTTTCCAGCTCTGATACTCCAGGCCAGCACCTCCCCAGTGTTTTCAAGTGGCCTTGCAGAGAACAGTATGAAATATCAACAGATCAAACTTAATTTGGGGCTAAATCAGACGCCATCATATACCCGACGATGGTGCGGATGAAAGGCAGTAGGTAGGAAAAACCTTGTAACTGAAAATACTCTCTCCCTTACTTTAATTTTTCTGTGATTTGAAAGAACCCTATCATGATTTGATTTCGTGATAGAAAACCTCAGCCCAGTGTATAGGACAGCGGGAGTCCAGTAGGAGCCCAGGTAAACTCAGCCCCTGCCTTCCTAGGACACAGCCTGCAAGGGGCCCCCAGGGGGTGCCTAAGAAGGGGCAGAGGGATCCTTGGGTGGCTGCCCAAAGTAGGCCTGATTTCATTCTGAAAGCACAGGAAAATTCACGTCCAGGAGCCTGGCAATACTTGTCTTATAAAGAATACACTGCTTAGAAGAAAACATAAGGGGGTAAGCCCCTTGATATTGGTCTTGGCAATGATTTTTTTTTTTTTTTTGGATTTGCCACCAAAAAGCCAAGGCAACAGAAACAAGAATAAACAGGTGGGACGACCTCAAACTAAAAGGGTTCTACAGCAAAAAGGAAATCACCAGCAAAATGAAAGGCAAACCCACGGAGCACAAGGAACTCTTGGTAAGTCATACACCTGACAAAGGGTTAATATCTAAAACGTACAAAGGACTCACACAACTGAATAGCCCAAAATCCCCAGACAATCCAGTGAAAAACTGGGCAGAGGAACTAGTTTGACATTTTCCCAAAGAAGACATGCAGAGAGCCAACAGGTCCGGGAAAAGGTGCTCGGCATCACTCATCATCAGGGAAATGCAAATCAAAAGCACAATGAGCTACCACCTTGCACCTGTCAGGATGGTTACTATCAAAAAGACAAGAGGTAACAAGTACAGGCCAGGGTGCAGAGGAAGGGAGCCCCTCGTGCCGTGTTGGCAGGAATGTACGTTGGTGCGGCCATTATGGAAAACAGAGGGAGGTTTTTCAAAACGCTAGAGATAGAACTACCCTACAATCCAGCAATTCCACTTCTGGGTATTTACCCAAAGGAAATGAAATCAGGATCTCAAAGAAAGCTCTCCCATGTTCATTGCAGCCTTATTCATAGGAGCCAAGATGTGGAGACAACCCAAGGCTCCGCCAACAGATGAGTGGATAAGAAGATATAGTGTATGTATGTATACACAATGAGAAAGAAGGAAAGCCCGCCATTTACGACATGGATGGACCTTGAGGGCATCATGCCAAGTGAAACAAGCCAAACAAGGAAAGACATATCTTGCATGGTATCCCTTGTATGTGAAGTCTAAAAACAAAATGTCAAGCTCAGAGAACAGAGAGGAGAAAAGTAGTTGCCAGGTGCTCAGGAGTGAGGGAAATAGAAGGAGATTGGTAAAATGGTACATATTCTGAGCTCTAAGATGAATGAGGTCTGAGAATCTAGTGTCCAACATGGTGAATGTAGTTGGTAACACTGGAATGGAGATTCGCCAAGAGAGTAGAACTTAAATGTTCTCACAATACACACACACACACACACACACACACACACCCTCACACACACACACATACACACCCTCACATACACACACACATACACACGCGCACACATACACACCCTCATACACACATATGCACACATGCACACATACACACCCTCACGCACATACACACATACACACACGCACACATACACACCCTCACACATACATACACACATGCACGCATACACACACATAAACACACATACACACACACACACTTAGTGATGGAAGTGTTAATTAACTGGATGGGAGAAAACCTATATATATCAAATCATCACGTTATACACTTTAAATATCTTATCATTTTATTTTCTAATAAGGCTGAAAAACAATCTGCCAAATAGTGACCTCGCATTGGACAGGTTTTGATGCTTAGTGCTTGTCATCTTGACCCAGGGAGAATCACCAGGAAAGCCAAGGCCATCTGCTTCCCCCTGGCATTCCCAGCCTGGCGTTTAGCACAGGGAGGCCAGGGCTGAAATCGCGTGATCCACTTTGTGAATATTAAATATTGAACTACCTAGAATTTTTATTGCTGTCTTTAAGATTGTAGTGGTTTTACGGGAAGGATGATGTAGATAACTCAGGTCTCTCTCCAAAAAGAGTTGAACTACAGGGGTAGAGATGAAGACATTTCTCCCTCTTCAATATATTTTCTTTAAACAAGCATGGTCAGCCAATATCATTCCTTCTGGAGGCAGAGAGATGGAGGAAGGAATGAAAAGCAAAGCAGATGCACTCAAGCATCACTGAGCATCCTCACTGTGCCCAGCCCCATGCTTAGTCTGGGTTACCCAGAGAATAGCGAGTCAGGCATCCGAGTTCTGAGATAGTAGTAAGACAGGACAAGTGCAATCAGCAGTGGAAAAAGACTCTGGGCAGGGCACATGGTCCACAGATGACCCTCTGGACACAGGTGACCTGGCTTCCAACCCTTGTTCTCCTGTTTTTCACTGGGCAAGTTCCCACTCTGCTCTGAGTCTTAGTTTTCTTGGCTGTGAAATGGGCCACCAATAGGTGTGAGTATTGAGTAAGATGAGGTATGCAAAGAACTCTGTCCCCAGTGCAGCCCTCAGGGGTGGAGAGACAAATGTGGGCTGTAGGCATCTGGGGAGGTTTCTCCTGTGGGGTTGGCACAAGGACTTAGAAGCAAGGGCAGGATTGAACAGGTGGTACTTAGTGCCCACTTCTATATACACAGGTAAGGCCAGTTCGTTTGTCCTTGGTGATGGTGGTGGAGGTGGCTACTCCCTTTGAAGAGTGATTTATTTTGAATGAGAGCTGATTGTAAACTTAGCCACTTCCTGCCTCAGTTTATTCAAACTTCAGCCAAGCCCTGGTTTAAATTAAGGTCACCAGGAAATGATTTCACTCCCATTAGCTTCATGTTTCACTGAAACCCATAAAGCAGTTCATGCATCATTAGGGACTGGTAAAGGAAGCTAACTAAGGCCCTCCTAGCATGGCAGACACTGGCCCGGGACTGCTGTCTAACCAAGGAAGAAAATGGTGGGCAGATGCCGGGGGAAATCCGGCCACCACGCACACTCAGTCGCAGCAAGAAGCAGTGAAAGCCAAAACTGAATCCGCTGCAGGGACCCCCATCATCTTTGCCTGGTGCTTAGAATCATGCACATCTGCTGAAAGGGGCACAGATGTTGCTACCTGGAAGCTCTTACCAGCAACCCTCCTGTTCCAAGATGCATAGAAATTGGACAGTAGCTATCGGAAGACTCCTACGAGTTCATGCCTTTGGGCCCAATCACTTACCCCATTTTAGGCCTTTTCCCTATAGAAGTCATCTGTGGCCCTAACATAGTTTAGATACAAAGATCTTGATAGGAGAGTTCTTTATATTAGTAACAACTGGAAGAAATTAAACGTCCAACAACAGAATGGTTAAACAGAATTTGGCAGAGGCACAGTATAATGTTTCTGGTTCAGAAGGTTTTCTAATCATGACATGGGGAAAAAGAGTTGGTAGGGGGAAAATACCCAAAATTACATATTTATAATATGACTCCGAATTTGTGTTTTCAACAATTGTGCAAGGAGCTCATTTCATTCTGCCTCGTGTTGTAATTAACTGGTTGTCTGTCTGCCCCCTGATCGTAAGCTCCCTGAGGACCGCAAGAGTGAACTTGTCAGTGGATTGGAAGAAACAACAGATGGGTGCGTGGAATTACTATAAAATTTGAGTGGTTCATTTAAAAATAATAGTTAATAGCTTACATTTATTGTGTACTTACTATAGGCCAAATCCTGAACGAAGCTCTTCATACATTTCTCACTCATTCCTTACAACTATATTATGTGAAGGTGATGTGGGTTAGTTAGGTCAGTGTTTCCAAATTGTGGTCCCTTGGAACCCACAGCATCAGCATCACCTAGGAATTTGCTAGAAATCCAACATCTAGGGTTCCCACCCTGACCTCCTGAAGCAGAAACTCTGGGAGGTGGGGGCCACCAATGTGTGCTCTACCGAGCTCTCTGGGGTGATTCAGATGCAAGCTCAAGTTTGAGAAACCTGGGTGCAGGGGTGACATGCAGCTTGTGTTTCTCAAGGACAGCCTTGGCATTGAGGCTTAAAAATTGCATCCCAGCCCAATCCAGCTAAAACTGAAAACAAGCCTTAGTCTGGCAAAGTCAGATTTATCAATCCCAAATGAGGGAGAACACACACTGAAGGAACCGAACAGAGGAAAAGACAGTTACTATAGAACTTTGGAGAAGGGTGGAATTTAAATGATGTGGTATTTTACCTCAAAGCAAAGCAGGACCGTGTTGAAAGGGATCAACATCAAGTCTGGACTGCAAGTGGATCCAGAGTCCCGTCTCCTTGGAAACGACATGATGAAGACCGATGTGGGGTGATGTGTTCAGAAACCCCTTATCTGAAGCCCTATGCTTGGGTTGGAAATGAGCCTGCTTTTCTGTGTCAAAGTGACTTAGATCTTCAAGGCAACAGTGGGGCGTTTCATTCTTACCTTCCATCCTTCCCCCAAATTCCTGCTGATAAAATTTCAAGCAGCAAAGTTCCAGGGAGTGCGTGATCTTAGAGAGCAGTTTCTCAGCGAGTCACTGAAAGACATGAGTTGTTACGACATTTTACAGCGGCAGAGCGTCCTGCTGCAGGACAATATCCTTTCCTGGTTCTTGCAGCTGGCCTTCTCCCTGTCTGCCATCTCAGACGGACAAACGGCCGCGGGTCTGTCCTTTCTCAGTCCCAGCTAATTTCACTTTCTCAGCTACAAGGTGTTAAATGCATTAACACTCGTAAAGTGCTTGAACAGTGCCAGGCAGATAATTAACATAAACTATCATTTAACATCACATAGAATATAAGCTAATACAAATAAAATATAACATATAAAATATGACATGTAATCAATATAAAGAGTAATTAATTAAAGTAGTCAGAGTTTGGGTTAGATAGAAAAAGGAGAAAGGGCTTTTCCCTTCCCTTCAAGCGAACCAGAAATCATCTCAGGCCTCTGACTGCAGAAATAAGAAGACTAGCTTAAGAAAGACCCTGGGTTCTAGTTCCCTGCATGCCAAGGAGAGAGAGAAGTATTTACGGAATGTCTGTTTTGTGCTGGGTTCAGAGCTGCCCCAGTTGCCCTACAAACTGAGTTCTGTTACTGCCATTTTCCCCATGAAGGGAGGTTAAGGTAGTTGTTTAAATGCATCTGGCTAATCAGAGGTAGAGCTAGGATTCAAACCCAGCCATAGCTAGGTGCGGGACCATTCACAAATCACTTGCACTGTGGGACCTTTTGGTTTTCCATTTGTAAAATGGAGGACATACAACAAAACAGTTTTTCAAGCTCCTTCTCATGCCAATGTTCTCTCTATAATTAAAACTCAGCACCTGGTGGCTCAGTTGGTTAAGTGTCTGCTTTCGCCTCAGGTCATGATCTCAGGGTCCTGGGATCGAGCCCTTGCGTCTGGCTCTCTGCTCAGTGGGGAGCCTGTTTCTCCCGCTCCCTTTGTGTGCTCTCTCTCTCTGTCTCAAATAAATAAATAAAATCTATAAAAAATTTCAAAAAATAAAACTCAGTGATGACTCCCCACCCCCAGAAAAAGGCCATATGTGAACAGACAATGGTACAAGGATAGTCATCACGCATTTTTTATAATATCAACAATGGGAAATAACCACAATGCTGAGCAATAGGGTATGATTAAATAAATTATAATATATCCACACAGTGGAGTATTATGCAGCCATTACAAGTCAAATCATTGAAGTATATTATGAAGAAAAAAGATTTCATGATATACTGTTCACATACTCATAATATTTTGTGAAAAAAAGATAGTTTAAAAGCAGTGTATATCATCTACAGGTTAAATGGAATCCTTATCAAAATCCCAGTAACGTTTTTGAAGAAGGGCGCCTGGGTGGCTCAGTCGGTTAAGCATCTGCCTTCAGTTCGGGTCATGGTCCCGGGGTCCTGGGATTGAGTCCCAAGTTGGGCTCTCTGCTCGTCAGGGAGCCTGCTTCTCCCTCTCCCTCTCCCTCTGCCTGCTGCCCCCCCCCCCCCGCTTGTGCACTCTCTCTCTGTCAAATAAATAGTAAAAGTCTAAAAAAATGCATTTAAAGTTGCTGAGAGTAGATCTTAAAAGCCCTCATCACAAGAAAAATATGTTTATGTATGGTGACAGATGTTAACTAGACTTACTGTGGTGATCATTTTGCAATATGTACAAATATTGAATCATGTTGTGTGCCTAAAACTAATATAATGTTTTATGTCAATTATACTTCAATTTAAAAGAAAGAAAAAGAAAAATCCATTTATGCAAAATTTCAAGGGACCTAGATAGCTAAACAATCTTGAAAAAAGAAAAACAAAGTTGGAAGTCTCACATTTCCTTATTTCAAAATGTACTGCAAAGTGATGGTAATCAAAATAATATGATACTGGCATAAAGACTGACATATAGACCAAAGGAATAGAAAAGAGAAATAAATCCTCACTTATCCAGTCAAATAATTTTCAACAAAAGTGCCAAGACCATTCAATGGGGAAAGTACAGGCTTTTCAGCAAATGGTTTTGGGAAAACTGGATATTCACATGCAAAAAATAATAATAATAAAGTTGAACCCTTATTTAACACCACATACAAAAATTAACTGAAAAATGGATCAAAGACCTAAATGGAAGAGCCAAAATTATAAGACCCTTAGAAGAAAACATAGGGGAAAATCTTCACAACATTGGATTTGGGAATGATTTCTTAGATGTGACACCAAAAGCACAAGCAACAAAATAAAGAATAGATTATTTGCACTTGAGCAAAGTTTAAAACTTTGTGCATGAAAAGACACCATCAGCAGAATGAAAAGGCAATACATACAACGGGAGAAAATATTTGAAAGTTATATATTTGATAAGGGATTAATACCCAGAATATATAAAGAACTCCTATAACTCAACAACATAAAAACAAATAACCTGATTTTAAAGTGGGCAAAATGAGCAGGCATTTCTCCAAAGAAGATATTACAATTGGCTAACAAGCACATGAGAAGATACTCAACATCGCTGATCATTAGGGAAATGCAATCAAAACCATATTAGATACCACTACATACCTATTAGGATTGCTATTATCAAAAATCAAAACATAACAAGTGTTGGTGAGGATGTGGTGAAATCGGACCCCTTGTGCATTGCTGGTGCAGCTGCTGTGGAAAATAGCGTGGTGACTCCCCCAAAAAATTTAACGGAATTATCCTGTGATCCAGAAATTCTACTTTGGGGTATATACCCAAAAGAATTGCAACAGATATATGTAGGCCTTTGTTCATAGCAGCATTATTCACAATAGCGAAAAGGTGGAAATATCCCCAATAAGAAACGACCCAAGATGGATATGGAAATGTGATCTATACATAGAATGGAATATTATTCAGACCTAATTGTGAAGTTCCACCACATGCTACAATACGAATGAAACTTGAGGACATTGAGCTAAGTGAAATAGGCCAGTTACAAAAAGACAAATATTTGTATAATTCCATTTACATGAGTAGTTGTAGTAGAGTAGTCAAATTCATAGAGTCAGAAAGTAGGATGGGGGTTGCCAGAGGCTGGCAGAGAGGAAAATGTTTGGGTACACAGTTTCAATTGGGGAAGATGGAAAAGTTCTAGAGATGGATGGTGGTGATGAGTATGCACAGTGATGTGAATGTACTTAATGCTACAGAGCTGTATACTTAAAATGGTTAAAATGGTGATTTTATGTCATGTGTATTCTACCACAACAATAAAGCATACATCAAATTATCCCATTTTTTATTTTTTAATGTATATGCTTAAATATATATGAAAGGATGTATCTACAATGTTAACGGCAATTATCTCCTCTTATTAGATTATGAGTGATTTGAGATATTATCTTATTTTCTAAATATTTATGATGAATTTGGTTTAGTTGTATAATAAAATAAAATCTTGAAAAAAATGCAATGAGCAAGATTTCTAGTAATATCAACATGAGGCCTTAGCAATTCTCCTCCATAGAAAACAAGTCTAAAACTGGACAAAATTATTTTGCTAACAAAGCACTGGAAATGACCCAAGGCAGGTAACAACTTGACTAGTCTTCACTCAGGAAAAACTGCTACTGAGGATAGGAGGAGCAAATTTGTGACCTTTATGCCTGGGGGTGTTTGGGTTTCTCCCAGCAAGGGCGGCAAGAACCCATAGCTTCACTGGCCAAAGGCAGTGGATGTGGTTGGAGGGTTGCCTATTTAACAGGGAGATTTTGAAAGTGAAAGAGCCATATGTGATGGCTAATTTCTCTGTCAACTTGACTGGGCTAAGGGATGTCCAGATAGCTAGTAAAACATGATTTCCAGGTGTGTCTGCAAGGGTGTTTCCAGAAGAGATTAGCGTTCGCATACATAGACAGAGTAAAGAAGGTTGTTGTCCTCACATAATCCAATCCACTGAGAGCCTGAATAGAATGAAGAGGCAGAGGAAGGACGAATTTGCTCTTTTTGCCTGAACTGGGACATCCACCTTCTCCTGCCCTCAGACCTCAGCACTCCTGGTTCTTGAGCCTTCAGACTCAAACCAGAACTTACACCACCAGCTCCGATTCTCAGGCCTTTGGACTTAGATTTATACCATTAGCTCCCTTGGTTTCCAGGTCTTCAGACTTAGACTGAATTTCATCACTGGCTTTCCTTGTTCTCCAGCTTGCAGATGGCAGACTGTGGGACTTTTTAGCCTCCATAATTTGTTGAGCCAATTCCCGTAATAAGTCTTCTCTTATTTATCTATATCTATATATCGTATTGTTCTATTTCTCTGGAGAAACCTGACTAATACACTATAGAAAGGCAAAGACAACAAACTCCCCACATCTTAGGCTGAACGCTAAGCTAAGCATAAATGGGGAGAGCCCAAAGAACTCAGAGGAAATTGAAAGCCCAGGGACACTGGAACAATTTCTCCCTCTTCTTCTTAGCTTACCTGAAACTAGAACCTTTGAATTAGTTCCTCAACCCACCCAGAGCTCACATAGCACAAGGTTTAAATCCTCATTAGCTTGAGATGGCTGAGCGTAACCTTTGCCCAATCATTGGTTGACCTTGAACTATCCAGACACAGGAGAGACCCCTATCGAGCCAACTGAAAATAGAAAAAATAAAAAAATTTTTATTTTAGCAGAAACATTAGCAGCTTCACACTGCAAAACAGTTTGTAGTTTGAGTCCAGGTAAGTTTTTGTTTTGTTTTTAAAGATTTTATTTTTAAGTCCTCTCTACACCCAACATCAGGCTCAAAACTACAAGCCCAAGATCAAGAGCCGCACACCCTGTGGACTGAGCCAGCCAGAGTTCAGGTAAGTTAATTGCCTAATGAAAACAAAAAAACTAACAACTTCAGGAAAACCAAATAATCTAGAGTTACCACAGCATATCATCTACAGTGTCCAGTTTTCAACCAAAATTGCTGTACACAAAGAAACAGGAAAGTGTGACCCCCCCAAAAAAGCAGTAAGTAGAAACTGACTCTGAGTAAGCCCAAGTGTTAAATATAGATGAAAAAACTCCAAAAAGCTATTATAAATATGTTCAAAGAATTAAAAGAATATATATCCAAAGAATTAAGGGAAAATATACTAGGAGGAAGTGAACAAAGAGGAACTCTCTACAGAGAAATTGAAACTTAAAAAAGTCAAATAGAAATTCTAGAACTGGGGCGCCTGGGTGGCTCAGTTGTTAAGCGTCTGCCTTCAGCTCAGGTCATGATCCCAGGGTCCTGGGATCGAGTCCCACATCGGGCTCCCTCCTTGGCGGGAAGCCTGCTCTCCCTCTCCCACTCCCGCTGCTTGTGTTCCTGCTCTTACTATCTCTGTCTCTGTCAAATAAATAAATAAAATCTTTAAAAAAAAAAAAAGAAAGAAATTCTAGAGCTAAAAAGTACAATAACTGAAAAAGAATGTAAATCCACAAGATGAGGTCAACAGTAGATGTGAGATAATAGAAGAAAGAAACAATGAACTTGAAGATAAATCAGTAGAAATTCTCCAGATTGAAAACCACAGAGACAAAAGATTGAGGAAAAATCAACAGAATCTCAGAAATCTGCAAGATAGTAGCAAGCATACCAACATGTGTTTAATCGTAGCCCAAGAAGGAGAGAGAAGAAAGAAGTGGGCAGAGAAATATTTGACATATAATGGCCAAAATCTTCCCAAATTTGGTGAAAAACATTGACTAACAGATCCTATTACTCAACAAGAAAGCTAAACACAAAGAGAGTCAAACCTAGATATATCTCAGTCAAACTGTCGAAAGACAAAGACAAAATCTCGAAAGCAGCAAGACAAAAATGATGTATCACATATAGAGGACTAATAATATAAGTAGCTGGGTTCTCATCAGAAATAATGATACCAGAAGACATTGTAATGGCATATTCAAAGTGATGAAAGAAAAAAAACTTGTCAACAAAGAATTCTCTATACGGTAAAACTATCCTTCAAAATAAGGGCGAAAGAAAGACAGTTGCAGATAAATAAAAACAGCAAATGTGTTGTCGGCAGATCTGCATTACAATGAAAGATAAAGGAAAACCAAGTAAAAACTTTAAACAAAAGGGAAAAGGTAAATGCTACCTGATCCCGATCCACAGGTTAGAATGAAGAGCACTGAAATTGGTGATTATGTGGCATATTTTTTCTCTTGTTTTCTTAATTTCATTAAAAGATATATGACTGGGGCCCCTGGGAGCCTCAGTCGTTAAGTGTCGGCCTTCGGCTCAGGTCATGATCCCGGGGTCCTGGGATCGAGCCCCGCATCGTGCTCCCTGCTCAGTGGGAAGCCTGCTTCTCCCTCTCCCACTCCCCCTGCTTGTGTTCCCTCTATCTCTGTGTCTCTCTCTGTCAAATATATAAATAAAATCTTCAAAAAATATATGACTGTTGAAAGCAAAAATTACCACACTGTTTATAACATATATAGATGTAATATATGACAACAACAGCTCAAAGGAAAGTAGGTGCAACTATGCTAAGTGCAAAGTTGGAGGAAGTTGGTTATTATTAACTTGAATTAGATTGCAATAAGGTAAAGATGCATAGGGCAGTGCCTACAACAATCACCAAAAATCCACAAAAATATCAAAAAGAGAATTAAAATCATACATTAAAAGAATTATTTAACACACAAGTAGGAAGTACAGAAGAAACAGAGAAACAACTAAGAGAGAGAAAAGTAGAAAACAAACAGCAAAATTGCAGACCAACTCTAGCCAGGTCAGTAATACAATAAATATGAATGGGTTAAACCTGACAGCAAAAGGCAGAGATGCTTTAGATTGGATTGAAAAGCAAGATTCAACTATATGCTTTGCACAAGAAAGTATAGTGATGGGAAAGGATGTTCCATGCAAACGGAAGCATGAGAGGACTGGACTGACCATATTAATAACCAACAGAATAGGCTTTAAGACAAGGAGTACAAGATAGGAGGTAACAAAGACACAAGCAGAAATCAATACAATAGAAAACATGAGAAAAGCAATGAAACTAAAAGTTTGTTCTCAGTAAAAATCAATGAAATTGATAAAACCTTAGCTAGACTGATCAACACAAAATAGAAAAGAGTCACAAATTACCAGTGTCAATACCAACTAACGAAATTGAATTGGTAACTTAAAGTCTTCCCCCAAAGACCAGGTCCAGATGACTTCACTAGTGAATCCTATCAAATATGTAAGGAAGAATGACCACCAATTCTACAGAAACAGGAAATACAGGAGGAAGAAACATTTTCCAATTCATGTAATGGGGCTACTATTCTCCTGATAGCAAAGCCAGACAAGGAAATCGCAAGAAGAAGAAAAAACTATACGTCAACATCCCCCATGAATATGGATACAAAAACCTTTAACAACTATCAGCAAATCAAATGCAGCAACGTATACAAAGGATAACACATCATGCCCAAGTGAAGTTCATCCCATCAATGCAAGGTTAGCATAACATCTCGAAATCAATTCATATATTACAGCATGTTATTGGATAAAGGAGAAAAATCATACAATCATCCCAATAGATGCAGGAAAAGCATTTGACCAAATGCAACATTTACTCCTAATATAATCCCTCAGCCAACTCGAAACAGAAGGGGGCTTCCTCAGCCTGATAGAGCATCTGGCAAAAACCCACAGCTTGCGTCAGATTTCGTGGTAAGATACTGAATGCTTGCTACCTAAAATCAGGAGCAGGGCAAGGATGTCTGCTTCACCACTTCCATTTGACATTGTGCTACCGCACACCCACCAGAATGGCTAACATTAAAAATCAAACACTACCCCTGACTATACCAAGTGTGAGTGAGGATAAAAAGAAAGTGGTACGCCGAGCATTGCTGGTGAGAATGCCAAATGGTCCAGTCACTGACATATTTTCCTTGTTTTTAAAGTTTTATTTATTTAAGTAATCTCTACACCCAACATGGGGTTCGAACTCACAACCCTGAGATCAAGAGTCGCACACCCCTTCCAACTGAGTCAGCCAGGCGCCCCGGACGGGTTTCTTAAAAAGCACTTTATCTCATGATCTAGTAATTCTAGTCCTAAGTATCTACCTGAGCAAACTGAAAACATCTACGTCCACGCAGAGATTTGTATGCCAATGATCATAGCCACATTATTCATAACCCCCAAAACACTGATCCAACCCAAATGTCCTTCAACAGGGGAACATTGAACAAAATGGGATCGAGTCACCCAATTGGAAAAACTATTCAGCAATGAAAAGGGACAGCCTACATGATACAAGCTCCAAAACATTATACTAAGCAAAGAAACCAGGCACCAAAGATCACATACTGTCTGATTTCATTTATATGAAATTCTCAGAAAAGCAAATCTACAGTGGCAGGAATTACATCAGCATTTAACAGTATTTGCAGTGTTTATCTGCAAAGAAGCAGGAGGGAACTTGCAGGTGCTGGAAGCGTTCCAAACCTTGACTATGGACATGGATGCACAACTGTGCGTATTTACCGGAATTCGCTGAACCACCCGTTTTAAAATGAGCGAAGTTTACGGAGTGTAAATCATACCTCGGTAAAGCTGTCAAAGAACATGGGACAAGGAGCAGCACTCTGACCCATAACCACATCGAGGTCGACATGGTGCACCACAACACCACCGACCTCCTGGGCAGGGGGGCTGGGAAGGTCAGGGCCATGGAGACGGTGCCCAGGCCAGCAGGGCAGAAAGGCATGTGACCCAGTCACTGCGAAGCAATGCAGTGAGGTTTCACTAGAGTCCCCAGGGCTGAGGGCATGCCAGGGAGGGAGCTGTCAGCCACTTCCTGGTGGGGACGGGCCTCCTTGGAGCCCAGATGGTGGGGACAGTGGGGACATAGCCCTATTGGCTCCTCTGTCCGGCACCGTGTCCCTCCTCCGCCCACCCACCAAAGCGCCAGGGTGCTGTCGATTCTCTTTTAATTAAAGTGAATTAAAATGAATCTTGCCCGGAGAGTTTCTTGATACCTCTTGGAATAATTAGGGTCTCCCCAGGGCATTGCAAAGACTGGATCGGGCCCCTCCATCTACACCCTGAGGGCAGCTTTGGAGATGTCTCCTGGATTTGATCCCAGTGGGGAGGGCGCCGGGGAGGTAGCAAGGAGAATGTTGCAGGCGAAGAGAACCACCTGTCCAAGGGCCCTGCAGTAGGACTTGGCAGGCTCAAGCAGCTGTCCCCAAGTCCTGTGTGACCAGAGCATAGTTAGCAATGACCTAAAGGAGCCACCGAGGTCTGGGGTGTAAACTGCCATTTCCAAGGGCAGAGCAAAGTCTTGGGATGTTATTCAGCTTCATTAGCATACATAATTGTTCCATGGGCAACCTCTTGAGGGCGGGGCCTGTGCTTCACATGGTTTCCTTTTATGTCTGCAAAGGACGGAAGGAATGTTTATCGCAAGCCTACTGTGTACTTTATGGGCATGAGAGCAGGCAGTCCTTATATGGTAGGTTATTTCCTCATCCCTGTTCTAGAATAAGGAAGTTGAGGTCCAGAGAGGTGAAGTGACTTGCCTAAAGTCACACAGACTCTAGGCAGAGGTGGGATTCAAACCACCGTCTCCCTTGCCCAAGTCTGTACCAAGAGCTAAGAGCTGTCCAGAAATCCTGGTGGCGCAAGGGCATGGCTGGGCCTGGCCTATGTATCGGGCTCATTGGGCTGAATCCTAGCTCCCAGGAGAGGGGGCAGCAGGTAGGCAGCCCGAGGTCAGAGCCTCCCTGTCCACATGGCTCCCTGCCTCAGTTCCCCTGGGTGCTAAGGAAGGGCATGCTCATCTCAGGCATGACTAAGGCTTGAAAGATGTACTGAAAGTAAGATCCAGTGACTAAGAGGAAGGAAGGGGTGTCCTCGGCCTTACCCTTGCCCCACGCAGCCGTTTCCCAATTCCCTCTACTGGTTTGACCGAGCTGATGGGAGGGAGGGCGGGAGGAAGGGGTGGGCCTGCAGGAGGCGGCTGCAGGAAGCTGGCTGGGCAGGAGCAGGGTATGGGTGCTATAGCCTCCCAGGCTCCCTGCCTCTTGCCCCGCCTCATACCACCCAGCCCCTGTGAGGCCGCCCCTCGGGGCTCCCCTTCAGCCCAGGACGACGCCCAGCTGCTCAGCCTGGCATTCTGCTGCCCTGCTTTTCAGTTTCACCCTCCACAGTTCCCCACCTCACAACTTTCTGCTTCTCCCAAAATGCCTTTCCGAGCCCCATTTCATTTGGTCTTGGCCATGAACATCCGCTTCTGTTTCCCAGCTGTCGGTGTTTGACTCTTAAAATCCTCAAACAAGCCCCTTTGGTCACCAAACTGATCCAGGGCACTCTGGCCCAGGCGGCTGGCATTTTGAATCACCTTGCAGAGGGCCCGTCCTGGTTCCTGGGTGCCTGTCGCAAACTCCCAGCCAAGTCCTCCTTGGAACACCCTTCACCAAGCCAGGCAAAGCCCATCCTCCTACCCCATGACTTCTTGCCACGGACCCACAGACACACTGTGGCACTCAGGCCCAGGAGTCACGGTGACTTGTCCCTGGGACTGTCTTCCTATCAGATGGTGAGCCACTGGTGCATAGACGGTGCTGGGGATCCGTCCGGACGTGGAAGGGGAGAGCAGAGGGAGGGATGAGCCCCGCACAGTGCCCAACCTATATGTGTGTTAGTGAAAAGAAAACTGATTCTGGATGCCTCTGTTCACTAAGGAGGAATTTAGCATTTTACTAAATTTTATGAAATTTATAAAATTTCAGGAAGGAAACACATAGCTGGTTTTTTTTTTACTATCACAGCTGTGAGACACGCTCATGTGTTTTTTGGGTTTTTTTCTAGACCAAGGGTTGGCAAATGTCCTCTGTAAAGGGCCTAAATAATTTAGGTTTCAGGGATCGCATGTGTTCTCTATACTATAACTCCTCTGGTTTTTGTTTGTTTTTTCAGCGCCTTCAAGATGTAAAAGCCACTCTTAGCTCATGCGCTGTACACAAACAGGCCACAGTTTGCCAAAGTCTGTTCCACACAGCCCCACGAGATACAGATTAGAAAAAAAACACAGCCTGTAAACCTTCATCCAGAAATCACTGCTCCCCGCGATTTGGGTGTGCTTCACTCTGGGCTCTTTCTGGCCATGTCTGTTCCATATATTTGACAAAATAGGATTATATTCTACACCCTACTTAGGACTTGGATCTTTCCTTTTAACAAAAGAATGTGGACGTGGCTGGACGCCGCTGACCACAGCTCGAGGACACATTTCTCACGGCTGTGTGGTTCGGCAGCGTCTGGGCCCGGCCATGGCTTTGGCGGATTTACCAAGGGCAGACGAGGTACTGCCTCCGAGTCCTCACTCCCCTTCGTAAGAGCCAGAAAAAGACAAATAAAGGGATGGATCTTAGTGACCTGGGTCCAAGGCTCCCCTCCCACAGCAGACGCGAAGATACGCTTCTGGCGGGTGGTTTTATCACATATTTATTTTCCCCCACTTCTTTCCGGCGGCTGCTGACGAACAGAAGCAGCACAGACCGGCCCCTGCTTTGATCCCAAGGCCCAGCCCCAGGGAGCGGACAGGGTCAGACGGAGCAGGGAGCCCACGTGATGGCGCCTGGGGCCCGCGACACAGTGGCCCTCGGGCACAAGGCAATGTGACAGTCTTTCGGGTCAGACGGCACTGGCTCAGCCTTTCACCAGACAGTGATCCTAAACTGGGGCAACCGCTATTTAGAAGCTCCTGGAGGGGCAGCTGGGTGGCTCAGTCAGTTGAGCATCTGCCTTCAGCTCAGGTCATGGTCTCAGGGTCCTGGGTTCAAGCCCCAAGTCAGGCTCCCTGCTCAGCGGGAGTCTGCTTCTTCCTCTCTGCTCATGCTCTCTCTCTCTCTCTCTCTCAAATAAATAAGTAAAATTTAAAAAAAAATAGAAGCTCCTGGAGACACAGGTCTTCGCTCTCTAGGTGGGTGTTAGGTGCCCTGGCAGATGTGGCCGTGGAGGCCAAGAGACGGGAATCTTCCATACGTCCTAAAGTACTCCGGTAATTGGAGGCGGGCAAGGGGAGAGAGGGGGCTTCGCTCATGATTATAATACAGTCACATGTATCAACCGTATCCAGGCTTCATGCCACTGTGTTCAAGTCTCACACCAGCCCAGGGATCAGCCCACTTGGCAGTTGAGGGACCTGAAAGCACAGAGCAGTCAAGTTACTTGCCCAAGATCACACAGCCGGGGCCTGGGGGAGCTGGGCCCTGAACCTGTGTCTGACTCAGAAGCCGGCGCTCTCTCCTGCAGGTGGAAGGCAGCCATGGGAGGGGTGCTGCAGTGAAATGGGAGGGCCCCGGGTTGGGGTGGGGGGACTGGTTCTGGAGCCCACCCACCCCTGAGAAGCAGAAGAGCTTAGGACACTTCTGGGCCTCAGATGGCCTGAACCCTCATCTATCCAGCGGGAGCCTCCCACTCCCCTCTGCCCTCAGGGCGACAGGGGGGAGACACAGACCAGAGGATGGGCCTGAACGCGTCGGGACACGTTGCCTGAGCCGACTTATGGGGGACATCATGGACAAGTGTGGCACGGAGGCCAGAAACAACGGAAGGGCGGTGGCCGCTAGGAAAAGCACCTGCTGCTTCCAGGGACCGGGGGTCCTGAGCTCGCCAAGCCCATCCCCTCCTTCCGCCTCCCTGTGCTGCCTGCTCCAGAACCTCTCTCTGCCTCCCCGGATGACCCTGACCTCATCTGGCCAGGCTTTCTGCCACCTGTCTCCACCCGCCGTCCACCTTCCCCACCCTGCCACCAGCATCGCTGCCCTAAAAACTGAACCGGGTCATGTCTCTCCCCGGCCTCGACTCCTCCCGTGGTCCCCGCTGCCCTGACCTGAGCTCCGTGGTGGGACAGAGAGCCTTCCAGTGTCCAGGCTCTGCCAGCCCCACGCTCACTCTTCCCAGGCTCACCCTGAAAACCGCTCATGCTCCCCTAAACCTGTCTCTCGGCCTTTGTACGCTTTCCCTCTGGTTGATGCTGTTCCTGCTGGTTAATATGCCCCCTCCCCCTTTCTGGCAGCCTCTGGTCCATCCTTCAAGACTCATGTCCAGCATCACCTTCCCCGACCTCTGGGCAGCTGGGAGCTGCTCCCCCCATTCCCTCCCGTGGCCAAGGGCAAAGGGTCCGGTGCATGGAAGTCTCCATGCGCACATGTCCCCTGGCCCAGCAGGCACTGGGCCTTCCTCATCCTCACACTCCGGTGCCCACATGGGAGCCCAGCCCAGAGTCAGCATCAGCCAACAACAGCTGACCACCTGCCCAGGGTCCAGGCTCACGCGACAGCTGGGGTGGAGCCGGGGTGCCAGTGGGAACCGGGCATGCCAGGCAAGAAGGTGCTTGTCTGAGCACCAAGCCGAGGGGTGACCTCACTGATGACTCGGCCTCGCAAACACGAAGGTGGGGGCCGCCCTCCTAGGGAGGGGCTGAGCCTGGGACAGCTTTAACAGGCAAGGTGCATGCTCGGGGGCCAGAAAGCAAGGTGATGAGTCAGGGAAGGGGAGACGCCTTGCTTCCCTCCCACAAGTCCCTACTGAGCACAATACACTCAGGAAAAGAAAAAGAAAAGAAATAGGAGGGAAAAGGCTCAAGTCCCAGAGCTGGTGCTTTTTCTCGGAGGTCATTAATGATCACTCGTAAAGAATGGATGACACCATCCCTGGTTTGAGCCAAAAAACAAGAGCCCCAGGTGTGTGCCAGGCGGCAGGCCCCGAACCTAGCCCAAGCCTCCTGTGCCAAGGACACCACCCCGCCCTCCGGACTCATCCCTCGCCCCCCATCCCGTCACTCCCCAAACATCTGCCTCCCTCCCAGCCCCCAGGGGGAGGGGTTTGTGAGGCCTCTATTCCTCCAAGGCCGACTCTGGCTTTCCTACCAAGATACCTGAAAATGGGGTTCAAACTGCTGCTTCTCACTGAGCCCCTGCAGTGTGGCGGGCCCTGGTGACCTGATTTTGCAGGTGGAGAAACAGAGACTGGGGTAGGGGCCGGGGACCCAAGGTTAGTGGCTGATCAGTGGCTGTGCAGGAGACAAAGGCCCTCTCTTTCAGCTGCACAACACGGGCCCCACGGCAGCATCCTTTTGGAAAAAGGGACGGGATCAAGGGCTATTCCTGAGAGCCCCTTACAGGACCCGCAGCGAGGAGACAGAGCTGGGTGGGTGCGGGTGGGAGCAGCTGGGCCCTGGGGGAAGAGGGTTATGACAAAGCCAGAGGTGGTCAGGGTCTGCGTCCCCCACAAAGTCACACCAGGAACTCTAGCCCTCTAGAGGTCTGCCGGCCGCTACATCCTGAGGACCACTCTGCCTCCTTCCGAAGCTTCCAGGGGGATGAGAAATCCCTCCAAGGCAGCTTCACCTGCCCCTGGAGGGAGCCGGGCACAGACAAGTGTCTCTTAATGTCCCCCAGCTGAACCGACCGAGGGGAGCCTTTCGGTTGGGCCCGTGTTATGGGCTGAACTGTGTCCCCCCAAAAGATATGCTGAAGTCCTAACCCCCAGCATCTCAGAAAATGGTCTTCTCTGGAAACAGGGTGTTTGTGGAGATAATCAAGTAAAATGAGGGTTGTTAGGATGGGCCCTAACCTAACATGACTAATGGCCTTCTAGAAAGAAGAAATTTGGACACAGATGCAGACATGCTCTGAGGAAAGATGACTTGAGGGCCTCAGGGAGCAGATGGCCAGGTGCAGGCAGAGACTGGGGTGGGGGAGGGGGATGCTCCTACAGGGCAAGGATGCCCAAGGCTGCCACCCACCAAGAGCTCTGGAGCAGAGTGTCCCTCGGGGTGCTCAGAAGCAGCCCACCCTGCCGACACTTCTAGCCCCCAGAACTGTGAGACATGTGTTCCTGTCATTTCAAGCCCCCCGGTTTGTTAGAGCAGCTCCAGGGGATGAGCCAGCCGGTCCTGCAGGGAGGGAGAGAGTGATCCTGCAAGGGGCCCTTTGCTCCATCATCCTAAATTCTTAATAACTTCTGAAAAAGGGACCCACATTTTCATTTTGCACTGGGCCCCCGCTAATTGTGTAGCTGGTCGTGTTTTCAGATCTCCCTGGCAGGACCCACCTGGCGCAGATATCCAACCCCCCCAACCCCCTACAGTCAGGGCCCAGCTCGGCACTGAGCCGTGAATTTGATGGGACCCAGCCAGGCATGGTGGGGGGCCTGGGGGTAGGGGCCTCCTGGGCCTCCTGACACCTCATTTCTCCAAGGACCTCCGCAGGATGAGATACCTCCATCTGGCCCTTACATCAGGACTCCTGGGTTCTTTTGCCAAATCATCCCGGTGGTGAGCCCAAAGCAAGCCAAATATTAGAGTTTGCAAAGCAGGTGGTCACCGGGAGCCAAGACTTGGCCACACATCCCAGCCCCCTCCCTACAGCACCGAGACCTCTTTCTGCTTTGCACTCACTCGGGTCACATCAGCTGGCATTTCTGGACCCCTCCCTGGAGTTCAGCACAGAATATTCAATACCTTCTGGGAGGTTTCCATAGGGTGTAAGAGTCAGTTTCTATTTATTTCTTGTTTTTAAAAGCAAACAAACCCTCCCAGGAGGCAGGTCACCTCATGATGGAGGAGTTTTATCAGCAGCCTCTGGGGGAGAGCTGAGGGCTTTGTGCCTCACACCCAGTTGAGCTGGATCCGCCCCCTTGACCGGGTGGCCCCGGGGATGCCCCAGGCAGGGAGAAGGGGGGCATCTAGAAGGGAAAAGGGAGCTGATTTTTCTGGGCTGCCTGGGTCCCGCTCAAAGCAAGATCATAGATAATCACATTAACTCCCTGCAATAAAGCCAGGAAGAGATGGACAGATAAATTAAAGCCAGGATAATTGAGGCTCCCAGATAATCCCCATAGCTGACTTTAGCTCTGAATTTCACCTCACAGCAGCCTCCCACCCAGTGGCTGGTAAGAATTCCCCTTCTCACCTTGCCCCCACCTGGTGACCTGGTACAGTGGTCCTGGGAGGAGGTGAGGGGCACGGTGGAGGGGAAGGGGAGAGGGTGACCCCGATGATGCTAGCAGCCCTGTCGTCCCCTGGTCCAGACTGTCTTTCTCCCCTCCCTCCCTGGCCGACTCCTCCGCTGCAAGCATTGCCTCCTTCAGGCAGCCTGCCCTGATAGGGCCATGGCCCACCCCACCCTGTCTGCTCCCCTGCCCCACCCCTTCACTGAACACACTTCACCCAGATTATTCATTTACCCATCTTTCTTCCCGACCAGATGATGCGTTCTTTCAAGCCAGGGTCTTGTTGGTTTAATGTTTGGCCTCTGTGCTTTGTGCGGGGCCTGGTGCAGAGGAGGGGGCGTGCACCGAAACTTCCTGGGGGAGCACAGTCGAAGGGGACGGGAGAGGAAACTGGAAAAGCGGTGAGGAAGGCCAGGCAGGAAAGTGCGGCCAGATGCTGAATACATGGATGAAGAAAGGAACGAATGGGTTGAGGAAGGACAGAAAGATCTCGGGGCCCGGTGAAGACACAAGCCCAGAGTTCACAAGGGTGGCAGCTTTTTGGGCAGGTGACTTTGCCCTCACCCCTTTGCCAGAACCTCAGTACGATGGAGGCCCCCCTGGAGAGCAGCCGTCAGACCGTGACAGGTACAGGGTAACCGCTGGGGCTCTTTCGGGCCACTCCCTGGCACAGAGCCTGTGCCAGCAACAGGAAGAGATTCCCCCCCCACCACCACCACCGCCACCGCTGCTGGAACAGTTCAGACCGAGCAGGGCAGCCGTGGGCACCTGGCAGGCAGCACCTGGAGAACATTCTAGTGCATCTCAAGAAATTAAACTAACCCCCCCCCCCCCGAGGGGACAGGCAGAGCCATGGCGGGGGCCCACCAGAGCAGGCTTTGCACACGAATATGGAACGATGCAGGTCGGCTTTGTCATCGAGGCCATGCTTGGGAATTTTGGAAACGACAGAGAAGTGATCATAGGTCCCCCACTCCCACCAAGACAATTGCTCTTCTGTTTGGGTGCATTTCCTTCCGGCTCTTTCTACGTGTGGTTTTCCGCACAAGAGAGAGCAGAGGCAAGGGATGCCCCACAAAGCCAAGAAGGAGGAAGCTGTCCCACCCCCCCACTCAGCCCCCATTGTTGGGCCCCACAGGATTCATGCTGGGAAGTGCTCAGTGAGCCTGTTTGCAGGGTTGTGACCCTTCCCTTGTGGGGCCTCAGGGCTCCACCTGGCCTCCGGGCATATTTTTACAAGGCCACTGAAAGAGTCTACACCTGCACGGACGTTCGCAATCCTCTTTGGGAACTCAAGGAGAGAAGTGGGAGGGTTTCGAGGCCGTCCGGGGCAAATAAGCAGGGAACATTGCCTCTCTGAGGGTCTGCCTGCAACCCACCCCCACCTCCCCATTCGTTCATTCACTACGTTGGTCCATCAGCCAGCCAGTCAGCAAACCTGGAGACCCGGAGAAAATTGATAGACTCTCTGCCCATTAGGAGCTCTTGTTTGAGGGAGGAGACAACCAACCAAAGAGACAATTACAACCAAGTGAGCTGAAGGCACCGTGGAGCCACAACCCCCATGGCCAGGAGGTTCCCAGGGAACAGGGACTCTGCTTCGGTCCCCTGCCCAGACACCGGAGGGCGGGGACCCACGAGGGCATCAGACCAAGGATTCCCTAAGGACACTCAGTCACTGGGTCTCTCCCATCCGCCCAAGGATACCAGGAAGAGGAACTCAAGGGTTCCTCAAGGGTGGAAAGATGACCTGCTCGAGCTACCCCTGGCAGCTGGGACCACGTCTCCCCCTCCCTAGAACCGTCACATCGTGAGGGTGGTAGATAGAAAAACACTGGATGAAGCTGGGAGCAGAGACAGGCATCCCCAGGCTGGGGATGAGGGCAGGGGCTATGCCTCCCCCATCAGACGAGGAGCCCCTGAGTCAGGGGCCAGGCCTCTCCCATCAAACTGGAGATTCCTGGTTCAATTCAGTGGTTCCCAAAGGTTCTGCATCCACGGTGTGCTTCGTGGACCCTCTTGAACCACTTACGTAGACGCCGATGGGCCACTCACCTTCAGCATTAAGGCTTAGCAGACTCAGCTGAACACTTTCTGCTTCTTAGAAAACCCAGCAGGACTCTGCCATCTGAGATTATTTCGTAAACCGCTTACTCTATCACATAGTGTAGGAGATAACTTGCACTTAAATTTACACAAAGTGTCAATGACTTTGGGATACGGACTCACGATCTTGGGGTTAGAAGGAAATTTGGCTTTCTGTCCTCAAACGTGGGATCACCCAGAGAGCTTTCGCAAACACCCATGCTTAGGCTGTACCGCAAACCAATTGAGTCCGAATCCAGGGCGGTGAGAGTCAAGCATCCAGCCTCGATAAGCTCCCCGCCCAGGGATTCTGCTGCGGAGCCCAGCTGTAGCGGGCTTCCTTCCCGATATGGGAATCACGGTTCTTTATTTATTTATTCCACAGACGTGTACAAAGCACCTACTCCGTGCCGGAAACCAGGATTATCTTAACCTCTTCTAGAACAACTCTGTTGGTTCTCCGGCTTTTTTTTTTTTTTTGGATATTTCCAATAATGGGGAACTCACTGCTTCACGTGGCAGATCTTTTCCCAAGAGCTGGTTTTTAGGGAGTATGTAGGGAAGGGAGATGTGCTGAGAAGGGCCAACTAAGATGTCTTGGGTCCCACTATGTGCCAGCAGTGGTGTGGGATACTTCGCATGCACTCTTTCTTTGAAGCCTGACACCCCCACCCAGTGAGGCGGGGAGTACAAGCAAGGTGTTACAGAGGGGGGACCTCGAGCTCAGAGGAGCCAGGGACCAACCCAAAAGCACTCAGCTTGCGTGTGGTGAAGCCAGAGGGTGGCTTCGGCGGAGATGTCAGGGCTGGCTGGCCCGACAGGGTGGGGAGCAGGAGGGGTGGCCAGGCATTATGTCCGGGTGTCCCAGAAAGAAACTTCCAGTCTCTCATCCCCACAGGGGGCACGTTCGTGCCCCCAGTTTTCCTTCCCTCTGTCCCTTAGGGCTGGGAGAGTCAGTGCAAAGTCATGGGGACCCGAGAGCGGCTGCTCCCCAACAAGTTCTACCCACACACAAAAGGACTCAAGTTGGGCAGGGCAATAGTCAAGCCAAAGGAATGACTATCTACTGGTATACTTGACCACATCCATCCTAGGCATCCAGCCTCGGCTTCCCCAATCATAGCCCAGAGGTGAAGTCCCACCCTGCCCACCCTCCCGAACGGGAACATCTGTGCAGCCGTAACAGCTGTTACCTGCTTCTCGTGTTCCTGCCGTGTGCCAGGCGCACCCCCTGCTTTACACCCAGCCCTTACAACAGCCCCAAATGCAGGATGAGCAGGTTCCCTGTACAGACAGAAACCAGGCACAGACAACTCCAGAGCCTGAGTTCTTGCCCACGTAGACCAGCATTTTTCAACCTGAAGGTTGTTACCCATTAGTGGGGTGTGAAATCAGTGTAGCGGGCTACGAGCAGCATTTAAAAAATAGAAGCAGGGCGCCTGGGTGGCTCAGGAGTTAAGCATCTGCCTTAGGCTCAGATCATGGTCCCAGGGTCCTGGGATCGAGCCCCGCATCAGGCTCCCTGCTCGGCGGGAAGCCTGCTTCTCCCTCTCCCACTCCCCCTGCTTGTGTTCCTGCTCTCACTAACTCTCTCTCTCTGTCAAATAAACAAATAAAATCTAAAAAAAATTAATTAAATAAAATAAAATAATTTTAAAAATAATAAATAATAAAAAGAAACAGGTAGAAAAGAGTAGGAAAAAATAGGGCACATAGCAAGGGAAGGCCTGCTTCATAAACAAGGTGTGTGTGTGTGTGTTACATACCAGTTCATGATGAAAAATATATTTTTTTTACTGGGAGTTGTGATCAAATATTCGAAAGTCAATGCCCTACACTGTCGTCTACATGACGTTACTATAAAGTGGCTTCCGGGGATGGGGTGACAATGTGCTCTGGGCACCCTGAAGTGAGGGCTCAGGAGACCACAGGGAGAGAGCACCCTTGTTGAGAGCTTAGGGAGAGAGGGGGACCCAGCCGCCACCATCGGGGAGGTGAGCAGCGGCTCCCTCTGCCAGGAGCTGCGCATCCAGATGTTCTGTGCTGTTCTTTCATAACCCCACCCCACCCGTTCTTGAGAAATCGCTCAGGAGCCAGCCTGAGGGTAGGAGGCCCACACTGCAGCATGAGGGGTGTGGGTTAGACAGCAGGAAGACTTCGAGGAGACAGTGTTGGAGTCCGGAATGAACCAAGTCAGAAGGGTGATAGAGCTTCCATCCCACCACGTCTTTGGAAGCGGAGATGGGTTTCCCGTCTAGAACAGCATGGCCAGTGTTTCCCTCCGGCAGACGCGGCTGGTCGCCGGGACTCTCAGAAATCACGGGGGCGGCTGATTCTCTGACACGGTGGCCTAGGCCGGGAGCCGGGAGGTGGTGCGGGTGTCGGGGGGGGGAGGGGCAGCTGGAGAGGGACAGACAGAGCCACAGTGGCCTGGAGAAGACAGCTCTGTGGCCAGCCTCCTTATCACGGGGTGCAGCCCCCCTCCCACCTCCCGAAGCAGCCCAGGGGGCGGGACTTGGAGGCCCAGCCCCGCCTTCGGAAACCCCGAAATTGAGCAAATCACACCTCTGAGCCACCCTTGCCTTATCTGTAAAATGGGATAATGGCCTAGAGCGGCAGGGTCCGGTGAAAATACGACGTGAGTCACAGATGTCCTAGTGGCCACATAAAGAAAGAAAAATCAACAGGTGTAATTTATTCTAATAATCCATGTTATTTAACCCACAATATCCAAAATATTATCAGCCCAACACGTAGTCAATATCAAAAAGCAGTAAGATTTTTCATTCTTTGTACTGCAACTTCCACATCCAGTACGCATTTGAGACTTTGAGCCCAGCTCAAGGTAGACGAGCCCCAGCCCCAGGGCCTCACAGCCCCCTGGTGAGTGGCCACCATACTGGACAGCGGCGATATGGAAAACCTCTAGGGCCTCCCCTAAAGTTATGTGAGGGGATTAAAGTCCAGGCTGGAGTCCCCAGGCATTTGCCTCGGGTTGAACGCCAGGGCCCTGGCCGGTCCCAGCTGCAGAAAGCCATTCAGGTGATGTGCTGAGGGCAATAAAACGCCACTCAAGTGGCAATAAAATGGGTCATTGATTCTGGAATGACACAGACCTGGCCCGCTCCGCAGTGTGCTCTGGGAAAGTTAGTCATTGTCTCTGAGCCTCGGTTTTGCCATCTGTGAAACAGGGATCCTAACCATCGAGAACATTACAGAGCACCAGGCACGGGCCCAGCATTGCTGTTCTAAGCCTTTGATGTATGTCAGCTCCTCCTCCAAGAGTCTGTCATGCAGCATCTTGATTTTGCAGGAGCCCGGAGGCACAGAGAGGGGAGGTAACTTGCCCAAGACCACACAGCTAGCATGTGGCACTGCTAGGATTCGAGCCCGGGCAGCCTGGCTCGTTTGTGGGAAGAGCCCCTGGGTGACCTCCAGGCAGCTGGGGCCCAGCTGGGTCATGACCGGCTGGGAGGCAGCCCCTTCTGACCTTTCCTTGCGCCAACCCCAGCCAGAGGCTGAGTGGGGAATTCGGCTGAGAAGGCATCTTCCTCATAGCTCAGGTGCAGAGGACTGTGCGGGTGGATGATTCAGGGTCTGAAGTTCCCGGGGTTGTGGCTCTGGGGGTGGTGGGTGGGTTGAGGGGGGGTGGCCTCGGTGAGAAAGGCAGCCCCACCAGTTCCAAGGGCTGGGCCAGGAGCCCCGTGTGGGCGTCTGCCCGCGTCCCACGGCCAGCATCTTCTGAGGATGGGGGCTGAAAGCAACCCCGAGGAGGTTGCTCAGAGGTCAAAGGGCCAAGAGCTTGGAAGCGCCCAGCGGTCTTGGCAACATCCCAGGCCTGGGAAGGAACACGGCGTCTGCAGGAAGATACTGTCACTTGCACTGTGGGGTAGGTAAACAAAGATCTGGCCCAGACAATAAAGAGGCCAAAAGTCTGGCAGCAGGTGAGGCTGGATACAGCTGCTCTAAAAATCACCAAGCGCCCACCTTACCCCCACCTTCCCCGGGCCCGCTGCAGAGCCAGCCCCACTCTTGCGGGGCTCAGGCCTGCCCCCGGGGTCTTCCCCATCACCCCAGCTCGAGCCCTGAGGTTCAGTCTGATTGGTCCTGCTTTGGTCACGTGTCCACCCTTGAGCCAACCCCTGTAGCGGGAGAAATGGAGCACACGGATTGGCTAGTTGGGATGACGTGCTCCAGCCCTGGTGCCCCACGTGTAACGCGGAACCCGGGCGATCGGTACTGGCGGCATCAGCGGTGAGCTGATTGCTACTCCGTCCGATTCTGGTTGCATTTCTGCCACTGCTTGGCTAGTGACCTGGGCAATCCTTTCCCCTCTCTAGGCGCAGTGGACTGGAGCAAATCTTTTAAAACCTTGTTTTAGTTTAAAAGAAAAAAAATATTTTTCAAAGTCTTAGGTAAATCAGATCCAGGTGGAGATGCTGGGGTTGAAGCCAGGTTGGGGGAGGCAGGACCCTCACCCTCCAGTCCCTTCCCCTCCCCGCAAGGGCCCCAGGAGCCCCCATTGTTCCCTCCATCTCTGGAAGCCCAAGCCACTTGAGTGGACCTGCCCAGGTATCGTCCGGGGAAGCCTGGACAAAGTCAGTAGTCCTCGCGGGGTTTTAGGGTACAAAGGAGAGATGGGGGATCTGTGACCCCCAGTCTCACCATCACCCCCAGTCCCCCTGCACCCTCAGCATCCTCAGCCCTTTCAGAAAGCCCTGCCACTGACGGTGATCTCACACCGAAGCGGAGAGGGTGAGCCTGGCGGGAGGCCAGGATGGAGAGAGGATGGCAGCCAGGAACAGGGCCGCCTTTGTCCTCCCAGTGTCCCCTGAAGGATGGTCCTCGCCCCCTTGGCCACTACCTGGTCCTCAAGAGCAGGTGAGGGCAATGCTGAATGCTTCAAAATAATAATAGAAGAGCGACAGCATTGCCCATCCTGGCAATTCCGTTTGTAAAGCATTTTCCTGCCCTCGGCCTCAATTGGATTTTCTCAACAGCCATGAGAGGCGGCAGGACCCGGGTTTGGCCCTACTGTCCGAGTTGACACCGAGTCCTCGGCCTGCTCTGGATGCTTCCCGCACACTCACATGTCACCTCACACAGTGAGAGGAGGCGGGCACTCCTGTTAACCCTGTTCTCTAGAGGTAGCAGAGCCGGGACTCGAACCCGGGTCTGCAGCTCAAAGCCATGCGAGGAGCAGCCGGAGCGGCTCATTTTACAGAAGAGTCGGCTGTAGGGTTCCAGTCGTCACATCCTTGAAGAACAGAATGGAAGAGAGGGGCTGCACAGGAGTCTCAGGGAGAGAACAACGTCTGTCTGACACAGAGATGCTTCAGGGAAGCAGATTGCGATTCGACCCGAGACAGAACACTGTGACACTCAGAGGGACAGAGGAAAGGACAGCCTGGGCACGTAGGAGCGTCAGGGCCCTGGGCGTGTGCAGGCGGAGGCTGACCGGTCACTGGGCACAGGGGGATGGACATTCCCACGCTGCTGGGGGCTGGACGAACATGGCCTCGGTGCTGGGGCTTTGAGGTTCCTCTCGATCACTGACCAAGCCCCCTGTCTCCAGTCTCAGCCCTGCCAACCCACTTCCCACACCGCAGACCGGATGAACTTTCAAAAGCATCCCTCCGACCCCGTTGGCTCCCCACACGAGTCCTGTGGCGTTGCACCATCCGTGCGGGTTACTAGTGCTGAGCAACAAAGTACCCATGACTTAGTGCCGTAAAACAACCACGTTACTACGCTGAGTCTGTGGGTCGAGCGCCGACCGGGCATTTGGGGAATGGCTTAATTCTGCTTGGTGATATTTGGGGCCTCGGCTGGGAAAGCTGGAAGGCTGGGGTGACTCGAAGGGTGGGCCTGGGAACCATCTGGAGGAGTCTTTGCTCATACGTGTGGTTGTTGCTTGGTGCTGGTTGTCAGCGGGACCTCAGTGATGCTGTGGGCTGGACACCTACACATGGTCTCTCCAAAGTGGACGCGTTTGGGCTTCCTCACGGCGTGACGGCCAGGTTCAAAGAGTGATGATCCCAAGAGAACAAGATGGAAAGGCGTTTTTATGACCTCAACTTGGAGATCACAGAGTGCTAGACACAACGCTCTGCCATATACAAGGCTCCACCCACGTTCAAGGGAAGGGGACATAGACCCAGCATTGGATGGGAGGAAGGTCAAGGTCATGTTGAAAGAAGAGCAAGAGAGATGGGAAATAGTGTTACAAGCCACCTCTGGAAAACCAGAATCTACCACACGTCACTCTTCAGTTGGGGTCCAACCCCTCAGCACGGCCAGTGAGGGCCAGTTTGTGTCACCAGTCTCATTAGTCTCTGCATCTGCTGTTCCTTCTGACCAGAACAGCCATAGGCCCAGCCTGCTCCCACTCCCTTCACCTGGCCCACCTTCACTCACCTTTCAGGGCTCAATGGAGATGTGATTTCTTCCCAGGAAGCCTGCTCTGATCCTGGCCCCACCCCAACTGAGTCGGGGCCCCTCTTGACCGCTACCTCATTTGCCCCTCTGAGTGTACTGGTCTCTCTACTTGTTGGCCTCCAACAGACTAAGCCCCACAAGGGCAGGGGTGGTGTCCCCCCATCCATCTACCATTATATCCCCAGTGTGGGGCCAAATTCCAGCCCTTTTCCGGATCCTGCCAGTGGACAGCCAGCAGCCACCTCCCCCAGGAAGATTCCCCATATTGTCCCAGGCGGTGCCAGGCATCTCCCCTGCTCTCCCACAGCCCCCTGAGCAGGTGTTTCAGAATGCTAGGATGAAAGGAGAGAGTTCCGCCCCCTGTTCCCAAGCCAGAGCTTGTTATTGCAGTAAAAGCAGCGGCAAATTACCAGGCGGCTAGGAGCTGTAATGATTAAAACAAGGGCATTGTTCTCGGGGCTGCTAATTGCATACCTGAGGAGTGAGGCCCGCTCAGCCCACAGCTGTTAACCCGGACCTCAGCCACAATGCCAGACGCAGCCTGGCAGGGAGCCAAACAGAGGTGACAGGGGCAGGAGGGGGTGTCTGGGAGCCAGGTGTCCCCACAGGGGTGACCGCATCCACCTCACCTGGGCACCTGTTGAAAATACAGATTCCCAGGCGCCACCCACAAAATCTGTGTCTGGGGGTCCCAAGGCCCAAGAACCTGGATTCTTGGGAAGCGCCAAGCCTGGGGTTTCTAACTTGCCCCACCCTGAAGCCAGACAGAGCCCCACCCTCCCCTGGCCCGGCTCACTCTGAGAATGTGGCAAGATCCAGAAAGCGACCCAGGGAGAGGACAGGAGAGGGAAGGTTCCCAGGAATCTGGGTCGAATCTTCCTCGTGAGCTGAGAGACCCAGGGCAAGTCACCGCACTTCTCTGAGCACAGGTAGATTTACCAGAGAGCTGAGGGGTGCGTGAGCTCCTAGAGCTCCCAAGGCCAGGAAGGAGCCCCCACAATGGGCTCACTCGCTTGTGTGTTTGTATAATTTGCAAAAGCAAAATATTTTTGTATTCTTTACTTTAGCGTTCCCCTCGAGCTGTAGAAGCTTTGGGCGCCCTAAAAAATGAAGAAAGTAATTTGGACCTCCCTAGGGTCCTCCCGTGGACCGTCCCGTGGGGATGAAGCGAGCAGCTGTATGCAAAGCTGCCGGCCAGGTGCCTGACAGTGGCCCTCGGAGAAAGCACGGCCTCCGGGAGCCTCCCTCCCCTCACCTGTACACTGGGGTTGTAACCGTAGCGGCCTCATCACACGCGAGCGTTAAATGAGCTAATGCGGGGAAAGCTCCCAGCTCAGTGCCGGGCACCAAGCGAGGCCTCCGTCCATGCCCGCTGCCGGGCTGCACCGCTCCGATCGGTGACAGTGTGGGAGGTGGTGGGTGAGGAGCCCAGGAGCCACGGAATGTGAATGCTGCACTTCTGCGAGGCAGCCAAGCCTGCAGGATCACGTGAGCATGTGTGCTTTTTGAAACCCTGTTTCCTGGAAATGGAGAAAAAAGATAAGGCCCCCCCTTTGGCCAAACCCATTTAAGAACAAGGACTCCATGAACCCAGGTATGCTGGGACAGGAGTGATGGGAAGGGCCTTGACCTTGACTCGGTCTGGGAAGACACCTGCTCCGAGGAAAGGGGCAGACACCCAGATAGAAGATGCTGGAAATCTGGATTTCTCCAGAGGAGAGCTTGGGGATGGGGGGTTCATCCAGTCCAACCACCTCGGTGCTTCTCATGCCATCAGCAATCGTGAATTAAAACAAAGCAGGAGCTCAGGACCCACGAGAGGCCAGATGACCACTGTCACTGATATGCATGACATTTTCTGAAAGGACTTCCTGGAGGAGGTGACTTTCAAGCAGGGAGGGAAGGGGCAGGGATGGGCAGAAAGAGAAGATAAAGCCAGGAGATGCAGGAAGCTTGAGAGGCCTCAGCATAAAAATGGACATTAGGTGAGCACGTAGTACGTTGGGATTTGCCTGAGTGCCCCACTCAGCCCACCTCCGTTTTGGAATTCTTTTGTTGTCGTTTATGTATTTGCTTTTATACTAAGCTTGTAAAGCTTTGAAGTGATTGAAACCTGTAGAAAACTGGCATGTATAATAAGAAGATTTTTCTAGAACCCCTGGAGAGGAAGTCCCTGAGTAAGAGAGTAAGTTGTTCCTGAGGCCCCATCATCCCAAAGTCTTTAACGTTTACTTTCTACAAACAAGGACATTTCCCTGCACAACCACAGTAAAACCCTCAAGTCAGGAAGTTGGCTTTGACAACTTACTACCTTCCTTGGAATTAATAAGTATTTTGTGACGACAGACTTTGAAACTAAGTAAAGATCCCTTTCTTCATCAGACTTTCAATTGATTCCCTTACTGAGTTATAGCAATGTGGACCCACGGCTTCTTACTGTATTCAACAGTTTACAATCCACTATTACCATTGTTGGTGATAATAAGCATAACCATGGCCTGGGGGTGCCCCTTCAAGTGGTTCCTGGGGCATTGGGGCATGTCTCCATCATTCTCTGAGCATTTCCTTGCTTTTGGCCACAAGATATCCCAGTTGCATCCTGTACTTTCCCTTGGAATCAGCCATGTCTCCAAAGAACCCGGGTTCCTGTAGTGGAGAATGGTACATAGAAGCCAACAAATGGGTGCTAGATGTGCTCACTGAAAGTGGGAAGTTGCTGCTCCTGGGCCCTCTCTGCAGACAGAGCAGGGGACAGGGGCAGGAAATCTCTCTGTACAGACACACACATGTGCATGTACACACACGTGTGTCTGCATGGGGAGTGCCTCATGCACACATTTCAATCCATATTTATTTCTGCATTTCTCACACTGAAAACCACGCATACACACGGACACCTCAAATTCCAGTCTAACAGCACAAGGCTCATTTCCTTTCTCTCCCTTTCTGGACCTGCAGCTCCCTTCTCTGACGTGAAAGTCTGGCTTCCTTTATCCTTAGCATATTTACCAATTCGGTAACCAGTTTCCCACTGCTACCCCCAACTCACCCTCCGGCCCCCCGCCCCACACGCACGGGATGCCCTCCTCAACCCTCCAGTGCTCTGGCATCTCCCCGGGGCCACTCCCCCACGTGGACAAACTTTTACCCCTTTTGGGCTCCACTACCCCCACCAGGCCAACCCTCCATGGGGTGGCCTTCTTGCCTTGGGCAGGCTCTAACCTCTGGGCCAAGGTTACCCCCGTGGACGCTCTCCTTACCGGAGCTAGTAAATAGCAAAGCGCAGATTCAAAAGCAGGTCTCTCGGGGCGCCTGGGTGGCTCAGTTGGTTAAGCAACTGCCTTCAGCTCAGGTCATGATCCTGGAGTCCCGGGATCGAGTCCCATATCGGGCTCCCTGCTTGGCAGGGAGTCTGCTTCTCCCTCTGACCCTCTTCCTTCTCGTGCTCTCTATCTCTCATTCTCTCTCTCTCAAATAAATAAATAAAATCTTTAAAAAAAAAAAAAAAAAAGCAGGTCTCTCTGCTGCAGACCCTAAGCTCACCACTGTGTTCTCTTCCAAGTCCTAAGGAGGAGCACACTTTGTCTCCAAGGGAAGTTCCCCAGCTGGAAATTGGAATCGGAATTAAGGACACTCTGAGCCTCAGCCAGGACAGGTTCTCCTGGGGAGGGAGGCCAGGCACCCCCACCTCGAGCCGGGGAGGAACTCAGGAATTACAAGGCATCTGCCTGCCCGTGGCAGGTAATAAAAGCAGCTCACCATTTTTTCAAAGTCCTCTGTAAACTCACTGAGTCTTCACGCCAGCTCTAGGAGGGCAGGCTCAGCAAACCCGTTGTGTGGTCAGTAAAACCAAGGCTCAGACTGGGAAAGAAATCTGACAGCCAGTGGGTGTGAGCCCGGGAATCCACTGGACCCTTTGCACCTCCCCTCCCCCGGCACCCCACCACTCCACTTCCCTCGGCCCTGAGCGCCTCCAGAGGACCCCCAAGTTTGGGGCTCCGGTCACGGCTGGCACAGCTGGGCGGCTCTGTCCCTGCCCTTCAGAGCTCACCCTCCAGGGCAGGCCTCACCGGTGACAGTGGTGCCTACCAACGGTGGGGAGCTGGGCCCACGCCCTCTCTTCCTAGAAGCCTGGCTGCTGACTTTCTTTAACCGGACCAGCAAACTAAGGGGTGATCTGCGTGTTGTGTGGGGTTATTCCTCGCTTGCCCCATTCTCCTCCGTGAATGCCAGGAGCCCCCGGGACAGACATCCTCCTCAAAGGGCAGGCCCGGCCACAACGCAGCACAAAACCCCCACGTCAGCAGGCCTGGAGCCCGGGCCTGCCGGTGAATGAGGGCGGTTCCCCCAGCCCAGCACCTGCGACTCCGCTCAGGCCTCATCACAGGCAGGGGGCCAGGCAGAGGGGCGGCACACTCCAGCCCGCACGTGTACGGGGCCCCGCGCCACCAGGCTGCCTCGTGGGAGCCCCAGGGAGGCCAGGCTCGGGCAGCCGGGGCCACTCCACGGGGCCCCTAGGAGAGGCACCTGCATGAGTCAGCCCCACGCTGACCTCAGCACAGAGCCTCTTCCCTGGCCTGCCAGGGACACCACTCCCCATGGTGGGAATAGCCTTTGTCCCCCAAATTCCACGGAAGGGGCACCGAGTCTTGGCACGGTCCCCCTCCTCACAACCCCTTCGGAAAGCTGAATGCACCTCCCCAGTGCATTCTCTCCCCCACAGTGAGGACAAGGCCATAGCCAGCCCCAGGGCAGACTTTGGCCCTGAGGGTCCTCTGGGGTCCCGGGGAAGGGCGGGCCACACACTAAGGCCCTCCACAGGCAGGCAGGGGGGTGCATGGCTGGCAGGGCATGACAAGGCCAAGGGGAAGGGGCCTGTGCAGAGGTCCTTGGTGCCACTTCCAGGGCCCATCACTCCTGCCAGACCTCAGTTTCTCCATCTATAAAATGAGACAGTTATTTCTGGCCAGTGGTAATTATTCTGTTCTCTATGCAGCCATGGCCCACTTGTGGGCGGGTGGGCATGCCAGGCAGGTAGGACTCCAGCTCCCACTGGCACAATGTCCCCAGAGCTAGACCTTAGGGCTTCTCTTCAGATACGGGGTGAGGGTGAGTTTTGGGGGGGGGGAACTTTGTTTAGTTTGGCTGGAAAAGAATAGGGATGAAAGCCACTGCCCTGGGGGAGCCTCCCACAGGCCACTCCTGGTTTCCTTCCCTCCTCCTTCCTACAGTTCCAGAAGATGGGGCTGGGGACAGAAATGAGTTGAGAGCTGCCTCAGTTTCCCTTAGGTGCTCGTCCTTGAAAGGCCAAATTAACCATGAGGCTACTGGCAGAAATATCCTCAAGTGTCCCCAGTTCAATGCCAAGAGTACAGAGCGAACAGGATTGCGTTCCTGCCTTGGGGTCTCGGGTACCAGGGAGCTGATGCTTTGAGCTACGGTCACATCCAAGCCAGAGAGAGCTAGGACCGGGAGACTGCCAGACAGGAGACCGGCTGTTAACACACAACCAGGCGGATCCATCTGGCAACTTCGGAATGGGACAGGTGCCCCCAAGACGGTAAATCAGGGCAATGGGGTAGAGAGGATGGGGGGCAGCCCTGGACAAGTGCCTGGGAAAGGCCCCTTTGAGGAGATGCCATGTGAACAAGCCTCGAAGGCCATGAAGGCGTCTATGAGGCTTAGGAGGGAGCGTTCATCACAAGCAAAGGCCCTGGGGTTGGAAAGGGTTTGGCTTGTTGGAAGAACAGAAAGGTCAGTGTGGATACAGCTGTTTCCTCACAGGCCAGGCGACCCCACTGCCTTTGGGGGGCAGCTGCCTGACCCCCCCCCATCCCCATCCTGGCACTTAGGAGCATGCACCCAGCGAATTCTCAGCTTCCTCCATCTCCTGAGACTCAGCTGCCCTGACTCTAACCTTCAGATGCACAGTCATAGACGAGAATTCCTGCATCGTGGAGACCAGGCTCCAGGCCATCAGGGGAGGACCGTGGCCGTGGCCCGCACTCACGCGACTCAAGGGACGGAGAACTCGGGGTCCTGGCTGGGTGGCTGTCTCCCTGTCCCCCCGGCCTGCCTGGCTCAGGTGCCCAGACACGTACCAGCCTCCACCTGGTGGGGACCCCGCCCTGGCAGACGAAGCTTGCCCAAGAGGAGGTGATGTCACTGCCGTCTGGCCGGGGACCTGCTCGATTGAGAGTGATGGGCGCCTGTCCTGGCGGTGGGGCAGGAAGAACAGGCTGCCCCCGACTCCAGAGGAAGGCGGGCTGAGATGCGTCAGATGCTTCTGTCACAGCTCCCGGACCTCCCGCCCTTCCCGGGCCTGTCCGCAGACTGAGGGGCCGTTTCGGGGCCCACGTCCATGTCTGCCAGGAGGCTGAGAGCCAGGAAACCCTCGGGTTTTGCCAGCGAAGCTTTCTGGAGGACGAGGTGGAGAGGGCCGAGCTGGGGCGGAAGGAGGAGGAGCCCCTCTCTGAGCAGGTTTGACGATGCCTGGGCTGGCAGGTGCTCTGGACAGGGATGTCACCGTGGAGACGGGGCGGAGCACTTGTGGGAGGCAGCCCCGCGGTTCCCACCCGGCAGGTGGCTCCGCCGACAGCTCAGCTCAGCAGCCTCGCAGCCTTGGGAAGGGGCGGCGGTGTGTTCAGCAGGCACCCAGGTCTCGGGGTGCCCAGCCACGGGCTTTGGGCCGCCCGCCCCTCCCGTGGGGTGACCCTGGTGCTCCCCGCAACACCTGCAATCCCCCATAATCCCATGCTGCTTCTGACCCTCCTACCTTTGCCTCTGCTGTCTGGCCCGAAATGCGCTGCCCCTGCTGCCCCTCCCACCTTGGTGTCAGTCCTCCTAGTTGCTTAGGACTCAGCCCAGGTGTCCCCTCCCTCTGCCCCGCGCTCATGGCCCCTTCCCGCCCCTCATGTCCCCTCCATCCTCCAACAGGAGCCCTAGCTCCTGTCCACTCCCGGGCTCAGCAGACACCAAGCGGAACGGGCCCCCACCCGTGGCACAGACAACGTGCTCAGGAGACAGCGGCGGAGGAGGGAGTGCGGTGCTCAAGGGGCCGAGGGGCCGTCGGTCAGCTGCACGGCGCCCTCCTTGACCGAGTGGTCAACGGCATCCCTAGCGGCCGGGCCCTCGGACGGACGTGAGGGGCCGGCAGACACAGTCCCCGGCCTCAGCCGCGCCTGCCGGACGTCGTGACAAGACCCCGATCCAGGCGCTAGCCCTGCCCTCCCATTTACAGGACATACCACGGTTAGAAGCAGCAGTTAAATGAACTTTCACAGATGCAACCAGACAAACCCACGCTGGAACGTCCTCCAAGACCACTGACCTGAACTCTTCGAGAAGCCATGGCTGGAGGGGAAAGCTGTCTGTGGAGGGCGGAGAGCTTCCAGAATAAAAGTGAATTAGAAAAACAACGGAAGGCTACGTGTGAAGAAAAGAAAAAGGCAGCAGACTCTGGAAAGCATTCACTGAACCCTGCCCTAAAGGTCCCTCCATCACCCTTAACTGGGGCCTCAGTGTGCCCATCTGTAAAATGGGGGAATGAGGCCACACGAGGCCATGGAAGAGCAGGCAGAGTAGGCAAGAGATGGAGGGTTCCCGAAGCAGAGGGCTGGGGCCGGAAGACCCTGGTGGCTGCTCAGGAAGGACTGTGGCACGCAGTAGGGTCGGTCAGCAAGCAGCCCCCCCAAGCTCACTCGGGTGCTGGGGACCAGGGCCCACGCCCGGAGCCAGGACTCCACCCCCAGGCAGTGTCTGCACCTCGCATCTCGTGGCAGCCAGGCCCGGCGTCCTGTGAACCGAGAGGGCACCGGAGGCTCCCTGTCACGGCTGCAGGGTGGTCCGTGACAGCACTGTGCTCAGTCATAATCACTTAATCCTGCTGTCGGGGGTCCTATGTTATAGACGAGGGGACTCAGGCCGGCTGAGGCTGAAGCACTCTCTGTCCCTCCAGGTCACCGCCAGTCTGTCTGAGGTGGACAGCTGTCCTGTCTGGCCTCCCGACTACCCAGTGTCTGAACCCACCTGTGAGTCTCGGGGCCCCGCCTCATTCCCCCTGAAGCCTGTCCAGGCCCTCGCCTTCCCAGCCTCCCTCAGCCCCTCGGATGCCCCAGCCCAGACTCTGAAGCCAGGGCAAGGAGAAACAGGACCCTCGGGGATGGCCGTGGCTGCGGGGCACAGGCAGGTCCAGTGTGGAGCGCGGTGGCCTACGTGACTGGTTCTGTTAGCGAGAGCGCAGGAGTGAGGCGTGCCGAGAGCCCCAGGATGGACTGCAGCAGGCAGGGTCACTGCCCACCCAACAGCAGCCCGCCCTCCCCTTGCTGGGGGAGCCCCAGGGACACTCAGGTGCGTTTGAGCCAAGCTCCTGACCCCTGAGACCTGAGGGGAAGCCTCCTGAGGCTTCTAACAGAGGCTTTCCAAGAAGAGGATGCAGGAATCACCATGGGCTGGTGTGACGCCTGGACCCCGCAGGCAGCCAGCCTGGGGGGTACAGCCGACAGCCAAGGCCAGCAGAGAGCCCGGCCCCTGACGGCCTGGCCGAGCCGCAGGACCTGCCCCCCACTGGGCCCCCTGCTCTGGACGTCCTGCTGGGTGAGACAGCAGGTTCCCCGAGCTGCTGGGCGACTGGCACTCACCGCAGGGGCCTCTCGGCCGCTCCAACTCCCACAGCAACACCGACACCCCCCTTCCCTGGTCACGGGGCTGTTTCCCGCAGCTCCCGGCTGGAGCCTGGCCACCGCCTCAACGGACGGACCCACGGACACACTGGGGAGTCAGCCTGCGGGTGTTTCCCAGCAAAGCGGAGCTCAACAGTGTGACCTTGGGCACAGGATGGCTTAGGGCGTTAGGGACTTCGGGGGGGTCAGTCCCCAGGCCGCCTCACTTCTGTAAGGCACCAGACCCCCCCATCTGAACCAGGGCTCGGCCAACATGTTCTACAAAGAGACGGATGGTAGTATTTGGGGCTCTGTGGGCTGTGTGCGGTGTCTGTTACATATTCTGCTGTGTATTTCTGCCAACCTTTTTTCAAAAATGTACAAACGATTCTTACTCTCGGGCTGTGCAAACGCAGGCCAGATGTGCCTCGCCCCCCAAAACCCTTCTTGAACTGATTTGCCACGTTCGGCCTCTGGGACAGTAGGAAGTTCTTCACGACGGCCCCCCACCGGCCCGGCCACCCAACGTCTCCAAGACCGAGTCCGGCTGGGACCAGGATGGAGGTCAGATGGCAAAGGGGGAAATGACTACAGACCGAGGCCTCAGGTGGACTTGAACTCAGATCCCTGCTCTGCCGCTTCTGATCTGACAGGGCGGCCTCAGTTTCCTTCCCTGTGGAATGGGGATGACAAGAGTGCCAGCCCCCGGGGTGACAGCCTGTGAGCACTTACCCCGGGACGAGGCACGCACTGGCTGGCTAGAATTAAGTGGGGAGGCGTCCCGTGGCCCCATCCTGGTCTGGGGCCTCTGCTCTGCCAGCTTCTTGATGAGGCTGCCTGCCCGACGGTGCCAGATACCCACGAGGCTGTGCGAGTCCCACCCCTCTTGGGCCTCAGTTTCCCCCAAAAGTTGCTAATTGGACAGATATCTGTGCACCCTCCAGGAGTTCATAAAATGAAAGCTTCAGTGCACGCGTGTGCGTCCTGGGCTGGCAGCTCCGCCAGGCCCGAGCAGCCCGGAGCAGCACAATGCAGCCCGGAGGGCAGCCTGGCCCGGTGCCCAACCTGCCCGTCAGGTTCACAGCTGCCCCAAAGCACAGAGCCCAGACTCAGCCCTATGATCCTCCCGAGGGTGCCGGGGAGACCCCGGGGGTGCGCGGGCTCTCTCCTCGGACCTGCTGCCTCCCCCCGGTCCCCTCTGGACTCTGAGAACACTTGGGTGACCGTCACCGCAGCCTCGCCCCACCCGCTGGGGGACAGCCAGAGTAACCGGGGAGGAGATGGGTGGCTCCCGGCAGGGACCCATGAAAGCCTCCTCCAAAGCCTCCGTTCCCACATCACGGAGACGCTCCTTAGAACCCACAACTCGTTGGCACCTGCTCTGCGCTGGGCACTTGGCAAACACGGTCACCTTTATCCTGGGAGGCAGCACTGTTGATCGCCTTCACAGGGGCCGTAACTTGAGGCCTGCAGGGTGAGGCCGGCAGTTAGCCAAGGTCACACAGCGTACCGGAGGCAGAATTGGAACCCAGCGCTGTCTGACTCCAAAGCCCCTGAACTCACCCGCTGCCCAGCCCTTAGATTTGGAAACGACCTTCGACATCATCATCCCCCATGAGGCATGCCTGATTGCACAGCAGCTGTCGGATGCCTCCAATGACAGGAGACTCACTCCCTCCAAACTGCTCTTGGTCCTGATGGCCGCTGCTATTTTCCTTCAATGGAACCCAAACCACATCTGCGGAAGCCCCTCCTGGGGGGTGAGTCATTCACAACCCCAACAACTCACGTTTCCAGAGCCTCCCCTCTGCCAGGTACTGTGCAAGCACCTTCTTGGTTAACCAGATGAGGCATGTTCATCTTACACAGGAAGAAACTGAGGCCCAGAGAGAAGGGCTTGGTCTAAGGCTGCATGGCCAGTTGAACTCAAACATGACCCCAGAGCTGAGCAGCTTTGGTGGGATGGAGAACGGTGGTTGTGCTGGGGAGGGATGTGGGGCCAGCCCATGGGGTCTCTGCAGAGAGCTTCTCACCCCTGCCTGCCCTGCTCACCACACTTCAGGAGGAACCTCTTCACCAGCCCCGGTGCCCCCTCCCCTACACTCCAGGCCTGTCGATCTGGCAGCTCTCCAAACACACCAGGCTCTCCCTAGCTTCCAGGCCGGGGCACCTGCTGCTCCCTCAAGCCCAGGGTGATCGGGATTTGCATCTAGGACTTGTCTCTCCCACAGAAGTGGAAGGGGCTCCCTCAAAATCAGGGCCTGGGTTTGCTTAAATTTGTGTGTTCGACAACCACTTGAGCTAGAGCTGCCAGGCTTAGCAAGTACACATGCAGGCCGTGCAGTTAAATGTGAATTTCAGATAGAGAAGGACTAATTATTTTAGTATAAGTATGTCCCAACTGTTGCATGGGATATACTTATATTTTTTTTAAAAAATAGTCCTATGCAGTAGTTAGGAGATACTCATACTAAAAGTTTTTCGTTGTTGATCTGAAATTGAAATTTGGCTTGGCACCCAGCATTTCCTCCAGCAATCCTTATCAGAGCGCCTACTCTGGTGAGGCACCCCCACCCCACAGCCTCTATTCCCTCATCTTATCAGAGCTACTAATGCCTACCTCCATGAGTGCGCCCATAATAGACGAGAGCGTCAGGTGCTGAGCGCAGCCCTGCACATAGCAGGCAGGGAAAAGCAGAAGGGAAAAGGGAAGGCTCGTGGGCCCGGTCCCTGTGGCCTAGGTCCCCCGCCCATGAGTTCACTCTCGAGGAAGCCAGAGCCCCTCTGGCTACAGGGAGCAGGGAAGGAGGAAAGGATTGGTGTCCTGTGCTGTCAAAAGAATCAGCCCACCGGCCACCACTTCCGGATCCCAGAGAGGAAACAAAGTGTCTTTGTCCTGCTGCATGCAGTCACGTTCCACGGGGCTGTGACCTCGTCCCCAGGAACGTGCAGATTCCTGCCCCACGGAGAGGCCGGGGCTGAGGGCAGCCATGTGACTGGGGACCGGGCTACCAGCCACTCACAATTCCCAGGCCCGGCACTCAGGCCCCACCAAACAAAAGCTACCTCCTCACGGCCCTGTTTGCCCTGTCATTAGGGCCAGTGGGGCCCACGGATCCGCCCTGTCATCCCAGCCAGGAGTGTGTTCCCAGGGCCTTGCATCCCGTCTGTCCTGCCCTCGGCATGGTTCCTAGCACACGGCCGCCCCATCTGCCTGTGGGCACTTGGCTGGGCCCTGGCTCCCAGAGCTGTGCCTTGTGTGGGGAGCTGGGCGCATCTGCCCAGATCCTTGCCCAGACCAGCTGCGGAGCAGGACCAGGTGAATGAGCACGGCTCCGGCTGGCTTGATGGCGGCAGCATCCCCCTTAGGGGCCGTGCAGCCTTGGGCAAGTGAATTCACCTGAGTGAAACAGGAAGAACAATAGTAACCAAGGACAAGATCATGTCTGACACAGTGCTTGGCCCGGAGCAGATGCCCAGGAAATATGAGTATGGTGGGGTCCCCAAATATCTAAATTTGTGAACAGCCTGATAGGGGTCCAGCAGGAGACCCCCTGTGAAGACCAAGCCGGCTAGGGGACAGCTGAGGCAGATGGGGTGACGAGGACACTGGGCAAAGGTGGCAGAGGGACCTGAAGGACAGAGTCCAAAGAGCAACCAGTGAGACCCTCGAGTCCCGTCTCCTTGAATCCTGCCCACACCCAGAGTGCCGGGCCCTGGGGTGGGAGTTCTGGGCCCACTGGCTGATTGCCCTGTGAGCTGGTCAGCCCAGGCTAACTTCGGTCCTGTCCCCGCCCCCTGGCCTCGCCCAGCTGTTTTCTTGCTTGGGATGTCCCAGGCACTCATCTCTCCTGCTCCCGAGGGGCCGGGCCAACCCCCTAACTGACCTCAGGCGGATGCATGGGGCCCGTTCCAGGTGCTGAAATTCATGGGCTCTGCACCCCACTGGCCACTTTCTCTTCCCAAAGGGAATGCCGCCTCCTCCAAGCCCATCACCAGTCCCTCTTTCTTGTTGTCAGCCAATATGTAGAAACCATTCTTCAGGCACTCGGCGTGCCAGGCCAGTAGTCCGAGCCTAAATGCCCCACACCCTGTTGGCCTGGGACGTGGGCCTCAGGCAAGCCCCTCTTCCACTCCGTGCCCCCGAAGCCAGTCAAGGGGCACAGGTGAGAGGTAGGAGGATGCCAGCCCTGACCGACGGCGGCCGGGCACAGCCCAGGGGTCCTCGGGGTGGGGGGCACTGCAGAGGGCAGGCGCCTCCCCTCACTGCTGGGCCCCCATGCCCTGCACCTGGCCAGGCCTTGCCCAGCCGCTCCAGGCTTCAGGGAGGCCAAAGTGGGCGAGCTGGCAGCCCACGAGGCTCCAAGATCCAGCAACAGACAAGGCCAGGCAGGAAAGGGAGCGGCGCCCGGGGCAGGGACTGCAGAGCAGCAGAGAATCAAACAGGAGTCACCAAAGCAACGGGCTCCAGTGCCGCTGTGGGGCTGGCGGGCACGTGCCCACGCATGCATGCGTGTCCGGGCTGAGCGTCCGCCCCGGCAGCCGCGACACGAGGAAGGCAGCCTCCCAAGGGCCCCTGACCTCGGCCGTCTGTGATCCCCTGTTCAGCTAAGGGGAGGGGACCTGTGCCTGGGCCGTGCTCAGTTCTAGGACCTTCCACGGCATCACCTGACTTGCTGCTCACTCTCCGAGAGGACGCTGCCCAGCGCACTGCAGAGCTGGGCCCTCTCCGAGCCCCGGCGCTTCCCCTCAACACCACACGGCCCACGGCAGACAGAGAACAGCACGACGACCACCGAGCTCATGCGGCAGATTGCTTCGGTCTCAGGAAAGGCTCTCTTTCTAGCTGCCCGTGCCGGCAAAGACCCCTGAGGCTATCCCCCCGTCCTCGGGGACAGGAGGGAGCAAGCCAGGTCCCACCCCCCGAGCCCCCCTCTACACCCTCATCCTCCTCGGAGCCGCCCCCCAGCATTAGCGCCCCCAGCTCTCTCCACGCCAGCAACGCTCTCTCTGGCGAGGGCTTGACAGAGGTGCTACAGGCGAAGCGCCCGGTTCTCACGGGCACTGGGGCAAGGCTGGTCTTCATCCACTTTCTCGTCCAGAGGCCGCCCTGCTCGCTCCGCTGCATCTGAGCCTCGACAGACCAGTCTTGCGGCAGAAAGAGGGTCGAGGTGGCCTAGAGAAGCTGGAGGAGTCGGTCCTGGCCCACCCCCCGTCTCGGTGCTGCTGGGACGGTGAGGGACAGCAAGCGCACGGCAGCGGCAAGGGTGCGGAGCGGCGGCAGCGGGGCGGGCTAGGGGACGGAGCCAAGGCTCCGCCGCGGAGGTGAACGTGTGAACTGGAGTAAGGCGGCGGCGGCCTGTCCTAAGTGGACTGCACGGGGCAGAGGGGAAGCAGGGAGAGCTGTGAGGAGGCTCCTGAGTCAAGGGTGCAGCCATGGTGACAGGTGGCCGGGGGGTGACAGAGAACACTGTATTTTGAAGCCAGAAAGCAGAGTGAATCTCCCTATCGGGCTGGTCCCCGGTCCCCAAAAGGGCCCGCCTGGCCAAAGCAGCAGGGACTGCCGGGAGCCAGACAGACCCAGGGCCCTGCTGGGGTTGGACTGTTACAAGCAGGAGTGAGGACATGGCGTGGGTGGGCTAGAGGGGGGAGCACGCTGACCCGATCACCCCACGATTGCCCTGCGTGGTGGCCACAGCCCCGCACTGCCACCCGCCCACTCATCTTCATCCGCTCCTACCTCGCACCCCTCACGGGAACCTGGACTCTATGAGGACAGATATGACACACCGTCACACCCTCAGCACACGCCTGGTGCCAAGCGGACATAAAGACTCGGGTGCACAAGTCAAGTAAGGGAACGGAGACATCTCTGGAGTCCCACCCGTGGCTCCTGAGGCCCGGCAGGCAAGACACTCCCTCGGGGGGCTGTCACCTCAAGTGCAAGGTGGGTTAACACCATAACCTGCAGGGTCCATGTGGGAACCACGTGCGAAGGACCTGGCCCAGGCCCTGGTTCTCAGCAAACACAACTGGGGGCAGAAGGGGGGACCTCGGGAAGAAGGGGCCACCCCGGCTCCCACATAGCCCATAACAGAGACCTGAACTCGGAAAGCCCGCCACCAGGAGAGACGCGGTAGACTGAGGACACCAGAGGCTTTAGCCACCCCAGGAGGAACACGCCGGCTTCCCTTCTCCAGCTTCGCTGCTGAACACAGATGAGGGGCTGACCGCCGCAGCCACGACCCCGCACTGCCAGTCCGGAACCGTCTGAATCCCCCGACCAGGGTTGCCCGCTGAGGAAGACGGGGCCCAATAAGCAATGAGCCCAGAAGACAGCTCGGGGCGGGAAGGGACAAAGTGGCTTTCTGCCTGGGATCCCTCGACACTAAGGTCAGGAGACAAGGGCTCAAGGGACAGAGTGCTCTCCCTGGACCAGCTTCCGCTCCCGCCCAAGCTCTGCCGAAGGCGCCACCCCGGGACCGTCGCAGGCCTGTGCGTCTACCACACCAGCAGCCCGTCAGGGACTGTGGCAGTCACCGCGAAGTGGCCCGGGCAGACACCGGGAAAGCTGTGGCGGTGAAAGCAAGAGGCTGAGGCGTTTGGGCTGGAGCCAGAATTCCCTGAGGCCTCTGCAAGAAATAAAAAAATGAAGGGCAGAGAAAAATAAACCAACACCTTGCAAGGAGCTTTGGCAACTCCAGCTCTGCAGGCCAAAGGAACAGGCTGTGGATAAGCTCCTGCAGGTGCCCTTTCAACACTCACGATGCCCTGAGGTGTCACTGTGAAGGTGGCTCAGCCTCCAACGATGCCGAAACAGCAGGCCTGACACCTGGTAAGCAGGGGTCATCCCGACCGTCTACATGGGCCCCTTGCCCCGCTCTCCCTTCTGGCTTTGCTGTCCCTGATGAAGCCGTTCCAGTCTCTCCCCGCTGGGATGTTACGGAACAGCAATCCTGCACACGAGCATGTACCGGGAACAGGCCCTTGGGAGACCACCAGCTAGTGGGAGGCAAGGGGCAAGAGAGGGCATGAGCTTGCAGCGGGTCACTGTGAGAAGCCCGTGTCCCTGAGACCAAGGTCCTTCATCCTCCTCCACTACACACACTTGGACCTCAGCTGAGACCTGGAACTTTGCTAAAGAAAAAGGCAAAATCAGGTAGACTGAAAATGAATTCATTCGTAAGAGCAGCCATTTCTTTGCTACACGGCAGAGAAGCCCACGGATCTCCCCGCAGTTGCCGATGGTCCCACCTTACGCGTGAGGCTGTGGAGACACACGAGGCGGTCGAGCCAGCATCTGAGCAAAGGAGGGAGAGCCCCTCCCCAGAACCCGTGGGTGCCCCACAAAGCCCCTCGCCCAGCCCCAACACTGATGTGCACTTGTGCACTTGGGCACACACGCTCTCGCCTGCGGGGGCACCAGCTGGGCTCTTGCCACCAATCGCCTTTGTCTCTCTGGCCAAGGCCCAAGCAAGACACTTCCGCCTGCCTGTGGCCGTCCGGTCAGGGGCTCTGAGGGAGGGACACCGAGGCCTCCTGGACGTGCAGGTCTTCTAAAGGGGCCCAGAGGGACTTCCCGTCCCAGACAGTCCGGCCTGAGGAACGAGCCACACAAGCTGGGCATTGAGACAGAGGTGGCGTCTTTGGAGAATCAATCGGCAGAGCGGCGCGCAGGGAACAAAAGATGGCCACGAGCAAGCTCCTCCTCCCCTTGAGGCCACGTCTGGCGCAGCCTTGCCCTAGAATCTGAGGAGAGGCTTTTGCGGGTCTTGCTGCCTCACTAGCCACAGGGCCGCCGCCCACAAGCACGGGAAAGGGGGCCCCAAGGCCCCCAAAGGCAGCTGCCACCGTGGTGCGGGGCACAGACCCACCGGCGACGCCTGATCCCAGGCCCTTTCCTGCAGGGCCGCTGGGAAGACTGGAAGCGCGCGCGCACACACACACACAGGAACACGCACACACGTTCTCTCTCTCTCTGGAGCCCGGCAGAGGGCGGCTCAGGAAAGGGCAGCTAAGGAAAGAGCAGCTACTTGCTATTCCAGGGCTCAGACGGCCCCAGGCCCTCTCCTAACACGCCAACCCTGAAGCAAAGTCGCCAAAGGCTGTCTGACACACAGCGAGCAGGAACGCCAGGCGCCCTCACTCGGCCGCACCTGCCTCTGGCCGAGGACCGCAGTCGTCGGCTCTGCGAGTCTTTGGGTTCCAGCTCTTAAGGCCAAAAAACTAAGAGAGGCCAAGGGGTCTGTTTTAGGAAAGCTCAAGCTCCTCAAACGCATTGCCCCAGCTTGCCGGCCGAGAGCAAATGGGCTCCATCCGGTACCGACAAGAACGGCGACTCGGATACGTCAGTCTTCCTGTGCTTGCGCCAGAAAGGGCCACGCAGCCAAAGACAGTCAAGGACAGCGTCCGGCCAGGGGCACCAAGGGTGGGTTTAAGCAGCAGGCAACACCTTCTCTTTCAATGTGTACTCAGTCATTCGTTTATTTCTCAAGATGTGCACACTTGTGTTGAGTCGGCCAGGACAGCTCGTGGCTCCTAGGTATGTACAGGTCCTTCTGTGGCTTGGGTTACAGACAACTTCATAGCTAGTGCACCACACACACAAGATAAAACAGGAAGCCTAAAAACCCCAAGCCACTCCAAGAAGACATGGGGGGGAGAGGAGTGATGTGGCAGCGTCCCATGTGGGGGGAGTCAACGCACAAGAGGGAAGAACACGGAGGATGGAAGGCAAGCTAGCTTCAGTCTCTGCCAACGGCAGCTTCTGCGTGCTGTTCAGGGGATTGAGTTCAACAGGTCCTTCAGGAAGCTCTCGGGATCGGTGACTTCTGACAACAGCCCTGGAAAACAGAGGCGGGCAGAGGTCCTTAGGCATGGGCATGCATGGCCCCCAGCCCCACTGAGTCACGGCTGCCCCATCTGCGCAGAGAACACGGTATGCCCCGACAAGCTCTGACACGGCCGCCCCCTGGGGAGACAGTCACCGAGCAAGCACTCTCGTTCTGTCAGAGAGTTAGCTGCATTCCAGAACTGGGCGCCACTGGGTGTTTAAAGGCGTTAACATGGCAGAGACAGACCCTACGGCCGCCTGGGGCAGAGGTCCTAACCCAGGTCCATGGACCACCGCAAGGGGGGGCCTCCAGTCCGCTGACACCGAGTGCGAAGTGGAGGGGTCTTCTGAGGGGGGAGTCCACGGCATTCAGCCTATTCTTGGAGGAGCCAGGGCCAAGGAAAAGCTAATACCAGTGGCCCCAAGGGCTGGAAGGAAAAGAGCAGGGTACCAGGCCCCTGGGCTCAGCTGGGCTTCATTCCAACCACTAGTCCCAGGGCCTCCAGTGAGCTGTCAAAGCTCAGGACTCTGCTTCCGCAACTATCGAATGGGGACAGGAACAAGTCCTGGTTCGATCACTGTGGGGATTAAATGAGGCCCCGTAAGTGAACGTGCCAGTACACGGAAGGAGCTCAGTGGCCGCTGTGGCCCCGCCCCTCCCTCACCAAGCAGGGCGCTCCCACCTCACAGCCGTGAGTGGTTAAGCCCAAGGCCTGGTGCCATCCGCTCTGAGTCTTCCCCCAGCATCCGCGCCAGTGGAGGGAAGGCTGCGCCCATCACCCCGCGCTGGCTTTGGAAGGTGTTTTTGCCCTTGCATTTGAATAGGGTGTGTCTGATGTTCTTAAATTTTCTACCAGTTTAAACAAAGTAATAAAATCATGCTGTAAAAACCGGACCCTGGAGTGAAGCCACAGAGGCTCCCCGCCCGTCAGGCTCCCGCTCTCCCCGGGTTCAGGCCAGGGGCGCTACCACCAGCTGCAGGGCGGCCGGGAAGCCCCGAACCGAGATGGACACCTTTCTCCCCTGACACCTCTTCCTCTCTTAATCAGACTCTTCTGTTCCCACTCATAGCCCAGGTTCAGACACCCCCAGAGCCCTGGTGACAGGCAGAGCGCGGCACCGAGGACATACGTACACGGGCCACCTGCTCTTAGGCAGGGACCATTCCTGGGGAGAAGCACCAAGGCTAACAGTTAAGACACTGAGCTGAGCAGAGCCAACGCAGGCCCATGACCTGCTCAGCTTCCACCGAGGCCACCTGAAAGCATGGCCAAACTGGAAGTCCCAGCGCACGTGGGGAACTCCATCAGGTGGCACTGAGCTGGGAGGAAAGCGGAATTCCCAAGGAGCATCGCTTCAGACCTCTGAGGGTAGGGTTCCCAGGGGACAGCAGATGGGGAAAATGCTAGTGGAGGCTTTCTCTTGACAGCGGGATCTGAGGAGAATTTTTTTCTGGCTTCTTTACCCTTCACAAAAAGCAGGAGTGGGACAGGTCCCGTCCGCTTGGCCTTGGCTCTGGCACCACCCCCACCACCACCCCCCAGGCCGGCAGCAACCAGGCTCTGATGCACCGGCGCCCACAGCCTGACGGGGCCCTCACGTTTGTAACCTGCGTACGTTTTCCCAACCACCTCCCCAGCTGTCAGCGGGGCTTGCTGATGAGATGCGAACAAACTCTAACATGTTTGCAAGGAGGATGACCAGTTTGTTGTACACAGCATCTGTCGCCGGGAGAGAACTAGGAACTTCCTTCTCACCAGCTGTGGGATGAGGGACTGTCCAAGGGTGTCCAAGATGCTCTTTGCTCTGTTTTCATATTTACCACTTATTTTTAGAATCAGAGTTGAACTCTTCCCCATTTCCCCAGGGTAGCTGTGACATAAAAAGTCTCAGTCCCCAAGAGGCAGGAAAAAGGCAGGTCAGCTGCACGTGAATTCTCTGAACTATCATAAAAATTCAGGAATTTAAAAGAGGCTCTACCCATTTCTCAGGTATGCCCCCACAGTAAACATCTAATCTCCACAGCCTCAGTTACCCCAGCTGTGAAGTGGGGGTAACCAGAGTATCCGCCTCAAACACGTGAGCAGCACAGGGCCTGGGGTGCAGGAAGTCCCCACATGTCCCAGCTGCTGTGCTTACTACCAGGGGCCTGCTGCTTACACCTCTCTCCCAGACCCTGCTCGTGTGTCTGCTGCTGTGAAGATGAAAGCTAAGACCTGCCCCACTAAGATCACATGGGTTCCGCTGGACAAAATCTTTGAGAGATAAAACCCTGACACTGACCAGCCGCATCGAGGAACTCCGAGAAGGTCTCCACTGGCATGAACTCCTCCTGGAAGGTCTTCAGGGCTTTGTCAGCAGCTTCATAGATGGGCATGTCATTGTGGCGGATGTATTCCGCTAGAGAGCAGGACCAGCCTCCCTCCGTGTTACTGGTAGGCACCTTCTACAAGAACCAACAGGAGATAGGCCCGGGGCTGGATTACTTAATGCCTCAAGTCAGTCAGGCTTTGTTGATGCCAAAAAGCAGCCCTCCTCCCTCCCCCCACATCAAAGTTTCCCTGGAGGACGTGTTTTGCTTCTAGGAACAAGAGTCTTGTGTCATTCCTCTTGCAGCCCCTTTATGATGCACCATGTGACGTGACCTCCAAGCTACAAGTGACCACTCTTCCTTCCTGCACAGGTCACATCTGCATTTCCCCAGGAAAGGCACACTCTCACCATGCTTCAACTGAGCGGTCCCATTCAGACCGTAAAAGGAACCACCCCAACACCCTAGGGTTCTGTCAAGGCAGAGGGCAGTGTCCCTCCTGTGAGCCGGGCTGGCGTGAGTCACACTCACACGAGGCAATGCAGGTTACCCAGAGAGAGGGGACAAGAGCCAACAAGGAGGGGGCCTCGGAGGGAGGTGGGCCTGCAGGAGGCCTGAGACCAGATGAGAGGAGCGGCCTTGGCTACAGACATACACCACACACGGAATGCTGTAAGCCGGCGTGTAGATCTCTTCCATGGGAGGTGGCTCGTTCCCGGTGAGCGGCCTCAGAGCAGGCTCGGCGCCAGGAGCACAGAACTTTCACATGCTCACAGAAACCAGCCGAGCTTCCAGTGGCTTCCCTACCTTAAACATGTTGTAAATGAGATCGACGAGGGCCCAAAAGAGAAGGGAAGAGCGGTAGGCAGAATAGTCCTTCACTGCCTTGTCTGTCAGCCTGGAAAAGAAAATCCGATTGCATGCCCATGAAGACCCTGGACCGACACGCACGAGGACAGACCAGAGCAGGACGGTACCAAGGCCAGAGTCACATTAATCTGTGCGCCACTCCCTTCCCGCCACCTGCCTATCTTGTCAGAAAAAAGCAGCTATGGGCAAGAACCTCTGAAGCCTGGACAATGATCCATGAAATACTCATCCTTCGTACGGGTGAATCAGAGCCGGGTGGACATAAGGTGCACGTGGCAACCCAAGACCACTGCCCTGAGGACACACCAAGGAGTCCTATGTGTTCCTGTGTTCAGCCCCCACACAAGCCCTTGGACTCGCTGGGACCTCATAAACAAAGCGGGAAACAGGGTTCTCCCTCAGTCTGGACATTCCCCCCCAGGAGAATTTTCACAAACAGTCAGCAGACTCAAGCCAGCCAAACACAGGAATTTGGCAACCAGTGGCTGTGTTAGAAAGACAGCGAGCTGGAGGGGGAGAGACTGTTGCTGAGCAAGAGTACTATCTAGGATGGAGGGTGCAACCAACACCTCCTAAATCCTGGGTAATCCTAGAGCTGCCACCACACCCCTCTGCCTCTGTCCAGGACCATCTCCACTTAACCCAGTGATTCAGTGCAGGATGAGAGGCCAGCAGGCCCTCGGAATGCCGGGGGCAGCCTGTGACACCGTCCCCTCTTGGCAGACACTGCTGGCGTGAGGAGCGATGACCCTAAATCACGGTGGTAAAGCCACTGTGAAATAGACAGCCCAGACCCCTCTCTGCACCGGCAGTGAAAGATCCGTCCTAGGATTCAGTTTCTACCATCCAAGATCTCTTACAAGAGGTTTTATTTGCACACTGCCCTCACATCTGCAATAAGTAAAGACTAGATGAAACCTTGTCGTGGAAATCCTGTATCTTACAACACACTGGAACAAAGCCCGTAACTAAAGGAACTAAAATTTAGTATTAAAGTGTATATATCAAAGAATCAGCAAAGTAAAACAGGCAGAGAGAAGCCAAAACTATCCTGTATGGGCCGCAAGCAAAGGGACTGCTGAACAGGGAATGGGCCACCCCTACATCCAATAAATATAAATTCATTAAACAAAAATAAAGTAAAACAATAACTGAGATAATTGTTTGCTACAATATTCTTCCTGTTCCCTCCCTGCACCCCAGTGTCCTCCAAAGCACCCACTCTTTCCACGGCCCTTCGTGGGGACTCTGCAGCCTTAGGCAGGCCTGGGGGTAAGGGAGGCACACAAGTCGCCAGATAAGGCTCTGATGGAAGCCTAGAAAGTCCCAGGCCTAACTACTGGCAAGTTCCTGGCAGAGAAACCCTTCTTCAGTGTAAGAGATGCAAAAGGTCAGATTCTCTTGTGCAAATCCCTAGATTTTGTATCGGCTACTGCCTCCCACCCCATCATGGACTCAGGACAGTCTCCTGCCAGGGACACTGCCCAACCGCCAGGATGACGCCCTCTGAGTGTCCCTCTAGCACAGTCTCTCCTTGGAGGGTGTCCCAAATACGGGGCTCACGCCCGGCCCCTTCCCTGCTCGGGCCTCCACCCCTCGCCAGGTTTGGTGGCTGCTGTGCTGTGGTAAGCAGGAATCGTGAGTGACCTGCCCAACTTAATTATTTCAGGCTAATTAGCAGAGGTGACTAAACCACCACAGAGAAAACAGCAGCTCAGGAGCGAAGCCCACACCGGTGTTCCTGCTTCAGCTGTGACCCCACGGGCTTCTCCTGAACTGCCTGGGACTGTGCCGTGTTCTGGTCTCCCCGCTGAAAGCAGAAGAGCTCCTGTGCCTTCAGATTTCACACCTGCCACTGAGAGCCAGTGCCCTGCAAACAGCCACTTTCTGTGCCACGGAGACAGGCTGAGCCTGCCTTATCAACAACCTGGTATCTTCCAGATCTAACTTTTGATTTCTAGCAGCTAGTTCAGCATGAATGCCTTGGACTCTGGGAAACACTGGAAGGGGATAGGTCCAGAATTGGGGCACGGGTGAGGCAGGAAGCTGACAAGACTCGCCCCCTCCTCCTTGACACAAAGCAGCTGGTACTAGCCGGACTCAACAGCAGAGCCCTGCCTGGGACCAGCAAGACAGGGTAAATCAGAGCTGGTAGACTTGAAAGTACCAGGTGTGCCAGTCCAGGCACACAGCTCTTCCCCCTTGGTCTGTGCCCCCTTGGTCCGTCATTGTCAGGGGCTGGAAAGCTCCTCCTCTGCTCCCTTGTTGGCCTGCAAATGTGGAAATGTTCCCTCAGATCCTAGCAAAAGCAGACAGACGAACACAGATCTTCCACTCCAGGGAAGTGAAAAACCTACAGCCTACTCTGGAGCCCAGGACAGGCAGAGACTGTGCAGGGCCACCATGAGCCTAGAGTCATGCCCATGGAGTCCATGCAATGTGTGGAAATCTGCGGTCATCTCAAAGGGCTTCCTGCTGTTTATAGTTGTTTCTCTCAAGATGCCGCCCATCTGACCCAAATCACAGCACAAGGTCATGAAAACAAAGACCCTTCCTTCCCTCCTGAACTGTCGTTCCTTCTTTGGGACATGTCCACACGAACAGAAGAAAGGCTCATGGAACATGGGGCAGACGGGATAAAAATGTGACCAAGGAGCGACATAATGAGCTTTTCGTGATCAGAAGAGAAAGTCCCCAGTGCAGCCATGCGGAAGCCTTCCCAGTTAATGGCCAGCCCAGCAGGACTGGTAAAACCCAGTTACCTGCCCTAGCTCCCTCCTGGCCCTAATTCTCCTCATCAGTAGTCTTGCCCTGTGCCTGGCTGGCTGTTTCTCTGAAACCTTCCACACACTGAAGCCTGGCTCTACCTTTCTAGTGGCTTAACACGACACCCAGAGGTAGCCAGGCACCTGCCAGCCATTGGGCCCAGTCTCTCAGCAGGGCAGACTTGAGGTGAGAAGGGACAGAAGGGACTGAGTTGAGCGAGCAGGCCCTCTCTTAGCACACAAGGGGAATACACAAAGCAGACACTAGGCAGCCTGGAAGATGGTACCCTCTGAGGCAGAGACTGACCTGGTGGCCCCCCCTGGAGCCACTGCCCGGGCCTGAGAGGTCACCAGCAGCCTCCGCAGGATTTCCACACGTGTGGCTCTCCACTTCTCGGGGGGCAGGATGTGGAGGGCCAGGACTGTGAAATAGTGGGGCCCATCCACTTCAAAGGCACTCTCCACCCACTTCTCCTTGGGCTGCTCCAGAAAGCCCTGGAGGTTCTTCTCTTCTCGGGAAGTTGCTCGGGTTCTGGAACAAAAGGGTCACGATGAAACCAGGGTAGAAGCAAGGCACCAACAGCAAGAGGGAAGGAGATTTGGTCAATTCTCATCTTTAAAGCTTCTGGGACGCTTGGATCATAGAGCACGACCACCCACCCTTGACTACCCCTCCCCCCCCCGAGGGCTGCAGCCCCCCCTCCAAGCCCTTCTTGGTGGCATTTTCCCTGCCCCCACCCCACCCCCGATTCAGTTCTGACAACTCGCTGGCTCTTGAGCCCCCTGCAGATGGCGGGCACACTCACAAATACTCCATCAGAGTGTCCTCACAACCCTAGAAGGTGACAGCTGGCACCTTTTTACCATGATAGCCGATGCCCAGAGAAGTGCAGTGACCTTCCCAAAGCCAGCAGGTCTGTAAATGAGGGGGCCAAAGTGAGCCCAGATTCTGACTCTGCAAGCCAGCCCGTGTTCTCGCTTGGCCCACGCAGTCCTCACAGCTAGGTTGTCTGCGCTACGTCCACAGCGGTCCCCTCTCTGGGCACTCTGTTTCTGTGTTTCCCTATGTGTCTGCATCCCCTCCTCCGTTACAACAGCTACTTCCGGGCAAGCATGGCTCCCCGTTCTCCCTCTTGCCTGAAGTGTGAGGATATGATCACAAGCCTCACTACCAGGCACCACTCTGGGAGCACGAAATGGATCATCTCACCTAACCCTGACAACAGCCCTAAGACAGAAGTACTACCCCGATTCCACAGAAGGGGAAACAACAGAGAAGAGGAATTTGCCCAAAGTCACACACTGGGGAGTGGAAGAACTGGGCTTCGAACCCCGGCAGCCTAGATGCCGAGCTGGGCCTCCGCATTCTCAATCCCCGTGAACGCCCCCTGCCCCCCAAACCCCGGCCACCAGCTTCAGCAAGTGGCCACTGGAACGGCACAAGGACACCACTGAAGACCTTCCTGATCACATACTCCTGGACCCTATAGCCTAAATGGTGCTCTCACAACAAGGGCACTTGATGCCCTATCCTCATCCTGTGGGAGAAGAAAACAGGACCCCAGTAGCCACAGGAATGGAAGTCCCCAGGCCTGCAGACAGCATTGGCAGACACTGGACCATAGAAGGGAACAGTGTAAGGACACCTTGCTTCCTTCTGCTCCTGAAGAACGGACACAGATGGCACAGATGGGACATTCCCAACTTGACTTTCCAGAACTGGGAGTCAGAAGTGCTCTGCCACTGTAGCACATGCCCAACTCTGCTCCAGTTCACAGTGTGACCTACCCACCCATGGACCAAATGTGCCACCCAGGCCCTGCTGTAACCACACTCACACCACAGTGAAGCGACCAGCTAAGGGAGCGGCCAGTGGCTCGTCAACAGTGCCTCCCATGAAGCTTCCAGGTCAGCTTCTAACTGACCGAGACAGCCACGGCACAGCGGACTCCCACCCTGACCAAGGGACTCGGGCAGGAGTTACTAGTACCGGGAACCTGAGAAACCCAGGGCCACCTGAAGTCGCTGGCTCTCTTCTGCTGCCTCTGCGGGGCTGCGTTTCCCCTGGAGTGGAACAGTCCGCTCTGCCTCACAGCTGCCAAGAGACAGGTCTCCACAAAGCCAAGGGCTCTGTCAAAGGCCCCACAAACACCGGTAATTAGCACCGCTCAGGCCTGCAGCGGTCTGGACAGTGGGAACACTGGTGCTGTCAACAATGTGGGTGTTTCTTCTGACGGTCTCCACAGCTTAGCAGATGAGTCACACACTGACAGAGACCTGCCCAAGCACCTTTTTAACAATGAGGGCGCGGTCTGGAGGTCAGCCTTCTATCTCCCCGGGAAATGGGAGGGAAGGGGAAAACAACACTATTGAAGACAGCAGACCAGAAAGGACAAGAGACAGATTGTCCTGCTGCCTCACCCGCCTGCAGCGGCCTCAGGCGGACTGCGCACGGCCTTTCAACAGCTGGCCTGTTCCCTGCCCAACGCAGGTGTCAGACTCTTGTGGGAAAACAGGGCCTAAAGCACAGAACTGTGCAAACCAAGAGCTTAAGTATATTAAATCTCCTAATTCACTTTTATAAATCTGGGCCGAAATGAATAAATACTATTCTCTACCCTAAATGTTTCTTTAAAATTATACTTTCCGTTATCAGCGTAACTACTCCATGTGGGACGTTTTAAAATAGATAAAAATACAAGCCCTCTCCTCCTGGCTATCAGCTGACTTTCTCAGATAATCTTCAACACTCCCTGCCCCTCAACTTGCCAGAAGGACTGTTCACTAGAGAGGAAATAGGGATGGCAAGTCCAGGCCTCCATTTATGAGAAGGGTCCCTGGTTCTGCCGCAGCCCCTGGCTGTGAAACCCTCTCCCGTTCACCTTGTGTGCTTGACAGTGACTGTGTGCAGCTCTGACCCACGGCCTCCCCCATCCAAGAGCACCAAGTTCCACGAGGAATGGAGGCTACGTTGCAGTGGAAGCTAAGGAAGTCCTTTGGTGGTCTGGCCTTGACCATTTCCTGCTCCCCTCTGGGCTGAGAGTCAGTCCAAGGACACAGCCTTCGGCTGCCCACGGCGGGGGATGGAACTGTTCTGGAAAGGAAGTCACCTTTATCACCTTATTCTGTGGGACTCCAAAAAGCCGCAGATGAACATGCGTGCTTCAGCAAAGGCTACCTTAGGTCAGCCCTATGTTCTCGAACAAACGCGGGCAGACATGAGAAAACTGAGACCATATTGGGCAGAGGGGCACAGGGGCACAGGAGGGCCGGCCGGACGCTGCCCAGCGGGGCTGAGATACTGACGTGTTCAGGACATAAAGCACAGTGTGAATGATGTACGGGATCAGGTGGATGTTGCTCTCCCGGCCGCCCCCGCCAGTGTCAGCGCTGAATGACTGCTCCATGGCAAAGCGCAGGAAGAGCAGCTTCATGTCGTGGATGTTGAGCTGGTACGTGGGCTCCCGCTGGCCCGTACATTCCTGGAGGTAAGTGTTGTGCCTGGGGAGCAGGAGAACAAAGGCCGTGAGCAAAACAAGTTCCCTAGGGACAGCCGGCTTGGAAGGCAGAGCCCCCTCGGCTGGCATGGCCCGATGGCGGCAAAGGCCCCACAGGCAGACAGAGGAATGCAGGGCTGAGCTGAGGACGGCCATGGGCGCCTGCAGGAAGATGGGAACAGGGAGCATTTCCATTTCTGCTGGGATGGAACGAGATGCTCTCCAAGCTCTGAGGAGAACTTGCCAGTTTTGGGGGGCCCACTTCCTGATAAACAAATGTCATAGAATGTATCATGGCCAAATCCAGAAGCACATCTTGGAAGAAAAAATGTGGAAGGTATTCATTCTAACAAAGTGATCTATCCATAAGAATCTTTTCTTCAACCTCCAAATGAAAGGTATTTTTCTACATCAGTATATGCCACCATTAGTCTGGGCTCTGCCTGACTGTGCGACCTCAGGTAATTTACTCGACCTCTCTGTGCCTTAACTTCTTCATCCACAGAGTGTGTAGTAACAGCACATGGTAAGCATCTCAGTACATTGTCCATCATTATTACTGCCAGGTACCTTTCCATCCCTGAGCCTTTTTTTTTTAAGATTTTATTTATTTATTTGTCAGAAAGAAAGAGGGAGGGAGAAGCACACAAGCAGGGGGAGTGGCAGGCAGAGGGAGAAGCAGGCTCCCCGCTGAGCAGGGAGCCTGATGTAGGACTCGATCCCAGGACCCTGGGATCATGACCTGAGCCGAAGGCAGACGCTTAACTGACTGAGCCACCCAGGTGTCCCATCCCTGAGCCTTCTAATAGGACACGGCGTGGGGCACCACTCCCCAAAGCGCCGGTAAGAGTGGGGACCTCATCAAAGCTTTAGCAACTCTACTCTGGATTTGAGGACGAGGGATGCTTGAAAGGAGCCTGATATTCCCCATGCCACTGAGCTATTTGTGTTATTTAAACCTGAGGCAACACACTGCAGAAGAGAAATCTGGGAAATGTTGATTTTGAGGACACAGCGTCCTGTGTCTTATGCTCTGAGATCAACAAGGGAGAAGAGGGAGCGAATAACCAGAAGTTCCACATGATGCACCAGACACTGAGGGTGCTGGTTTCTCGCAGCCGAATTCCTCCCTCTTCCAGATGCAGCTTCCCTGACAGCACGCAGAGACCAGGGTTCCCAAGGACAGTGACAGGCCTCTAGACCAAGCTGACCACTGACATCCCCCCTTCTCCTGGCAATCCCCCCTTTTCTGCCCTGCACACCATTCAACACTCACCTTGCCAAGCAGGTGGCAAAAGCTGATTCAGGGACATGGGGCCCCCAGACTGGAAGGAGCCCATTGCACTTAGTGTTGGCGTTCTGAAGGGCAGCACTTTCCCACTCTTCCCGGCCACGAGCCAGCCTGGATTGGGACGAGAGCAGGGACAAGTGACCGTTGGAACTGATTTGGCAACCGGGCACCTGGACGAATGGGGGTGGAGAAGGGTTTGCTAATACTAAGGAAAGACGTCAGCCCATGCACCTGACTCCAGAGAGATTTAGCCCTCTCTATTACAATATGGTAAATGCCAGCTTCGCTGCTTCAGGGAAGCAAGGTTGCTTTCTCCAGCCTTAGGCCAAAAGCCAAGTGGATTTTCCTAGTCATATGACACGAGTGGCTCTTGGGTTTAAGGCAGGACACCCTCCTCCTGAGACGAAACCCTCACAGTCGGCATCTACCCCCTCCCAGTACAGGGTCCTGGGCAAGCTGCCCCCTCCTCTGAAGTGACACAGGCCTGGACTTGCACCTGAGGGAGCAGCCTATGGAAGAGCCCAGGCCTACCTGACAGCAGCTAGGTGGCAATCATAGTGCACGATGTTGAAGTGGGATACAGTGCTATAGCCCTGCTGTTTCCGGGGCTTGTTCTCCATCTCTTCCAAGGCTACCCGCTTGGTGAAGGTATAAATGCCCAGGACTTTTGTGGGCTGCAAAGACACCAGAAAAGGAGAAGGTGAGGTGAACCTCAAGGCAGGCTTTGGGAAGAGGCGAAGCAGAGGAGAGCGGACCCGCGGGCCTCCCCTCCCGGGAAGGAATGCACTCAGACAGGGGGTGGTGGATCAGCACCTCCATCTCTTGGTTAAGCACTTGGCTGGGCACAGCCCCAGGGAAATGAGGAACGTGGGGAGCAACCAAAATAAAGCAGATGCTGTGCAGATGGGAAAGCAGAAATGGAAGCCTACACTGTCACTCTTTTCTTTTTGCTGCTTTACTTATCTGAAAAGGAAGAATAAAGTGTCTTCTGGGTAAGTCACTTGCTTTACAAAACTTATCAGGCTGCTCCCAGGAGCCAGTGCCATAGTAGGACTTACAAGGCTTGTGGCCCTTCAGCAGTGTGGATGCTAAGCAGGGCATTCAAGCTGGAAGTGGAGAGGACGCCTTGTAGGCCTTCAGGGGAACAAACGGGTCACTCGCTGCTCTGCTCCTTTCAGTCATAAATCTAGTTTGGTAGAGGTCCTGACCTTCCCCCAGGTATCCTGGTTAGAAGCAGCATGGTGTATTTTTAAAAGCCCCAGGTCTGGAGTCAGAGAAGCCTGGGCTAAAATTCTGGCTCTGCCATGTGACCCTTGTTTTCCCATCCATAATTTGGGGTCCTGTAGCTTTAGAAACAAAATTACAGAAAGCTCTGGGTACTGGGACTAGTATATAGAAGGAATCCAGTGATGGTGATGTCAAGGATGGTGATGATGGTGATGATGATAGTGATGGTGATGGGGGTGGTGGTGGTGGTGGTGAAAACTAATGTTCAGAGCAGTCTGCCTTCCCCTCCCTTTAGAGATGACAGCTGGCCCTGACACACCCCTCGACACCGGCCCACCTAAGAATGAGGAAGGCCGGCAGGAGAAGGCCACCACTGGCGCAAGCGGCCAGGCTTGCCCAGGCCAAGCACTCTACCTGGAACTTGTACCCTTCCCTGCAGATGCAGCAGGTGAGGCCCGGCTCCTCAATCAGCTCCTCCATCTGCTTCAGGAGCGCTGTCTTGGTCACGACCTGGCCCTTTTCGTTTGTCTGCAGGGGAACCCAAGTGGTATGTTGGAAGGTGAGTTCCACCCACCCCCCCCCCCACCCTAGCTTGGGGATGCTTGGAAACAGGGCTGCCCATCCACAGACACTAGAGGGAGGATGCATGGAAAGGAAACCTCTTTAGGTGGCTTCCAATGAGGGTAAAGACCGAGATTCTTCTGCTATTCTCTTCCTGCAGGCTGCCACGCACCATCAGAAAAGCCCCCTTTCTTTGTGCCAGCACTTCCCAGTCTTAGCTGCCAAGGGCTGTTGCATTAGGATTCACTTTACGGTTTGCATGGGAGTTCTAAACTGCTGACACCCAAGCCTGTGCTCTGCAGAAGACATTCGTGGGACTACTGCTTCTTGCAACATGGGGCAGTAAGAGCAGACCATCACGTCCAACAGATGTGGGTTCAAACTCTTGTCCACCTCTTATTCATCATGCACCTTGGCCTGTTTCCCTTGCTTCTCAGCCTCTATTACTTCAACCAGAAAATGAGTATATAGTATCACCCTCACAGAATCACATGAGGGCTTAAATAAAATCTTATGAGCAAGGTGCCTAAACATAGTGCCTGGCAAATAGTAAATCCTCCATGAGGAAGGGTTATCATTATCATCCCCATCTTTACTGTTTCCGTGAATCTGTTAAGTTTTTTAGCCTCTGAGTCCCATCTGCATAGTGGGACCATAGTCCCAGCTCTGAGGGTTGTCAGGAAGATCACAGAAGGTAAAGCTCCTGGCACAGTGCCTGGCACACCTAGTTCTCTCCTCCTCCTCCTCGCCAGCCTTCACCCCCACCAACCCCAAACCAGCCCTGTCCCGAAGCACAGCTATCTCCTCCTCAACAGCATAGAAAAGAACGTGGAGACTCCCGGACAGTGGCTTTACCGTCATGCCCAGGGTGCCCAGAGCCTTCTGCCTCATTGCCATGGCCATGCGCTTCTTCTCAGCACGGGTCTCCCTGCGGGCAGCATCGATCTTCTTGTTTACATCAGGGTGCTCCCGCAATGCCTCCAGCAGGTTCTCTGCCAGGGTCCCAATGCCCTCATCGCTGGATACCTGCTCCAGTTTATGTAGGTTTGTGATGGAGTCTGTTCCGATCAGAACCTACCAAGGACAGACCAGAGACATACATGTTTCCAGTCAGGCGAACAAACATTCTATCCAGGAGCTTATAGGTTCAGAAAACTCAACAGACTGTACTCAATCTCATGTCATCTGTTCAGTTTCAATCAAATCCTTTGAATGTGTGTTTCAAAAAGTTCAACAAATGGAGGAGGGCTTGACTCTGTCACTGACCTTTGACCAGTCACTCTGCTCTTTGGCTCCAGCACCCATCTATAAAAGGGGAAGAATGGGGATGCCTGGGTGGCTTGGTCAGTTAAGCGTCACCTTTGGCTCAGGTCATGATCCTGGGGTCCTGGGATCGAGCCCTGCATTGGGCTCCCTGCTCAATAGGGAGTCTGCTTCTCCCTCTCTCTCTCTCTGCCTCTCCTCTGGCTTGTCACACCCCCCCCAAATAAATAAATAAAATCTTAAAAAAAAAAATAGGTATCACCCAGAAACCCCTGTGCTTGAGAAGGTTGGCAGTCACTGCATGACAGCACCATGTTGTCAACACGTGTGGGAGAACAGAACATGGAAGGCAGGGCAGGTCCGACAATGCTCTCCAGGTGAGTGGAGAAGGAGCACTGTACCACCAAAATCCCCCCACCCCCTGGCACAAGTGTATTAATGCTAATTACTACTGTACGTATTTGACAATAAATGGCAAACAACAGAACCAACTTGTAACGTGAAAGCTCAGCACTCAACTAATATCACTCACCAGCTCATACACCTACCCTCATAGCAGGTACACTTCCAAGCTGCACCTCAGCAAAACTATAGGTCATCTCACATCTCCTGATCCTAAATGCTGAGCCCACAGTGCAACTATCTACAGAACTACTGCGCAGGTACGCCGACCTCCTCACGCTGGGTGGTAGCTGCGTGCGTGTGCGCACACACATCTGCAGGAAGCCATGCTTTAGGTGCTAGGGGGACAAAGACCCGACCCTCCTAAAGCTTACACTCTAACTGGGCAAGCAGACACATGTCAACAGTCTGACAGAACGAGCCCTCCTGCACCTTGCTTCAAACCCCCTACGTTTCCTTCAAGGGCACCACCACTCTCCTGTCGCCCAACCCAAAACTGAACAGAGTTCTTGACTCATCCAGTTTCTTCACCCCTCATGTGCAACCAATCTCCAAATCCCATTCATTCTGCCTCCCAGACCACTGTCCACCTCACATGCTAGCTTAGCTGCCTTCACCTCTTACTAGATTATGATAAGAGGCAAACAACCATCTCTACGATCTGTCATCTCCCCTCCTTCCAGTTCATGGCCCGGGTCATGGCCCTCGGGAGAAAATGCATACTCCTCTCTTTGGAGAATGTGCCCTGGATCAGGGTCAGCTCTCGCCCCACCTCCCCCCCACCCCCACCAATCCCCATGCAACTGCTCCCAACCCCCGAGTGCTTCTAGCATCCTTTGGTTCCTGAGTCTTAGCAGGTGCCATACCTTCTTCTAAAGCATCCTCCTTCCTTTGGCCCTTTCACACTGCACTTATCACCTTCACACTACACTTATTACCAGGTACGTGGCTATATCTTCCACCAGAGAGTGAGCTCCGAGAATCACAGGCTGTGACCACCCTGGTCTCCAATGTCGCCTCAGCCTAGCACAGCTCAGGTACACAGTAAGTGCTAAAAATGTGTTGCTAGGAAGTAAATGGTCACAAGTGTGAATGCCGAGCTCCTAACTAAACAAAGTCTTAATCTAAAGAACGTAATCTGACTTAGTAACCACAAAGAAGCCTGGACATCAGCTGACCCAGGCTTGGCCATATCACAGCCCCACTCCTGGATTCACCCACATATAAAACAAATGTTACAAGAACACAGAAACTACTATACGTGAAGACTCCCGTGTAAGAAAAATTATCTCCACAAAGGTATGCTAATTATGACTACCCCCACTGAACTGAACAAAAGTTTAAAACAAGAGAGACACAAGAATCCTACAGCCAAGCTACCCTACCCTACTTTTGGAATGAGCTATCAGAACCGATCACCAAAAGAGCACGTGGGATTACATTCGATGCATAACACCATACACAGAAAAAAAACCAGCCCTGAGGACTCTCAAAACTCAACATTAAAAAAAAAAAATCCAATTAGAAAATGGGCAAAAGATATGCACAGGAAGGTCACTGAAGAAGACACACAGATGGAAAGTACGTGGAAGGTGTACAGCACCATTAACCGCTAGGGAAATACAAATTAAAATCGCAGTGAGGGAGCGCCTGGGTGGCTCAGTTGTTAAGCGTCTGCCTTCGGCTCAGGTCATGGTCCCAGGATCCTGGGATCGAGCCCCGCATCGGGCTCACTGCTCAGCGGAAAGCCTGCTTCTCCCTCTCCCACTCCCCCTGCTTGTGCTCTCTCTCTCGCTTTGTCAAATAAATAAAATCTTTTTAAAAATTAATAAATAAATACATCACCATCACCTATCAAAGTGGCTAGATGCCACCAAATGCTGATAAGGATGCAGGGACAGTAGCTCACTCAACGCACTGCTGGTGAGAATTAAAATGGGGCAGCCACTCACTCTAGAAACCAGCTTTGCAGTTTCTAATAAAACTAAATCCGCCACTACTGTATAACCCAGCAACTCCATGCCTAGGCATTTACCCCAGGGAAATGAAGATTTCTACACATACACAAAACAACTGCACGTGAATGTTTATGGCCGTTTCGTTTGTAACATCCAAAAACTGGAAACAATCCAGGTGTTAACGGGAGAATGGTGAGGTAGCCTGTGGAACCCACACTATGCAACACTAGTGAGCAATAAAAAGGAACAGACTACCAATACACACAACCTGGATGAGTCCCCAGAAAATGATGCTGAGTGAAAAAAGCCAACCCCGAAAGGCTACCTGCTCTCTGATGCCACATATAACATTCTTGAAGTGACAAGCTTATAGCCGCAGAGAGCAGATCAGGGGTTGCCAGGGTTAGTGCCAGGGTGCATAAGAGTATAAAAGGGAACAGGGGGATCTCTGACGACGAAACTGTCCTGAATCCTGACTGTATCAGTGTCAATACCCCAACTGCGATGCTGTATGTGGTTTCGTATGATGTTACAATTGAGAAACGGGCATATGAGATTTCTCCTTAACCTTACAGGTTAACCTACAATTATCTCAAAGTGAAAAGTTTAATTTAGAAAAACCAGCCTGGCCACCTGTCTGGGCCAGTGAGAATTTGTGAGGGGTACCAGATACTCCAGCTCAGGGATGAGCAGCAGAATGGAATGAATGGTGGGTCTCTCTGAGAACAGTTTCCAGCTGCCTGAAGCAGAGCAAGAAATGGTGGTGATGGTACTATTAATGTCCCAAATGACCCCAATGATGACAGCCAGAAATCAAAATTGTTTTACACTCTGGCCACCATACCTTTAGTTCAATTGCTGCTCAGATGACCCAAAAGATAATAAAGCCCCATGTAAGAATGAGGCGAGGGAGGAAGTCAGTCACTATAGCTTACTCCTCTCCACACAGAGCTGAACCAGATGACCTCTGAGAGTCTCCTCTACTCTAGGGGTCTTACATGCTAGGGGAAGTCACATCCTGAGGCTAATCAAGCTGGTTCTCTTCCTTCAGCCACAGCAGACTAGAGCATGTGGTTCCTTCACCATACATGTCCTGCTTCCAGAATAAGGTCCATAGGCATGCTGGCTACTCACTCACCTGGGTGGCGGGGTGCTGGATGGCCAGCCCCCGAAGAAGCCTCAAGATAAATGGCAGGGCTGGGCGAGATAAGAACTTTTTCCAGATGTCAGCATCCAGACTGCAAAGGAAAAGAAGCTGATTAGCAGGCCAGAGGAGCAAAGCCTACCTAGAAACCAGCTGCTGATTCTATTCTGGCTTGTTTAAACGTGACCCTTCAAGAGGGCCATCAAGAATCACAAAGCATCACCTAGCTCAGCTAGGCAGCCAGACAGAAATGAGTATTCTGAACAGAAACCAACAAGCTGCCTCCTTTTCCCAGCCCCAAAGGGCTCTGCGGTGGCTGAGTCGTCACCTTGATAGTTTCTGGAAGGGGAGGGAGACCCTAAGGAGGGCCAAAGGGGACTATGTGAAGCTTTAGGCCACAGCAATGAAGGAGAAAAGGAACCAGAAGAGGGAAGAAAAGCAGCCGCACCGACAGAGCTGTTTCTTACTTCTTGGCGCTGGGAATGTGCTTTTTCATATAGTCCAGGGCACTCTGGGTGATTCCCTTCTGGAGAATCAGATCCTTTAGCTGATGCCCATTGCTGCTGTTCTTGATGCCGGCTGCAATCTTACAGAAGCAGTCCAGGAAGACCTTATCATCGCCGCTGTGGTCTTCATCATACCTGCAGCAGAGAGCAGAGCCCCAGGGTGTGAAGGAGGGGACACACGTGCATCACGTTGTTCTCTCGGTTAACGATCTTCAACAGTCTACAGGATCAAGTCTAGACTTCTTGGCATGACACGAGGAGCCTGCTGATCTGGTTCCTGCCATTCCTCCTTACCTGCTACATCACCCAAACTCCCAACATTCTCTCACGTTTTCATGCTTTGCACACTTGACTCTCTCCATCTTGTCATGCCCCTGTCCCATCTCACCAGCCCCTTCACTCCCTCTGCCAAGCCAATGTAACACAGCATAGAGTGACTCCCCACTTACAACGAACCTCTTAAAGGCCAGACACATACACGAAAATTTAACAGAAATTGTGATTCTTCCCGTAAGCCTCACAGAACTAGCTCAAGAGTATTGGTGAGGACCCTCATGTAGCCATCTGAAATCCAAGCACATACTTGTCAAAGTTACAGTATGGCTTGAACCGCTCCACCAAGATCTGCATTTTCTCCACCTCGCCAAAGGAAAGGTACGGGATGATGCGCAGCAGGCCCTGGAGCACGCTAGGGTTGGAGCGAACAAAGGTGCTGTTAATCTGGTCCAAAAGCATCACAAGCTGATCTTTGTCACCCGTCAGGAGGAGGTTGCCCTGCAGTAGAAAAGAGGACAGAAGACTCAGTAACAGTGTCAGGACTTTGGTCAGCCATATCTGAACCCCAGATGTCACCCACTTCCATCAGAAGCAGCCCTAGAAAAACTGTCTCAGCACTTCCTGGGGAATAATGAACAGTTTGAGTTCCACTTGATACTAGTTTCTAAGTTTCTGTGTGGCTCTGTTCAGTGTCAGGTAGTTAAAAATGTTAACACAATCTCCCCTCCCCGAAGAGAATGCAGGCTGCCTGATACTCACTTGGTCACACCTCTAGCCAAAACACTGAGTACCAACAGGGACAGGAGGAGGCAAGGGTGCAATCAGTGGAGAGAAACTGAACCAGGGAGTTGGAGACCCAGGTTCTCGGCCTGATTCTGCCAGCAGCCGACTACGGAACACTGAACGGCTGGCTCCCTTTACTTCTCTGGGCTTGGAGTTTCCTCAAGTGGACAATGAGGGGCTGGGCTAAGGCCCTGCCTATCAGCCGGAACATGCCAGCGTTCCATTAATGAGCAGCTTGTGAGTGAAAGAATATCCTCAGCAGCTTCGTTTCCTCCAAATCCACAGACTTCAGGCTTCAATGCCATCATGTCACCATTAGCTGAGCTTTGTCATTTCTATGACCAAAGCATGTTCAATCATTCTTGGTGGACACATCTGGACACATAAACAGGACTGCTGCTGGCAACAAGACACAGTATTGTCCATCTGCAGATGGACAGACTGGCCCCACGCACCTTGTCCTCATTCAGGGGCTCCGCGTTGGATTCATCCAGAATGATCTCCATGATGCTAAGCACCTGCTCAGCCACAGCTGCACCACCACTGTCCTTGCTTTCTTGCTCAGCCACCAGGGCCTGTAGGAGGAGACCCAGTTACTCTGGGAAAAAGACAACCACTCACTGCTGATGGGATCTGTTCCTCACCAATGTCCTTCATGGCCTTAATGCCAGAGACATGCGTGTGTGTGCGTGTGTGCATGTGTGTGTGTGTGTGGAGAGACAAGTGTGTGGACTTCTGCAGACAATGAAATTGTGCTGTTCCAGATCTCTATCTTGGTCGCTCTGACGACACTGGCATTACTTCTCCAACACTGTGCAGTCTGGACTGTTTCACAGACTAACTTCTTCTTATCTCTGATCTGAATTCAGGAAAGGGGCCAGGAAAGCTCTTGCATGTCCCGGCAGTAGCACAGAGGTGAGCCAGCAGGAAAAGAGACAATTTAAATGATCCATGCCTTGGGGCCAGTGAGCCAGACAGAGATAAAGGGTTTGAAAAGGCCACAAACCCATTTCATCTGAGCCCAGAGCTGAGATGCCCCTCCCCCTACCCACGACTTCTGAGGCTCACTCTACCGTCTGCAGTCCATACTCCTTACCAGGTTTAGGGTCCCCAGCATGACATTCAAGGTGTTCATTTCCAGCTTGACCAGCTGCTGTCGGTTGACTTTCACCTTCACACAGTAACTGAACAATTTCAGGAGCACCTGCCAAGAAAAGTCGGTCAAAACCCAAGAGGCCATCTTAAGAGTATAAAACGTGGGGACAAGCAAGAAAGAAATGTCTGAGAGGGGTCATGTACAATCAGTAGGTACTCTTCCCGAAGTGCAGGGAACAGAAAGAAAAAGTGTTTCTTGAGGGGACATGGTAAGGTGGGAAGGATCTCAGGCCAGACTGGCATTTTAAATAGCAATGTTCTCTGGCAATAGCCTACGTGGGCTTGGCATATCTCTACCATCTCTAAAACTGTGGCAATGACACCAATTCCTAGTGGAACAGGTGACACTCTGTTGTCCCAGGGAAATTCCAGTACTAACTCAGACTCTAATAGTAAACAGAAAGATTCCAATGCTCATGGCCTGTGGGAACTCAGAACCATGTAGGTCAGTTAGTTAGTTAGTTATTTTTCCAGTAACACTTTTCCTTTATCGAGATATGGGTTTGTTTTGTTCTTTTTACATTTTTCAGATTGTAATTCTTTTAACGCTTTTTTTCCCTTAATTCTTCACATAGGTCATTTAGAACACGATTACAATGATACACGTTCTCATATCCTCTGAAGCTGGAAATAACAGTGTAATATTTATGGTGCCTTTGGGATCCTCTACTCCTTAGGAGATAGATGAAGACCCAAACAAGATCCTACCAAAGAAATAAAAGAACTACCTAGAAAATCAGTTTAAAAAGCAACAGCAGTAATAATGGACTCAAGTGCAGTTCTGCGGGGAAAGACAGGCAGGCACTGGCTCCAAACAGGTGACTGAAGAGACGCAGCCGAAGGCTGCCAGTGCACTGGCTCTGGTGGGGAGAGGGCCAACAAACGGGGGGCACCCTAGGGGACAGAGGGCTCGGGAGGCTGCTAGGCCCAGGGCTGCCTTGCCCTGGCCTGTGGCACCATGCCGCCCTCTTAGGGTTACATGGCACAGTGGCCACAAGCTTCTCTCCACAGGGGCCGCTCTCAAAGCAGAGGGCTGCTCCCTCCTTGTTGCCCCCAACTCACGGTGAGAAGGTGGCGTCCCTGCTTGAAATCTCTGATCCCAGCCAGTCTGTTGAGCATGCACTCCAGGCCCCCACACTGGGCCATCACACCAGCCATCTTATACACTTCCTCTTCATCTTCTTCTTCATCTGAGGGAGGCAGGAAGCCACACAGAAATGGCAGGGAAGGGAAGGATGGAAATAAAACAGATAATCCTTTTCCGGGCTGATCACTAGTTTCCTCTTTCTTATCTCCAAGAAAAGCATAACAATAGAAGGGATCAATACTGGATATTAAATTATGAGACTGGGGGCGCCTGGGTGGCTCAGGTCATGATCCCAGGGTTCTGAGCTCCCCGCTCAGCGGGAGGCCTGCTTCTCCCTCTCCCACTCCCCCTGCTTGTGTTCCCTCTCTCGCTGTGTGTCTCTCTGTAAGATAAATAAATAAAACCTTTTAAAAAAGAATAAATAAACTACAAGACTAAAGCCAATTACAATTATTTATTCAAATATATAAAAATACAAGCACCAGCACCACAAAAAAAACAAAGCAAAAAAACCCCCCAAAAACCTAAGCTAAAAATAAATCTGAACTTAAGTTTGTTGCTAACTGCACTTTATTCCCCAAGTTTGTTGTTGTTGTTGTTGTTGCTTTAACTCCTGAGGGGTCGGAATCAGGCCATAGATGCCTGTACTTTTCCTCAGTTGGAGAAGTAATCTCCCGTCAATTCCCATCAGAGCTACAGGAGAGTGTATGTTCAGAATGCCCCCAAATCCCAGGATGTGAACCACTCACTGGCCCCAGACCCCCCACCCGATGCGCAGCAGTGTCTGTGGGGAGGGCCTACCTGTGGTGGAGTCCAGGGACTCGATAAACTCCTCGGTGGCATCGCCCAACAGCCCACGCATGCGGTAAACAATCCTCATGGGCTCTCCCTGAGCAGAGGCAGGTAGACAAAGGTGCTTGTAAACAGGCCCAGAAAATGCAAAGGACTCAACACCTGGCCTCGTTCTTCTATTTCTCTCCAAGATCTTAACCACAACATCTAGAATCCAAGCACACTGCGACTCACGTAGGGGAAAGGCAGCTAATTTTATGCAGTGTCTACTGTGGGCCAAGAGTGGGTGTGAACCATTTTATAAACACATTCTCATTTAATTTCATTACAACTATATGTAACAACGATAATCGCTATTAAGTATTGAGTGTTTAACTCTGTGCTAAGTTCTACCCTAATGGAGCACTTCACATCATCCTCTTACACTAGAGGTTAAACAGCTTTTTCAGAGTTATCCAATGATAAGCACAGTCTAATCCCAAGCCTGTGCCTCCTACAGGAGCACAAATTCTAACCAACGGGGACCACTTCCCAAAGAATCAGGACAAGCAAGATCAATCAGATCAAAGAGCTTTGATTCAAGACTCAGGAATCAAAAGCAAGAGCATAATCCAATCCTGAGGTCTTCACATAATCACATAACAAGGAAAGGGTTCTTCCAAAATTACTCAAGTTAAAACCTCTAACTTGATGGAATGATTAGAAAGAAGTCTTCTGCAAACTTTACTAGACTGGAGGATGGTGACAGGTCACTATACACCGGGTACTAAGTTAAGCACTCTCCCATCTACATTTATCTTATTCTGGAATTAAGAAACAGGGGTCTGAGGTCACCCTGTATGAAATAAGGTTGAAGAGCAGATATCACATTAATTCAAGTTGACTGCCTCTAAGCCCAGGCCCAGCTTCAGGAGAGGAAACCCTCCTGGGAGAGAACCTGTCAGAAAGGCCGCTTACAGAAGTATATTCCCAGCTATCGGAGCCCAGTGGGAACTTAAAGAAAGAACGGCTGAAGAACAAGGGCAGAAACAGACACAGAAAACAGAATAGGCTCAGGGCGCCCAGGTGGCTAATCAGTTAAACATCTGACTCTTAATTTCAACTCCAGTCATGGTCTCAGGGTCGTGAGACCGAGTCCCGTGTCAGGCTCTGTGCTCTGTGTGGAGTCTGGTTGAGATTCTCTGTCTCCCTCTGCCCCTCCCCCTGCTCGTGCGCTCTCTCCCTTGCTCTCACTCTCTCTCTCAAATAAATAAAATCTTAAAAAAGAAAACAGAACAAGCTCTAGTCAGCAGCTAAGGAGACAGGCTGTTTATCAGGGGAAAAGAGGAGTGGAGTAAAAAGGCAAGTTGATGAAGGCCCTGACAAAAAGGTACCACAAACTCTGGACTTTGCCAGAAGAACCCCTCAGTGGACTGAGTGCTAATGTGAAAGGCGGTGACCCTCAACTTTTTCCTTGCCTCGTGGTACAAAAGGGGAGCTGCCCATGGATGCTCTTTGGGTTCTGTACCACCATTTCTAAGGACAACCATACAAGCTTGGTCTTTATTTTTTGTGTGCCATTCTGTTTTGATGCTCAAGGGTCAATGACAAGATCACTGGATGGGGCAATCTTCTGTGTGGACCTCTGCCACTGACAGTACCCACTGACCAGGGTTCCCAGCATAGCGGGAGAACAGAAGGAGACAAGCAAAAATATGTGACAGACTGAAGGCCAAAACATACTAGCAGACACTACCAATTTAGTGTCTTAAACTCTCCAGAAATATGTGGGACTAAATCAGAAAAGTTTACCATGCTTCAAGGGCACACTGGCTCACCGTTCTTCAGTTACTTGTTTGACTCACTGACTAAAAATTCCCCAAAAAGGGATGCAAAGAAAAGGGAAGGAAGGGAAAGAAATGAGGAGGAAAGGAAGGAAAAGGGGAACGAGAGGAGGGAAAGAGGAGGGAGAGGGGAAGCAGAATATCTGAGACCCTTAGGAGAGGTCAAACAGTACTGAGGGGGCCAAACGACCAGAGCGCCATGTTTCTTTCACTTCCCTCTCCCCCCCCATCAAGAACAACTGCTTGTTTGCATCTCAATTCCCCAGCTAGTCACACAGGAACCATGCTTGCTCCTTGACACCACCAGTGGAAAATGTTCTAAGTGAGCAAGCCCCTAAAAGCAGAGAGCTCATCTCAGTCAAGAGGTGCCTGTGTATAAAGAGCACGAGACAGCAAGCATCCCCCATCACATGCTTCCTCTGACACTGCCTGGCCTGGCTGCAAACAGCCAGAAATGCTCATCCTCCCCTGAAGTTCTTCTACCTCTGGTCAGATGCCTCAAAAGGAGGACAAGACGACTGGCTTGCTCTACAACCACAAACAGGGAAGCCGGGCTGCGCAAGCGCGGTTACCAACTGGGTAGTGACGATTAACAACGGCTCCTCCTGGTACAAGTCCGCCTAAGTCAGAAAAGTAAAACCCCACCTCCAAGCAAGAAAACAAGCACATACCTCATTCGTGGTACACCAGACCTTCTTGTAAACCTCGGCCACAGGAAGATCCAAACTAATGATCTTATTGTTCACTAGAAGCTGAAAAGCAGATGAAATGAGGCTGTTATTGCAAATAATTATAAGGCAAGGACATTTCAAGATCAAAGGGCACTTCATAGCAGTGGTTTATAACTCATCATTTTTGCATTCTGGGCCCACTGCCTCCCCGTCTCTAAAAACTGCACGTGTGTGCACAACACACAGAATCTGGGACACAATTTCAGAGGCTACAAACACCCTTAACCCAAACCACGGACCCCATGTTAGAAACTGCTGGTGAGGACCTTCTCCTACCCTCTCAGGCTCTGCCAGAAAAACCATTTTCTCTATTTCCCCCAACAGGCTTTCCACCCCTAGATGACAAGGCCAGACCCTGGAGGTCGTCTGCCACAAGGTACCAGATACAGGGCCAGAAATCTGCACAGGGGCCACTGTGCCAGTTTTAAGGAGCTTACTTAACTTGGAATCCCTGAGAAGTCTCTGTCAGAGCAATAAGAACAATAAACTCCTACTCCGTGACAAGCAATAGCCACTAACCATTTGCTTACCACATGCCAGGCATTGGGCAGAGCCCTTTTACAGGTAATTAACCGGTGGGAACCACTGGCCCCATTTATAGAGGAGGAAGCTGAAGCAAACCACCTGCCCAGGGTTAACTGGCTACTGAGCAGGGAGGAACCTGGATGTGACCCCAGCCCGAGTTCCTAACCATGGTGGCAACATCCTATGCTTGTTACCTCCATCCCACTGTCGTCCTCCAGGAGGGCCACCAAGTCACAGTCCTGGCAAATCTTGTTCTTTATGTCCCTCATAAGTGGCCCAATGCCTGGCTCATTGCTGCTATATGGGTTCCCGGGCATCCTGCCCTGTAAGAAGTCTTCTTGTTGTGGGTCCTTCTCCAGGGTCACAAAGAATTCAGTGACTTCATTCTCCTCCTAAAGGACAGAAAGAGGGACGCATAGGCAGGAATGGCATTAAAGACACCACAGAGGGACGGCAGAGGCCTTTCAGATTAGACCATCCTACTTTGTTCCATGGACACTGGAACACGCACACACCCTGGGAGGCACAGGAAGAAGCACCGCTTACAGGATAAATGATGCTGCAGAGCCTCTCAAAGATGAACACGGGCGTCCGGTAGTCATCCAGGTTGTAGCGCTTGGCTGTCTCAATGCACACAGCCATGAAGGCCTTGGTTTCCGATTCTGTACCTGCCAGAAATCAGTGGCCACGTCAGTTAGGAGAGAGCTTCACACACACAAACCCTGATGAGACTTTACGTGCACAACACCAACAGGTTCTTCCCTCTTGGTAAATTTGCAAATGCCCTACGTGGCAGTATCAGTATTTCAATTGGAAACTTGAAGCTGATTGATTTGATGCTCAGACCACATTCCATTTGAAAGCCCCAGCACCCAAGTCAACACAGTGCATCAATGGTTAGCTGTGTACACCTCTTGCTTCCTCTCCAAATGATCACCTCCTTAAGGAGAGGAACTATACTCAGCGCGCATCCTCTTGCGCAAAACAGGTACTCCAAAATGTCAAACAATAATCCTAATTGTATTCCAGGAGGATCAAACAGAAGTCATATATAGCTTTAAGCTTCAGTCTTAAAACGATTAAGTGGACTGCCCTCTACAAGCCAGAGAGACAATTTCAAGTCATACGAGAAGGAAGAAATATGCTTCAAAAGGGTCCAACTGTGGGGCACCTGGGTGGCTCAGTCGGTTGAGCGTCCGACTCTTGGTTTCAGTTCAGGTCATGATATCAGGGTCCTGGGATCGAGCCCCATGACAGGCTCTGGGCTCAGCGCAGAATCGGCTAGAAATTGTCTCCCTCTCCTTCTGCTCCTCCCCCTGCTCATGCTATCTAAAATAAAATAAAATCTTAGAAATAAAAAAGGGTCCACCCAAACCAGCTCAGCATGGCATGATGAAATACATCAGAAGGGCCTCCATGTCCGGCAATATGACAGGCTACACTTCCTCATCTACTCCCACTCCTCACCACTTAAAAATAATGTAAAATACTGAATAACATTTATCAGTGAACTGCCACACTAGCAGAGATGAATCAAAAACCAAAAACCAGGAGATATTCAGAACCTATGGAGGTTAGCAAAACTCTGAAGATGGTGTCTGAGCTTTGGTTTCCACAACCTGCCAGGATTTGAGAGCTAGACGCAAAGCCCCAGGTCTGCCAAGGTAGAGAATCCAGTGGGAACCCCTCCCCCACACATAAAAGTCTAATGCCCCAAAAGAGCTATACCATGTCCTAAGGGTCAACTAGAAATAACTCTCCCTTTCCCCCAAGCAAGTCACTGAAACAAAATTGTCCTCCCTTACAATCTGGCATTGAGGAGAAGGGGGAAAGATCTCCCTTGAGAGAAGGGAGCCTAACAGGCTACCCTTCACAGGGGTTTGTGGCTCAAAATTCATACTACCTAAGAGGTCTGAGAAACCTGAAGCTCAGAACTTCCTTCAAGACCACGCCATGATGGCAGTGCCCAGAGATGCTTTGCAGAAGCAGTCACAAATCCTCACTGGAGAAACCCATATTTGGCTTGGCTTCTAAAGAATTTCCACAGAGGGCACCTGGGTGGCTCAGTCGGTTAAGCATCCAACTCTTGGTTTCAGCTCAGGTCGTGATCTCAGAGCCTTGAGATCAAACCCCATGTCGGGCTTTGGCACTCAGCAGGGAGTCTGCCTCTCTCTCTCTCTGCCCCTCCCCCTGGCTCACGCTCTCTAAAATAAAAATAAATTTTTTGAAAAAAAAAAAATTCCACAGATAAACCCTTGAAACATGAGTGCTGAGCTCACAGTCAAAAATCACGAAATACAAAAAGATTTAAGGCACCAGAAGCAAGAGCTGGAATAACAAACAGCAGAATCAAATGGATAAATATTTCAAGCCTTAGAATTATCAGACACAGAAATATTTGCTATTCTTGCAAACTACAAGATAAATGGGAAGTGTGAGTGAAAAACAAGAAAAACCTATAGAGAACCACAAGGACTCAACAGTTAGACTAAAGAGCTAACACAGTGAAGAAAAAATGAACTAAATGAAAGAACTGAAGAAACCCTCCGGAGTCAGCAGAAAGAGACGATGAGATGGGCCCCGTGATGGAGTGGTAAAGAGAGACGGAGGAGAGAGTGGATTCTACAAGGATGATAGATCGGGGCAAAGGCAACTGAGGAAATGATGGCGGAGAATTTTCCAGAACCAGTGAAAGATACCAATTTGAGGACACATACTTCCTTCTGTTCTATAAGCTTAACATAAAATGTCTAAATGGGGGACGCCTGGGTGGCTCACTGGGTTAAGCATCTACCTTCGGCTCAGGTCATGATCCTGGGGTCCTGGGATCGAGCCCCGCATCGGGCTCCCTGCTCAGCGGAGAGCCTGCTTCTCCCTCTCCCTCTGCCTGCTGCTCTGCCTACTTGTGTGCGCGCTCCCCCACCCTCGTCAAATAAATAAAGTGTTAGTTAGACAGATAAATAGATAAGTAAATAAGAAAATAAATAAATAAAATGTCTAAACAGACTGAGCCCAGATCTGGAATTTTACAGCTCCAAGAACCAGAGCTTCTTGCCCTCTCTCCTCAAACGTGGAAAAACGCCTGCCACCGGCCTCCAGCAGGAATGGCACCCCCAGTCCGGGCCGCTGGGCAGCACTACCTGTGGTCATGTCCTCCAGCATCTCCAGCAGCATGTCCTGGGTCTCATCGATCAGCTTGGTCCTCTGCACCACCAGCTTTCGCAAGCACAGGTACCCATTCAGCACAGTACCTACCAAGCGACTCTTAAAGTGTCTTTTGATGGACTCCACCTCGACAAAGGAGGAAAGAAGCCCTGTGGGGACAAGAAAAAGCTGCTGCGAGGGCTCTGAATGAGAACGAAGGCAAGGAAGGTCCACATCTTCCAAAGGTTATGAGCAACTCCAACTTCTGAGCACAGAGCGGGCGCTCAAGGAAGTGAACTAGTCAACGGTGAACAGGAGCTCAAAAATGTAAGCCCACCCGAGATGGACATGCAGAGCTTACGTATGTACAGTCAACACAAGAGAGAACAGTCAACCTCCGCGCCCCAGGAACCAAGGTCAGCCAGCAAACTAGACCCAGGGTACCTAAGGGAAGGGCCCAGCGGCTACGTCTACCTGTGAGACTTTTGAGGGCGTAGCCCTGCTGCAGGTCAGTGCTCAGGGTGGCCTCCTCCAGGGCCAGCAAGCGGGCGATTTCCTACATGGGACGACAAGCAGTTAGTGACAGCACTGCTGATGAGATCGGCCCCCTCCAGCTGTGGTCCAGGAGCCCACAACATCAACCAGACGTTCTGCAGTCACCATTCTGTTCCAATGACCCCTTGAGCTGAACCTCTGCAGAACTCCTAAGAAGCCGAAGGCAGTGGCAATGACGTTAAGGGAGGGCTTAAAGACTTGGAATGGCCGAAATGCCCCCAGCAAGTTGTTACCTCCTTATGATACACAGAGCCACAAAAATCAATTTTTTTCAACAAATATTTCTTCTCCGCAAAGAAGAGTAGTACAAAATTTACATCAGGGGACTGTCATGAGAGCAGGACCGGGGAAGGGCTCTCCCAAGTTGGGGGGGGGGGAACCGGCGGTGGCAGCTACCTTGGTGATGAGGTTGCCCACATAGGGCAGGACTCCCCGAGCTGCCAGATAGACTTTCCAGTGGGCCGAAGTGATGAGCTTTTGGTAGAGAGCCAAGTACTCGGCGGCACACTCGCCAGCTATGCTCAGCTCGTCCAAGTAGCTGCCCCGAGAAAAGACAGGACACCATGAGAACGCAGCTCCAGGGGCTCCAGCAGCCCCCCTCTGTTCATGTTATCTGCTGTCTTGGGCTCCCCCTTCCTTCTGGGCACCTGAGTAAACCCCAAACTTCCCCCTTGGGGACCTCCCCACATGTGGGGACAACCCGGCGCACACAACAGGAGCGTGATACAGTGATACCCATTTTGGATCAACCAGCACCGAAACGCACAGCGCTTATCTGGGCAGCGAGACTGGTTTTGAGCGGCTCATGGAGAAGGCAAGTGTACCACAGGGTTTAGTGGCTGACGGCATGGGCTTTGGAACCCCACCGCCTGGATTCGAATCCGGCCTTCAGCAGACAAGTGCCCCAGCCGCCATGAAGGTGAAATGAGATGGCGCAGGCTGAGCTGAGCGTTCCTATGCTCATCAGACCTCAACGGCCGCAAGCTGCCAGCGCCCCTGCTCTGCTACCACTCCCAACATGACCACTCACTCAGCTTCTAGACCTTTCCTCTTTCTGTGCTTTCCACGCAGCACGGAGCCCGGCTGTGCCCTCCATCACCCTGACCTCCGGACCCCCCCAGGAACATGGACAAGGCCAAGCACTGATAAGTGTGAGCAGTACCTGGTGAGGAGGTCGAGGACCTGCTGCTTGCGGCTGGGAATGGTGGCCAGAGCTTCCACGATGGTGCAGGCTGCCTGCCGCGCAGCCTGTGTCGCCGGGGTGAAAAGCACCTGTAGGACATGGGCCAGAAGTGTCGTCTCAGGTGACGGCCGGTCTTGCCAGGTCCCCAGCAGGGCACAGTCCACCACCACCCTGCCAGAAGACCTCTGGGCACCTCTCCACGGAAAGGTTAAAGGTGAAAAGCACCAGCTAATGCCATATGCGACTGTGGCTGCCCAGGAGCCCCCTATTTCATGGAAAGTTGCTCCCTCAAGCAATCTGGAGAAATCACCTATGATGACTGAGCTAGGAAAACAAGCCAGGAAGTACTTTCCTCAACACAAATTGCTGTTAACTCTATTCTGGGGACAGGTATATGCTGTTAAATGCTTATAACCTAACAGTATCTTTCTCGTCTTATATATGAATGGACCAACAGATGCCCTGAATTACCTTAATCCTTCATAAGGTTCGCTAGAATGGAGAGGGAGAAGGCAGCAACGGGTAGGGATGACAGAAGGAGAAAAGGGAGGGGTGGCACCGAGGCTTAGTTCTGGTAAGTGACCAGGGAGGAGAGTGGCAAGCCCACCAGCTTGATGAGAAAGGCACAGAAAAATCCTGTCTTGACCAGTCTACCACACTGCTGGCTGCAACCAAGCACCTCCCTTTGCTTCCTAACTAAAAGGAAGCAAAAGCAGAGCAGACACGTGGGGAGGAGCAGAAACGCACGGCTTGGCATCGGGGGCTGAGGCAGCGAGGAGAGGGCCGAGGACTAGCTCACTCACTTGCCGCAACCAGTTGTTATGGCCCAGTTTGAGATCCAAGGGGGGGGTCCTCTTCCCACGACGACTCAGGAATTGCTTCCATCTCCACACGTACTTCTCAGTCAAATAGAGGTGGCGGAGCTCTGACTTGCTGGGGGACTTCCCATTACCATCTATCCCTGGCAGGCACACGGATGCAGCGAGGGGTAAGGAAAAGGAAGTGACAGAAAGGGGGGACTGTAGGGCTGTCAGAGGACAGGGGTCAGGGGGCCTGACTTCCCTAGTCCTGAAGAGACAGACACACCTCTGATAGGAAGACATTTCTTCCAGGCTTCGTAGGATGCTTTGGGGTCTCTCTTGAGCCACAGCTGAGCCTGGGCATGGATCTCATTGCAGTACGGCTTAACTGTGGTGAGGGCCTCGACGGGGACATCCTGCAGGGGAAAGCCGAACAGGGTGGGGAGCTTCAGAGCACACCTGAGCTGGGCTCCAATACAATGGCATGGATGCCCCAGAGGAACATATGCAAAAGCAAGAAGATCAGAAGGATCAACATTCATATCAGTTGTGTGTGTTCCTGTTAACGCATTTTGGCCCAATTTAGTTAGAGCAACATCTCCACGCTGGGCTTACGGTCACTGCTTTGTGCAGGATAAGATGTAGCTGGCTTCCTACAGACCATCCTTCGGCCGCAAACACCAGCTCCTATACCAAGCCTGACTCAGTTTCCTAAACATCTATCTTCAAGGGGTCCCTGAGCAGTCTCCAGAATTTTAAGAGCCATTACTGAGCAGAACTAGCATGCAGAGCAGAGGGACCCACACAGCACTCTAAGCCAGGCGTTCTCAAGCCTTTTGGTCTCAGGACTCCTTTACAGTCTTAAAAAAATTACTGAGGACCCTAAACAGCTTTTGCACATGTGGTTCTATTGATATTTACCATGTTAAAAATGAAGCATGAGAAATTCTTAAAATATTTACTAATTTCATCTTAAAGAAAGAATAAATCCACTACCTATTTACCTAAACATTTATGTTTCCAAAATAAAAATCATCTAAAGGAGCATCAGTACTTTATGTTTTTGAAAATTTGCTTAATGACTGCCTTAAATAAGACAGCTAGACTCCCCAACCTGCTTCCGTGTTCAAACTACTGGGAGATGTTGTTTGGGTTAAAGTACATAAAAAACACAGATACATAATTGGAAAAGAGAAGAATGTTTTAATAGTCTTCTCGTTTAGGGGCGCCTGGATGGCTCAGTCATTAAGCGTCTGCCTTCGGCTCAGGTCATGATCCCAGGGTCCTGGGATCGAGCCCCACATTGGGCTCCCTGCTCAGTGGGGAGGCTGCTTCTCCCTCTCCCACTCCCCTGCTTGTGTTCCCTCTCACTGTGTCTCTCCCTGTAAAATAAATAAATAAAATCTTTAAAAAAAAAATAGTCTTCTCATTTAATTGTGGGTTTCTTTCTTTGATACTACTGTCAGCACGTTACAGGTTCTTAAAGATTGGCTGTTACATGGAGGCTGAAATCAACGGATAAACTTTTCAGAGTCCGTTAAACACTGAAACTCATCTTTTACCCATCCGTGATTCTTTAGCATGTGCTGGTCATTCCACAAATACTGGCTCACTGAATGATGTCAATTCCTCTGGATGTGACAGGCCCACTTCATTCGTTTTTCAAGAAAGCGTCTGCCAAACACCCGATTCTGAATAACCACAACTGGCCCGGCGCACATTTTCCCAAGCATACAGGGGCTCCGTAAGAAAAGCAGCTGGCTCAGCCTGCATCTGAAACAATCACCCATGTGCTTCTCAAGACGAGCACCGCACTTCCGTGTGCAGCAGGAGCACGCTGTGTTCTTCCACACTGTCACACTGAGTATTCAAAACATGAGCACCCCAGAGTGAAAATTTACTAATATTCACTTGTGCTGCTTCCTCAAGGATGCCCTTGAGACAAAGGACACAGCAGTGGGGAACCCGGCTAAGGGTCGCTGGGAGCCGCTACCTTTCCCACTGGGGCCCCGGTGACCTCACCCACCGGTGACTGTGTGCCATCAGGACCAACGGCGCCAGACTGCTAGGGGCAAACAGGGTCGTAGGAGGATTATGAACCAGACGTCAACCTCACAGATTCCCCAATAGTCTGGGGAACACCCAGGCACCTGGGAGCCCAAATTTTGAGAACTGCTGCTTTCTCTAGGCTAAAACTAAGCACGGCGCAAACATCGACACTGGGCTCCAGTGCTCAGAGGGTAAGCAACTCTGCAAATCTGTTGCCTCACTCAGGAAAAAGTGATGGTTAGGTGCAGATGGGGTTCCTCTTCAACCAAGGGCTTTTAGCTGAGAACGAGTTCTACAGGGAAATAAACCTCATCAAAGGGAAGGAAGATGGGTTCCCTCAGCCCTGCCTTTTCTAAGGACTATCTAGGAAGACGGGAGTCAAGGAAAATGTAGTCAATTCTTCAGGATCCAGCTTCCTCCCTAGTGCTCACCACTCAGAAAGCGGCCTTCCTACACTTATGAAGACTGTTTCTACTGAAGGACTCCATCAGGAAATAGAGCAGGGGTCAAATGGCCCAAGGACCGCAGAGAAGTAAGGGACAGAGAGCCTCAGGCATGGCCGAGAGGAAGAATTATGGCCGGGGTTTTCCACAAGCCAGTACAAGCAGATCAACCTGGGGCTCAGCTATGGTTATTTTAGAATAAAAACTTGGCTTTCCTCCTTCACTTAATGATTCACTGGGTGGCTATCATCTGCTAGATATTACACTCTGCCCTGGACGTTAAAAATATTTCTAAACTGGGGCGCCTGGGTGGCTGTCGTTAAGCGTCTGCCTTCAGCTCAGGTCATGATCCCAGAGTCCTGGGATCGAGCCCCGCATCGGGCTCCCTGCTCAGCGGGAAGCCTGCTTCTCCCTCTTCCTCTGCCTGCCACCACTCTGCCTACTTGTGCTCTCTGTCAGATAAATAAAACTAAAAAAAAAAATTTCTAAACTGACGTCCCTGCATTCAAGGAGCTCAAAGGCAGCCTAGCAGAGAACTGGCTCTTTTAAGCAGCAGCTCACAGAAAAGGCAGATCCTATGCAGAGAAGACTGCACGCAGCCACAGCCAACCTTTTTTACGGACTAACATGAGCCAGGGTTTGGTGCACATGATCCGCATCAACTACTGATTCTTCACAACACTTCCACGTGTTGTGTTCTCATTTCAGAGACGGGTAAACTGAGGAGCCTGAGTTAAGAACTTGCCCAAAGTCACAAGGAAAAGAGCTGGGATGTGAAATCAGGAAATCAAGAAGTCCGCTTCAGAGCCTAGGAACTTCACCACTCGCAATGCTGCGTAGGCAACAGCACAGGAACAGCAAAGAACACCGTGCTTTCTGGGAGCCTGGGAGCCTGTAAGTCCTGCAATGCGACTGGACAGACAGCCCTCTAGTAAAACACCTTGTTCGAGGCTCTTGTGTCTTCACGTCTATTTTACTCCTGACTTTCCTCTGAGAAACCTTCCTTCTCAAAAATCCCAACTCCTGTCTACTGAACTATGGCAAAGAAAGCACTGGTGCCCTACCACGGGCAGGCTGAGTGCAGGGTAAGGCAGAGCCCTTTACGAGGCAGAATACTGTGCTGGCCAGGGCGGGAGGGGGCTGCCGCCCTGCCCTGCCCTGCGTGACACCCCGCCCAGTACCTTGTTCTTCTTGCTGGTTGGAGCAGGTGGTTTAATCAGCTTCTGCAAGATCCGCAGGCACATGAGGGTAATGTTCTCCACAACCACAGGAGTCTTAATGTTCACAGCCATGAGGAAAAGGCTGAGAGCTAGGACAGGAAGGACAGGCCAAGATGCAGTCAGAGTGACAGCAAGGCTGTCCATGGCGACCGCCGCGCCCCGCCACCTCTGTGGCTAGGACAGCACCCAAAGCCCCCATCCGCTCTCTTTAGAGCCCCTAACCAGATGTGGCCTGAGCTCACCACAGCGTAACCGGAGTTCCCAGCAGCTGTCCTCCTTCGAGATGGAATCTGTCAGCAACAGCATTTCATACTGAAGGCTGCTTGCCTAGAAGGCCAACGGGAGGAGATATGAGAAGAGGAGGGTCTGCAGGTGAGACCCAGGACTGGGGCTTACGTCCAAGCTCTGCTCAGGGGACTCAGATCAAAGATGTCTGGTACCCAGTGGCACCATCAGAAAGAGAAAGGAGTTGGGCGCCTGGGTGGCTGTCAGTTAATTGTCTGCCTTTGGCTCAGGTCATGATCTCAGGGTCCTGGGATCAAGTCCCACATCAGGCTCCCTGCTCAGTGGGGAGTCTGCTTCTCCCTCTACCCACCCTCCCCTGCTTGTGATCTCCCTCTCTCTCTCTCACTCTCAAATAAAAAAATCTTAAAAGAAAAGAAACAAAGAGAAAGGAGGAGTGGAGACCCCTGTCCCCCATCTGGCCAACCACCCATTTCTCTTCTCCCCCTGAGGCTGGCTCTGATCTGGGGCAGTCATTTTGGGTGAGAACTCTGCAGACTGCTGCTCCTTCCCTCCCCAGCCACCCCAGGGAGACTGGTGGAAAGAAAGCGAGGGAATGCAGAAAGAGAAAGAGGAAGGCATCAAAAGGGCAGTTGTCTTGCTCACTAGATCAGGATTGGCCCAGTGGCCCTTCAAGGCAGTGGAGACTTTGCCAATAATCAAGTCATTCATTTGCTGGGTGGCTTCTGGATTGTCTCTGGAGAAGCAAAGAAACAGAGTCCTGTTATCTACCACTGGCCGTGTCCCTCCTTCCCACCTGAAGGAGCACAGAGAAAAGGCACTCAATGCCCAGGGCCACCTCGCCTCCCCAGGGGCCTGACCACAAGACCTGAGTCTGTAACAGAGTGCCCATCGCAGCCGCCTTTCCCGCAGTGGTCACCGAGGGGAGAGCAGCACCAGCATCCAGGAGATCCCCTCCCCGTGCACAGCCCAGGCCACAGAGCCTCCCAGCACTGCCCGGTACACCGAATCCTCCAACCTCCGAATCCGACATCCCCCAGCCAGGATGGGTCACGACACTTTTCCTTGTCTTCTCCATCTGCCTCTAATTTCCCTCCCATGAGGTACCCACATTTCCTACCAACGGCCCACTGTAATAACATCTACATTAGTGATGACGACATCAACTGTACCAGGTCACTTTCTTGCATCCTACCCCATTCTGAATAAAATCCCAAGTCCTTACAATGGCCTAGATCGCCTGGGATCTGGTCCCCAGGGACCCCTGGTTCTCCTGCCCGTTTCCCATGCGGCCTCCTTCACTCCACTTACACAGGCCTCTGGAGCTCCCGCTCGGTCCCTGGCACAGCCCGGCCTCTCACTCTCGCACATGACGTGTCCTATGCGTGCAGCCACAGCTGAGACATCTGCATGGCTTGTCTCCTTTCTGCAAACACGCCTCCTCAAGCATCACCCCTCAGAGGTCTTCCCTGACCATCTCCCAGCAGTAATCCCTGCCGCAGTCAGGGAGCCACCCCAGCTGTACCTCTCTTCACAGTCCACTCCTGACAGACACCAGACTGTGCAAGTAAGCTTCTGCAGGTCTCCCCACCTGGACTGTAGGCTCCAGGAAGCAGAGACTCTGCTCCATTTACTACTGCACACTCAGAGTCCAGAACAGTGCCTGGCATTCAGCAGACGCTCAAAAAACACCCGCTGAGTGAGCGAGTAAGTAATACAGCAAGAAATGGTTACCAATCACCTAATGTGTTCTGGAACTTATGCCACACTCAATAAATCCAGCTCTGGCGACCGCATCAGCACATACTAAGTAGTCAACAAATACGAGTTATTGCCCACAGGAATTATTCCATCCCACCCTCGTCATAAGCCTTTAAGGCATTTACTATTATCAGTATTTTTCAGAGAAGGAAAACCTCAGCTCAGAAAAGTCAGCTAAGCTGTCCAAGGCACAGAACATCAGACACCGAGCCTAAGCTTCATCTTCCATGTGAGTCTGGAGTCCAAGTGCCCAGTCACTTCCTTCTCCTCTCTCACCAGAACCCAGAGACTGTTGAGGACAAAGTACAAGCCAAATATTCTATTTACAAGGAAACCTGGTCTCAAATGTTCACGGAGTTCACTCACCCAGACCCTGGGCATCTCTCCCTATTCCTCCCTCGTACTAAGTTAGCTGGCCTGTCTGGCAGCGACAAACACCACGCTTTGCACCCCTAAGCTCCTAGCATCGCTGTCACCACCAACCCCCGAGGTAGCAGGAGTTACTGGGCCCACAATCCCGATGCAGGCTCTGACCGAGTTAGCAGGCACATGAGCTGGCGGACCTCCTCCCGCATGGCTGCAGAGCCTCGGCGAAGATTGTAATCGAAGAGCTCCCGGATGAGGCCCTGGGAGACGAGGATGTGCCTCAGGGCCGGATTGGTGGCCAGGGCCCGGAGCAGTGTGATACAGTGTTCTGTGACGGCTGAGGCACAGCCATAGCACTTAGTAGAGGACGTGTGGCCACAGCCCAGGACGGATAAGGCGCGGTACTGGCTGGCGGTGAAGGTGGGCTGCACAGAGGTTCGGGATGATTTGGTGGCTGCTTCCCTCTGTTGCAGGTCATATTCCAACAACTCTTTGCGTGAAGCAAAGACTTTCTAAGGGAAAAAAAAAAGATAAAAGAAAAACAAATTAGCAGTTAAAAGAAGGGAAAAGAAAAAGTTAACTGGAAATCAGCTTTGGTCTGAAGAACTACTTTACATGCATTATTATATTACAGAGCAGAAAACTGAGACTTAGCAGAGCTGGTTTGCCCAAGGCAAGTGGCAGAGGCAGAACTCAGCCCCTGATCACAGGCACATGTACTGAACTCCCATGTAATGCTGTCTCATAAAGAACAAACACGAAGATCAGAGGAAAGGCAATTCTGGCGGCAAGGACCTGGGCTTGTCTTCGGCCAGCCTCCTGTCCCACGGAGATTAGGTCGGTAGCACTGCATTGGCCACCCGGCCCACCCTGGTTGACCGGCACTGGCGTGCCCTGCCCTTCCAGCCTACAAACACGGCATATCAGAAAGAGAGGCACCAGAACCCTGACACCCGGTTTTTAAAACTAGCAACCCCTCTACTAAAAGATGGGTTGTGAACGGGCCAAGGAAAACAGATCTAAAATAATCTGTTACCCTCAGTCTTCCGGAACAAATTCAGGTCTCTGCCAAGCACCAGAAACTAGATTGTGAGAGAAGTTATATGGTGCAACCACCCAGACCCTGCCTTTTCAGCCAATCGGACAAGGGAAACCCAAGACTCCCAACTGCTGGAGGGGGGCAACAGGACTGCTCTGAAAACAGCATGGGAAACGTGTGACAGAACACTCTAGAGTGGCTCCCATTTCTCTACCTGGATGATTTTGGAGAGCTCATCGAAAGAGTTCTTGCAATCCCCACAGTACTCCTGAGCCAGCTGCAGGATGTACCGATTCACACTGGCTGAAGTGGAGCTAATGCTCCCGGATGTCCCCGAGTCATCCTGCAACCCAAGAAGCATGCTGTGAGTCTCCTGCTTCTGACCCAGAGCCCTCTCCACATGCCCCTCTAGCCTGGGGTTACCTGTGGCTTTTCGGGGGCTGCCTCGTTCACTTTGCAGAGCAGGTTCTCCAGCTGTGGCCGGTGTCCCATGAGCTGGTGATACACTCGGTCAGCTTTGTCCAGAAGCGTATTGATGTTGGAAACAGCCTGGCAGGAAAAGACAGGGGTGTGTGTGAAGGCTTTTCCTTGAGTGATCCCAATAGCTAACCATTTCCTGAAACACTTCCTACAGGTCAGATGCTGTGTTTCATACATTCATTATCTATTCCCCACAATAATCCAAAGTGTTGGTGTGTTCTTTGTAACAACATACAATATACTATATAACACAGCATATACATAAGTATGCAATGCTGAGAGTAATTAATCATTGACACTAGGTCACACAGCACTGAAAGGCACAGCTGGAACTGAACTTTTGTCCCTTCTGACTCCACAACTAAATACTGTCCTGCTTCCCATGCTGCTTCTAGAAGCAATCCCAAAAGCTCCCTACTCTGACTGTCACCTAATCCCCAGTCCCACCACACCATGCAGACTGAGAACCAGCCCCTGGATAAGCGAACACTGAGGAAAGGCCAACAGCTGTTAATACGACATCTGTGGAACAAATGCAAGGCACTCATCTGACTTCTTTCAGCCCTCCCAAATCTAAAGTCATTTGTCCCTGGAGACATTCTAGTTCATTGCCAACCAACACTTCTCTGAAGTCCTATGTAAATCACATGTTCCAATATATCCTACACCATTATTTGCTCCCACCCGAAAGCTGTGCCCTGAAGAGAGTGCTGAGATGAAGACTCAGAACAGATGGAAAAGCATACTGCCCTCCACCAGCCCTGCTGCCCAAAGCTCAGAGCAAAACCACTGCCCTGAGTCTAGGACGGATCCAGCCTCACCTTCTTCCGGTCTTCTTCATTCTCAATGGGATCCACTGCACAGCAAGGCTTGGCATAGAGCATAAAGTCGAAGCGAGCGTATTTACAGAAACCACAGGCATTGCAGAGGAAGGGATCCTTTTCATCGTAGTTGATGGACCTGAAGAACCAAAGCGTTTGGGTCAGGGGGACAGAAGAAGTTGGGGCGGGGGAGGGTGACTGAGTGCCACACGCACTGTCTAGAACTGTATCGGGATGACAAGAGGCAAGGGTGACTTATACAACCAGGTAACAAGAAAGGAAAACCTGGCACTAAACCGAAGGACCCCCCACTCCCATATTACCACGGGACAGGCACGTGTGCCATTCTTCCCATCCCCACCTTCCAGCCTGGGACTCCACAGACCTATAACCCTCCAATTATGCTGAGGGCAGCAGACACTGAAACTGCCCACACTGAGACTCTTGCAGGGGATACAAGGGACGTACATGGCCCTGGCCAGGGCGCCACTCCCTCCCTCACCTGCACTTGTGACACTGGTAGACGTTCTCTCCGCAATTGCCGCAGACCCCTGGGTTGGCGGGGACGGAGGCGCTGCAGCGCGGGCATTGCAGGGTCTCTGTGGAGGCCTGGTAATTCTCATAGAAGTCCGCAAACTCAATCATCAGGTTGGAGGCCACAATGGGCAAGGGCAGGTCGATCTTCACCTCTGTCTGCCCGGGGGTCAGCTGAACCTTCTTGGCCTTGTGCCAGCGGGCCGGCCTAGAAGAGACAGTGGTCGCTAGAGGGGCGGAGGGCCTGAAGGCCACTCATGTACCCCTCGGTAAGGGCGGTCTGAGGAGACGAAGAGCAAGACTGTCCCCCCCGTGCGTTCTCCTAAGGCAGTGAAGTGGTTCCTCTAACAGGAGATGTGGCAAGTAATAGCAACCTAATTCAAAAAATATTCTCTATAAAAAAGGATTTAACACACAAGTGCTTTAAGATGTTAGATAATTTTCCAGATTCTAGAAAAACAATGAAGTACATATCAAGGGAAGACATTACTCCAAAAGTATGCCACCCTGAAGCCTATAATCCTAAGAGGTGCCGTGTACCACGTGCCAAGTAGAAAGAGAAAAAGAAAAGGCACGTAATAATTTAGAATAATTATGTTAATTACAGATAATATTTATTGGGCACTCACTATGTGCTAGGCTCTGTTCTCAGCACTTTACATACACTACACTCATCCTAATCCTTAAAAAAAAACCACCCTGAGAGTGGGCTCATCTCCACTTTATAGTTAAAGAAACCAAGGCTGTAGATCTTCTCCCATGTCAAGAGACAGTAGTAGAGCTGGGGTGTGAACCCATGGTGTTGCAGCAGAGTCGGAGAGTTGCACCAGCTGCTGCACTGAGTCTACACAACAGAAAATCCTCCTCCTCCAGAAGGGAGTGGGTTATTCCAATGAGCAGCTTCCACTTGCAGATCACCAATGTGAACTGTTCCTCAAAGGAAGAAAAATTCCTGCAGACAGAGCTCTGTGTGCTGATGTGGTAAACTCTAGCTGTATTCTGCCCCTTGGAATAATACCAATACTTCTGCTCCGTGCAGAACAGCATCTTACTATTCAAGCAGCACCTCCCCACGTCCTCTGCCCAACAGCAATGCCTGAGATTTCAACAAGAGTGCAGTCTCTGGAAGTCAACCCTTTACCCCACGCCAATGCCTTCTCTGGCCCACATACGACGTGCCTCCATTCAGACACTGGGATACACGAGCTAGAAAGATCCAACACTAGCAGACATAGAGGGAAGGTGCCATGCAGAAATGGAAGGACCATGTGCCAGAGAAGCTTCTTGATACTGCTGGCTCTGTGAGCAAACAGCATCTTAACCCAAGAAATGACAACTTCTTCCCAACACAGGTGTTATGGAAAACTAGAGTGCCCTAATAAACATGGGTAGGAGGAGAAGCCTGAAGTCCCCTAACTCAGCTTCCCCTCCCAAGGCAGGCTGTTGAATTGCTTCCTTAGACCCCCATGGGCTCCACCGGACAGGATTTTAAAAGAACCTTTAAAGTCAACACCCTTAGGAACCGTGTTTCACTTTTGTCCCCAGTGTCGACTCCAGTGGGTAAGAGGACATACCAGGCCTCTAGGGACGTGCTGCTTCACCCGATTCCAGCCATCAAAGCCAACAACTGGTGTTAAGCACAACAAGCTGCCCCTCCCCAAGTATGAAGGGCCCATACTTGTTTTTCAATTCCACGATGGCCTGCACGGTTCGGTTGTTGTAATAGAGGTTGATGGTCCGCACCATCTTTGTCCGTTTCAGGTCTCCAATTTTCACTGTCACTTTGCTGATGGTGTGGCTGCCGATGAGCTTCACAACCTGCTGTGTGGTGGTGTACCGCGTGTCCACTTTAATGGAAGACAGCTTGATATACTAAACACGGGAGTACACAAAACACTATCAGTTCAAGGTCACTGGCTCATCCTACCTTCTTCAAAACTGATCACTGTAACTCACTCTTCATCTATGGATGAAGTTTCTATTTAAGGCAGTTAAGTGTGGCAAGTAAGCATTCATACCACTGATGACCGAACACCTAGGTGGCCACACTCAATCTCTGGAAACAAGAAACCCACTGGCCCTGCAAGCCTCACGATCACCCATGTTAAAGATGGCACTTACACAAAACGGCACCTCTGGATTATTACACACCAGGCAGGGGTCGCTCTCCAGGTAATAGCCATCAAATTCCACTAAGCCAGACAAGGTACTAAGGAAGAAACCAGTATCAGCATTAGGAAATCTTCATCTTAGAGAGCAACCGAGCTTCACGAAGAAGCCACGAATGAGCCATGGCTCAATATTCCCTAAATCGAGCCCCACCCTAGTTAAGAACACAAGGGAAAAGTGAGAAATCCCAACAGGGCTTCAGGCGCCTGGCTGGCTCAGTTAGTTAAGCGACTGCCTTCGGCTCAGGTCATGATCCTGGAGTTCCGGGATCGAGTCCCACATCGGGCTTCCTGCTCAGCAGGGAGTCTGCTTCTCCCTCTGACCCTCTTCCCTCTTGTGCTCTCATTCTCTCTCTCTGTCTCAAATAAATAAAATCTTTAAAAAATAAAATAAAATAAAAAAAAGAAATCCCAACAGGGCTTAGAAGTCACAGGACGGGAATTTCAACCAATCGACCCTAGATGTTTCCTATTTCTGAGCTGTTCTGAGGTCAGAGAAATCCCTAAAAACTGACAATATAAAATCTGACTCCAAGAAAAGTCACAATTTATTAAGTCATTGAATTGTATACTTAAAATAGGTGAATTCTGTGTATATAAACTATACCTCAATGAACTTTAAAGGAAAAAGAAAAGAACAGTCACTATTAAACCAGGGAAATAACAACTGCTTGCTTAACTAATACCCTCTTTCAAAAGTTTTTTTTTTTTTTATTATTGCCATTTTCCGTAAACTTACCTTAACCTGATTTAGACTTAAGACACTTGAAAATTATAGACATTCTCGGGCGCCTGGGTGACTGAGTTGGTTAATCGACTGCCTTCGGCTCAGGTCATGATCCTGGAGTCCCGGGATCGAGTCCCGCATCGGGCTCCCTGCTCAGCAGGGAGTCCGCTTCTCCCTCTGACCCTCCCCCCTCTCATGTGCTCGTTCTCTCTGTCTCTCAAATAAATAAAATCTTAAAAAAAAAAGAAAGTTATAGACATTCTCAAATGACTGCTTACCAAAACCTAATTCAGCAGCTATATTTTGAGTACCCTGTGTATGAAAGGCCCCAGCCATGAGGGAGGGATTCAAAGACCAACTAGACAGAGGTGTATCGATTCTTATGTAAGAGCCAACCCATGTGCAGATAGCAACCGGGACTGTTGACGGAGCTTCAAACAGGGAAAAAGCAGAACAAGCTCACTTGTAAATGTTGGAGTTGGGATGGTTGGTAAGAATATGGTTTTGGGTACGCAGAATCTCCACAGCCTTCTGTGAATATTCCTTCAACTGAAACAGAAGCCAATAAAAGACCACAGTTAAAGCCCAAGGGCAAGTCTTACTGGACTGCTATCCGACACTAACTGCTGTCTAGCTGATACTGCCCAAGAAGCACCAGAGTTCTCAGCCCCCACACAGTCACACAAAGCTGGGCCTAACTCCTACAGGTTTCCACAATCTTTGTGACAACCATCTTTTCAGACCCTGTGGATGAAGAGAATTTTTATTCCCATGGAGAAGTCGTGAAATGGTTAACCAATTGCAGAGACACTTTTGGGGATGTCGTCAGGGCTGCCCGGAAAACAGGGGGACATCTTCTTTCCTAAAGCAACTTTAATGGGTTGCACTGTCCTCCCCACCTGATCTGCTCGCTAAGGCAAATTCAGCCTATACTTATTTGCTAGTATATGTTACCTGTGTGGTACACATGTTGGCTGTGCTCAACATACATCCAAAGAGATTTCACATGTGCACCACCTATGCAGGTCGGTCATGTTCTTAACTCAAAAGAGAAAAAAGGTCAAATACGGCAAGTTAGCCCCTCTGACCATATATCGACTGTTACCTTCTTCTCCGTTTGTGGGGTTTTCAAGGAGAAATATCCTAGTAGGTCCACAAACTGGGCAGCCTTACGACCGTAGGCTGGGAGTTCTGGCCATATGGACCACATCAGATCTAGCAAGAGTTCCTGTTGAGATTTGCTAGAGTTTCTGTAGATAAAGGATAGTTCACGTTACCAAGCAGCAGAAAGCCCTCAGGTCCCTTTTATTTATCCACAAGGCCCAAGTACTGCTTCTACAGGTATGTCTATCTCCTGAAAACTAGGGGTTAAGTTAAAATCATTTTGCACTCTTTTGACAGTAGATCCTAACAGGTATAGCTCAGTCCTTTGCTATCTTCAGAAGGTGGCCTGAAGAGTCAAGCCCGGTCACTTCACAAACTTCTAAACACAGCCCTCTCAGGCGAAAAGCGATCATCTCTTGCTTAAGACGTCAGTTTAATGGCTAAAAGCAGATAACCAGATGAAGACATCTGTAATAGTCAAGAGGATCCAGGCTGATGTAAATACTGACACTGTGACCGTGAGTATGCAACACAAAGCAAGACAGAACTACATCAACCACTCGTCTCCTGGACCCATGCAGACTGTCAAAACGTAGCCCAGGACCCTACCTGTAGATATGCAGGGTCAGACAGTGGGCCTGCCAGCGCACCGAGGAAGAATTGGACTCTAACAGGAAGCAACGCAGGAACTGAACCAAGGTCTCCTTATCTGCAAATTTGTTCAGCTGGTTCACCAGAGCTGTGCACAGCTGGTCCTCCTGGCTGCCTGAGCTCTCCCCTGCAAGATCAGGGAAGAATTGAGGACTAGAGAGCAGGAAGCGTGCAACAGAGTCTCAGAGCCAGTGCTCCCAGATGAAGAGGGAGAGAATTCTGTCCACTTCTAAAAGTTTCTTCAAAGAAATGGTTCTAATTTGAAAACAACTTTCACTGGTTTATTGGAGAACAAAAGCCAGCCCCGTATGAGACACGTGATAATCATGCTACAAAAAAAGCACAGGATAAAGTGCCAACACAGGCTGACAGTGAGCACACACAGCTACCCTGGAGGAGGCATTTCCTTTCAGAGGTTTGCTACCCGAAACAGCTAGCTGAATGATTAACCGGGAGAAGGTAAACCACCTCCACTACTCTTCACCCCTATCACCCGACCCAGGCCTCCAAGGACCATGAAAAGCAATGAAGCAGGAAGGCTTTTGCCTTTCCAATAGTAAGGAGTCAGCTAAAACAGCTTCCGTATGTAGAGCATTTAACAGTTTACAAGCGTCATTTGATGCTGACAACCTCTCTACACGGCAAGTGTCATTTATTACATGGCAAGTGTCATTTATTATCTCACAGAAAAACAAATTTGGCTTACTAAAACTGTTGAGTGCACTTTGACCTTTCCTTGGTATGGAAAGCCCACATATTCAAGGTGTAACCGACAATGAAACCAAAACTGGACACTGGAGAGCATCGGAGTTGTAGGTCCTAGTAAATCGGAGTAAAAGCCCTTTCCAAAGAGCAGCATAAGCCACGTGATCCAAGAGAAATCAGGACACCTCGCCCTGGTCACCAAGACAAGAGAGTGACACTTACCCTCTTTCTCCTTTTCCTTTTCTTCTTTCTTGCTCTTCTTCGTGGACGACTTGGACTGCGTCGTGGCCTGTCCAGAGCCGGCCGCCACAGGCGCTGTGGACGAGGGGGCACTCGAGGAGCCAGCCGAAGCCGCCAGGGCGGCAAGGACTTTGCTGCCGCACAGGGCACAGGACAGCAGCTGCAGCAACACTGGGGACACCCCCTCATCCACCAGGAAGCTGACTTGGAGGAGGAAGTACAGGACGGCTGCAGGCAGAGGAGACGGGGGTGCAGCTCAGAGACAAATGCACTGGACAGACGCGTCGCAGGAGCCATGTCTGCACACGGCCAGGACTGTCCCCTCCCCACCAGCTTGCATTCCCAGTCCTCTCTGCCAGATGCTGCCCAGAACTCCTGTCCTCTGCAGAACTGACCTGGTAAACACCCCAACAGCTACCTAAAGATCGGCTCCCAGCCCCCACTTCAATTAGGATGATTCCACAGGCTCTTGTCTTTAGACTCCTACTCTGTGCCCCCGAGCACCCCACATTTTATCTATGACCCTTATGGCTCTGACGGTTTGACTTGTCTTCTTTGCTAGACAAGAGTTCTGTCTAGGTGCCTTGCTCAGAGCCTCATCTCTGGCATCCAGTTCAGCATTTGGCACAGGGCAGGCCTCAATAAACAGCTCGCAAAGAGATGAATGAATGAACAACAGCCACCGGAAGTCGCTGCACTGCTTACAGTCATCTTTGATGCAGAATTTCTGCCAGTTGATGGTTCGCTGGGCAGCAATCTCGGCACAAGCCTTCAGGTGCTCCATCTGAAATGGAATCCAATCGCCAGAACTGAGTAAGGCCACCAAGCAGCCCGCACCTACCACCCTGCAACCTGGAGTGGTCTGTACGAGGCTGCTGACCCAGTGACCCGGTGAACCTGGGACCAAGGCCCACACACTGCAGCTCTTACTGAGCCTCCTCCACTCAGCTCCCACCACACAAATGCCCGTCGTTGGCAGGGGCCCTTCACACCACTCAGTAATACAGCAGGAAAGCTAGGGCATGACGAAAAACTGCAACCCAGTTTACACTCTTTTCTTCCTCCCTTCCCAGTTCACTTTTTTCTTGTGAAAGCATGACCGTAAGGACACTAGTTTATAGGACTGTATAATATTGAAAAAGTTCTCGTCTAGAGGCTCCCATGCAATATATTGTTTGCTTCCCCGAAGTCCGAACAATTTATCTTCAGACACATCATTTCTTTAGTATTCAAGGACAAAAACCAGAGGCTGGCAAATTCCAGGTTGATCCTGTCCATATGAGCAACAACACAGGCAAGAAGCCAAGGCACTCCTCCCCACAATGGAGGAGCCACTACCAGATGGGAGTGGGAATGGTCAGGGGGAAATCGCAGATCCTGAAGCCAACTCCACTTCATACAGAGCATTATGGATCCACCCTGAGCTCAACTGTGGCCAGGACGTTCTCTGAATATGTAAAAGCCCCGTACTCCTCCATCCTATTGCCTACCTGGCTGAGCCTCATCACATGCCCTCTCCCTGCCCCACCGTCCCCCTCGCCCCTCGTACCAGGCTGATGAGTGTGTCATACTGCAAGGCAGAGCCTGAGCTGGCTGTAACCACACTTGCCCGGAGGAATATCCCCTGTTCCTCCAGCAGCTTCTTGATCCCACGCACGTGGGAGTCCAGGGTGTGCAAGTCCCGGAGCTGGCGGTACTTCTCCTTTGACCCACAGATGAAGAGCAGAAGTTTGCGGACTTGACGGCGCACAAACGGAGTTTGCTGGATCATCAGGTACTTGAGAGGAAAGGCAACACCAAGAGTCAATGACTCAGGACCTGTGCCAGCAGCGGCTCCCCAGGTGTCATGAACTGTTACTAAAATGGGTAAGAAACACACACCAAGCAACCTCCTCACGGCCAAGCTAGACTCCGGTGAATTCAGTACTCATTAAGGAGCCAGCAGAAAGCAAGCTGTCAAAGAGGGGAAAACAGCAGTATTCCCACTCCCCTCCCGGGAGTCCTTGGGAATCTACAGGGAAGCTGAACTCCACTCCAGCCCACCCAAAATGAAATGGTCCAGAAAACAGATTCAGAATCTTTCAAGTCAAAGAGGTGGGGAAGAGGCTGGGCTGTTCATCTATACAACCCGAAATGGTCATTTGGGGTTTGCTAACAGGTCATTCTTCCCAGAGTTAATCTCAAGCTTGCTGTGACGGCATGACGGCAGCTAGTCGTAAGCTACCGCCCCTCGGCTGCCTCCTAACCCATCCCACCGCACGCTGCACTGCAATGGCTGGCCCACAAGTGTGCGAACTACACTGTCTGCCGCCAGGGCCTGCCAACAGGGAACAAAAAGGGACACCAGAGGGCGCGAGGAAAAAACCCTGGCTCCTTCCTGTCTGCTCTCCTGGCAGCAGCCCTTCGCTCCGGCAGCCTCCATCAGCTCTTCAGTGTTCGTTCAAGGACAAATCAGTACGGCTGGTTCTAACCATCAGCTTCTTTCCACGCTTCCAGAATCAAGCGCATCACACCCCCTCAGAGCTCCTGGGGTACCAGAGGACTCAGGCCGACTCCTCTTCAGACACAGGGCTGCCGGCGGCTGCTGCCCGCACCTGCCGTCTCTGTTTCAACACTCCCTGTGTTTTTCTCTTTGGTTCTTCAATGGCCCTCCAAACAATTCCCTATATTAAAATCTCTCTGTAATTGAACTAGTATGTTTTCTGTTTTCCAGATGGAGTCCAAAGTATTAAACTCGTCCCTTACTGTCATATGCTAAAAGAGTCAAACATACAGAATCAGAAACTAAAGCCATGGCCTGTTGTGACATCCATCTTCCATGGCTTCACCACACAGTACACCTGGGGCAAGGCCCACCAGCGTGAGTGGCACTGCTGGGGGAAACGCTCCCTGAGGATGAGGACAGAAGGGGGCCACAGAGGCCGTCAGAGCCAGGGTGCCTGGGTGGCTCAGTCGGTTAAGCGCCTGCCTTCTGCTCAGGTCGTGATCCCGGGGTCCTGGCATCAAGCCCCGAGTCGGGCTCCCTGCTCAGTGGGAAGCCTGCTTCTCCGTCTCCCTCCCCCCCACCTCATACTTGAGCGCACATGCACGCTCTCTCTCTCTCAAATAAATAAAATCTTTTAAAGAATAGGAAAAAAGTCCATCACAGCCGAGGTGTCGTCTCCTCGAATGGCACATGGCCTGCAGCCTTTGCTTACCTCCGAGAGAAAGTAAAACCACGAATGATCAAAGACAGGAGGTGGGATTCGAGAGTTGGTGTCGGCAATCTTCTTGATTTGGTAAGGAAGCCTCAAGACCATCTCCGTCAGAAGCTGAGTATAGGCCTCAAACACATCAGCAGCATGACCCTGGGGGAATAACATCTGTGTGAGGACCTGTGACGGACAGTTGTCCACAACCACGATTAGGAAAAGGGCTGGTTTACTGCTCATTAGGCATAGCTTATACTGGAGCTGGTATACAGTACCTTTCAAAGCTGTAGTCATCACTGCCTGACAGCTTGGTTTAAACCCACCAAGGTCCCAGGCTCTGGTGGACACAGATCTCACTTGTCTTAAAAGTTCCAAAATTTCACTGTGTGGGTTTTGACCCTGGACTGGCTGTATTCTGCTAACACACTAATGGGAAAAGCAGTGGTGGTGAAGGATTTCTGACTTCCTGTGAGAGACGCAGTCTATTCCCTAGAACCAAAGCCTTCTGAGATAATAAGAGACATTTGGCTCCTGGGTGGCTCAGTCAGTTGAGCAGCCAACTCTTAATTTCAGCTCAGGTCATGATCTCACGGTCCTGGGACAGAGCCCCACTTTGGGTTCCGCACACAGCAGGGAGTCTGTTTGAAAATTCTCCCTCTTCCTCTGCCCCTCCCCTCACCCGCATGCGTATGTCTGCATGCACACGTGCTCTTTCTCTCCCCCACTCTGAAATAAATAAATCTTTAAGAAAGAGAGAAGAGAGAGAGAGAGAGAGAGAAAGAGAGAAAGAAAGAGAAAGAGAGAAAGAGAGAGAAACAGAAAAAGACAGAGAAAGAGAGAAGAAAGAGAGAAAGAGAGAGAGAAAGAGAGAGAGAGAGAGAGAGAGAGAGAAAGAGAGAGAGAGAGAGAGAGAAAGAGAGAGAGAGAGAGAGAGAGAGAAAGAGAAAGAGAGAAAGAGAGAAAGAGAGAAAGAGAGAAAGAGAGAGAAACAGAAAAAGACAGAGAGAGAAAGAGAGAAAGAGAGAGAGAGAAAGAGAGAGAGAAAGAGAGAGAGAGAGAAAGAGAGAGAGAGAGAGAGAGAGAGAAAGAGAGAAAGAGAGAAAGAGAGAAAGAAAGAAAGAAAGGAAGGAAGAAATCGGGACGGCCAGGACCACTTAATGCACGTCCCACAGAGGAGGAGGAGCTGAGGAGTGTGAGGGTGGTGGAAGCAGTAGCTATCCTGCAGGCCGCATGGTCCCCCAGGAAGAGCCTGCCAGAATTTGGGGCACATGTCTCACGTATTCAATCACCAGTTACTCATCGGGTCTTTGCCAAGCAACTGGGGGTGCAAACACGGGAAAGACTCCACATGTGTACACAGGGTGCTCTGGGGACCCGGGGAAAAGCCATCTCTATCTGACCTGCTAGCAGGAAGTGCATGTTGGGGAGGGTTTTCCCAGGACCCAGTGTGTGAGCCGGGTCATGAAGGACTAGGAATTAGCTTAGAGGGGAAGGAAGTAATGCAAAGGGAGAGAAGTTCAGAAGGACAGCAAGTAGGAAGGCAGTGTGCCACATCTGGGGCAAGGCACAGGACGGGGAGCTGTGTGCCGGGGTGCGGTAGTGACACAGCTAGAGAATTAAGTAGACAGCTGGGTCCTCAAAGAACTCTTTGGCCTACAAGTTATAGAAAACCAGCAAAGGGTTAAGAAAAGAGAAGGACATGATGCGATTCATGTTTTATGCCTGTTCTATCCCTGTCTCAGTCAAAGCAGCTAGGAGCGTGCAGCAAGGAACACACTGGTGCCGCCGCTCAGACGCAAACATGCAGAAACGGCAGCAATGACAGACACCGACAGGCCCCAAGGCGCTCGGCACTGGGCTTGACTGCGTCAGGTCACCCAGTGCTCCCTATGACCCTACACAGCAGATCCCGTGTGGAGCCTCAGTTTCCAGGTATGCAAACCAAGGCGCACGAAAGCCGCACAGAACTTGTCTGAGCTTCACAGCTGGTAAGTGGGAATGCTTGTTCCTGACTCACCTGATCAGAAAGATTATCTTCTAAACGAGCTCCCTCAAGGGCCTCTGATGACAGCAGGGGGAGTCTCTCTCACACACACACACACACACACACACACACACACACACACGGACAGGGGGAGTCTCTCTCTCTCTCACACACACACACACACACACACACACACACACACACACACACACACACACACACACACACACACACACACACGGACATGATCTACCTCTGACGTCACCCTGTGCCTGCTCACCTTTTTCTAAGGAGCTTAACATGAAAGAACAGACCAGTCTGATTTCATTCAGTTCCTCTGCTTTACACGTCGTCAAGAGTCTGAATCCCAGCAGAAGGGTGGGAGAAGTGGTTATTCACTGAACTGCACCAAGATCAAAGCCCCCCAAGGCACTCGGTCTGCCTCCTGCAGCTCCCTGCCCTTGGCTCCTTCAGCCCTACTCACAGAGGGCAAAAAGGAGAGTGCGCTGGAGGAGGGCAGGAGCGGTCCTTCGTCCGGGGAAAGGCCTCACCTTCACATACTGGCGGAGGAAGAATGGGCTCATGTCTGGTGGGGATGAAGTCGTATGTGGTTTCAGCAACTGGCTGGTAGCCACGGGCTCCTCGTCGTTCTGCTGGCTCTTCCAATACTCCAGCAGGGATTTGAGCACATGCAGGCAGTAGTCCACGGCACCGGAGCTCAGCAGGGCCGAGGCTGTGGCGCTGGAGATGAGGGAAGACGACTGGGGGGAAATAGGGAGGAGGCCAGAAAGGCTGAGACCACTGGGGGCAGGGGTAGGAACCTCCCCGGCGGTAGTCTCAGAGTGGGTCACTGGCAGAGGGAGCTCGTCTCTTGAGTTAGAAGTCCCCCAACTAATTCAAACACTCCCCCCAACTCTTTCCAACGACATGGTGAAAACCAACCAACCCCAGGTCCCAGCTCTACTCGCCCACACACAGGTGTGAGAGGCCAAGGAGGCAAGGACTGGATAACCTTTCTCCTGGGAGGGGCGGGTTTTCTTCTTCACTGGGCGACTAGAAAAGAAGCCCATTTCAAGAACGAGAGAGAAAACTTTCCACTCTAAGCACTTTTCAGCAACCCCACCCTCCCGGAAGGGGCTCTCCCCACCAAACTAGCTTCTAAAGGAGATGGCTTAAGTGATCACATGAATAAAAAGCGGGAGAAAAGCCACTGTAAATAAAACCATTAGGAGAGCCTTGCAAATCCCAGCAAACCCCACAGCTCATAAGCTCATTAAGATTGGATGCAGTTCAGCCTCCATTCCTACCTTCTCTGCTTTGTGTTAATCTCCTTTCGACCGCGCACACGCTGCTTTCTGCTTTATTACTTTATTACTTTATTATTATAGCAACACACCGTAGGGGAATCCCCTTAGCCACCCTGTGCCTTGCAGAACAGTCCCCTCCTTTCAATAATGGAACTTCCAAACCCTGTAACCCCTCCAATGGAGGGACTGCTGGCGAAGATCAGGGCTTGGAAGGGATTCTGAAAGAGGTGGTGGCTCTGCTCTTCAAGAGGTGACAGCTTAGAATCTTTCTCCTCTAGAGCGACAATAGCCTGTTCTAACTATCACCTCTGCCCTCAGCCCTAGCACCAACCAGACAATCCTCTTACCTCTCCCCACACCCATGTGCTCAAAGTGACAGTACCTCACAGATGGAAGACTTGGATCCGGATTTGGTCCGGGACATGAAGACACTCAGGAGTCTCATTACTACCAGATGGACTTCATTCAGGGCGCTGCGCTCATTCTTCCTGGAGACGTCCTATAGGCAGAAGCAGAGCCCAGAAGCCCACACTTACTTTAAGCTTGAGGCGTCCTCTCAACAAGGTTCCCCCCAGCCTATCAGCACTAACTGTTCTCACATGGGATCAGAGTCAAAACAGGCACCAATGCCTCCATGGACTACACCCGGATTACCTAGAGCCCGATGTGCTTAAGAGACCGTATTAAAATACAAACAACTAATTTATTGTTTTCAGCTTAGAGAGTTACAAAAGGTCCGTGAGGACAGGGACTTGGTCTGTTCCTCATTTACGTCCAGATCCAACAGGAGTCCTGGGCCAAAGGAGGCAGGCCAACATTTTTGTTAAATCCACAGAAATGGAGCCCTCAGTGGGTAGTGTAAGTTCCTCTAAGTGAAGCTAGAGGAACTAAGTGAAGTTCCTCTAAGAGAAGGATGACAAGCTGTAAATGGACCTCAGTCCCTGTTTCTCACATGGGAGAACTCTCCAATCTTACCTTTTTGTCCATGCCCAGTTCAGCAATTAGCTGGGAGAGCAGGTTATCCAGGGCCCCCTTGTCTTTCTCATCTTCTCCATCCAGATCTGTAGTGAGCATCAGGATGACCTGGAAGTCAACAGAGAGGTAAAACATGAGCTCCAGGACCCTAAAGACGACTCCAAACACAGGGGGTTCAGAAGAAATCCCAATCTTCCTGACTGCCCTGTCAATCATAACTGTAATCCACAAGAAGGTCCTAAATCCCAAGGTATCCAAAGTTTAAGTGTCCAGAGTCAAAAGTGTCAAATTTTGGTATATGCCACACTTGGCATCACAAAAAATGTTTTGCAAAGAGTTTGCAAAACGAATTGACTAAACTACATTATAACCAACCAAAGTGGCTTGACAGAGGACAGTGTGGCTGTGCTCAAAAGTAAAGAACTTTCTGCCTACGAGGAAGGCAGCTAGTGGGAGAACAGCTACCAGACCACATTCCAACAAAGTGTTAATAAAGACTCACTACACACTAAGAATCTCTGGGGGCAGACATTTGCTCCTGGCTCTGTCAATAACTACTGGATGACTGTGGACATCTTTTTAAATTCTCTGACCCTTGGCCTTTTCATCTAGAGAGTTAAGGGCTATAACTTGCAGTTCAAAACTGCATTCCATTATTCTATGACCTAACACCAACCAAAGCCTACAGAGTCTCTAGAAGAGAGATGTGAGCATGCTGAAGGATGGTCCAACCATAATGTGACAGACCCAGGTGAACTGAGGGATACCTGCATGTACGGGATGGCCCGGACACCTCCAACATTTCGTAACTGGGGCAAGGTTTGCAGTAGTCTCTCCAACAGCATCAGACGGACCATATGCAGCCTAAAAGGCCAAGGAAAATACATGAGATGTGAGCTAGTTCACAACCACTAACCAGCTGAATATAGTTCTTTCCTCCTGCCACCAAGGTAAACAAGGAGCCTACTGCTTAGAAACAATCCTACCATTAGCAAAATGTTCAGAAATGCCTATTTGGTAACACCACCAACACAGAAGGAGCAATCTCGCTCTGTTAAAAGGAACAAACTAGTCCAAAATACAACATCTTATGGCCCTGAAAGCCTGCTACGGGAAAAGTTAGTATTTCCTCAATCAGCCCTAGTTGTTCTCAGCAGCAAAATCAAACCTTTAGTAGTGCACTCTACGGCCTTTTCCAACACATGGCCCCATTCTGCCTCCAGGCATTATCTTCTGAGATTCCTCCATATACAAAGTCTGCATCGTCCGGTTGCACCGTGACCCAGTCCTTTCTTTTTCTTGCTTCCCAGAAGGCCTGGCACTGCTTTACCCTCTCAACTCGCCTACCATTTTTCCTAGTAGAAAATTCAATCTCCACTCTACCCTTTCCACACTGGACCCATGAGTTCTCCCATATATTCAACTGGGCACTAACTAAACCTTCTTCATCTGCAGATACACAGCTGGGCTTCCCTACTAAATGTGTGCCTCGAGATCTATAGTAAATATGCTGATTCAAGAGAGAACCAAAATGAGTATGAACTAATTAGGCTCCTGTTGACAATCTGGCTGGCAGTCTCACCTAACGCAATCTTACACAGATGAAGAACACATTTGCTGAATCAATTAATGGCTTCACTCTCATAGTTCGTAAACTGTTCTTGCTTCATTTTACCTTACAGACTGTGTATAACAAACCACAAGCCTACATATGCATAAAAAGGTGATTTTCATGTATTACATATCCTAGGAGATATCCAGAATATTTTCAAAATATGAAAGTTTGAATCAAAGTATGGGGTCTTACTTGATCAATAAATAATAAATGCCCATGATTCCAAAAATAATTCAAAGGAATGAGCTAATAAAAGTCCTTCAGAATACGGTCGCACAATAAAAGCTCACACATACATCCAAAGAATAAAGCAAGCTGCGTGGGGACCACAGATGAGTAAGCGTTGCTCAGGAATGTACAAGATACAGCAAAGAAAAGTAATAGGACGGTAGCAGTTCAAATTTAGCAGTTCACTTTACACTTGCAGGGTAAAACACAACAAGCTTTGAGATGGATGAAAATCTTCAGATTGGCAGAACATACTTATGAATACATATGTATGAAAGAAAAAGTCAACAAAATGAGCAAAGTCTGGACCCAGACCAAGATGTTGCCAGACTGTTGGCTTTTCAAACTCTTAGAATCTAACAAAAAAAGTAAACCCTATACCAAAAATTACAATTTCCTTTTCTTTATTGACTTAAAGTAAAAACAAGTTAGTTATGAATATTATTATAAACAAGTCATTTAACAATTGCACGATTAACTTGTCCCTGAAAAAAAAAAGTTTGCTTAAAACCACTTTAGGGGCGCCTGGGTGGCTCAGTTGGTTGTCTGCCTTCGGCTCAGGTCATGATCCCAGGGTCCTGGGATTGAGCCCCGCATTGGGCTCCCTGCTCAGCGGAGAGCCTGCTTCTCCCTCTCCTCCCCACTCCTGCTCTCTCTCACTAGCTCTGTCACTTTCTCTCTCTCTCTCTCAAATAAACAAAATCTTTAAAAAAAAAACTTAAGACTTCTATTACTAACATGGCTAGGTTACCTAAAATGGCCCTCCTAAAAACACTAAAAATCCTAAAAAGAACATCATTTTAGAAGCAATGTCGTGTCTCAAGAAATGTGAAAGGATTGAAATCACACAGTATGTTCCCCAACCATAGTAAATTAAACTGTAAATTAGTAACAGAAAAATAATTGGAAAATTCCCAAAGGTTTGGAAATTTAGCAACACACTTCTAAATATCCTACAGGCCAAAGATGAAAATCAAAACAGAATTTAGAAAACATTCCGAACTGAACAGCAATAAAAACATAACACATCAAAATATATGCCAAAGCAGACTTTAAAGTGAAGTGCAGAGAGAAATATTTAGCTTCAAATATGTATTTAATAAAACCAATGATTTAAGCTTCCATCAAGCTAAAAAAAGAACAAAGAAATCTCAAAAGATAATACAAAAGCTTATTAAGCAGAGAAAGAAAATATTAGGAGTGAAAATAAAACAGAAAGCAGACATAAAACAGAAAAATCAAAGCTAAAAGTCAGTTCCTTGTAAATAAAGTTGGTAACTCCAAGGAAAACCGACCTTTGAAAAAAGAACACACACAAGGCGCCTGGGTAACTCAGTCGTTAAGCGTCTGCCTTCGGCTCAGGTCATGATCCCAGGGTCCTGGGATCGAGCCCCGCATCGGGCTCCCTGCTCAGTCAGAAGCCTGCTTCTCCCTCTCCCACTACCCCCCCCTGCTTGTGTTCCCTCTCTCGCTATGTCTCTGTTAAATAAATAAATAAAACCTTTTAAAAAAAAAAACACACACGCATAAGTTACCAACATTAAAAATGAAAAAAAGTACATCACTATAGACCCTTAAGACATTAAAAGCATGATTAAGAAAAGAAAGGTCATGGGGGCTCCTGGGTGGCTCAGTTGATTAAGCATCTGACCCTTGATTTTGGCTTAGGTCATGATCTCAGGGTCGTGAGATTGATCTTCATATCTGGGCTCTGTGCTCAGCATTCAATGGAGCGTCTGCTTGAGATTCTGTCCCTCTCCCTCTGCCCCCCTCTCCTACCCATGCGTGTGCATGCACTTCCTCTCTAAAATAAATTTTTAAAAATCTTTAAAAAAAAGATTATGAACTTTATGCCAATGAAGTCAACAACTTAAATAAAATAAACAAATTCCTTAAAAAACACAAAATACCAAAACTGACATAGGAAGAAACAAATAATTCTGTATCATTTAAAGAATGAACCTGTAATTTTAAATCTTTCTTTAAAGAAAGTCCAGACCCAGATGACTCCACTGCTGAATTTTTACAAGAATTTATAGATGAAATATCAATCTCACACGAACTCTTCTATTTTTTTCTTGCTTCCAAGAGTCGGACACTTAACCGACTGAGCCACCCAGGTACCACTGTATTTGATGTTTTCTGATGCCTGCTACTCAAATAGATCTTAAGAAGCCATAAATAGGTCGTCCAGCCCCGGCGCCAGCCGAGTGAGGGGACTCGGCGATGAGCGCGGCGGGAGCCGGCGAGGGCTGTTGCCGCCGGGCGCGGGTGTCCCGCCTCGTCTCCTTCAGCGCGACCCACAGACTCCACAGCAAATCTCTGAGTAATGAAGAAAACTTGAAACTGTTTGGGAAATGCAACAATCTAAATGGCCATGGGCACAATTATAAAGTTGTGGTGACGGTGCATGGAGAGATTGATCCTGTTACAGGAATGGTTATGAATTTGACTGACCTCAAAGAGTATATGGAGGAGGCAATTATGAAGCCCCTTGATCATAAGAATTTGGATCTGGATGTGCCATACTTTGCAGATGTTGTAAGCACGACGGAAAATGTAGCTGTATATATCTGGGAAAACCTCCAGAAATTTCTTCCTCTGGGAGTTCTTTATAAAGTAAAAGTGTATGAAACTGACAATAATATAGTCGTCTATAAAGGCGAATAGCTTTTAGGGGTTAATACTGTAGAAAGACTAATTTCTTTCCATATTTGAAAAAGGTCTTTATCCCCTGGGACTATTAAGAAGTCGTCACACACTTGTTATGCCTCTACACTGTGTTCCGGAGTGCCCAATTGATTGAAATCGTTGTGTGTAAGACCTGTTGTGAATTCAAATCTATCTTAAAACCAAACTTGTAAAACATCCTGAGTATCATTTAGAGAGTCTTTTATTTATAGATTAAAAATCACTTCATTTTCAAAAAAAAAAAAAAAAAGAAGCCATAAATAATTAAGCACAGTGATTTTTTTTAAAGAAAAAAAATTACAAGATATGGAACAGAAAACAGGATGGTAAAACATGTATGTAAGTAGAGTCCCAGGAAGAAAAATGACAGAAAATGAAGCAGAAGCAGTATCTGAGGAGATTAAACAGATAAGCATTTTCTAGAATAAAAGACACTAACCCAAATATTCAAGATTCCCAAAGACCACTAAGCAGAACAAATGTAAAGAAATCGATCCTGGGCGCATGGGTGGCTCAGTCAGTTAGGTCACTGCCTTCGGCTCAGGTCATGATCTCAGGGTCCTGGGATCAAGCCCCACATCTGGGTCTCTGCTCAGCGGGGAATCTGCTTCTCCCTCTCCCTCTGCCCCCCCCCCCAACTGTGCATGCACGCACTCTCTCTCTCGAATAAATAAAATCTTAAGAAAAGAAAAAAGAAATCCATCCTAACTGTATGCCAAAAAACAATGACAAAGATCTTATAAGCAGCAAGTAAAAACGCTATTTTCAAAGAAGCAATGGTTATAATAGCAGGTGACTTCTCACTGGCAATAACAGTGGATATCATTTTCAATTTGGGGGGAGAAAAACTATCAGCACAAAACTGTATACCCATCAAAAACGTGTCCACAAAATGTGAGCTGAACGAAGACATTTCCAGACTAAGAAAATCTGTGATTTCAAAAGCAGTGGCCCTCCCCTAATGGAAAACCTAAACGACGCACTTCAAGAAGAAACGATCCCAGACAGAAGGTCTGACACGCACAAGCAAATGTTGAACACAGAACGTGGTAAACACGAGTAAATCTCAACAAACACTGACCACGTAAACTACATGAATAGCAACAATACCTTGAAAGCTTCAAAGGCCTTTTTTTTTTTAATTTTATTTATTTATTTGACACAGAGACACAGCGAGAGAGGGAACACAAGCAGGGCAAGTGGAGAGGGAGAAGCAGGCCCCCTGCTGAGCAGAGAGCCCGATGAGGGGCTTGATCCCAGGACCCTGGGATCATGACCTGAGTCGAAGGCAGACACTTAATGACTGAGCCACCCAGGCACCCCAGGCCTTTTCTGAAAAAGAATTAAAACACACAAAAATAATAGCTTAACTTGATAAGAAGGGACCAAATCTTCTAAGGTCCTCTATATTATGCAGGAAGAAGATGTAGCTGTGAGTGAACTTTAGTTTTGGGTAAGTTAAATGTACATGTTGAAATGAACAGGGTAACCACCAAAGGACTGGAAACAGTGAACAACCTCCAAACATGGGAGGGAGGGGCAGAAAAAAGAAAAGGGATGAAAACATAGCAAATCGACCCAAAAGAGGACTGCAAAGACAGAAGGAAACAGAAACAGGCAAAACAAATAAGCAGCAGGAAGCAAATGGTAGGCATAAATTCCAATTCATCAGTAATGAACACTAATCACAAATGAACTTAACTATTTCAATTAACAAGCAATGGCAGATTGGATTAAAAATGTTTTAAATAAATTTCAAAAAACAAAAAAATCACAAAGACCACATTCTCTGAACACATGGAATTAACCTAGAAATCCTGTTGAGAGAAAAAAAGATTAAGTAAAAACCCCTTTATGGTAAGATATTAAAAAACAGACTCCAACAAAATATCATCACTTATTGGAGCCAGAGGTCCCCATCATCCAAGAGATGTTCCAAGAACTGAAGTTGAAACAGCAGGAAATGGAGTATGGGAGATACTCCCTGAGGTCCTCTGAAAATGTCTCATGACTGACGGCTTCAGTGACCTTTTATCTGGATAGAAATCATTGAGTCCAAAATGCTTATTGATGACTTCTGCACTGCACTAACGTGATAATCTTGGGCCTCAACAAATTTAACAAACATTGGATCACAAATGTATTTCTCTAGGCTCCCCTCTCAATTAAGACTGTGTGCGCCCCACCAATCCAGTAGCAACCACCACCAGAACTTCTTGAAGGGGATGGATTAGGAATTTTAGGTTACTTTCAATTTGCCAAATGCCCTACCACTGGTATCTCTAGACATAGATATGTATTTGCTCTGTCTTAATTCTCTGTTACCTTGTAAACATACTGAACAAGGAGCCATTTCTAGCATGTATGTAATAGCTAATCACTGGTAAGCCTAGAACAGTGCCACAAGAATGTGTAATAAGAATGCTATAAAGTGGGTTTATGGGTAATGACGAAACAAGAAAGATCTGAGCAGGATACACATTCTCATGACAATCACTTCACAGTGACTAAGGGAATATTGGGGGGGCCTTAAGAGAAAAACCACATTCTATTCTCTCTGCAGTTAATTTGATATAGTTCTAATTAGGACAAAGACGACAGACCCAGAATGCTTCCTAAGATCTTGAACCGTTTCCTGAGTTTATTAACCTGTATATTTAAAAAAAAAAAAAAAACAACAATACTATTATCATCACTCTACCTCCTGCAACTGATCCATCACCCTATTCCTGAAATATTCTCCCATAGCCTCTTGACTATGTGACAAATGACCAGGTCCTAACCTGTTGCTAGTGTGAACATCTCCTTCCCCTTCCCCTTCTCCTTCTCCCTCGGAGCCATCTCCCTCCTGGTGTCCGGTGGTGGTGCTGATGGCGCCAGTGCTTGAGCTGACACTTCCTGGTCCAGCTGGGTGCCCCTCCACTGTGGCATCACCATAAGCACTGCTCCGGCCGGATACTGAAGTGAAATGGTTAAAAAAAAGTGTAAATCAAATCCCCAAGCATGACAGAATCCAATGCACTCAGAAGTCAGCAATAGTTCAGGGACGACTGTTAGCTTCAGAGAATTTTTTCTTCTGTGTGAAGAAGAGAATAAATAAGGACTGAATTCAAGATTTTGACCCCAGAGCACTATGCTACAAGACTCTCAGGGCAGCCACTCTAAGATCCACCTACAAGAACTATCTCTGCCGCTGATAAAATTTCCATCTCCTAACCCAAGGGAAACGTACAATGACTTGGAAATCTAGGAATTATCAGCTACTCAACACCTTCCGTAAAATATTTTCCTAATTTTTAACCACAGGCTGGTTTACAAGGTCAAACCAAAATGGCATGCCTCCTCATTCCACAGCCCCACTGCATCAGCCAGTAGACTGTGAAGGTGGCCCGCTATGTTAACAGAAAGATTGCCCGGGGCGCCTGGGTGACTCAGTCAGTTAAGCATCTGCCTTCAGCTCAGGTCACGATCCCAGCGTCCTGGGATCAAGCCCCCAAGTCAGGCTCCCTGCTCAGCAAGAGCCTGCTTCTTCCTCTCCCTCTGCCTACTGCTCTGCCTACTTGTGCTCTCTCTGTGTCTGTCAAATAAATAATCTTTAGGGGGGAAAAAAAAAAAGGAAGATTGCCCAACACAGCTTCCCCCAACACAGGGGACAAAAGCCACAGTATGATGGACTTCAAGGTCATACCATAACTATTTTAGATTACTCCTGATTTGGGATAATGCACAAACTTGCTTTCCTCCAGTAAGACATGATTAAAAGCTGCCTGTAAAATGTTCCAACACTAACCACAGTTGTGCCTAAGCTCTTATCACTAAACATTTGAAACTCCAGTGTTGAGGTCAAATGAATTCCACCAGATGTTCAGTGAGCTCTCAAAAATTCCCTTTGCTGACATCAATCCCAGGAGCCAGGCAGAGATTCCTAGTGCGTTCCCGCCCCTGCCCAAGGAGATCAGGCCCCCCAGCCATATTACCACTGTGCTCGCCAGCCACCGAGTCCACGGCGCTTCCCCCGCTCTCTGAGCCCACGCTACCGCCATGGTCGGCAGGGGAGGTCCGAAGGGTGGAGCCGTCAGTTGCTGCCGTGCTGCCCTCGTCATCCGAGGCTGGAGCTGAGAGAGTAACAAGAGCTGTTACAGGTAAAAACCCCTCCTGGGGGCGACAGCATCAAACCACATAGCGCAGAGGACACAATGATGCAGTTATATATCCTGTCATCGAAGGAAAAAGGGAAAGATTTGCTTTGCTGGTTCATCACCAACAGGAACAAACACTATACACGGTGAGTTGCAAACAGTACTGAGACAGAGGGAAACCCCAGTTCGCTGGGCATTTCCTTTGCCACTACGCTATAGTGCAAGTAGACAGCGCTGAGATCCAACAAGAATCTATGATGTGGACGCTCAGTTTTCTAGCTAGAATGCCTCACAGCCACCATTGTCTAGGTGTTACTGACACCGGCTGAGATCAGAAACCACCCATTGCCATTCAAAGCACAGGACTCTGAATTTTAATGAGATTTGTTTTGCAATCAGTTAACTTGTGCTTATGTTACAAATCCCTTATCATGAGCTCTTGAATCAACCCTGGTTTGTTCGTTGGTTGGTTTGGTCAGGTGGTCCAGGAGGGAGCTCATGGGGAAAATTTTACCCCTCCTCATCCTCCTCCTCAGACACTAAGAATGAAGCAAGGAAATCCCCCAGAGACAGCCACAGCATCCAGGATCAGGGCTGAGCTGAGACAGGAGGACAATGCTGGATGGGATACATGGGGGAGGAAAGCCAAGACAGCCACAGAGCACAAGAGGAACACAGTCGGCACAGCGCAACAGCCACCTCCAAGCCTGAGGAGACAGCAGCTAACGAGAACGGAAAAGCGACACGCATGGCAGCAGGTGAGAGGGGACAGCCAATGTCTCCCTTTCTCTTCTACCCAGGGTAACGCTCCCAAGAGAAGAGAAAGAAAGGGAAGAAAGGAAGAAAGAAATACAGGGAAGCAGCCCTCAGGAAAACTCTAGATCAACCCTTCCATTCCTCAGGACTCGATTTTCCAGGGGATTATTCAGGTGTTCCCTCCTCCTCTATTTGGTCCAACTCTCTACTCAGACTTTTTTTTTCACTTATCAGATCAGCAAAGAGATTAAATGTAAAAACAAAACGAGGTCTGAAGAGTTCCTATGAATTTTAAGTGTCCACACACCCCTACCTCCCAAGCTCACAGCCCCGACGGTGAGCCACGCTGACCTGAAGCAGGACTCGGCTTCTTGCAGCTTCACTTTTATTTGTAAATGAAGAGAAAACAGTGCATGGCATAAGCTCTCTCTACTTCTCGTCTCCCTGCTCCTGTTGTCTAAAACATCCGGACTCTGGTGGAGAGCCCTGAAAGCTGTCACTGCACCCCTACAGCCGACCACCCTGCAAGCCGCTCTCTCGGCCTCTCCCTGGGAACCAGCAGGAGCCAGGCAGCATGCAAAGTGGAAGGAAGCGGAGCCATGAGCGCCTTTGCTGAGCTGCAGCACTGTGCCCTCCACGCCCGCGTTTCTAAAGCAAAGGCAGAAGCAGGAAGTCCAGAATGGCCTGTCAAAGCAGCTGCCCGTTCCACTCTCACAGCACTAGAAACAAGGCCGGAGGGTCCTGGGGCCCTGAGCCGTGCTCCTTGCTGTGGACAGTTACCTGATGCTGTGGTGTCAGAGAGGGTTCCTGCGTCCAGAGAGGAAGAGCTGGGTGCCTGGCCGGACAGCCCCAGGCTCTGCAGGCCCAGGGCACTGCTGCTGCTGCCTGGGAAACAAGTGGAGAGTGAGCACAGCATTCCCTCCAGACCCCATCCACAGCACTGCTTTGGCCACCTGCTGCCCTCGGGAGTCTAAACTCACCAGCGTGTGATCCCCTCTGGCCTAGAGGAAGTTAATCAACAACCACCGCTGTCTACCCACCAAGTTTGGTTACAGACACGGTGGAAGGCTTCCTTCAGCTCAGGCAGGACACAGGCTGGAGGAATCTAACAGATTTGGGAGGAAAGAACCCCAAAGACCAAACTAGAGGAAACGAGGAGATGGGCTCCCAGACGGCAAGTCCCAGCACGTCCCCTCTCACTCTCCACCTGTGTCTCTGAACAGCTCTCGCCCAGATCAACCTCTCCCCAAATGTGGGGACAAGCTAAGTCAGCTGGGTATCAGTAACTGCCAAACCCTCTCTGCTGTGCAAGGCCACCAGGTGGCTCTGTTCCTGGCACTGCCTTCTACCTTGCTGGTCCTGCTGCAGGCTCAGGGCAATGGCTAGTTCAACCATGGTCTCGTCATCTGCATCAGGTGGGATGTCCAGCATGGGGGGGAAGCCCTCTGCACCTGCCAGCAGGGCCTCCAGGGGAGAGGGGTTGCCATTGTTGACATTTTCGGCTGTCTCCAGCACCATCGACTCAGACTGCAGAGAGAAAGCTCTGTCAGTGTCCCATGGTAAATGGCAGCTTTTGCAAGTCAACAGAATGAGAGCCGGAGGGGAGCTGTGAAACTCTTTCTCCCCTCTCCTGCTGCCAGACACTCACCACCATCTCAAAATCTCCATGGTCCACCTCACTCTGTTCCTGGCTTTCCTGACGGATGTGACCACCATTCGGAATCCCTGATGACTGCATTTTCTCATCTGCATCATCATCGTCATCATCATCCTTGTCTCCTAAGTCAGAGAAACCCCAGTTACCTGAAGGTGCCTATTCTTTCCTCCCTCAGCACGTGGTGTGGTAAGTCACAAGGCAACATAAACCCAAGACAAGCTATCAGTGAGAGCCCTGTGCTTTAGAGGGAAGCCTTATCCTCCCACTTCCTGAACCCAGCGGAATCTAGGAAGATGGGGTTGGCAGTGACAGCTTGCCCACTTAGGAAAACACTTTCCCAGCAGATGACATGACAAAAACAACAAACAAAAAAACGAAACAAACAAACAAAAAAAAACCTTGGATTCCCAAGAGATTTCCAAGGGCAAAGAAGTATAAGACCAGTAGGACCCATGGACTCCCACCAACTCCCAGGAGACCTTGGGCAAGACCGGGAAAATAATACACTGGAGATGTTTATCTGTGATGTCATGGCAGCTTGGAGTATCATTTCGCTCCTGTCCAAAATAACTGGGTCAGTTTAGTTGTTTTCCCTTATGACAATAACCAGAACTGAAATGTAAAACCATCCAATGGAAACTGAAGGACACCACTACAGGTCCTGCCCAGGCTGGCTTCTGTGTTACGTATGAAGCCCTTCTAATAGAAGAGAAGTCAGGGTTAGACTCTTAATTGTCAGAAGAGGGTGGAGTCCTCACACTCACTGGATTGTGCGGTTGTGAAAAACATGAAAGCATGAGACCGTGGCCTGAAATGGAAACATCAACTCCGTGTACTCTAATTTCTCACCAGAGAAAAGAGGCACACATTGTTGCCTAACTCAGGCTTACGTCAATAAATGATATTCAAGGAAGATTATCTGAAGATCACCAAGTTGCACACATTCCACTAGACCTGCAACTGTACCATAAGGAAGCCCCCAGCCACATGTGGCTAGTCCAAGCGGAGATGTGGTTTTAGTATAAACTACCCTAGATTCTGAAAACTGCAAAAAATTTTTTTCAGAAAGGAAGATTTCTTGGGGCACCTGAGCGGTTCAGTCGGTTAAGCATCTGCCTTCAGCTCAGGTCATGATCCTCGGGTCCTGGAATCGAGCCCCACATCGGGCTCCCTGCTCGGCAGGGAGCCTGCTTCTCTCGCCCCCTCTTGCCCCTGCTCGTGTGCTCTCTCTTAACTCACTCTATCTCTCAAATAAATAAAATCTTTATTAAAAAAAAAAAGGGAAAATTTCTTTTTTCATACTGACTACACTTAAAATGATATTTTTTATATAACAAATGTATTTCTCTTTGCTCTTTATAATGTGGCTAATGGAAAATTAAAAATCATGTATGTCACTTGCCTTGGAAATTTCAACCCAAACCAAACTAAGTAACCAGAGAGTTACATAATAATGCTGACATTCAGGTACTTTGTAAAACTGCTTTTACTAAAATGTTCAGTGTTATGCCCTTGACTTGTGTGCAAGTATATCAGTAGGGAAATCTCTTGTGATATTTGCTATCAAACTGATTGTAGGTAAAGTCCACTGGGGCTACTACGCCTTAGGCAGCAAAGTGGGTCCTTAACAAAAAGTTTTTTATGCCAGGAAAAATAGCTGTTTTTTGTCTGTGGTCATGTGATTTTTGTGACTGTTATTTTTGCTGTAAGCTCTTGGGATCCTTTCAGTCAAACAGAAGATCCTCACTTAGCAATAATGCAAGACACATTAAGAATTGCATGACAGAAATTTTATGCACTCGGGGCGCCTGGGTGGCTCAGTTGGTTAAGCGTCCAGCTCTTTTGGTTTCGGCTCAGGTCATGATCCCGGGGTCGTGAGATGGAGTCCTGCATAGGGCTCCGTGCTCACTGGGGGAATGTGCTTGAGATTCTCTCTCTTCCTCTCCTCCTGCCCCTCTCCCTGCTCATGTACATGCACCCACACACGTGTGCGTGCTCTAAAATAAATAAATCTTTAAAAAAAAAAAGACATTTTCTGCATCCTTCGCTTGCTTTTATTATACTATCTTTATTTTCCTATGGTCTCAATTTTATTTTTTTTAATTCTACTTACCATACGCGTTTTTAAGTGCCACCTTAAATTCTTTACGGAATAAGGTAGGGTAAAACAATGGATACATAAAAGTTTCCAGGACCTTGGTCCACATGAGCAATACCTCCTAAGGCTACACCTCCCTCTCCCCGACCCCACCCACACAAGCCTAAACCCAGACCTCACATTACCCATTGGAGTGTTGCTTCGAGGGGAGGAGGGCAAGGTCACATGTCTCCGCTTGTTCCTGGGCCTTAGGACTCGAATTAGAGCTTGTTTACAAGAGAAGCTCACAGCAGGATCCTGAGGTTGGGGGGTAAAAAAAACAACCAGCATGCTTAGGTTTTATATCATTCATGAAACTGTCTATAAAGGACATTCTTTTTTGGTCAACCACTGACACAGATGTGAAGGACCAATCTATCTACTCTCACTTCCAACCTTGCTGACCAAGTTCAGTGTTAATCCCATTTCCTGACATGGCATAGATAAGACCCATTCGCCACATCCCCGAATCTCAGATCCTGGTAATGGACTGGCAGATCATTTGCTCCTGAAGTCACACTGGCTCTCTACAAATGGATTTTGCCTTTTCATCAGAGAGCAGGCTCATCTTAGCTATGGGCTAAAATCAGTACTTCTAACGCTAAGCTTCTACGACACAGTCACTGAAAATAGATCTTGTTGATGTTCATTCACAGACTCATTTAAGTAACACTAACTTAACACTAACTATGTAGCAACCACCAGTACATTCCCTGGTGTTTTAGCACTGAACAAAAAAACCAAAATCCATCTCCATTTCAAACCTTTCCCTTGCATGGAATGAGTGAGATCATAAAGCTTTTATTGACATTCAGAAGTCTTACTTCCCACAACCTTCTTTTAAAAGTCTATTGTATTTCGGGGCACCTGGGTGGCTCAGTTGTTAAGCATCTGCCTTCAGCTCAGGTCATGATCCCAGAGTCCTGGGATCAAGCCCCGCATCGTGCTCCCCGCTCAGAGGGAAACCTGCTTCTCCCTCTCCCACTTCCCCTTCTTGTGTTCCCTCTCTCATTGTGTTCTCTCTCTCTCTCTGTCAAATAAACACATAAATAAAAGCTTTAAAAAGAAAAGTCTATTGTATTTCATTAATTTAACAAATTTGTTTTTAAAAAAATTTCTAGACACTCCCAGACCAATACAAGATTATCTGAGGTTGGAGTGATACGTACAGGACACAGTAGCATCTGCATGTAGATCTTGGATGCTGTATTAATACAGTCCAGCTCACACGTACAGTAGCCATGAATGATGTCTACCAGGGCATTGACGGTAGCTTCGATATGAGTCAGGCCTACAAGGGAGGAAAACATGGTAGGAAAAATTCTAGCTACTTGAGAATCTAAAACTAAAGTGCAAATCCTCATCCCCACATAAAGGTCAAACCAATAAAAAAATGAGAAGCACACACACCCAGCAAAACAGATGAACAAAACACACATATAGAATGTAGGGTGTCAGCATTATTCGTGATTTGCTTTATTAACAGTCTCCTCATCTCCCAAACTGTCTCAAAGCCTTTGCAGATATCCTGCATCACAGAAATAAGGAGTTGTCTGCTCTTGGATATCAAAAGACAGGGCAGAAAAGTGTGAAGAGGTGAGCAGATTGTACTTGTTCCCCACAGTCCCCAAACCTTAGGTGATGATAAACTTGGCCTCTGACCTTCCTTTTAGGTTGACTGCTCAAGCAACCTGCAAACACAAATGAGCACCAGGGCTCACTCCACTTTCCTAGATTGCTATTCGGATCCTTATACCTTACTACTTAAACTTTGGATAGTGCGAAGTCAGATGCCAAACACAGGAGTAGCTTAAAAATAAAACAATTCTCAAGGTGATGCTTCACTTTTACCTTCTGAAGTGGCTTTGCCCAAGCTTTCAAAACACTTTTAAAACAATTATAACGACCATCAAGGATACACAGAAACACAAAAATGCCTCTTTATGTGAAATATTTAACCCCACAGAAGGAGCTACAGTACAAGAAAAATCCCACTTCTTTGCCACACTGCTAAACTCCTGTATCTGGAAGAATGCACTGATCTTCCAGTAATTCTGGAAGAGATAGATGATGAAGCTAAAGGATAAGGGTTTGACCTGTTCAAAGAACTTAGATCAGGCTTCAAGTATCCCTTAAAATATGATACCTGGCAGGCAGGCAGGTGCCAAGAAGGCATTCTTGGGTTTGGACGCGTGGAGTTTCCAGAAGTGGTTCACCAGCTGGGTGATGAAACTACAGCAGTCTCCTTCCAGCTGCTTCTGAGGTTCTCTCCCCTCATCTACTCCTTCTAATAGAACAAGAGAAAGAAAATGATTAACGATGGTAAATCTGACATGGAATTTAATTTGTTTTAAGGTTAACTCAGGTCAAGGAAGCTTGCCTGGGGAGGGAGTTTCAAGTGGGGCCCCAATCAATATGCCAACTATCCCTAGACTCCAGCAGGCACATCTAGGAAAAAAACAGTCTGGGAAAGGAATATCACAAAAAACATTGTATGTTAGAATAAAGGGGAGCATTCAGGATTTTTACAGCAGACTCAGGGATTTCAGGTCCAACTGCTCAACTTCTAAAAACTAGGGAACATCTGAGATTTTCTGGCATGATTCCTGGATAAGAATATGAGGAGGAGGAACCAGACGATGACAGCAAATGGGAGCATGTAAGTAACAGAACCGTAAAGGCATCGATAAGCTGTATTCGATAAGGCAAAACAAGTTAGGTACCCAGCCAACGTGAGGAGAGAAGAGAAAACAGAATGAAGCACTGAGAAAGCCCACTGCACATGTTAATAAAACACTGGCAAAAGAATAGCACGAAAGCAAGATTTGATCCTATTACTTTAAAGCAACCAGGGCCCAAGCTTAGCTTTGCCCTAAAGATCCTAAAGAGGTAGGTACTTCAGAGACAGATCATATCTGACATCCAGAGCACTAAATAAACTCAAGATTTTCCAAAGGGTAAGCACTGGAAAGAGTATTTGCTTAAATGATACAGTCTAAACGTCAAAAGCCCTACAAGGTACAAAGACAGAGTAAAATCCGGCTCAGAGAATGCAATCAGGCGGAGGCCAGAGACGACAAGAAGAGGGTGAAAGGGTATAAAAGATGTATCAAGCAGATTTCAGGACCACGACCACATAGGCCAAGTTCACCTGTTTCCATCGGGGGCAGCTTGGACTCCGTAAAGTGGACAAGGTTGTTAGGGCGCATGATGGCAATGGAGCGAGCTGTAATCACCAGCCTCTGGAAGACCTCGGGGTCCAGATCCTTGCCTTCTTTGCTAGATGTGTTGAGACACTGCACAGCTTTGCTCAGCAAGGCCTGATCCTATAACAAAAGGATCGCAGAGGATGAACCAAAAGCAAGGGCTGGGTAGGACACTAGAGCAAAGAGGAGAGGACAGCTAGCAGATCATCAGGATGGCTACCTCCTCTCAGGAGAACAGGTTAACTACCGCCAACTACCTGGAACAAGTCTTCAAAGCAGTCCAGTAAAGGTAAACTTCTTAAATCACGAAACATTAAAGGCACAAAATTCGAAAGTCATTAAGTGTCGAAGTGCGATAGGAAAATTTGGAACCACCCAATTCTCCAGAATTGCAACATCCCAGATGACTTTGCTAGAGCAGAAGAGCCTTTTCTCTGCAAGTTCCTATCGCCCAAAGAGTGCTTCTAAACTTGCCATTCCTCGAGAGGTTCGGCAGGTTAAACTTGCATTTCTCAAGCCTCTGGGCTGGAGGCACAAAAGCTCACCGAGGCGCCTGGGCTGCTGGTTTCTTCCTTGTGGAACTCACCAGTCACCTTTCCCATCTACAGCAAATGGCCCGAATTACTGCCTTCAGCCACCACTTTCAGTTATAGGTGAGACCACCCCCCCACACACACTCCCTGCGCCCCCACCCCAGGCCCCAGATTTCCCCTCAGAATCTCTCCAACAACCATTCGGCAATTTCCTCACAAGCGAGGACACCTAAGTGAGGTGCCTCGCTGGAGGAAGGATCTCCGTGATTCCCCTGCCCACGCTCTTCCGGAGAAGCCACCCAGTTTTCTCTTAGACCTTGCTGATCCTACTAGTGACAAAAAAAATCAATGCAAACCAGGGGCCTGTTAGTCGGCTTGTCCCCAGTTTTGAGGGAGAGTCATTCATTTCTCAGGAGAGACTTTAGACAGTGTGGGTCTCATCTCAATGACTTTACTGTGTGCTCCTCGCTTTCCGTTTGCGAGGCCAACTGGCCTGATTCCCCAACAGTACCAAAACTTGCGCTTCTACAGAAGGCATCCAGGGAGGGAGCGATTACCTTATGGCTGTGATAGGCCGAGCGGCTGGTGTGCAAGCTGGCCAGAAGGCTCTTGGACTGCTGCTGAACGCTGCCAGGTGCTGGCAGGGACAGCAGCAGAGTGGCCAGCTCCTGAGCTGCATTCTTGTTTCTCTCCTGATGTAGAAGACAGCAAGGTTATTGCTGACCCCACCGAATCCGTGCAGAACCAACTGTGTACACTCTGCCCCTCCCCCTTCCTCTTTTCTAGGCCACCAGCGCCAGGTTATACAACGTGGACTGCTAAGAGCAAAATGAAGAATTTCAAAAATTACAGTCCTCCCACAATACAAGAGCAGGAATCGATTCCCAGCTTTCAACTCCTGGAATAGTGTGTTTTTTTGCCAGCACTCGTCCTAACCTATGAAAACACTCTCACAATGGATCCCCCCAAAAGTAGGACAGGAGGCCTTAAGCTAGAGACTTCTCCGGAGCTTCTTTGCAAATCAAGATTATGCTATAAATATTCTTTAGCTGCAAGGCCTCGGGCCTCTGACAACTCCACTGACTTCCTGCCTCTTCAGAAAGCTCCCATGCGCTTTGAAAAAGTCACTTGCCTTCTCGATGATTGGGCCAACAGCAAAGCAGCTTTCCAGGGCTTCTAAAGAACTCACAACCAGCCTAGGGAGACAGAAAAGCTGGCTTGAGTACAACCACCACCCTTCTCTCTGGTTGTGCTTGAGCCTGTGCGAACTATAGTCAGGGGGACCTTGGGGACAGCTAATGAATGCCAAATACAAAATCAAAGCACAATAAGAACTGCCACAGGCACCATGCATATCGTTTCCTTGTGTTACAGGCCAGAAGAAACCTGGCTCCCACTTGGAGATCAACCTGAGGCCATGTTCATAATCTGTAACTGAAAGGGCTTTTCTTCCTCAAAGCGGATAAGTGTGCTTCCTTCTGCTGCCTGTGGCAGGGATCACTAAGAGGGGCTTAACAGTCTTGATGCAATGGGACCCAAAGCTCAGGTGCCCATAGATCAGGAGGCAAAAGAATACACAAAGGGAAAGGTTAAAGCCATCTTCTTATGCTGGGAAGGTATGCGTTCTATTTTACTTACATCTCCAGAAAATGCACAAAGGCACTTCCTGTGAGTCCCTAAGTATGGGAAGAGAACAAACTGTGTTTTCAGGAGCATGCCAAATGCCAACATTCACAGGGTACAGCAAAGCACCTTTAGAAAACTGAGCCACTTTCTCCTGGGAAAGGAACCAGAAACCCAGCTCTTGGAGGGCACCTAGCAACATGCTCCTCAGGGCTTACTCCTATGAGTTCACTGTGGCATGGTAAAAAGACCAACATCCTGATGCCAAGGCTCCGGGCACAGAGGGAAAGGTATGGAGGAGGTAGCTGGACAGAAAAAAGTCAAGGGGTAGCGGAAGGCAACAAAGAGCGAGGGAAGAGGGGCCTGAGGTATAAAACAAAGTTGGATGAACAAGCTCTCTGCTGGCTTGTCAGATGCTAGGATTTCCCCGTCATCCCACTGCCCACAGCTGCCCCCTTCTCACCCACTGTGGAGAGGGAGTGGAGAGGGACGGGGTACAGAAGAGCGAGCTGGGAGGTTCTGGAGTGGCCACCAAGTGTGCACGTACAACCCTCCACATACTCCACTCTTACACGGGATAGCTCTGCAGCCATGCAAGGACCAGAACAGAAAGGAGCAGGAGGACTCTTCCGCAGCAAAGCCACACCACTGGTTACACAGCTCTCTGACACACACTCACCCGTGCAGAGAAAAGAAAGAGGGCATACTAACCGGTCCAGCTTGGTTAGGGACTCAGTTTCAGAACTTGGGGGAGAAGCAAAGGGAAACAAAAAAAAAAGGAAAAAAATGTGAAGCTCAGAGAAACCTGGAAACACATCCTAAGCAAACAATATAAGAATGGGGGGGGGGGGAAGAAACAGAGAGAGAGAGAGAGAGAGAGAGAAGGGAGGGAGCAGCCTGCTGGTGGGAGGCAGTGACTTCAAGCCAGGCTATTCTTCTGACTTACGATGTAAGAAACTCAGCGTCTTACATCATGAGTCGCCTCATCTACCGCGGCAAACCAGCAGCCGCCTAGCACAAAGAAGCCAAGCGCGACACTTCAGAAGGCCCCTGGGGGGAGCCTGGGGAGGCTCTGACCTCCGCTGCACATGCAGCAGCCAGTGTCTGGCCAGCAGCGCCATTACCACCTAAGAGGCCGCTGCAGAGAAAGAGAAGATAACATCAGAAGGAACGGGAAGATTCTCCCCTCTAATCTCAGCAAGACTGGACCCAAATCTCTAACGCTGGTTTAAGTATCTCCTACTCCACAGCCTCTGGCTCCTCCAAAGGGCGCCTGAGCATTAAGAGAAGGCACAGAAGCCCCCAGGCAGACTGGAATCCCATAGCTGTGAGCACGCTGCCAGGCTCCGTCTGCATACTAAGGAGACACAGGGAGTCGGGCAGCTAGGGGACAACCTGAAACTCACAGGCTACACTTGGGGCAGTTTTGAGAGGCTGACTCTCTCAGGACAGGTTGTGCCGGGAGAGGGGAAAATGGCAAGGACAGGAGCCGACCCCCACCAGCGCTGGTACCTCTCCAGGACAGTTCCGCTGGTGGTGGCAGGGGCCCCGGAATCGCTGTCTCCGGTGCCATTGCTCTGGTTCAGGTTGGAAGGGCATATGTTGCTGACAGAGGCAGAAGGGAACTCTTCCGGGGGCTCGTCGGGCCAGCCAAACTGCTCCTTCGTCTTGCCGTAAATTTTCACAGCGTCGATCATGGTGACACCGGCCGGATCCACCGAGGCCCCAACTGCAACAAGTGAGAGAAGTTCTAGGAAGCACATTCTCTACAGGGCGAACGTGACCGCCTCCAAAGCAAAGAGCAGACTAAAGAGGGCAAAGTAGCAAATCCCACCGATTTTCGTCTTGGAGAAACTTTGTCTGGAGACTCGAACAGCACTTGGACCCTGAGGAGACGCTGACTGCACGTGAAGCAGTCCCACTGACCAAAGGCCTAGGAAAGCCAGCTCTCAGAAGAGCCTCTGAGCACCACGGCAGGACCCCTCTGGTGCTCTCAGGGCACTGCATCCCACAAGCTCCACCCCCCAGGGAGTTCTAAGCACCCCCTCTGTTCAAAACACAGATCATCATCATTCAGCCTAACAGCAGCTATTTCTAGGAGCAAGAGCATCAGACAGGCGGCCAGTAAATGGTAGAGAAAGACGCCAGGCTCGTGAAAGGCTCAGGGAGTAGTTTTCTGAGGGTTTAAAGAATTTGACGGCTCGGCAAAGCCAGGCGCTGCTACACATCCATCTCTCAGCAGCCTGTGACCGAGGCCCTCATCTGTGCTCTCAGAACACCTGCTGCTCTCACGCGCTGAGCCTGCCTCCTCCCTGCCCACTCACGCAGGCAACCACGCCAGCAAGGCTGAGCCTGCTGCACAGAAGCAGACGCGGAGGCAGGGTCTGCCCTGTCTTCACCCCTCCTATTCTTCGGCACACCCCTCTCCTGCCCATCTCCAGTGAAGCTCAGAGCTTCAGGGTGGCAGAGACCACTGAGCAGCAGAGAGCAGAGGGTTCCCAGAATACTGGAGCGCCAGAGAAGTGAGAAGGGCAGGATGTGGCAGGGGCTGGCGACTCACTGAAGAGGTTCAGTTTCTTGTCGGCCTGCAGGGCTTCCTCTCTGGTGAAGGGGAAGTCAAACCAGCGGGAGCGACTCAAGTTAAGCTGCATAGTCCTGCCAAAAATCTCAATGTAGGATGGGGCCCGTTCAATGGCCTGGGTCCCGATCTGGATCCGCATGCCTGTCATCACCATAGTGCTGTTGTTGTTGCTGATCTCGATGGTGAAGCCACCAGGCTAGAGGGAGATAAGGTACAAGTCAGACAATGAACACAAGTTCTTTGGGGCAAACTTGTAACCCTTCGTCTGCTGGCGCCGAAGTATGTGATCCCAGAGAAGTCCTTTACCCTCCTAACTGCTTGGTAATGATTTGCTTACTTCCAAGGACAAGAAAAGAGAGGCAAGGAATGGGACAGTCTCCAATTTCAAGCTACTTTCTCCCCATCACTAACCACCTCCTGCTGCTAACGTTGGAACAGAATCTCTTCTATGTGGAAGTTCAGAATCGCCATTTATTCCAGGGACCACTTAACTAGAATCCAAGGATTAGTGACTGTAAGTATGTATTTCACACCTGCCTTCTAAGAGGAGAGGTGTTTTCGAACCACACTGTTCAGGAGTCCTTCTACCCTGGTACGGTGCCTAGCCCAGCACAGTCCTCACCTTGGTGTTGGCCACATACATGCCGGTGGAATTCAGCCGGTGCTTTATCTGCTGTGCGTTGTAGACTTGCAGGAGGTCATTCCCACCAAACTCCACATCCGTCAGCTGCTGGTTGTGTTCAAAGAAGTCGATGGGGAAGGTCACCTGGCTAGATGTGCGGGTTGCTGTGGGGAATAGGACCAGCGGACACAGAGCATCAGTAAGCATGTCACCCCACCCCTGTACCCACCCCACTGGGAAAGCCCCTCCCAAACTAATTCTGCACGCCGACACTCTAACCTCTTCCAGGCAACTGGGATGTAAAAGTCTGTATCAGCGTGATGCCTGCATGGGGCCCACAGTCCAACAGTCATCATCCCTAACCACACCTTGATCCAGCAGGACAAAGAACTCAGGTGTGGTACTGAGTACAGTTAGTAACAACACATTCCCTCATGGTTGGTTTATTGAAAGTAAACAACTCAGGGGCGCCTGGATGGCTCAGCCAGTTAAATGTCTGCCTTTGGCTCAGGTCATGATCCCAGGTTCCCGGGATCAGGCCCCGTGCTGGGCTCCCCGCTCAGCAGGGAGTCTGCTCTTCCCTCTCTTGCTCATGCTCTCTCCCTCTCTCTCAAAAGAAATAAAATTTTTTAAATAAAGTGAACAGAAACTATTTCTTTACAGGAGAATGAGCTGCATTGTTACACCTCAAACATGGATTCTAAAACAAATCTGTCACGGATGACCCCTGCAAAGGTCTCTGCTTAGTCACAGTCACTCCATTCCTGAATTCAAGCCTCCACACCCTGAAGAGTCCTCTATCAGTGAGGAGAAGACTCCCAGCTCAGAATCTACGATGGGTCCCACTACTTGGTGGGAAACTGCCCAGTGGAAGCAATCTATCGTCCACTGGTTCCATGTTAGACTTCACATCAGTTAAGCCATGTTCCCCAAACCCAGACAAAAATCTCTCCAACAAAATCCATGAGATCATTCTTTCCTGGGCACCTAAGAACTGATGACCTCAAGTGGACAGCCAATGAGTGCTTGCCATTTGTACGTCAGGTCTCTAAAAGCCACAAAAACACTGCTGGCTTCAGGAAACGTGACAATGCTTTGGGGAAATTCACTAGCACCTATCTCTACCTTTACCGAACAGGCAAGTGGGAGAGTCACCATTTCTTCACAGACATCTATCACCATCTGTTCCGAGTCTTGTCTAGAAGACTGCCATCCCCATTCCCCCACCATCTTTTGAGGAGGGGCCTTACTAATGGTGGCTGTCTTGCGCTTCCGAACAGGCTTCATTATGCTGATGACACTGCTAGGCTGCAGGGACGGCTGGAGCCAGTAGGAGGTGTTCTCCACGTTGGCCATGTAAATGCGCAGGCTGCCATCTTCACAGAGCAAGATCATCGTGGTCCGCTGCTGCTCGTTGCAGGCCGTGTGCCGAATGGCAACCATGTCTTGGATCTGGCAGAGGAGACAAAGGAGGGTGTCAGTTCCCACAACTAGAGATCAGAACCTGTAGAAAGAAGGTAAGGGGTTGCAGAAGAGCAACAGAGAAAAGGTATCTAGGAGAAAATGGGTGAAAATTCTTTGATAAGCCTTTTCCACTGAAAGGGCCAGGGAAAAGACAAAACATACAAATGCAGAAATACAGAATCAGACCAGGTTCACAGCCAAATAATGGGAGCATCTGGCACTGACCTTTGCTTTGGCAGGCAGAGTCTTAATCTCTTGGATAAGGAAAGTGTCTGGTTTGACCATCACTACCAGAGGCACACCTGTAGTCTGCTGGACACAGCACACCAAACCAGGGTGGTTCATCACCTCAGACCACTGGCAAAGGGCAGGAGACGTCTTACTGCCACCATTGGAACTGCAGACAACAAAACTGGCCACAGTCAAGGTGTCAATCGCCACCTAGTCATCCTTTTCTTGACTCAAAGGCCGTACTGACCAAATACCTGCCTTCCAGAGCAATGTATACGCCCACAGACTCGAATTACCTACGAGTCTCAGCTCTATTCTCAGCCACGCATATACTTTCACATACCCACTCTGTGCTCCCTGATAGGAGTCCTGGTTTAGAAATCTCCTCTGCTAGCTCCCACTGTCTGAGGGAAGAGGTGGCCCAATGTGCCTAGAGATCATCCACTGCATGGAGCTGCCTAAGGCTCATGATCCCTGGTCCTACCAAGCATCTCTAAGCACATCAAGTTCTGCGTGAATGATACCCCATTTGATTTTATCTCCAACCAGGTAATATTTCACAACACAGAGGCCAGAGAAACAGTGCCTACAGCACTTTTATGGCTCTTCAATGGCAGACAGGAAAGACAGGAAGGAAGCCCAAGCCTCTTCTCCCAGCTCCCTAAATTAACAGTCACCACCTCACTCACACCTCTACTATCCAGACACCTGATCAAAGCCTCTACCGCCCTCATCACCCCCAACCATGCCCCCACCGCTGACACCATGCTGTCTTCTGATCAACTACCCCAGGAGGGAAACTTAAAGGGCACTTTGGCCGCATGAGTTTCTAGGAGCAACTTACACTCCCTTCTCAAAAGTCAGTTATCACCCTAAAGTCAGGTGCACTGCCTTGACTACAGCTTCTTCCTTCTGAGTGACAGTGGTTCCCAAACTACCTCCTACAGCTTGGGGTCTGCACCATGGAGGACAAACCATGCAGAGAGCCAACCTGCCAACACTGGGTACCTCTTGTCTGTAAAAGGGAGAGGCCTACTAGAGCAAAGTAAGTTTCACCAGATTCCTAACAGACGCCAGTACTGGGCTGGAGGAGTCTCCTGCTGAACGCGGGCACCGTGGAAGCTCAGCGTGAAGCGCTCCCTTCCCACCTTTTGATGTTGATGGAGAAGAGCTGCAACACTTCCAGAGTTGTCCTGCTGACAGTGGCTGCAAATGATTTGCCTTGACAATAGCTGAAAAACAACATCTGCAGCACATGGGAGTAGTAGACGGACACACCTCCACCAGCCACCTGGCTGTTACTGTCCTGTCAGGGCAAAGATACAAAACTTGCATTAACCTTGCATGTCGTCTTTGGGATCAGCATCCAGTTTTGCAGGTAATTAGTTTTAAATCATGACTGGTCTCTCATAATCTAAGTCATGCGGGTACATCTTAAAAATACCATGAGAGTTAAGGAACTTCACAGTGAATCAGTTTGGTCCTAAAGGACAAGAGTTTCTGCTAATAGGGGAAAAGTCAAAGGCCAAAGAAAAACTATAGAGGAGCTACTAGGCTAATCCATCTGGAAGAGAAGGAGAAAGCAACACCTGCCCAAACCTTCAGGTCCTCATGGTTGATTTCCAGCACATTAGTGACGTAGAAGGGTCCCTGCTGGGCACTGCTGGCCTCTTCCATGAGCTGGGTGTAGATGTAACCAGCTGAAGACATTATAACAATGATGTTCTTTCCCTCCTCGTTGAAGAGGAAGGTAACATCTCTTATCTTCGAGCTTGGCAGGAGAAAGTAGAAGGTCGGGCTCAAGGCATCAACAGAGAGGTCGTAAATCTGCAGGACAGAAGGAAGGGAGATCTAGTTCAGTCCCACCCCCAAGTCATTCTGGCGAATCCAAAGACCTGCCATTGGTGAGTAATGGGTATTCATTCTCCCTCCAACAAGCGTCTGCAAGTATCAGGTACAGAGCATACAGATGAGTTATCTTTTTACTCTCCCTCAAGGAATGACTAGGGGAGAGATACGCATCTACATATTCTGTGACAAGTACAGGAAGAACCATACACTTGGTAAAGCAGGGGGAGAACCAGAAACAATGTCATATTGCCTACACAGAGAAAGCTCTAGCTCGGCACCATAACAAAAAGCGACAAAATTAGGATTGCTTATTTTTAATTTCTGGGAGAACTAAGCACATAATGGAGATCAGACATTTTGGATTTAAAAACAAAATGATTCTAGGACCACATCATCCAAGAGCAGGAACGGTACCTTGACAAAGTCTGCAGTGACAATCGCTAACTCTGTTTGTGAACCAGGTAACCACACCGCTTTGATGATGAAGTTGCCCGTTGCCAACTGTGGATGCAACACCAAGTGATCCGAAACAGAGCCTGAACTACTGAAGGTCAACACATGGCAGTCCTGGACAGGGTTTAAGGAACAGACTGGTTAAAAGACGGCGGGAAGTAGAATGACTCATTTCACCTCTCTCAAGTCTTCCCTGACAGTCCCTCCCTTGGGGTAGTATTCACACTGTCCGGTAATATACTCAGGTTCCAAGAACACACAAAAATCCTTTCCAATACAAGAAAGATCTGCAAAAGCTGGGAGAAATTCAGAGAAAGATTTCTTTTCTATTTCAAAGGCTTTTAGGTTTTAATCTCAACGAGAATGAGAAAGCGGCACTGAGAACAGGGGAAAGAGGATCAGATCTATAGTGCAAAGTAATCAAACCTGGATCAGATTATTACCTTCAGCCCACACACGGCCAGGTAGTCCTCCTTGCAGGGATTCCCAGTGAGGCTCAACACCGTAAAAGGGACGGGGGCAGAAGCCAGGCGGGTCAGAGTCAACTTCCTTTTGCTGGAATCTGCTTGCTTCAAGAGTGCAGACAGCTGCAGAACAGTGATCTGCAAGGGGACAACCGTCAATTTATTCTTTTTTTTTTTAAGATTTTATTTATTCATTCAAGACACAGAGATAGAGAGAGAGCATGAGCAAGGGGAGGGGGAGAGGCAGAAGAAGGCTCCCCGCTGAGCCAGGAGCCGGACCTGGGGCTCAATCCCAAGACCCTGGGACCACGACCCAAACCGAAGGCAGACGCTTAACCATCTGAGCCACCCAGGCACCCCTTGCAATTTATTCTTACCCCCATCCTCTTAGAGGACAGAGCCCAACAAAAGCTCCTTCGATGGGGTACTAGTCCACAGTTAAAGTCTCTTAGGAAAACCCTCTCTTTCTCCCAGTGTAGAGAGATGGGATCCCTTCATTTCATCCTTCCAGTGACGACAAAAGAGAGGAGTAATGAAACCAGCTCTTTATACACAGTTCATGAAAATAATTATCCACTCCCTATGTACTATCATCCTTTCTAGTTTTCTATACAAAGTTTTGTTTTGTTTTGAAGTATTTTAGAGGGACCTTATAGACTTACCAGATTCCTAGTTTGTTTTCCACTTAAGTTAAAACAACTTCACTAGTGATGAAGAAGCCAGAATACAGAAAGATGTTGAGATACGTGCCACCCTTCCAACTTCCACTGGTTCTCTAAAACGACGTAAGCTTCCCTGTGTCCGTAGTGGGCCAGGAGGACAGGAAAGAACTAAATAAGGAACACTGTGTCTTCCCATGAAGACACATTTCTTGGCTTGTGCCCTGCCTCCAGCATGACCAAACCACACCAAGCCTGGAAGCCACGCTGTCCTAGATAATCGCTAGTCATTATCTTTTCCTGAAGGCTTGAAGGATAGGTTTTGAGTAAGAAACTACTCATCAGAAGCAGGAACTTTGTTGTAGTCACATTACTCCTAAGTCTAACCAATGAACTCAGAGTCGGGGTAGAAAAGCTCATTGAGCTCTGTCCCATAAAGCGTTCTTGGAACCCAAAAGACTTTCTCCCAGAGGGCCAATCTGAGTATAGTCATCTATCTGTTTTGTTCAGCACCTAAGACAAACATGACCTAACGTGAGGAGGAAAAAACTAGGAACCCACCTTCCCCTTCTCGTGGCTGACAGCCAGATGCTGGCGGCGCCCGTGCGGGGAAGAGAGCACGCACATAGCCACCCGCCGGAGCACGTGGGCGCCAATGAGCTGTCGGATAGTCTGGCCCTGGTCGCCGCTGTAACTCATCCGAACATTCTCAAAGGCGCCCTCCTGGGAGCCTAAGGTGGGCACCTGGCAAACAAGGAAGCAGAGGACAGGCAGTAGTAAGCCAGAGATCAAGTGGACCCACCCACTATTCATGGGACCAAGACACTGCATAATGTAGTCGTTCAAAACCCACAGATGCCAGTCTCCAATCCATGAACACTTAAGGTGAGCCTCTCAGTTACTTTGTTAATCCGACTAAGAACAACGGAGTGAATGTTCCACAAAGCTAAATTTAATTAATACAAAAGTACTGGCTTCTTGAAATATTAATATGCCTTTTTAAGTCAAATGATGGTGATAACAGGTGGAATGTTTTTCATTGATCTGACCTGGCAAAACCGAGTCGGCAACTTTATGGAGCCCCAACATCACCCCAATACTTACTCGCTTCATCTTTGACAGCTCAAAGTCTAAAAGCCACTACTGTAAAACTGTGACTCATTTTTACTAAAATATCAGAATATCTGTATGTATGTAACGTGTGTGTATTTCTGAGGGAATATTTTTCCCTTAAAAACAGTCTCCTTATGAGATCTACTCCTATACCTCATTCATTTGTACACTTTCCTTTCAGAAGCACAGACCCTTTAGGCTGGTTTCCACTATTTCACACCACTGCTAAACCTGACAGGCAGAACACACCAGAACTCCTATTCTCGGTGCTAAGCAACAGGTTTTAAAGTGGATAATGACTTAACAACTTCTAAGCCATTTCTCATGAAGAACTAAAGAGAAGGGCTATAAGCAGAAGACGACAAATACGATTTTTGCAAGCCAGGGGCACCTTAGGTCTCCTGCTTTATATACGGAAAAAATTTCTAACTAGTATAATTGCCCTCAGATGTTGTTCCTCACATCTTGGGGGTTCATATATTCTTATGAACTGAAAAGGGAACTTAGTCACTGAGTTGGCCCAAAGGACCTTTTGTGTCTTCCTTTGAAGACACACCTCACACATGGATCTCCCCGCTGGCTAGCTAGGGACTGGCTGTCCTAAGGATACTCTTCAGAGCATCCAGCACACCTTGGCATCTCAGCAAATGTGCTGCTCTTGCCACACTCACCATCAGCTGATCTGTCATCTCAACCACCTTGTCCACGGTATGCAGCTCCCGGAGGGCTTGCTGGGCCCGGCTGCTGCTCCCCACAGCTGAAGCCTGCTGAAAGTTGGTCTGAATGGCATCCATGAGGAAACTGAGCATGTCTAACACGAGAGGAGCGAAGGAGAAATTGGCCTGAGAAAAATCCAAATACACAAGTGAAAAAAAAAAAAAGAAATAAAATGGGTCATACTCATCATAATAAATCTTGCCAATAACTACCTTCAGAATCTAGAATCCAGTTTCCACACTTCCAATTTTATTTTCTAGCCATATCTCTTCCTTTCGATAATATTGGATTCGTGCTACAAATTCTAGGGCAATCTTTCAAAACCAGGAATCCCATGTAGACACCCTAATGCTAGAATACACCCATCACACAGGATTAGCTGAATTCTCTCTTATGCATGTAAAATTGTTCTAGTTACGTGCCATCCTTGAGAAAACTGAGAAAACAATCGTGTAAATGACTTCCTGTATTCTGTGCTTCAAATGAGGAACACTGGCCAAGGAAGGTGTTCTAGAGTATTACACAACTAAAATACACCCTCCCTCAAACCCCCCCATTGCTCCTCAGTCCCAAATCCCTCCCTGTGAGGCAGGGGCTGACAACAGGCCCTACTCAGATCCATCCCATGAAAATGAGTAAACTCAGAGAAAGGAGAAAACGTCCCTCAGCCCCACTACTAGGGGCACTGCAAGGAGAGCCTTGCGTATGGCTCGCTCAGGAACCAGCTGGCCCAGCTCCGCACTCCACCCAGCGTCCCAGGCTCCACTGGAACCCCCACCTGGTTCTGCAGTTCCTCCCGGCAGCCCTCCACTGTACGGCACAGGCTGCTCTTCTTGGGCTTCTCTTCGTCGGCAACCTTTCCGTCGCTGATGGTGACCTTGGCCTTGTCCGCTGGAGATGTGCTGGTGTGGCGCACCAGACTCTCGGAAACCCTGGGTTCACTCTGAAAGGCTGACTCCTTCATGGTGGAGCTCATGCCACTGCTGGGAGTTCGCTTCACCAGTGCCTAGGGACAGAAAATGTCAGAAGCCCAAAGCTCAAACCACAAACACAGATGAAGTGCTGCCTGAGATCTTGGTGGGAAATGCAGACCCGGAGGAGAAATCGGCCAACCATTTAAATGATATCCAACCACCTGAATTCTGATCTTCATGGTACCCACCTAATAGCTAATACTTCACCACTCACAGCCACAGGTCTTAATAACAGTATCTGAAACTGTGGCAGGTCTTAGAAAAAAAAAACTGCAAGATTTTTAAGGACCCTGAAAGTTCTAACATTTTAAGTGAAGTGGCTTAGGCCATGATCAGTGACAGACCCAGAACTTACTCCTAGACCTGGGCTACCAAGAAGGTGACATGGCAATTTCCCAGTTTGGCTTCAGCATTCCCATGTCACTAACAAGTCACCCTTCCTAGCCCAGCAAATGTTCCAAACTCTCACCAAACAGCTGCCATCTTCCTTGGCTCCACAGTCACAGAAGAAGGAACCATATTTGGCATAGGAAATCTCATGATCCTTGTGGCACACCTTGGCACAAACTGTGCACACACCTACCCCATCTACCATTTTACAGGTGTGACAGTGGTACCTACAAAGAACAAGAATGAGTAAATGAGCCCAGCTGCGCCAACAGTCCAAGGACCAACAAATCCTCACCTGGAAGAAAGAACTACTCTTACCAATGCTGATTCATGAATTCTTTCTGAGTGATCGTGAAAGTGCAGAGTTTATTGCAAAGAGAATCTTCGTCCTTCAAAGATAATAAATCTTTTTAATCAGAAATATACCCTTCTACACAGGCCTACAGAGAATAAACAGTCGATTCATAAATGACCAGTAAAACTTACTCCTTGAAATTATCTGCAGGCTATAAACATGCTACAATTCCAGGTGAGAGCTTAAGGTTTTATGATTAGAAAAAAAAAAAAAATCTAGGGGTGCCAGGGTGGCTCAGTCGGTTGAGCGTCTCTTAGTTTTGGCTCAGGTCATGATCTCAGGGGTGTGGGGTCAAGCCCCGCATCAGGCTCTGTGCTCAGCAGGGAGTCTGCTTGGGGCTCTCTCTCTCTCTTCCTCTCCCTCTGCCCCTCCCCCTGCTCACATATGCTCGCCCTCCCTCTCCCCATCTCTCTCTCAAATAAATAAATCTTTAAAATAAATAAATAAAAGAAATCTTAAGCTTTCTCTGTAAGGGAGCTCACACCATCCCCATGAAGAAATCATCCCTGAGACTCCATTTAGGATACAAAAACTGAACAACTGCAGAGTAAGTGACTCTGCATGGAAGAAGCCATGTGCTTATTAAACAGTCCCTTCCCTAAGAGATCAGATCCCTACAGCTTGCTCTGCAGACCTGGAAAATCAGTCTGGCATTAGTCATATAAAGTGGGAGAAAGCAGACAGGAGTGGGAGAGTTTTGAAGCTCACAGGGGCTAGAAAAGAGGGCCAAAGGCTTGTTAGCATGAGCTCTGTCAGTGCCCGTCAGCCGTTAATAACCTGGCATGGTTGCGTGGATGATGACGTGGTACTTACTGAATCCTCAGCCTGGGAGTCTTCCTCTTCCACTGCCAACTCCTCCACCCAGTCTGAGTCCACCTCAATGGCCCGCTCCTCCCCATCCACCGAGAGGTGACTTGGGCCTTGACCATTACTCTGGCTCAGGGCATTGGTGACATCAGCCAAGTAAGACATAATGTGGCATGTGCACTCCAGGACTATCACATGCTAGAAGAAAAGACCACCATCACACCACAAAAACCAGTTCTCCATATTTGATTACTGTATACTTTGTTTTCTCAAACTCTCCTCAATAAAGCTCAAGATCAGAGACTTGGTATAAAAGCAGACAAAAAAAACATTTTAATTACCTATTTCCTCAGCTCTGAGCACTGTGACCGCATGTAGCAGTCAATACACTGGGCTGAATTAATGTGATTCATTCATTCTCAATCAGGAAGACAACCCTCTACAAAATGTTGTAAAATGAGGTAAAAATGAAATCAGGAAAACAGAGTAGAATTGGAGGCAAAAACCATTCAAGAAGAACAGTGGTTGCCAGAGGCAGGAGCAGGGGGTGGGTGGAGAATGGATGAAGGGGGGTTCAAAAGATACAACCTTCCATTTATAAAATAAGTCACATGGATATAATGCACAGCATGGAGACAATAGTTAACAATATATTGTATTGCATGTTTGAAAGTCACTAAGAGAATAGGTCTTAAAAGTCCTCAGTACAAGAAAAAAACATTTTATAACTATGTACAGAGACAGATGTTAACGAGCCTTATTGTGGTGATCACTTCACAACCTACACAAACATCGAATCATTATGCTGTACACCTGAAAATAATAGTGTTACATGTCAAGAATACCTCAATACAATAAAAAGACTAGATTAAAAATATGAATGGGCTCTCATTGGCTTTTTTCCTACCAATAGCATTTTTTTTAACCATTATTGAAAGACAGTTACGTTACTGGGTTTTAAATTTAGGGAGGGAGGGAGGAGCAGGGAGGAATAGCTTCAGAAATCAAGCGAAATTTTCCAGCAAACCACTGCTCATGTTTGCCTAAAATCCCAGGAGCCTGGCATCAAGGCCTCATATTTCTAAGTTCCTTCCCTCTGCACTCTGATAGTTCAGAGCTGAGAGGACAAAAACCAGCAAGAAAGGAAGAAGACATGAATGGTACAGTGCTGGGTCTCAGAGGTCAGTTAGCTGCTCTTAGCCACCTATGTCAGGTTCATGGTGGGGCAAGAGGAGGAGAAGAATGCCTGCATGCAAGATTCCTGTCAGTTTAAAACCGTTCTTCACAGCAGTGACCTGAACCTTCAAGTAAATTAAACAATTCTAGTAAGTGAACTAGAGCAAAGAAGTTAGTCGGTGACCCCATATACCACCTACTCAGAATACACAGTTCCAATGCAGGAGCAGGGGACAATTTTCTACAGCATACAAGGTCTAAAAAACAGCAAGAATTCACTAGGTTTTAAGGATTCAGCTGGATGTTTTTTGTTTACCCTGTTATCTCCCCCCATCACTCCTCACAACCCAGCAGAGGCCTGAGGGCATGCAGTTCACATTACAAACTCCTAGGGCTTTGAAATTGTACACAAGGTGGCCAGGGCCAGAAGCCAGGGAAAAGGAGAGCCTTCTATGTGATCACAAAGAAGAATCATCACTCTCTGATTGCTGTCATGCTGCACTTTGCTTACCTTTCCATGCATTACATTGGCATTCAGTTTTTCAACCACATTCTTCTGTGATAGGTATTTCTTGCTGTCCCAAAGGAAAAAAAAAAAGGGGGGGGGGGACAGGGGAGACACAAAAATCATCTAAGGAACCAAAGAAAAGGAAGCAGTTTTCATGAATCCTGCATCAATTTGTGACACTGGGAAGCAAAGGCATTCTTAGAAAACACTGAGGTGTGGGTGGCTCTAGTCTTATCACTGACACTTGATACACTTTCCCTAAGACTTCTCCTAGGGATAATGAACAGGAAACCCTACCAAGAATGTAACAAAGATTGAGTCTCAAGTGAACAGTTACACACTACTCCCTCAATCCCCAATAAAAAAGTAGACTCAAGTTCTTTTATACTCACTCCAAGCTACAAAAAAAATAACTTGTAATTCATTATCCATCCGCCTTTTCTCTAAGAGGAATGCTGCACCTATAGATAGGCCCCTCCAATATCACCATCTTACCATCTACTCAGCCAGTCCACAGCAGCATTGTGAAGCTGAAGATGGCCAGCACCTTGACCTGCACTGGCCAGTGTGGCCATCACAACCATGAGTTCAGGGAAACCAGTCCCATCACCGTTGGCCAACATCTCTGTTGCCATGGGGATCAGGGTGCCCAGAAGCACAGCACACACACCTTCCCCAACTTGGCTGGTAGAAAAGAAACAGCAAATTAGTAAGTAAACAACAGGAATCTGACCGTACTTCTAAATTTATAAAAGTAAGAGACACTGAAAATTAAACATTAAATACATGACTCTCCCTGCCCCCTTTCTCCCCACTCCAAAAATATGCAATTTTGGACTTCAGCTATTAGAGCACAAAACATTTACCCATGTGACAATTGACAGGCCCAGTCACTGCAAAAGTTTTTCCACAGGAGAAATTAAGGAGCTCTACCAGATTCCTTAAGTCTAGCGAGGGGAGCTCCGGAGTTGCTCAAAATGCTAAGGACCAATGCCCGAAGGAAAGGACGCTGCAAATGCTGTCAACGTTCATCTGGGGCTCTTAGGGACATGTGACTCAAATGCATGTGTTCTACCTGTTTTCCCGAACAATGTATGTAGTCAACAGCTGCAACAGCTGCCGGTTCTCCTGAATCACATCCAGCTGGTCAGAGTCTTTGGGGGGTGACGCAGTCATGCGGGTGAGCCAGGCCTGGAGGCGCACGGGCTCCACGCAAGCCAGCTGTGCCAGAGAGCCACAGAGATGCAGAAGGCTCGGGTTTGGGCTCTTCTCAGCTAGAACAGACCAAGAGGCTGCGGTCAATGACGGAGGGTGAGGGGCAAGAGGGAAGGTGCCAACTAGGAGCCAGGAAAGGGGGAAGGAAAGGCTTTGGGCAAGTTTCCAACTGCCTTCCCAACTTCCTTGCAGGGATTCTCTGCACTTGTTACTAGGTAGTTATACTCGGGCAGAAAATATGCACAGTATTAGCTGGACATCAAAGTTCCCATAAGAAGATTACTAAAAGCTGTCACTCACTCAGCTGGAAGAGTTTGGTGAAGAATTTCAGAACTCGGTTACAGAATTTAGCAGAGAGGTTCTCATTGGCTGTTGCCATCATGATTTGCACGAGTTCTCCACTGGGAGGCAGAAGAGGTAAAAAAGGAGAGAATCACATTAAGCCTCACATAAAAAGGCATCCGCTTCTATTTCTTCACGATGTCATCTCCCTTCGGGGGACTGGTCACTTGTCAGTCAACGACCCTAGGTGTTCATGAAATCAACCCCTCATCAAAAACCTAAAGGATCAGCAATTAATCTAAGTCCTCCCCACGGTACAAACACTTAAAGCAGGTGTTAAGCGTTCCCTGAGAAAAAATTACCAAATGACTTCAGGAGACATTCAAAAAATGTTCACTGAGTAAAACAAAATACGGCTCACCTATCAGAGAAAAATTCCTCCATAGCTTTACGAGCCTGGCTGCTCTCCAGTTGCTTCTCCAAATATTGGAGACATTCCTCCAAGATGGATTCATCCAGTCCACTGAGGATCAAAAGAAAAATTAACTACCAGAAATAATATGTTTCAATGTCTTCCTAAAACTGATTTTTAAAAATCCGACGTTTATGACTAAACCTTAAGGGCAATATTCAATTTTTTTTTTCAAAGCTTAGCATTAAGGGGCGCCTGGGTGGCTCAGTCAGTTAAGCATCTGCCTTCGGCTCAGGTCATGATCCCGGGGTCCTGGGATCGAGCCCCACATCAGAGTCCCTGCTCAGCAGGGAGCCTGCTTCTCCCTCTCCCTCTGCCTGTCTCTCCCCCCGCTTGTGTTCTATCTCTGTCAGATAAGTAAATAAAATCTTTAAAAAAATTTTTTTTTCAAAGCTTAGCATAAAGCCTGGCTACACAGGAGCTCAGTACGTATCTAACACATTAAACTATAACGAAACAAAAAAGTTCCTAAAGCCTTAAAGGATATAGTCAATGGCTAAGAGTTCAAAGAATCATTGCTGCTGTTTCAAATTATAGACAGATAAATAGGAAGGAAGGAAGGAAGGAAAGAAGGAAGGAAGGATGAGAAAGGAAGGGGGGGAGAGAGAGAGAGAGAGAGGAAAGAAAGAAGAAAGAAAGGGAAGGGAGGGAGGGAGGAAAAGAAAAAAAAAAAGAAATGCCTGATGAAACTCTGGAGTCAACAACAAAAAGCCAGCAATGTCCATACTTGGACTCTTCATTAGTACGGTTCTCAGTGGGACAAAGCTGCAACTCACTCTGCTGCTCTTAAGGGCTCGCCCACATCACTAACAGCCTAAACTACCAAAGTCAAACAATGGTTTGACCCCACCACCCATCTCAGAGGCATGGTTCTAAAAATATTAGAAATTCTACGAAGCTCTTTGTACAGTTCATTGCATCAAGTAAGGCGCTTGATAAGCACCTGTTCAATTACTTAAAGTTTCCAAATCTGAACCATTCCACTTTCTCAAGATTGATTCCTCACAATCATAAAAGCGGAATCCAAATAACCTTTTGGGCACGTCCACAAGAACATAAAATGCACACAAGTACAGAACTGTTAAAAAGCACAATAAGCCATTAATTAAGGACATAAGGTAGCGCTGGTACATTCGGCTGGAAGCAGCAGGAGGTCACGGGAGCCTGACCACCCCCTCAATCAGGCTCACCTATTGGGATCTGCATGATTGGCCAGAATGTTGTAACAACCAGTGATCAGTTTCTCATACACTCGAGCCAAGAACTCCTCAGACTCCGCAGGACCCAGGATGCGCTCCAGGGAGTTGCTACTGATCTCAGCGACACTCTCAGTGCTCGACTCCAAAAGAAGGGGAAGAAGGGTCCGAATTACCTGTGGCGGGTTCATCTCATCGGACCAACTTCAGCAAAGAAAATGAAACCATGTTAGTGAATATACTCCCGCCACAAAGCTGCAAAGGCAAGGACAGGGCAACTCAATCATGTACTGAGGGAGGAGGACTTTTATTCCTGTCTTTTTCCCCTTGATATTTTTTTACATAGGTGTAATCATACAACTTCATAATTTTATTTTTCATTATTGTATCAGAAATAAAAATCATTCCACGTGAGAAGTCCATTTATTAAAATGTTAAATTAACAATATAAAATGTATTTTTTGTAATATTCAGAAAAGAAAATTAACTGAAACCTAAGCTAGAAACCCATCCCAGACAACTTTCATAGAACTGCCAGGAAATCCACATGCCAGGAATGTGGATCACTTTTAAGGCGATGTGATAGAGGCTTTCACCCGGGTCCTACATACAGGAAGACAAAGCAGTGCCTCCCTGGCCTGCCCCAGGCCCCACAAGAGCAGAGGCTAACTCCCACGAGGATTCTGGAGATGCATGATTTGAAATCTATCACTGCCACCTTAAAACTCCAACCCAAAGCACCTCAAAATTACAGTATGATTTAAAGCCTGGATGGCCTTTTCTGCCAGAGGGGAGGAGGTATTCTGCTACCTTTCACATCACATTCTAGATCAATGCTCACAGTACACTCTGAAACAACAGACTCTCTTTGCTACAGAAGCATACAAGAAAAGCATTATTACACGATTATAAATTTCATATTCCTTTAGCTACGAAGGAACACAGAAATAGAGAGCACACAGGGCTCCGTAGTAGATACTAACACAATAAGATCTCCAGTCAGCCTGACCAGTGAGAGGAGGGTGTGCTTCAGAGAAGCAGCCAGGGGCAGACTTTGGCCACAAAGAGTCCCCAAGTGAGCAGCCTGCACAGCACTGATGTAACTCTCCGAAGGGATGGTGTCATTAGCAAAGGCATTGCGCTGAAAGGAAGCAAAACAGACATGAATGGACAGACCGTCTATCTAGCAGGGATAAAAATTCTCACGTGGGAGGAAAAGAACCCAGTGGCATAAACTAAGACCCCACTGTGGTTTCTAGACAATGGCTCTACTCAGTATACACTATTACTCATCCTGGGAAGGAAAGTGGGGTAGAGCGAAAGAAGCAGTTAACAATTTTTAGCTAGTACAAAGGTAACTTAAAATTTAAAAAGTTAAAGGGCGCCTGGGTGGCTCAGTTGGTTGAGCATCCAACTCTTGTTTTCAGCTCAGGTCATGATCTCAGGGTCATGAGATGGAGCCTGCTTAAGATTCTCTCTCTCGGGCGCCTGGGTGGCTCAATCAGTTGAGTGTCTGATTCTTGGTTTCAGCTCAGCTCATGATCTTAGTAGGGTCATGGGATGGAGCCCTCATCAGGCTCCGTGCTCAGCAGGGAGTCTGCTTGAGATTCTTTCTCCCTCTCCCTCCACCCCTCCCCCTCTCTCCTCTTAAAAAAAAAAAAGCTAAAAAGTTAAACTGTTTGTACAAAGTTAAGATACCCAACACCAGTTTTCAAATAATTAGAATATATTCTACTTAACACTAAAACTACTATCTCTAATAATTAAGAAGGAGGTGTATTTTGCATATTTTGCAAAGCATTAGAGTCTCCAACAAAATATCTTCATTATCCTTCCACTATAGCTCCGGGTGATGTAAATAGAGGTCACAATTATAAAGCAGGGATAACAAGATTATAATGCTTGACTTTCACAAAGAACTGTGACAAGGGAATAATATGTTAATAGAGATAATTTGAGCAGAGCAGACACAAAGGTCAAGTGAACTGACAGGAGACTCCACAGTCTTCCAACAGCCTCCAGAACCTGAAAGCTACCCTAGAAAACTATGACAAAAGGAGCAGGTTCCTGACATTCTTCCTAAAAAGAAAATGAAAATAGCTCATATTTACTGAGACTTCAGGAGCCAAAGACTATGCCAGGCACCTTAGATTTAATACAATTAACCTTCACATCCCAGTATGAAAGACAAGGAAACAGAGCGAATAATAAAACGGCTGTCTTATAACACAGTAACATAGATTTCTTAACAAAACCACCACCTGGGTACCATTTGGTAATTCAAGCCTTTGGTTATCGATTCAACCATAGCAAATATATTGCAGCATACCAAAACCTCTTGGCAGATACTTTCAACCTAAGAAATAAGAACAGAACACAGAATGGCTAGCACTCCACCTCTGTACTCTGAGAACAGACACTCACCCAGGATCCGATGTTGGGAAACTCATTGGTGTTGATGTTGTTCCAGGATTCACACACAGCCTGCACCCAGGATGGTAAATTCTGAACCAGTGTGGGACCTGGAGGCGACAGGAAGGACGAGGACTCATCACAAGAGAGAAAAAAATGACACATACTATTTTAAAGCCAAGCCCAAATGCAGAAAGATACACCACTGCCCAAGCTGTCAACACAATTACTAAGATCGCTTTGATGGATCTTTCAATAGCAGTACTACATCCAAGAACTAGCTAATTGCTTAATAGCTAACAATGTCAATTATAAGGTTTTCATTTCCCATCATATTCACTTTCTAATCTTGCAAGTCAAAATGACAACTGAAAAAGGGATACAAAGCAGGAGCATGTCACTACAAGTCAGGTTAAATCACTACTCAGCATCTGTTACACCTTCCACAAACAGGTAGCACTTTAATCTCTTCTCTCAAGATAAATCTGAGGGCAGGGATTCTTTTTCTTTTTTTAAAGATTTATTTATACATTTCAGAGATAGAGTGAGAGACAGAGGTGGGGGAGCAAAGACAGAATCTCAAGCAGACAGAGCCTGACACAGGCCCAATCCCACCACACAGAGATCAGGACCTGAGCTGAAATCAAGTCGGACACTTAACTGACTGAGCCACCAGGTGCCCCTGAGGGCAGGGATTCTTAATGCACATCAAGAACAGCATTCCAGGGGCGCCTGGGTGGCTCAGTCAGTTAAGCATCTGCCTTCGGCTCGGGTCACGATCCCAGGGTCCCAGGAACGAGCCCCACGTTAGGCTCCCTGCTCGGCGGGAAGCCTGCTTCTCCCTCTCCCTCTGCTGCTCTCCCTGCTTATGCTCTCTCATGCTGTCAAATAAATAAATAAAATCTTTAAAAAAAAACAACAGCATTCCATGAAGTAGGAGAATTTAATTTCCAAAAGTGTGACTATCTGAACACTGAAAGGGCATTTAAAGCTTGCAATTCAGGAAAATACAAATGACTATAAATTGAGAGGGTAATGACTGCTCTTAACTCCAGTCCTGCTCAGGTCCTTTTGCTTCCCCAGCCACCATTTCTTTTTTTTTTTTTTAATTTTTTTATTGTTATATTAATCACCATACATTACATCATTAGTTTTTGATGCAGTGTTCCATGATTCATTGTTTGTTCATAACACCCAGTACTCCCTGCAGAACGTGCCCTCCTCAATACCCATCACCAGGCTAACCCATCCCCCTACCCTCCTCCCCTCTAGAACCCTCAGTTTGTTTTTCAGAGTCCATCATCTCTCATGGTTCGTCTCCCCCTCTGACTTACTCCCCTTCATTCTTCCTCTCCTGTTATCTTCTTCTTTTTCTTTTTTCTTAAAATATGTTGCGTTATTTGTTTCAGAAGTACAGATCTGTGATTCAACAGTCTTGCACAATTCACAGCACTCACCGTAGCACATACCCTCCCCAATGTCTATCACCCAGCCACCCCATCCCTCCCACCCCCAACCACTCCAGTAACACTCAGTTTGTTTCCTGAGATTAAGAATTCCTCATATCAGTGAGGTCATATGATACATGTCTTTCTCTGATTGACTTATTTCACTAAGCATAACACCCTCCAGTTCCATCCACGTCGTTGAAAATGGCAAGATCTCATTCCTTTTGATGACTGCATAATATTCCATTGTGTATATATACATCTTCTTTATCCATTCATCTGTCGATGGACATCTTGGCTCTTTCCACAGTTTGGCTATTGTGGACATTCCCAGCCACCATTTCTACCAGATCATTCCTAACACGGGGAAGAGGTCTGCCCAGCATGAAGCAGCAGCTTGCTAATCTTCCTGATCTCCATAAATGAAAAGGAGAACACAGGCTAATGCTTTAGAACCAAATGACTGGTTTGGATCCCAGCCTCCACATCCTGCAAGACATAGGATCTTGGGCAAACTGACTTCTCTAAGACTTAGTCTCCTATGGAGTAAAAGGGGAAAATAACATACATAAAGCTTCTGAGAAGACTGACAGAGATAAACCTATGTCAACGTTTGATATACAGAAAGGTTCCAGTAAGTGGTAAATGTCAGTAGACAGGTAGATAAGTGGTAGGACACGTCCTACTAGTGGTACCAGCATTTCAAAAAGCACATGCACTTACCCAGAGTGTTTGCCTTGCACCTACTAGAGCCAATAGCCAAAACGGCAGCAAAGCCATGCAATTTCTCCTGGGAAGGTTTTTCAGTGGATCCTTCTTCATTAAAGTTCTGCAGCAAATAGGCTCTGAAGAAAAAAATAGGGGATACATGAAAGCTGAAGAATCTACTCCCATCATAGTTAGAAGAAACTGCCCTAGACAAATTGAAACACCTGTACCTCAGTTTCCTAATCTATTAAATGTAGTTGACAGTACCTGCCCCTTTGTGATCTCGTAAAAATTCCAATGGGTAGCTATTTTCCAAAGAATATCCCATCCTCTGAAATGTCCCCAATACACAATTCCAGGACAAATGAGCTTGGCAAACATTGAACACTATCTACCCACCTCCCCCTGGCCTTGAAGATTGGCAGTCTATATACTGAAGGCTCTGAGAAGTACAGTTCACCTTTGAACCACAGGAGTTTTAACCACGCAGGTCCACTTACACAGATTTTTGTCAATAAATAAAACACAATACTGTGAACATATTCTGTCCTCCTTATGATTATCCTATTAACATTTTCTTTTCACTAGCTTAATTGTAAGAATACAGTATATGGTACAAACATATACAAAATATGTGCTAACAGAGACTTTATGTTATCAGTAAGGCAATTACTACAATTCAGGAAAATACAAATGGCTGTAAATTCAGAGGGCAACTACTGCCCTTAACTCCAGTCCTACTCAAGTCCTTTTACTTCCCCATCTGGTCAACAGTAGGCCACGAGTAGTTATGTTTTGGGGGAAACAAAAGTTCTATGCATATTTTCAACTGCACAGGGGGATTGGTGCTTCCAATCCCACAGTGTTCAAAGGTCAACTGTTCTATACTTTTTCAAAAGCAGTTCACCTATATTTACTAAGGACTTCCCAAACTTACTTGCCAGGAACATTTATTAACAGCTTATTGTATAAAGAGTTGGCCTAATGGGCCAGACTGGAGCCTAGCAGCTCTCAGAGGGCAGGGACTTGGTCAGCTTTGCTACTGCAATCCCTCCGGCACCTAGAAAAATACCTGACACATAGCAAGCTCTCCCATTTGCCATTCATGCCTACTGCTCCTGTATCGTCAAGAACTGTGCCTCCAATAGTCCTCACTCTACTTACTCCAAGACATTCAAACTTAGGCTTTAGTTAAGCTTTACAACAACCCAAGTCCCTTTTAGCATAAAAGCTCCATAGAACAGGAGCTGAACAGCGAAATCCTACAGGGACCAGAGAAAGTAAATAAGCGTAAAGGGGCCCGGTGAGAACAGCTATACAGGGTAGCCATTCCTCAACTCTGGTGTGCTAATGTTACGTGGCAAGTCAGACACAGTTTTGCCAGTTCTTCCCATGTACGAAAAGCCTTAAATTTTGTTTTGTGAATAAACTCCCCATCTTTAGGGCGTGCAATTTGCAATATGTATTATTTTAGAAAAGACCGGATTTCAAAATACTCCCCGACTCATTATAAAATTTCTCTACTTACATGAAATTTAAAGAGCATTTAAAGCTTCATCTTAGTGAATAACAAAAATGACATGTTTAGGGAAATTTCATTATCTTTCCTTGTATCCTACAAGTTAAACACTAGAAAATATTTAAAGATTTATAGAAATCAAACTTCTTCTTGACTCTTCCTGAACTATTTGAAAATTCTCTCATGAGGCATCCCTTTCTTTATATTAGAGAAAAAAACATTCTACCAAGACAGAAAAAAACCCTGAGCTGACAAAAAGAAAAAAAATGTAAGATTCTGAGTCCTTAAGGATCTGCACAGTGAACAGTACTTAGAACCACTAAGCTCAATTTGAAGAATTTTCAGGCTTCTAAACAAAGTAAACAACCCAAGGATCTCAATTCCCCATTTCCAACATCTGTGGTCAGGCAGCCCGTCACACCTAGTGAATGATGCATAGGTGTCAATGAGTTGTAGAGTGGCTGGAAGCAGGTTCTTGGTGATCTCAGATGACTTATGAGGATCGGTCTCGGCGGCCATCTTGGAAAAATGCTCATCCAGGGAGACCTGGACCTTCGAAATGGCAGCATCAAGGGTGTAGATGGACTGCAGACTTGGAATTTCATGGAGTTGCAAGATGGTGGTACAGTCGATGCTACAGAATGATGAGATCTTTAAAAGTACCCAAGATATTAATTAGTTGTGGCAAAGGGCTGCGGCAGAAGCTAAATCCTGGTATTATGGACCCAAAACGAACATACCTGTCGAGCAAAGTATTCCTCTACAATTTCAACGTCATATTTCACTGAGCTGCATTTGGTAGATGCCAGTTCTAGGAGAGAACCAGCATGTTCTGCCTTCATGCCCTGTTTGATAAGGTGATCCTGTTTGGACAGCAAGAAAAAGTGTTCAGGAGATTATCACAGACAGAGTCTAAAGCTTTCATTATCCTTAAAAACTAACAAGTTCCCACAAGTACAGAGCATGGTGGCTTTGGCCACCCCTTGGCAGCAAGCCTTGGGTGACACCGTGGTACCTTTATCCAGCTGACGTAAGAGCTGATGCGGAGGCGGGAAGACCAGCGCAGAGTGTGTAAGATGTCACATTCACTCATCTCAGGTGAGTTCAGAGCCAGCTGGTTCACATAGGTCTTTGATGGTGGCAAAATCCCCAGGATCCTCCACAGTATCAAGAAGTGACACTGAAGGGCACAGGCCTCCTGGAAGAAATGAAAAGAGTGGTCACAGCAGTGGCACTTGGTATCGAGTCATGAGCCCCCGGACAGTAAGAACGATTCCAAATACAACTGTTTAAAGCACACTGTGTGCAGTCCTGACCTTCAATTGAGATCTGGCTTGCAAGTCTGCTCTGCAGGTCTTTGACAGAGAATATATATAATAACAAAGCAGAAAATAGGGCGCCTGGGTGGCACAGCCATTAAGCATCTGCCTTCAGCTCAGGTCCTGATCCCAGCGTCCTGGGATCAAGCCCCGCATCAGGCTCCCTGCTCAGCGGGAAGCCTGCTTCTCCCTCCCCCAACCCCACCCCCACGCCGCTGTGTTCCCTCTCTCGCTGTCTCTGTCACATAAATAAAATCTTTAAAAAAAAAAAAAAAAGACAAATAGTAAAACACACATGTAAGTAACTTGCTCCACCTGTGCACATCTCACAGACCAAAGTCATTGTTTTAAGACAACTCTGGCTCCCCAAGAATTTACCAAGTAACCAAAAGAGAGCAGACCATTCTGCCTGGCAACCCCATCAGGAGGTGCCCCTTTCTGTGGCCTGAACTGCTGTTACAGCTTCCAGAAGTAGAGACGCATTCATGGGACCACAGAAAAAAAATGCCAGTGGGAGACTTTCACGTCAGACATCAACGACCGTTCACTGAAGGTCTGATATTTAGGTGGCCATTAACTCTCAAAGTCATATAGTTCCCTCAATGTAACAGAAAGAAAGGCAAAAATGGTTAAATTATCTCTAAAGTGAACACAGCCAACAAAACTACATAGAAATACTGACATATCAGGGGCGCCTGGGTGGCTCAGTCGGTTAAGCGGCTGCCTTTGGCTCACATCATGCTCCCAGGGTGCTGGGATTGAGCCGCACGTCGGGCTCCTTCCTCAGCGGGGAGCCTGCTTCTCATTCTGCCCGTCCTGCCCCCCTCCCCGCTTGTGCTCACTCTCAATCTCTCTCGCCCTCTCTTCCAAATAAATAAAATCTTTAAAAAAAAAAAAAATACTGAAGTATCAGTCAGTTCTGGAAATAGATAATTCAGTAGATCCCAGGAATTCCAGGAAGAAATTTCTGGTAGAACCACTACCCAATTATCAAACACATTCCAAACTCTTTATAATCAGCCTGGGCTTCAGTGGTCTTACCAGGGCCGTTACATTCTTGTTTTCCTTTCTCCTGACTGTATCAAGCTGGGATCCAGCTGCAAGCAGGGATGTCAGTGCAGTGTAAAGCTCATCATACTTGACAAGCTTAGAGAAAAGAACGTCACATGCCTAACATGGAGGGAAAAAAACATTTTTTCTTATTTTTTGAAATATTTTGTCTACTACCCATACACTATCATTTAATCTCATGACTGCCAAAATAGCTCATTCAAATTACAGGTAAGAATTTCTCATTGCAGCAAGATTCCCATTCAGGGATCTCTCTCAGTTTTATGGACTATTGTGAGCACACAAGGGCAGGTATTAGAATGATGTTAACTATTTTTTCCATTAAAAATATCTGCACGTGAAGATGCTAACAGAGACAGGAAGAAGGTGCCCCTACGGCAAAAGTAGAGCCCAGCAAATAACATATTCCTACTAGAATAAGTTCAAATCCTAATACAGGCCAAATTCCCTCATTACAAAAAGCAAGTCATTCCCTTTTCCCCTGACAGACTGATTTTGGTGGAAACCATCTGACCCACATGTAAAATGGGGTTTTAAAATTCCTGGTACCACAGAATCGAGTCGGTTCAAATCATCCTCTGAGGCTTCTGGGGACAGGACACAGTAGAATCTGGGTTGTGGGACAGCATCTGAAAAACAGTGGGCTCGTTAAAAGAATGGTCTCATTCTCAACTCTGTTTAGCGAGTATAAAATGTAAAAACTAAATAAACACTTTGGACACCTGAAGACACAAACAACCTTGGCACTGCTGACATTCGGGGCCAGGTAATTCTTTGCTACAGTCCTGTGCACGACAGGATGTTTAGCACCCTCCCTGTTGTGACAACCAAATAGGTCTCCAGACACTGCCAAATGTCCCCACCGGGGGAGGGGCCCAATCATCCCTAGTTAAGAACCACTGCTCTAGGGGCGCCTGGGTGGCTCAGTCATTAAGCAACTGCCTTCGGCTCAGGTCATCATCCCATGGTCCTGGGATCGAGCCCCGCATTGGGCTCCCTGCTCGTCAAGGAGCCTGCTTCTCCCTCTCCCTCTACTGTTCCCCCTGCTTGTGCACTCTCACTCTGTCAAATAAATAAATAAAATCTTAAAATAAAAATAAATAAAAATAAAACAAGAAGCATTTCATCAAAAGAATGGACAACTGCTCCTGAGAAACACCACAGAGAAGGTCATGGCTCCTATTATGTTCTCAACAGTATCCCACCATGACCCAAAACGAAATTTAGCCTGTGGGCTAGAACCACATTCCTATGGAAAATTAAATGTAATCACTCAGAGTGGCAGGAATCCATGTACTGCACTCTATGAGCAGACACAAAAATTCCTAATTCTTATGTCTCAGTGTTGCTTCGTTTTTTGTTTTTAAATCAATGTGGGATATGTGACAGTCTATTTCCGAAAAGGTTTTGAATCCCTTGGTATTTGCCACCTGTAGGGAATAGACTAAATCTTGAGGAGTGTCCAGCAATCTCCAGCACCAAATTCAATCCCCCCCCGTGAGAACTAGTGAGTCAGCTTCTTACTGACAATCTTCTTTCTGACCTGATGAAAAATGCTTAGACCAGTTTTCTTCTACTTCTTTGAACCCATGATAGAGAGGGGTGGTTGCCCGGCGGCTGTTGCTGTCCTGGGATCCATTTGCCCACCCAAAAGGAGGACTCAGCAAATTATGCTGCACCTTTTAAAACACAAATACTCAAATTAAGAAAGATACAAAGCCACATTCCGCATCTCACTGCAGGTGTGATAACTCGTCAATATATCAAAGCTTGGGAAACTCACAAACCAAAATAGTTTTGATTTTTCTGTGATTTCTTTGGGAGCATCTTTTTGCCAAAGTATAATGGGAATAGGGCTCAAGCAAACATTTTAGGAAATGCTGAATAATCCTTAACTGGCCTTCCCGTCCTCATGTTGGATCCCTATAACAAAACAGTTTACTAATCCATAAAACTTACTGCTCAACTATCATTCAACCACTAACAAATACTCAGGGAGGGCAGATGCTCAGGGCACTGAGCTGGACACCAGGTAAAGTGGGTTAATTCAAAGGACATCTGTGAACAGAACCTATAATCCAATTTTCACAAAACCATCAAATCAAATAACCTACATTTACTGCTCCTGGCTAAATACAAAGCGTGAGCGCACACACACAAGTCCAGTAGTCTTCCTAAGGTTAATCATAAACCTACCACAAGAAATGTCTAAAACCTAAAGTGAGCAGGTCATTTTGCTTTGGATCATGGCAACTTGAGAAGAAAAACACTCTCGGGGCGCCTGGGTGGCTCAGTTGGTTAAGCGTCTGCCTTCGGCTCAGGTCATGATCCCAGAGTCCTGGGATCAAGCCCCTCATCAGGATCCCTGCTCCTCCGGAAGCCTGCTTCTCCCTCTCCTACTCCCCCTGCTCGTGTCCCCTCTCTCGCTGTCTCTTTCTCTGTCAAATAAATAAATAAAATCTTTAAAAAAAAAGAAAGAAAAAGAAAAACACTCTCGATAACAGCTAGTAAAGCAAAAACAATGTGTTCATCTGTACCTGCTCGAACAGATACACAGGGGCTTTGGAGTACTGATGAAGCAGATAATCAAAGATCAGAAGGAGGCGAGCCAGGATGAGAGGCACGGAGCGCGCCTGCGCATCCATGTTGGCACTCAACTCCTGGATGATCTGCACAAAAAGGGTCAGTATGGCCCGCCGGCCTTTCTCAGTGAAATTGTGGAAAATGAGAAGGAGCAGCTGCAGGTGTTCTACATTCAAATCTTCCGTCTCGTTGGGCACCACCCCTTGCAGGGCATTCTGCTTCATTGTCGACAGAAACCTACCGCAGAGAAAAGGAGAACGTGTCTGGTAAAAGAAGTCCGAACATCCCCCAAGATTTACAATGTCCAGGGCTTGGAGGAGTTAAGCTTTTTAAACCCAGGCATTAAGATAACAAATCAAGACAAAAATCTACACGTAAAGAGAAGATTAAAAACTCAACTTCGGCTACGAAAAAGATAAATTCGGCCACAAAATATTCCCTGTTGACTGTGGCAGTAGTGTAAACACCCACTCTGCCATTTCTGACCATGAAAAGAACTGTAAGCTCCCCCAAAAGGTGGCTCATTTTTTTTAGTTAATAAACCTGGATAGTTTTATAAACTAGAAACAGTTCAATTACTTTTCCCTATAATTTGACTCTACAGCTTAATTTGTATTTTAAGAGTTTATACTACAGATTAAAATCACTGCATGACAGCACTCAAAAATAACTCAATGTACTAAAAAGCAATAAAAAATATTACACTATTCAGAGAACCTGTCTAAAGAGCTTTTATGCAAAAAAGGAATGAATGTAGACAACTGTTTTCCATTGCCTTTGGCTAATTTAGGAGAGAGATTTGTGTTTTAATAAGGGTTTCCCTCACCCCATCCCCCTATGCTCCCCCCTCCCCCCCTCCCCCCCTCCTGGCCTTTTTGCAAGATTCCACCAAGAAAAATACAGTGGGACTTTGGCATTCAAGGAGGTTTATGATTTCTCAAATCCAGCATTAGAGCTATTTGATCATAGTATGGGGAAGAGAAAAGCAAAGCCTTTTAGGAAAACAAACTGCTTTGAAGACTCTTAACCATGTAAACAAAAATGGCAAATATAGGTCCATCTAAAGAGGATTTAGATGATTAATCTGAGCTTCCCCCAAGTAAAATAATTCTTTAAAAGTTGTCCAAAAAAGACTGCAAGTCACCCTGAGTGGTTTTCATGTTGAAAGCAAAATAACCAAAGACAGAGTTGGCTTCCCTGTTCCCGGTCTTTCAGAAAATCAGGTCAGGTTAAATTGGCTACGTTCAGGATTCAGGTTCGGTCTCATAACTGCAACCATACCCCCATGTGCTAAGGGATGATTCTGTTTCCAGACCATGGTGTAGGTACTTCTGCTTCTTCAACAGCACATCTTCCCCCAAAGCCATCAGAAACATACTCCTCCACCCTCACCACCGTACACCCTACCATCAGATACCACCTCAGAGCCCCAGGCTAACTGCAGACAAGTCAAACAAATTAAAAAAGCACAGAACCTTCTCTGCAGGGCTTCTCCTGGAGTTCTCTTACCTGTCCCAAACTTTAAGGCATTCAGGGACATCAGGATCACCTTGAGCGCCGGCTTTATGTTGCCAGATGAGCAAAAGGCGTGAAAGCACAGAGAGGCTTTGAGGGTGAATGTACAAGGGCCAAGGGCCCTCAGAGAAAGGTGCTACTCCCAGCTGCTGCAACAGCGTGTTCTGCCAGGAAAGACATACAAGAGACCATTAGGAAAAAAGACGGAAAATGAGGCCAAAGGTTCCCCGCGGGCCCTAAATGTTACTCTTTAATGCTGGAAGAGTATTTTAAAGAGCATGAGGAAATTCAGATTTAGACGCACTTTGGAGAAAGGTCATTTCACTCAACGAACAGGAAAAAAGGGAAAATTACTAATCTAATCCCAGTCACAACTATAGCTAATTAGTGTCAGAACTGGGGTCCTGACACTAAAGGAGAGATGCACGAGACAGCAGAATCTGGATGACCGTCCAAACGAGCTGACAGTTTTTCTTTCACAACGTGTTATATACCTCAAGTAACATACAAAGTGGGAAGGTCCTGCAACTCGTAGGTCCAGCCGCTTGTATTTTCTTGTAAGCCTCTGCTTAGAGGCAGAGAAAGTCTGCCTCTATAATGTCAAGGCACCCCAAATTAGTCAGGGTTGTCTGCCTCCAGTTGTAGCGTGTCTTTCAAATGAGCTTGACTTGCAGCTCAGTTATCTAAGCTGCAACTTATCTTCTCAAACACACACACAAACTGAGCACGATGCCAATGGAAAACCAGACAAAGGCCTGCTTTCTCACTTGGCTTCAGAAGACACAAATCATAGTTACCTCGGGATACAGGATAAATTTCTAAGTCTGTCAAATTAAATTATATTCTTTTTTTTTAAACTTTTTATTTATTTATTCATGAGAGACAGAGACAGAGAGAGAGAGAGAAAGGCAGAGGGAGAAGCAGGCTCCCAAGGAGCAGGGAGCCTGATGCAGGACTCGATCCCAAGACCCTGGGATCATGACCTGAGCCGAAGGCAGACGCTTAACCATCTGAGCCACCCAGGCGCCCCAAATTAAATTATATTCTTATAAAACATCCCAGAGGAGCCCAATCCTTGGAAATAATTATTCAAAATGTCACAGATATCAAGAGTAGTTCACACATGTACTGGGTGGTTATCACAGGCTAGCTGCACACATACTGCCACACGAAATGCTCAGAGCTATAGCATTAGGTGGGTACGTGCTCCATTTTACTGATGCGGAAATAGAGCTCAGAGCGGTTTAAGAACACGACCTAAGCCACATGATTCCCATGTGTCCAAGCCAGGTTTATCTCTAAAATCTGCATTCTTAATCATTATGCTGCACACAGGCTTAAAGACTTTTCTCAATTCCTGACTCAAGGAAGTAATTCAAAAAACTTAACATGCCTTAACTACATCAAAAATATTACCTGTAGCACTCCTGTAATAATAAAAAAAAATTTTAGAAAAAAATCTTAGTGTTCAATCAAGGAATATGCAGCCATAATAGTGACAACCATAAAGAAAAAGGTAACAATTTTTGAAATAGTAAAATTTTTAAAAGCAGAAGAAAGAGATGTATAGATGTTCTGATCTTAACTGCAAAACTGTGCAACTATAATATAGGGACTAGAAAAAAACATCAAAAAATGTAAATCATGAATTTGGTGGAAGGATATGTTATCGATGTCATATTTTTTGAGAGGGTTTTTTGTTTTGTGTCAAGTTGTTTCAGGCCTCAGAGCCCTAAGAAATGAGCGAACATTCCTCAGAACCTGGTTTCCCCTATCCACTCCAACTCTCAGTAGCCCCTAAGTAAGGGAAACTGACTTTTTAAGTAAAACTGAGCCACAGCACCCCCACAAAGGCCTGGCTGAAGCCTTCCCTCCAGCCCTCCAGGTGCCCTGCGCCCACCCTTGCTTGGTGCCGGCACTCCTGGACTCTCTGCCTCCGCCCTCCCCATTCGGGCCATCTTCCAACCCTCTTAACTGTTCTCGTGACTTCAACGGCTGCCTCTTAGTGGTTAAATCCCAAAGCTCCATTATCAATCTTAATTTTTTTTATGATTTCTTACTTATTTGAGAGACAGCGCAAGCACGAGTGGGAGACAGAGACAGAGGGAGAAGGAGAAGCAGACTCTCCACTGAGCAGGGAGCCTGATGTGGGGCTCCAACCCAGGACCCCAAGACCATGACCTGAGCCGAAGGCAGACGTTTAACCGACTGAGCCACCCAGGCATCCCTCAATCTTAATGTTTTAAGAACTGAATTTCAGACTCACATTTCCAACTACTTTCTAGATGTCTTCATCCCACTGGCACCTCAAAATGTCATCCTATTTAAAATGATTTTTTTAATAGTAGTAGTGGCAACTATTTTAACTAAAAACATAAATAAAACATACAATTCCTATATACAAAACTCATATACAATGCCCGTATACAAAAATATACGAACTGCTTTTCTCATTGGACTGAAAGGGCTATAAAATTCCCCATCCTGACAGGAAGCAACACAATCCCATGGTAACATCACAGTTCACTGCCTTTAGCTTACTCCTTCATGAAAAGAAAGCCTCGCACTCAAGCTCTCCTGCACCGTGGCTTCCAGGCTGGCCGACCACAAGGGACTGCAAGTTATGTGGGTAAGCAGACACGGCTTGTTTTTCAGAACAAAGAGAAAATGGCACAATGCGCCTCATGTAGCTTAACAACCCAGAGGATCATTCTGAGCAAACCTGCAACCGTGAGTAAAAAGAACCCGAGTTGACTCAAACCTAAGAGTGAGCTCCCTGCACACTCACAACGGCTCCTTCTACCACCAAACCGACTCTCCTTGCTGACGTCCCCTTTCTATGAAAGACAACGGCACCCTTCTGGTCTCATTTGGGTTGAAAAGGCAGGCAGTATCTCAGACCCTTCCTATCCATGTCCTTTACCCCAGTCAAATAATTTCCCATGATCTCTACCGTGGGCCCTTTATCCACATTGTATCACCCACCCCCTTTCCTCATGATCCCAAACTAATTCAAGTCATCTGGATTTCTTCAGTACCCGCAACACTACCTGGCACATAGTAGGTGCTCAATGAATACTCAGTGAATGAATGAGTGACCTAGACCACTACGTAATATTAAGTTATTATACTCCCACACGTAATAGTAATAAATACAAGACAACAAATATGTTAATAACAACTATAACATTAAGAAGAAGAAGAAGAATAGTAACAAACTAATAAAGATAGCAGCTAATCTTTAGTAGGAACTAGTAGACACACACACTAGCCAGGTGTGTGTCTTGTTTTTACTTACATCACGATAAAATAACGTAACATAAAATTTACCACTTAAATCGTTTTTAAGTGTACAGTTCCACGGCATTAAGTACACAGACACTATGCAAACATCACTATCATCCATCTCCAGCACTTTTTTATTTTTCCCAACTGAAACTCTCTGCCCATGAAACACTAACTCCCTGTGATATTGTGATATAAGAAGAAATACATATTTGGTCTCTGTCCCATTTCTGGCACAGAGCTCCTAAAAATTTTGTCATTTCCTGACAAGAGTGAGAAGAACGTATTTTGCTCTTCATAATAAGCCCCTTTCAATAACACCTGTGTTTATGATAATGAGACCCCTAGACAGCTTCAGGATGGGGGCCGATTGCCAGAGGAACCAACCACATGATTAGAGGGCTGGATCCCCAACCTTACAGCTCCATCCCCAACTGGGGCTAGAGTTTGAGTTAATCACCAATGGCCAATAGAGCAGAATGCCAACAGAAAGCCAGACTAAGCCTGCTTTCTCATTTGGCTTCAGAAGACAAAAATCATCTCAGCAGACTGCTCTATTAAACAAATTTGAAAGAACAGAGAGACCATGCCAACTAAGCACATGGCCTTTTAGGAGAAAGTCCTCTTTCCAAGATGTTCGTAAGTCTTCTTCAATAAATAGGTTTTGATTTCTTCTGTAAGTAGAGAAAGCCTAGCGGTCTAACTAATTCAGAACGAGTTTTTTATTATTCTGACAGGTGAAGAAAGTTTTTATGATATAACTTACATTTGTTTTCTCTCACAGACTGGGCTCCATTTCATTTACCTCCCTTAAAGGACACTGTGTATGTCTTGCAATGCAAGCCAGACACCTTGGGTAAATAACTTTGTATGTGAGATGCCTGGGTGGCTCAGTCAGTTAAGTGTCCAACTCTCGGTTTCAGCTCAGGTCATGATCTCAGGGTCATGAAATGGAGCCACGTGTCAGGCTCCACACTATGTGTGAAGCCTGCTTAAGATTCTCTCTCTACCCCTCCCTTCCGCCCACCCCCCCCCGCCGCGCCAAGCACACATGCACTCTCTCTCAAAAAAAACTTTGTACATGATTCCAGAGAAACAATATCAATAACAGATAGTTAAATTACACTAACCATCCTTCACTTTCTTCCATCATAGTAATGAAATTTGAGGGAAGAATTTAAAGTCCCATGTTTGGAAATGGAATGAAGAGGGAAGTTTGATAATTTGCTCTCCATAAAGTCAGTGGTTATGGGCAGCCAAGCTGCATGTCCACACAAGGTCTGGAATTATTTTGTAAATGCTAAGAGGGCAACATCATTACAGGAATCTTAAGAACTCTTATTCTCTACAGGAAAGTATTTCTTCCCCCATTATTTGGACAAGTTTAGGCAGGAAAAGGCCAAGTCTATGAACTTTGAAACTTCCCTAAATAAACTTAGATCTCAGCAAGGAGCTATTAACTTTCGCAGGACATCCTGACCCTATACAGTCTGAGAAGGTGCTACAGGCCATATGCTAACTGAAGCATTTTCTTCTCTTCATCTTAGATAGATCAACAACTTTACCACTCAAGTTATAGTCCCTTTCCTGACCAAAAAAAAAAAAATTTTTTTAAAGATTTATTTATTTGAGAGGGCTAGCGCACACACATGTGCATGCGCAGGGGGAGGGGCGGAGGAAGACGGAGGGAGAATCTCAAGCCAACTCCAAGCTGAGCATGGATCCTGACACGGGACTCAATCTCACAACCCTGAGATCAGGACCTGTGCCAAAACCCAGAGTCAGACGCTCCACTGACTATGCCACCACTGACTGCACCCCCAAAGCAAATTTTTTCAACTAACATTAGGTACATATAAATAGGTTTTATAATCATCTTTTTAAACAATGAAATAAATTAAGAATTTTTCAAATAACAGGATAGTAAGAATCAAGTTTAACCTTTTGAAATAGCTTCCTAGATCCTGTCCCTTTGGAGGCAAGTGCAAACCCCTGAATTGTGTCCTGGTTCTGAAAATCCACTGAAATAATCTTAAGAATAACAAAAAATTTTCACAACAATCTTCGGCAAGCTATTGGAGAGATCTACCAAATATAAGTCTTCTGGGGAAGTGAGGGGTAGCTACAACTAAGAATCTGCATTTATTAAATTCCCCAGGGATCTTTATGTACACTAAAAGACTAAGAATCACTAACTTAGACCACGTTAAAAAAATTATCATCAGAATACGACACTGTTGGGGCACCTGGATGGCTCAGTCGGTTAAGTGTCTGACTCTTAATCTCAGCTCAGGTCTTGATCTCAGGGTCATGAGTTCAAGCCCCACAATGGGCTTGGGGAAAAAAAAAAAAAAAACACGACATGGTCAAATGTTGGGAGAGAAAGTGAATCCACCAATGTGACACGTTGCTGATGGTAAAACTTGGTGCAGCTTTTTTTTTTTTTTTAAGTAATCTCTACACCCAATGTGGGGCTCAAACTCACAACCCCGAGACCAAGAGTCACATGCTCTACCGACTGAGCCAGCCAGGCGCCCCATCGGTGCAGCTACTTTAGAGAGCAAGTCTGGCACTACCTGCTTACAGTCACATACTCCGGATCCTACTAATTCTACTCCCAGTTATCTGCCCATGAGAACCCCTTGTTATGCCAGGGGACCCAAGATCACAGCAACAGCTGGAGTAACAACAAACCCTGACACAACCAAAAGGTCCACCAGTGGGAGCAGAGGGGAGGTAACAAATTGGTAGTCACAAACACAACGGGACAGCATGTAACAGTCAAAACAAAAACTACAGAATCAGCAAGAGTAGAGATGAATCTTGGCAACATAATGCTAAATAATATTCAATGAAAAAAGAAAGCCTAACAAAATTATACAGAACATGGTATCAATTACTATAAAGCTAAAAGCAATCAAATAGTTTGAAACTTTAAGGAATACAAATGTAAAAATAAATATATATATGAAACTAATGAAAGGGGGAATTTGAGATACAGGATTCAAGACATCGCCTACTAGTGAGGAGAGAAAACCCTAAGATTTTTAAGGCCTACCATCAAGATCCTAGGCTTTATTCTGGTGGTGAGTCTGCAAGTAGGCGTGTATCTAAAAGCATCTACCTCCTGTAATTTGAATGACTCCTTTAAAACACACATTTCCAGGGACGCCTGGGGGGCTCAGTCGGTTAAGCATCTGCCTTCAGCTCAGGTCATGATCCCAGGGTCCTGGGATCGAGTCCTGCATTGGGCTCCTTGCTCAGCAGGAAGCCTGCTTCTCCCTCTGCCTGCCGCTCCCCCTGCTTGTGCTATCTCTCTCTCTCTGACAAATAAATAAAATCTTTAAAAAATAAAATAAAAATAAAACACACATTCCCAACATGGATTTCTTAGATTACTAATGAAGTTAAGCATTTCCTAGGACTGTTAGTCACTGATAATTCCTTTTATAAACTGCCCTCTTGTCTATTCTGTCCACCTGTCTACTAGGGCAGTCATTAGGAGCTGGTTTTGTAGTTTTTCCTTTGCTTTAAGCTTACTGAAAGACTTAGAAATAAAGAACACATTTTCTCTTTCTTAAAATGATCCTGATGCGGCAGTGGGACATACTAGAATAATCTCTCTCTTTCCAGTGAGGGGGTTTCCACCACAAGCCATGCTCCTTTACAATTGGAACACTACAGCCTACTGGGAACGGACGCAGACAGCACTTGGCCAAAGGTCTCAGTGCACACAAACCTGCAGGTTGGGTGACTGAAGGTCAGAAGTTACCAGAGAGTGGTTGAAGTGATAGAGAGCAGCAGCGAACTCTTCATCTGATGAACCTGGAAGGCAAATAAGGACACTGATTATTCAAGCAGCCCCTGATGCATCATACCGCCCTGCCAACAGCCAAACGCCACTGGGGAAAAAAAAATCCACTAGGTCCCTATCCTGTCTACTGACCCTTGAGTCCATCTTTGTCCACCTCCTTAATGATGCTGGCCAGGGTGGCCATGTGGTGTTCTGAAAGAGACACACTCAGGTAGTTTCGGATAAAATTGTTCCGCGAGTTCAGCATGGAAGAAGTGATGAAGTTCAAAATGTTGGAAGCCAGACCTAAGAACTAAAAAGAACATAAAGAACCTTATGTCAGGGTCACAAGCCCAGAGTGCCTCCAAATCCTGAATATAAAGAGAAATAAAACATGCCCACAGATCTGATGCAACAGACGCAACGAATTAGAGTCAGATTTTAAATCCCCTACAGTTGGACACAATTTAATTATGACAATCTTTCCCACATAATTCTACCAGTTACACAAAATTGCACCAGTTAAACACAACAGACTTCAGAAAACACCGTGTGAAGACAGAGACTGCTTGAGAGACTTGTCATTCCTCTAAGGCCCTGCATTTCTTCAGCTCAAGGACATTACTGAAATAAGGAATTCTGAAGTCTGTATGATCATTATACACACACAGAATTCCCAGCTCTTTACCTGTCTCTCAAAATGAAACTGAATTATTGTGTAAATGTTTTATGTCCACAACCCGGACTAGACTAAGCTGTAGGAAAGTGTGGTCCGTATCTAACTTGTTTTACCGATAAAGCTTTAGAACAGGATTGATAGTACGTTATCTAGAAATGCTGCTTGAACAAGTTAATTAGCAAGCACTTAACGATGGCCCACACCTATGCTAAGGGCTCTTTAATTCTTCACAACACCCCTAAAGGCAGGTACAATCACTCCCATATGACAGAAGACAAAATTGAGGCTTGGAGAATTTTAGATTCTTGCCCAAAGTCTCAGAGCCAGTAGTGGTAGAAGGATTCAAACTCACTTCTAACTCCAAAGGCTATGTTACTAACCCTCAATCAAAGAAATAATACCAAGAGTAGAAATCATTTAATCAAACACCATCAGGACACTTAAGTCTTAAGTAAATATCTAAATATTACTTAAGATTATTATTAGTTAACCCAACCTATTAGTTCAAACGATCTGCTTTTCACACCCCTTCTCCCCACCTCTCCTTCCCCTAAACCTCAGAAATCCACTCTTACCAGCTCAGGATCTTTGCGACTAGCCAAAATGTTGCCCTTCTCACCAGGGGCCTGTTTACTGGGGCTTTTAACTCGAGGAGAGCTCTCCAGCGGAGGGGGTGGGGGAGGAGGTGGAGGTGCCACTTTCTCTTTACTGGGGGAGATGGTCTCCTCAAACCACTGCCCCAAAATAGGCTCACTGTCATCATCTGAACAGAGAAAAAAATAGAAGTAATAAAAATAACACATTTTTACAAAGTTTTTAGTACATCGGCTTTGTGGAAATATCTACGCCAAAAGGAACACAAGGATATCTTGATTTCAGGTGGTAGTTACATGGTTGCATAAATTTATCAATACTCATCTAAATGTACACATAATGTACACATAAAACAGGAGCATTTTATTATCTATGTTATACCTCAACAGAACTGGTATTTCTTAAAGGAGCCCAATGAAGAAAGAGAAACAACCTCACTTTACTGGCAACAAGCCAAACATTTTGAAAGACAAATCTGTTCTTACCTATCAGTTCCCAAATTAAGAGCTACACCTTTCACAATACTCTATACATTATTCCCACAAACCTGATTATAAAGAACCTGAGACATTTCTCTTATTCAATCTCTCTCCAAAGACAGGAGGGAATGTTCATTTTGCCCTGTTGTTCACTGAAACAGTCTGGAGTTCCTCTCCCTATGCCTCCCCAAGCCACACATCGGTGGCAACAGCCAAACCCAACCCCTCTCACACAACCTCTGGAGTTGCACTGGGAAAGCTCAGAACAGAGTTCACCAAACAGGTCCACACAAAAAGAAGAACTGACATGTATTCTGATCTTGGAAGGTAAGGGCTGAAAAGCAATCTGGGCTGAGAGCAGTTTCTGTCCTCTGTCTCCACGGCTCAAATTACTCGTAATAACATGTCACCTTTAAGGGCACAGAAAATCAAGATGCACGCTTGGCAGGTGAAGACGGCAAACAGGACACGAAAGGAAGAAGCCCCGGAGGAGTGGGGGACTTCCTGTTGCACAGTGCCACAGAAAAGAGGCCTCTCTACCTTGGCTGCTGTCCTCCTCCGTGCTGCTGAAATCATCCTCATAGTAGGTGTTTGAGTCGGTCGAGGCGCTGGCGTCACTGCTCATGGAGCCCTTTCTCTGACGCTGCAGGACACAGGCCTAGGAAAGCAGCAAGCTTTTGTAACTGCTGGTCACAAAAATGGAGCCACCCTACTTCACCTTGTTCACCACGTGAGACACTCTCTCCACTGTCTTTTCCTCTCCTCTAAATCCAAGAAGCCCTCCTAACAGCACCCTCCCTTCAGGGCTCTGATCACTTCATCCCAAGGCTCTCCAAAGCCAAAGCTGTGAACAAGAACTGAAACACGAGTGTTTCCAGAGCGCCCCCTAAGTTTCCGCATCAGCAGGACAACTGTCACAAAGCACCAAGCAGCCATACATGTCACAACACTGCAATCAACAGATTCAAATCTGTGCAATCATTCAAGAATTCTGCTCATCTTCAAAACCACTACCACAACTTTTGAATTTATAAAGGTCACAGTACACAATCTTATTCACTTTGAAAGGGTTATATAAAATCCTCCCAATTCTCAGCGGTGTGACACCACCCACCTTTCTGTAGGAGGTTGAGAGCAATGTCAACAGCAGGTTCGTCAGTGGGACAGAGTCAATCAGCCGCTGGATCCTCTGGATGGAGGTGCTCTGGGCCATAATGCTCAGGACCGCAGGGGGACCATCTGTCTCCCAGCCCTGAAGGGAACCATAGCAAAAGAGAATTCATGTCTTCCAACTGAGCAGGAAGGAACAACAGGAGCAGATGGTTCAAGGTAGCTTCCCCAGAAGTGAAACCAGCAATGAAGATGCTGACCCCAAGCACGAGCCCTCACCTTGTGCAGAGCTTCCACTTGCAGGTCTTGAAAGAGAGAGCTTAACAGCTTGACAGCATGGTTTGCCAATATTACTGAGAGCACCCCAAATCCCTGGTGCCTACACAAAACAGTAAACACAACAAATTAAAACCTCAAAAACAGGGGATCTTACCATTCGGGGCCTAGACCCCTTTCAGAATCTATGGACCTTTCCCCAGAAGGAAAAAAAAAATGCACACACAATATCTGCATGTAATTTCAAAAGCTTCATCTCCCTGAAGCCCACTCACATCCTGCCTCAGGATCCACAGGCTTCAGGTTAAGAACTCCAGAACTACAACAAAGTCTTCCAAACACATGGCATTTTGGAATTCAAACTATTAGTTCGAATCTACTGGTTGACGTGAAAGATGCTGACATTCAAAGGTTAGTTGAACTTTTTATAAAAGTCATTCTTTTGCGGCGCCTGGGTGGCTCAGTGGGTTAAGCATCTGCCTTTGGCTCGGGTCACGATCCCAGGGTCCTGGGATTGAGCCCCACATCAGGCTCCCTGCTTAGCAGGGAGCCTGCTTCTCCCTCTCCTTCTGCCTGCCACTCCTCCTGCTTGTACTCTCTCTCAAATAAATAAATCTTCAAAAAAATTTAAAATTAAAAAAATAATAAAAGTCATTCTTTTCAGAAAGCTTCTGGGTTGACAAATACAGGGAGATGAGAGAGCAGAACATGTCAGAGGGCAGGGATGCTCCACGTTCTCTCCCCGCACCTTGCCCTAGGCATCTCTTTCAGCTGGCTGTTCCAGAGTCATAGCCTTTTATAAGAAACTGCTCATCAATTAAGGAAAAAAAAAAGCCATTCTTCTGAGAAGAAAAAAGGTAAAAATCACCAACTTCTATAAAATATCTGATCACAAACCAGAGAATAAAAACAAAGTTTTACACATTAAATGTGAGTAAAACTTTCTTTCGGTCCAAATAACCACAGGACAAAGAATTAGTATACCTAATATATAAAGAGCTCATGTCCGTCAGTAAGAAAAAAGGACAAATACCAAAGAGAAAACTGGGACAAAAGACACAGGTAGTTACAGTCGTACTCACAAAGAAATATGATTAGGAGCGATGTAATACCATCTTTCTCCTTTAAGATTAGAAAAATGTGAAGATTAATGACAGCTGCTGTCAGAGGACCGGGAGAAATGGGCACGTGCACACACAGCTAGTGAGAGTACAATCAGAACAGTCTAACGAAACACTGCAAATTTTTACATAAGTGTACCCTTTGTCCTAACAATCATACTTCCGGGAATTTACCCCAAGGGGATAATTAAACAAGTTCACAAAGATTTACATTTAGGAAGATTTATCAAAGCACAGTTTATCAAAACAAGAAATTTAATATAGCCTAAATAAGTGTTTCAATAGGGTAATTAGTTAACAACGGCATGTTTATATGGTGGAAAACCGCCAGCCATTAAACACTCACAGTGAATCCAAAACAGCACCACTGAAAAGTTATCAACAATATTTTCTAACGGCGATCCTGTTCTGTAAACATACACACTTACATACGTGCACCAAAAAATGTCTGGAAGAATGTTTACCGATTTGGGTGGTAGAATCTGGGATGACTTATTTTCCTCTTTCTTATGATTTGTAACTTATACAAGGTACAGGTTTTCCTTTTAAAGGTCAAGAAACAAGAGCCATTTTTTTTTTAAAGATTTTATTTCTTTGACAGAGCACAAGCAGGGGAGCAGGAGGCAGAGGGAGAGAGCGAAGGGACCCTGGGATCATGACCTGAGCCGAAGGCAGACGCTTAACAACTGAGCCACCCAGGCGTCCCAACAAGAGCCATTTTTTAAACGTAACTGCTACTTTGAAGGATAGACCTTTTAGCATCCTCCCGTTTCCTGCTACGGTGCCAAGCGTGAAGACAGAAACTCACAAAATCATAAACTACTGTTCTCTCTGGAACACGCTTACCTCTCTTCTGTGCCTGGTATCTACTATCTACCATCCTAACATCTATTTCAATTTTCAGCTCATGTAACACTTCCTCAAGGAAGCCTGCCTTGATTTCTCTGACTAGGCCAAGTACTCTTATTAGAATACTCTCTAGACACAATTTGACATATTTCTTCAGGTCTCTCGGAAATGTGTCTTTTTTTTTTGGTACATCACAGCACTCCAGAACTGACACAGAGCCTGGGACAGAGAAGATACTCAGTGAATATTATCTGTTGAATGAGGTCCAGAACTTGACTTCCTCCTGGAACTCCAGACGCCCATACCAACTGCCTACTCAACATCTCACATAGAGAAAAGTTTGACATCACCTCAAACTCAGCATGGTGAAGACGAAATTCTATACTTCTTCCCCTTCCTGCCACCCAAGCCCTAAGCCAGTGTTCCGTCTCCATAAATTATACAACCCAGTTGCTCATGCCAAAAAATTGTGATGTCCTATCTTTCACACTCACTATCCAAGCCATCAGCAAATCCTGTCAGCTGTACCTTCCAAACACATGCTGCTTTGACCTCTTCTCTCTGCCTTTCCCACCGGCTCCCTATTCCAAGTCCCTTCATCTCTTGTTTGGAATAATGCATTAGCTTCCCAACTACTCGCCCTCCTTCCTGCCTTACACCCTGCAATCTATTCTCCTCAAAGCAGCTGGGGTATCGGCTCACTAATAACTAATGAATCAGAACAGATCACTCCCCTGGGGAACACCCTCCACCACTTACAAATTAACACCTGGCCCTGGGAGATCTGGCCCCTAGCTACCTCTCTGACCTAACTTTCTACTACTCTCCCTTCCCGAGGGCTCCAACCAGCCACACCAACTTTGCTGATCCTTAAAAACGCCAATCATACCTCCACCTTCAAACCTGAACAATTCTTCCCCCAAAATTTCAATGGCTCCCTCTGTCACCTCACATATATTCTCTCCATCTTATCTTTAGAGCCCATTCCTCACCATCCTAATTAAAATAACAGCCCCTGTCACTCTCTAGCCCCTGGCTCTGGCTTATTTTTCTTCACAACACTCATATGAGAATCCATCATGAACTTATTAGTTGCTCCAATGAGAAAGTAAGCTCCATAAAAGCACAGACATTGCTTTGAATAGTGCTACATCCTCAATGCCTGGAGAGAGCCCAGCACATGGTAGGGACTGAATGAATAAAATCTAGAAATGCCTGGGCTTAGAAAATAAAACCTCAAACCACATGGAAGTCCTATCTCTAACTCCTCTCCAAGCAAGCAGGGCTTACTGTCCAGACTTCGTCAGAACGGTAGCAAATGTTTTAAGGAAGCAAGCCAGGAGCAACTGACAGAATCCTCCTTACAGGTTAAACATGCAAGTAAAGTAATTAAATGCAAGTCATACCAGCCCATTTTACAAAACAGAAGCATTTTTTTCTGATTTGAACCTCATTAAAACCCTGAAAGATGTATTACACATTTTCCCCTTTAGAGATAAGCAAACAAGCTCAGAAAAAATGAGCAATCTGTCCAAAGTCACACAGCTATGACGTAGGCATAAGGGACTATGATCATCACCTTAGTTGTTAAATTTAACCAGGTATGCAGGCAAATTGTTCTACTGATGTGAAGATGAGAGGGGTAACCCTAGCTCCCCATCAACATAAAATGGCAGGGACACAAAACAAAACATGAGTAGCAATCGAGTAGACACATACCCTTTCCCAGGTCCCAGTTTAGGAGAGCCCACTCCCTCTTTTGTACGAGAAAGGATGTCTCTGACTCGGAGTGCAGCCAGGGGGTCTTTCTCTTTCCCCTTATCAGCCAAGGCAGTAGGACTGAGGTTCAATATGAGGAAAAGGCTGTTTAACAAACACCAGGCACCCAGCAATTGGAAGTTCTGATAGTGCTGTTGAAAAAGCACAAAAGAAAAGTATGAACGCAGAGATCTTACGAGCTATGAAACAGGAATGTAGCAGAGACATCCTTCTTACCTCTCCACCAGCCCGCCGGGAATTGCTGATTGCTTGTCCAATCATGTCATAGATTTCAAGCTGTCCAACATCAAACATACACAAAAATCTGAGCAAGCTGACCTACTTCATTACAAACCTTAATCCCACCCAAATTAATTTCACTTGAAGAATTAAATATCCTCAAGGCACTTTCTAAAGATAGGATTCCATCACACTTTCCTTGACCTTTACATGATGCTGACTCCTCATTACATTCAGCTCACAGGTCACCTTCTCAGAGATGTCCCCCACACACCATCTAAAGCAACACAGCCAGGCCCCCATCAGATCATGGTACAAAACAGGGACTCGTCCTACACACTCACCATTCTCAGAGACTATCTCGTGTACTGTAGGTCTCCGCTCAAAGTGCACTGATGCACACAGCAAGCCCTCAGTACACGTGCAGACTGAGTGACTCATCTTTCACAAGGTCCACTGCCACCACAAAGACGCGGTGCCTTCCACAGAGCCAACCATGTGAATGCCCACCTCTTAGACCTGCTACCAAGGGGAAGGGATGGAAAAGACTCCACATCCTTTCCTCTCCCTGGGAAGAGAGTGGACCTGGCACTATTTCCTCACTGAACGACAGAGGCCCCCAAGGCCAGGGGACCCAGCTTACACATTTCTGGACAATCGTAGCCGCATCGCTCTCATAGTCCTCTTCTTTGGAGCTTGTGGACCCTGTCCGCACCTGCTGGGCACTACCCACATGCAGGATGGCCATGCAAGTTGCCACACTCACACCTGGGGGGAAGAGGGGAGAAGATGCACAGATTCCAATCATGGCACAGTCCCAGGAGTCCACCAAAACAGAGAAAGAAAACACAACCCACCCCCAAACCATTCCATGATTTGACAACTGAGAGTAATGTCCACAAGAGCAAGACTAGATAGTGTTACCATCTGGTCCAGCAATCACACTCCAAAGTATTTATCTGAATGAGCTGAACACCTGCATCCACATCAAAACCTGCACACGAGTACTTACTGTAGCTTTTTCCTTAACTGCCAACAATGAGAAGCAACTGAGATGCTCTTCAACAGGTGGATGTACCACAAACTACGGCACTCCCATACAAAGAATATTATTCAGCAATAAAAAAAAGGCGAGTGATCAAGTCATAAAAAATCAGGGAGGAAACTTAAATGCGCACTCCAAGCAGAAGCAGCCAGTCTGAAAATGCGACATACTATATAACTGATTCCAACTTTAGGGCACTCTGGAAAAGTTAAAACCATGGAGACAGTAAAAAGATCAGTGGTTTCTGGGGGTGAGGGTAGGGAGAGTGGGATTACTAGGTGGAGCACGTAGGACTTCAGAGCAGTGAAACTACCTTGTGTCATAGTGATGATGAACAGAGGGCATTATACATTTGTCAAAACCCACAGAACTGTGTAACACAGAGGAAACCCTGATGTAAACAATGGACTTCAAAAAAAAACAACGGACTTCAGATAATAGTGTATCAAATCCTGGGTTCATCAATTATAACAAACGTACCATAGTAATGCAATATGTGAATAATAAAGGAAACAGGGTACTGGGGAGAGAGGGTAGGTGGGAACTCTGTATAACCTGCTCAACTTCTCTGTAAACCTAAAACTGCTTTAAAAACAAAATCTATTAACTTTAAAACATCACAAAATGTTTTCCTATTTTTCCAAGATTGTGGGGAAAAACATTCCATGTTTGGTATTCCTCAAAGACACTAAGGCCAAATCCCTGTCTTTACGTCAAATCCCAGGCCATCAAATTTCAACAACCCAAATCTGGGATCTTTAATCAACTAAAAAATTTTGAGGACTCTTTAACCAATATTGACTAAGTACACTGAGAGCCATGTGATATTCAAGAAATTCCCTAAAAATTAAAAACCCCAACTTAAAAACTGCAAAAATCAAAGGCAGAGGATGAGGTAGTAAGCACTGGAGATGGGCTGAGGGAAAACACATTTTCCCATGCATCTTTAGCTTTCTCTTCCCACTGCTGCTGCCCTAGCTCAGGCTCTTACGGTGTCTCGCTTGAATGACTACAAAAAAATCCTCCTAAAAAAGCTTCCTGCCTCCAAATTTCCCCACACCAAAATATCCTGTACATTGCTGTTTGAATATAGCTCAGAATTTTCAGTGGTTTCTACTGTCTACAGGACATGGTCCAAATGACTTAGACTGCATCTCAAGACCTCTGTGACTGTGTCCTCCTTTCTCTCCGGCTGTACAATACCCACTCATCACATATCCTCTCCCCTCACCCCTTCCCTCCACACACACTTACACAGTATGTTCCCCCAAACTCTAGGATACTTTGAGTCCTGCTTCTGCCTCTTCCTCGGGATAGCCAAGTTGCAATCCTACCTTCCCTATAGGTACATCAACAGAACTCCTTCATTACTACTGCTTTACCCAATTAAAAGTGCCTTCCTCTTTCTATCCCTATATCCCAGATGTTCAAAATAAAGCTATTAAAAGAATGTAGGGAGATGATCAACCTCAGCAATTTCTTGGTGCTCCCCAGGTTAGGTTGCCAAAGGGGTTCAAATCCTCACTTACAGAGCCAAGTAAACATCAGAAATTGTTGTATCTTCCAAGACATACCAGGACTACAGTTATTTAAAACCAAGGATCAGTGAATTGGGTTAAAAAGTCACTGTCATAATAACTTAAAAGAGAGTAAACAGCAGCTGTCAGTCGCCACTCTCAAGGCAGCATGAGCAACAGGAAGAAAGGGGATTTTGTGGGAGCATGAAGAATAACATCTGTTGTATTTACCAATATAAACAGATACCACCTGTTCCGTGAAGGCTTCCTCAGATGTGCTCCCACAGCAAGACTCCATCTCTCCCTTCTTTGTGAACCCAACTACTCTACACTTCTCTTATTGCCTTTATCATCTCCTGTTGTGTATCACTCCATGTGGTCCTAACTGTTCTCCTTGAGGGCATGGATTACATATTGTTTATCTCAATATCCCAACAGCCCTTGGCATTTTGCTTTTCATACAGTAGATAATTTACTATTTGCACATACTATGAAAGCAAATATGCATATAATGTGCCACCAGCTGTGGAACAATGGGATCATTCTCAAGATTCCAATGGAGACCTCATTTCATCTAGATGAGCCATCAGATGATCCTCGGGGATAAGGGCCCAAGTAAGGGGGAGAGAGCAGAGCACTCAGGAGGATCTCATGGTTTCCAGAAAGTATACTTGTGCTTAACCGAGAAAATGAGATCAGACATCATAACCTCTCACCTGCATACAGACAACTTAGGCTGAGGACTGTCACATCTTGTAGACGAGAAGGATTGAGAGGTTCCAACACAGGTAGAGAAAGGGTATCCAATGCCATGGTTACATCAATCACCAGTGAATGAAAACTAGAACATGACAGAGAAGGAGGTTAACCAAAGCATCTCTCTGAATCCCTTGCTTCTATAATCTGATAATTAAAGAAAGTCGGCATGCCATAAACTATCCAGTTTCTCTCTTTTTGAGAGCAGCATTAGAAGGTAAAGCACACACACCCTGGAGCACCTTACCCATTGCGAACAGCAGTGGCATCTGCTACTGTGGCCGGCATGATGAAGAAAGAATTGGCCAACACTGCATCTTGAAACCGATTGATGTAGCGCAGGAAATAGGGCAGGTTCAAACACACACGCAGTAGCTTCTCTGAGCCACCTGCATTAATGACAAGGCTCGACCTTACAAACGGGCTTGATTCTTTTCCACTTACGGAATTTTTGAAAGCAGAGAAACCAGCTCTGTGACGACAGTTAAGAGTCTTACCAAGCTCTTGAAGACTAGCCACATTCTGAGCTATAAACACATTCTTGGTTTTGATAGCAGAGGCTTGATCTGTGGATGACTGCTCATCATTTTCTCCTTCAGCCTAAAGAGAAACAAAGGATGCAAAAGGCCTATCATGATACCATCACCTACCAACTGCTGCCCTGCAGTTCAGAATCTAAGCAAGTGTCCAAACGAAGCAGAAGTTCTATGGATACTCTTCAGACTTCCCAGGTAATGAGGGGGGACTCCCTCTCTAATGTTAGGGAAAATACAAGTTATTGTCCTAAGAGGAGGAGAAAAATACATAGCTTGAAGATATATATATTCTACAACTAATAGAGAGTGTGATGTCTTTTATAAAAAAGTGTACATGTTCTTTATATCTGTTTATATGCATTGAGAAATTTTAGAAGAATGAGCATCAAAAGAATATCAACGGTGGACAGAAAGTTAGGGGAAGTTTTGCTTTTTGTTTGTTTGTATTCTTCTATTTCTTCCTACCCTAGGCACATACATCATTTTACATCATAAATGTTAAGATACATTTGTTACTTTTTTCTAGTATTATCATCTCAAAACCTCCAAGGGATGAGGCATTTGGCTGGAGTAACTCACCGGAGTCTGTGGACCTACGGGTGGTGATGCTACAGTTCTAGGGTTGAAAACTGACGTCAACTGGTTCAAAAAATTCATCTGTACCTCCTTCTGCCTCAGCTCTGGGCTTACTGGTGAGGCCAGCTCTTTCTGATCTTCCACTGTAAATATAAAACCAAAAACAGGGATGAGCAGAGTGCCACTAGAAGCCAAAGCAGGAAAAAGTTGGCCAGGGAAGTAGCCAAAGAAGTAGGTCTGGCAAATGAAGGCTCACCATCTGAGAGTGTCTTCACTGTTTGTGGCAGCTTGGCTGATTTCATCATTGCTGTAAACGTGATAATTTCAGTCCTGTCTAGTCGGCTACAGCCAGTGCACAGGCCCTTGATGAGGAGAATCAAGTGTTTCTGAAAAGAAAACAAATTCAAATGTGTCTTTCAGAAGATACTACTATTTTGGGACTTTTCACTGGCACAGGGCCAAATTTAGGTTCGTATCACGAACTGAAATTAGGGAAAACGCTAAAGGAAGAGATCACAAGTTGATGGTCCTCAGACCGTACCTGGCTTGCAAATTTGTCTTATTATGCTCACAGTGTTGTTGGATTTTTATTTTTTTCATTTGAAGTTATAGGTAACTTTTTAAAACATGGAAGGTTCAACATACAAATCCAGATTTCTTATCTTTCACAGTAATTCACAAGACACAGCAAATGAGTCTCCACCGCCCCCCGCCAACAATCAGCTGGAGCTACATGGTGATTGGCCTTTACTTTATAGCTGGGTCAGGAACCCTTTTCAACTGGCACACTTCACCCATTTTATGTTACTTGCCTGACCCCTGGAAACGTGGAAGTTTGCAATCCTTGCAAAAGCCTCTGTAGTCCTCTAAACCAGAGGCTGGCGAACCACAGCTCCAATTCAGCCCACTGCCTGCTTTTGTAAATAAAGTTTACTGGACCACAGCTACACTTGTTCATTTATGTATTGTCTGTGGCTGCTTTCATACTACAAAAGCAGAGTTTAAAAAATAGAGACTAGTTTCAACAGGAACCAAATGGTCAGCAAATTGTTCACTATCTGGCCTGTTACAGGAAAAGTTCACCAACCCCTGCTCTATGCCACCCCTCTCCATCATCATTCCACTAGTCTGTCACAGTCCTACCTCAAAATAAGGGACACAGATGAGCCCATCACTCTCACCTGGGACACGGCACAGGCCTCATCTGGGTTCTCCAGACGCAGGAGAGAAAACTCGATCAGGACTTTACAGGCCGCTGCTACCGACTGAAGCTGGTTCCGGGGAACTGAGAAAGGAATGGGTTTCACTTAACCTCAGACCGCCATAGCCTTAGTCAGCCTCACGGTCAGTACATCTAACCAGACAACTCCCAAGCTCCGTGTGTCCAGCATTGCCAGCACCATTCCATGACAACAATCATTCAGAACCAACAATCCAAGGGTCAAACAAAGGCATCCTGGCACTGATAACCATACACTGCTACTACATCAATCTATCTTACATTTACGGGAAATTCATTATAATAGGAAATACAACACAGTAAGTACGAAGCACTTCAAATATATTAACCCACTTAATCCTTAAACCAACGTTCTGAGGTAGATATTGTTACCCCCTCCCCTTCCTTTTCGTAACAGGGAAATTATACCACAGAGAGGTTAAATGACTTGCCCAAAGTCACAGGGCTAGAATCAAATCCAGGAAGTCTGGCTCTTAACTATTAGAATATAATACCTCTCCTTTCCCACAGGTTCTAAATGCCTTTTACAAGAGGCTTCCTACACAAAATTTCTTCAAGCTAAAAGTGATTCCTCCATCAGCAGCCAGTGCCTATAATAAACAGCACTGCACATGATGGTTATCCAGCAACCCTATGGCTTCCTTTCATTTTACTTGCTTAGCAAACTATTTAAATAAACAAATAATTAGAATTCTTCAGAACTCTCTGAGTTAGGATTTTTTTAAACAAGTAAAAACACAAAAATTCAGAAATAGTGGAAAATAAGGGTAAAAAAAAGAAAAGGTTTAAAAGATGAGTAACTGAAATTGAAATCCCTGGACATACCAGAGAATACAAAAGGAGAATTTACTTTCTCACCAAAACCAAATAAGGAATAGAGCCTTCATGAGTGGCCCTGAACCTCAGGTCAGTATCCGCCCATCCCCCTCAACCCCCCAAAATTAACACATTAGTAATTACATGTATGAAACCAATAAAATGCTTCTGATTAAGAAGGTACAAGTTAACATAATGGGTTACGAAGCAGACATCCAAACCAAGTACTTTTTAAATCCCTCTTGGTTGGTCTAAGTAAAGGAACTTCCAGAGCCTTATCAAACTGATAGTGGTCTCTACTGTTGGGTGAACAGGTTAGGAGTGTTAAAATACAGACTTCATTAACAACCTGTTCAGACACCCTACAAAGACGAGACACAACCACCCCCCATCCCCAAGCCCTCAGAAGGGAGTGAAAAGAGTGGAATACTCACTGAGGCTGCAAACTGTTGTAATATAGTGCGTGGAAAGTGCAACAAAAGAGGAGTAGAAGGGCTCATACTGCTTCTCGTGGTGCAGGATTTCAGATTCACTGCAAAGAAAATAATTCAACTAGCATTTATTTAGTGCTTCTTATCCGCCAGATGCCCTACCCCTTTACAGGCATTACCATACTTAATCCTTAGAGCACTTGGGAGGCACTGTAACCATCCCTATGTTCAAGATCGAGAAAGTGAAACTTAGCAAATTAAAAGCAAGCACCTTGCTCAAGGTGTCAGGCTTAGGGATTTTCAAAGGCTAACAGGTAGGAAACATTTTCACACTCACTTAGAATTAAAATCCAAGTTAAAACATAACAGGATGCCATTTTGTCCTTTATTACTGGTTGGCAAAGACCAAAAGTTAATAATGTCATGTGCTGGCAAAAAGGAAGCAGACCAGAGCACTCAAAATACTGTTAGTGGGAATACAAGTCATCGTAACCCATGTTGGAAGACCAAATAAGACCAGTCCATAATGCAAGAATCAACAACTCGGGGAGAAATCACCTGATCAATGCTAAAACCCCAAATTCACCAGGTATCAGAGTCCTCCTGTCTCCCCACGCCCCCGTACCCCCAACCAGGACATAGCTAGATCACAACAAATTCAGGGATTTTAACCATATCCCTTATCTTGAGCTGAGGAAATGCCCTCTTCTGTGAAAATGTGGAGCCCAACTAAGTCTTAAAGCTATACATGTATGTCATTCTAGCAAATCAGATGCTAATTCCCAAACCCTGAAACAAGAAGACAATGAAAACAAAATAAAACAAAATCTATCTTATTAAATGGAAAGAACAGAAGGCTGTGGCTAAACAGTTTCCTCAGTGAGTTAATTCTCCAACCAAAAGTATCAGCCTAGGAAGGGAAATGTACACAGTCAGGACTCTATCCACTTGCCAAATCAACACAAGAGCCAAAAGACAAGTTCAACACTGGGGAGATGCCAGTGTGAGTGATGAATCACCTCAAATAGCACTTAAGAGTCTGGCATTGCAAACACTCTGCTATGTGGGGATTTACTAGGATAAATGGGGATTTATCAAAGATCAGTTCCTTAACTCGGAATAACTGCTTTACCAAGAAAAAATATTTATGGAGCATCTATGATGTACAAGGGTCTTCCTGACCACCAAGGATCATTTCTATTTGTCAGATGGACAAAAAAGAGGAAACAAAAACCTTTAAACACTAAGTAACACTCAGTTTCTGGTGGCCATCATATTGGTATAAGGTCATATCCTACTCAGTAGAAAACTCCCTACTAAATCTCCTACTTCCACCTCATACACTTAGTCAGTTGTTCCTTCACTTCCACCCTTGTATTTTCTTAGTCATTGTTCTAAGGTTTTTCCACCCTGTAATTTGATGTATTTTACTGAGTCATTTACCTTCTCTGTTTTATTTCAAAAGTTCAGAGCTGCTTATCCCCATGTTTTTCAGCTGAATGGGCTTACTAGAACTAAGAGAAAAACTGCCCACCCAAAGGATTCTGTTGTTTTCATTTCCATTCAGATAATGAAATACATCCAAAATACAAGAATAAACTCATTTAATTGCCTGGTTCAATGTTGCCCCTTTGTGATTTTCCTGCCCTAGAAATGCGCAACTGCCTCATTCCAATAAAAAAACAAGAACGTACTTTGGGAAAAGATGGGCACTGGCATACAAAAAAATGGAGCACTCTCAAGCTCCACTTACAGTTTGCTTAGGGCAACTAAGGATAAACCTGGGGAAATTAATCTGAAAAGACCTGAAGGAGGGAGTAGACATGTGGCCCAAAGGACAATACCATATCTCTTGATTTTAAAGAGACAAGTGTGTCTGAGTCACCTAATGAAGACTTGCTACCACCCTCATTCCCCAAGAATCTGAAAAACACCAAGATACCATAAGACGCAAAGAAATGGAAAAAAAAGGGACAAAAGGCAAGAAGTTAGGTAGGAATGGGGAAGAATGAAGAAATGCAGGCAAATATAACTAGAGAAAGGAAAATAAGACTTTTAGGTAAAAATATATCCCTCCTCTGGGCGGTCAAGCTATCCTCCTCAAACCTCTGCTTCTTCTAACATTCCAACCACACCACCACTGGGGCTGAAACACTGCTGAAAGACAGGGAATCTGAAACATTTATATCCCATACAAAATAAATGTGAGGCAGAGTACAAAAGGGAAACAGCAGCTTCGCAGCCCAGTCACAGAAATCCAATTTGACATGTAAGTAAAAAATAACTGGCTCAGGTCTGGAAATATCTGCTTTTTTTTAGGAAGAGGTGGAACTCCAAGAGGACAAAATAAAAGATTACAGATTCACCTTCCTTCTCCCCCTTAAATACCACACTATTTATATCTTTTTTCTAAACTATTGGAAACTCCACATACCCCTTTCCCTTCATCAGAGTCATAAACTCCCAAGAACAGAATCCACTGTGCCTGTTTCATGACACAATCAAGGAAAAAGTAAGCATAATGAATACAATTAAAGAATAAAAGCATTAAAAAATATACGCTTAGTGAACATCTGCTGTATGTCAGAGTAACACACGTCTAACCAAATAACTAAAAGCTTTCAGATACCTCCTTCACTCTTGACAAACTTGTGGTGAATGTGACACTAAGACATTAACCAGCCATGAGGACTAATCTCACAATCACACTCTATCACTTGGTGGCCGGCTTTTTTTTCCTGTAGGTCAATCATGAACTTCTGTCTGACAGCATGTAAATTCAGAAGACTGACATTAGTGTATCCATTTCTCCCTTTCAAGATATTTAGGAAATGACCGAACACTATCTAATAGAGATTTTCTAATAGCTTCCACCTTCCCAAGTAGGTCTCTCTCGCCTAAATTTTATCGAACACCTAGGAGGCAGAGACTGAAAGAGATTTATCGTTAAGGAGGCCAGGACAGCCTAGGAAGGACTGGCTCATGGGAAAGAGGCATTTTTTTAATTTATTTATTTATTTATTTATTTGGGGGGTAATCTACAAAGAGTCAATCAAAGTGTTCAATGACAATCATGGTCACCAACATATCTTACACAGAGTTAAATCTTTTTTTTTTTTTAAGATTTTATTTATTTGTTGGAGAAAGAGGGGAAGCACAACAAGCAGGGGGAGCGGCAGGCAGAGGGAGAAGCAGGCTCCCCACTGAGCAAGGAGCCCGATGCAGGACTCGATTCCAGCACCCTGGGACCATGACCTGAGCCGAAGGCAGACACACAACCAACTAAGCCACCCAGGCACCCCTTACACAGAGTTAAGAAAGAAATTCTGTATTTGATGGTACCTTAAACCATAAGGTTGCATTCAGCACTTATACTAATTAATCCCAAATATGGCATGTGCTCTATTGAGCTAATTCTAGCTCCACTTCTGGTCTGGAAAAGCAAGGGCACTGTAAGGATTTTCAATCCTTACTATTAGAAGACATACTAGCAAAAGGCAGTAGAAATGAAAATGAATTTCTTGTTAAGTAAACTCAGGTATGTTTTTCTTTTAAAAATCGAAGGACATTTTTGAAAGTATGCTTCCCAGTTTACCCATGCTAATCTACTCCTCCTTTGTTTCATAGTTTGGTTACAAAGTCAAACTTAATAAACAGGATCTAGACCTAGAAATTGTTATCTACCTTTTCTTCAAACCCAAAGTTCAATTCCAACTATAAAAGATATGAAAGACTAGAGATGGCAAGTGGATTGGTGGAGCACGGAGGAGTCTCAGGGCAAGTCACCATCCCCGAAGGTCAAACAGGGAGGAATTCAGTGGATGAGAAGGCTGTCAGGTAGGAAGGAAGAGCTGGCAAAGACGGAGCCAAGACATCTAAAAGGGAAGCAGAGAGTAGTAGATTGCAACAGAAAAACAGGTCTCTGGAGGCAAGGGAGAAAAACATGGCAATCATGACAATAGAAAGGGAACCCCAAATGGGAGCAGCAATCCCAGAAGTAAAGTAGCAGCCTAGGCACCTAAACCTTACCTACAAAACAAAGCCCACCATAGCATCTGTACAGTGCTGACTCTGACCTGGTCCCGTACTCAATGGCCGTAACTCTATATTCAAGAAATACTTCCACAATTCTGACACCCTCATTTCATTTTTTTTAAAGATTTTATTTATTGGGACGTCCGGGTGGCTCAGTCAGTTAAGCGTCTGCCTTTGGCTCAGGTCATGATCCCAGGGTCCTGGGATTGAGCCCCGCACTGGGCTCCCTGCTCAGCAGGAAGCCTGCTTCTCCCTCTCCCACTCCCCCTGCTTGTGTTCCCTCTCTCGCTGTGTCTCTCTGTCAAATAAATAAAATCTTAAAACAAAAAAAGAATGCTTTTTCAATTTTTATATGGCTGAAAAATAATTTTTAAGACTTATGTTGTGACAGGTAAATATATGAAATTCACATTTTAGTGTCCATAAGATTTTGGAACACAGCCACACCCATTCATTTATGTATAGTGTAAGGCTGCTTTTGCTATACAATGACCGAGTTGACTAATCCACACAGAGAATGTACAGCCTGCAAATATTTACTCTCTGGCCCTTTACAAAAAGAAAAAAAGCATGCCAACCTCTGCTCTATACCAAACTGAACACTAGTATGTTTGGTTGTTTTTTACTGTAAATAACTTGAAATCCAGGTATTCTGAAAACTTTTCTAGGATCAAATTCCTCTCATAGAGCCTAAAGAGGACGTATAACCAGCTTTCAAAGTGAATTGAGCAACAAAACCAGAACCAAGACTTCGGGGATCTTGCCTTACAATAAAAGTGTTTGTTACTAAACATCCATTAGTTTGGGTATCTTTTCTAAACCGTGAAGAGTTCTTACCAGTATCTACAAACACAGGCAACTCTTGATTACCTCAGGGTGGAGAGCGCACTGTCACTTATTTGGCAAAATTCAAACCTAGTTTGACGTATTTGGCTTTGGCTCCTTCTACAAGCTGGACAGAGTTGCTAAGCCATCATAGTTTTAAAAAGATGGATCTGGAATACCGGATGAATGGGAGGGTATCATGTCCATAAAAACATAAAAGCAGGGGTGTCTGGCTGGCTCACTGGGGCATGCGACTCTTGATCTTGGGTTTGAGAATTGGAGCCCCACAGGTGTAGAGCTTACTTAAAAATAAAAATCTTTTGAAATAAATAAATAAAAGCAAATATTCTCGAGTGGAACACTGTCCATCACAAGTCACGTGATGAGTATAATGCAGGAAAAATACCGCAGAACCAAATGTTTAAAACAGTTAAAAAAGAGGCCGCATAACTTGAGAGCAGTATCTTGATACTTGTTTATATCTTTAAAACATTCCTGGCTTAATAATTACACAGGAAAATCCATCTGTAGAGTTAACTGTGAAATTAACAAACACAGCCGATATTTTATTGTAACTTAAAAAAATGCATCCAAAGCATCACAAACCTAACAAGAGGCACTACAATAAACAATTTGTCAAGTCATGGGCCTCCCTTGAGTAATAAATAGCAATTTCTAACCTTCTGGATAACATTACGATATACCCTTGTTACCCTTGTTCGCAAGAAGCTAAAATGACCCAGTCAGCAATTGCAGATTGTTGAAGTAAGATTTGACTAGTAAAATAAAAGTGAGACTGCCTTTAAAACCACGTCTACCATTAAACCAATGAAAGACTCCTCTGAGCAACGTTAAGTCAGGAAAAGACAGGCATTCGGTATCATGGCATTGTATGAACACAACTATCACGATCTAAGAACTCCGGACAAAATGACAAAACGATTTAACACCAAACCAATAAATGACCCCGTTTTTAAGAGTCTGAAGATATTTCATCGTGAGAGAGCGCGCGCGCAAGCGAGGGCACTGTTTCTGCGAGAAAATGACTTCAGGTTAACAGTGAAATGGTTTCACCAAAGACCGTTACATTAGCAATATACATTAAGTGCAACCTGAAGAGAAAGTCCTCAATGGTCACTAGTGGCTTCAGTCACAGAAACAGCACGTGCCCCCAGTGATTACCGCACCACGGAAAGACCGTTATTAAATTATGTGGCACATCTCCAATTTAAACCCCAGGCTCCGCTCTGGCCCAGGCTAGGGGGATGAGTGCGGGCAAGAAATGCAAACTCATCAGTGCTTTGACCTTAACACAGGGGGCAGCCCCGGAGACATTCCCCTAAGAGCGCGAAGCGTCCCCAAGTCACTCCCAAACGGCTCCGGCCACGCCCTGTCAAGAGGGCGTCCTCAAAAGTTTTCCTCGGAAGGGAAATCGAGGCACAGATAATTTACATGGACCGAAGGAAGGAGCCCCGAACAAGCCCTCGTCTGCCTGGATCGGGGAGCCCCGAAGCCGCGGCTGGGGCGGGGGTCACCAAGCAGCAGAAGGCGGCCTGGGAAGCGGGTCCAGACGATCCGGCACGACCTCCCCTCCCCCTCCCTACGCCCGCCTCGCCGGGGCCGCCGCCCGGTACCTCTCGATGACGGAGGCCACCAGCTGCGGCAACTCCTTCATCTCGAAGGCGGAATAGGACGCGGACAGCAGGGGCCGCACCGCCACCTCCCAGCCCGGGGTTGTGTCCGGCCCCGTCGCCGGAGCCCCTGGCGCCGACGGCGGCACCGCCGCCTCTTCGCCGCCGCTCGTCGCCATCTTCCGTCGTACTACTGCGGCTCCCTTCAGGGGCTTGCCACCGGCCCAGCACCGCCTCCCGGGAGGGGGCGGAAGTGACGCAATCTGCGCGTCAAACTGCGCGACGCAGTCGCCGGGCAAAATACGCGAAGCGCAGGGCGGCCTCCCTCAGCTCTCAGGAGAAGCGCGGCGCCGCGCGGAGGCCGGCCGGAGGAGCTGCGCCTGCGCAGGAGTTAAGCCTTCGGAAGAGGGCGGGGGGGCGCCTGCGCGCTGGGAGCCGTTCCTGAAGGTGGGAGCGATGGGGCCTCGGGGCATCGGGGAAAGGTGAGTTGGGTTTTGGTTGAAGTTGGCAAGACCAGGACAACGGAACAGGCTATGCATCTGCGGATGTAATGGTCCCGGCCCGAGACAGCTAAGGACGAGAGTCCGATCACTCACCCGCTTCCTCCTCTCCCGAGTGCCCCCCACAATAGTGATACCACAGCGTACATAATCTACAAACTTTCTACTCCCTACGGCACCTCTCGCTATGACAATCATTAGTCTTACGTAATTCTGGCCCAAATCCCTCTAGTGTTTTCATTACTCTCACTAGTAATATTACCAGCTCGCATTTTACATCGCTGTCTGCAATTTGTCCCGGCAGGTTGTGGTTTCCCCATTTTTCGACCAGCAAAGAAAGAATGTTAGCTTTAATAACGGGCTTTTTGCCGATAGAGCGATCTGGATTCCAGATCTAAGAGGGAAAAGCAGTTTGACTTGACAGTTGACTCAAGAAAATGTATGCGTGCTTCGAAGACGTTCTTGGGGGGGTGTAGGGGTGTCAGTGGAGGACGTCAAGCCCTAGGCCCTGTGACCCACAGCCCGCCTAAATAAAGACATCTTCGCAAGAACAATGGACGGTTTGATAACCCTGAAGCCCTGAAAATCTTCCCCAAGTGTTGGAGGACCTCCTTTTGTTATCCGCGTAACTCTGATAAATAAATTGGTACTTGATCGATTTGCACTTGTAGTAAGAGAAGCGCTATTTTACATTAGGGATAAAATGCAGTCAACGTATTGACTCTTCGAGGAAAGTCAAGGTATTGCTGCTACTCTTGGAGGAAAACATGGCTTTAATAATAACCGTAAAGATTTTCCTTTATTTTCTCAGGGGATAATAATGACAACAGCAGGTTTCTTAAACATCAAAACGTTAAAGACCGAGAAAGAAGCCTTTCCATAACACAGTAAATATTGCACTAGTTTAAGATATTGAACCAGGCCTGAAGGAGAAGGCTTAAAATTTTAGAGTGGCTCTTGGGACATTCGTTTTATTTTACCCAAGGACAAAATTAATCTGCAGAGGTTCTCTTGGAAAGGTTTCAGGAAGTAATAGAAGATCAAATGTTCCTGCCCCCTTCCTTCCCCCTGCGGCTGGAAGAGAGAGAGTAAAAAAGTCAAATGCAGAATATCACGGGGAAATTTGCTCCTATACATAAACTCACATTACTCTTTAATATTTCTGGCTTATAAGATTCGGAGAAAGCAATCCAGGTTAAGATCTGTCTTTACGGGGGTGCCTAGGTGATTCAGTCGGTTAAGCATCTGCCTTCAGCTCAGGTCATGATCCCAGGATCCTGGAATCTAGCCCCATGTCCTGCTCCCTGCTCAGTGGGGAGCCTGCTTCTCCCTCTCCCTCTGCCTGCTGCTCCCCCTGATTGTTTTCTCTCTCTCTCAAATATTTTTTTTTTAAAAAAAGACCCTTCTTTATAAATACCACATCAATTCCAGTATTGGAGATTTGTTCTTGTGTTGCTACAAAGATTTGGAATGGCATCTGCATTCTAAAAAAAATTTTTTTAAATAAGCTGTGCTCCCAACGTGGGACCTGAGCTCAGGACCGTGGAATCAAGAGTCACATGCTCTACCAACTGAGCCATCCAGGTGCCCCTCCACATTCTAAATTTAGATAAGAAAGGAACACAATAAATGGGGACTAAAAAAGACTTCTAGAGGAAACACAAGTTTCTTTTTTTTTTTTAAAGATTTTATTTATTTGACAGAGAGACACAGGGAGAGAGGGAACACAAGCAGGGGGAGTGAGAGAGGGAGAAGCAGGCTTCCTGCCGAGCAGAGAGCCTGATGCAGGGCTCGATCCCAGGACCCTGGGATCATGACCTGAGCCGAAGGCAGACGCTTAACAACTGAGCCACCCAGGCGCCCCTCACAAGCTTCTAATACTCTAGTCCAGAAAATAAGATAGAAACTAAAGAGTAATTTTTATGAATTATTAACTGAAGATTTAAAGTATTCGTTTCCTTCTAATAGCCCAAGTGGCTGGGGAAGGAACTAAAATTTTAAAACTTATAAAAGAGAGACATGATATGATCATATTACAAGAAATGCAGTGAAAGAAAAAAATTAAGCAGCCATGACTGAATGGTATTCAGTTGGGGATTCAGACTAGGAGGAAGTGTGGAGAAACCGGCAGGGAGTAAAAACGTTCTGTATCTTGACAGGAGTCGTGGTTACATGAATATACACACAATATTCAACTATATACTTACAATGTATTCACGTTAGTAGTTAAAAATTATACCTCAATCTAAAAACAAGGGGGACCTGGATAGCTTAATCGCTTAAGCGTCCCACTCTTGATTTCAGCTCAGGTCATGATCTCAGGGTCATGAAATCAAGCCCCCCCATCAGGCTCTGTGCTCAGCGTGGAGCCTGCTTAAGATTCTGTCACTCTCCCTCCACCCCTCCCCCGCTTAATAAATAAATAAATAAATAAATAAATAAATAAAATTTTTAAAAATCTCTTTAAAAAAATAAAGTGAAAACAACAAGAGGTCATTGTCACTCCACAAACCTCAAAGCCAGAAATATTGGCAGTTTTTATTTCAAAAAAATTCCATCTGATAAGAGTTGCTTGAAATAAATCCTAGTAGGTATTGTGTGTTATTCATTACTTGAATAAACCACAGGTATTAACTCCCAGGGGCCAACAGAAATCAATCTGTTCTCGAGCTTTTACAAAGTTACAAGAACCAATAGTGCATATTTTATGGAAACTCCTAATGGAAAGCAGCTCCTTTTTGGTAATTCACAATGAAGGGAGTTTTTTTTTTTTTTAACATCAAGAATATAAGGAAATAGGGACACCTCGATGGCTCAATCAGTTGGGTGTCTGCCTTCGGCTCAGGTCATGATCCCAGAGTCCTGGGATCGAGTCCCACGTCAGGCTTCTTGCTCAGCCGTGAGCCTGCTTCTCCCTCTGCTTGCTGCTCTCCTTGCTTGTGCGCGCGCTCTCTCTCTCTCTCTCTCTCTCTCTGACAAATAAAATCTTTTTTAAAAAATACTATAAGGAAATAGATTAGAAGCCTAATTTAATTTAGTAATATGATAGTCATTTGTAATCCACAAGTATTGATTGTTTTTCTCATAATACTGCATTTTATATGGTATGAATTTAAAACAAGAAAATGTGCCTTGCAGCCTTCTTGCAGTTTTGGCAATTGTGCAGGGACTAGAATAGAATGTCAGTTTTACAGAATAGCAGGAAGCAAGATTTACAGGAAACTGAGGAAGAAAAGAGCACAATTGAAATGATTAAAATTATAAGGTGAACATCCAGATTTGCAATACTGTTCAGTAACAGCCAATGTGAATTAATAAAAGCTTGACTGTCAAACTTCTACAAAATGAAGCTTAGATAGATACACTAATTCAGCTTAACCCAAATAATTTACATAAGATCGCAAATATATCAGAAGAGTTTTGTTTTAGGGGCGCCTGGGTGGCTCAGTTGGTTAAGCTACCGACTTGATTTCAGCTCAGGTCATGATCTCAGGGTCCTGGGATTGAGCCCCACATTGAGCTCCGCACTCAGCACGGAGTCAACTTGTCTTCTCTCCCTCTTCTCCTCCCCCTGTTCACTCTCCTTTTTTTTTTTTAAGATCTTATTTGTTCATTTGAGAGAGCAAGAGCAGAGGGAGAAGCAGACTCCCCACTGGGATTGAGTCCCAGTCCTCAGGTGCCCCAATAAATAAAATCTTTAAAAAAAGAAGAAGAGTTTTGTTTTGGAAAATGACTTTTGTAGTCCTCAGACCTACCATTACCATCGTTTAGGATTTACACTCAGCAAAATTTTAGACCATCAGATTTAGAGATAGGTGGGAGAAGGGTAAATCAAATGTGGAAAAATGTTAATATCTGGGGAATCTGAGTGAAGGGTATCTGAGAATTATTTGTACTATTGTAACGTTTCTCTAAGTCTGAAATTGCATCAAAATAAAAAGTTTAAAAAACCAGTTTGTAAATACTTTGCTTTGTGATTAGGAAAACATGATTTGAATATAATGACATACGTGGCAGGCACTTAGCAGAAGTAAAGTAGTATACTTAAAAGTCTAGAAAAAGTGGAGTCAAATGATTGTACTGTATCCTTTAGCACTGTTAGGGGACAGGGGATGGGAGGTGTCCTGGTCAGCAGACATGAACATTCTGGTCTCTTAGCAGAAGCATGCCTATCATTAAAACCATGTGTATAATATCACATCCTCTATTCCAACTCCAGAATAACCAAACAAGCTTATAATAGCATTTTAACTTATTATATAGTCCTTTTTTATAGGATATGCATTCCAACTAGCAAACATAAGTATTCTTCTTTTCACAACTATTGTCTTCATTGTCATCTGTAAACTGGCATTCTGGTTTGTCAGTCTTCTAATCTAACTTATTGTGTGACAGCACATGGAATGTACATCACCAAAACTGTAAAGAATAAAGGCACTTATATGAGTAAACATGCCTTTGAAATGCTCATTTTTAGTTTGCTCTATTGACTTTCACTCATTCCGATTGTGTGTGAGGTGGTAGTAGACAAAGAGTGTGCTTCCATATTAAATCTGTGACTATTTTATAAAGATACCCTCCTAAATGCCATCAGTCTGTATACTGGGAAAGGCACCTTCTCAGTATCACGGGTCAGAAATTTACATAAGCCTCAGTGCTGGTGGAAAAATGGCTTCTTGTTTGGAGGTCAGTCTCAAGGTCACACTCTAGTGCCTTAAGTGGAAGAGGGTGTGCACACATCCTTTACGTTATTATAAATCCTTACTGGAATGATGGTCTAAAGAATACAAAACAGACTTGCCTGAAAGAGCATTCGATTGATCTCATAAAAATCTCTAATAGAATAACACTTGAGAATTTCAACCTTGTGACCATAAAAAAAAAAGTGGGAGATCCATATTGCTAATATGGAAACCTCTCCATGATACATTAAGTGATAAAATCAAGTTGCAGGATATTATGGGATCTGGAGAGATACATGCCAAATTATTCAGTGGTGACCTCCGAGAAATAGAGAATGGGGGAAGATTTTGAGGAGAGATTCATCTTACTGTTTTGGGCATTAATTTTTTTTTTCTTAAATAGTCTTTTCAAATAAAGCACTTGGAGACCAAATTTTGTTGAAGGAGCAGAAGGCTAGCTGAGGACAAAGCACAAGCTGACACCCTGCAACCTCCCCAACCACCACCCACCCACCCACCTCCCACTCCTGGGTGGGATTTATGTGACATTCGTCCAGGAAACTTCCAACTGTCTTAATGCTTTGCTAGAGGGAAAAACAAACTTAGCTCTCTCTGCCCACAGGTCCTGTTCTTGTGCTTTAATAAAATCACCTTTTTGCACCAAAGACGTCTCAAGAATTCTTTCTTGGTGCTTGGCTCCGGACCTTACCCCATCAACCTCACCTATATTCCAAAACTACATCAATTTGAAGCAGTTCATACAAAGTATCAGCATCTCCTTCATAGTTGAAAGGTAGATGGTATCTCTCAGTTTACATTTTATGAACAATAAAAGTGCACAGGATGTTGTCAACTTTTTGAGTTGAGTTATGGAATAACTCAATATTTTGAATATTAAGGTAGTGTTTTCCAGGGCGCCTGGGTGGCTCAGTCGTTAAGCGTCTGCCTTCGGCTCAGGTCATGGTCCCAGGGTCCTGGGATCGAGCCCTGCATCGGGCTCCCTGCTCCGCAGGGGGCCTGCTTCTCCCTCTCCCACTCCTCCTGCTCGTGTTCCCTCTCTTGCTGTGTCTGTCAAATAAATAAGTAAATCTTTAAAAAAAAAAGTGTTTTCCAAAGCCTATTTGGACTTTGAGCCTATGTAATCACTTTATTTTGTTTCTATAAGTACATACCCATATAATAACAAAAAGACACTTTTCCCTTTTTAATTTTTTTTTAAATTTGAGAGAGTGAGCAGGGGGAGGGGCAGAGGGAGAGGGACAAGCAGACTCTGCTAAGTGCAGAGCCCAATGCAGGGCTCAATCCCAGGACCCCAAGATCATGACCTGAGCTGAAACCAAGAGTCAGACGCTTAAACCGACCGAGCCACCCAGGTGCCCCGATACTTTTCCCTTTAAAATAGAATTTATGGTATCGTAAAGCTCATTTCCCGTATTGATCTTGTAAGCATTTGTTTTAGGTATTAGATACGGTTTGTTGGAGCTTGTTCCAGGGCCCTCCAGAAAAAGATGAGTAGGTCTATCTCTTGGCATTTCAGTAAATACAATTCCTATGTCACCAAAGGCACTGTAGAAATTTTAATGACTAGGGACAAATGTCCTATGGCTTCCTCTACGAAGAGGTGTTGTACCCACTTGGGGAACTACTTGTCAGGGAGCAGCTTCACGCTTAAGACTGTGGGGAGTTGAGAAGACAGTTTAACGACCTCTGAGAGACACAGAAGGACTGAAACAATAAAATGCAAGGGTGCCTCTGTGGGGGCAACTGTGTGGTTAGCAGCCAGGCAACTCAGGCATCCTGGGCAGCCAGGATCCACAGAGGAGGCTTTCTGGAGTTTAGACATGAAACACTCCAGATCTGGAGAAGAGAAGAAAGCATTCCAAATAAAGCCTATAGAAAAAGAAGAGATTCAGGACTTAAATTTTTAATGCGCAGAAATCAGTCAGTCAGTCTTGGGATGATTCTGATCATTGTAGCTTATGTCCTGGGCTCTGACAAAGAATAGCAATTTATAAGGGCAGTGAAATTAAAAACTCTGAAATTTTTGAGTTACAGACACCGTACAGACTGTGAACCTGTCCCCCTACAAAAGCAATGAAACACATTCAGAGAGTTGAAGTGACTTGCGTTAAAAGGCTCAAACATGGGACGCCTGGGTGGCTCAGTCAGTTCAAGGGCCTGCCTTTGGTTCAGGTCATGATCCCAGTCCCGCATCGGGCTCCTTGCTCAGCCTGCTTCTCCCTCTGCCTGCCACTCCCCCTGCTTGTGCGCTTGCTCTCTCTCTCTCTCTCTCTGACAAATAAAATCTTTCAATAAATAAATGTCTCAAACACATACTTCAGGAACTGAGTATTTTTTTCTGTCATACTTTGTTCCAGAAAGGATTTAAGGCATCCTTTTGAATACATGATGTTCAAAATGCATTACGTTGAAAAAAAAAAAAAAACAATTAAATAGCATGATGCCACTAAAGAGTTTGTACACAAGAACACTAAACTCAGGCTATCAGTGCCCATATGAGTAATGTCGGTACTAGGCCACAGTAATTTTTGTATTTTAACTCTTTCTATAATAAGCCTGTTCTATTTAAAATCAAGGAACAGAGACTTTTTTAAGTGACTTAGGATCCTGACAATTATTCCCGATGCTGCGACCGGAGAGGAATTTCTCATTGGCCCTGTAAGTAATATGATCAACAGTCCCCTTAGCGACATCTCTTAGACTCAATACGAGTTGTAAAATCCATTTCTGAGGATGGGCTATGACAAAATATGACCCCCAAATTCAGCCTAGATGCACAGTTAGTTCTCTGCTGGCCTGGCTTAATCTAGGGATCGAGTTCAAAGTAGCTTGAAGATGATTATATATATATGGGGGTGCCCACCGCCAGTCTGCCTCAACCCATCTCCTGAGCTGTTGGTTACTCTCCTCGTTGCTGTCCTTTCACCCAGTTAGTTTTCTTTGTATCATACGGTCCATCATTTGCCTTGTGTCAGCTGTGCCCAGTGCTTTTGGGGACCGGGTGAGATGCCGAATACCACAGCTATTCTGTGGGACCAGATAAGCAAGGGGCTACCTAGTTGAGCAATCATTGAAGCTGGTGAGAGAAGGAACATCCTCGAATGAAAATGAGAGAGTCGGACCAGGATTTATGGCTAAACAGATGGCCACAGGGATGCCTGTCAGTTTTACAGGTGCTCCAGGGCTCCTAGAATTAGGCCTTGTACTCCCCAGAAAAAGGGCAAAGGAGTGAACTCACAATTCAGAATTGTGGACTGTAAGCAAACTAAATTATAGAGGACTGGTAACAAATATTATGTGGGTTTCAGGAAAGTTTACCTCTAACTTGTTCTATTAAACTGGCAGGGTCAGTTGTCTCTTAGAGCCACCCACAGTTTATGACAGTAAAACCATGTTATCTGCAATGTTAAGTTACTCACCTTTCTTTGTTGGGGGAGGAGGGGAGGGGAACAGGTGGTAATCTCTCCCCAAAGTGGTATTAAATCACTAAGTTACAATTTTAAGAGGAAGGACGGTGGGGCATAACACATTACTATTTAACCCCCTTCCAAAAGACTAACGTAATCTATCAAAAAAATTTTTTTTAATTTTTTTTTTAAGTTTTATTTAAGTAACCTTTACACCCACCGTGGGGCTTGAACTCACAACCCCGAGATCAAGAGTCGCATGTTCTTCCAACTGAGTCAGCCAGGTACCCCTCATCTATCAAAAATTTTTAAAAAGGTTCTTACTGACCATGAACGTTCTAACAAATTCTGTATTTAACACATACACGTTCCCCAATAACTCACTGCAGAGTCAAAGGCTAGGGGAAAACTGTAACAAAAGCCACAAACCATTTTACATTATTCCCAACAGGGACTGAGAATCACTAAATATTATTTAGCTGAAAATTTTTACACCGAAAGATCTTGAATATTGACCAATAAAAAAGATGACATAAAAAATACTGAAGAACTTAATTTTTTAAGTGACACATTGCAGGGGGCTCCAAGTGAACCTAATTAATGAAGTTGGGGGAAACAGATGGTTCAAGGGAGATGCACAGAAATAGAGGAAGACAGGAAAACAGATCAGCGCACTGGCGGGCAACGGGGTCAAAAGCCACAGGTAGAGGCTGAGCGAAGCTAGTCAACCAAGTGTGGCTTTAAGACGAGGAGAGGTGGAGAAATGACAAGGCAGACACAGGACCACGGATGCCGTTAGCATTGGCTCTTCCAAGCACCTGCTTTGAGAGAACTTTCAGTAAAATGGTAATGATTAAAGCCAAAATACGGGGCCTTTTACAAAAAGGCAGGTAACTTCCCTCCACTTAGCTTGTTCTTTCGGATTCTGGCACATACATAGGTAAATAAAAACTAGCATCTAGCAGACTGGGGGGCTGTGCTGCTTGAGCGTACTTCTTCTGGGACAGTCGAGACTCCAGCCGGGCTTCCTCAAAACTAGGGCAGAATCTTTTTTAACTTGTACATGTTCCCTTCTCTCAGGACACTTTAAACCAACCATGCTTTGAGTCAGGATGAATCGATGGCTGTTTTTTCTGGAGATACTTAGATGCTCACTGACTCATTAAGATCAACTTCACAATTTTATTACTCAAATAAAATGACTCTCATTTTTCTTCCTTCCACTAGCATCATCTACCAGCAGCACAAAAGATTTCAAAGTTTTGTTTTTAAATAACTCAACTCGGGGCACCTGGGTGGCTCAGTCAGTTAAGCGTCTGACTTCGGCTCACATCATGATCTCAGGGTCCTGGGATCGAGCCCCGTGTCAGGCTCCCTGCTCAACAGGGTTTCTGCTTGTCCCTCTCCCTCTGCCCCTCCCCCCTTAAATAAAATCTTAAAAATAATAACAACACAACTCTTGTATGATTAAATTGGCATGTTTTCCTATTAAAATAAACTCTGTGTCTGCACAGCTTTCGGCCCCCTCTAATGCAGAAGTCACCTCCAAGTCCCACACCACAAAAAAGGACTGCCCATTCGTAACATTCATCATCTGCTTTATTGAGACACCTGATCGAACCGCTCTCCCCACAAGGCTAGAGATGGTCTCCTCTGCACATTTCATCCTTCACAGGAAAGAAAAACGCCATCATTCCCCAGATCTGGGCACAGAGGAAACTTTTAGGACTTTTTCCATTTGTCACAGAGACAACAGCCCAGCCACTTGGCAACACTTCATCCACAACACGTCAGTTTCCTACCCCCATCCAGCCCTCCCCTCTTTTAAAGTTGCGAAGGTTACAGCATTAACATTTAAAATCTCTCTTTAGTAGAAATGTGATGCACTCATGAATTTACATCTAAAAGTAAAAAATAAATAATGAAGTTCTTAAACAAGACGACTGGCTCTAACTAGGCCAGAAGAGGGCTAGACCAGCCTGAGGGTGAACTGAGAGGTTAGGAGGTACCGTGAAACGGGTAGAGTCTCTCCTCCCTTAAAATCTCTTGCAGGTTCAGGCGATTCAGTAGTATTAAGGCGGCCTTGGCTCGGACACACCTTAGATGCAAAGGGTGGGCAATGACTGACAAACCAGAAAACTATGACGTGCCTGACTTGTGATAAACTGCAGCAAGAACTGGGTGGCCCCACCTGATGAATGAGAGCCTCCAAACTAGAGGCTTAAAGTAAATTTTGATGCCATATAGATTCCTCAACTCTTTGGAGAGAATCCATGAGAGGCTGGATCCGTCTTTAAGCCTCAACTAAGCATGTATCTTCTTTCTCCCACACATAAAAGAGCAAAAGCACCTATGAGGTGGAGTTATCAATGAGAGTTCCCTCCTGACTTTGAAACATGAGGCAGGGAAATAGTCAGAAGGATTTCTGGATAAGCCTGGGAAACACAAAAGGCGAACCAAAATCAACTGAAGCAGGCCTCACAAAAGAGAAAAATCTGCCAGGGGACTTAGTAAAGAAACAACAACATTCACGGATGGGCAAAGGAAGCAAACAGGGTGACGGCCTTCAGACTTTGAGGGCAAGTCCATCGAGATGCTTTGAGATTCCCGGCGGAGAGTCCAGCCTCCCTCCGCAACCGACGCTGCGGCAAACCTGTCCCAAGGAGGCTCCGCGAGAGTCCAGCTTCTTCCCACGACTCAGCTGAGATGGACACCCGACACCCGTCCTCGCCTGACCCGTCCCACCGCAGCTGGAGCTCCCCGTCCGGCCCTCGCTGCCCCGAGCTCTCCGCTCTCCGGCAGTGGGGTCCTGCGTCCTTACCGCCAGGCCCGATTCAGGAGCTTCACCTGCGCCAGTCTCTTGGTTATCATGGTGGCAAACACCAGGCCAAAGAGGACACTGCTGATGAGCACATAGTCATAGTCATCCTTCAGGACGTCAAACTGCTTGGATGGGTAGACTCGAGTTTGGTAAATGTCCAAACCGTAGGCCACAACCTGGAAGACGGAGGCAACGAGAAGTACGTAGGAGAGGTAGCCAAGGGTCCACCGCGACCCCACACTCTGGTCAGAAAGGAAACGGAATCCTCAGCTGCCTCCCAAGCGTGAACCCAAGAGCAGCTGCTGCACATGCTGGCTGGGGGCTCTACTCACCAAACAAGTGGACTCCAGGCCTGAGGGAGCTGTGTAGATACCTCGCATTCGAGAAACCGTCTGGTTGTAGTTAATGAATCGCTCTGCGTGTATCTGCACATCTGGGGAATACGGGATCAGGTTCTCCTCCCTGCAAAACACCAGCCAGGACCAGCATTCCAAACTGCGGCAAGGGGATCTCTTGGCTGCCCTTTCTGAGTCCTGGGAGCTTTCCAGGCCACATATCTAGCCTCAAATTTTCCTTCAAGGTCTACTTGTATCAGGTAGTTAAAAATTTAGCAGCTGAATGTTAGCAAGGGCTACAAGACAGAAACCTGTGTAGAGGGTAGATCTGGATTCCTACCCTGTTCTAAATCTAATGATAGCCAGTATTTCACACTAGAGGTGGAAGTCAGGGCCATTCTAAAACCCGCACGTGGAGCCACTAGGCCAATTCCTGCTCTTGGCTCAGAGTACCTCGGTCCACACTCCTCAGAAAACCCTGGGCTCACCCCACGTGCTCCCCAGCTTCAGCCACCCTGCTCTCCAAACCACACTCCCCCGAAACCTCCTGTGCAAACATAGATCTGCTCTCTCCCCACACTGCTCAGTTCCCCACACCCCTAAGTGAACATAATTCGGGATGGAGGTGAGAAAATATGCAAATGACGGCTGGCAATACAAAACTGAATGCTAACTGTGACGAGCTATTGGCTTCCCCACATGACCCAGCCCCATTAGCGCCCTCCCTTCCTCACATCCCCCCACCCCCACCAGCTGCTGCAGCCAGTGTGACCTCCTCCCTGCCTCTGGCTCGCCAGCCATGGTCTCAGGGCACGGGCACGGCTCTCCGCTACCTGAGAAGTCCACCCCCGGACAGCCATAGGCTGGCTTCTGACCACCTCCAAGTCTTCACTCCACAGTCACCTTCCCAGAGAGGCATCCCCAGGCCACCCTCTCAAGTTACACCCCCTCATACCCTCCTACCCCTCCAGAGCCCCGGGCCCTTAATTTTTTCTCTGTAGCATTTACAAATACCTAACGTAGTATCATTTCTCTTGCTTATCTTATGTGGCATCCATCTCAACCCCCCAACAGCATGTTAAGCTCCATGAAGGGAGAGGTTTTCATCAGACTTGTTCCCAGCCCTGGCCCCAGCCCCCAGCACACAGCAGGCTGAGGACCAAACTTCATCAACAGGTCACATTCCTTAGGGTCAGAGCCTTCAGTACCACCTGCAAGTGTCTCACCTGCTTTGTTCTGTTGGGATCTCGGGACGGCGGGGATCCAACAAGGCCTTAGGAAGGGAAAGAATTGCTCCGGAAGGCAGCCCAACTGCAGAGAAACAAGCCGGGTCATGGGATCGAGCCCATGTGCAGCTCTGCTCAGCGGGGAGGCTGCTTAAGATTCTCTCTCCCTCTCCCTCTGCCCCTCCCCCCACCGCCCCCCATGTTGCGCACATGCACTCTCTCCCAAACAAACAAACATCATGGAACACTACATCAAAAACTAATGATGTAATGTATGGTGATTAACAATAAAAAAGTATTAAAAACAAACAAACAAACAAACAAACAAAAAGGGAAGAAATAAGAGTCAGGTCAATCTCTTAGAGGCGGCAAAGCTGGACTAAGGATCTTTTCCTGCTGAAATTAAGCCCTCCTCCCTCGCCTCCCCTAGTGGTTAAAACAGGATTGTGCCAGCGATGCACCTCCAGCTGTGTCCTTCAGTGTGGCACCCTATGGAGACTGTCACCTCGGAGACCCTCCCCTGGTCACTTACTAAGCAGGTGCCGGCTGGTGATGCCCCGCTCGGTGATGGTGGCTTCCATGGCGCTGATGGAGGAGGGGAAGATGTAGGACTGCTGGAGGACCTGGGGCAGCTGGGGGCGGTCCAGGGAGCTGAAGGCGGTGGCGTTGTATTGCTCGGTGCCCTCGTAGAGCTCCAGCGCGGTAAACTCGTTGCGCCGGGCCTTGGTGTTCCAGTACTGGTACTGAAGAGAGGGGCGGCAGCTGAGGACTTAGCTGCCACTTTGGCTGGAAAGGGGTATGATGCGGGAAGGCACCTTTCTTTCCATGCATGAGCTACACGTCCAGGAAGGAAAGAAAGCCACCCAGCATCACAGTTTTCTTCCTTGCTACCAAGTTTACTAACTTTCAGGGTAGTTTTAACTAGCTTTACCCGAAGTTCACCATAAGACAAAGGAGTTCTCAAGATACTCAGAAGTCAAAATAACAATAGCAAGAGTCGGGCGCCTGGGTGGCTCAGTTGGTTAAGCGACTGCCTTCGGCTCAGGTCATGATCCTGGAGTCCAGGGATCGAGTCCCGCATCGGGCTCCCTGCTCGGCAGCGAGTCTGCTTCTCCCTCTGACCCTCTGACCCTCTTCCCTCTCGTGCTCTCTATCTCTCATTCTCTCTCTCTCAAAAAAATAAATAAAATCTTAAAAAAAAAACAAAAACAAAAATAGCAAGGGTCTGAGTGCTTATCACGTGGGTTGTTCCAACCCAGACCAGAGCACGCTCTCCTAACCCTCCTTCACGAGTGATGCAACACAGAGAGCTCAATAACCACTTCAAGGTCGCACAGTGGGGAAAGGGAAGGGCTGCCGCGAGCCTGAGGCGGTCTAATTCCTGAGCCGAGCCTCCTAACCAGCACCTCAACTGCCATCCAGGGGTTTGGATCCTACAGAAACACAGAGAGGCCCCTGGTTTCTGGAACAAGAGGCAAGGAAGGGATTTGAGACACAGGTCTTGGCTGGGTCGTGAACCTGGGACTGACACCACACATCTGCGACTCTTACCACCACCCAGTTCTCTGAGTGTACAATGTGGACGGGGCCCTTGGCTTTCCTCTGCACGGAGGAGTGGATGATGCGCCCGGTGACGCCATCGACGAGGAAGATGCCAATGAAGGTGCGCTCATGGTGTACGTCTGTGCTTTCTGTCACCACGGCCAGCAGGTTGGGGTTCAAGCTCTGGGAGGAGAGAAGAGCGCCTTCAGCACCACGATGGCCAATCACAAGCTCCGCTGTGCTGTGAGCCCTGGGCAGAGAGGCAGACCTGGAGCCCACTGGCCTGGCGGAGGAATCGGGTTTCCTGGCTAGAAGAGCTTGTCCTCGGAGCTCGTCATCACTGCCCTTGGTTAGAGTCCCCCGGGTGCCACGTGCTACGCCCGGTGCTCTGCCCACCTCACCTCACGGACTCCCACAAACAACCTCGCAATGGAGCTTTGGTCACGCACAGGCGGTAGGTGAGGAAAGGCTGCAGGTCGTAAAGCAACTTGCTCACGCCGCAGACGCAGCAAATGGTTAACTCAAGATACAATCCAACCTGCCCACTCACTGAGCTAAGCCACTGCTCCGGCAATGTGGGTTCTCTGCACCGGTACCCGCCCCACCCTTAAACCAACAGACGAGTCTCAGTCCTCGTCTCACCTGACCTGCTAGTACAAGGCGACACAGGTGATGGCCCCTCCTCAAAACACTTTCTCGGGGCGCCTGGGTGGCTCACTGGGTTAAGCGTCTGCCTTAGGCTCAGGTCATGATCCCAGGGTCCTGGGATTGAGCGCGGCATCAGGCTCCCTGCTCAGCGGGGAGCCTGCTTCTCCCTCTCCCTGCCGTTCCCCCCTGCTTGTGCTCGCTCTCTAATAAATAAATAAAATCTTTAAAAAAAAAAAACACCACTTTCTCCACCTGGCATTTAGGACACATGGCCCCCGGTTTTCCTCCACCCCACTGGCCCCTCCTCCTCAGTCTATTCTGCAGGCTCCTCATCTCCCCAGTCTCCTGGACATTGTCTACACTCGCTCTTGTGGTCACACACCAACCACGGGTGCTGGCAGTGGCCAAGGTTACATACCCACGCTATACCCTCCCTGAACTCCAGACTCTAACAGGCTGCCATCTCAGTATCTCTTAAATGTCCCACCTCAAACCTGATATATCCCAAAGGGAATGCTGTCCTGCCTCTACCTAAAGCCTGCTCCCCGTAGGCCTCCCCATGCTCCCAACTTCCCACGGGCACTCTAGCTCACTCAACATCACGGCCAGAGTGGTGGCCGTGATACGTCCCACCACGCTCTGACCTCAGCAACCTGGACTGTCCCCGCTTACCCCACTCTAGTCATACTGTCCCCCTTGCTGTTTCTGGAACACTCCAGGTCCACTCCAGCCTTCCTGTCCAGAAAGCTCTTCCCCTGATGTCACGCACTAACCTTCCACCTTCCTGAGGTGTCACTATCTCAGTGAGACCCTCCTTAACCTATTTTAAATTGCACCCCTTCCAATCCCGGCTTCCCCTCCCCTCTTCTCAGTTTTGTTCTTCTATAGAACTAGTTACCCTTTGATATGCTGTATGTTTATCTATTTATTTTGTTTTTGGCATCTCCTGAATATAGTAACAGCCTCAATTTTGTCTATTTTGTTCACTGATGTATCCCAGACTCTAAAAGAGTGCCTGACATCCTGCTAGCAACCTCCCCCCACCAAAAAAAGTACAGCTTCCCCTCTGTGGTATTCCTCCTAAACCTGTAACCACAGTCTAGCCATGAGAAAAACATCAGACAAACCAAAATTGTCTACCAAACACCTGTCTAGTACCCTTCAAATCTATCAAGGTCATGAAAGACTAAACAGGACAGAGGAGACTTAGAGAAACGTGGCATGTCCGTGAAGTGTAGGGCCCGGGGCTGGGCCTGAGGCAGAAAGGGACCTTAGTGGGAAAACTGGTGAAACCCTGAGAAAGTGTGGACTTCAGTTAACAGTCTTGTACTGATGCTGGTTTCTTAGTTCAGACAGATGTACCACAGCCCCACCAGGGGAAACCAGGTAATGCGTACATGCAAATTCAATGTACCATCTTTGCAGCTTTCCTGTAAATCTAAAATTAGGCCAAAACAAAGCTTATTGAAAAAAAAAACTAAACTAAAAAATGTGTGTGATGAATACAAATCCAAAAAAGCCCTACTCTATTTTTTTCAACATAGAAAAACACAAGTACTCTTAGTAAATTTTAACTCATAAAGGTAAAATTACATAAAGAACATACTTTTTCTAGTACAATCAAATGTACTTTAGAATTTGTATTATTTTGGCCGTTCTGAATAAGTCAAACTGACTGCAGCATGGAAGGCATCCATCACTAAAGATTTCAAATCACGAGCACTAATAATGTTAACTACGCAGATGGCACTGTTTTAACCAAGTTACCTGTTATCATTAATCTTCAAAGCAATCCTGCGACAAACGACCCAGGATGAGTGGCTGGTGTGGGACAGAGCCAGGTCTGTACCCAGACAGTCCAGCCAGCCGGCAGCCTGCGGTGTTGCCCCACGCCCTGTGAAGCAGCCTCCCCATCAGCTGCCTTGGCCATGCTACCCTGCTCCATCACATCTCCTCCAACTCAGCCCGCACTCTGCAGAGGGGGTAACGAATGACCACGCACCACTACAAGACTGCCTTCTCTCCCAACATCTTGCAGTGCCACCTCTCTGTCCCCCTCCTTCACCACTAACCAGTGCTGGATCACAGAGATGGAGTTTCTAATGGATCAACGAAGGCTTAACCCCAGAAAGTTCTATCAGCACTATCACTAACAGTAAGAGCTAACATCTACTGGGTGGCAGCCTTAGGCCAGGTACTATGCTACGCATGAGCATCATATGATCATCACTACAACCCCATGAGGAGGGCACGTTATACTCATTTGACAGACAATAAATTAAGGCTCAAAGGAATGAAATGACTCACTCAAGATCAAGTAGCTACCAAATCCTAGAGCCCGAATCCAAACCCTTGCCCTTCTGCTTGGCACCAAACTGCAGAACCATACCTTATAGAGCACGCTGCGGTCCCCCATCACGCGGCCCTGGGAGTGAACGTGCTCACTGCTGCGCTTTCCCTTCACCTTGACGATGCGCTGCACTTCTGGGGGAATAGTCAGCTCCCAACTCAGCTCAGTGGTAAGATCCTAGGGCCAGGGCAAGAGAGCCAACACTTATAATCTGGAGGGCACACTTAGACCTGTGACAGCTGTAGCCGGATACATCCCACACTCCTTTATTTGGGGGCTTTGTGCCCAAAGAAACAGAAATCAGAGCTCCTAGGAAAAGAGCAAAAAGGATCTAGTTTGTGCAGACGTTTTAGAACTCTCAGTTTGATTAGGCAAGATACTAGAGCTAGGAAGAAAAGAGAGGAATGTTCCGTGGTATCCCGTTGTTTATTTGAGTAGGAAATATCCAAGGAAAGTTTACCACTTACTACTAATAGCTACGATTCCTGTATCTGAGGCCAGCAGTAAATTACTAAGCTGGCAGGGACCTTGAAACATTATATGAAATGTTCTTTATAGTCAAAGAAAACCAATTCACAAAGTTTCATGGTTAAATACATTATTTCTTCTTAAACTTATTTATTTGAGACAAAGAGAGCATGCGAGCACACATGAGCTGCAGGGGCAGAGGGAGAGGGAGAAAGAATCTTAAGCAGACTCCACACACTGAACATGGAGCCCAATGCAGGCTCAATCTCATGATGCTGAGATCATGACCTGAGCCAAAACCAAGAGTAGAACATTTAACGGACAGAGCCACCCAGGCACCCCATGGTTAAATATGTTATTATCCAGGGGCGCCTGGGTGGCTCAGTTGGTTAGGCGACTGCCTTCGGCTCAGTCGTGATCCTGGAGTCCCGGGATCGAGTCCCGCGTCGGGCTTCCTGCTCAGCGGGGAGTCTGCTTCTCCCTCTGACCCTCTTCCCTCTTGTGCTTTCTATCTCTCATTCTCTCTCTCTCTCAAATAAATAAATAAAATCTTTAAAAAAAAAAATGTTATTATCCATCCATACTGTGTCTATGTGTATTGTCTTCCCTTGGCCACTGTTTCTTCCCATGTCCTCAGGACTCTACTGATCATGACACCCGGGAGCTTGCTCCCCTCTATTCACAAAGAGCCATCTCTTCTTTCAACTTGAGAGGACAATTTTTTTTCACCCACAAGGGTAAAGAACATGTTTTCTGGGGAGACTACCTCCCATGCTGCTCCTGGAAAGGCCAGCTGCTACAAAATATCAAGAAAGGACACTGCATTTTTAAGACCACAACAGCTAAAACTTAGATGGCATTTGCCATGTGCCAGGCATTGCTTCGTGTGATTTAAATATGTTAACTCCCTGACTCTTCACGACAACCTTACGGTGTAGGTCCTCTATCATCTTATTTTATAGGCAAGAAAACAGAGGGCCAAAAAAAAAAAAAAAAAAAAAAGGAAAGAAAAAGAAAACAAAGGGCCAGAGAAGTCATGGGCCCAAGGTCACGAAGTTAATAAGTGATAGAGCTTGGCTTCACACTCAGGCAGCTGGGTCCAAGCTCTTAAGCTCTATGCTGCATTGTCTCTCAAAAGGCCCTGTGGGACAGGATGCAGGGCCTCTGGTGAGTACATGCCCCAATCCCTCCTGTCTGCAGGAAGGCCAGCCCCCTGTGAACCTCAGAGCTGGCCCTCAGGGCCAGCGTCTATCACTGTTTGCTAATGCTAGACTCAAGTACATCAGCATTAGAGCAAATCAATCCCATTTCTAAAAATAAGATTCAAAGCATTCTGTCAAGAATGGGTCAATAACGTCATCTTCATACCGAAAGTACAACTCATTACTCAATCCCCATTCCCACCTCCCACCCTCTCAAGAATGGACAACAACATCCCTTCTCTCTGCTATAGAAAAGGAACATGGAATAAAAACTCCAAGGGGGCGGTGCCTGGGTGGCTCAGTTGGTTAAGCGGATGGCTCTTGATTTCAGCTCAGGTCATGATCTCAGGGTCCTGGGATTGAGCCCCATGTCGGGCTCCATGCTTAGCAAGGACTCTGCTTAAGGATTCTCTCCTCCTCCCTCTCCCTCTGCCCCTCCCACCGCTCACATGCTCTCTTTCCCTCGATCTGAAATAAATAAAACTTAAAAAAAAAAACAAAACCCCTCCATGGGACAGAAATGTCTTCTATTGGGCACTACTCTCTTCACAGTAAGTAGAATCTTGCCTGCCATGTAGTTGCTGCTCAATACGAAAAGGACTACGAATCAGACATCAGGACTATAGTGATCCACACTTACAACAGAATGAATAGTATAATCCACTTCTTAGCCAAATAGTCAAAAAACACTTATAACCCTCCCACGGAAGGTCCTGCCAAGAGGTGCCTTCCCTACCTTTCGAAGTCGATATCCACATAGGCGTCCCTGTTCTGCATCCACCAAATAGAAGAAGATGGAAGGGGCAAGCTCATGTAGCTGTCGCAAGACATTCCGAGTGGCTGGGAACGCCGTGACCTTGAAAACCCCAGAAAGGCCGAGGAAAGTGTTAAAGGAAAAGGGTGCTCTGTGCACAGTTGCTCAAGCTTCATTACCATTCGCCATCAAAAAGCCTTAAGAATAAAAGTCAGTCTTAAAAGAATTAAAGTCCACTGAACCCAAATAGGGCTCAAATCTACTTTTGCTAAGAGCCTGAGTTTCCACAGCTGCAGGATGATGCCCTTCAAGCCCATACACGTGCTGACTGCAGAGCTCCAGCTCTGGCCACGAGCTGCTGCGGGACCACCCTCCCCGCACCCGACCCCCCCCAGGTGCTCTCCAGCCACTCTCAAGACTCATACCTTATACTCATCATCGATCAACAGCAGCACCTTGGCATAGTCTTGATCCATGATGGGGAGAAGCAAAGACTGCAAGATGGGCCGCTTCAGCAGTGGGGGAACCACCTGACTCCACTTGCCAAAGATGGGATTGAAGACATACAGAGAACTCATTCCCGTCTCCTGACACAGACAAGCAAACTGTCAGACTCCAGCAGCAGGGAAAGGACGCAAGTGCTAAGGGTAAATCTGGAGAGCTGGGACTTTAGCTCAACCGTGACAAACTCCCGGGACCCCTCTGCGTGGATTCCCTATTTGCGCAAAATAGTTTTGCCTGAAGGTGAACCGAGGCTAACGTGTCAGAAGGGAAACAGTTAAATTGCCCCTGTGGCTCCAAAGCTACCCAAGTACCGGACACGCTGAGGAACAAACAAAACGGTCAAGTACCGGGGCACCTGGGTGGCTCAGTCGTTAAGCATCTGCCTTCGGCTCAGGTCATGATCCCAGGGTCCTGGGATCGAGCCCCACATCGGGCTCCCTGCTCAGCGGGAAGGCTGTTTCTCCCTCTCCCATTCCCCCTGCTTGTGTTCTGTCTCTCACTCTTGCTGTCTCTCTTTCCAAATAAATAAATAAAATATTATTTAAAAAAAACCAAAAAACGGTCAAGTACCATTTCACTAACCCCGGGCAGCCATTCCAGTGGTGCCTACCAAGCCTAGAAAGTGCCCTTTCTTTTTTTTTAAGATTTTATTTATTTTTTAAAGATTTTATTTATTTATTTGAGAGAGAGACAATGAGAGAGAGCACAAGAGGGAAGAGGGTCAGAGGGAGAAGCAGACTCCCCGCTGAGCAGGGAGCCCGATATGGGACTCGATCCCGGGACTCCAGGATCATGACCTGAGCCGAAGGCAGTCGCTTAACCAACTGAGCCACCCAGGCACCCTAAAGATTTTATTTTTATTAATTGAGAGAGAGAGAGTGAAAGAGCACAAGCAGGGGGAGGGGCAGAGAGAGAGAGGGAGAAGCAGGCTCCCCGCTGAGTAGGGAGGCTGATGTGGGGCTCGATCCCAGGACCCTGAGACCATGACCTGAGCCGAAGGCAGACACTTAACTCACTGAGCCACCCAGCGCCCCCCACCCTTTCTTTAAAAAAGATTTTATTTTTATTATTTGAGAGTGAGCGAGCGAGAGGGCACAAGCAGGGGGAGGGACAGAGGGAGAGGGAGAGAGAGAGAGAAAGTGCCCCTTTCTAATGGCGCTAGAGTGAATCCACAAAAATCCAGCTAATTCTGGGAGGCAGAAATAAATAGCTTTGCGTCCTGCTCTCCCTCGTCTAAAGGGAAAGTAGCCGCTCAGCTGGTAACAGCGGCCTGTATTTGGGAAGGAGGAGAGCTGGCTCGTTACAGGTCTGGTGACATCACACACCCTCCAGAGTCAACCCCCATCGGTCCTGGATGCTTCCTCCACTCAGACAAACAGAGCTCTAACCCCTGAACACCTGTCCCTAGCCCTCCCAGAATTCCAAAGGCCCAGGCGAAATTCAACTTACAGAACACTAAAAAGCCACACCCACTCTGGCTCAAATCCAAGGAGGACAGCCTCACCTTGTCCTTTACCAGGAGGGTGCACTGTGGGGGGTGGGGGAAATGGGCAGTAGTCCTCTGGACCATCAGTTTAAAGGAGGAGTCTGGCTTGACATTGGGGAGATACTGTTTCCACAGGATGGTGCCAGAGCTGCTCTCAATGCCAAAAAGCTGCAAGATAAACAAATAACTGGCTCACTACTAGAAAGACAAACCGAAGAACTGATTCTGTCCTTAGAAATTAGAACCAGCGCTATCCCCCACCAAATACTTTTTATTTCTCACTCACGGAACCTCAGAAGGTTCGGTACCCAGGGCTTAAAACCCTCTCACCTTGCCCGAGGCTGTCACCATCACCATCATCTTCTGGAGATTAAATTCATCTCTGGCTAGGGTGTCAATGTTGATCTCATTCTTAATCTGACTTCGGGGCTTTCGAGCGTCGTAAAACATCTTCCAGAGGTGGGAAGTCCACGCCTGCAGCAGGATGAGCTGGGACGAGAGGCGTTTCAGGAACATCCCCAGCAAGCCGTCTGGTGTCAAGGAAAAGGTAACACAACTGAGGGTCACCCCTCATCAGACTAGGTGTTTCCAGCAAGGGGCTTCTTCTAATGAGGGGTCTCTCCCACTCCTGTGGAGCACTCAAGTCATCCACACACCAGGCTGCAAGCCCAAAGGGCAGTCCTTTATCTGAAGCTACCACTCTCACACTCGGGTACAGCCATGCAGGAACTTCCAAAACCTATTTTCCTGGCTCACAATACCCCTACCTCCTGGCATCTTGGAAGAGGAGACCAGGAGGTCAGGGATCAGCCATGCAGGACGCGGCCATGCTGAGCATGTCTCCACCACAGCCCACATCCAGAATGGTCAGAGGAAGGCATCCGAGTGCCACAACAAAACCAGAAGGGGGGGCGTGTGGGGGTGCAGGATGCAGAGGTAAGTGTGCCACAGACAGGCATTTCCCTTACCCACGGCTCTACTCCCAGCCTGTCCGCTATTAACCCTACACCCAAGAGACCTATGTGCCACCAACCCCCATGGCTATCATTCACCCCTGACACTGTCAATGAGGACGCCACCCTCAAGTCTCCCCCTCAGGGTCAATGTGGCCACCAGAACGAGGCGGCATGAGTAAACAGCATGGCGTCTGGAGTCTGGCAGCCTGGATTAAAATCCCAGCTCTACTACTTATTAGCTGGATGACCCGGAAACGTACGTAACCTCTGGCCTCTGGGTCCCCGTGTGTAAAATCGCAAGTAGTCCGAAGACCACATGACCTGCACACAAGACTTCACACCATGCGGGGTCCACAGTGAGTGCTCACTAAAAAGGAGTGCCTTTGTGTGTTCTACTCCCCGGCAACCTCAGCTCAAGGAAGAGAAGTGAGGGGCAAACAGGACAAATCACAGGCACAGCGGTCCATGCACACACACTATGTACCTCACTGACGCAGGTCAGGAAAAACAAAGAATTTACCAAAAGCTAGCCACGTGGGCAAGCAACGAACAACAAGGCAGCAGGAAGCAGATTTTACCTTGAATTGCTGGATCCGGGCAGCAGAAATAAACAGTAAAGTCAAATTAATCCTCAGCTCAAGAAAACCCGCAATGCCTACCGGGGTGCCTGGCCCAGAGGAGGCCCTCAGTAAATACGGCTGCAGAGCAAGGTGAAGGGAAGGGAGGAAGAGGCGGGAGGCAGGACTGACCAGCACGGAAGGAACCGACTCCACCCTTGGGCTTGGGACTGGCAGGCGCCAGAGGGCACCGCCGGTTACCACAACCCCATCAACCCAGTCACGCCTCTCCAGAAAGACATGGCTGGTGCCTGGGGAACAAGGCGTGACACATCTGCCTGGCAGATCTGAGGTACTGAGGCAGTGGTAGCTATGATACTACTAAGTTAAGACTCTTTTTCCTCAGGATCTTTCCACAGAGGGGTTCCTAAGTGGCTCCTTTCAGAGAAAAGAATGGTTACCCAAACCACGTGGCCACGAAGGCACTGGAAACTGGTCGCAGAGCTAGTTGCACGCACATGGGCAAAAAGACTGCGCCCGGGGAAGCCGGGGATGACGTGAGCCAGCATCCCTTGCGGTCTAACTACCAGACCCATTCCCAGAGCAGCACCCCCAGCCACAGTGCCGTCCCAGCGTTCTCTGTGCATACCTGCCTTCTTGCCGAATTCTCCTTCCAGCTCAGCCTGCGCACCCGTCAGGGGCAGATCCACCATCTCCAGGCACACCACCTCCGCCAACGACTCCTCCCGGCCCCACAGCACCACCTTCCCTGCTACAGAAACCCTGGTTACGAAAGCCATGCCTGCCTCCCCCATCGCCTGAAGGCTCTTCTCTGTGGCTCAGGGATTCCAGAAGCTCTCCTGTCAGGCAGAGAAGCAGACCCCACCCTAGAATGCTAAGGGATTGTTCAAAAGCAGATGGCACATGGCTCTAAAAAGTATTCAGGCCTACACTCCACTGGAATCTCTCCCAGAAGCCAATCCATGGCCCCAAAAATATAGTCTGACTAGAAATCTGGGCCAGCCTAAAAAAAAATGAGCTGAATGAGGTCTGCTCACCCAGCTGCTGCAGGAAAAGTAGCAGGTGATCCTCTGTCTGCACCAAGGCCCGGTAGCCCACCGAGTCGTCCTTCTTCAAGAACACCTGGATGTAGAGCTGTAAGCAGAGTCCCAACGACCGCAGTCAGCCGGAATCCAAATGCCTCTGAGCACCGGACCCCCAAATTCAAGGCATCAGGAGTTGTTAAAGGCCCATGACACAGGGTCTTAGACACAGGTCTAAGCAACACAGCTTACTATCTAGACCCCAAGAAGGTAACATGAATGCATCAGAGCCAGGGCAGTGGTGCGAGACTGCAGCTCAGACCTCTCCAAGGGGGAACCTGAGTGCTTCCCGGGCACCGCGTCATCCCTTGTGCTCCAGTCACAGCCCACAGAGCGAGGGGAGGCCAGGGTGAGAGCTTCCGTTTTGGAGACGAAGAAGCCACAGCCCAGAGAGGCTGAAGAACACCCTAAATGTGCACAGTGGCCACATAGGCGCCGACTGAAAGTGCAGGCTGGGGCACTGGTGACATCTTATGAGCCTTGTGACTCTGGACAGGGTCCTGGATCTCACAAGGCCCAGTTTCATTTGTAAAACAAGGGCAGTAATAAGCACTTACCAAGGCTGGTGAGAGAGCTAAATCAATTAGGGAGTAAACAAAGAGCTCAGCACAGTGCCTGGCACACTCACCACTTAGAATAAATGATACCTGCTTCAACTACTATTCACGGGGCCTTATAACAAGTCAGCTACTCAGGAAGAACTAGAGCCCATGTCCAGAGAGTCCTAACCCAGGACCCAAGGCCTGGCCGTGAGGAAAGGGAGGTCCATGCTGAGAAGCCCCCGGGACGGAGCCTGAAGACAAAGGTTCTGACTCACCCGCTCTGGCCGAGTGCCATTCTGTTCCAGACTGAAGGTGATGGTGGTATCAAGCAGCCGCCGACCTGTCTCCACTAAGTAGAGATTAATGGTGTAGGTCTGGTTGAAGCAAGTCAGTGAGTCCTACGGGTACGGACAGCAGGGCTCAATAAAGAGATCCCCCAAAGCCGAGCCCCACAAAGGAAGTCCAAGAATTGGGGTTAACTACCCTAGAGAAGGACCAGGCCAAGAGAAGAAATATACACGAAGGAAAATAAAAGGAAAAAAGAAAGCTAAATCCCAAGGCAGAAACAAGGTATGTGAGTAAACAGAATAACAAGCACGATACTTGTTTCAGAAGGAAGTCAGTGCAGCACAGCAGACTTCCCCAAAAGAAGGAGGACCCCGCAAGGAAATCACAAAGCTCTTCAGAAGAGCTCAGGACACAGAAAACAGAGCAGATGTGCGCCGCCCGGGGGCCCATGCTCCGCTCCAGCCCAACCGCACAGACCACTGCTCAGCAACACGAGCCAGGGGCGCGGAAGACACGGGGCAACAGAGCTGGAGGAAAAAGTGGTTAAGAACAGGTTCTAGGGATTCTACTTCAGACATCCCAACTACAAAGGATCCAGACAAGCATGATTTACGGCGAGCAGCAAACCCCATCTGAGGCCGAGAACTCCGGAAGACCCACTCCCAGCCTCCCCGGAGGCCCAGGTCCAGCACACTGCCCAATGCCACACCGTACCTGAGCACTGGGCTTCTCCGCAAAGCTCCCCAGTGACCCGTCTTCAGAACTGCTAGGCTTCTGCTAGGGAAAAGAGAAAGACAGAAGAGAACATTTGACCCACAGGGTCACCCCCCAGTCACCGAAATGAAGTCCTCCCTTCTGTGTCATCTTAGCACCTGGGAGAAGGCAAACGTCACCCCTCACTCCTGCTCACAGAGCCTATGTAGCTCCTAACAGCCTCAGATGAAAGTGGGTTGTACTATGAGGGTCCCACTCCTGGGGACAAGGGGGCTGCTGATGCTGAAAGCGCTATAGAGCAAGTGAGAACTTACTTCTCAACAGCTTCCTGCCCCCTGGGTTCAAACTGCCCCGACTTTTAGTTCTCAGGGCTCCTGGGAGACATAAGGAAGGAGAACCCCCAAGCGCTAGCTGTTACTCTCGATACTCACCATTTCACTGCGACAAGTCACGACTGCAGCCACTGTCTTCTCCCCAGTGGTGGCAAAGCTCACGAGGGCAGCCTGGGAATAAAGCAAAGTGTCAGTTCCTAAATGGGGCCTATACCAGCCAGCAGCAGCCTCACAGAGGAGCATCTCTACAGGGAGGTCCCTCAGCCTTGGAGCTGAAAGTGCTCCTGACTTGGAAGCACAGCAGCCAGGGCACCTGAGAACAGAGGGAGGCCCAAGGGGCATCTATAGCTGAAAACAGGCCTTTCCCCTACCTCCAACACAGGCACACGCTGGCCCTCAATTTCACACTGTTTTTAGTACCCATAGGGAAGCTTGAATTAACATCCCCACTCTCCTGTGGACTCAGAGAAGGCGCCACTTTTACTCTAAAGATCCTTTGTGACTCTCAGAAGAAAACGTATTCCGTTTCTGCGCTAAAGTGAACCCATCTCAAACCAAACACAGAGAGATGTCTGGATCCAGAGCAAACACCTACAGATTCAGAGGCAGGGCTTTCCAGTAGCATGCCTTGGCTAGATCCTCCCGCATCCTAGCGCCATGCTGCCTGCGGTTACCTGTGGGAAGGTTTTGAGCAGACTCAGGACTCCGCGACGGTACTGCAGCAGAGCACAGTGGCTCGGGGACAACCGCAGGAAGAACTGGGCCCGCGAAGGATCCACTGGGTTGGGCTGTGTGGGCAGGACCCGGGGCTGGAATCCACTTGCAAATTCTAAGTCAAGAGACTGCAGGGCAAGAAGAAAGAGGATCAGGGCTCCATTCAGGCAAGTCACTGATCCACTGATCCGTCCCAGGCCTCCTTCCTCAGCCCCACTTTGCCAGTGAAAGTAACCAGGCCTTGGCGTGCAGCTCCAGAAGCCCCCCTCCAGGCTCCCTAAAGAGAAGAGTGGCCCATTTCCCATACACCAGTTCAGCCAGAAGCCTAACCTTCTCCCAACAACTGGCAAGGCTCAGGAAGGAAGCAGCGTCACTGGGAGACTTTTCCAAGCAACAAAGGCAGGGCCTTGGGCCAGGGAGCAGCAACACTACCTCTCACCTGCAGTGGGATCTGTCTCAACTCCCACTCCGTCTCCAGGGCCAAGGTCTGGAGGGACCGTGAGCTCGGGTCAGGGCACACCAGGACAGCCTCATCCACCACACCACAGGCTCCAGTGAGACTCTGAAGCCAGGGGGTTGACACCCTGACCTACAGGAAAGACATCGTAGCAGGAGGTTTGTGAGAATGTTTACATCTTCCTCCCTGCTCATCAGCAAGGTCCCCACCAATCTCATGGGGGCTAAGCTCAAAGGTTCTCCATGGCTGGTTCCAAAGGACTTCTTCCCATCCCTCCCAACTTCTTGCGAGCTCCAAAACTGAGGAAAATCAGGGTTTCCTTTCTGGTCACTGGAAAAATATACCAGGTCATTTTTAAGACCCAATACTTCAGACAACCGTTTCTCTCCTGTGTTTGACATACGGGGTTTCCTATCACTATTTCAGAGTACTTCCTCCTAAGAAACTCGCAGGCAATGAAAAAAACCTACATAATTTTCCAGCCACCCCAGGAGAGCACCATGCATGAATGTGAGGGCTTTAAACAAATGTTCCATGGGGAGAAAGCAGCTTCCAAGTGACCAGAAACAGGGACCATGGATGGCTTTCGCGTCTGCCAAGTTCCCTGGTCCCCGAGGCAAAGAAGGGCTCCATCTATTCCCCTCCACAATCTGCAAGGCTCCTCAAGCCAGACGCCTGGCCATACCTGCTGAACAATCTCTCCATCTTCCACATTAAACTTGACGATGTTCACGTGGCTGAAGGGAACAACTCCGAGGGCCCACACCACCCCAGACCCGTAGGAATACATCATCTGGTAATGGATGCTGTCACTAAGAGAGGGAAGAAAAAGCAAGGAGCAACAGCTTCAGCCATAGGCCCACCCTCAGGGGTCCTCTAGTCACAATCTAGCAGTCCCCAAGTAGGATTTGTTTAGCTCCCAGTTTTGTTTTGTTTTTCTAATAGTCATCAACATTTAGAACTGAGACTTTACATGTAAAAATCAGATTTCTAGCTCTCCTTAAAAAGTAGGAGAGGCGGGGCGCCTGGGTGGCTCAGTCATTAAGCGTCTGCCTTCAGCTCAGGTCATGATCCCAGGGTCCTGGGATCGAGCCCCGCCTCGGGCTCCCTGCTCAGTGGGGAGCCTGCTTCTCCCTCTCCCACTCCCCCTGCTGTGTTCCCTCTCTCACTGTCTCTCTCTCTGTCAAATATACAAATAAAATCTTTAAAAAAAAAAAAAAAAGTAGGAGAGGCACCGCTAGGCATACCTATAGGGCTCCAAGTGGCTAAGTACGGCTGCCCCCTGGAGGTAAGCCAGGCACACTGCAGCTGCCCGCAATCCCCACTGGGCCTGCTTTGCTCAGGGGTGCCACGCACTTGGCCACATTCGAATTTGAGTTTTTACACCCTGAAAATGGCCACAGATCTGAGCAAATCTTTTCCTATCCTCCCTCTGTCCTGATCCTTCCCAGCTCCAATGCTTTCCACAACTAGGACTTCTGGAAACCATCTCAAACCTCCCTCAGTCCCTACCCTGGGCTCTTCTTGAGTTGTTCTGATTCGTATCAGAAAAATGAAGGCTCAGTCGGACTTGAACTAGAAGTCAAAAAGCCCAGAGTGCTATGACTGTAAGCAAGGAGCCATCTCTCTTGCTGGACTGTCTCTAGTGCCCCGTTTGAGAATTTTCTCCTCACTGCAAAGAAATGCCAGAAGGAGCACAGCCTTTGAGTGCCGGCCTACATCTAGTGAGCCCAACACGCGATGCCAACGTAAGGAGAGCCTGAGTCAGAACAAACACTTCAACCCTCAGGGAGAAACAGGAGCTTGGGGACAGCAGGACAAGGAAGCCATCACTCGGTGGGAAGGTGGCCTTACCTTTCAGGGAGATGTTCCACCCACTTGAGGTGCCCACTGGAGAGATGATGCAGGGCAAGAGTGGTCTTCTTCAGGACCGCAATGTACCTCACTGATTCCTGCAGGCCTACCAGCCCAAGTGCCTGGAAACTGAGCACAGGTACAGGGGTAAGCACTGCCCGGCACCTCCAGGGTCTCAGACTAGAGCAATCTGGACCACCACCACTGTAGCTTGGTAGGTAAGAAAACAGGCCTTGGGGTCAAACGCATCAGGATCCTCATACTGGCTCTGCTTCTGGTGAGCTGACCTGGGAGGCTGCGCTTTCAACCACTCCGCTCTACTGTCTCCCTGAAGCCCCGTGAAGCCCCTCCTTCCCCGAGGACTTCCCAGCAGGCAGGCCGTCCCTCCACCATGGCATCCTTCACCCCGTACTGTCATTACAGCCTACGTGCCTGCCTCCCCCAGCTGACCATATGTTTCTTGACGACAGAAACCTTCCCACGGTCACATGTGGGTTCCCACTGCCTGGGGGCGTGCCAAGTGTTATAAATTACTATCAGAAGAGGTGTACCCCACTGCAAACGACCCTGTAATTGAAACAACCCCAGCAAAGACGTAGCAGCAGCCCAAGCTGTTCTCTCAACATAAAATGAAAATGCTGAAAGGTTTATATTACACTCCTATACCTAGCACATTCACAGTTCTCACGTCACGGTATGATTAGGAGCAGTATTCAAGGGCAAGAATAAATACTGCACCGAGCACAGGGCTCTGCACCTAATAGGTGCTCAATAAACACTGGCAAGAGTAACCACGTGTTCCGTGGCCTCAGCATCAAAACACGGGGTGTTTGATGTTCTTTGGCTCTTCAGTGGCCCATGCGAAAAAAAAAGTCAAAAGATCCTGAATCGCTGGGAGTCTGCTTCTCCCTCTAACCCTCCTCCCTCTCATGCTCTCTGTCTCTCATTCTCTCTCTCAAGTAAATAAATAAAATCTTTAAAAAAGTTTTTTAAAAATTAAAAAAAAAGGGCGCCTGGGTGGCTCAGTTGCTTGAGCAACTGCCTTCGGCTCAGGTCATGATCCTGGAGTCCTGGGATCGAGTCCCACGTCGGGCTCCCTGCTCAGCGGGGAGTCTGCTTCTCCCTCTGACCCTCCTCCCTCTCACGCTCTCTGTCTCTCATCCTCTGTCTCAAATAAATAAATAAAATCTTAAAAATAAACAAGAAAACTTAAGATCCTGAATTGCTGTCCACACAGACCTGTGTTCTAGCAAAGCCTCGAGCCAAGCCTAGATGAAATACAGCTTCTTGCCCTCTACCTGCCACTGTCCAAGGTAATCTCCCAGTTCAGGCCCCCAATGTTAGTCTCCCAGGAACGCATGATCCGGCCTCCATTGGACACAGTGATTGCATCTGGAAGAGAAAAGACCATGGTGAAGTCACCTATCCCAACTGGTGTTCTGTGGCCTCCTCTGATGGTCTGGGAGCAATGGCTGTACATCTGAGGTATGGATGCGAATAGAAGTTATTTGCAATACTTGTCCTTTTCTTTTGGGAACACGTCTTCTGGTTTCCCTACAGACCTGGTACAAAGGAAGGAACCGAGAACTGGGGACATGGAGCCAACATCACGACAGAGACCAAAGAGGACTGTGCTTACCTTGTCCGTAGAGCAGCATGGCATCCACAGCCCCTTCTGTCGTGCCCTTGTCAACATGGCGCCACACTGAGAGACATGAGGCAGACGTTACTATAAACTGGAGCGAGGGATCCAAGAAGACAGGTAGGAGAGAACCAAAGAGGCCTTTGCACTGCGGTATCTCATTTTATTTCGAGGGAGAGAAGGATTACACCTAACTGGCAATGATCCCTTCATACTCACTGGGTAATGAGGGGAGGAATGTTTGAGAGGAGCCACTCCTGTCCCAGTCTGAAGTCTCCTCACTTCCCATACCCTCTACCACCCCAAACTTATAAATGAGACAAAACTAACAGAATCTCTATGATTCACAAGAAAAATAGTGATCGTAAATTATATTTCCATAATTTCGTGCCTAAAAACATCCATAAAAGCAGCATAAGTAATTTAAGGGGGGCATCCAAATCTTTACTGCAGAGTAGAAAAGAGAAATAGAAAAGTATTTTGAAATATCTTAAGAACTCTTAGGACTCAGGCTGAGAGGCTAAACTAAAAAGGCCAGTTATAGGAAAATAGTTGATATCCAAAAACAACACAACTGAAAAACAAGTATCAGAATCCAGTAAGAGGGCGCCTGGGTGGCCCAGTTGGTTGGGCAACTGCCTTCGGCTCAGGTCATGATCCTGGAGTCCCTGGATCGAGTCCCGCATCGGGCTCCCTGCTCGGCAGGGAGTCTGCTTCTCCCTCTAACCCTTCCCCCGCTCATGTGCTTTCTCTCTCTCTCATTCTCTCGCTCTCAAAAATAAATAAATAAATAATCTTTAAAAAAAAAAAAAAAAAGAATCCAGTAAGAGATGCATCTTTTGGCCAACATGTCCCTTACTTGGTAAGCAGCCAGGAAGACTACACAAGCCATGGGCCATTCTGGATTCACTATGGTCAGCCATTCCATCCCAAGCTAACCGGTCTACGCAGGTCACTCACATATCTCCCCAGTCCGAGAATTTAATGCTGCAATCACATTCTTCTCTGTGGCCACAACCAACTTCTTGGATCCAGGGGAAAATTCCAAGGAGGCAAACTTGAGCTTCCCAACATACTGCTGTCTCCTAAGGAAGAGGACAGGGAAATGTGAGGGGCCAAAATCATCCCTGCACAAAATGTTGTGGGAAAAGACCTATCTTAGGACATGTGAGGAATGTCTGCTAATGAGATCTGACCAAAAGCAAGATTTCTATGCAACGGAGTCAGAAGCCAAGGGAACAAGAAGAGAGAATACACCCCAAAAGATAAGCAGCACAAGTCTTACTTCTTTTTTTTTTTAAGATTTTATGTATTTATTTATTTATTTGAGAGAGAGACAGAGAGAGTGAGCAGGGGGAGGGGGAGAAGGAGAGGGACAAGCAGACTCCGTGCTGAATGCAGAGCCCAACGCAGGGCTCAATCCCAGAACCCTGGTATCAGGACCTGAGCCGAAGGCAGATGCTTAACCAGCGGAGCCACCTAGGCGCCCCCACAAACCTTACTTCTAAATGCAAGCACGTATTATCTCAAGTGCCACCCAAAAGAACACCTGGCCTAAATCCTACTGGAACAAACATTAGTCCTCTCTGTATTCATTAATAGTGGGACTATTACACGAGGGAAGAGACACAAAGCCTATTGTCTACAAGCATACAATCCAACTTGCCCTTCTATTTTCACTGACCCCTGGAGAAAAAAAATCATGCAAATTTTTCACTGAAACTGGGTTGGGTTTCTGTTTCTACAGAAACAGACTGGGTCAAGCTTCTGTTTTCTACAGCCTTTTCAAGCCCACTCCATGTTCAGGATCCACTTGATCATTACTCATACTTTCCTTGGAATACATCCCATCACTTTCAACACGCTTCTCTTAGCATAAAGGGAATATAATTAGCGTCGAATGGCACACTACCAAGTACACAGGAGGTGCTTGCACACTGTCATTAAGGAAAAAGTACTCTCATCTCTGGCAAACTAAACACACGTGGCATCTACATGAAATTTCTCTTGTGATGTTGTTTGGTCTGATTAAAAAAAAAGGAAAGAAACTAAGCAGAGAGTAGAGACACAGGCTTAGAGGACGTTTGACAATTTCTATCTGTATTTTCACATACTTAATTCTCGCTATATCCATTTAACACTCTATGAAACGCAGAGGACAAGCGTTATTACTTCATTTTACAAGAAAAATTATTACTCTCATTGTACAGATAAGTAAGGTCTGCTGGGGTCAAGTAATTACAGTCAGAAATAAAACACAAGACTAAGACCTTCTGACTCTAATTCCCATGCTCTCTTTTAAAATATTGTTAATCTTTTATCTGGACTGTAAAAGTAATGCCTGCTAGGGGCGCTTAGGTGCCTCAATTAAGCATCCCACTCTTGATTTCGGCTCAGGTCACGATCTCAGGGTCGTGAGATCAAGCCCTGTATGTATCATTGAGCATGGAGCCTGCTTAGGACTCTCTCTCTCTCTTCCTCTCCCTTTGCCCCTTCCCCACTCACGCTCTTTCTCTAATAAAAAAAAAAAAAAAGAAGAAGAAGAAGAAGAATTAATGTCTGCTCATTGTAGAAAATGTGAAAAACATAAATGTATTTTTAAAAATTTTAAATGCCTAAATGCCACCACCATAAACTTTTTAATGTTTCAGGATATTTCCTTCTGTTTATTTTTCTATTTGTAAATTATATATACCTAGTATTCCGCTAAGTTGGAATCATACAACATTAGCATATAGGCTATAGATGTGTAATACGCACGTTACATTGTGAGCATTTGCCCACATCATTAAAAATATGACTTATGCTGCATTTATCCCACTGTCTCACATCACATACATATACGACTGCCCCACCAGATTGAGCTCCTTCTTATCTCTCTGTCCACAGCACCTAGAACAATTGTTGGCGTATTACAGGCAAGCAACAAATACGGAATCAATGTATCTGATACAGAAAAGACTTCACAGAGGAGGAGGTATCTGAGCTAGGCTCTGAAGAATGAACTGTTCTCTGAATAGAAATAACAATGGGTAACACTAATTGCACTCAATGAGCCAGGCATTGTGCTAACTTAAAAGAATGATCTCATTCATCCTTACAACTACTGTAGGTAATAATGAACTATGAATAAGCCCATTTTACAGATAAAGAAACCTTGGCACAGAGCGGATAAGTCACTTTCTCAAGTCACACAACCCTTAAGTTCCAAAATTTAGTCTCCAACAAAAGTACACCTCTTAATTGCTGGGCCTTAAGGAAGGGGGCGGGAGGGAGGGAAAACTAAGTGAATGAGTAAATGGCATCTCTATGAACGGCACCTCCGGCTGTGTGAGACCTGCTGGCCCTGTTCGGAGCCCAGGACCGGGCTGGGCTGAAAGAGAGGAGAAAGGGCACTCGGCTTAGGATTCGTAGTAAGACCCAAGCCCCTGTTCACATACCCAAGAGATGCCAATTCGAGGAAGAATGAGAGTTCACTGAGGGGCCGTCGACCCTCGACACCCAGTAGATCAGGAACCTGACAGTCACAGAAACAGGGCCTGACGGGGAGGAAGGAACGGTGACCTCTGACCAGAACCCCAAGCACGCTTGAATGTCAGGGCCCGTTTCACGAACCTGCAACCTGTCACACAGAGACTGGCTTAGAAGCGCCCCTGACGCTCCGTTTAATGCTCTGCTGTGGCCATCTTAAACCTCTTTAACTTTTGAACGGGCGGGGGGTTCCACATTTTCATTTTGCACTGGGCCCCACAGGTTCTGCAGCCAGTCCTGCTGCCTGTAACCCCGACCTCCTTGTAGCCGGCACAAGACTGGTACTGACAAAATAGCCATAGATTTCCCGAACAGGCCCCACACGCACGTACCAATCAAACTTGCCCACTTGGTCTTCGTAAACCGCGGCCGCTAGGACAAGCAGTACAGCCCAGAGCCAGAGCCGGAGAGGCGCCGCCGCCGCCGCCGCCGCCATGATGGGAGCCTGGGCCCGCCCGCCGCCGGCCCGTCAGGCACCCGACCGCAGGCTCCGCCTCCGCAGACCATAGAGTTGGGACCTCCCGCGAAGCCCTCGCCGAGGCGCTCAGGGCTCGGAGGCCCCCGGGCGCGCGGGAAGTCGCCCTGGAGACAGCCGGGCGGGGACAGGCGGGCTGCGGCGCGGATTGGGTCAGGCACGCGCGGGGGCAGTCCCCGAGGGCCGTCCCATAGGCCCCCGCGCCGCCGGGGTCCTAGCAGGCAGCACCGCCTTCCGCCGCATGTGCCTGCAGCGCGATGCCCAAATCCAAGCGCGACAAAAAAGGTGAGCCAGGGGGCTTCGAGACCCGATGGGCAGCTCCGCCGGCATGGTGCCGGCTGCGGTGGGGACTTGAGGGGCACCGAGTGGGACGTCGGGGCGTCCGCGAGGAACTCCGCGGTTCTCTGGAAAGTGCGACAGGGCTTCGTGGCCGCTGGCGCACCGGAGGGGGTTGGAACCTGGTCGGGTCAGGGGAGCGGATACTGCGGGTCCTCGGGTGCCCTTCCAAGGCTTACTAGGCCGAAAAACAGCTTTTGAGCACCCGGGCTACGCCCGATCTCGCCTTGGCCCACCTTTCCCACTTCAGCCACTCTCCCTTGGCTCTTTGCACTCCCACCACCCTGGCCGCCTTTCCTTTAGGAAGGTTTAGTCCCGGCTCTGTCCCTTTTGCTTGCAGTTGCTTCTGCGTGGCATGTTTACGCTTAGATCTTCATGTGGTTTGGGCTGTCTCAGTTGTCAGTTCATAAGGCACCTCCTGAGAGACCGTTCCTGACCTACTGTGTGGTAGTCTCTTTCACCCAGGCTGAAACAAGATACTTAGGGGCCTGGCACTCTAGGCGTTGGGCCGATACAGCAGTTACAGTAAGGAAAGCCTAGAAGCCTCATTGAGCTTAAAGTTTTAGTCATAGGAAATAAATCCTCCCCAAAACACCAAAAGTCGAATCAGGTCAGATCGTGATGAGTCTCACGGACTCTAAGTGAGATAAAGAAGTGATGTTATTTCGTTTAGCGCAACCAGAGAAGGTCTCTGAAGAGCTGACAAATAAGCAGAAACCTAAAGAAAGGAAATGAGCCATCCATGGAGTTACCCCAGAGCATAGCGTTCCAAGGACAGGGAAGTTAAAGTGCAAAGGGACTGTATTGAGAGCACGTTTGACATGTTCTGGGACAAGAGGCCAGTGTGGCTGGAACAGAGTACACGAAGAAGAGGGAGTAGGTTGGGCTTTATAAACTTTCCCAAGGAATTGGCTTTCACACCCAGGTGCAGTGGGTAGCCATCCGAGAGCTTGAGCAGAGATGGATGATATGGTTTACTTTTTTTTTTTCTTTTGACGGAACACAAGCGGGGGGGAGGAGCAGAGGGAGAGGGACAAGCAGACTCTATGCTGAGCAGGGAGCCCAACACAGGGCTCAATCCCAGGACCCTGAGATCATGACCTGAGCCAAAGTCAGACACTTAACTGACCGAGCCCCCCCGGGGACCCCGACATGATTTAAATTTTAAAAGATCACCCTAGGGGCACCTTGACGGCTCAGTCGGTTGAGCGTCAGACTCTTGGTTTTGGTTCAGATCATGATCTCAGGGTGGTGGGATCGAGCCCCACTTCAGGTTCTGTGCTGGGGGTGGAGCCTGCTTAAGATTCTCTCTCCCAGGGGTGCCTGGGTGGCTTAGTTGTTAAGTGTCTGCCTTCGGCTCAGGTCATGGTCCCAGGGTCCTGGGACTGAGCCCCACATCGGGCTCCTTGCTCGGCGGGGAGCCTGCTTCTCCCTCTCCCACTCCCCCTGCTTGTGTTCCCTCTCTCTGTCAAATAAATAAATAAAATCTTTAAAAAAAAAAAGAAGAAGATTCTCTCTCCCTTTCCGTCTGCTCCTCCCCCCACCTATCCCCCTCTAAAAAAGCTTTAAAAAAGATCACCCTAGTTGCCTTATTGATAATAGACTGGGAAAAGTGGGGAGAGAAGGCAAAGTTGGAAGGAGCAAGGCCAGCAGTAATCCAAGAGAGGGTAGCACTGGCTTGGTCCACAGTTGGAGCAGTGGAAGTGGTGGGAAATGGACAAGGGCATTGTGTTTCCCCTCCTGTGCTGCCCTCACCCTGACCAGTGAGATTATTGTTGCACGTATATGCCAGGCAGGATGAATAAAAATTGCCCCATTACTGGGGGTACCCTCAGCTTTGCATGTGATGCTCTGTTAAGTGTTTGTGGAATGATTGGGTTCTGTAGAGGGAGCCCTGGTGAGATCTGGCAAATGCCGTACCCTTCTGGATAAGAGGAAATTGAGCCCCAGCTCTTGGGCAGACGTGCTTGCCCTCCCCAGAGAGGCAGTGCTTTATCCATGAGTCCAAACTGCAGAACAAGATGAAGCAGAGGAGATAGAGTCCCCAGATTCATCATTCCCCAGCAGAGGCCACCAAAGATTTTCTCTGTGCACCATGGCAGACAGCAGAAAGGGACCCGCCTGAGCCAGCCACTGAAAGCACTCCAATAACAGGAGCAAGCCCTGCCCCCACACTGCAGTACAGATTCTTAGTCTAGCTGAACTAAGAGGGATGCCGGAACATCTGGCTTGTCTACGTAATAGGAGATATGTCAGGGGATGTCCAGGCTCAGGAACACTGGAGTAGGCACTCTGAGGACCCTGGGAACACGTAGCCTTGCCTTTCCTCACCCTGGCTTTTGGGCCAGCTGAGCTGCTAAAGGGGGGATGGAAATGAGTCTGCAGGGCCTCTGGATTTGTCTCTCATCACCTCTCTCTTTCTTTGTATTAGTTTCCTTAACCAGAACTGCCAAGAAAGGCTTAGAACTGAAACAGAACCTGATAGAAGAGGTAAGAGCTCATTCTTTTTATTGTTCCAGACCTTGTATTTGGTTTATAAAGGTGGCTAGAGGGCTGGCAGGGAAACATCGTTTTAAAAAATAAAAAAAAAGGGAAGAGAAAAGCACCACGAGGTGCTGATACTGTCCTTTTCTCCAGCAGCAGCACCAATAACTCCCGTAGTAATGATTTCCAGCTTTGACCGAGCTCTTACTCTGCACTTGGCACCCCACTAAGTACTCCGTGTGCTGTTCCACTCCATCTTTACAGCGTACCTGGGAGGAGTTAGTGCTGTTTTGCAGCTGGGTAACGGAAGCTTAGAGAGATTTGGTAGCCTGCCCAATGTCAAAAAGCTGTGGGGTTACACGGGGCGCCCGGCTGGCTCAGTTGGTAGAGCAGGCAACTCTTGGTTTCGGGGTCATGAGTTCAAGTCCCACATAAAGTAACTTTAAAAAAAAAAATCTTACCAGATGTTATCAGATGTTAGTAGATGCGCCAGCCTACTGTCTACACTGCTGCAGGCCACAGGCTGGGTGAGAGGAGAGTCTCCTCCAGCACAATTACTCCTTTTCCTTGAGACCACGTCATCATGGCTGCAACCAGCAGTGTGGGCAGAGCAGGGCCGATGAGCCACCTTCCCTTGTGAGTAGAGAATGAGACTTTATATTTTCCATTTAGCAGGAGCCTTCCAAGCGTAGCTAAGTGTTTCTGGGTTGTCAGTTAATGGGCAGAGCAAAGCAATCCATTCCACTCCGGGCACAGATAAGTCAGAAACCTGGAAGACCATGGGATCTCAGCTTACCTGCACTTTGAGATCACACCTCCTTTGCCTCAGGGGAGCCCCTGTAGTCCATGATCTTGGCTTCAGTAACAGAAATGAGGAGGAAACAGCTAGACGCCTCCAGCTCTAAACTTCCATGGTTGTTAGGGACCTAGACCAGATTCTTCCCCATCTGAGGCCCAACCCATGGTGCCCCTTGAACTCCAGAACCCCATTGAATTGTCCCACAGCTTCGGAAATGTGTGGATACGTACAAGTACCTTTTCATCTTCTCCGTGGCCAACATGAGGAACAGCAAGCTGAAGGACATCCGGAACGCCTGGAAGCACAGCCGGTAAGAAGGCCTTCCTGCGTGGAGAAGCCAGGATGCTCTGAAAGCACAGGGCCAGTTATTGACCCTTGGGTATCTGGGTCACACAGATACCACCTTACTGAGGACAAACCTTCACTTTCTCCAGAGGCACTTTTTAACTGTTATAACTGGTCTTGCATTGAGCTTCTTGGGCAGGACTGGGTCTTTGGGCAGGGAATGTTTGAGCAGCAATCCCTCAGGAGAAAGGGCTCCCTTAACTCCTGGGATCTGGTCCTTTTAGGAACATCCCATCAGTTTTAGAATGTTGGTGTGTACTCCAAGATGCACACGGTGCCCCGAGAGCAGGCTGCGTGAGCCACATGGCGGATACCCGTCCTTGGGCTGGATCTGTGATGGTACAAGTGATGACTCTGGTCTGCCTCAGACCAGTGAATGTGCCTCTTCCATACCTCCAGATCGGGGGGTCTAGGGGATCACATAACACCCACAGTGGGCCAGTAGACAAAATACTGTGGATGTTTGAGGTCTGTAGGCAGAAAAAAATGAAGGGGGTCCTTGGCTGTGGACAGAGAGCCGGCAGGGCTGCATGGAAGAAGTAGGAGCCTCTGGCCAAGCCTCCTGCAGCCCAGCAGCCTGGGCCTGAGTTCGGGCTCCTGGGGACTGGAGCAGGTTTACACCTTAACTGGGGGACGGTGGAGGGGGCCCTTCCTTCACGGACTCCTTTCTCTCTCTAGGATGTTCTTTGGCAAAAACAAGGTGATGATGGTGGCCTTGGGTCGAAGCCCAGCTGATGAGTACAAAGACAACCTGCATCAGGTGAGTTTCTGGCCTTCTGGCCAGTGGAGGGATCGGGGAGACCAAGGCGTGGCTTAAAGCTCGGTTCTCCTTTAACCCGCAGACCCAGAGTAGTGCCCCCCCCCCCAGCTGTGTCAACCAAAAACATCTGCAGATATTGCCAGATGTCTAATGGGACTGGGCCGACCCCACTTCTGTTCTGTAGGTCAGCAAGAAGTTGAGGGGTGAGGTCGGTCTCCTTTTCACCAACCGCACCAAGGAGGAAGTGAATGAGTAAGTGTTTTTGAGGACTAACAGGGAAGGAATAATCCGGGTACTTTGTACAGTACGGAGATATCAAGTAAAAACTGGTTCCTGGAACAGTGCTCCTGAGTCCTCGTTCTGGGCAGCATCGTGCTCCAAGCGGTCTGCCGCAAACGTGGGCGGGGAGGGGAGGCCAGGGGAGCCTGACTTCATGCCCGGCTGGTGGGCCGTTCAGGAACGCCCCCCCACCACTTGTCTTTTCCTGAGGTGGTTTACGAAATACACGGAAATGGACTTCGCTCGAGCCGGAAACAAAGCAACTTTCACTGTGACCCTGGACCCCGGGCCCCTGGAGCAGTTCCCCCACTCCATGGAGCCACAGCTGAGGCAGCTGGGCCTGCCCACTGCCCTCAAGAGAGGTATGGGGAAACCCCTGGAGCTGAAAGGTCACAGCTTAGCTGCCGGAAACACAATTTCCCAAACCTGACAGACCTCCTTTGGCCTCTGTGGCTGAGCAGCTCATTTCTGCCAGTCTCCATTTCCTCAGGTGAAAATGGGACTGAGTGACCACCTCTTGGTCGGGGCAAGAGTGGATAGGAACTCACAGCCAGAACACAGCAGCTAAGGGACGTGAGGGAGGCCGTCCTCCCCCGCCACAGACCCTCCTGGGCAGCTGAGCACTTTCGGGTTTAGCCTGAGTGTGCTGGGGAGGGGGGGAAGGGCGGGGGGCCAGCCGGCTCCCTCAGCTCTGGGCAGCGGGCAGAGAGCTGTGCGTGGGCCTCTGTGCCAAGGTCACCGTGCGGGGTTCCTTTCTCTGTAGGTGTGGTGACCCTGCTGTCCGACCACGAGGTGTGTAAGGAGGGCGACGTGCTGAGCCCAGAGCAGGCCCGCGTGCTGGTGAGTCTGTCTGTCCCCCCCACCCCCCCCCACCCCCGCCACGGTCGGCGGGCTGTGGCACCAGGGCCCCTGGCCGGTTCGTGTCACCCTTGCTCCTCTTTTTTTTTTTTTTTTTTTTAGATTTTATTTATTTGTCAGAACGAGCGAGCACAAACCCGGGGAGTGGCAGGCAGAGGGAGAAGCAGGCCCCCCACTGAGCAGGGAGCCCGATGTGGACTCAGTCCCAGGACCCTGGGATCATGACCTGAGCCGAAGGCAGCTGCCTAACCAACTGAGCCGCCCAGGCGTCCCAACCCTTGCTCCTCCTAACCATTGATTCCCTTTATGCGTCCCTTGCAGAAGCTTTTCGGGTATGAGATGGCTGAATTCAAGGTCACCATCAAATACATGTGGGATGCACAGTCTGGAAGGTTCCAGCAGATGGGAGATGACTTGCCCGAGAGCACATCCGAGTCGGCAGAAGAATCAGGGGGGGAAGATGACGGCTGAGCGATACTGGGGACGGACTGTGGGACCACCACCCCGCTCGCTGAACGGCAGGGAGGGCGAGACGGATGGACTGCTTTTCTCTAAGGAATAAAACTGTCTGCAAGGTGGCTCCTGTGGACAGCAAAGAGGACTTTTCCTAGAAAAAAGGCCTTGGTTTTGGACTTTTATTTGGATTCTCTGGGTTCCTTTTGTTTGCCTGGAGCCAGCTTCCAGCACTGGCTCCCGCATGATGTCTGGGGACGTGACAGCCACCCCCAGAGCCGGGGCTTCTCTCCTCTGGCCCTTTTGTGCCTCCTGGAAATGGGGGTTTGCCAAGGAATAAAGGAAGCCTGGCCACCCTTCCTACCCCGTTCTTTCTCTTCCTCCTCCCCCCACCCGTCCTGTCCCCTGCCCAAGCCAGGGCCGGGGGTCTTACAGGATGCTTTCACTAAGACAAGACTAAAGCCACTGCTGAAACCCAGAGCAGATAAGAAAACTTCCACAGCATCCTGGGAACTTGTATTCTTGGGAGTGACTCTAATGGTAGGTAAACCTTCAGGGCATACGGCCCTTTCTCTTGTGTGTAGCAGAGAGAGGGCCACCTCCAGCTGCCCTGTCCAGAGGTCGGGCTGGATTCCGGACGGGAGGCTGGGAAGCCTGCACTCCTGCCTCCTCCCCCACAAGCCCTTGGGAAGGACAGGCAGCAGAGCAGCTGGGCAGCCGGGTCCAGCGCCTGCTCTGTCCAAGCAGGACACGCCTGAGTGGGTCACAGCACAGCCTTCTCTCGTGAAGGCAGCTGGGAGCATTGTGGGAATGGAGGAAATAAACAGCTCGTGAGCAGACACTGTGGAGAAAGAACAGGCCAAATAAAGCCATTCAAGGCCCAGGGTGAGAGTGTCAAAAGAAGTGACCGAGACGGAGGAGGCCCTCTGCCACCTCAAGCCAGGACTGGCCCTAGCGGAAGTAGTTGGGACATTTGTGGGCGACCAGGTGCCAGGCTCGATCGAAGTCCTGCACCACGGCCGGCTCCAGGGGCCCTTCCTCGGTCGCTGCCAAGTTCTGTGTCAGCTGCTCCACGCAGGACATGCCCAGGATGACCGCGTCCCTGTGGGCACCCTGCAAGGGGAGACAGCCAGATGTGAACACATTACGCACCGTGGTGGCTCCAGGCGCACACCCTCCCTCTCCGTCCTGCCTCTGCCAAGACCCAGGCTCTGATGTCTCCTTAGAGCCTACGTTCCTCAGGAGTTTACACAGCCTGCAAACAGCTTAAAAGGCCAGCCTCTACAGACTCCCCAGCAGGCAGACGTGAGTTCAGAGCCACTCCCCTGTGCCCCTCCACAGCTGGGTAAACCCGGGGTAGTCACTTGACAGCCCCAAACTTCAAACTTCGTTTATTTTGCAGGAATTAAAATTTTCTGAAGTATTTGTGTCAGGCCTGGCCCTGAACAGCTCAGGAAAGGGGAGCCCTCAGTAGATCATGCTGAAGCCAGTGGAAGGTGTGAGGGCAGCCTGGGACAGCAGAGAGGGCGACCCCACCAGGCGCAGGGCCCGACTCTGCAAGTGTGCGGCCTGGGGCGGAACAAAGGCTAATGGTTAGAAATGTTAAGTTCCAGGGCGCCTGGGTGGCTCAGTTGGTTAAGCGACTGCCTTCGGCTCAGGTCATGATCCTGGAGTCCCGGGATCGAGTCCCGCGTCGGGCTTCCTGCTCGGCGGGGAGTCTGCTTCTCCCTCTGACCCTCTTCCCTCTCGTGCTCTCTATCTCTCATTCTCTCTCTCTCAAATAAATAAATAAAATCTTTAAAAAAAAAAAAAAGAAATGTTAAGTTTCAGAGTCCACTGGATGCTCGTGCCCTGTCACATGTAGCTGTGGGGCCTTAAGCGCCTCTGACTTCACTTCCTCATCTGTGAAGTTGGAATAATCACACTTAATAGGGCCCGTGGAGTTCATAACGGGGCACTTAATGAAACTTCCCAAAAAAGAGAATTCGCATGGAGAAACACCAGAAGAAAAGGAATCATCTCAGAAACTATCAAGTAACTGTGTAGCCTCTCCCTTCTTCCACGTTCTCCCTCACCCCACCACGGAAAAAAGCAGCCCCCCCGGGACGGCCGGCTCCGCTGCAGCTGGGGACGCTGCCGCCATACACAGCCCACAGGGCCTTCTCCACCAGGGCAGTGGCCTCGAAGTGGTGCTCCTTCCAGAAGCTGGGCAGGTGGGAAGGGTGGCACCGCGGTCAGTGCCGTGAGGTCGCTCCAGGGCAGATGTCCCACCCCGGTCCCTGAGGCCCCACGGGGCTGGCGTCCTCCGAGAATGCAGGTGGATTCCGGGCCCCTTAGCTGGGCACTTTTCAGTCCGGTGAGGGGGGCAGGGGGATGCAGTGGGCAGGGATGCCTGCCTTCATCATGCTCACTAGATATGAACAACACAAGCCCCAGATCGGGACCCAGGAGCAGCCACAACACCGCACTAGCGTGCCTCCTGTTACTGTACCCGTGACAGATCCTGCCTAAAGCCACCTGCCTCCACTTCTCTTACCTGCTCCGTGAGGAGAGCAAATGCCCCCGGCCAGCCCCTTACAGCCAGTGCCAAATGTAAAGGAGATAATGTACCTGATGGTGTGTGCCTTGTAAACCATGAAGAACAGTCAAGCTCAAAACCATCAGGCCTCAGTTCTGCAGGGTGAAGCCCAGGCCCTGGCGGTGAGAAATCTTGAGAACACTGTTTGGGGCATTGGCTCCTAAACCTGGACACCTGGCCAGGAAGATCAGAAACGGGGTGGGCAAGGGTCGGGGGGGAGCTGGATTAGAACTGAAATCACAGCAGTGCACACAAGGTGATCCCAAATATTAGACGCTCCATAGACACTCCCCTGCTTTAAAAGTCCTTGGCCATTTCAACAAGACTAACATCAGAGACTTGCACAAAACTTCCTCCTTGCCCTCCTCCCAGGGTGGGGGCAAAAAGGCAAATAAATTAGACACAGAAATTAACCGTGGACTTGGCTTCTACAAACATAGAAAGATTAGGAGCTTGCCAGTAGTCCACGGAGCACATCTAAATTTGATAAAGGAGGGGCGCCTGGCTGACTCAGCTGGAAGAGCATGCAACTGGATCTCGGGGTTGTGAGTTCGAGCTCCACGTTGGGTGGGATTACTTAAATAAAACTTTTTAAAAAATAAAGTGGATAGGGGCGCCTGGGTGGCTCAGTCGGTTAAGCAGCTGCCTTCGGCTCAGGTCATGATCCCGGGGTCCTGGGATCGAGTCCTGCATCGGGCTCCCTGCTCCGCGGGAAGCCTGCTTCTCCCTCTCCCACTCCCCCTGCTTGCGTTCCCTCTCTCGCTGTGTCTTTCTCTGTCAAATAAAATCTTTAAAAAAATAAAGTGGATAAATGAAGGAATAGCAATAAAGTGCACTTTGGGGGAGGTCGCAGGAGAGGCCAGAGGGAAAGAGCCATGAGTTTAAATCATCACCTCTGAAGAGTGCAACTTGGCAACGGGTTGCTTTGAGCCATGGGCCTGTATTCCTTTGATAGCGTTTCCAAATTTTAGAAAGTGGAAAAGTAAGGGAAGAAGGCTGATTCCAACAGCTGTGTAACTATAACTGTAGACATTGAGAAAATATTACTGCCAAGAGTTTACAAAGTTTAGATTCCTTTGCCTGAGGGGAAGGGCCAGCTTTCCAGAGTTCTGATCCAAGGGTACCCCCTGCCCCGGCCCCACTGTGCACAGAGGGTGAGCTCTTCCCAGGAAAGAGCTGTGAAGCTTTGAGAAGGCACAGGGATCCACATTCCCAATCCAGGCCCCTAAGCCCTCTCCAGAGACACAGAATATCCGGGGTGTGGATGTTGGTAAAGCCCTGGAGATTCCAGGGACCTAAGTCTGAGACCAGGAGGAGGTGCTGGCCCCCAGAAAGCAGCCCCAGAGACCCCCTATTTCAGACTAGGAGGACCTATACCACCTCTTGCCCTGACGCAGCCCATCCCCCGCTCACCGATTCCTGTAGGTCTCAGCCCAGTTATTCCCGAAGAAGCGGCCCACAGGCTGTTTCCCGTCCTTGTCCTCAAACTTGTACTTGCCCGTCAGCAGGCCCCCTGCGGGGAGACTGCCATCAGAGCCAGGCCCACCCTGCCCCCAGAGGCTGTTCTGGACTGGTGGGGGGGGGGATGGAAGGAGGGATGGAAGACACGGCCCAGTCTATTTTCAAACCCCTTCCCGCTTCCCAGGGCCTGGGCCAGGCATCTACTGGGTCAGGAAGAGGCAGAGACGGGGCCAGGAATGGCCTCCCACCCCAGGGGCAGCCTGCCCCCCTGCCCCAGAGCAGCCCGTACCAGCCAAAGGGTTGTGGGCATAGAACCTCAATCCGCAGTGCCTGAGGCAGGGGAAGAGCTCCGTTTCCACCTGCCGGGTGGTAGCGTTGTACAGGCCCTGCGAGAAGAAGGGCCGGCTGCAGGGTGTGCACATATCAAAGGAAGCGGCCCCAAGTCTTCCCTTGCAGAGCCCTCGGTTCAGACCCTAACAATCCTAGGACCTTAACAATTGGAGCATATTTTTAGTGGGAAGGAAACTTCATTCATTCAGCCAACATTTCTGAGCACCAGCTATGGGCTGGACACAGAAGTTCCATCCACACACCAACAGGACGAGGCCCCTGCCCTGGGAGATTTAATAGCAAGGTAGAGCGTCAACAGGTATAACTGAGAAAACAAGCAATCCTAGTCCACCAGGAAGTTCTGTGAGCAGTGTCTGGCACCAAGTAGGAGGACAAACATTTGCTGAATGAATGAGGAGGAGCAAAGTAGAGCCTGAGATCTCAGGCTCCTCTGGGGCATCGGGAAAGGCTTCCAGAGGACAAGCCATCTAAGTGAGGCCTGAGCACTTCTACCCGGGGTGGGGGAAAGGGGAAGAACGGTCCAGGCTCACGCCCACAGGCAGTGAGCAGGAAGGAAGGGCCCGCGGAGCACGTGCCGGTAGGAAGGGGAGCCAAGGCCAGAGCGAGCAGGTGCCTGCTGGCCAAGCTGACGAGCGTGCGCGTCCTCCCCACGACACAGGCTGTCAGCGGGGCGGCAGCTGCGATGGAGAGGAGGCAGTGGGAGGGGCCGAGAGAACCGGGGATCAGCCGGGCCCCCCCGCAGCCCTGGCCCTCACCTGGTACACAGTGGGCAGGATCCAGCCGTTCCTCCTGCAGAGGGTGCAGATCTTGGCCACCTCCCGGGCGGCATACTTGGAGAGGCCAAGCTCCACGAACTTGCCCTGCAAGGGAGAGGCCTCGGTCAGAACCACCGCGGCCCAGGACACTGCAAAGGGGAGATGGGGGTGGGGACCCTGGGAGTGGGGTCTGTCCCCGGCTCTGCTCTGGGACGACCCTGGTGCCTCCACTCTCCTGGAGCTCGGGGGCCCACCTCACCTCCTGGTGCAGCTGGTGGCAGGCACGCAGCGTCTCCTCCACGGGGGTGTCGTGGTCAGGTAGGTGCAGGTAAAAGAGGTCCACCCGGGGGCACTGCAGCCGTTTCAGGGATGTCTCCAGCTGGGCCCGGACACTGTCAGGCTTCAGTGAATTCTCACCCCATGGATTGGCCTTGGTGGCGATTTTCGCTTTGGAGGAGGAGTGAAATGAGAGTTCAGGCCAGTTTACCAAACACTGGAGAGAGTCTAGAATAATGACTCAGAGAAAGACCTGGGTTCACAGTCCAGATCTGCCATTACCACCTCTGTGACCTTGACCAAAGTTACTCAACCTCTCTGAGCCTCAATCCTCTCAACTATAAATTGATAGCATCGATGGTACTATTTTGTGTGCTGGTCCCAGGGATTGATCAGAACTTGAATGGACGTGTTGTTCATTGTCATCACCGCCAATGTCATCAGTATGACGGATTATTTACCAGGCCCTAAGGGCTGGTAGACCCAACAGGTGATCCCCGCCCTCGAGAACTCACTGTCTAAGGGGCTGCATTACCGTAAGCAAGGCAGGGATATGCACCAGGTGCTGGGGGAGCCCAGGGCATAGAGGCAGGAGGCCCCTGTGAGCTCAGGGAAGGTTTTCTTTAGAATCTGAATCTTGGTCTCCAGGGGGAGGTCACAGGCTGCCAGTTGAGGAAAGGTGGGAAGTTCATTCCAGAGAGCGAGGACAAGGGCAAAAACCCAGAGGAAAAGAACATGGCGTGAGGGGAGTCATGACTGCAATTCCAGGGATCCAGAGCACCAGGGTCAGGGGGTACACAAGGCAAGAGAAGGGCCACAGACCCGACGGAAAGGGCCTTGGGAGCACCCCGTGCAATCTGGCCCTCCCTGAACACTCGGCGCCTGGCAAGTCACCTGACTCCTTGAGACTTACGAGCAGGCTGGAGGACCGCTCACTTGGAATTGTTCCGTTCCTCCAGCTCTTCTTCCTGTGAATTAAACTACGGATCTGAGGTTTAAGGACTTTGGCCCTGCTAGCTCTGACCAGGAGGGAAGCGAAGGAGGGCTTGGAGAAAAAAGACACTGAGAAATAAGACTTAGAGTGGTCAGAGAAGCAGCCCGGTGATCTAGAAAGGGCGAGCACTGAGACGCAGGCACATTGTCTTACTGCTCCAGATCGAGCGTGCTGTGGCTCACAGGAGAACCCAAGCAAGACTCTGGCCGAGGAGAGAGAAGAGCCCAAGGGAGAGACTGGTGCCTCGTGCTAACAACATTACTACTCCTAACCGGAACAGTAACAGCCAACATTGCTGAACTCTAGGGACCTGCCAGGCACTGCTGAAGCTGTTCAAATGGCATCGGACTGGTGATGGATGGTCCTCTGCCCTTATGCAACCCTCCACTTAGCTCTGCCTGCTCCAACACCCCTGGCATTGCCAAATCTCATTGCCTTGGCACGCCCACTGCCCACACCCACAGCACTAACACCTGTCCCCCTGGCCAACTAATCGGTTCTTCAGTGTCTAGTGCTCCCTCTTCTGAGCTTTCTTCAGTGGCCCCTCCAGAAGTGCTGCCTCTTCCAGGCTTCCCCAGCCTTCTCTAGAATCCGAGCTCCCTGGAGTGGGTTCGTGTCAATTTCCCTTCTAGGTCCTCAGAGACTAGCCCAGAAGGCAGTTAGACACCCTACCACCCGCACCCCCCCCATCCCCGCCCACCGAGCACCCTGCGGCTCTGAGGCGCTGCCACTGAGCGTGACACCCGGAGCCCCACGGAGCAAAGTCTAGGGCCCAAGAGCAAGGAGGAAGCAGATCCCCCACAGGTTCCAAAGTCTGATCCGCGGCTGTGCCAGGGAACGCCAGGGCAGTACGGGCAGGGTTCCAGCGGATCAGGCCTGCACGGGGCACCTGCCAGGGTGCGGGAAAGGAGGTAGGGGCGGCACGGGGCCAGATCCTAAAGCTTTCAGGGCCCCCTAGAAGACCTAACCAAGTCGTTCCAGACTGGACCTGGGGTGTGACGTTGCTGGAGGGAAGGTCCTGGGAGACCTTCTCGGAAGAGAAAAGGAGAGGAAAGAAGGTCAGGACAAAGCACTGTCCGGCTGTCCGGGCAGACACGTGCACGGGGCCTGAGGAGCAGGGGGGTGGTCCAAAGCGCGGTCAGCGCCCGGGAGGGGCCGAAGCCGTCGGTCCTGACCGCGGCCGGGTCACGGCTGGGGCTGGCCGGGTGGGCGCCGCGCGGTGCACGGGGAGGGAGCGGTTACCTCTGCAGTCGCCGCCGCCCAGCCCGAGGCCCAGGCCGCCCAGGATGCTCTAGGACTGGCCGTCGCCGTACACGAAGGCCGTGTCCAGCTCCGTGTGGCCGCGCTCCAGGAAGGCGCGCACGGGCCGCGGAGCTGGCGGACGCGTCCATGCGGCGCCCCATCTCCACGGCGCCCAGCACGGTGGCGGGCCGAGCCGGGGTCCCGGAGGCGGCCCGCGGCGGCGACAACGGCCGGGACACAGCGGCGGCGGCAGAATCTGGTGGCCCAGGCGTCGCACTCTGCCGTGGGCGCGAGGCACTAACCAGCGCGAGCCATCGCCGCTTTAAGGAGGGACTTCGGACGGCGTTGGGGGCGGGGCAGTGTGCCCACCTCCCCCTTCCCTCCGCCGCCCCCCACCCCGGCCCTGCTGCACGCACGCGCCACGCGGGGCTTCGGGGACCGCGCACTTGCCTGGCAGGTGGGCCGGGGTCGGCCGCAGGCCGGGAGGGTGCGCTAGTGCGAGGCTTAACGAGCGAGCGCGAAGGCTGAGGGCTGGGACTCCAGGAGCCTCGCTGCCACGTCTCCCCACCTCCCTCGGCCTCGCTTTGAACCGTCCCGGGGTCCCGGGGTCGTTGCGGAGGGGGCTTTCCTACCTGCCAAAAGTCTTGAAATGAGGCCTTGGTTTGGGGGAGTTGGGGGGAGGCGCTCGGGCTGTCCCGCCGCCCTGCGGTCCCAGAGGCGATTTTCTCTGCTTCTCGGGTCAGAGATTTTCCAAAGGCTCCGGCCGGGGTCCGGGTGTTAAGACATGGTAACGTATGAAAACAAGGAACTGTCAGCCTCCAACTAGGTATACCCAAGCGAAAATACTTCAAACATGAAGGCAAAATAAGGACTTTGTTCAGACAAGCAGAGGTGTAGATCATTCATAGGAGCAAACTTTCACTCTACTAGAGGTATTTTTAGACGGAAGGAAATTTGAATTTACACACAAAAAAATGAAGTGCTAGACGAACTATTAGAGACGATGGACTCTGAAAGACAAACTGAGGGTTCTAGAGGGGAGGGGGGTGGGGGGATGGGTTAGCCTCGTGATGGGTATTAAAGAGGGCACGTTCTGCGTGGAGCACTGGGTGTTATGCACAAACAATGAATCATGGAACACATCAAAAACTAATGATGTGATGTATGGTGATTAACATAACAATAAAAATTATTTTAAAAAATGAAGTGCTGGGGGTGGTCAAGGTGGATAAATATAAAACGCTTTCATTTTTAACCTTTTTTAATTATTATTCATTCGAGACAGAGATAGAGAGAGCATGAGCAGGGGGAGAAGCAGACTCCCCGCTGAGCAGGGAGCCCGATGCGGGGCTCAATCCCAGGACCCTGGGATCATGACCTGAGCCGAAGGCAGACGCTTAACTGACTGAGCCACTCAGGCATCCCTTAACCATTGTTTTTAGTTTGTTTATTTATTTAATTAATCTCTACACCCAAGGTGGGGCTGAAGTCACAACTCAAGACATCCAGAGTTGGGTGCTCTTCCAACTGAGCCATCCAGGTGCTCCTCATCTTTGACCTTTTTAAAAAGATCATTGTAACAGGGCGCCTGGGTGGCTCAGTTCGTTAAGTGGCTGCCTTTGGCTCAGGTCATGATCCCAGGGTCCTAGGATCGAGCACCCTGTGGGGCTTCCTGCTCAGTGGGGAGTCTGCTTCTCCCTCTGCCCTTAAGCCCTGCTTGTGCGCTCTCTCTCTCTAAATAAATAAAGTTAAAAAAAATAAAAAGAGGGCGCCTGGGTGGTTCCGTCGGTTAAGCGACTGCCTTTGGCTCAGGTCATGATCCTGGAGTCCCTGGATAGAGTCCCTGGATAGAGTCCCGCATCCGGCTGCCTGCTTGGCAGGGAGTCTGCTTCTCCCTCTGACCCTCCCCCCTCTCATGTACTCTCTCTCTCTCATTCTCTCTCTCTCTCAAATAAATAAATAAAATCTTTAAAAAAATAAAAAGATCATTGCGTTTTTATAAAGTTAAACATAAGCTTACCATGTGACTCAGCAAAAACCATGTTCACACAAAAACCTATACACCAGTGTTCTTTAGAGGCTTTATTTGTAATAGACAAAAATTGAAAACACCCGAAAGTTCCCTCAACGGCAAAATGGAGTTCTGGGGGGTGATGGAGCTCTTCGACATCTTGATTGTGGTGCTGATTACATGACTGTATACCTTTGTCAAAATTTTCAGAACTGGGGCACCTGGGTGGCTCACATGGTTAAGCGTCTGCCTTCGGCTCAGGTCATGATCCCAGGGTCCTGGGATCGAGCCCCGCATCGGGCTCTGTGCTCGACAGGAAGCCTGCTTCTCCCTCTCCCATCCCCCCTGCTTGTGTTCCCTCTCTCCCTGTCTCTCTCTCTCTCTGTCAAATAAATTAATTAATTAAAAAAAAAAAAGTTGGACTGTCTATGGCTGAATGTCAAAGGAGATTGCAGAATACTACCAAAGACAAACAGGAACATTTCACAAGGACAAAGAAGTCAATTAATTAAAAGGACATAACAACGCTAAGTGTGTATGCACCTAATACCAGAGCATCATAGTACATGAAAAGATATAACTAAAGAAGAAATAGACAAACATGCAGTTACAGCTGGAGATTTCAGCACTCCTCTCAGTAATTGTAATCAGTAACTAATCATAGTTGACAGAAACTCAGTAAAGATACAAAGACTTGAACAACACTATTAACTGACTTAACATAATAGAGTACCCCAAGGGCACCTGGGTGGCTCAGTTGGTTAAAAGACTGCCTTCGGGTCAGGTCATGATCCTGGAGTCCCAGGATCGAGTCCCACATCGGGCTCCCTGCTCAGCAGGGAGTCTGCTTCTCCCTCTGACCCTCTTCCCTCTCGTGCTCTCTATCTCTCATTCTCTCTCTCTCAAATAAATAAATAAATAAAATCTTAAAAAAAAAATAGAGTACCCCAAAACAGAACGTTTATTCAAGTGCACATTCACCAAGATATGCCATTTTGGGGTTCATAAAACAAGTCTTAATAAAAGGATTCAAGCATAAAATTGTATCTCTGACCATAATGAAAGTACACTAGAAATCAGTAACAGAATGATTTATTTCCAGTGGTGCCTGGGTGGCTCAGTTGTTAAGCATCTGCCTTCGGCTTGGGTCACGATCCCAGGGTCCTGGGATTGAGCCCCGCATCAGGCTCCCTGCTCCGCGGGAAGCCTGCTTCTCCCTCTCCCACTCCCCCTGCTTGTGTTCCCTCTCTCGCTGTGTCTCTCTCTGTCAAATAAATAAACAAAATCTTTTTTTTTTTTAAAAAGAATGATTGGCAAGCGGGGCTTTTTCCAGACGTGACTCTCTCCTGGTTTCGTGGAGTTTCCTCACAGCATGGCCCCCAAACGCCAGTCTTCACTCCTGCCTCAAACGAAGAAGAAACCGAGACTACCTCCTGCCCCCAAGCTGCAGGAGACTTCGACATCTCAGCACTTGCCTAAGGGAGAAAAAGAACAGCAAGAAGCAATTGAACATATTGATGAAGTACAAAATGAAATAGACAGACTTAATGAACAAGCCAGTGAGGAGATTTTGAAAGTAGAACAGAAATATAACAAACTCCGCCAACCATTTTTTCAGAAGAGGTCGGAATTGATCGCCAAAATCCCCAATTTTTGGGTAACAACATTTGTCAACCATCCACAAGTGTCTGCACTGCTTGGGGAGGAGGATGAATAGGCGCTGCATTATTTGACAAGAGTTGAAGTGACAGAATTTGAAGATATTAAATCAGGTTACAGAATAGATTTTTATTTTGATGAAAACCCTTACTTCGAAAATAAAGTTCTCTCCAAAGAATTTCATCTGAATGAGAGTGGTGATCCATCTTCAAATCCACGGAAATCAAATGGAAATCTGGAAAGGATTTGACGAAACGTTCAAGTCAAACACAGAATAAAGCCAGCAGGAAGAGACAGCATGAGGAACCAGAGAGCTTCTTCACCTGGTTTACGGACCATTCTGATGCAGGTGCAGATGAGTTAGGAGAGGTCATCAAAGATGGTATTTGGCCACATCCGTTACAGTACTACTTGGTTCCCGATATGGATGATGAAGAAGGGGAAGGAGAAGAAGATGATGATGATGATGAAGAAGAAGAAGGATTGGAAGACATCGATGAAGAAGGAGATGAGGATGAAGGTGAAGAAGATGAAGATGATGATGAGGGGGAGGAAGGAGAGGAGGATGAAGGAGAAGATGACTAATGGAACACTGATGGATTCCAACCTTCCTTTTTTAATTTTCTTCAGTCCCTGGGAGCAAGTTGCTGTCTTTTTTTTTTTTTTCCTCCTCTTGTGCTCATTCGCCCTGTTTTTTGAAGTCTCTTTTCTCTCCCTTTATACCATGGTTCTCAACTTATTTTGGGGGGAAATACCTTGAGCAGAATACAGTGGGAAAAGAATCTCTACCCCTTTCTGTTCCAAATTCATTTTTATCCCTTCCTGTCTCAACAAAAACTTTATGGAATCAACACCACCGTGCTCTGTGGGAAAAAAGAAAAACCTTCTGCTCCCTTGGCTCTGCTGGAAGCTGGAGGGTGCTAGGCCCCTGTGTAGTAGTGCACAGAATTCTAGCTTTTTTCCTCCTTTCTCTGTATATTGGGCTCAGAGATTACACTGTGTCTCTATGTGAATATGGACAGTTAGCATTTACCAACATGTACCTGTCTACTTTCTCTTGTTTAAAAAAAAGAAAAAAAACTTAAAAAAATGGGGTTATAGAAGGACAGCAAAGGGTGGGTTTGAGATGTTTGGGTGGGTTAAGTGGGCATTTTGACAACATGGCTTCTCCTTTGGCATGTTTAATTGTGATGTTTAACGGACATCCTTGCAGTTTAAGATGACACTTTTAAAATAAAGCTCTCTCCTAATGATGACTTGAGCCCTGCCACTCGATGGGAGAATCAGCAGAACCTGTAGGATCTTATTTGGAATTGACATTCTCTATTGTAATTTTGTTCCTGTTTATTTTTAAATTTTCTTTTTGTTTCACTGGAAAGGAAAGATGATGCTCAGTTTTAAACGTTAAAAGTGTACAAGTTGCTTTGTTACAATAAAACTAAATGTGTACACACACACAAAAAAAGAATGATTTATTTCTGGAAAAAAATCTCTAACTATTTGGAAATTAAATAACACTTCTAAACAATCCATGGATCAAAGAAGTAATCACCAGGGAAATTAGAATAATTTTGAAAGTGGAAATATGACACATCAAATTTTCTGAGGTATAGTTAAAGTAGTTCTAAGAGGGAAATTTATAGTACCACAAGGACATATTATAAAAGAAGAAATTTCTCAGATTGATGAGCATCTGCCTTCAGCTCAGGTCATGATCCTGGGGTCCTGGGATTGAGCCCTGCGTTGGCCTCCGTGCTCAGTGGAGGGCCCGCTTCTCCATCTCCCTGTCCCACTCCCCCTGCTTGCGCATGCGCTGTCTGTCTCTCTCAAATAAATAAATAAAATCTTTACAAAAAAAATAAACTTCAGGAGTCTCAGCCTTCTCTACGCTCCCCACAACCCTCCCCACCCCCCAGTCCCTCGTTGAAAAGACCCATCAATCAGGCTGCAATATGTCCCACATTAGGTTTGCATGGTCACAGTTTTATTCAACTTGTTCCTCTATCCCGTCATAATTCTTGTCAAATGGAAGTTCACATTCTAGTTCCGTTTCTTTTTCTTTTTCTTTTCTTTTCTTTTCTTTGTTAAGAATACTTCATCAGTGACAAACTATATGTTGGCTAATTGAATCTAAATTAAAAAAAGATTTTTTGTGTGTGTGCTGTGTACTTCCTGATGCATCACACCAGGAAGGCACAAATAGCATGGTTGACTCACTCCTAGTAATGCTGAGATCAAGCAGAGCATTCATGTGATGTCAGCCTGCTCCCTCCACATAAAGTTCTCCATCCGTCTTCTTATGGTTTCATCTACTAATGAATGATCTTTGCCTAAATCTATGAAGACAGAGTTTTTAAGTCTGAGATTATGTTGTGCACATTCTAAATACTGGTCTTAGGACTAGAAGCAACATGTATAACCTTTCTGAGTACTTTAAAATGAGAAGTAGTTTTTCACTACATTTTTAATCTTTTAGGTAATTTTAGATTCATATGGAGTTGTAAGAAATAATACAGAAAGATTCCTTGTACTCTTGTACTCGTTTTCCCTAAGGAGTATCTTGCAAAGCCATACTACAAAACCATAACCAGGATACTGACATTGATACAGTCAAAATATTGTAGTTGTTGGGCGGCATGTCCCACAAATGTTAACTTAGATCATGCTGGTTCATGCTTCCTCTGAGTTCTTCTATATCCTTGCTGAGTCTCTGGGTAGGAGGTCTATCAATTGTTGAGAGAAGAATATTGAAGTCTCTAATTGTAATGGCGGATTTATCTATTTCTACTTTCTGGTCTATCAGGTTGTTTTTTGTTTTTAAAGATTTTATTTATTTGTCAGAGAGAGAGAGAGAGAGAGAGCGAGCGCACAAACAGGGGGAGCAGCAGGCAGAGGGAGCGGCAGGCTCCCGCAGAGCAAGGAGCCTGATGGGGGACTCGATCCCAGCACCCTGGGACCATGACCTGAGCTGAAGGCAGACGCTTAACCAACTGAGCCACCCAGGTGTCTCTATCAGTTTTTTTAATAGATGTTTTTATTTATTTGAGAGAGTGGAGGGAGGGGCAGAAGGAAGAGAATCTTCAAGCAGGCTCCCCAATGAGCGATTTATCCTAATTACAAAGAATCACTGGTAAGCGGGAGAAAACTTGTCAAGAGTTAAGGGCATCTCCAAGTACGTTATCCAATCCAATCATAAAGAAAGTGGGGTCATCCATTATCTCCATAAGTCCATAGTTAACCCATTGGAGTGCAGTATGCTCTGGCTTTTAGGGAAGGATTTTGTCATCCCAACCACACAGAATTGGTCAAGGTGATAGTTGAGCTATACATTTGTTGGGGGATTAATCCCATTTTTCAGCTGTTCAAATAATCATACGCCCATGAGGTCCTGTTTTTATCCCCACAGAATAACAAGCAAGAAGACTGTCTAATACACGAGCTATTGTGGCAATTTCTCTGAAGTTTATCTCAAGTAGTCTAGCTTAGGTAAACAACATTCGTTTAAAGACAATCAGAGGGACGCCTGGGTGGCTCAGTCGGTTAAGCGTCTGCCTTCGGCTCGGGTCATGATCCCAGGATCGTGGGATCGAGTCCCACATCGGGCTCCTTGCTCAGCAGGGAGTCCGCTTCTCCCTCTGCCTGCTGCTTCCCCTGCTATGCTTTCTCTCTCTCTCTCTGACAAATAAATAAACTAAAAAATAAAAATAAAAATAAAAAAATAAAATCAGAGCTAGAATTTAACACCCGCAAAGATGTGTTATTGAAACATAATTTCTCCCTATAATAACCCTCATTTTTAATCAGGACCTGTGGGCAGAAAGAGCTGCTGCCCCAGGGTTGTGAGGAGGAATTGATTCTATACTACGGCGTTGGGGGAGGTAAGGAAAAAGGGAGGTTTTCAAAAGAATTCTCATATGCTAAAGTGGACCTGCAAGATACTGGAGGTCTTGCCATTGTCAAGTTAAGGTTGTTTTTCCCTCTAGTAAAGCAATAACATTAAGACAGTTGGGAGCTCTGGGGCACCTGGATGGTTCTGTCAGCAAAGCGTCTGCCTTGGGCTCAGGTCATAATCCCAGGGTCCTGGGATGGAGCCCTGCATCGGCGGGGAGCCTGCTTCTCCCTCTCCCACTGCCCCTTCCCCTGCTTGTCCTCTCTCTCTCAAATAAATAAATAAAATCTTAAAAAAAAAAAAAGACAGTTGGGAGCTTCCTGGAAGAATGTCCCACAAATCCCACCCAGGAGTGTCAGCTTGTGCTTTGTCCTCATCTAGCCTTCTGTTCCCTCATCAAAGTGATGAGGGTAGAGCCCCATGATGTGACTGATGTCCTAATAAGAAGAGCAAGAGACTAGCGCTCTCTCTCCACCATGTGAGGGTAGACAGCCAAAAAGGCAGCAAAACACAAAGAGAGCTCTCACAGACACTGAATACTCTCGCCCCTTGATCTTGGACATTTCAGCCTCCAAAAACTGTGAGAAATAAGTATTTGTTGTTGAAGCCACCCAGTCTATGGTATTTTGTTATAGCAGCCTGAACAGACTAAGACAACTGGCATGAGCATCTTGAAATAATTGCTCTTTTTTGAAGTTAGAATACTGTCTGGAGATTATGATTTAACTCGTGCAATGCAGAAGATCCAGTTCATTTTTTTTTTAGATTGATTTATTTATGAGACAGAGAGAGGACATGAGTGGGAGGAGGGGCAGAAGGAGAGAATCTTCAAGTAGATTCCCCACTGAACATGGGCTCCATCTCAGGACTCCTAAGATCATGACCCAAGCTGAAACCAAGAGTCAGGCACTGCACTGACTGAGCCACCCAGGCGCCCCCAGAAGGTCCATTTTCTTATCACTATGACACATAACTTGATCTAGATTAAATAACTGTCCTTCTCAATTAAATCTGCTCATTTGTCATCCCAAGTTTCCTTATGCATGTCATAAGAGTCAAGCAGTAGTTGTTGATGTGCTGGTATCAATAATAGAAACACTTCACAAATAGAAAATACTGCCAGTTTTCTATCAGTGACAGACACTTCAGATAGAAAATCAGTGAATTCCAATAATCATTAAACTTTTCTTCCATCTACTTCATGCAATCAAAGTAAAGCTCTTGGAAGTTCATCTTTTTATTTTATTTATTTGAGAGAGAAAGCGCACAAGCAGGGGGAGCAGCAGGTAGAGGGAGAGGGAGAAGCAGGCTCCCCACTGAGCAGAGAGCCTGATGTGGGACTTGATCCCAGGATCCTGGGATCATGACCTGAGCTGAAGGCAGAGGCCTAACTGACTGAGCCACCCAGGCACCTCTCTTGGAGGTTCATCTTGTCAAAGGTAAAACATCTGACACTCTTGTGAATGCTAATTAATTAATTAATTAATTAAGCAGGCTCCACGCCTAACGTGGGGCTTGAACTCACAACCCTGGGATCAAGATCTGAGCTGAGATCAAGAGTCAGACATATATTGTTTTATTTTTATTATTTTTTATTTTATTTTATTTTTAAAGATTTTATTTATTTATTTGAGAGAGAGAATGAGAGACAGAGAACATGAGAGGGAAGAGGGTCAGAGGGAGAAGCAGACTCCCTGCTGAGCGGAGAGCCTGATGCGGGACTCGATCCTGGGACTCCAGGATCATGACCGGAGCCGAAGGCAGTCGCTTAACCAACTGAGCCACCCAGGTGCCCCTATTTTTATTATTTTTTAAAGATTGTATTTATTTATGTATTTGACAGAGAGAGAGAAAGCACAAGCAGGGGGAGAGTCAGGCAGAGGGAGAGGGAGAAGCAGGCTCTCTGCCAAGCGGGAAGCCCGATGCAGGGTTCAATCCTAGGACCCTGGGATCATGACCTGAGTCGAAGGCAGACAATTAACCGACTGAGCCACCCAGGTATCCCAAGAGTCAGACGTTTAACTGACTGAGCTACCCAGATGCCCCAGGAAGGCCATTTTAAATTCAGTTACAAAGTTCAACATAAAAAGTAAAAAGTTTAATATTGAAGATGGAAATGTTTTTGTAATGAACACACACAAATTTCGATGCACCATGGTGTCATATTAAAAATAGTCCTGGGGCGCCTGGGTGGCTCAGTTGGTTAAGCATCTGCCTTGGATCAGGTCATGATCCCAGGGTCCTGAGATCGAGCCCCGCATCGGGCTCCCCGCTCCGCGGGAAGCCTGCTTCTCCCTCTCCCGCTCCCCCTGCTTGTGTTCCCTCTCTCGCTGTGTCTCTCTCTCTGTCAATTAAATAAATAAATAAAATCTTAAAAAAAAAAGAAAAAATAGTCCTGTTAAATTAAAAATCTACGGAATAGAAATGCACTTTCTCAAAAGTAGTATGGCTCCTTGAATTCCCCTCTTCCTTATGGCTTCTAAAAGGTATTCAGAAGGCAAATTTGAGGCACTGATAATGTTCACCCCCACTTTTTTAAAAAAAGATTTTATTTATTTATTTGAGAGCAAGAAAGAATGAGAGATAGAGAGCACGAGAGGGAAGAGGGTCAGAGGGAGAAGCAGACTCCCTGCCGAGCAGGGAGCCCGATGCGGGACTCGATCCTGGGACTCCAGGATCATGACCTGAGCCGAAGGCAGTCGCTTAACCAACTGAGCCACCCAGGTGCCCCAGCCCCAATTTTTTTTTTTTTAAGATTTTACTTATTTATTTGACAGAGAGAGAGAGCACAAGGGGTGGCGGTGGGGGGGGGCGGCAGGCAGAGGGAGAGGGAGAAGCAGGCTCCCTGCAGAGCAGGGAGCCCAATGCAGGATTCGATCCCAGGACCTGGGATCATGACCCGACCCAGGCGCCCTCACCCCCACTTTCGACACTGGTGATGCTAACAAGCAGACCAGAATGGGAAGTAAGCAAGTATATCAGCACAGATGCCCTCCCTCGAGGCTCTAGCTTCAGTAGCCGCCTTTCTGCCACATTAATTCGAGTATACAAAATCTATCCCACGCCATTCTCCAGTCTTTTATACACCACGGGCCAGTTTCCTTAGTTTGAAGTTTAAGTATGTGCTGTTTTCCAGATCTAACTCTCTTCCTCTGTCTTTTGAAAAAGCTCGTTGGGTATAAAATGGCTGAATTCAAGCAACCATGAAACATGTGTGAGATGCGTTACCCAAAAGTTCTAATAGATGGAACATGACCTAGAGAACACATCCCTAATGGGTTTACTTGGGACTGAAGGTCACCCGGCCAGTCAAAAGGCTCATCTTCTTTTTTTTTTTTTTTAAAGATTTTATTTATTTATTTGATAGAGACAGCGAGAGAGGGAACACAAGCAGGGGGAGTGGGAGAGGGAGAAGCAGGCCTCCCGCTGAGCAGGGAGCCCGATGCGGGGCTCGATCCCAGGACCCTGGGATCATGACCTGAGCCGAAGGCAGACGCTTAACGACTGAGCTACCCAGGCGCCCCAAAAGGCTCATCTTCTTGACTTGACCATTCAGGACCATTGCTCCCTGTGGCAGAGGTTGTCTTCCCCAAATGACCATCTGTTCTCTCATATTCTCTTCTACAACATAATGTTGACACTCACCCCATGGGGCAAGAGTGAGGCTGTGGATTTCCAAAGATGGGACATATAGGGCATGATGGCTTCTGCCTGGTTTTGGGGGGATGCTTGCCTTGGAAGCCAGCTCCCACGCTTTGAGGAAGCCCAGGCTACAGGGAGGGGGTCCCAGGTAAGTGTGCCGCTTGACCACAGCAGCTGGGATTCCTGCTCACGATCAGCATCAACTGCCAGACGTGTGGGAGCCCTGGCCTTCGGGTGATATAGCACCTCCAGCTTTAAGGTCCCTTCTCAAGACAGTGGGGAGAGATAAGCATTCCCCACTGAGACATAATTTGCACATCACACATACAAAGTGTCTAATTCAATGGTTTTTAGTGTATTTGGAGTTGTACAACCATCACAGTTCTAGAGCTTTCCATCACCCCCCACGAGAACCCTGATCTCATTAGCAGCCACTCTCCATTTCTTCCAACACCCCTTCTAGCCCTCAGCAACCGCTAATAGACTTTCTGTCTCTAGTCAATTTACCTGTTCCAGACATTTCATATAAACCAAATCATCCACTAGGAGGGCTTCTGTGACTGGCTTCTTCCACTTAGTGTGTTTTCAAAGTTCGTCCACATGGTAGATGTTTCTTTACTTCGTTCCTTTTTATTGCTTTTCCACCGTATGAATAGGCCACCTTTTATTTGTCCATTCATGAGCTGATGGACATTGGGCTGTTGCCACTTTCTGGGTATCGCTGTTATGAACATCCAGGTACAAATTTTTGTGTGATGTTTTCACTTCTCTTGGGTGTATACCTAAGGGATGGGATTGCTGGGTCATATGGTAACTCTAGGTCTTACGTTCTGAGGAACTGCCAGACTGTTTTCCAGAGTGCCTGCACCATTTTACATTCCCACCAGCAGTGTAGGAGATTCCAAATTCTCCACATCCTTGTCAACACTCGCTATTGTCTTTTACTTTAGCCATCCTGCTGGGTGTGAAGTGGCTTCACTGTGGTTTTGATTTACTTTCTCTAATGGGTCATGATGTTGAACAGCTTTTCACGTTTATTGGCCCTGTGTATATCTACTTCAGAGAAAGGTCTATTCCGGTACTTTGCCTGTTTCTTAGATTGGGTTTTCTATCTTTTATCATTGAGTTGTAAGAGTAGTAGATACAAGTTCCTTATGAGATATGTGATTTGCAAATATTTCTTCCCATTCTGTAGGTTGTTTTTTCACTTTTTTTTTTTTAAGATTTTATTTATTTCTGAGAGAGAGAGAGCACAAGCAGGGGGAGTGGCAGGCAGAGGAAGCAGGTTCCCCAATGAGCAAGGAGCCCGATGTGGGACTCAATCCCAGGACCCTAGGATCAGGACCTGGGCCGAAGGCTGATGCTTAACTGACTGAGCCACCCAGGAGTCCCAGCCTTTTCACTTTCTTTAAGATTTTATTTATTTGAGAGAGAGAGAGAGAGAGAACAAGTAGGCAGAGTGGCAGGCAGAAGCAGACTCTCCACTGAGCAGGGAGCCCGATGCCGGACTCGATCCCAGGACCCTGGGGTAATGACCCGAGCTGAAGGTAGACACTCAACCGAGCCACCCAGGCGCCCACCTTTTCACTTTCTTGATGGTATCCTTTAAAACACACACATTTAAAATTTTGATAATGTCTAATTCTTTTTTTCTTCTGTTGCTGGTGCTTTTGGTGTCATCTAAGAGACCATTGCCTAACCCAAGAGCGTGAAGATTTACTCCTCTCTTTTAAGAGGTTTATAATTGTAGCTTTTACATTTAGGTCTACAATCCTAGAGTTCATTTTGTGTGAGTGTGGATGGTGTGAGGAAGGGGATCAACTTCATTCTTTTGCATGTGGATATCCAGCTGTCCGAGCTTCAGTTGAAAACTATTGTTTTCCTATTGAATTGTCTTTACACACTTCTCTAAAATCAATTGAAAGTACATATAAAGGTTTATTTCTGGACTCTCGGTTCTATTTCACTGATCTGTATGTCTGCCCTTACCCCACTACCACACTCTTATTACTATAGCTTCTGGTAAATTTCAAAATCAAGAATCAGAGATTGTAGTCTTCTTATTCAAGATTATAGCTATTCTGTGTCCCTTGAACTTCTATATGAATTTTAGGATTTGTTTATGAATTTCTGTTAAAAAAAAGATAAAACAAAAAACCGGTTGGACTTTTGATAGGGACTGCTTTGAATCTTTATAATTTGGGGGACTTTGTCACTTTAAGCAACTCAATTTTAGGATAGCTAATCGTACGATGGTAACTGATACGCCATCCCGTTCAGGGGAAGAATGCATTTTATTGTGGATGAAGACAAGAGAGGGTGACTGTTTCTGTAGGGAATACAATTTTGTCTGCAAGGTGTCTCCCTCTAGATGGTAAACGGGACATTTCTTAGAACAAAGAGTGTTTCTTTTTTTTTAAAGATTTTATTTTTTTAATTTATTTATTCATGAGAGACAGAGGAGGAGAGAGAGAGAGAAGCAGAGGGAGAAGCAGGCTCCCAAGGAGCAGGGAGCCCGATGCAGGACTCGATCCCAGGACCCTGGGATCATGACCTGAGCCGAAGGCAGACGCCCAACCATCTGAGCCACCCAGGCGCCCACAAAGAATGTTTCTGATTGGTGGTTTGGTCTGGCATTTCCACGCTGAGCCCCCTTCCTCACTTCAAGATAAGCAAGCTCCAAGTGCTGACTTCTGCTGCTTGGCCCATACCCCAGCCCCCTGGCCAGGGCTAGACTGATTTTTCTGCACTGGGAATGGTCAAGAAGCAACCCTCAAACCTGGGATTTTTCTTCCCCAGCGTTGGGTGCCCCCTGCTTGGAGTGGGGGTTTGTCAAGGGAAATGAGGACCATGGCTGCCCAGGCCACCCTTCCAGCTCCAACAGCAGGAGACCCAGGGCAAGGCTGAGAGTCCTACAGATGACAAGGAGACAGGAGGCTTTCACCAGGACAAGAGTAAAGCCACTGCTGACATTGAGTCTGTTAAAAATGTCATGCAGCATCTTAGGAGGTGCCCAGGAACATTGTTCTTCTTCTCAGTGGGGATGCTATTGGGAGCTTTTTGGCCCCAAGGATTCTATTTCTAGATGCCTCTATTTCCTGGGGTGATTCTGAATAAGAGAAAGTATACTTCAGGGTGCGTGGCCTGCTTTTCTTCTCCTGTGCACAGCTGAGTGAGGGCCACCTCAGCCCTGCTGTTGAGAGCTCAGGCTGGATTCAGGACAGAAGGCAGGAGAGAGCCTCCTGAGGGCAGTGTGTGCTCTACCTCTGCCCTCTGGAGACTCCAGCTTGTGCTTCTGCCCTGTTGGCAGTAAGCTCCCGGGCAGGATAAAAACAGGCCGGATAAAAACAGGCCGCAGACAGTAAAGGAGACAGGTTCGTGGGGTTTACTGAGGGCCCAGGCAACAGCCCGGTCAAGTGCCGGCTTTATTCCGACAGGAACGTCCCAAGTGGACCACAGCCCCAGGCTTTACACGCCACAAAGGCATCTGGGAGCCAGGAGGGAATCTAGAAAAATATTGCATTGAGCCAGACAATCAAAAAAGACCATGTTAAATCAACTTAAGGCAGCCTGGTCAGGATGAGAGAACAGAAGAGGTGGCGGAAAAGAGAGAAACCTTTGGCAGCTGGAGTCAGGACTGGCCCTAGCGGAAGTAGTTGGGACATTCGTGGGCGACCAGGTGCCAGGCTCGATCGAAGGCCTGCACCACAGCCGGCTCCAGGGGCCCTTCCTCGGTCGCCGCCAAGTTCTGTGTCAGCTGCTCCACGCTGGACATGCCCAGGATGACCGCGTCCCTGTGGGCACCCTGCAAGGGGTGACAGCCAGATGTGAACACATTATGCACCGTGGTGGCTCCAGGCGCACACCCTCCATCCCCGCCCTGCCTCTGCCGAGACCCGGGCTCTGATGTTTATTTATGCCGAATATAGTTCCCTAAGGAACTTGAGATGCCTTCAGTGATTTTAACGATGTGACTCCAAACCCTGTCTTCTTTCCCTCTGCTCGTCCTCAGACACAGCTGTGCTCAGAGCCCAGCTCGGCCACTCAGCTGGGTGCGCTTGGCTTAGTTCTTCCTCCTCTTGGTGACTCAATCTTCTCTGTCTTCGGCGTGGTGACGGGAATGAGAAACTATGTCAGGCAGCGCGCCCCCGGTTTTTGAGAAACTACTCTATGTCCGTCAAACCCTGGGCAACTGTGTCAGGCTGATGCAGGAGACACGTTTTAGCGAGGGAGACCGGGGACGCCGAAGAGCGAGGGGGGCCCCCAACTCCCACCGAGGAGCGAGTGAGGCTGAGGAGTTTTGAGAAATTTTCTACCCCCCACACAGCTGTGTGGACCCAGCTCCTCCCTCGGTGGAATGGCACTTCATGGGGCTGGAAGACAGACTAAATGCACGTATGCGAAGCCCTCATCCGGGGCCTGGTGCTCAGACAGCTACTAAGAACAACGGAACGACTGCTTGACTGCTCCGCAGCTCTCACCAGGAGAAACTTCAGAGGGGAAAACTGCTTAGGTGTTAGTGCCTGGCTGGCTGAGTCATGGGGCACACGACTCCTGGTTTCGGGGTTGTGAATTCGAGCCCTACACTGGGTGTGGACATTACTTAAAAATAAAATCTTTTTCTTTTTTTTTTTTAGACATAGGCTCCATGCCCAACCTGGGGCTTGACCTCACAACCCTGAGATCAAGAGTCACAAGCTGGGACCCCTGGGTGGCTCAGTTGGTAAAGCCTCTGCCTTCGGCTCAGGTCATGGTCCCAGGGTCCTGGGATGGAGCCCCGCATCGGGCTCCCTGCTCAGCATCTTCCTGTTCCCCTCCTCCTGTTAGTGATCTCTCTCTCACTCTGACAAATAAATAAATAAATAAATAAAATTTTTCTATATGCTCCACTAACTGAACCAGCCAGGCACCCCCAAGTAAAATCTTTGGAGGCAAAAAACCCCCAGGAAAACATGACTTAGAAATGACCTAAAGATAATTCTGGCTCTGTTACAAGGGCAGCAGTGGCCCCCTCCCCCCGGGACAGCCGGCTCACCTGCAGCTGGGAGTGGTGGTACATCCAGCGGAGGGCGGCCGAGGTCATGCTGGGGACGCTGCCGCCATACACAGCCTGCAGGGCCTTCTCCACCAGGGCAATGGCCTCGAAGTAGTGCTCCTTCCAGAAGCTGGGCAGGTGAACGGGGTGGCACAAGGGTCAAAAACTGGGGGGGGGGGGGTCACATCAGGGCTACATCCACAAAGCCAAGCAAGGCAGCTGTGTCCACCCAACTCGGCGGGGAGGAGCGCTGAGCGTTCTTCCAGCAGTGGGCCAGCTTGATTGGGCAGCAGAACCACCGGGCACAGGAGGCAGCCAGAGGGGCCTCAACGAACACCTCAAAGACATCTTTAACCTCTTTATGAGTTCTTAAGACCTCATAACGCCTGCCCATTTTACCCAGTGAAGCAAAGGTAACAAGATGGGGGCGGGGGGCAGGACTCGGCCCCAGGCCTCCTGAGCGTGGATCCAGGGCTTGCTCTTTCTTTCCTGGCAAGTGGTAAGCCCTTCTCAGGGAAGTGCTAGGCCTTGGAAGACCCAGTATAAAACCCAGGGGTCACTATTTGCTCACAGAGCTCCCAAGAAAGCAAGAAATGCAGCAGAATTTGGTCATTTCTGCAGGAATCAAGACATGGGCCCAGGCAGCAGGGAAGACCTGGAACCCCCAGGAAAGCTGCCTAGAATTTCTCCATGTCCGATAAAGGGGACCCTGCCCCCCCAACCCTGACGCAGCCCATCCCCCGCTCACCGATTCCTGTAGGTCTCAGCCCAGTTATTCCCGAAGAAGCGGCCCACAGGCTGTTTCCCGTCCTTGTCCTCAAACTTGTACTTGCCCGTCAGCAGGCCCCCTGTGGGGAGACTGCCATCAGAGCCAGGCCCACCCTGCCCCAAGAGGCTGTTCTGGACTGGTGGGGGGGAGGATGGAAGAAGGGATGGAAGACACAGCCCAGTCTATTTTCAAACCCCTTCCCGCTTCCCAGGGCCTGGGCCAGGCATCTACTGGGTCAGGAAGAGGCAGAGACGGGGCCAGGAATGGCCTCCCACCCCAGGGGGAGCCCGCCCCCCTGCCCCAGAGCAGCCCGTACCAGCCAAAGGGTTGTAGGCGTAGAACCTCAATCCGAAGTGCCTAAGGCAGGGGAAGAGCTCCGTTTCCACCTGCCGGGTGGTAGCGTTGTACATGCCCTGTACATAGAAGGTTGCTAGTGTCAAGGGAAGGAACCCCAGCCTGGTTTGTTTGTTTTTAATTTAAATTCAATTAACATATAACGTATCATTACTTTCAGAGGTAGAGGTCAGTGATTCATCAGTCTTATATAGCACCCAGTGGTCATTACATCACGAGCCCTCCTTCATGCCTGTCACCCATTTATCCCATCCCCCCACCCCTCCAGCAACCCTGTTTGTCTCCTGTGATTAAGAGTATCTTATGGTTTGTCTCCCTCTCTGATTGTCTTATTTTTTCCTCTCTTCCTCTATGATCCTCTGTTTGTTTCTTAAATTCCACGTGAGTGAGATCATATAATTCTTTCTCTGACTTATTTTGCTCAGCATAATACCCTCTAGTTTCATCCATGTTGTTGCAAACGGCAAGATTTCATTTTTTTGATGACTGAGTAGTATTCCATTGTGTGTGTGTGTGTGTGTGTGTGTGTGTGTATTACATCTTCTTTATTCATTCATTCATTCATTCATCTGTTGATGGCCATCTGGGCTCTTCCTGTAGTTTGGCTATTGTGGACATCGCTGCCATAAACACTAGGGTGCAGTTGCCCCTTCGGATTACTACATTGATTCGTTGAGGTAAATCCATAGTAGTGCAATTGCTGCATTGTAGGGTAGCTCTATTTTCAAATTTTTGAGGAACCTCCCTACTGTCTTCCAGAGTGAATGTGATGAGGGAACAGAAGGCAAGCTGAGGACAAAGCAGACGCTGACACCCCACAACACCCCCCACCCCAGATGGGATCTATGTGACATTCCTCATGCACTCCTGGTTGCCCTAAAGCTAAGGAAAGGAAAAACAAAGTTACCTTACAGAGATCACAATCCTGCAAGACCTGAGTCTCCCTCAGTTTACAAATGTCTTAGCAATTTACAAGAACAAAGCATTTCTATCAATAACCTAGCTTCCAGAAGGAAATGTAGATAAAATTAAATGTCCTTATAACCTGCAGCCCATTGACAGATACTTGAAGGGGGCAGAGTGTAATGTTCCTCCAGGAAGCTCCCAACTACCCTCCTGTTAATGCCTTGCTAGAGGGAAAAACGACCTTAACTTGACAATGGCAAGGACTCTGGCATCCTGTGAGTCCTCTTAACATATGAAAATCCTTTTGAAAACCTCCCTTTTCCTTACCTCCCCCAACCCCATAGTATACAATCAGCCACCCCTCAACCACGGTGCAGCAGCTCCTTCTGCCCACAGGTCCTGTCCCCAGTGCTTTCATAAACCACCATTTTGCACCGAAGACGTCTCAAGAATTCTTTCTTGGTCTTCAGCTCTGGACCTCACTCCACTGAACCTCACCTATGTTCCAAAACCTCATCGGATGCACCAGCTTGCATTCCCACCAACAGTGCAGGAGGGTTCCCCTTTCTCCACATCCCCACCAACATCTGTCTGTTCCTGACTTAATATTAGCCATTCTGACTGGTGTGAGGTGGTATCTCATTGTGGTTTTGATTTGGATTTCTCTGGTGCTGAGTGATGTTGAGCACTTTTTCGTACGTCTGTTGGCCATTTGGCTGTCTTCTTTGGAGAAATGACTGTTCATGTCTTCTGCCCATTTCTTGATTGGATTAGTTGTTCTTTGGGTGTTGAGTGTGGTAAGTTCTTTATAGATTTTGCATACTAGCCCTTTATCTGATAAGTTATTTATAAATATCTTCTCCCATTCTGTCGGTTGTCTTTTGGTTTTGTCGACTGTTTCCTTTGCTGTGCAAAAGCTTTTTATCTTGACAAAGTCCCAATGGTTCATTTTTGCCCTGGCTTGCCTTGCCTTTGAAGTCGTGTCTAGCAAGAAGGTGCTGTGGCCGAGGTCACAGGGTTTGCTGCCTATGTTCTCCTCTAGGACTTTGATGAATTCCTATCTCACATTTAGGTCTTTCATCCATTTTGAGCCTATTTTTGTGTATGATGTAAGGAAATGGTCCAGTTTCATTCTTCTGCATGTGGCTATCCCCACCTTTTTTTTTAAGATTTATTTGAGAGAAAAAGAGCACATGTGTGTGGGGAGGAGGGCAGGGGGAGGGGCAGAGGGAGAGAGAGACTCAAGCGGACTTCACGCTGAGTATGGAGCTCAATGTGGGACTCAATTTCACAACCCCCAAATCAGACCTGAGGTGGAACCAAGAGTTGAACACTTTAACCGACTGTGCCACCCAGGTGCCCCACCCCCTCCCAGGCTTCTGTTAAAACTATCGGTCAAAAACCTGCCCAGGACTTCAGCAATGATATCCCAAATCACTAGTGGTAGCAGGGGATGGGGAGATGGTGCTGGGCCCAAGGTAGGGAAACTGGACTGGCTATATCATTCCCCAGATATCTATTGTTGCCAAACACAAGCAAGTCCAGCCAGGTTTCTGCTTCTGCCTCCCACAGATGTTAAAGCCAAATTAAAAACAAAGAAAGAAGTGTCCATCGAGAGATGAATGGATAGAGAAGATGTGGTATACATACACAATGGGGGACTGCTCGGCCATATAAAAAAGGAGATCTTGCCTTATGTGATGACATGGAGGAATCTACAGAGTGTAAGTGAAATAAGCCAAAGAAAGACAAATACTGTATGGTTTCATTTACACGTGGAACCCAAAAAACAATAGAGCAGAAACAGACCCATATATAGAGAGAGCAAACTGCCAGTAGTCAGAAGGGAGGGGTTGGGGAACGGGCAAAAAGGGAGGACAAGGATCGGAGCTACAGGCTTCTGTTGGAACGAGCAGGGAGGAAAGGTACAGCAGAGGGAATATAGTAGATGGTACTGTATGTAGCCGCTTGCAGGCCGACCACTTGTAGTGAGCACAGCATCACACAGACTACTATGTTGCACACCTGAAACTAACATTGCGCGTCAAGTCTACTTCAATTAAAAAGATACACACACACACACAGAAAGAAGAAAGACGATCACAATAGAGGTGGGCTGTGTAATCACAGCAGATGCTTACAAATACTCGCTGAGTGCATGAAAATGAAGTCAATACTGGAGGCTCCTCTGGGGCATCGGGAAAGGCTTCCAGGGGACAAGCCATCTAAGTGAGGCCTGAGCACTTCTACCCGGTGGGGGGGGGGGAGGGGAAGAACGGTCCAGGCTCACGCCCACAGGCAGCGAGCAGGAAGGAAGGGCCCGCGGAGCACGTGCCGGTAGGAAGGGGAGCCAAGGCCAGAGCGAGTAGGTGCCTGCTGGCCAAGCTGACGAGCGTGCGCGTCCTCCCCAAGACACAGGCTGTCAGCGGGGCGGCAGCTGCGATGGAGAGGAGGCAGTGGGAGGGGCCGAGAGAACCGGGGATCAGCCGGGCCCCCCCGCAGCCCTGGCCCTCACCTGGTACACAGTGGGCAGGATCCAGCCGTTCCTCCTGCAGAGGGTGCAGATCTCGGCCACCTCCCAGGCGGCATAGTTGGAGAGGCCAAGCTCCACGAACTTGCCCTGCAGGGGAGAGGCCTCGGTCAGAACCCACCGCGGCCCAGGACACTGCAAAGGGGAGATGGGGGTGGGGACCCTGGGAGTGGGGTCTGTCCCCGGCTCTGCTCTGGGACGACCCTGGTGCCTCCACTCTCCTGGAGCTTGGGGGCCCGCCTCACCTCCTGGTGCAGCTGGTGGCAGGCACGCAGCGTCTCCTCCACGGGGGTGTTGTGGTCAGGGGCATGTAGGTAGAAGAGGTCCACCCGGGGGCACTGCAGCCGTTTCAGGGATGTCTCCAGCTGGGCCCGGACACCGTCAGGCTTCAGTGACTTCCCTTCCCAGGGATTGGCCTTGGTAGCGATTTTCACTTTGAAGGGAGCATGCAATGGTTACAAGGCTTACTACGTGACCCTGTCTAAATTATTTCAGTTCTCTGAGCCTCCATTCTCTAATCTGTAAAATGGGGGTATAACAACAGAACTGTCCTCATAGGGAGCTCATGAGCATTAAATATGCAAGTTCTCAATGTTCACAGCTGTTATAATCACTAGTGTTAGTCAGCATGATAGGCCTTGCCTGGAGGCGCACTTGCTCCCTCCCCTCAAGGAGCTCATAGCCTAAAGGTGATGTTACGATAAGGTAAGTGCAATGGAGAAAAGCCCTAGCGCTAAAGGAGCCCAGAGTAGAGGAGTGTGGCCATCCTGGGACTTCTAGGGAGGGCTTCCTATGAGTGAGACCCAGGAGCCGAGTCTCTTAAGAATGAGTCCCGGCCAACAGGGAAGGATGGGAAGCAGATTCCAGAGCCTGGGAAGATGGAGTCACAAAGGAACACACATAGTACGTGGAAGCCCGTTCCTGCAATTCGGAGTTCCACGAGCATTGACTCCAGGTAGGGAACAGTGGGGCAGGGGGCCAAGAGAAGGGTGACAGACCTAATCACAAATCCCATCAACCAAAGTCAGCTACGTTCAGTGTGTCTGTGGTCGGGAGGAAACTCAAGGGAGCAGGCCTTGGAACAGGGAGGCAAGAGGCTGCGGCGAGAATTCTGCAGAGAGACAGCGGCCCATTCCTCTAGGAACTCAGCCGCCTCGATGTTAATTACTTTCCTAAGGGCAAGAGGTAATCTTAGCCTGACGCTCCTCCCTGCCTTTCCCCAGGATCCTGTACGTCTACTTTAACATATAAAACTCCTTTGGAAACTTCCTTTATCTCTACCCCCGCAAGATACATGTTGGTAATCATCCTCCAAGCATATGGCCCACTGATACACATCTGAAGGGTTTCATGACTGAGTTTTTACTAAACAGTAATAAATTCCTTTTTTTTTTTTAAAGATTTATTTATTTATTTTAGGGGGAGGAGCAGAGGCAAGAAAGAGAATCTTAAGCAGACTCCAAACTGAGCAAGGAGCCCGACATGGAGCTCAAACCCACGACCCTGACTGAAGTCACGACCTCAAGAAACCAACCAACTTTAACCAACTGCGACACCCGGGTGCCCCATGACCTTTTCCTAACAATAGCTAGGTCCCTCAAAGTCCTGGAAACCTTGTTTCCAAAACATCTTGGAGGATTGTGCTGTCCCTAACGCCCTCCCAACTTGAAAAAATATAACCAGTCACCCATCACAACCCCAGTGCTGTTCTTTCTGCTCACCAGTCCTGCCCCCATACTCTGATAAAACCATCTTTTTGCACTGAACAAGTCTCAAGAATCTCAAGAATTCTTTCTTGGCGGGCAGCTCCAAAGCCCATTTACCCATGTAGCCACCACAATCCAGGCACCCTCTTAGGCATTTCCAATAGCATCAGGCTGATGAGGGACAGCCCTTCCCACAAACCTACATCCTCCACTCAAGCCGCGCCTGTCTACTGGCCGTCCCTCCACATAGCAAACGCTACATTTCCAAACCTGGTCTGCACAGCTCTGCCCTCAGCCTTTGATGCCCCTTTCTCCCATTCTCTTCCCAGCAAACTACTATTGGTCCTTTAAGGCCCAGCTCCAGTGTTCTCTGAACCTTCTCTAGTGCCTCTCCCTGACCGCTTAATCCCCCAAAAGGGCTTCCTCTTCTGGGCTTCAACCTTCCCCATTAGACTCTAAGCTCCCTGCGGGTGGGTTGGAACCACTTTCCCTCCTATAGCCCCATAACAAACCTCCCCACTCCACAGGTACCACCCCTGATCCCCCAGCTTGGTTTGTGACCCAGTTGCAGCTCTCTCTGGGAGCCAGGGTACTGCCAACTGAACTGAGCAAAGGCTAGGGACTGATAAAGACCAGGATGAGAAGAGGGTGCTCAGGGAGCCACGGGCAGCGAGGGCAATGGGGAAAGGGGCGGTTTGGGGCACCTGGCAAGGTTCGAGGGGGTACTGCATAGCTCTGGAGACCAGTGCCACAGGGAGGTGCCCCAAGAAAGCAAGGTGGGAGGAAGCGAAGGACTAGACCAGGCTCCGGGTAAGACTGGGGGGGTGGGGGTGGGGGGAGAAGGTTCCTGAGCTGCAACTCCCAGAGGAAAGAGAAGGGGAGGGGAAGGCACTGTCCGGCGGTCCGGGACGACACGCGCACGGGGCCTGAGGAGCAGGGGGGTGGTCCAAGGGGCGGTCAGCTCCCGGAAGGGGCTGAAGCCGTCGGTCCTCACCACGGGCCGGGCCACGGCTGGGGCCGGGTGTGCGCCGCGCGGTACACGGGAAGGTAGAAGGTTACCTCTGCAGTCGCCGCCGCCCAGCCCGAGGCCCAGGCCGCCCAGCACGATCTCGGACTGGCCGTCGCCGTACATGAAGGCCGTGTCCAGCTCCGTGTGGCCGCGCTCCAGGAAGACACGCACGGCCGCGGCGCTGGCGGACGCGTCCATGCGGCGCCCCATCTCCACGGTGCCAAGCACCGTGGCGGGCCGAGCCGGGGCCCCGGAGGCGGCCCGCGGCGGCGACAGCGGCCGGGACATGGCGGCGGAGGCAGCGGAAGCGGCGCGAAGCTGAGGCGCCAGGGGACCACGAACGCAACGCACCGCGCCACGGGCCACCGAGCGAAACAAGGCGCTTAGCATAACGTCGGCGCCTGCGCCCTGGGGCACCTGGAGTCCCGCCCACCACGCCACGGGGGTGGAGCCGGGAGGCGGTGAGAGAACCAGGACAGGTCGGGCGCCTCCCCACCACGCACGCTCGGTTCGCTCTCACCGTTCGCACCGCCCCCAGGGACTGTCAGCTCTGTGCGCGGCGCAGGAGGCGGAGCCACGCGGCTCAGGGACGGGGGCGGGACGGGGCGGGACGGAGGCGGGACGGGGCGGGGCGGGGGGGGCGGGACGGGGCTTCGGGTCAGCTGACCCTGGCTGTGCAGACAGAACCCAGAAGCCGGCACCGGCGGCTGATCTTGACGCTGTGAGTTGGGTTTGAGGCTAGGGGCAAGCCCGAAGGCTGCGGGTGGGACTCTGGGCGTCGCTGCCACATCCTTCCAACAACCTCTTCCAGCCCCTGGAGCGTCTTGGGGCTTCTGTCCGCTCCTTGGGGCGCGAGATCCGGATACGAGGCTCTGGGCCGGGATTAGGTGGCCCCTCGGGAACATACGTCCCCCTCCTGAGCATGGTCTCTCGGACCAGCCTGGCCAGGGTTTGGGGTCTGGGTCCTCTTTTCACCTTCTCGTTCCGGGGGACGGGCCCCATCGTTTCCAACGGCTTTGTTTTCCCCAGGGCTGGCAGGGGAGGGGGCCTCGCGGCGTTTGAGCGCTGACCCCAGCAGCTGCCCTGTCATTATCCCCGACAAACAGGCGGCCCGCGCTGGCCTTAGTCACCAGGCGGCCAAGGACCCGGAGGCCTGGAGTTGGTGGTAGCCACCAGCGGGAGCTCCCCTCCCTTCCACATAGGCCGTGGTTCGGCAGCGAATCCCAGATTGCCCTCTCCCCTCCTCACGCCTGGGACAGGTTTGGAAGTGTGTACATGGGGAGGCTGGGTTTGGAAGTGTGAGGACTGGCTCGGGTCTTGTCCGTGCAACACTTAACCGGAAGCTGCTTTGCGCCAGGGACTGGGGGGAGGGTGGTGGAGGGACACACTACAACCAAAGCAAAGTAATAAGCTATGCCTGGCTCTTACTACTGAGTGTTTAATCTCTGCCAGGCACCATTCTAATCCCTTGGCCTGGATTATGTCATTTAATTCTGCAGTCGGTCTAGGAGGCGGGTACATACCCATTGTACAGATTGGAATTCTGAGGCTCAGTCACTTGCTCTGGAATTCTATGCTTGTGGGCATTAAGCAGGTCAGTTCCAGAGTGCTCTCTCCTCAAACTTAGGTCATCTGAGCTCACAGCTAGTTTCCTTCCTTCCTTCCCTCCCTTTTCTCTCTGTCTCCCTCTTTCTCTGTCTCCTCTCTCTTCCTCAGCACTGTCTGAACCTTTACTGTGCAGCTGGTGTTGCTGGCCCCGAGAATCAGTCACGGCATTCTTCAGATATGTGAAGGGGAAGGGAAGAGGTGACAGGTGTCATCCAGCCAGCCTTTGTACAGCGTCTTTGAGATGGCACTTTAGAACCCTGTCTCCTTACCAGGCCCTCCAGAGGGAGAAGGACACACTCCTAAGGGAAGAGACTGTATGTGCAGAAGCCTGGAGGCCTGCCGCTTCGGTGGGAAGCTTCTGTGGGAAGCATTTCCCTGACTCAGCTTGGGTCCAATAGAGGAGCTTGGGTGTGGCCCGAGATGCCTTCTCCATTGTAGGCTTTCTCAAAGCCTGGCCACGTGCATCAGAATCAGCTGGGGTTGCCTTTCTTTCTTTCTTTCTTTTTTTTTTAAGATTTTATTTTTAAGTAATCTCTACACCCAACATGGGCCTTGAACTCACAGCCCTGAGATCAAGAGTCGCGTTCCTTACCAACTGAGCCAGCCAGGCACCCCTGGGGTTGCTTCTTAAACCCAAAGTTCCTGATCTGAAGTCCAGAGAGACACTGAGCCTGAATTCTGGGCATGTGCCCTGCGAGGTTCCAAGGCACCCACCCCTGCTGTGGTCCTTGTCAAACCTATGGATGCAGTCAAGGTTTGTTGCAACCCTGGACATCCATCCTCGAAGTGCTGTTTGACCAGGAGGTGGGCCCATTCCCAGAAGCCAGGCCTGGGGCCCAGGCTGGCTCCCTAGCTGGGTCAGAACCTCCAGATGATGGGCCCTGTGTGCAGCGGCCCCCAGAGGAAGGCCCCTTCTGGTCGGGATTCAGGCGTGTCTGAGTGTCCCGAGCTGCACATATTCCCTGTGCAAGATCAGGGACCACCCACCCCGTGTTCTGGGCCCTGTGAGCCAAGCTACAATCCTCCAGACACCCCCTTCCCTCACTGGGCATGTGTTCACTTCATTTCCTCCCTAACCTGGTGAAAAGGAAGCGAGAGAGTGGCCGCAGGGTGGTTGAGCTCCTGGACTCTCATCCTCACAACAGCCTCCAGCATGGTTCGGTCAGGCCCGGGGTGGAGAGCCTTCCTTCTGTGCATTTCATCTGCACCGCCAACCCCAAGGAGCCAGGGTCATCATCCCCATTTTACAGACAAGGCTCAGACAGGTTCCTCACTCGGCCAAGGTGACCCAGTCTTACCTGGAAATGGGGGCAATCTGCCCCACCTCACAGGGAAGATACGAGGGTGGCTGTGTATTACTGTGATGAAAGGGACGGGCTCACTCAGAATCTGTAAGAGGGCGATGGCGGGGGGTGGGGTCCTGTGCGGGGGTGGTGGGGGGTGGGGTCCTGTGCGGGGGTGGCAGGGGGAGGGGGGGTAAAGGGACTTGCTTTTTTTTTTTTTAAGATTTTATTTATTTGACAGAGAGAGAGAGTGCGCACAAGCAGGGGGAGCAGCAGGGAGAGGGAGAAACCAAAGGTAGCTGTAGAGAGTCTCAGTCCAGTGAGGAAGGCCTCTGAGCATGGGGCAGGAAGCGGAAGCCTGCCTTCTGGCTGCTGGGGAGCTTGGGCAGTCAGCCAGACCACAGGTGGGGTGGGGGGTCTGCCACATCCAGGGACAGAAGCGCCTGAGGCAGCATGGCAGGGTGGCCAGGAGCTGGGGTTTGGGTCCCCATCCTGGCTTTGACTCCTGCCTCTGTCGCTTCCTGGCTGAGTGCAAGTCACTTCCCTGGTTCCTTGGATGTATCAGGAGCACCCCCCCTAACTCCCCTAATGGAGTTGATAGGACAGAATGAGTAAGATACCTGCAAGGTGCTAAGCCCAGAACTGGTGACGAGCTTCGTAATCAGGGGCTATGGTGAGTCTCACCTGGTAGAGATGGCGCCGTCTGGCTCCGCTTTCTCTCCCTTCTCTGGGACTGTCACACAGACCGTGACCGCTGTAGTCACTGTGCAGGGTGCCCGGGCATCGGGAGGGGACTTTCCTGCCCGCTCCTGCTACCAGCCACTTTCTGGCTTTGTGGGTGGTGAGAATGGGCAGATGGCTCCAGACTCCTCGCCAGCAGACATCCCGCCCACGCTGCTCCTGGAGAATTGTGCTTCAGCGCTGCTCTTGAATCCCAGCCACCTGCGCAAGCCCTGGACCCACCTGGCCCTTATTCTCCACTTGCCTCCCTGACTGGTGTTGGCCGGCAGCCCGACTTTCAGTGAGAGAATGTACTTAATGGGGCCTGGTCTCCCCAGATGTAATTTACAAAAGAGGAGATCGGAAACAATGTGAACGTTGGAGGGTTGTAACAAAGTGAGCGGAGGGTTCACTCTATGAGCTCATGTTACGGTCAGGACAACTATGAAGGAGGCACTGTGATCACCCCTTTTACAGATGAGGGAACTAACGCACAGGGAGGCTGAGGCACTTGCCCAAAGTCGCAGCACTGACGAGTGCTAAAGCTGGCATCTACACACTTGGCCCTGACCGCGGATCCGGCCCTGTCCTTGCACAGGTCGTCTGTGTACTTGAAGCTGATTGTGCCCTCGGAGTTCAGAGGCTCAGTCTGATTAAAACTGGGGATGGGCGTAGCTAGGGGCGGGCCACAGGATCCAGACCTGTCAAGGCTAAAGACCCCCTTCTCTTTCTCCCTGTGCATCCCTCCCTGCATCCCGCAGCAGCCATGGTCTGGAAGAAACTGGGCTCCGGCAACTTCTCCGACTGCCCCAATGGCTCCCGCCAGTGGATATGGGACGTGTTCGGTGAATGCGCCCAGGACGGCTGGGATGAGGCCAGCGTGGGCCTGGGTTTGATCTCCATTGTCTGTTTTGCAGCATCCACCTTCCCGTGAGTAATGGCCGGGTGGGGGGGTGGGGGGGCGGGACCAGGACGGGGGGGGGGGGGGCCGCGGGCTGGGGCGATGGCTTCAGGTACTGCCTGGAGGAGGGTCTCCCTGACCCGCCTTGGGCCTCTCCAGACTCAAGGCCAAATGTACTCCCATTCACTGATTTCCAGCCCACCCTGGAGGGCCCTGTCCTGGAGCCCACCCTAGGACTCGCCTTGGCTGGGCAATGCCAACGCACAGATGATAGTAACAGTATTAACCCTTAGTGCTGTTTGTTCAGTGCATGCTACGTACCTCAGTTCTGAGCACTTGACATGTTTTTACCTCATTTAAGCCTCATAACCCTGTGAAATAAGTAGTTACTGTTCCTATTTATGAGGGAACGGAAAGCCAGAGAGACTAAGTCACTTGTTCTAGGTTACACAGCTGAGAAGAAAGGAAGCAGAGGGGTGGGAGGGCTGACATGCCCCAAACACAGCCCTCGTCCGGTGACCGTCTGGTGATGGGGTGGGCGAGCGGTGATTACAAGATAGTGGGACCACTGCTGTGATTGAGGAACGGGAACACACTGTGACCTGGGAGAGTCACTTTGCTGCTCTGTACCTCGGCTTCCTCATCTGCAAAATGGCAGTGTTGTTCCCGACCTCCCAGGGCTGCTGTGAGGATGGGACGAGGGAGTGTTCATAAAGCACGGGACTCAGGGCCTTTGTACCATGTGGGCACAATCCCATGGCTGGACAGAGTGTGTGGGGGTCAGGGGCACAGGGAGAGGTGAGGTCGCAGAGGTCACCAAGAACCCTGTAATGTGAGGCTTCTCCACTGTTAGGAAATCGGCTCTTTATCCTGAGGGAGAAAGATAAGGGTTTAATCAGGAGCTCAACATTTTCTAAAAATAGCTTATGGAGAGAGAGTCCACATACCATGTAATTAGTCCATTTACATGTATAATTCAGTGTTTTTAGTGTATCTGCAGAGTCGTGTAACCAATGCCATAATCAGTTTTAGAATACTCTCATCACCCTAAAAAGAAACCCCCAAAGCAATGAGTCATTCCTGATTTCCCCCGAAGCTCCCAGCCCCTGGCAACCAGCCGTCTACCTCCTGTCTCTGTAGATTTGCCAACTCTGGACATTTCCTGTAAATGGAACCGTAGAGCATGTGAAAGACCAGCTTCTTTCACTTAACAGAACATCTTCAGGAGTTACCTGTGCTGTAGCAGGTGTCAGGACCTCATTCCTTTGTGCGTAATGTTCCACTGTGTGATACGCCACCTTTTATTCATTCATTCACTGATGGATGTTTGGTCTGTTTCTACTCTGAACATTCATGTGCAAGTTTTTGTGGGTACATATGTTTTTACTTCTCTTGGGTATATGCTTACGTAGTGAAATTGCTGGGTCATAGGGTAACTTTGTGTTTAATCTTTTTAAGGATTTTTTTTTTCTTAAGATTTATCTGACAGAGAGAGACACAGCGAGAGAGGGAACACAAGCAGGGGGAGTGGGAGAGGGAGAAGCAGGCTTCCCGCAGAGCAGGGAGCCTGATGCGGGGCTCGATCCTAGGACCCGGGGATCACAACCTGAGCCGAAGGCAGATGCTTAACGACTGAGCCCCTCTTTTAAGGATGTTTAAAAAACGTTATTAAGCCCCGGTTTCATGACTTGGTCTAGCCCTAATGACATCATTTGGGGCCTCTGGTTTTCTTTTTCTTTTCTTTTTTTTTTTTAGATTTTATTTTTTTTTTAAATAATCTCTACACCCAACATTTGGCTCAAACTCACAACCCCGAGATCGAGAGTCAAGAGTCACATGCTCCACAGACTGAGCCAGCCAGCAGGGCGCCCCCTGTGGTTTTCTTTTTCACAGGGAACTGTCAGACTGTTTCCCAAAGAGGCTGTACCATTTTCCATTCCCTCCAGCCCTGTGTGAGGTTCCAATGTGTCCATATCCCATCCAATGGTTGGAAGTGTTATCACGTTGTAGTTTATGATTTGAATTTGCCTGACGGCTAGTGATGTTAAGTAGCTTTTCATGTGATTTTGGCCATTTGTATATCCTCTTTGGAAAAAGGACTGTTCAGATCCTTTGCCTATTTTTCAATTGGATTATTTGCCCTTTTGTTGTTGAGTTGTAGGAGTTCTTTTTAAGATTTTATTTATTTATTTGAGAGAGAGAGAGCGCGCGCACTGATGGGGGGGGATGGGCAGAGGCAGAGGGAGAAGCAGGCTCCCTGCTGAGCAGGGAGCCCGATGCAGCGCATGATTCCAGGACCCTGGGATTGTGACCTGAGCTTAACTGAGTCACCCAGGCGCCCCTGAGTTGTAAGCGTTCTTTATACATTCTGGATACGACAGCCTCATGATCTGCAAATATTTTCTCCCATTCTGTGGGTTCTCTTTGCACTTTCTTGATTGCATCCTTTGAAGCACAGAAGTTCTGCGGGTGGATGATGTACAGTTTATCTCTTTTTTCTTTTTTGCTTGTGCTTTTGGTGTCATATCTAAAAAAACATCGTCGCAGGGTGCCTGGGTGGCTCAGTCATTAAGCGTCTGCCTTCGGCTCAGGTCATGATCCCAGGGTCCTGGGATCGAGCCCCACGTCGGGCTCCCTGCTCCACAGGAAGCCTGCTTCTCCCTCTCCCGCTCCCCCTGCTTGTGTTCCCTCTCTCGCTGTGTCTCTCTCTGTCAAATAAATATTTAAAAAAAATAAAGAATAAAAAAATAAAAAAACATCATCACCTAATCCAAGTAACAGAGATTTACCCTGATTGTAACCGGGGTTCAGGGCCGCAAGAGCGTGGGGCTCTGGGTAGGGGGCCACCCAGCCAGATCAAGTTCAGCCACTCGCCACTGACAAAATCCAAAGGCAGAGACATGAGTGGTGGTGAAACGAGAAAGGAATTTATTTCTGTGAGGCCAACACTGGCAAAACCACGGACTGGTGTTTCTAAGACTGTCTCCTAAGTGCTGATGATACTTCCAGAATTATATAAGGAAAGCGAGGGACAATGGTCGGTGGGTACATGCAGGGGCACGGGGAAGTCAGGTGGTTCATTGTCTTGGGCTTAGTCCCTCCGGGTCTTCCGGACATGGGGCAGTCCTTGTTGCTTCAGCGGGTAGTTTTGGTTCCCTTCTGGATGCTTTGTGCACAGGGTCTTTTGCCTGAGTTAAGGGATAAGCTAGAAAGAAGAACTTAATCAATTAGAAAGTTTGAGGTCAAGGAGCACCTGGGTGGCTCAGTCAGTTAAGCCTCCGACTCTTGATTTTGGCTCAGGTCTTGATCTCACGATGGTGAGTTCAAGCCCTGTGCTGGGTGTGGCGCCTACTTAAAAAAATATATATAGAAATTTGAGGTCAAAATGAAGGTAGTCAAGCTCTTTTGCATTATCTTTTTTCCTCTAACAGTTTTATAGATTTGCCTTATTCTGACACCAGTGTCCCTGTGTGTTTTTTCCCACACTGCCAAGCATCTAATGCCATTCAGACACTGTCTTCCATGGGACGGCATCAGATCCCACAGGTGAAGGGCTCAGGCCCACAAGACTGCCCCTCCCCCTCCAGATGTCAGTCACAAGTTCAGGTTCTCACTTCTGCTTCTGATTGGTGTAGACCAGCTATAGACTGGAGGTCCCAACAAATCCCCTACCTGGTTTTGATTAATTTGCTAGAGCGGCTCACAGAAAGAGAAACATTTGACTCACTGGTTTATTATGAAAGGATACAGGGAACGCCCAGATGGAAGAGATGCACAGGGCAGGGGGGCAGACAGGGGCATGGAGCTTCCCGTTCCTCTCCCAGGGCGCCACTCTCCCTGAACCTCTGCAATTCACTGACCCAGAAGCTCTCCGAACCTGTCCATTTGAGTTCTTCTGGAGGCTTCACTGCACAGGAATGATTGATGACATCATTGGCCGTTGGTGATTGAACTCCATCTCCAGCCCCTCCCCTTCCCCAGAGGTCAGGAAAATGGGACTGAAAGTTCCAAGAGTTTAATCACATCATGGCAGCCAGCCCTCACCTCTAGGTGACCCAGAGGCTTTCCAAAAGTCACCTCATTAATTAACAAAAGGCACCTTTATTGCTCAAATCACTTAGGAAATTCCAAGAGTTTTAGGGATATTCTGCCAGGGATGGGGTGAAAACCAAATATATGTCTGTCTTCTTTCCTTTCCTTTCCTTTTCCTTCCTTCCTTCCTTCTTTCCCTCCCTCCCTCCCTCCCTCCTTCCTCCTTCTTCCTTGCTTCCTGTGGGGAGAGGGAGAGAGAGAATCTTAAGCAGGCTCCAAGCCCAGAGTGGAGCCCGAAGTGGGGCTTGATCTCAGGACCCTGAGATCATGACCTGACCCAAAAAACAAGACTCTGTACTTAACCAGCTGAGCTACCCGGGTGCCCCTATGTTTCTTATTGTAAATCACAGTATCACAAGTTAGCTTTTAAATTTAGGTCTGTTAAAAAACAAAATTACCGGGGTGCCTGGGTGGCTCAGTCGTTAAGCGTCTGCCTTCAGCTCAGGTCATGATCCCAGGGTCCTGGGATCGAGCCCCACGTCGGGCTCCCTCCTCTGAGGGAAGCTTGCTCTCCCTCTCCCACTCCCGCTGCTTGTGTTTCTGCTCTTGGTATCTCTGTCTCTGTCAAATAAATAAATAAAAGGTCTTAAAAAAATAAAAACGCCTTTAAAAAAATTACTCTTATTAAATTTGAAGACACAATTAGTGTTGTTAAGCCATTCATGAATTGGGCAGCATCCCATCTAGCAAATAGAGAGATGTTCTAAGGAGTTTTATAAAATGGAAGGTTTTTATAGGAAAGAGGGTGGGGCAAGAAATTATTAGCAAGAAAAAAAAAGGGATTATATCAGGCAAGTTCATTTTCCTGCAGGGGGTCTTAGTAGATGATCTCATCTTCCTTTGTGGGGGATGGAGAGGGCCCATGTGACAGGTGACCTCATTGCTACTGACCAGAAAATTCCTGACCAATTAAGACTACATTCCTGGGGGAGGTTGAAATGTGATTAGGTTTGTTATTATGCCCCTGTTTGGTGATTTGGCCTAAGTGACTCCATCTTGGGTTGTGGTTTTCTTTTTAATGGGTCTTTGATACAGTTTGAGTTGTATTTTATATATGGTGTGGGGTAGGGGTCCAGTCTCATTCTTTTGTATGGAGATAACTGGTTGTCCCAGTACCATGTGTTTCAAAGACCCTTCTTTCCCCCATGGAATTATCCTAGTACCTCATTGTGGACTTGACATTTTTACTGAGGCCACAGTAGGTATGTTGAAAGTAAACAAAACAGATGCCATCCTTGCCTTTGCAGAACTTCTGTTCCCGCTACCTTTAAAAGGCAGTCAGGGGGCGCCTGGGTGGCTCAGTTGGTTAAGCGACTGCCTTAGGCTCAGGTCATGATCCTGGAGTCTCTGGATTGAGTCCTGCATCGGGCTCCCTGCTTGATGGGGAGTCTGCTTCTCCCTCTGACCCTAACCCCTCTCATGTGCTCTCTCTCTCTCTCTCATTCTCTCTTTCTCAAATAAATAAATAAAATCTTTAAAAAAATACACTTGATCTTAGCCAAAAGGCCGAAAAGCGATAAAATCTTTAAAATAAATAAGTAAATAAATAAAAGGCAGTCAGGGAGTCATAGGGAAGAAGGACCGGCAGGACAGGGAGTGAGACTGAAGGCAGGGAGGCCACCTTGGAGGCCATGGAAGCCATCCAGCAAGAAGCGATATCGGGGGCATTGGAGTCACCCTGTATAGGCTGACTGGACAGGTGTGGGTGACCGCTGGAGGCCGAGGGAGAGAGACACCCTGTTCCAGAGAGAGAGAGCCTGCTCTAGGACTATCTGAGGAGCTGGCTGAGGCTTCCCCTTCCTGCCATGACATAATGTTGGCCCTGCGTGAGCCTGGCTGATGAACCAGTGAGGGGGGTCAGAGGCCTGGGAGAGAGCCCCAGGTGACAGCAGGAAGGGCAGCTGCCTTCATGCTCCTCCTCAGGACTCAGCCTTTCTTGGGTGCGATAAAATCACTTTCCCTGCAATTTAATGGAGACTTGCCAAGTCACATGTCCTAGAAGGGGCTTTAGGGGCCATAGGATAGACCTTAATTAGGGGCCTCCCTGATGCCAGGCCTGAGCTGGACACTATCCCTGCCCTCAGGAGGCTTGAGTCCAGGAGGGACAAGGATGTCCTGTGTTACAAAGGAGAAGGTAGGAGACACTGGCAGGCTGTGTCCAGGAAGGCCGTGGGGAGGAAGTGACATTTCCTGAGCCATGAAAGACAAAGAGGAGGGAGCGGGCTGGCTGCCTGCCAATGAAGAGTCTGGAGAAAGAGAAATAAGTCCTGGTGGAGGGGGCAGGGCGGGGGACAGCTGGCCCTGGGGGCCTCCCTGAAGAGCAGGGGAAGGCTCCGAGTGCTTGTGGGGAGCCTGGGGTTTTAGATCCTTGAGAGGGAGCAGATTCAAGGGGAGCCAGGCTTGGATAGGAGACAGAGAGGCACGTGGATGGGGTGTTGGTGCGAGGAGGGTGTCTCCACAGGAGGAGGAGAAGGAAGTTTGGCCGTGGGAAGATCCAGGGCCATACCCGGCTTTCTCAGTTTCTGACTTGGGTGTTGTGGGGGATGAGGTGCCATTTAGTCCCCTTTTATTTAAAAACACACAGACGAGGGGCACCCAGGTGGCTCAGGCAGTTAAGCAGCCCACTCTTGGTTTCGGCTCAGGTCATGGTCTTGGTTGTGAGATCGAGCCCTGAATCAGGCTCTGTGCTCAGCGCTGACTCTGCTTGGGATTCTCTCTCTCTCTCCCTCCCTCCCTCCCTCCCCCCCTCCCTCCCTCCCTCCCTCCCTCTGCCCCTCCCCCTGCTCATGCTCTAGCTCTCTCTCAAATAAATAAATCTTTAAAAAAGTTAAAAAAGATTCCTTCTCTCCCTCTGCCCTCCCCCACTCTCTCTCTCTCTCTCTCAAAATAATAATAATAAATAAAATAAATATACAGAAGATTAAACAGAAAAAGAGTAAATGGCAGTTGCTTGAAGGTTAGGAGGGACTCGAGAGGGAGGGGCTGGGTCCGGAGGGCTGTGATCCTGGCTCCAAGCCTCCCTGTGACCTGACTGGCCCAGTCCCGAGGAGGAGCAATAGTGACTAGCCCTGCCCTCAGGGGGTTCTGCAGGGCTGAAAGAGTTAATATGCACAAAGGGCTCAGAACTCTGCCTGAGGCCCATTACCTGTGGCCTGTTGTCAGCACTGAGCTCATGCTGACACTTGGCCTTTGAGAAAACAACCAGAATATCCAAAGCCACAAGCCACGGGGCAGTAATGGAGAGCTGCGGGCCATCCCGCCCTGCCCCATTGCCCTTTGAAGGTCATGGGCTGTGGTTTGGCCTATCTTATCATCATCAACCGCTCCTGGAGATAGGGCAGCGCCAGGCCATGGCTCCCTGCCGCCCCGCTACCACCACCACCACCACCACTGTCCCTTTCACTCCCCCCCCCCCACTGCTTTCCCTCCATAGAAGAAAGAATGCCGGGTCCCTGTGACGTGGTTCTCTTCTTGGAGCACGGCGGTGGCGGGGGGCAGTGACACAAAACTCCGGGTCCCCACTGGGAGACCGTAGGGTGCTCTGGAGGGGAATCTGAGGAATGCTATGGATGACTCCGGAAAGATGCACCTGCCATGGATTTCCCTGGTTGGAAGAGAATCCGCTGGTAAGAATCCCCAGAGGACACCGAAAGGTTCCTGCTCCCGCCTGCCGGCAGGATGGACTCACAAGCAACTTCCCTGCTTCCCCGGCCCCGGGCCGCCTCCTGCCCTGAGCCCGCGTCTTCTTCCTCCTTGGCTGCAGCCAGTACATCAAGGCCTGCAGGACCGGCAACATGGACCAGGCGCTGTCTCTGTGGTTCCTCTTGGGCTGGATCGGAGGAGACTCCTGCAACCTCATCGGGTCCTTCCTCGCTGACCAGCTGCCCCTGCAGGTGGGTCCGAGCAGGGGCGGGGCAGGCCGCCGGGACGGCCATGGCAGAGGGAGGGCCTCCGCACTGGAGAGCGCGCCCTCCGCCCCGCCGTGCGGCGTGACAGGCGGCTTGTCGGTACTCTTCTCCGGGCCTCAGTTTCCCCATCTGCGAAACGAGCACATCAAACCAGAGGATGGCTCTGGGGTGCTGAGGTCCTGACTGAGCTGCCAGGGTGTGGGGCCACAGAGGAGGAAAGGTTTCCCTCGGGGCGGGGGGGGGGGCGGTGACAGGTGCCAGGAATCCATCGTGTTCCCCAGCGGGACGGTTCCGTCTTCGCGGCTTCTGTTCTGCCAAGGCACGCCCGCCCCCTGTCCTCCCTGTGTCCCGGGGGGCCTGCTGGCAGCCTGCTCTCGAGTTCTGCCGGCTGGACACAGAGGAGGACACAGGAGGGCAGGGTGGTGACATGGGTCGGTTGGGCCATGCCGCCGCTGCGGGCCCGCGCCTCTCTTGCAGACCTACACGGCGGTGTACTACGTGCTGGCCGACCTGCTGATGCTGGCCCTCTACTTTCACTACAAGTTTAAGAAGCGCCCCTCTCTGCGTGAGTGTGGGGAGCGGGGCGGCGGGAGGCAGTGGGCTTCGCACCGCGCAGCGGTCACTGCTCCGGCCTTGTGGGCGACCCCGCGCCCACAGCCCCGGGCGGCCGAGATGGGCCGGACCACGGGGCTTGCTCTTTCTTCCCTTGGGTCGCATCCCACAATCGTGGCTTCAGCTGTTCCTCTGTACCTGGCCCTGGGCTTGGACACAGGTCACCGCTGCCCCTGAGGATCGAGAAGGGGCGGGAGTCAAGGTCAGAGGGAGGCACTTGGGGGTGGGGCTGTCTCATGAGCATGTCTGCTCTGGGTGACCCCCTCCTGCCCTTGTCTCTCCTTTACAACCCTGGGAGAAGGGTGCTGTTACTACACCCATTCTACGGAGGAGGCATTAAAGCTCAGAGAGGTCAGGTTCCTTGCCGAGAGTCACATAGCTGCCGAAGGGCAAGGCCAGGACTCAAGTCCTGGTCTGTTTGCTGCCACTGGTACCTGACCTTGGCTTCCCTCCTGTCTCCTGTCCAGTGTCTACCCCCATCAATTCCGTGCTGCTCTTTGTCCTGGGGGTGGTGTGTGCCTTCCCGCTGCTGAGGACCACTGGCCCGGTGGCTGCCCCGAGGGAGGTCTTCCGGGGCCGCACGCTCCTGTCAGTGGAGCCGGGCAGTAAGGTGAGGTGTGGGTCAGTGCCGGGGGGGTGTGGGCTGGGGACCGGCTCGTCCCGATGGAGCGGGGATCGCATGCCGCACCTCTGGCCCCTCCCGGGCACTGAGCAGCCCCCTGCCCTCTCAGCCCTTCACTCAGCAGGAAATCATCGGTTTCGCCATCGGCTCTGTCTCCAGTGCGCTCTACCTGCTGTCCCGGCTGCCTCAGATCCGCACCAACGTGAGCCCGGGGCAGGGGCGGGGGTGGGGGGGCCCCCCGCTGGGTCAGGGCGTGGGGTCTTTGTGCAACAGGTCTGGGTTCAAACTGCCGGTCGGCTTAAGTGCATCCAGTTCTCCAGGCCTCAGTTTCTGCCCCTGGGAAGTGGGCACGATGAGGCCTGTCTAGTCCCGTGTGTGTCTCAGAGAAGCAGCGGGTCAGGTGAGGAGGCCAGGGCCCGGCCGACAGTCCTGAAAGATGCCGAGAAAGGGGCGTGGTGGGCCCGGGGAGGCTGGCGGGGCGGCCAGTCTCCCGCGGACCAGGCACACGGTGACAAACCTGCTCAGGGCATGCCCAGTGGGACGGGGCAGCGTGACAAGAACCCTGGCCGAGGCCTCTGACCCCAGTCCCCCTCACCCCCAGTTTCTGAGGAAGTCGACGCAGGGCGTCTCCTACTCGCTGTTCGCCTTGGTGATGCTGGGGAACACGCTGTACGGGCTGAGCGTGCTGCTCAAAAACCCCGAGGTGGGCCAGAGCGAGGGCAGCTACCTGCTGCACCACCTGCCCTGGCTCGTGGGCAGCCTGGGCGTGCTGTTGCTCGACACCATCGTATCCTTCAGGGGCGGGGGTCATGGCAGCCTGTCAGGGCGGGGGGGGGGAGGGAAGAGGGGAGCATTCCCGAGGGAGCCAAGGCCCCTCCCAGCCTCTGCTCGGTTTGGCCTTGACGTTGGCCCCTCCAGATCTCCATACAGTTCCTGGTGTACAGGGACACGGCCACGTCCTCGGAGCGTCAGCCCCTCCTCCCCAGTTGACCCGGACCCAGGCCAAGCCCGGGACTACGGGGACCTCCAGATGCCGCTCCCAGGAAGGGACAAGTGTGGGCAGACATGGTGCTGCTGACCCTGGACTGGGCCGAGGAGGCGGCCGGGGGCGCCTTGAGGGCCCGGCCCAGCTGCCTCCCCCACCTCCGAAACCTCCTGGCCGACTCTTCCAGGAACCCTGACTGGCTGACTCTTCAGGGAGCGGGGAGCAAGAGGGTTGCGGAGGCCAGCCCCTCCCCGAGTCTGAGGCTGCTGTCCCTGGGAGCCTCGAGGGAGGGGCTGCAGCGGAGACCTCGGCCCCTCCGAAGGCAGTGGGCGCCCCTCGACCCACCTCCCTCCATCTGCCTGCACACCCCCTGGAGCGGGGTGCACCTGCAGCTGGGTGTCCCCAGGACTGTCCCGTTGACTGCAGACAGCCCAGTAAACGGTACCTCCCAGTGAGGCCTCTTTCTGTTGCTCCTTCCCCGAGGTGCCGCGGTCTGGGCTGCTCCGGGCAACAGCAGTGCGCGGGGATCTGGGCCCCAGCTTCCGGGTCCCAGGTGGGGGCCTGGAGGTCGGGATATGGCAGAGCCGAGCAGGAGCGGACTGCCCAGCCTCCGGGGGGACCTCGGGTTTTCTCACCGGCTTCTCTGTGACAGACCCCACACCTGGGGCTGATGAGACAGCAGTGAGAATGACAGGGTCCCGGCCCCTCAGTGCTCAGGAAGAAGCAGAATAGTTGAGGTTCAGATCGTAGTTCTGCTGCTTTGCTTCTCTGTGCCTCAGTTACCTCATCTGTGAAATGGGATGTATGTTATAAGATGGTGCAGTTGGCGGAGGTTAGCCCCGAAGTCTGGCATGTGGTAAGCACGCCCTAAAGGTTCGCTTTGATAATTTTCAGTTGGAGGAGAGGCACTTCCAGATCTCCCCGCAGATCAGGGAGACCTTCCTGGAGGAGGTGACATGCAGAAGGCCGGGCAGGAGATAGCAGGGGAGGGGGGCTGTGGCAGGCAGGAGGAAGGAGGTGCAAGAGCAGTGGGAAGGGAGGAGAGGACAGGGCTCAGCCCTGAGCTCTAGTCCTGGGCCCCAGCCTCGCTTCGTCTCCCAGACCCCGTTCTGAGTCCACTTGTTGGCCATGACCCTGTGGGTGCCTGAAGGGCTGGGTCCGGGAGAGAAGCTGTGGCTCAGGCTTTCTGAATCTCCTCTACCTGCCCCGGGGACGGGAGGGAGCTCGGCAGTGGGGCCTGCAGCCCAGTCTGGTGCTGCATAGATTGGCCCAGGCTGTGCTGGGCACTGGGGGGCGGCGGGGGGGGGGCGGTGACCCCGGCTCCAGTCCTTGTCCTCACGGAGGGAAGCCGGCTGCCGGGCCCCGGGGGTAAGGGCTTTGACCAGAAGGTACAAAGTGCCATCAGAATGAGGAGACTCCCCAGGGAAGGCCTCACGGAGGAGGAGCCCGGGAGCTGAATCCTGAAGGCGGAGGGACGTCAGGAAGGGGCAAAGGTGTGTGCACGGGCCTGAGCTGGGGTCGCTGCAAAGCCAGGCTGAGTGTAGACAGGGTCGTGGGGCCGGGGCCAGGGCGCACAGCAGGTCGGGGGAGAGAAGGCAGGAATTGGGATCCGGGAGACCAGGGAGAGCCTCTTCTGAGGTTCAAGTGGGCAGTGAGGCCAAGTCGGGCCAGCGTCCCCCGGGGCCCTTCCTGGGTCGTGCCTGCGGAGCACCGTGTGCAGCCCCACACGGGGCTGGTGTTTGTTGAGCACGTGCTGTGTGCTGGGCTGGGCTGTGCCCTATGGGATCGGTGCGGTTGGGATGGCCAGTTGACAGATGGAAAACAGGCTTTGAGGGGTCAAGCGGCTTGCTCGAGGTCGAGCGGCTTTTCAAACCCCATTCTGTCCCTCTGCTGCAGGGGCCGCCCCACACCTGGCCGGAACTGGGGCTCTCGGGGTTCAGAGATCGGGGCTGCGTGCCGCCCAGCTTCCCCTCGCTCTCAGGGGCGGCCCAACCCTGCGGGGCTTAGGCTCCCTTCCCGTTTCCTCGAGCCCCTGGCGCCGTCCCAGGCGAAGGTGCCCCTGGGCCCCCGCTGGCTCAGGCCTGGGCCCGGGCCTGGTTCAGATGCCCTTTGCCAGGCAGCGGCTGGCCCCACGCAGGGCCGTGACCTCACCTGACGCCAGTTACCGGGGGCTCCGTCATAGGGCAGCGAGAGCCCCAAGGGCCGGCGCAAGTCAGAGCTGCGGGGAGGAGATGGAGTGTCGCAGCCCTGCCCGGAAGCCCTCACCTCGTGAGGGTCACCTCATCCCTTTCTTCCGGGAAGCACCGGGTCGTCTGTGGGGTGCTGGCTCTTGCTTTCCAGCACTGCCCAGTGGGCTGCTTCCTCCTCAGGAAGCCCCCGGTCTGATGGCTGTGGCCCGGGCCCGGGCAGTGCCCTGTCTGACTGAGGAGGAGGAGGTGGTGGAGTGCTCGTGCCCCAGCGCCTGGCACCGGGTGACATTAGCTTCTCCAGTGCCCGGGCCTCCCCAGCTGACGGATGCGTTCGTTCCTCTGCACTGGCGGGGCCATGCGCAGGGGAGAGGCGCTCCGGCGGACCCTGTTTCTCCCCGGGGTGCACGCCTCTTTACCTCGCTGCAGGCGGGGGCTGGCCCGAAGGGATGAGCACCCCCCTTAGACCCGTCCTCCCGCCTGACTTTTGCGCGGGCTTAGTGGAGGTCGGCGTCTAGGTTTCAGGCCCAGGCTCACCCAAGAAAGGGGCAGCGCCCTGGTCACTTGCCTATTGTCCTTGTCCGGGAGGGATTCTCCCTCTGGACACTCACGGGGAGCAGGAGGCTGGGCCAGTCACCCCTAAAGAGCCCTTCCTTGGCAGCTCATATTTTAACTATTGAATGAGAGGCCGGGTGCGCAAACGCCTCACACAGCGTCTGGTCCCAGTGTCCCCCCCGAATCCTGGGGGGCAGGAAAAGCTGGCTGGCGGGCAGGTGGCAGTCTCCTACAAAGCAGAAGGAAGGGCCCAGCGTGCCCGTCCTCAGCATGTGGCCCCAGGCCCTCCCAGCCCGGGATTATTCAGCGAACATGGGATTTTTTTAAGCCACAGCTTGGACATGGCCTTCAGTCCCCAGAGCTGAGAGAGGGGAGCAGCCCATAGCTCACTCCCCTCCCCCTCTCTATTTCTCCTGCTGTTGGACTTGGCTTTCACTGTTGTTGAATGGAGGGACTGCAGAGGCCGCTGGGTAGACCGCCAGCTGCCGAGACCTAACTACTTGCCCCAACTTGCACACGCTAACCTGATCAGGTTAGTGTTAGCCCCGTGGCGGGGAGTGGGGATCGCCTTCTGCTGCGGGCTAACTCCATTCACCTGAAAACTATTGATCAGTCCCCTAGCCCTGTGACAGCCCTGAGGACACAGCCACCCACTGGGATCTCTGTGCCTGGCACATAGAAGTGCTCCGTAAAGATTATTTTTATTCATCAGCACTTCCCCACCCCCACCACAGTGTGGGCAGACTTGTGTCCTGCTCACCCAGTACACAGTAGGTGCTCAGTAGACGTTTTGAGTGAGTGAGTGAATGCCCGAAACAACGTCCCTCAAGGAGCCCTCAATCTGGTGAAGGAGACCGGCATGTAACTCACACAGAATTACTGAATTTGTACACTCAACATGGGGGAAATGTATGGTGTATGAGATCTATCTCGATAAAACTATTTGAAAAAAGATCAAATCAGAGAAGGTTAAATTCGCATGGAAGTTTTGGGTATAAGAACATATTACATCTTGCAACATTTCTACTCATTTATAGTCCTTACAGAATGACCCAAATGCCTAATATGCATAAGACTGAAGGATTTCATTCACTGGACCGGTTCAGTAGATACATACATACAGAAGATCTGTATGTATGTGACACAGTCTGTTCATTCTAGGAAGCATTAATTGAGCATTTACATTGAAAAGTTGCCCAAGAATGGGGTGCCTGGCTGGCTCAGTCGGTGGAGCGTGTGACTCGATCTTGGGGGTCGTGATTTCAAGCCCCACACTGGGTGTAGAAATTACTTAAATAGAAACTTTAGGGATGGGGCGCCTGGGTGGCTCCGTCGGTTAAGCGTCTGCCTTCGGCTTAGGTCATGATCCCAGGGTCGTGGGATGGGGCCTCGAGAGCCATGTGTTGGGTTCCCTGCTCAGCAGGGAGCCCGCTTCTTCCTCTCCTGTTGCTATCTCTCTCTCTCAAATAAAATCTTTTTTAAAAAGTTGCATAAAAAGGGTAGAGAACAGTGGTAGGAGTGTGTGTCTATGAAGTCATATTTTTTTTTGACTTTTTTATTTTTTATTTTAAGATTTTTATTTATCAGAGAGAGAGACAGAGGCAGGCAGAGGGAGAAGCAGGCTCCTTGCCCAGGAAGGAGCCCGATGTGGGACTCGATCCCAGGACCCTGGGATCATGACCTGAGCCAAAGGCAGACGCTTAACTGACTGAGCCATCCAAGCGTCTCAGTGAGGTAATATTTTTTTAAAAAGATGTGAGAGAGAGAAATAGAGCACTCGTGCGGGGGGTGGGGCAGAGGGAGAGGGACAAGCAGAAAGACAAGCAGATTCTGTTGCTGAGTGCAGAGCCTGATGCAGGGCTCAGTTCTCACGACCTCGAGATCATGACCCGAGCCAAAATCAAGTCGGGATGCTTCACCGACCGAGCCACCCAGGCGCCCCTAAAGTAGTATTTCGAAAGACAGAAAATAAGAACAGAAAGTTAAAACATTAAAAATATTTGTACATTTCAATATATTTTAGAAACTTAATTTCTTTATGAGTTTATATAAAATAGTTTGTATTCTGAACTTCATCTTTTTTTAAAAAGTGGTGTGTTGGTGATGCGAATTAAAACCAAAGGTTTTATGAAACAAAAATAGCACCAGCTCGTTTTAAAGATACTAGTTTAATAGATCATCTGCTTCCTAAGGGCAGTAAAGAGAACTGCAAACTCAGTGACAAAACCCTCAGTCCAAATATTTGCTGTGAAGCTGGTAGGTTCTGGTTGAAGTAACAACCTGACAAGGTATGATTAAGTAATCTGGTTTTCCTTCTGAAGGTTTTACAAATTTTAGTTATGCTGAGAAAATAATGATGAAGCATTTTTACTTCTACGATAGGTAATTTTTAACTTTATTTAACTTACTGTTTGGAAAGAGACATCGTTTCTTTTTAAAAAATTGGAAGCTTTGGGCACCTGGTAGGGGTGGGGAGGGGCTCAGTCGGTGAAGCGGCCGACTCTTGGTTTCAGCTCAGGTCACAATCTCGGGGTCGTGGGATCAAGCCTCCCCACGTTGGGCTCCTGGCTCAGCGTGGACTCTACTCCTCCCTCTCCCCGGCTCATGCTCTCTCTCAAATAAAATCTTAAAATTTTGAAGCATTTGCTCTTAGAAGCTTCATCACCAAGAGAACAGGAGGAAAAGATGCTCTTCTCTTGGAACTCTATAAACTGGGCAGGAGGGGCCAGCCAGGGGTAGTGGGGCCAGCAGGTGGGGGTGCACATCCCGCCCCCTGCTTCCTGTGAAGTGGGGGTAATGGGTCGGTGCCAATGCCGGCCCCCAAGAGCCCTCTTTCCTTAGGGTTCGCTGGTTGCCAGGAGCAGAAGCCCACTTGCCAAGCCAGCAACACACAGCTATAGGCAGGCTGTGCGGGGCTCACGGAGGGAGGGAAAAGGTGCACCAGTGGCATCTGGAAAAACAGGCCACGTCAGCTCCGGGATCCCGGGAGTAGGAAGCCTTCCCTGTGGGTATGAAACTCTTTCCTCTCAGAGTCTCTCCTGCAAGAACCGAACTGGCTGGGCATGGGTCATGCCAGGGGGAGGGCCCACGTGACTGCACTGGGAGTTGGTGGCACCAGGGAGACCCAGTCCGCAGTGCCCACGCCCCCCAGTGGCACAGGTGCCACACAGTGGCCGCTTAGTCAATGATACGAACGAATGACAGTATGGACACAGGGAATCTTGGAATCTGGGAATCTGGGGCCCCAGAAGGACCTCGGCAAAGGCTCCAAGGGGCTGACTTGTCAAGACCACAGCGAGGGGCCAGAAGGGCCTTGGACAGCCCTGCTTGCCCACCTGAGCCCTCGCGCTCTCGACCACCACCCGTCCCGGGGGTGCTAAGTGGGTGCAGAGTTCACCCCAGAGCCAGGGTGTGGGTCCCTGGGGGCAGGAATCCTGCACACACTGGGTGTTTGCAGAGACGAGAGGCCTTAGGGAGGCCACACCCAGAGTGACAGAATGACATGGGGGGTGGCCCAGCTCTCCAGGGGCACGTGGGGCCGGGGAGTATGGACTGGGGAGCCAGGTGGCAGCTCCAGGCTCCGCAAGGGCCCCTCTCCTCCCCGCCCACCATGCGGGTCCCACCACCGTGCGAGGCGCCGCCACCCTGGGGCCAGCCCTCACAGCCAAGGCCACATACGCTTGCAAAGAGAGACGGGCAGAAAGAAGACAAGGTCAGTGCTAGCTGCGTCCCAGTTTGTTTGTTTATTTTTTTGTTTTTGTTTTTTTTTTTTTAAGTATGGAAGCTCAAGTATAAGATGTAGATTTTTCTTTTTTAAGCTTTACAAAAAAACAAAATAAAACAAAAAACTCCTTTTGCATTCCATAAAAATTGACAGAAAAGCACCTGGCCAGAAGAGCAGATGGTCAGCAGGCCCCACCCCGTGTCCCCACCACGTGGTCTCCGTGGGACAGGGTTCCGTCCACGGGGGGCCACCCCCTTTCTCGCGGAGCTGTCCCCTGTCCCCCCAGCCCCAACCCCCAAGCAACTCCCAAACACACGTGGAATCAGATTTCCAGTTTTTCTTCTCTCTTTCACACACCACAGTTAGTTCATAAAATTTTTTTGTTTTACATTTTTTACACCAATGTAACAAAAAGGTGGGAGGGAAGGGGAGGCAGACAGTGTATTTTATGCCTATAAATGGGGGGGAGCAGACGGGGGGCTGGGGCAAACGAAAACACACGGTCTCTGTGGAAATATGGAGAGTTCTGATAGCAAAACGTGGTGGGAAGGAGGCCTCAGAGACGGAGGGTGTTTACTGGGCTTTATTCTCAGGGAGAGATGGCGCCGTGCGGCTGGTGAAGCCGGTGTTACGTGACCTGGTGGGGAGGCGAGGGGCGAGGGAAGGGAGCAGAAGACGAGTTGTCTAAGAAAGGAACCTAACGAGCGCGTGGCGTGTCCGGGGAGTGTGGAGCCAAGCTCTAACACTGCTGCTTTCTCTTCAAGGCCTCCACCAGGTCGTTCTTAAGAGCTTCTTGCTTTGATTTGTCTGCGAAAGTCTGCACAGACCTGCCAGGGAGGAAAGGAGTCGATGAGTCTGTGTCATGGGAGGGGGGGCTGCGGCGGCGAGGGCCAGGGCGCCGCAGGGCTGGGTCCCGGACTGGGCACCCCCACGAGCAGCGCCGAGGGCCGCAGCGCCCGAGACCCACACCCTCGGCCCCTCACCAGGCACCACAGGGGAGGCGCACAGCCCACCTGGGCAGGTGCTCACCTCTGCACGGGGGGGGGGGGGGGGGGGGGTGCCGCCTGGTTGGAGCCAACAGAATCCTAATCCACTCTGGGGCCTGAAGCAGAAGGTGGCTCCTGGACTTCCCCCTCACTACACCCCTGCCCAGCAGAGGCGGCCCGCCGCTCACCCCCCAAGTGCAGGGTGCAGAGGGACTCCACTCCGTGAACGTTTAAGACCCTCTGGACAGCTGAGCAGGCTGGGTTCACGTCCAGGGCAGCGCCTGAAGGGCAGGCGCTTTGACCCTTCTGCATGCGACACCATCAGCCGTGAACTTGGCCGAGGAAATCCCTCGGCCTGGATTTCAAGAGGCAGTATGGGACCGAGATAAGAGGCCCTGGGTCCCTGCTGGGTCAAATCCTGGGTCTGTGGGGACACGCTGCCGTGTGTGCACTTGGGCACGGGTATTAACGCCCCTCACCACGGCGAGCCACCGAGCTCCGCAGAGGCCGGACGGCTTACAAAGTGCTTCCCACACACTTCTCCTCTCCCTCTCTCAGCATCCCAGAGGGGGTCCTACCGGTGTCCGCAGTTCACAGACGAGGACACGGAGGCTCAGGGAAATGCCCCGACAATGGCCGGAACGGTCACTCTGTCAAACTGACCATTATGTCGACCAATCAAGGACTTATCAAACTACTCATTAACTTTCCAACAGTTCTGAAGCAGAGGACAGAAGGGGTGAGGGCTGCCCGGGAGGAAAGCTGTGGACACCAGGCCCCAGGGGAATGCCCAGCTCCACGTGCATCAGCCATGAAGAAGGATGGTAAGGAGGAGCCAAAACATAATCCTCAACTTCCCCAAATGGGTAAAGTAACATGAGGCAGTACCTAGGAGAAGAAAAACATCCCAAGTTGAGTTCTGCATCCCAGAAACCTCATGGGAAGTGGCCTCCCAACGCTCTGAGGAGGGTGCAGACAAGACCATCCCTGAGCCACTAGAAACTCTCCCAAGTGCCATCCTTTCTGGTTGAACATTTCTGAACACCTGCCCTGGTGGCCCTTGGCTTCCATTCTTTGCCAGTCCACCACATGCTTCCGGAAAAGCTCCCGGCGGGAGGCTGCCCAGCCTGCATGGGTGCTGGCTCTTCTGGGAAGGAGGAGCCAAGCACAGCTGTGCCCAGCCCTCAACCCCCACAAGGGAGAAAGTTCCAGAGTTAGAACCAGAGTGAGAATCAGGTAAGAGATGGGAGATTGGGCTTAGAATGACTTAGAGATATAAGGACCGAGACATTCATTTAGGGGACAGAGTTTGGAAAGGTCACTGCCAAGCCATGTCAAACCAGTGTGGGAAGGAGGACACGTCCTGGACCCCTGGAGTGCCAGCTCCCCACTGCTGCGGGGGAGGGGTGGTGGTGGTGGTGGTTTATGCCGGAAAGTCTCCAGTGGTGGCCACGGGACAGGGATCTAGAAGACTTCAGAACCCCCCTCCCCCCAAAAAGCGGAGGGACTAGGAAGAAAACCGCACTATCGTGGCATGCCTTAAAAATGAGGTTTTCTCCCGCTGTGATGGGAATGTGATGGTCCCAATGTGAGGCCAGACAGGCGTGCTGGAGTCCCATGAACGCAGAGCAGCCGAGCCACCTGGTTCCATGAATGGCCCCACCCCACCCCGCCCCAGAAATCCTGCTGAGCCTCTTCAGGGTCATGCCCCCAGGGGCCAGTCCCTGGGCCTGGGCATAAATCCCTTAGCCCTGGGCTCTGCAGTCCTGCCCTGCCGGCTCTCCAAGCGCCTTCGATTAAAAATAGTTTCCCTCCCCTCCCGGGATGCCGACCGCTTTCATACACCTGTATCTGTCCATGCTCAAGTTGTGGTTCTCGGCTATTCTCAACAAGCAAGACTATTTCCCTTCCGTCAGCATAGGTGTTTAAAGGACGGCCGCAGCGTGTTAGGGGCAGGTTATGTGGGTCCAAGCAGCAAGCCCGGCCAGGGGAATTTCAGCCTCTGCTCTGTGCTCTAGCCTCAGGCTCGGGGCGATACACCCCTTTCAAAAGTCATGGCCCCCAACAGTCCATTTCCCACCAAGAAGGCTTCTGTGGCCTCTGGGATGCTGGGATGCTGGAGGGGGGGGTGGGGCGCGGGGGGAGTCTGAGGCCCGGGCCGCAAAGACAGTGGACTCCGAGAGGCGGCCCAGGGGCAGGGGCCATGAGGAAGGCCGGGCACACAGCCCTGCTCTGCGGCCAATCGGAGCGGTGCAGACAAGCGGCTTCTGCTGGAGAGGCAGGGTTAATCCCCAGACCGGGCTTCTTCCAGAGCCAGAGCCAAACCCCCTCTCTGCCCCACACCCAACCCTGCCCGGAGAGCAAGACACACAGAGCACACACGTGACACGGGTCTGTGTTACACGGGGCCGAGGGGACACGTTAACGTGGCCGCCCACAGCCGTAAGCCGGCACACGGGGGTTAGTGGTGGTTTAAAGGGCCGCGTGGCCGTGGCTGGTCCGGGGGTGGAGGCAGGTTGGTGAGTCCTGTTTAGTGGGGAGGGTGCTCACGCCTCTCAGGCAGGGTACCTGCATCGGCTTAGTTATCAGGCTGGATGTGGATCTGGCGCTGGGTCAGCACTTGGGAAAGTTCCCTCTGCAGCTGCTGAAACTTGGGGTGGTCGGGGATTACGTCAACAGATCTACAGAGAGTGGTCAGAGATGAGTGCGGCGGGAGGGGGGGGGCGACACACTGAGGAGCAGGTGGCCGCCGGAGACGCAGGGACGGAGCAGTGTCGTCAGGGCCCCTGCACTCCAGGGCAGCGGCACAGAGAGGGGAGCCACAGAGCTCGATGCTGGAGGCGCTCACGACCGCCGCCCCCGCCCCCCCCCCCCCAACGAGTGTGCTCGTGGAGGACAGGGCGCTGGCCCCACATGACCAGCTGACAGCGATGTTGCCAGAGCCAGGGAATAAAACCCACCAGGGGCCAGACCGAGTCCCCCGTGGGCGGGCGGGAAACTGGAAAGATGAAGATCCAGAGGGGGCTCCTCGCTCTTTTAAACTGTAAGAAGGAGGCGGCTAGAAATCTGTCTCCTGGGGGAATTCACAAGTCAGGGGGCCCCCAGAGCGGCTCCCTGCCTCTGCTTCTGGCCCACAAGGAGACTGACCCACGGAACGGGGGCTCAGGGGGCTGGAGGCTGAGGGCAGAGCACCAGACCTTGGCCTCACAGAGCGGTCGGGCAGACGCTATCCCATCTGACCCCTGCCTCCCTGACCGGATGAGGGCCGCAGAGCGGAGCCCCTAGCCAGAGCTCGTGCAGCTCCGGTGGGCAGCACCTGTGTGAACCCTTTGTTTTCTGACTCCACGGCCAGTGCTCATCCCACAGCCACCTCCCCTGCCCCTTTAAGGGGCTCTGGCCGCCTGCTCTGTACCCCTGTGGACTTTGAAGAGCCAGAGAGCCCTTCTCAGGCCTTCATTTGGGCCAATGCTGAAGAACCGAGGGCACAAGATGGGTGGGGAGGGGCAGCTGGGGACCATGGCCATGGCCGTCAGACGAACCGGGGGCTGCAGAGGGGAGCAGGCCGCCCGAGGGGCTGCCATCCCTCACGCGTTGTGAGGTCCAGGCAGACGCTTTAGATGGGAATGGCCCGGTGGGGGACGGAGAAGAGGGGGCTCCAGGGGCAAGGGCACTGATGGCTGTCCAAGTGAGCGGCCCCCAGAAAACACGAGCAGCAGGGTAGGAACCAGCGTCTATGCAGGAGGTGTCTGACCTTTCAGGATCTGCAGTAACAATGCCACCAGGTGGGTACTTTAGCCGGGGGCACCAATGAGGAACCTGAGGTGCCTTGTAACTACCACGCCGCACACCTAGGATTCGAATCCGTATCTTCTGGTTCCGAAGCTCATGCTTTGGGGTACATTACCTCAGCCCATTGACGATGTCCTTTGTTTTTCCAAAGTAGATCTCATTCAGCGTACTTCTGATTTTATTTTCCATGTCCTGGGAAGGGAGATCAGTCAGGCAGGACGACACACAGGAGGCCTGAGGCTCACACCCTCCCCTGGCCCCCCAGCCCAGCCCTGCAGTCCTCGCCGCGGCCACAGGGGGGAGGTGCAGGACCGCGCCAAAGCCAGGCGAGCCGGCCCCCACGGCCGAGATTCCCCCTACAATTTGCATTCTGAGCGCTTCCCAGGCTTCAGGCACTGGGAAGCCAATACTCAGGGACTGGTGGCCAGCGCTGACCATGATGGGAGCTGGTCTAAACCACACCACATCACCACCCCGCTGTCCCCCCACCGATTTCGGGCCCAATCCTGTGAAGCCCGAGAGCAGCACCCCTTCTTCCAAAAGAGTGTGGCAAAGGGAAGGCAGAGGCAGCTGCAACCTAAGCCCATGGCCTTTGCAGGGGTGCTTCCTTCCTGAGCTCAGGCCTCTGCTGGCACCCCGTGGGCTGGGGGAGCAAGCTTCCGGGAGCACACACGGGGGGGGGGGGCAGGGGGCAGGAGAGGGGGCAGCCTGGGAGCTGAGCCCTGCTTGCATGCCCATCAGAAGGCTCAGAGCACGAGCCCGGGGCAACAGGGCAAAACCCAAGAAACATGAGAGGCGATGCAGGACCGGCATGTGCTGTGGGAGACGCCCCGAGCCCAGAGCCCCACTCACCTCTACCAGGCGCCCGATATTGGCTATGTGCGGGGAGCAGTCACTCACAGTCTCATCCTTCTCCATCTGCCAAAGAGAAGAATGCTCCTCCACGTCAGAGGGCCGGGCGCTCGGTGCGAACGGCAGCCCCTGCCCCCAGCCCCGTCCGCTCGTGTGGTGTGCGAAGTGCTTGGTGTTCCTGCCGCCAGCCGTGCAGCCAGCTGCAGGTGGTACAAGGCCACCTGGCCAGTGGGGGACCCAAGCACACAGGGACTGCAGCTGTAGGGCACAAACAGCTCAGCCGGCAGAGGCCCAGAGGCCCCGTTCCCAGAGGAGGGTCTCCTGCTGCCCTGAGCGGAGCACGCCCCTCCCAGCCCCAAGGCCACAGCGGGGAGGGCAAAGGGGACCACCCTGGCCGGGCACTGGCTCAGGCTGTCCATCCCCTCATACTTCAGGGGGGCGTCCACCGTGCCCCGACTGCCCTGCGATCCTGACACGGGGGCCCGAGGCTCAGATGGGAGGTGCCACAGGCAGTGAGGGCAGAACCCGGACCAGAGCCTTCTTACTGCGCCGCCTGCACGGCTGGCTGCGTGGCTGGGGAAGGTGTGAGCAAGAGAATCTGAAGCCAGATTCCTAGACTGTGACCGAGGGGTACCCAGCAATCCGCACCTCAGGCAGGGTCGTACGTTCTGGTCGAGTTTTACTGAAAGTATTCAAAGGAGGCGGCAGGTGGGGCAGGGTAGAGGAACAGAGGACACCTGACCTGTGCCCTTACGCAGGAGGTGCGGACCCCCCGCCTCTCCCTCTGCATCAGGCTCATTTCCCTCACGAGACCGTCGATCCCTTAAGGAGAGGTTCCCCTGTCCACACCCTGCGGGGTGCCCGGGAGAGCGGTGAGCACACAAATGCTCGCTGTTTCAGAACGGAACTGTGGTTGAAAATTAAACATGGACGCTGGAACAGGTCATCGTGAGACAGGATGAAAAGCTAGGAACGCAGTATCGGGACAGCCAGAGCTCGGGACTTGAGGCACGTAGAGAAAGCACGGGTGAGGCAGGGAGGTGAATGGGCTTCAGAGGCTGGAGACCTGGGCGGACGCTCGGGGAGCACGGCGGTGGCTCAGAGGTCAAAGGCTTTGCTGCCGCTTCTCACTTATCTTGACTTCTCTATCGGGGGAACGACCGTCAGGCCACAAACGGTAGAAAAGACCCAGTTAGGAGCGAGATGAGGCCCCAAATGGGCGAGCAGATGGCAGGAGGGACCCAAGTCACTTTCACAAGTCCGATTCCGCGGAGCAGTCAGCCATCCCTGAAAAGCGACCGCGTGCTCAGGAGGTGCTGGAACGCCTGAGGAGGGCGGAGGCTGACCCCGCTTTCACGCAACAAGGAAGGTGAGAGTTGGAAATTAAACATGGATCTGACAGCGAGCCACACAAGTTTTGATGGGACTGTTTAAAACTCATCTGTTGGCACATCTAAAATCAACTATCTCTAATCTAGGAATCCACATGCGCTCATCGTGAACAAGTGCCACGAGAACCCCTGATTTCCTGTTCTGATGGGGATGCTGGGAGCAGAGAACTCCTCTAGGGGTTCTCCACACACCACTGGCAGGTCCCACCGAATCCCCTGTGGCCATGGCTGGGATGCCAGGTTCCCCAGGCGGCCTCTCTGGCGTCCTGCAGGCTTCCTGCCTGGCCCCGAGCCAGCCTGCCTGTGTGGAACTTAAGAGAAGGCACAGCCGTGAGCCTTCTCAGCCTTCTCAGCATCCTGGTGACAGCGAGGGTCCAGACGATCAGAGCCCAGGAATGCGGGCTGCTGCAGAGCACGGCCAAGTGCAGAGTCGCCTGTTCTACTCAGCCTCTAGGAGAACGCTATTTTCAACCCAAGGACATGGAAGCTCAAAGATGTCCTCTGCCCGGATCACGGCACGTTTGCTCTTCCTGCCTCAGGTGGCTGGGGCAAGTGCGAATCACACTCTGGGGCTCAAACATGAAGCTCACCGAGTACAAAACGGGAACCAAGTCCTGTGAAGACACACGTGGTTCTGAAGAGAATGTGACGTGCAGCCCCAACAGCTTTCACACAATGTCAGGGACAGGACCGGTTACCGGTGCCCAGTCGGGGGCAGCGTTCCCAGCCCGGTCCCACGACGGCACTGCAGTGGCGGGGCTCAGGAAGGTACCGGTCCCGCCACATCTGCAGGGCTGGATTCACTTTAGGTGCCGGGTTTGAAGAGGCCCATGGGCAAAGCTTGAAAGGTCTGAACACCCTGACCCCAAGACATGGGCAAGAACAGGGTATGTGCCCTGCTCCCGGCACCCTTGGGCCAACGTTCCTGGGGAGTCTCGATCCTCAGGGACTACCCGGGTCCCTATAAAACAGCAGTGAGAGTGCTCCTGAACTCAGAAGGGAGAGCTGCTCCCCATCACTTCAGGTTTCCTAAATACCCCATCCTGGGCCATCCCACAGTATTTGTTGGAACATCTGCCCTTGGCCAACCCCTGCTGCCAAGACGACTGGAGTGTGTGCGTGTGGAAAGAAGCTGGGAGCACACTTAGGAGGAAGCATGGTGCACCATCTACCTTTTTTTTTTTTTTTAAAGATTTTATTTATTTGAGAGCGAGACAGAGATAGTGAGTGAGAACACTGAGCGGGGAGGAGAGGGAGAAGCAGGCTCCCCACTGAGCAGGGAGCCCGATGCAGGACTCGATCCCAGGACCCTGGGACCATGACCTGAGCCGAAGGCAGATGCTTAACCAACTGAGCCACCCAGGCGCCCCCGCCATCCACCCATTTTTAAAAGGGATTTTTGGACACCAATACACTCGGACTGTGTGCTCTTCCCCCCACGTGGAAATGGTTCCTGTGCCCAGACAGAGGGCAGCTCAGAGAGCCGCTCTTCTGGGCAGGGAGAAGCCGGGGGTGGGGGGGGTCTGACCCAGACGAAACCTGTCCTCCCACAACGAGCAGTCTCTCGTCTTCCCCAGCTCAGCGCAGGGGGCAGGCTCCTGGCAACCTCAGGGAAGCGAAGAGGCTCTGAGCTCACGGAGGGCCCATTTTATTTTACTTTTCATTTATTTTTTTATTTTTTATTTATTTATTTTTTTAAAGATTTTATTTATTTCTTAGAGAGAGAAAGACAGAAAGCACGAGAGGGAAGAGGGTCAGTGGGAGAAGCAGACTCCCTGCTGAGCAGGAAGCCCGATGTGGGACTCGATCCCGGGACTCCAGGATCATGACCTGAGCCGAAGGCAGTCACTTAACCAACTGAGCCACCCAGGCGCCCTTCATTTATTTTTTTAAAGATTTGTTTGAGAGAGAGCGAGAGCATGCACACACACACGAGTGGGAAGGGCAGAGGCAGAGGGAGAGAGAATCCCAAGCAGACTCTGTGCTGAGTGCAGAGCCCGCTATGGGGCTTGATCCCACGACCCTGAGATCACCACATGAACCGAAACCAAGAGTCAGATGCTTAACTGACTAGGCCAACCAGGCGCCCCACCGAGGGCCCCATTTTAAATGAGTATTCAACAAGCCCAAAGTGAGGACCAGGCTGCTGGCAAAGGGGTCTGGGCCATCAGGGTAAGTAAAGTCACATCAGCAATCCAACCTCATGGAAATCATCTTTGTGCTCCAGAATCAACCTTCCAATGAATCGAAGTGGTGAAACCACCAAAGAGGTCTGGAGTGGGTGTGGGGGCAGGCAGGGGGGAAAGTGAGGAGGCCTGGTTTCCTCTAGAAGACGGGACTCCCCGGGAGGGCAGCAGGGGTCCCTAAGCTCGTGGCAGGGAATCTGAACCCAAGGGAAAGCCTGGCAGGGACCGGGGAAGGGAAGGAAGACATGGGCAAGGGAGCGGGCCGAGGCCTTGGCACACACCGACGTTTCCACGGCCCCCTTGCCCACACCCCTGCTCGCTCCCTCCACACCTGGTCAGGGTCAGCTTGCTGGAAATGCTGACCCACCAAAAAGAGGCCTATTTTTGTAATGCATATATTACTACATCCTTATAAAAGTGGCCGCCAGACGAAAACATTTTTAGGGCTGTGGCCACACAGATGTTCCACAAGGTGGTTCCAACCAAGTCTGAAGTCAGAGCCCAGCCCGCCCAGCCCCACCAAGCACCTCTCTCTCCTCCTCTCTGTGGGCTGGAGATGGAAGGACACAGCAAGTGTTGAGAAAGCAGGCCATCTTCCTCAGAAGGGGGGGGGGTACAGTCTCCCCGGCTGCTCTGCGGCATCTTCCGATAGGCACGGCCCCAGGGGGCGGGGTGCACTGGGGGAAGCCAGCCCCGACTCCATGGCTCCTGCTCTGGAGCCCAAGGCCTGAGGGCCTCAGCCTTCTGCTGCATGAGCTACCACTCACATGATGCCCAGGACGGGACCTGGCAGAATGGCAGCTCCATCCCTGGGGCTCCTCCGGCCCTGTCCTCCTGGTTACTGACCTGTGCTCCGGGGAAGAGCTGGGCTGGAGGCCAGGACTTAACCTGCTGTCAAGTCAGAAGACAGTGGTCAGAGAGCCTCTCAAGAAAGGTTCGGTTTGCCCAGATGAGCGAAATTTTAATTGAGCCTAAAACTACATATATTCTAGAAGACGGAAAAGTCTCTGCTTGTAAGGTATGTGGTAGCAGCAGAAACAGCTGTTATTTACGGAGCACAGACCATGAGTCCAAGTGGTTTTTTATTTCTACTCTACTACAGCATCTCCAAACAGGCACTACTAGCTCGACGGTGAAAATGCTGAGTTTTGGAGAAGGGAAGTGAACTGCCCAGGTCATACAGCTGGGAAGGGAGTAGGCCAGGACTGCGCCAGTTCTGGATAATTCTGAAACTTGTGTTCAGACCTCTCTGCTCACATTCGCGCACATTCTTTACCGGAAATATCACAGACAAGCCACAATCCAGGGCTCGGAAATTCCGAGCAGTACCCATCCCCGCCTCAGCCCCCTCCCTCCCCCTCAGATGTCCAGTCCCTTCCTTTCTGGCCTGACTGTCCCTAGAAGCCCCAAGCTGAAGCCCCTCCACCTTCATCCCTAGTCCAGGCCACCTCCCGAAACACCAGGAGCCGGCTGCAGCTGGGCCTCCCCCAGCGAGAAAGCATGCCCTGAGCCGTAGGTCCCGCTCCCCTACATCCGGCCGAGGGCCGAGGGCCTCCCCCCCACCCCCCGCCTTCTAGAACGCACCACCTGGCCTGGCCTAAGCGCCAAGCTTGAGTCAAAGAGGATTTCCCTGCCCTGAGACACAGGCAGGTGTCTCTGCTGGAGTCTGACTGCGTGAAGATCTGTCACGAGGCGCCTACACTTGAGTGGGGAGAGAGCTCAGCTTGCAAAGGACCAGCCCAATCCCCCCAACTCGACAAAACATTCCACCTTTGTTTCTAAATATTTACAATCTGAAAAAAATATCAAACGACATTTGCAGGACCCATCCCGGATCAGAAACCTTGGATCTCCTTCCAGAGATTTACGGTCTTGCCTCTTTCTCACGTCTTCAGCTGTCACACAGGAGAAGTGACCTCTCAATGCAACTTCCTTTTCAACATGCTGGTACTTGGCTCGCAACATTCGTTACTTGCTCCACAGCCCTCCCCCTGGGGTCTGGTGGCAGTCCGCCAAAGGGCACCTTCCGCCCTCCTCCCCTGGAAGGCCGGTAGGATTTGGCTGTGAGGAGCTCCCACAAAGACTGCTGTGCACCCTTCCTCCCCAGCAACTCCCCCCCCCCGCCCGCCCAGCATGAATTTGCTAAAACACTTTAGCTACCTGCCTCGCCTTCCAGCTAGGTGGGAATGGAGGGAAGGAAGGGCCAAAGGGGAGGTGATGCGAGAGGGTGCCGAGGGAGCACAGGCCAGTGCGCACCTGGTCTGAGCCCACGGGGGCCCCTCTGCAGCCTGGGTGTCACGACCAGAGGTGACATGTGGCTCAATTCCCGGGTCACTGTTAAATTTACCAACAATTTAAAGAAAGCTCTCCATGTCCTGCACTTACGCTCATAGCCACCTCAACTGAGAGAGGAGAGGCCCGAGGGCAAACTCCGAAGCTGGCGAGGGACCCCTGGGGAGAGCCCTGGACCTTCTCAAGATGGGGCGCGAGTGGAGGAAGCAACCCAGGTGGGCCTCTGCAGAGGAGTGCTCCCGATCACTGGCCAGGTCAGCTTGCAGGGTCGGCGCCTGCTGACGTGGGGTCCTTCCTTCCAGACACAGATGACGCAGGTGTGTGTGGCTGTGTGCTGAGGCCTAGCTTCCAGAGGGAGAGCCTGGGCCTGGTCGCTGTGAGCACTGCTCGATGGAGGGAGCTCAAATGAGCAAGCCGCCTCTGATCCCAGGGCTCACGTGGTGGAAGGTCACACGTGCCTTGCCCACTCTACCCCGAAATGTCTCCCGCCCTGTCCCTCCTGCCTTACCCTTCTCCTCCTTGAGGCCAACACCAGCTCTCCTACTGACCTCCTGGCTGCAGGCTTGTCCCCTCCAGCCCTCCTGGGCTGCCTCCATGTGGCCCGAGTCCCCTCACTCCTGGAAGACTCTTAACAGCTCCCTCCCCCTGCCAACTCATCCTCCACGCCAGCCCACAGAGCCGTTTCCTGAAAACAGAAATCTAATCAGATTGTTCAACTGACTAAACATCCTGGAAGCCTCACTACCTCTGGTGGTGAGCATGTCTCATGTGGCCAACCTGCTTCCTATAGAAGAATCGACCTTAAGGCCAAATGAAGGAGACACCCTGAGGCCGGGGTTGCTGCACTCCAGGGAGGCCCGTCCCCTCCTCGCGACTCCCCAGGGTGTCTGTTTCTGGGGCCTCGCGCCCACCGCAGCTGCCCACACCGGCTGGAGGCGGAGGGGCGCCCACAGGGTGGGGTCCTAGCCACACTGCGCTCATTGCTCTGTGCAGTTCTGTGCAAACGTTTAGTTACCTACTGAAGGCCAGGCACATGGGCCAAAGAGCAAAACCTTTTCCTAAACAGACAAATCCGGGTTCAAATCCTGGCTCTGCCTCCTACTAAATAAATCCTCGTGAGGAAATCACTTCAGGGCTCAAACGCTGGTCTCCTCACCACTACATGGGAAAGGTAATGTTACCTTGCTTACGTCTAAGCACAGAGACAACCCCCGCCCCAACCATGCATGTTCACCCTTTATCACGGGTTTGCTCAGCTTGCCTGGAACCCCTTCATCTCCCATCCGAGGCAACCAGACGTTTCCCCGAGGTTCATCTGGGACACACAGCTAAACCCGCAACCCACATTTCCCATTGGCTCCGAAGCCGTGCACCACTAACTGAGCTTTGTCTCCCCTGCTGCCCTGCCCCTCCTCTCACAAGTGACTTACCCTGGAAACCAGCCCCAGCTTTACTGCACCTCAGATGAGTTACGCGACCGGCCATGAGGATGACAGAAGCATGAATTTCCTCATCAAAGCCCAAGAGCACCAGGCCGTCCAAACAGGCCCGCGGTGGCACCTGGTGTGTTGAGGACGGCCCCCCATCGGGCCTGCGTGGCTTGGCAGGAGGTGCTAGTCGTGGCGAGCCGGACCAGACCCTGGCCGTGGGCTGGCAGCTCTGACCGAAACTACCAGGAAGGCTGGGGATTAAATATTGGTCCAGGTCACCGTCAACCAGTGGAATTATAAACACCTGGGAGCAGTAAGTGGTGCAGGAAGCCATCTCTGGATACAGATTTAGGATTTTCCAGTGGTGCCCGGGGGACAGGGTGTGGGGGAGGCGGGCTGTGGTAGAGCTCGCTGCCTGGGGGCCCGGCTGCCCTCCCGGGCCAGTGGTTCCTGGAGGACAAGCGCCATGTCCATGCAGAACAATGGGTTCTGCCCCAGTGAGCACCAGCCTTGGCTCCGAGAGGAGTGGGGACGGCCCCGCCTGGGGGGCCAGCAACGGGGACCCCCAAGATCCCTGGGGGATCCAGGCTGCTCTGACCTGGCAGAGGCTTTGCATGGAGAGTCTAAGGCTCCGATGTGTACCCCAGGCATGCTGACAAAACACCTGCTCTGCACTCTTTCAAGTGCATGCCACGCTTTCGTGACTAGGCTACAGACCCACCTGAGTCACTGAATTCACCCTTTCACCATCTGTTCTTTCCATCAAATACAGGTATTAAAAGTATTCTGAGTTTTTATCTCATTTAAAAAGACATGGGTGGCTCAGTCGATTAAGCATCTGCCTTCAGCTCAGGTTATGATCCTGGGGTCCGGGGGTCGATCCCGCCTGCTTCTCCCTCTGCTCCTACCCCCGCTTGTCCGCTCTCTCTCTCTCTGACAAATAAGTAAGATCTTAAAAATAAAAATAGAGCTCTTGACACAGGACCAGAGCATGGGGATCCAGCTAGATGGGATGGCAGGCACAGGGGACCTTCCTAAAGGAAAGGATCAGAAACATTCACAAAGGAAACGAACCATGTTCACTGAGAAACAACTGGCAGATTTAGAATTCTTGTTCAGCAAGAACCCATACCCCGCTCCCAGCCTTCAGAAAGAAATGGCCTCGAAACTGGAGATACATCCCACCGTACTGCAGGTTTGGTTCAAGAACCACAGAGCAAAAGTCAAGAAAGCCAAACAACAGCAATTAGCTGGGGTGGAAGTCAAGACCAGCTCTTCCAAGAGACACACGGATGCCGCTCCAGGAGCCCCCGATGGTGCCTACCCTGCTTCCCTAGTTTAAACAGATCACCCCATACCTTCCTTCCAACTCAGCATATGCTCCAATTTTAAGGCTCTCTCAGACCATCCTTCTGGCCACAAAATAGTCCATTTCGGCTGCTGCCGAGATCCTAACATCTACTCCCTATGTCCCATTACGGAATCCCAAATTCTTTCCACAAGCTTCACTGCTAATTCTTTGGGTTCTTCATCTCCACAAAGAACTTAGTGAGCAAAGCCAGACACAAAAGGTCACCTACTGTAACGATTCTCCATGATTCCAGACAAGAGACAGAGTCAGGATCTACGCAACATGGAGGCATTTCAGAAACGGGCTTCGTGGAAAAAAAAAAAAAAAAAAAAAAAAGACCCACAAGTGCCCGTGGGGTGGAACTGAGTGGCAAGAGTCGCTCAACAAACTATTGCGATGGGGATGTTTCATGTTGTAATTCAGATGGCAGGAACCTGCATGTATAAATTCATCCAAAGACACAGAACTGTAATATTGTATAACATACACCACAAAAAAAAAATCATGTGACAGGACGGAAGCATCAGCTAATGCCACTGGCAGTAACCATTTTGCAATATATAAATGTATCAAATCAACACATCATACACCTTACACTTATATCTCAGTAAAGCTGGAGACAACTTTTAAATTATATCTCAATAAATATATACAATGAGACTAAAAAAAAAAAAAATAAAAATAAAAATAAAAAGATGTCTGCTATCAAAAGGAACCCCCGTGAAGTCAGGCACTACTGGCCTGGGGAGGGCGCCCCCTGGAGGACGTTCTCCAGGATGCTGCTCTGCACCAAGACAGGCTTTGGGGACACCCTGGGTCTGTGCTTTCTCCTCCCTTCACAGAGACAGCCCGATGCCCGGCACTGACCAGGCGAAGGCCGTCCCTTGGGATGGGGCTGTTGGGGGTCCTAGATGCAGATGCTTCAAGTGGCAGGTAAGACGAGTCAGCTCTGGGGGAAGCAGCTCCCAGCTCACCGGAGGAGACACCTTGGACAGACAAGCCCTGCTAAGGACATCGAAGCAAAAGACCGCTGAGAGGCACGTGGAGCGGGGACATTCTGATGTGCAAGAAGTACACACATTCGTTCAGATGACCAAAACACATTTGTCACATACACTGGTCTTGGTCCACGGTTCCCAGCTCATGGCTCCCCAAAGCCTTAGAATCTCCTGAGCTACAACAGGACCATCTTTTGTTGTAATAATATTTGGTCTCCTGTCCTCAGTTCCTGAAGTCACTTCAGAGCCACCCAGGTGCCCTGGGGGTCTTGTTCCTCGTAACGAGCCCCTTCCCACAACAACTGGGCTCATGTTAATGGGGTGATTTTAGAAAGCAGCTCAAAATGGGGGCTGGTGGTACAGGGAACTTTCAGTCCTCCTGATTTCCAGGCAGGGGAGAGGGGGCTTCAAAGAATGCTTCCAAGTGCCACCATGCTGGGCCCCAAGCTCAACTCCACGAGGACAGAAGCTCACATAGCCCTTCCTAGAGCTGCTGATCTGTATCCTTTGGTATCTTCTGTCATACAGCAGCAATCTAATGAGTCCGTGGGCTTCCTGAGTTTCTGTGAGCCACTCCAGCAAAGTAACCAAACCCCAGGAGGATTCGCAGCTGGTTGGTGAGAAGCACAGGGGACACCCAGGACTTCCGGCTGGCATCTGAAGAGGTCTGCGGGGGGGGGTCGGGGGGCAGCCTTGTGGGACTGAGCCCTTCCCTGTGGGATCTGATGCCATCTTCAGGTGGACAGTGTTGGAGGAATCTCAACTGTAGGACATCCCGTTAGTGCCTGGAGAACTGCTGTGGGTGGGAGGAGGGGGACCACCGTTCGCCAATGGTGGAATGGGGTGCAGAACCCAAGAGAGGATCACCTGCCAATTGTCAATGTGCACAGAAATTACCTAGAAAATGTTGTTACATTTAGATCCCAATTTGGGGGGGAGTGGTCAGGGTAGGGCCAAAGATCTCTGCATGTCCAGGGCTGGGCTGCAGGCGGGGCAAGGCAGACGCCCTTGGGCTGTCAAGGAAGAAGACTGGCAGACGCGGCTTGCCTGAGGGGCGGTTCGTGGCCAGGTGTGGGAAACAAGAGCACAGCAAACCCCCCCCCCCGGCCCCCGCAGCACAGGATGGGCCTGAGCTACGGCGAGGGGGCGCGCCCTGGTGAGGGTGAGGGTGAGGAGAAAGCAGCCGCGGCCACGCCTGCAGCCCTCTGGTCCTACGGAGGCAAGGAGCCGGATGGAAGGGGCAGGCAGGTGTTCAAGCACAGACCACTCTAAGGGCATTTCTTTGAAAATGTGAAGCCCTACCCAGATGGTGGATTTATAGCTGGCTCAACAAGGTTCCCCCCTAAAAGAAAAAGTAGCCTAAGAAAGATGATTATCAGACTGATGCCTCCACCTGAGGAAGTCTCTGGTAGCCCTGCTGGAGGGCTCTGCATTTGGCCTTGAGCTAACATGAAGCCAGAGTCATCTCAGTTAATGTGCAAGGAACCAAACCAACAGGAATGGCTAATACCTGGACAAATGAAACCAAGAATCAACAGAACTGTCAAGGGGAGAATGGATGAAAGTCAAACTGTGGGGACAAACGGAAAAATCTCACCTTAGAGAAAACTAACCACATGAGAAATGAGAAATCCTTGGCCCCCTGGGGGCTCACGTGAAAGACAGGGGGTGGGGGTGCCCGCCAAAGCAATCCTGGGCACGCCGGAGGGGAGCTTTCCCTCAGGACTGTTAATGGAGGCTGATGGAGAGGGAACGGGCGAGCCCCCTAGTTCTGCCCAAGTAGGGCGGCAGGGGTCCTGTCATGTTGGGAGGTGACCTCTCAACTCTCCCAGTGTCGAGATCCTGTGACGAAAGCAGCTTCTTCATGAGGGGACCGAGTGTGAGGAGTTTGAAAAGCGCCCTGCTCGAACCTACATGGAAGGATTCTGGTGAGCATCACTCAGCTCCGTCCGGGGAGCGCTGCTGTGCGGGGCCAGCACTCAGCCAGACGGCAGGCTCCACCCTGTGCTTGCTGCTTACCAGTCGCCATGGGGCACCTGCGCAGAAGGCCCGCAAACCTGCTTAGATGCTTAAGGTAGGCACATCCTCTTCTGGGTTCTCAGCTTTTATTTCAGCCTGGTCTCTCCTTTTTGGAGGCGCTGGCTACTGTCCCGCAGCAGCCTGCTGCCCACCCTCTGGCTCTGCCTCACGCCACGTACTACCCGCCCCTACTTACAAGATAACGCCCGTCAGTTTTCTGCACAAAGCACCTCTGCACCAGCGCCCAGGGCCTGCTGCCTGCCCACAGCATCCCTCCCCCTCCTGCGAAAAGCAGCCAGATTTTACTACAGGGAACTGACCCCTTTTCCATCGATACCACCCCCCGCAGTCACACGATCCACACTCCGGCCAGACTACTTCATGCCCCTTGGCTTCGGGAAGTGATTTTGCGGTGAACACAAGTAACCGAGGCCAGGGAGACATTTCTGGGGTTAGGGCAGACCAGAAGACTTAAGCCAGAGGCTGCCAGGAGCTCCACTGTGGAGCTCCCCCAGTCCTAACGTCCTATGCCCAGTCACACCACAGGAAGCCTGAACCTCTCAGTTACGTGAACTGCCTTGTTTTCATTTTTGCTTAATGACAGGGTCTTAACTTTTGTCACTAGCAACCAAGGGTCCTCATGGGGGATTTAAGTCACAACAGCGAGATTCATTCATTCTGAATGTTATCAGGAGTATGTCCTCACCGTCCCAGGAGCATTTTAAAATGTAAATACCTTGACCCAAAGATAAAAGCTCTCAAGACCAAATCTCTGAATCTCTGGTGGGGAGATCCTGTCAGACACAGAGGCTGCCCCAGGACCTCTCTCTGGGGTTGGCAAAGGCGACCCTACCTGTCTGGTCAGGCTGCCTCCAAGGTTCATGGTGCCAGAGCCAGATTTGTTGGTCTGCAGCCAGAGCATCACAGTGGAGGTCAGCTTGTAATGGGCGGTGCGACCACTGGATTTCTCCTGCGGGATGAGACAGAGGTCAGAACCCCAGGTGTGACCCTGAGCTGGGATCATTCTCACATGTCCCTTCCTTGGATGTGGGGCCACGACATGACCTTATAAAACCCCGGCTGGTCTCTAAAGGGACCAAATCTGCAATCATGGGATCTTTATCATCGGTGACCACTGCAATCCTGACTGATCTTTATCTAACTGACTCTGGGGCATTTTTAGGAGTGACCGGGGGTTTATATATCACAACATTACCCCCCCCCTTCAAGAAACATCTGCCAGGGAGGTGTACCTGCACTTCCACCACGTGGATGGAATCCCAGCAGCCCTTGATCTTCTTTGATCCATCTCCAGCCTTCTTTATGAGGATCACTCCAGCAAAGCCATGATCCAGATCCCAGAGGTAGACAGATGAGACGCCACCTTCAAAATACCTGCCGGAAATAGGCCCACGTGCCCATGAGATGTTAAGCCGGTCAGATTACAGATCAACAGCCCAGGGGTTCATTCGGCAAAGCTTCATCTGAATGTCTGTCTGGAATGAAGGACCCTCCCTCTCCTGTGATGGTTCCAGGGTTGACTCCTGCCCATGTCCTGAGCACCTGCTGGTTGGGGGAGGGGTCCCAGAAAGATCACGGGCTCAGGAGTCCTAAATATGCACTGGAGTTTGAGCTCTGCCACCGACTCTCGCTCTGTGGTCTTTGGCAAGCTTCCAGAGGAAGGACCTAGCAAAGTGTGTGAGGTGGAATGGACGCTCAGTGGGGGTCATTACTACCGAGCAGTCGTCACTGTTCCGCACTCCTATCTTCTGGGATGGCTATTTCACAGGGGCGATAAAGGGGAAAAACCAGAGTAGCACACTCCTCCCCGCCAAGAGCCCCCCGAGCCCGGGCCACCTGGGCTTCTGTTGGTCTTTTGGAGCAACTCTCTGCCACCCTCTAGCCGGAAACGAAGAGCTGAGCTTAGGGCAGAGCTCCCTACTCAGGTTTGAGTCGATATGGAAAAATTCCTAACTAGGAACAAATATAAGAAAAGGCCAGAGGAGAAAAGGAAATCAGGCTAGGGTCCCAAATCCAAGAGACCCAAGGTGACAGCGTGGCAGGGCCGGGCTGCCGGGGGCACAGGCGGGTCACCAGCGGCTGTGTGGGACCTCCAACTCTGCCGACGACCAACCGGAACGCTGGAAAATACGCATCTCTGCGTGCCTAGCATGTTCTTTACCAGCGCGCTGCTGAGGCGCATTCTTCACCAGCAAGTCTGTGGCCTCTCTGACCCCAATTAACCTCGGCATCCACAGTGTGGTAGGCACACTCTGGGCCCCGCCGGGAGGGCCGGTGTCGTGTGTGAGCATGGGCTCAGACGCGGAGGAGCCGGGCTGGCTGCACAGGTGTGGTGGTGAGCATGGGCTCGGGGGGTGCACGGGGCCCAACCCCCACCCCTAGCCATGGCTGCACATTCCCCACCCACCAACTCTTTATTAAGTGCTACCAGATACCAACTGTCCGAACTGGGCCTTCGTTTCATCACAAAATAGGAAGATTCATACCTACTTTATAGGACTGTTGAGAGACAAAAAAACAGGAAAGTAAATAATCTGACCAAAGACTATTATTGATTTTAATAACAAAAATAAGTACTAAAAATAAACACATCTGTAAATTCTCAATAAAGCTGTTACATAATAAAAATATACATGGTTAATGCTAATATTTAGAGAATGTGGGTGAAGGGTACACAAGAATTCTTTGTAAATTTGGAGGAGTCATTTTAACGTAAGTTCAAAACCATTTCAAACTAAAAAGTTTTGGTACAAAGGTCAGTGGGTGATACACACTGGAGCGTAAAAATCTGAGCAAGAGGAAGCAGCCTTTCCTCATGAGAACGACAGCCTCCTGCCTTGGAGCTGCAGGGTGCCGTGGTGCTAACCCACCGCAGGGGGCCCAAAGGGTGCACACGAGGTCTGCTACCCTCCCCGCTCCCCGCTGGGATTCCAGCCTGCCGCGGCTACCACATCCTGCCCCTGCCTCTCCGTCGCCACAGGCTCCACGGTGATTAAGCCATCCAATGTGATTCACACCACTGCCCACCCTCACACCCCTGGTCACCCTGGGAGGCAGGGGAGGGTGGGCCCGGCAGGGCTGATGCAGCAGATGCCTGGTGAGGGCCTGCTGGACAGACGCACTGAGGTGCCGGCCCCAGGAAAGCGCAACGCAGAGCACACCCACAACTGGCGGGGGACGGAACAGAACTCAGTGCTATCCTAAGTGACCACCAAGAAATCTAAGTTCACCAGGAGTCACATCACTACCACTGAGGGAAGAGCAGCCCAGCTAATCCCAGTCCTGCTGGGGACAGAGTGCTGGGTTCTAACACTCGGTTTCCCCTTCGGTCGGCTTGTAGGGAGAGCAGCCCCACATCCAAAGGGAACAAACAGCTCTAAAAACTGTGGCTTTTCTTGGGCTGGCATGAAGAAAGGGCCAGTAATCTCTTCTTTCCGTTGGCCATCCAGGAGGAGCGAAGGCTTAATGCCCAGCGGTCATTCTCCCCCATCCCACCTACAGCGTGTGGCCCGATCCCCATGACCAGAGCGTGGTGGTGGTCTCGCCCAAGGCCCCGCGCGCCCTCTGTGTGCTAGGATGCCAAGGGAAGTGGGCCAGGCTACCCCGGACGGGAACCGGGAGAGGGCCCGACAGCCCTCGACGATACTACCTGGAGACCAGCTCCAAAGTGCCAGGCAGCCTACAGATGATCCCCTTGGTCCCCCATCCCTTAGATGTGTTTTCTTCCGGGAAATGAAACAACCACATTCATGTTTGATAAGGTGGAACTGGCCATTTCCACTCCAATGCCCCACCCGGTGGCCCGGCTCCCACTCCGGGCAGCTTCTCCCCGGCATCCTCAGCTTCCTTTGTGGGCCACACTGACCGGGCCTAACGTTCCAAGACGTTGGAGACCGAGGAGGGCAAAATGCAAACTTAATTCTGACCTCTACATGGGTTGCTCTTCTTTTCTCCAAAATTAAGAAATTCATTGCAAGGACGTTATAAAACAGGGAGATTGAAAAATTAGCCTGCAATACCATATGTCAACTTATCCCATAAATCTGATTTTTCCAAATCCCCCTCCAGTCTTTGTCCAGATGCGTAACTTTTCCGTAACGACAAGCACAGCCACGGTGCCGTGTTGAGTGCGGCCTCTGCGCTTGGCACAGAATCGTTAGCGTTTTTCCAGGGAGCCGCACGATCTCCGCAACTGTTTTTCATAGCTAGGGTAGTATTCCACTGGGCAGTATCCTAATTTATAGTTGCTCGGACTTGTAATAAGGGAATGGCAGCCAAGTTCCCTCTCCCGTCGTCGGGGTGTTCCTTATCAGGGTGAGGAGGACGTGCTGAAACCCGGGCTCCGCAGGCAGGGCCCCAACACCACAACAATTCAATAACAGACCCGCATTCCATTCACCAAAAGGCATCTCCAGGCACCGGGGCGGCAGCAAGTCTCAACCTGACCAGGCTCCAAGACAAAGGAAGCAGAGGACTGCGCCATCAGAAAGGGCCAGTTCAGGATCTCCCAGAACAGCAGCCTCTCCGACAAGTGCCGTCAGGACCGTGGTGAGCAGGCTGGTGGTGGGGTGACTGCGGGGCACACAGACAGCCCCCCCGTTACATGGTTTATGGCTTTGCTCTGTGAGTGAAGCATTAATTAAAGAGGGACCTCAACAAGTTTTTGAAAATTTATTCTTACCTACTGTACTTTGATCATAATGACATGAAACAGGAAAAAAATAATTTTTATGTGGCTCACATTTATGAGTTTTTACATAAAGGCTTTTGTGGGTATTTTAAGAATGTGCTAAAATGTTGTCTGAAACCACATAAAGCCATCTGAGGAGTCGCCGGCCAGAACTAACAGCACACACATGGAAGCACTTTAACTGGCCTTTGTATATTTAATGAGTCAAATAGCATTAATATTGTTTAAATGCTAACATGCCATTTCAATAAGGCGGCTCTACCATCACCAGCGCCCCGCTCTTGGGCCTTGCACGTCAATGTGAATGATCAAATGGGGCCTGGGACTGAGAGTGGGCTACGGGGGAAGCGACCGGCCCTACCCGGGGCTCTGCCAGCGCTTGATCATTTCAAAAACCCCAGCCATCCAGGGAGGGAGGGAGGACAGACCCAGCACCGACTGCCACAACACTGCTGTGTGAGGCAAGGCCCGGAGCTCCTGCAGTGAACTCTCTGGTCAAGTGGGCAGCTCGGAGAACTTTAAAACAGAGAGGCCCAAAGACAAGAGCACAGGCTTTTTTTAGGCCTGAAATCCAGCCAGTAAAGGGGGTGAATGATCTGTGAGCTGGACAACACAGGGACAGAATGCAGGGAGACTAGAGAAGCCCCCTGGAAAGTCTTGACCCATGAGGCAGTGGGGCCTTGGGAAGCTCCAGAACACCAGCAGGGGGAGAACGGCAGACCGGAGTCAGAAACCGTGCTGGTCTCACTGAAGAGCAAACCCCTTCAGCCACACGCCACACGCCACAGGGTTCCACACACAGTCTTGGGGGCTTCCAGGACTTTCCCAGTAAGGGTGAACATTCTCTTTCTTTCCGGGTTTTTTAATTTTATTTGTTTAAATATTTTTTAAAGTAAACTCTACTCCCAACGTAGGGCCCGAACTCACAACCCTGAGATCAAGCACAGTGGGCTCCACTGACAGGAGTCAGCGAGGCACCGAGGGTGACCATTTCCTACAGCAAATGGAATGGCCGAGAAGTCAGACAGCTGGCCCTAAGCACATGGGGCTGCTGTGCGCTGGCTCCCTAAGTCAGTCCATCTGAAAACTAGTACTTGATTACAACAGGCGGTACAGGTCTCGTAAACTCCAGAAGGCCGGGGGGCCCCACGGGACACCTCTGTCCTGGATGAGCCAGGAGCACGTTCATGACCAGCAGCTGGGCTACTCTGTACCAGCCAATTACAACAAAGCATCCGGTCAAGTTTACGCTCTATCATCCGATCCCCGAACGTGGACCAACTAAAAGGCCAACATGCCAGTTAGTTCTCCTGTCCTCAAGAGTTCAGCATTGTTTCTCCCGGAAAAGGACTCCTGCTCTTGAATCATGTCACAGTCACGGATACGGATTCTGTGTCCGTAACTCTTCAACCGCAGAACCTCTGAGGGCGGGGGGGCGGGGGGGGAGGAGAAGGAAAACATAACACTTCACACTCAAAATGATCTACTTCACCAAAGAAAAAAGGAAAGAAACTATCTCAGCTCCCGAAGCCTTATGGAGTGCGCGAAGCCGGGCTGTGCATGGAGACCTAGCATGGAAACTTGTTCCGGGAATGTGAGCTGTGAGTGTGCATTATCCAATCCCCAGTCTCAGCCAACACCGGGCTGCATGCGTCACAGGGAAGATGGGAATGGAACGGACTGTGACGTCGTCAGCTTTTACTCCTGCCTTCTCAAATCGGCTCCAGGGAGAAGAGCCGGATCCGTGCTTCTAAGACAGAGGCCCCAGCAGGCCTCACTCAGAGGTGGTCTTTTTGCCATATGTGGGCTAGGCCAGGAGGCTGGAGCAGACGTGACTCTCTGGCGGCACGAAGTCACGTGTGACGCAGAGGCCAGGCTATCACCCCCAAGACAAGTCAGGGGCATTATAAGGTAAGCCCCCTAGATGCTGGAGTGTGAGGGGGCTTCGTTGAATACGTCAAGAGGAAGGGAAGGAGTATTTATCTGGCACCAATGTTATGTCGAAGACTGTTTTCCCATTTGCAAAATGAAGGAGCTGGATCACAGGCTCAGTGGGGTCTTTCCAAGCTCGGACTGCCCGGATTTAGTGGCTGCATCTGGGCCTGTGTGAGGCAAACCCTGAGCACTACAGTACCAATTACTAACATCTTAATCAAAGTTGGTCAAAACTCTGCTTACACGCCTCCAGTGACAGAGAACTCACTACTTTTACCAAGGCCATCGTTTTCTGGACTGGAGTGAAAACTTGCACTGACTTGTCAGCCAGAACCACACAAAGTAAGAACTTAATGCCCTTCTCTCATGCAGTCCTTTTAAATATCTAAAGATGGCTTATATAAACCCCAAGATTTCTCTTTTTTGGCCTTCCTGTTGTTATATTATTGCTCATAAGACACGATTTTAAGTCCCCGCACCTTGGTTACACTCTTCCGTGAGGGTCCGAGAACAGAAATCAATGCCCTTTGTGTTACCCAATGTACAGCAGAGACCAGCGCATCTCTCAGGGGAGAGGCTCCTGCCCCACCCGGGAGCCCAGGGCCGGAGCAGGGTTCTTGGCCACCACGCCTCACTCACACGGACACAGATGAGCTTGCGCTCCTCTCCAACGCAACGTTTCCTCTTAACGTATTGTCATACAATTGTCTCCCACATCCTAGATTTTTAAGAACCTGGTAAACTGGGGACGCCTGGGTGGCTCAGTTGGTTAAGCGTCTGCCTTCGGCTCAGGTCATGATCCCAGGGTCCTGGGATCGAGTCCCGCATCGGGCTCCCTGCCTGGCGGGGAGCCTGCTTCTCCCTCTGCTTCTGCCTCTCTCTCTCTCTGTCTCTCATGAATTAAAAAAAAAAAAAAAAAAAGAACCTGGTAAACTGGACTCGAGAATATCATTTTCCACTCAGATCTGTTATATTCAATTCTCAGAGTCATGGCTTCACCATTTCGATGTATCTTTGGGGGATTCTGAGTCTGTTGCCTGTGTGTTATCCAAGCCAGCTTTCCTTGGGGATCCTTACATGTGGGAATATACACACAGAAGTAGGGTGCAACCCAGATGAGTATACAGCCGAGTTCTACACTGCGTGCACCAGTTCTCCCAAGCTGCACCAGAGAGTCCTGGAGGCTGAAGCGAGGCTTCTATGGAGAAAGGGATGGTCAATTTGGAAGGATGCCTATGGCCTGGACACTTCTTTCAAGTTGGGGGACAGTCTCAAGGTGGGAACTCCCATGGCCTTAGATCTGACTGGAGATCAGGGGAGATGAGGGATGGATGGAGGGAACAGGTCAGGCACCGGCTGAAATGCCAGACGAGGAGTTTAGACTGTACACATTTTAAAATCAGCCCACTTAAGACAAGTGGAATCCTTCTGGTATCCTGTCGCAAGCTAGCGAAAATTGTCCCTTAAAATGTCCCAAATGGTCAGATTCCATGAGGTTCTTCCTTCCCTACTCTGTGTCTGTGGGTCACATCCGCAGTCTATTGTGTTTCTGGGGTCTCAACGAGGAGCAGCAGTGAGACTTGAGGGACACTCTTTACTGTACCTGGCACTTGGTCATGACAGTGACAAGGAGGTCACGTGGGCCCTCATTCAAACAGAAACTCCCATGTGCGCAGACTGAGTTTATGGCAAAGACAGGGAGAATAAACCTTGAGGCAGAGCCATTCCACCAGCGGCTCAGGTTTGGCCCCAGAACAATACCTTCTTGGTTCCTCCCAACCTAAAAAAACCCCTAAAGTTCCCAGCTACCAGCAGCAGTTTGTTTTTCTGATCATCCTTAAACATTCTCACAACCTAAAAAGGCACTTGGTACCCACAGGTGGGAACAATTCAGTTCTATTCCAGAAAAAAAGAAAAACCTCCAATTTGCTTGGAGAGACATCTAAAACCTGGCCTCCTTCCTTGCAGCGCAGACCAACATTCCTTTCTCATTGGCTCCGAGCTAGCCACCATTGAGAGGCTAAGCGTTTTCCCTGTCCAACGGACGGACATGAGTGCAGCCTGACGGGTGTGGCTTCCGGAAAGCCCACGGAGAGCTGCAGGAGGCAGGCCGACAGCCACGACTCTGAGGGTCTGGGGACTGTGGGCTCTGCCTGCCATGCCGGTGTCCCAGCTTCTGTTCAGGTGAGTTGGTGAGACCACCTCGCGGAGGCGGCAGGAAGCGCGCAAGACACAGTGGGGCCCCAGTGCAGGCTCAGAGCAGGCGTTCACTACCACTGGTGGCCGTCCGTCTTCCCAAGTCTCTCTCTCTGGGCCGAGAGGGCAGATCTCCTCCCTCCTCCTAACCGTGGCCTTTTCTGAGCCCTGCACAGGAAGCAAGGTATCGCTTGCCGGGTGAGCACGGTCCCATCCCCACTGCCCCGGGGGCTGCCGCTGGCTCTGCACAGAATTGAGAATGGTGGGCACCTGGCTCTGGGCTGGCAGATGTGTGGTGAGACCCACCTGCCGAGACCCACCTGCCCTTGTGCGTGTGTGGAGACCAGCGGTCTTCACCACGGTTTGCGAAACGTGTCCGAGTCTGCCCCTGGACACGGGACAGGTATTCTGCAGAAATGCCTTCCGGGACACACAGGTGCGACGATCCCCTGGGCAAGCATACCAATCGGCTTAGGCAAGTGTGGCTTTCATGCCAGTTGCACGTCAAAGTGACATCTGGATTGTGGCTGCAGCCCTTTACAGTCCCTTCACGGGGTTTTTACAGTTTTTTTTACTTGCAGACACACCATGGAGGCCTCTCTAGAAACAAGGGAGCTGCTGCAGAGGCTGCAGATCTGGCTCTGGGATCCGAGCGAGCCATCCACACTTGGCACCAGCATGACCGTCTCCTGGTTCTCCAGACCCCCGTGATGATCCTGCTGCCCCACTCAGTCCACGGCTCGAGAACGTCGGCCTTCCAGGCCTTCTGGAGGTATAGGGCCACCACTCTCATCCAAAAGCTGCCATTTATGGGAACCCATTCTGTGTCAAGAGCCTTGAATACGTTATTTTATGGTTAAGAAAACCAGAACCCAGAGAATCAAAGAAACGTGCCCCAGCCACACAGCTGAGAGGAGGGCCGCTGGGACTGGCCCCGGGATCTGGCTGGCCCCGTGTGAAGGGGTACCGCAGCCATGCAGGTGGGCAGCTGGGCAGCTGGGCTCAGGGGCCCCAGCTCAGCCTGTGAGGCTGAACCTCGCGAATATGAACACACACACACCCGCAACTACGCCGCCGTACAACGATGCTGGTTCAAGGTAGGGAAGTCAGAGAACAAAGACCACCACCACACTGAGTGGCCAGAAGGCGGGGGCCCACCACTGTGCACCCTGCGCTGGGACTTCTGCGAAGGAGGGCCCCCCTCCACCTCAATGAGGCAGCGAGGGCCTGCTGGCTGAACCTTCATAAGACCACCCACCCTTGATACTTGCACAAAGCAGCTTCCCGGAAAAGACATTTCCACCAGGAGCCTGGGAGGCAGCTCAGCCAAGAGTGCAGCTTGACCACCAGAGGGAGCTGGGCCCTCCTTCCACATGGGCAGAGTCTGCACCCCAACATGTGGAACTGCACAATCCGGAGCGTGACCGTGTGCCATATGGGCGCAAGAACCCAAGAGTTCTGGAGGAATTGGGAGTCCCTGATGCTGATTCGGGGGACCGTGTTTATTAGCAAAATGGTTTTCTGCACACTCCTGCTTTTCGTTTAACTTTCTTTTAGCGGATGCAAGTTGGACGATGCATGCCAGGGCCACCAAACCCGGAGCTGCAGCCTTAGGATGCCAGCCGAACGGGTCCATCTGGGGGCAACTTGCAGGCTCGTCCAGACCCACTCTTTAGGGGCTCGAGAAACTGCGGCAGACACCACTGCTTCGGAGCAGTGGTCGTGGGAGAGCTGAAACTCAACACTGTGGGGGCAGGACCCAGACTCACTCAGCTCCTCCACCCCCCAGAAAGCCGACAGGACCCTCTCGACCCATCTCCCTAGTCAATTAAAACGGCACAACCGAGGCAGGGCGGGGGGGTGGAGGGGTGGGCCCAGGTTCCCCCATTAAGTGCTTCCAGCACTTTCACACAAGCCTGAGGCTGTGGCAAGCCAGAGTCCCACAGAGGGCGGGGCGGGTTCTCAGAGGCCCTCTATACGCATGGCTGAAGATACAAATCATACATGTGAAAACCCAACTACTAATTATGCTGCCGACAAGTGGAAAGCCAGACGCAGACCCTGTCCCCGCCTGGCGGTCCCTGGAGCACAGCACACGCGGCACGCAGGGCCCGTCGCAGGGCCTGCTAGAGACCTTCCTATCCGGGAAGAGGTCCCACACCTCTGGGCAGGAACAAAAAGGTTTCTGCAACATGAACCATGCAGACCTATCTGCAGAGGCAAGGATGGAGGGCAGATGTGCCAATCCAAATGGCCCAGGCTTCATCCAGCTCCAGAACTTTCCTGAAAGATCTCCCACCAATTCACGCCTCCCTGCCCAGTGCTTTCGCCCACTTCCCGGGGGGAGGGGGGCCGGGGTTGTGACTCCAGAGACCGAAGGTAATAGCCAGCGGTTTCTGGTCGTGGAAGCACCGGGTGACCTTATGCTACAGATTTCACCCAGCCAGACGGAGGGACGAGTAATTAGGACCAATAGCCAGACTAAGGGAAGTCTGGGGCAGGATCTTTCCACTCATGGCCTCTCCAATCCAGCCTCCAAATTGCTTATGTACAGTTTCTTAGGATGTACTTCAGAGCTGGCCTATGTACCCCTGGGGCCCTCCAGGCCCTTCCCAATGCACGGAGAATGACAGCCAAAGCCCACACCTGACAAGGGCCTGGGTCCCTCTCCCTACTGCTCACACCGTGCTCCGCGTCCCTCGGCAACCCTCAGCGACCCCGCAGCCCGGGAACCACCTCGGGACTGCCTGAGTGACTCCAACTGCTCAGAGCACGGCCTCCACCATCCTCCCCTGCTCCTGCCCGGCACCACAGCTGACCCCGGGCTCTCCACGACCACTGGGGCTCAGTGATTTGCTGAGAGGCTCACAGGACTCAGCACAGAGTCCTCCCACCAGAAGGTATTCGAGTGGAAGGAGACAGGGCAGGAGCCCGCAAAGGAAAGGCACGAGGGAGAAATCCTGAAGAACCCAGACACAAGTCTGCTTGTGACTCCTCTTCTAGGGGCCGCACAAGAAGCGCTTCATTCCCCCAGCAAGTGTGAGGTTCTGTCTACAAGGGAAGCCCACGGATACGGCGACCAGGGATTTTACTGCTAGAGCACTCTCCACCTAGTACACAGCAGAATTCCAGGCTCCCAGAAGAGAAGCCCGAGTTCGGCATAAACCAGTGTTTGTGCAAAGAGTTTAAGCATCATGAGCCATTCTTATCAAGGAATGGTAGGAACCCTCCAGAAAGCCAAGTTCCTGGACACCAGCTAAGGCCAGTGCTGCCAGGGCAGGAGTCCCACGCCGGCTACTCGAATTCTCTCCTACGCAAGGGCAAACCCAGCGTCATCCGCACACAGTTCCAACCCTACCTAAAGTCAGCCTCCTCTGCTCTCCCTGCCTCTGTGCCTGGGTGTGTCCCTCCCAGCACTTCCCAAACCATGCAAGCACTTTGTCTGTTTGCTCCCTTCTTCCCATGTGCACCTGCACCTCTTTAAGCCCTGTGAAAATGTGAGCCCCATGAGGGCAGGGGCTGCCCCCACCATGCCCCGTGCTCAGAGCACAGTGGGTTCTCAATGTTTGTGCAACGGTTGTAAATACTCGCCTGTCACCACAGATGGGCACTACTACTTCGCTCCGTTTTTGAGGCAGGATTTACTTGAGGTCCCACGCTGGGCCAGGAGCAGAGCCCCAATCAGAACGCACAGCCTTCCACTGTGGCCAGTGACGCACCAGCCTGCTATCTCACCCCGTGTGCACCCAAACCACCTCGTATCCACGATCATAAAGGCACAGAACATAAGACATCCACAGGATTACGACTGCAGAATGACAACAATCCTGTCCTCCAAGTGGACATGACGAGTCAGAGCGAGCGAAGGCTTGCGCGCAGCACCCCCACTGAATGCCCCCCTCAGCCCCTAAGACAGCAGGGCTACCTCCTCAACAGATAAGGAAACAGAGGCTCAGAAAGTTCACTTACTTGCCCAGAGTCAGTGAGCGAGTATGGCGGAAGAGAGAATCAAGTCCAGGCCCTTTTGAGGCCCAGCTCCTCCCGACTCTGCAGCTGGCTGGACAGCGTTGGGCCTGAGACTTCTCCTGGGGCGTCTCCACCTGCTGTCTGAACAGCTCCTCCCACCATCGCCTACCTGCTGCCCCTGCTTCTGCTGCTCCCCGTTCTTCAGAAAAGCTCCCACTGCCTTCTGCAATTCCCACCAGGACAGACATGGTGAAATTCCCCAGGCCCTATGCTGACGTCCAACGAAGGCGGGCGGGGGGGGGGGGGGGGGCTAGGGCGCAGGGTCTGGGAAGGCGGCCGGGAACATGGGAGTTTCAAGGACTCCCGAAACCATGGCAATAAACCTTTTTCACACACGAATAAGGATGCCCTGCCCTTCCGGGGCCAGTGTTGCCCAAATGTCAAATGACAGAGGGACAGAGAATGGGAGGAAGAGGTGGAAATAACCCCAATCTTAGCATGGCCCCTAAGAGGGGAGAGAAAGCAGGGAGCTGGGGGCAAGCCCATCCACCAAGCACCCTGGCTGCCTCCGAAGAGACTCGTGCATTTCTGGAGTGCCACAGGGACGCCAGCCTTGTTTCATTCCATAAACTTCTTCCAGACAAAAAGGGTTGATTAGAAAAGCTAATTAAATCTTTTGAAGCTTATCTCAGACCCAAAGCAAGGGAAGAACACAAAATGTCTTCCCGCCCTGCTCCTCCACCCCCCAGACTCTGGCCTTCATTAAGCTTTGATTTCAATCAATTGAACACCCACTAAAATTAACTTATAAGGCCAATAAATTGCAACCGCATGTTTGAAGGTATTATCTGCTGCAAGCCAAGAGCCAAGGATCACAGAGCACGGGGCAAGATGTCTGGCACAGATGGGAGTAATCATCTTTTGACCAAAGCAGTGCCAGCCAGCCCCTTCAGTTAGAACATCTGGTCTCAGCAGAATCCAGGCCGAGAGAGGCAACAGCGAGACCCAATGTGAAAGCCAGAGCTGGGAAGGTTTCCCTGGGAACCCAAAAAAATCAAAGCACTGATGCTGGGGTCCGCGGCAGCCAACTGGTGGCTCACACCACAAGCGTGGGGTCTCTGGCAGCAGCAAGTGCCCACCCCACACTGAAGGCCCCACGGCTGAGTCTCTCCCAAGAAAGATGCACCACGCAGATCAAGTGATGGGGTTTTGTGACTGTTGAGCCAGCCTAGGCTTGGGCCTAAAAAAGCAGCCAACTTTGCCAAGAAAGAACGTGAAGCGATCCCATGAGCCAGCCACCAATGAGCCTGCCCTTTCTGCTACCCTTCCCCACTCCCCAGGTGCTATGTATGTTCCAATGACATTCCCTGCACTGGGCCGGGCCCGCGCTCAGAGGTAGAAAACGACACTGGGGCTTGGCAGAAAAGAATCGAGTGGTCTGGATGTTGGTGACCAGGGTGGGAGGGCTCGGGGAGGGGCAGTGAGGAATCCGCATGGCCTGAGAGTAGACCCCACCCAGCCAGAGGACAGGCTTGACTGACGTCCCTAAGCATGTGCAGCAAATGGACTATCTGAATCTAACACCAGGATTGCTTGGGTGGTGCGATCAATAGTTGTTGGATAGTTACTCCCTGGGGAAAGTTGCCACACAGGTCCTTTCTGCCACTGATGATGGCAAAAAGGGGACATCAATAAACGTGGGAGGGACTCGGGGGAGAACACAGTGAGGGAGCTGTGGAGAGTCAGGCAAGCAGGGACTTGACAATCTGACTTCCGAGGAGCCCCAACTTGCCTCCTCCTGCCCACGCCCCAAAGGAGGGCACATTTATTTCGCAATGGGCGAAAGGGTGTGCAGGCAGGGGAGGGGGGTGCCACGCTCCCATAGGAGTTACAAGTGGAGGGCCTGCAGGTCCACCCATCCCAGGCTCCAGCTCCCTCCCTGTGACCATTCTGACCAGCTCTAGGGCTCATAATTCATTCTAATTCCCTGCAAAGTCAAAGCCTTGACAGCTGGGACCAAAGCCCCCACCTGAGGACAGAATCCAAGGCTTTCCCCCAGGATGCTAATGAAGAATCTATAATCTCTCATGGCAGAGAGCAGCCTCTGGGGAGACAGCGAGCACTCACTCTCTGGAAAAGCCTGTGCGGCTCTAGCTGCCTGGCCTGGATCACCGTTTCACTTCAGTGCTAGGCTCCGGAAGTCATCCTCCAGAGAACATCAGCAGTAGGAACAAGGTTAGCAGGAGGAGAAAGGGGTGCCTGTCAATTTGCCAGATGACAAAATATCCCTACAAGGCCAGTCGAGGCATAGGCCAGTGGGGGTGGCAGTGCGGAGGGGTGGCAGGAAAGAGCACTTTAGGCCTTTTTTTTGGGGTGTGTGTGTGTGTGTGTGTGTGTGTGTGTGTGTGTGTAATCTCCAGACCTTCAGATGACAAAGCAGACAAATCTCTGAGCCGATTTCAGTGGCCCGCCCAGCACAGCAAGGGCCCTTCCCACCAGCAGTCCACACAACCAGCAGCTCTCCGAAGCATTCACCGCAGGAAGATTTGAGCCCGAAGGCCGCAGCCTGGCAGCTTCAGTCACTTGAGAGGGTCAGTGGTCAAGAAGTCAAGCACAAGGCAAGCCCAGTCCTAACTCTGCGACCCATCGGGATCAAAGAAATACGAAACATCTGGGGTCATCAGGAATCAAAGACCAGGTTAGCACAGGGGATGGGTCAGCTCTTCATATTCCTTAACCCCCGTGCGGTGCAGGCCAAGCTCCAGTTTGGAATGGGGTGCCCTGGAGACGGCGGCCTAACTCATCTTGTCCTCCTGGGCACAATGGCGTGCCTGTTCTGCGCTCACGGTGGCAGCACTCCCTTTCTCTTCCTGGCAGGGTGGGTCTGCCTGAGGCTCTGGGCATCTCTCGCCAGCTCCTCCTGCAAGCAGCTCAGAAGCAGCAGAGCCAGCAGACACAAGGCGGTGTTGGAGGGAGTGCCTCCCCTCAAAGAGACCTTTGCCAATGACAGAAAGGCGGAAGGAGAGCTCTGTGGCTTTGTTCCCTGGGGTGACAACAAATAAATCTTCCCACAGGAATCGAGTATGTCTATCTTTGTTGTTGCTGTTTTTAAAGATTTTACTTTTAAGCAGTCTTCACACCCAACATGGGGCTCGAACTCACAACCCTGAGATCAAGAGTCCCGCGCTCTACCCACTGAGCCAGCCAGGTGCCCCTGGAATGTGTCTTTCTAATGGGAAGGGGAAGAGATGAGGATAAAGGGAAGGCGTGACCTACTATACCTTCATCCTATGGAACAATCTGGTCCCTAGAACACCCAGGTAACCGCTGGCCTGTACTCAAGGCAGAGACATGGGCTCCTAGCCCCCGGCTGACTTCCCTCTGCTCCAAAACCACAAGGAAAAGAAGAGCTCACGTTCCGGGCCCCGTACCATGGTCACCAACGTGGCCACCAACAACTCAGGGCACTGAGAACGGGGACTTCTGGAGGTGAGCAATGTACCAAGAAGGTAAAAAAAAATAATGAAAAAAGGAAAGAAAGAAAGGAAAAAAAGGATCTGTTTTCCTAATTTTTAGGCCAGAAATGGGTCTCATTTTAACTCATGTGTGGTCCAGCTGGGAAAATGTTCCCCACACATGGCCTCAGGAGAGAGTGTCCTCAGTACTCTGATAACTGGGTGGCTTGAGACAGGATTCTGGGTCCCCAGTGACCGCTCTAACCACCACCCCTGCGGTGGCCTGTAGCTGCTGCCACGTGGGGAGACATGCGCCCCGCCCCACCCCCAACACCCAGAGGCCCTCAACTCTCTCCTCCCCACGAGCAGCAGCACACCGGTGGGCAGCCTCTGGGCCGTGTTCCACGCCTACAAACCGCCACAGCACCTCAAGCTCTGGGCCTGTCTGGCTTGATCTCCCACTTGGGTGTTGGCAGCAGTCCTGTCAGCCCCTCTCAACCCCCCAGCAGGTCAACTCTCCCTTTAGAGGTGACCAGAGGCTCAAAGACATCCGCCACCTTCACAGCGTACATCTGCCCAGGAAGGGAAGTCTTTCCAGGAGGTGCCATAAGGAGGTACACCTAGGGAGGGAGTCCCAGGCCTCATTATACCCAGGCAGCGTGACCTCCCTGGCGAATCAAGGCCTCACAGAAGGGACATGCCTAACAATGACCATGCATCACTCTGTATGCAAACCGACAAGACAGGAAGGAGGAAAAAAGAAGCCAAAGACGAGACCCGGGCTCTTCCTCAGGGCTGGCCTGAAAGGCCAGTACAAAGGCCACACGCCCGAATCGCTTCATTCAGAAAGTCACATCTCAAACCCTTATGTATAAAAAGACAACAGAACCACTCCCGCTCTGACCCTTGGAGAATCCAAGAGGCTCCCGCACAAGCAGCCTTGAAAGACTGCTCTTTCCCAGCCTGCGGCCCGGCCGGCCCCCTCCTGGCATCAGACCTCAGCTCCAAGGTCACATCCTGGAGAGGCCTTCCCGACCGCTCCACTTGAAGCAGCGAGTCACTCCCCATCCCGCCACCCATCGTGACACCCGTTCCCACGTGGTGTCTTCCCACAGTGGACGCTCCAGAAGGCGGGGACGTGGTCTGCCACGTTCAGTACTTGGTGGGCCCCTTCAGCGCGGCTCGAGTGCATGAAGATTTTGGACTTTGGAGTTGGAAGAGGGATGGCTTTACACCCCAGGTCCACCACCCACTAGCTGTGTGAGCTTGGGCAAGGTCCTTGGGCTCTCTGAATCTGTCCCCTCCCCTGCAGGACGGGGACGATCCCAGCACACGGGCTGTGCAGGAGGCGACACAAGGTAAGCAGAGCCGCGTGCTGACAAAGGCACTGGGTGGGGACCGCCGGGTCACCACTGCCCTTCCGTTGTCAAGCCTTCCAGCGCGACATGAGACAGACTCCACCCGGGAGCTCTTGGGTGGGAGCCGGATGAGCTTCCTGCCAAATGGCTGGGGGAAGGCGGCAGTAAAACCCACCACCAGCCAATGACGGGACAGCGACGCGTCCACGTCAGCCTGCCTGCACAAGCAGTCGGTCTCCGACAGCACGGTTCAACACCGCGACTTACTGTAACTGTGAAGATCGGTAACTTGTGGAAACTTGAGGCAAACACGGGCCCAAATCCTAGCTCTTCACCTCTGCATCCTACGGTGAGTCATTTAGCATCAGGAGCCGGCGGTCTCCTCATCCACAAGAAAGGGGCAATTCTCCTCCCCAAGGCTTTTGCAGGGATGAGAGGTAACGTTACAGACACTCCCAGGATGCGACCGATCCCCAAGCTAAAGCTGAACCACACGGCAATGCATTCAGGGCCAACAGAAATGCGGAGGGCCATTTGATCTTGCTTCCTTAGAGCTGGGCTTCTGTATTTCACTCATCTGCTTCAGCCTCATGGGGTTTTCTGCCCGAATGTCAGACTGAGAAGTGTCACTTCTCCTCCTGAACCAGCTTCTAAAAGAAATTCTTCATGAAATGTGTTCTACCAAATCTGCTATGAGCTGGAAGGCCATTCCAACTGTCTGCAAAACAGAGTCCAGAAGCCCCACACCACAGGTGCTACCACCAGCTCCTGGACGAAGCAGCTCAGACGCTTTGCTTCTCCCATTTCCACTTCATTGCCTAGATCCTAGGTTCGGGTGGAAAAATGACAGACCCAGGGCCAAATCCCACCCACCTCAAGGCTCGAGAAGTGGTTTTTACATTTTTCGGAGTCGGGGGGGGGGTTACATTTTTAGAAGGTAATACACGTAAAATACGAAAACAGTCAAAGTAAATGACAGAAACTTCTATGACCCATGAAGCCTAAACTGTTAGCTTGCCGTCTGGCCCTTCACAGAAACGTCTGTGGACCCCTCTCTGAAATGACCGAGTTTGTACAGTGGTAGTACTGTGTCTTTTACAGTTGTGCTCTATTTTCAGTGCAAAACTCACTTTACCATGAGATTCTACTGTGGTTCAGGAAAAAATGCTTCAGGGACTAACCTTCTCCAGAGCCCTTCCTTGTAAGGTGGGTGAATAATGGCCGCTCTTTTTGGTGGTATGGTGGGCGGCAGGCCCAGATGGAAGCAGAAAAGAGAGGTGGGAATCTAAGCAGACTCAGCAAAAACCTTTCCAAAACAGGGGCTAAAGCCCCAAAGACCTCAGGAGTCAGCGACACGGAGGATAAGAGAGGGCAAGGGCCCGACAGAGGCAGGGGTCTCTGAGCTGCAGGTACGACCGGTCAGGGGCATGCAGGGTGGTAACAACAGGGGGGCTTCTGGAGACAGACAGGCCTGATTGATTCCTGGCTCTGCCTCTTGCCTCAATCTTTTGAGCCTTCATTTCTTCATCTGAGCAATGGGGACTAAAATAGCTATGGTGTTTGTAAGGATCTGAGACAACACACAGAATGTGTGCGGCACTGGGTCTGATACACAGTGGGGTGCTGGCCCGGGGGTACCTGCTATTATCAGAAGCACGACCTGGGGCCTGCACAGGCAGGTCTGTGCATGGTAGCGCTCCACCGCCGAGGCCCCTCATAACTGCCCCAGTCACCAGGCCGGTGCCCATCATCCTGCCATCAGGGCTCAGTTTTAATTCATTATTCGTTAGGTGAGCCAGGTGACAGGTTCAAGGAAGGCTGCTTGGCCTGCACACACTCTCCTTTGTGATTTACTTATCAAGGTTGCGGGGGCCGAAGCGGGAAGGGAGGAAGTCACTCACAGGTCTCGATACTGGTCAAAGGCATTGTTGGCTTCCACCTCCAGCTTTCTCAGTCGAGCAGAAGGCATGGCCCCGTCTTCCAAAGGAGGGTCGTACTTGTTACTCCATGGTGACCTGGAGGGGAGGAAGGAGAAGGAAATAACACCAGTCATTCCAGGAGACGTGGCTCGTGAGCCATGAGCCCCGGCAGACTGACATTTCAGAGGAAAAGCCACTACCCATAGCAAAGATGTTTCCAGGCCCTGCAACAAACACGGCTTTCTTGAGGTTTGCCGAGGAAGGGCTCAGGGGCAGACAGGCCTGGGCACAGGCCTCGAGCACCACCTCTCATCAGCTGTTATTCCAGCAAGCTGTCTTGACTTCTCTGAGCTTGCCTTTCCAGGCGTGTTAAACAAGGCTACCATTTGCTACCCACAGGGCTGTCGTGAGGAGCAAAGGAGAAGACACACCAGGTGCCCAGACCAGAGCCGGGCATGTACTGTCAACGATGTGACAGCTTCTTACGCTTTTCCTAATATCCCCTTGTTTTCACCATTGTACTGATCAGCAGATGCCCCTCTTGCCTCCCTAACCTGCTGGCAGCTCTGGATAAATGTTTACTCCAGAGACCTTCCTACTGAGCTAAGGACTAAGACAGCTGTTGGTCATAGAGGCAGGCCGACTACACGCGAGAGAACCTGAGGGGTCCTATTCTCCATGAGAACGGGAGAGCCTTCCCATCTGAGATCATGGGCAAATACAAAGCCTGCTAAGTTTGGGGCGCCTGGGTGGCTCAGCCATCTGGGTGTCCAACTCTTGCTTTCGGCGCAGGCCGTGATCTCAGGGTTGGGAGATCGAGCCCCGTGCCGAGTTCTGCGCTCAGTGGAGTGTCTGCTTGAGATTCTCCCCCCACCCCCCGCCCCTCCCCACACTTGCGTGCCTCTGAACGGACACACACACTCTCTCTATAAATAAATAAATGAAATCTAAAAAAAAAAAGACTAAGTAATGAGAACCAGCCTCTGTTTTTCCAGCCCAAAGACTTGCTGCATTAAAAAAAGTATATTTTGCCACATCAGGAAAGCATTTAATGACAGAGAGTACCGGAAAGGGGGGTTCTAGGGGAAGTATCTCCTCGTTAATTCCTGCAGGTGGAGTTCAGAGAAAGAATGAGAACAAAAAGGTGAGAGGAATGGAGGCTGGTGGCAGTGCTGTGGGCCATGCACAAAGTCCTTCCCACTCCTGGGTGGTTTGAAACCCTTGACATCATCACCTTTCCCATTTCCCCTGCTGACAAGCAAACGTCGCCTCACAGAAGGCTCAAAAGAACCTTTCAATTTGGAATTGATGTTATGGAAAAAGGGGATCACCGTCTTCAGAACCCCCGTTTTAATGAATTATGTGCACAAACATCATTCTTCTAGGGAATCGGTGCCCCGCCCCACCCCGGCACCTACATCAGCAACTCACAAGTGTGGAACCAGAGTAAGCTGGGTGGCCGCTCCCCAGGACCGCCTCCACACAGAGGTCCCAGCTCTCTCAGCTGCTGGGCCACCAACGGCGAGCAGGGCAAGGGTCACTGCCCCTGGTTCCCAAAACTCTAGGCAGCAGTAGCCCCGACTACTTTGAAGCACAAGGAGCCTTTGGAAACCCTTCTCTCCAAGCTGACCACTCCACCCTGCCATTCTCCTCACTTGGTACAGAGACTTTACAAGAATGGGGTACGGTGCTCCCTTCTGCCCCATGACCAGTAGCCAGCTCTGTGATCACCCTGGACTGGGCACACGGCATGGGAAAGAGTTGTCCGGTAAGCCAGGACGCATCTGACTTAGGAGGCAGGTGTGAAGCTGACACTGGGCACCCTCACATCCTCGCCGAGGGGCCTCTCCCTTTCAGAGCACGGCTGATGTGTCTGTTCTTATTGTCAGAACCCGTCTTCCTCATTCCCCCCAAACTGTGCTGCCTCAGGGAACTTTACTCCAGGACAGAAATGGTCTATATCGGCATTGTCCAAAATGGCAGCCACTAGCTTCAGAAGGCCACTGAGTATTTGAGATGTGACTAGTGCAACCAAGGAGCTGTATTAATTTTACTTCATCTGAATTAATGCAGACAATTCTGGAACAGAGGTTCCAAGAGGGCCAGTCTTTCCTGTCTTTTTCTCCACGGTTTGCTCAGCACCTAGAACAGAGCCTGGCATTCAACCACACGCTCATTTAAGAAAGCTGTTAAAAAGGTGACAAAATCCTTGCACCTCCCCCAGAAGCCCCCACAGCCCCCCCACTTCCCGAGGCTGCAAGGGCATGTGGGGAAGGAGCCTGTGCTGTCCGCCCCCTGCCCCAGCACCGACCACAAGCTCCTGGGCATTGAGCGCTGGTGATGGGCCAAAGCCTTACAGCACGGGGTGGGAAAGAAAGACCCGAAGGGATTCTGCTGGTGGTCTTCCAAACCAAGAGAGAAGGAGCCACCTTCTGCTTTTTCTGAGGGAAACCTAAGCACCTAAAAACAACAACAAAGGCCTCCCAGCAGATCCCGAGACAAAGACTGAGTGGAAGGGTGCCGTCCCCACCACTAGGCTTGCCAGGGGCTAGCGGAAGAGACTCCGAGGCCCCCCTCCCCGACGTGCCCTGTTCAGGACTTCTCCGCATACACCCAGGTCTGACCTTCGTTCCCCCAGCTACACAGCCTTCGCCTTCCCGTGGGCCTAGAAGACCCTCTCCAACTGGCTTTCATTTAGAGGCGACCTGATTAGACACAAGAGCCCCTCTCTCTTGCAGACCGGGGGCCTGGAAGTTTCACGAAGCCTGTAACTCCCTTTTCTCCTGGCTCACAGACGGCAGCATCTGAAGCCGTTAGTCCTGGAGCCGGGGTAATTGTAGCTGGGGGAAAAAATCATAACATTACCCAGAATATTCTTAGTGGAAGGGGCACTCAGAACACATTTAAGAGCTTAAATGGAGGCCATTTGAAAAAAGACAGATGGACAGGAACGGTTAGATTTCAAAAGTCAGGCCTTTCATTTCCCTCAGAGAATGCTTTTTGTTTGAGCTAACAGGTTTCAAACGGTGCTGCAGGCAGTGGTCACGCCATAAGGATCTTATTTAAGTGAACGATCAAACACAGTTAGGATGGAAATGTGTGGAGAGAATCAGAAGACCTTGAAGTTTTATACCGAGAAGGGGGAAAAGGAAAGAACAGTCCTGTGCCCTGACATCCCGGGCTCCTCTTTGGCTGAGGTCCCCCAAGGCCTCTTGGCGATGCCCCAGGAAAGCGGGAGCTGGCGGGGCAACCCGGAGGGGCTGCAGGCACCAAGCCCCGGGCAGCCCGGCCTGGGCATGGACGCTGGCCATGGAAACAATTCCAGCCGTCCCCAGGCTGCCGGGGACCAGCTGCCATACACAGCGAACCAGAGTTTGCAGGTGGAAACAAGAAATATGCTGACGACACTGAGTGAGTAAGACTCAGCTCAAGGATCGCCTCTTCCGGGAAGCTGCCCCTGAACCCTGTGCCCGGAGGGGCCAGCTGTCCCTTGGTGGCATGTCGCCTGGTCCGTCAGACCACTTAGGACAACCACAGACCTCTCTACAGCAAGGACTGGACCTGGCGCTTATGCCCACGGCCCGCACAGTGACTGGCCCTTCCAGATGGAACGCGATCTACCCCAGGGCTGCTCAGCATCCGTGTGTCCACCTCATTCTCACCCTGCCCTCGCTCCTGGAGCTCGGGGCTATCTGCAGCCTACTGGACATCTCCACTGCCATCTAATGGGCCTCTCAGGCTTAAGACGCCCCCAGCAGCTCCTCCCAGAGCCTTCCTCACCTCAACCCACCGTGGCCCCCACCTTCTAGCTGCTCATGCCGGAAGCCCTGCAGTCACCCTCCACCCCTGTCCACATGCACGCGCTGCTGCTGGCTCTGCTCTCAGGACCGACCACAAGTCCGACGACCGCTCACCATCTCCACGTGGGTCTCTGGTCTATTCCTGACCTAACGTCCATTTGAAGCTGGCAAAGGGACACAACTATGAAACATCTGTCTGGTCTCTCCGAAAAGTCATTATTAACGAAATTTTTGTAATTCACACCAAGTTCCATGCCCTTCAGCCTTGACGTGTGTCAGTTCTTGCAACCCCCAGTGACTCCGTGCGGCATCCTTCAAGGCCCGGCATGGCTGGCCCTGCTGCGCCCTCTGACCTCACCTCCCGCTCCAGCCTTCCTGCCAAGCTTGATCAAGCCCAACCAGCTCAGCACCAGAGGCTCTTCTCCCAGACCGCACATGACCCCAGTCCCGTTTCACGTGTTAGCACTAAAAGAAGTGCCTTCCCTGACTTTCCATCCCACCTCTCCTGCCCCCTGTCCTTTTTTATTTTCCTGACTCACTTTTCCCAGTCTCTGTCACTTCTGCATTTGCTGGTGACTTGGCCTCCTCACTGGGATTGCAGCTCCATGGAAGAGGGACTTAGACTAGTGCCCTGCACACACAGTACACGCTGACAGAGATGTTACTGCGCATTCTGCTGGAAGAATGAATGCTCGTATTTCCAGATACGTGAGCAAACCAAAGACCAGAGACAACAAGTAATTTGTCAAAGGCCTCGTTGCTACAGGGAGGGGGCAGTGCTGGTCTGGAGCCGATGTCGGCTGACTTCCCTGCTTCCAGCCCTCAGACTCTGCCCCCGCCCCCACCTCCGAGAACATTAAGCTGAAGCTTTAAGACTCAGCCCAGGTTCTATGGCCTCTAAATAAACCTAAAGCAGACTGCATTCCTCCACCATTCTCCAAGGCCCTGACTACAGCAATCCATCACAGAAATGCTGGATAGTTTAGGGATTCCTGATCTTTTTCAAGAGGAAGAACTCCTAGACACCCTTAAAAACCTAGCTTGCACATCACCTCCTTCAGGAAATTTTTCTGGAGTTTCCCCAGCCTCTTCTATGCTCTCCTCAACTTTCAAATAAGCTTGGTCCTGGCGGCATGAACCACAACACACGGTCATCAGCCACGAGGTGCACGTCCTGGTCTAGCACCGTGATAGCTCAGCCCAAGGACTGATGGCAGCCTTGTCATCTACAGCCCTCAGCACGGCGAGGGGGAGAGAAAGCTGAGTCGCGTGTCTGTTGGACAAAGCCTCATCCAAATCCCTCGCCCACACAGGCCGTCCTCGTGCTCAAGACCCCCATACCGGGCACACCCTGTACCTCACAACCTTAGCAGGACTTCACGTAGTTTCCGTGCTGTAACAAGGGCCTTCTCCCCTTAGCCTGGAGGCTCTGCCAGGGCCAGGGGCCCTTTGTTCCCTGCTGAGTCTCCAATGCTGACAAGAGACCCTCCACAAACCTCTACTGGTTGACTGGATGGAAGGATGGACGGGAGGATGGGGACAGGGAGGGAGAGCGGGAGGAACGACAGAGAGGACAAGGGCCGCCGGGCCGCCGGAGTTCAGTGGTCCCGGGCGGCAGTGGCTGGCTCTGGCCGGGCGCTCACCTGTACGAGTCCCCATCTCTGTTGTAATCGCACAAAAGGTAATCCTTTCCCACCACCTTGTCTCTGGCGATTTTCAGGGGCTGGTCAACAGAAGACAGGAGATCTTCGCACAGACTGGGGACCTGGTGGAAAGAAAGGAAAAAGGCAGAGCCAGGGTTAGAACAACACGTCCGACCCAGGTTGGCTCATGGCAACTGGAGCCACATCATGGTCAGCACATTTAACATCTGGCCCTTGGTACTCTGCCAGAATCCTGGGCCCGTTCTTTCCTTTTCCACATGTGTCTGATACCGACTGTGTCCTTCCATAAAGAAACCTGTTCTTGAATTACAGCAGAGCGTGATTTCCAACACAGCCTCCCTTCCAAATCTGCGTGCAGCTTTAATTACCTGGTCGCCAGGGTGGTCTGGTACATTTAAGTATGTATGTGCTTGGTATTGGTCTCTGGTGGGCAAAGTACAAGCTCAAGTCCTGAGAAGAAGGTAAACATTTGAAATACACAGGAATCCAAAGAACTCTGAGAATAACCCGTCCGTGTTGGAGAACTCCCACAGGCTCCCATGCTGGGTGGAGTTTCCAGTACTTTCCAGGCTCCGGGCCAAGCATTACCAGGTTGGCTCACAGAGTCGACCCTACCTGCCGCAAAGGTAGCTTCACACCAGCTTGGCACAGCGCCGAGCTCCAGCTGGCTTATCTCAGGTGGACACACGTGGAGCCGCATCCCTGAGGAGGAGGGCGGCCCGGGGGCCTGGGCCAGGTAGGGCTGACTCCCAGGGCAAATCCTGCTGAACTGGACACATGGCCCTGCCAGTAACCAGGCTGCTGGCCTCCTCCTCCCAATTCAAACATCCATTTCCACCAAAATATTCCAGGAAGGGATGGCAGTACTTTTAGAAACAGATTCCTTTGGGCTTGAGTCACTTCCATGCTATATTTTCAATGTGCTGACTTATTCGTTTCATGGCCCTGGGTTTATGGAGGCCCCACCATATCGTTTACCAGGCCAGTGGCTGCCAACTGCACCAAAAGTCCTTCCAAATGGAAAAGTTAAATCATATGGCAAAGATACCCAGAAGAGCCTCTCAGCAGGGGGAGTAGACTGCTACAGCAGTTCCTGTGTTCCTCCCAAAGACCCTGACCGCCTCCAGAAAGGTGGGGGCAGGGGACTGCCACCTCCTAGACCACCCGGCCTCCGTGGGCTTCCCTGGGCCCCTCTGCTGAGCCCCAAGGCCCCGGCTGGCACAACTGGAGGACAGAGACCTTGCCTCGCAAAGCTCTGGCCTCAGTGAAACAATCAGTTCCCTCTACAAGGACCAGTGCGGGTCATCTGGCCCCACAAGAGAGATGCGCACCAGTAACTCCGGTACACAACCTGGGACGCCCGCCCGTGGCCCTCCCCGCCAACACACATACAAACAGGGCTCTTTTTTTCTTTTGTTCTGAGATTTTATTTTTAAATAATCTCTACACCAAACATGGGGCTCGAACTTACAACCCTGGCATCAAGAGTCGCATGCATCACCGACAGAGCCGGCTAGCCAGGTGCCCCCAAACGGGGTGATTTTTCCCAAAGTTAGTTTTGGTGATGAGAACATCAACCCCTTACCATTTCCAAGCGTCTGCCATGTATCCTGCACTGTGCTAGGCCTTTACATACGGCATACTGTCTACCTGGGAGCTAACTCTCATTGTGTGAAGTAGGTCTGTATTACGCCCATTTTATAGACTGTAGACAAATCTCCCCCTCTGGTGGTAACTCCGATTTAATAGACAGCGAAGAGGAAGGACAGAGAACACCAAAGGCACACTGAGGTGGCAAATAACCCCTCCCACTGAAGGTGGCAAATAACCTCCCCACTCAGCAACCAATGGCCACAGAACCTGGAAGAAAGTCCTGGCCAAGACAAGGAAGACTTTAACAGCTTCCACCCAAGGCAGCAGGGATTTCGAAGTAGTCTTGCTTTCCTGCCGTGGGCCCAGGTGAAATGGCCCTGAGCACCTCTGTGCCAGCCTGTCGGACAAGTCCTTTCCCGAAGCATCACCATTTGTTCTGTTGGGCTGCTGCCTTAGCTTCCCTGTTGGGCCCTGACTTCTGCCTCGAACCCCGTTCTAACCGGTCAGGGCCCTGGCACTATTGGCTTGATTTCCGTATCTGTCTAGTGGGGGAAATAAAACCAACTCACTGTGATTTGGGAAATCACACGAGACCATGCATTCGGCATTCAGTCCAGCGCCCAGCACGGGGGGACGCATGCACGCCATAACGGACACTGACATGCCCACCCTCCCTTCTTAGTACTCGGTATCATCTGCTGTGAGTCTTTGACGTCAACGTCAGCCTGGGTCCCACCTGAGTTCACCACACTGCTCCAGACACTGGATAAAAATGCAGAATCCGGTTCTTCTGAACCCCAGTTCTGCCTGTGACCAGCTGTCTCCCCTTCCCCACCTGTCATGCTGCTTTGCAGCTACATCCCCCAACCTAAGACAGCTTGCGAGATAATGGGATCTGTATAAAACAGACTCCGCTGCGCTGCTGTCCAAAAGGTTAATGCACGGATCAGAAGTATTTCAATAATTTCTTCCTGGCACTTATACTGACTGAAAGGCGGTTTCAATTTATTTGTTGTCTATCCCCCCCTTCCCTAGAACGTAGATTTTGCGAGGGTGGGGACTTCGATCTCATTCACGGCGGCATCCCCGGTGCCTATGGCCCTAGTGCTGGACACACAGTGAGTGCTCGGTATGTGCATGGGACAGAGGAATTTTACAACGTGGAGCCTCCCAAACACCAATCAGCTTTGTTTTTAAGTTCATAAATTGGTGTGCAGTCAGGATCTTCACCAAAAGAGTTGGTCATCAAGAACTGAACTTTGATGGACACCAGTGGTTCACGTGTGGTTCCAACCAGATATTCTCAGATATGAATCGCGATGTGGTGGAGAAGCCCGAAGACAAAGAGAACTGGTGTGTTTATTACCATGTGACCCTGAGCAGCACAACAATGGTGGTGAGACTGGGAACTAAGAGCCTGGGTTCTAGCCGCTGTGCCGGCTGTTCGTGTGTCGAACACAGGGAGTGAGCTTCGTGGAGACCGGATGCTGCTGGTCTGTGATATGAACATCACTGCTTTGTGAAAATACTTCACTTCAGGTAAAGAAAGACTATAATCAAAATGACATAAAATTCTTCATATAGTTAAATGTATTCACCCTTTATCTGGAGAATGCTTTTTGGGGGCAGGGTATTAAGATGCCTTTAATTTTATGAAATGATAGGTCACGTGGTTTTGTTTTAAAAGTTGGCAACCCAGTGACCTACTCTTCCTCTGTTTTTCTCTCTCCACACACTCCCCCCAGCCTTTAAAAAAAAAAAAAAAAAAAAAGTTTCTGGCCTGCGAAATCAAAAAATGTGGCAGCCACTGGTCTAGAAAATGGGATCCAGCCCTCCCCGCCTGTCCAAGTAGATCAGGGTAACTTTCAAGGTCAGTGTAAAGAACCGGAAGAGACTCCACTCCTCCCACTTTGTAACTCATGTTCTTCAAAGCACAAAGCTAACAAGGGCACGAAGGGTGGGTCTGTGGTACCAGCTGTCCTCAAGAGCCGCTCTCGCTGCCCGCCCAGCCTACCTTTCCTATTCTGGTCACGAAACTTCTCAATCCCATGAGGTCTGGACAACGCTGACCTCCACTCCACCGCTGCCCAATCTGGTATCATGAGAGCACCTGCACGAGCTTCTGAGCGGTGATATTATCTGAGCTCCCACATCCAGCCACCCATGAAAGTCCATGGCCAGGTACTAACCAACCCCAGAAGAACATATATCTAAACTGTCACCACAAAATTACGGCAGCGTGCAGAAAACCACAGAGAACTCCTGAAGACGCAGGAGGATGTGCCCTTCCGTGAAAAGCATCTGGGACGTGATACGGCCAGCCGGTTCTTCACCCAAGCAAGTACAATTTTCACCTTTTGGCTAAACTTTCAAATTGGGCCCACCTTTGTATTCCCTTCCATCAGTCCTGTTTCTTTGACCAAAGATAAAGTGTTCTTTCATCTTCCTGTCATCATGGGGACTGAGAAGTGCAGATGACATGGTGTGCCCACAGACTGGTACCAGAGCAGCTGCCCAAGGGTGCATTCATCACAATCTGGCGCGCCACCCACCAACCTGTCTCACTTCCACGCCATCTCACCCCCCCACTTCTGCCTGCAGCCTCCCAACAACATCCAGTGCTGCTCGTGGCGCTCTGCGCAGGCAAGTTAGCACATGTGTTCTTCTGCCTAAAAAATATCCTCCCTTATAGGCCTGCTGGAGAAAATACAGGACTGGGCAGTGCATTTTCAATTTCAGATAAACAACGAATCTCAAATACACGGGATGTATGTTTTCATTTGCTAAACCTGGCAACCCATCCCAATTCTTCTCTCAAATCCTATGACCCTTCAGAACCCAAACCAAACTCCGACTTCTTTGCCAAGATGCCTAATTCTTTGGAATTCCTGTAGTAACACTGATGTCAACTGAATCCCAAAAGCTTTGGGGATGGCTGTTCTAATCCTGCCATCAGCTATCACTTTACTCCTTCCTCGCTACTTAATAACATTCTTGGAGTCTGAGTGCTGTGAGCCTAGAAAGGCACAGTCCCATTCCCTAGACCCAGCCCAGTGACACGCATGGGGTGGTGGGGGCTCCAGCACGGTCTGCTGACTGATCAGAGGTCCTACTATAAACTCAGAATAAAGGCAGTTTACCTCTGTCATCAATTAGTTACCGGCACTCTCCCGACGCTCAACCCCGAAGGCTACCCCCACTCAGTTCTGTCATGTGCTTAGAAGAGTGGAAGAAATCACATTAAGTCTCAAGGATCATGAGTTTGCAGAGCAATTTAAATGAAAGGACAGGTCCAAACAAAGCCAAGAGTTCACTCTGGGGTACATGTGTCATCAGCTACACTGCCCCTGAGCGAGAACACATGGTTGGTGCCGACACCCGAGGGCCGGATGGTTTCTGTCCAAGCTGCCCATCTGAACTGCTTAACAGCCTCTGTGAGGAATGTTCGGATAACACCAAAGGTATGAGATCAGTCCACGCTGTTGGGGGGACCTGAACTTAATTCTAACTGACTTGGAACAGTAAACAACACTGCACTGGCCGGAGCACTGTCCTGGGGGGGTGGGGTTCAGGGCTCCGCCAATTCATTTCTCCACTGCCCCAAGCTCCTCTGAGGCCACACCCCAGAGAGCAGGGAGCACCATGCCCTGTACACCTGAGGAGCTGACACTAACGCCTGACTCCCCGGGCGGGGGCGGGGGGGGAGGGCACTGGCACAGGAAGGGAAAACCCTAGGAGGAATGTCCTGAGCCCCAGCCGCAGGTGATCCTTTAATAATGATGAGGATAAGGATGGGCAGGCTGCCACAGTCTGCACCTGGGAGTGCACGCCAGGCACTGTACTCTAGCCTCTCCCCTCATCACCTCCTCTACTCTTCAAAACAGCCCTCAATGTAGAACAGTTAGAGAACCGTTGTTTTAAAGAAGGGTCAGCCAGGCCTCGGAGAAAGACCGGGCCTGAGTCGCAGTGCTACTTGCCAGTGGTCTAAGACAGCACATGTGAGATACAGAACAGTTCGGTTGAGTAAAAATTACATCCACTCCTGCTGTCGCCCCAAACCGAAGGCTTTTCCTACCATCTAACCCAACAGCGGATCATATGAAGACAGATACAAATCAGAAGCTTCCGGCCACAAGTGAGGTTCGTGTCTGCACCGCCATGTGGTTCTATTTTACCTCTTCCCCTTCTCCATTAGTTATTAATGTTGAAAACAATTGTTCAACCAGAAAAAGAAACTTGAGATGAACCCTTTAAAAAGCACAAAAGCCAGACCAGTTCAACTCCATGGATAATCCAATCCACGGCACCCCTGTCCTTAAGAATTGCACCCCTGTAGCTCGGTTCCTTAAAAAAAAAAATGGCCCAACGAACACATTCCATCTTTTGATCTGCCCGCTGGCTGCGCGCCCGCCACCAGAGAGATAAGAATCGAAAACAGACCTGTTTGCTGGGTCGCACACTCAGATGAGTAATGTTGGTGAAATCATGGCTGGGCAGAGGCCTGGCTGGCCCCGCGCCCCGCTCCCCGCATTTGAAGCGCAGGCTCCCAGGCAGCCAAGTGTCCGGATGCCGGAGCTCCGGGCGGCCAGCAGAGGTCTCTGCTTACAGTTGGGTTTGTTCCTTTTATTTTTTCTAAGGCTACAGACTTTCCCCCTTTTTCCCTAATAAAAATAAACAAACATAAAAATGAAATACAAGACCAAAGGGAGTGTTTGTAGTGACACACATGTTGGTGTCAGAAACAATGTACAGTGTGGCATTCTGGAAAACACCAACCTTGAAATCAAACAAGTTCAAATCCTTGGTTTGCCACTTCCTGGCTGAGTGTACCCTTCCTTAACCTCAGAAATGCGGGCTACAGTACCCGTCTCAGAGGGAAATTCATTCTGCTCAGTGCACGCCGAGTACCCAAGCCAGGGATGTGCTAGGTGCCAAGGACACAGTGGCAGGCAAGACAGGCACACAAAGCCTGCTTGCTCAAAACACGCTCTGGCCACTGGACACCGACACAGCACAAGGAGCCATCCTGGTGGCAAGGGCGGGCCTGTGGGGGTTCGGTGGTCCGGGAGGCGGCACAGTGATGACATGGGAAGGAAGGAAAGAGGGGAGCACTGACATAGGAGCTAGCACAAAAGGCTCTGTGGCAGGAGGTCCCAAGGCCACCCCTACCAGGACAGGGAACCAGCAACACGAAGGGACTGTGCTGTGGAGCTCCCTGCCGGCACGGAGCCCTCCAGCCACGCCTGGACCTCAGCAGGGACCCTGTGCCCACTGCACAGCGCCAAGCACGGCGAGAAAGGCGCTTTGCGCTTGCTGAACCCAAGGCTACTCAGTCCTCCACCCCCAACCACACACAGACACACGGACACACACACAGGGACGGGGTGATGTCCCTCCCTCCCATTTCAGACCCAGCCCTCTTCCAATTAAGCTATCACTTGACTCTAAGAATGACATTCTTCAAATGAAAGTACAGACTGTATCCTTCATTAGATGTCTGTAAATTGTTAAGATGTATGATTAAGACTAGCATTTGAAGGACACGTGAAGCGTAAGAAGCAATTTCCCTATTTCGGAAACATTATGATACGATGAACTGTGTGCACCTCAGATTCAGGAGGCTGGTACAGCAGACTAAGGACCTGCTCACAAATGGTCGCTGGGGGCACAGTCCTCAGGGTCTAAATGAAGCTGGCCAACAGGGCCAACACTAGGAAATCATTTTTGATAACAAATATTTTATTCTACTTAGAAACAAATTTTTCACATGCCATTAACAACAAAGAACTTTCTCAAGAAACAAGTCCCTCCCGGCTTCCTTTTCTTAGGCAGGTGCCCCAAACCACCCCAGGGATAAATAATAAAGGCAAACTTCCTGGGCTGGGTTTCAGCCATTCATACTCAAAACTCCAAAGCTTTGCCTTCTAGAAGCTCACAGCCTGGAATAAGAGGCAAGAACAGTTTTCTAAAGGAAGGGTCAGGAAGGGGCAGAACAAAGAGAAGGCAAATTGAAAGGAAAAATTAAAATCGCTATCTGTGAGTCAACCACAGGCTCTCACACAAGGCTCCTGTTGTCCACATGTAACCTTATGCTTCCCCGAAGGGGATGAACCAGGCACTTGGAGCCTAATTAAATTAACTGTTCCCTGGCCAGGGGCACCACTCCTCCCCCGGTAGAGGGAAGTCAAGAGAAGTCAGGGTCCTTCTAACCTGCCTGCTCCTCTTAATTAAGGCCTTGTCCCTGAGGACAGAGCACAATACACAAACACCTCACAAAGCCAGAGGCTGAAAGGTCACCAGATAGAAGTCGCCATGGCCTCGGTGTGGAGAAGTGTCTGCAGCCTGGGCAGGCAACCGCCCGAGCGGAGCCGGGGCCCCAACGTCCTGCACAGTCCGTCCTGACCCAGGCTGCTCTCCTCCGGGGACCTAATGACCCCTGCCTCTTCCATGCAGCCCCAAAGCCTCAAAGAGGAGGCAGTTCCTCAGCCTATGCTCCTCCAGGCCACAAGGCCCTGGCTGAGGGCCTCGCACCTTCGCACCTTCGGGACAGGGTCTCTACCCTCAGGACAGGGGTGGGGCCTGGCACTGGCAGGGCTCCCAGTGCTGCTGACATGGTCCCTCGAGCAGAGTTTGATCTTCGGAAGTTCGAGTCAGACTCTGTGGGAAGCAGGCTCCCAAAATGTTCTTTCCTGCCTCTCCTGGAGGGGGGACCGGGGACTGGCTGGCTGGGGGCGAGGGTGAGTGCGCCCGAGTGACGGCGGCGACAGGGATGGCACTGTGGCTCCACGACCACTGGCCCCCCAGTCGGCCAGAGACTTGAGTTCTCAGCCCCGGGGGGGTGGACGGCCACCCTGCGGAGACCATGGGGCTGGTGCCGGCCCGCAACACAAAGGCAAACGTGGACAGAGCTGTGGCCCTCTTGCTGGACGGCTTCATTGCCAAGGGAGTACCGCACTGGCTGCATTCTTATAAATCACTTCAGATCTTTCGGGAAAAGACCAGGTGAAAGCTACCTGAAACCACCTGTCTAGAATTCGATCTTTTCAGGAAGGCCGTTTGATTTCAGGGGCGGGACAGGAGACCCCCCAGCCTCATTTCCGTCCCCGCAGGCTGGGACCCTGGTGGTGGCAGATGTTCTCTGAAGCGCTGCCAGTGCATGAGGCGCTCCTCCGAGCTCACCCACCGGCTCTCCTTTGACCACCACGGCAGCCCTGCATGACCACCCTGGGGCACAGCGGGGTGACGCGGCCGGGCTGAGGCCCCACAGCTGGTGCCGCCTCTAGCACGGGGCCTGGCGAGCAACCGCGGGCTGAGAACACCTCCGCCAAAAGCATCACCAGTGGGATGGCGGCAGAGAGAAGCACCTGGCCCAAGTGGGCTCTGCGTGGTTAGGTCCCCGTGCACCTCCCTCCTCACAGCCCTGAGGGTAGAGCAGCAGGGTCTCAGCCCGCTTCCTCATCCCTGTGCGTTCAGGGCTGGGCCGGGCCGCAGGCTAAACCTCCACGTGCAAGCCTTCCTGAAAGCTACGAATGGGCTAGCACGGAAATCCACCTGAGTGAGAAGCGCGCTGCCAGGTGGGCAAGGCTGGTGAAATGCAGAAGGTGCCCTACTGCTGAGCTGGGAGGGTTTGCAGAGGGGACAAAGTGCCAGAGATCCAGCCGTGTGTCCTGGCTGAGGGGCAGATTTCCAGAGCGGGTGCAGGTAGGCGGACCAAAGCAATCCCACCGCCACCTGCCGAGGCCCCATCCAGCTCACCGCGGGAGGATCCTCCAGCCGCCCCACCCCCCACCCCCCAGGAGGCCAAAGACCCTGTGAAGCAGCAGCAGAGGCTCAGAGCCACGCAGTCACTGAGTCATATGCCAGACTTCCGGCTCTTTCCACCACATATTCTCCCCAAACTCTCCAAACCACAAACTTTGAAACAACCCTAACAGTCTACCAAAATTCCAGTGATGCGCTTGGTTCCTTTCAAGTGGAATTGTTCGTGCTGTTTTTGTTTGTGTGTGTGTGAGTGGGGCTGGAGGCTAGCACTGATGTGCCACGTTATGGGAGGCATACGCAGAACAAGTCAGGGTCTTTTTCCCCCTTCTCTTAGCATAAAACCATCTTGGCTGGCTGGCCACAACGTTTCCCACTGGATTCCTTCCATTGGATGGATGTCTCATCAGGTTTTGTTTTAATTTCACTGAGTCATCTAGAGAAAATGGCTACGCATGGACCAAAAAAAAGAAAAAAAAGAATAATCTGTAATTCTTCCTACTGGGGAGAAGTCAGCTCCACTTAGGAGCCACCCATGTGTCCTCTTCATTGGCTGGGTCTTCTGGATCAAGAGCTCCTCTCCACTTTGGCCCATAAGAGAGAAAACCCACCCAACTGTATGAGGGGTTAGATACAGTTCCCACCCTCCAGGAGCTCCAAGTCTAGGAGGAGAGAGAGTGGCACAAACAATGTACCCACATACCATGTGCTATGGAGAGGGAGTACTGGATGCTATGGAAACGAAGAGGAGGGCCGCCCAGAGCCCCGCAGGAGGACAGAAGGAGCAGGGGAGTCCAGGCAAGACATGACAGGAGCTGACATCGAGCTGAATTACAGAAAGTGAAGCGTGAGTGTGGTACAAAGTCACAGTGAAGCCTGTGGCACTGAGGTGTAGACGGGGTATCCGCCTGGTCTCAGGAGCACGGCGTGGGGTATAGATGGCTGCACGACTCTGATTATGCTAAAAACCACTGAAATGCACACTTTTCAAAGGGTGAATTTCATAGTATGTGGATTCTACCTCCACAAAGCTGTTTAAAAAAAAAAGTGAATCAAGAGGCATGTCCCAGGTGGAGAGGACAGGTATACCCAGGGAACTCCAAGTTCAATGCAAATGCAAAAATATCAGTTTGGGTTTTCAGCAGAGAATGCAAGTTTGGGTTGGTGAGCAGTGACTCTGGGCCCCGGGAATCAGAGACAGTGTTAGCTTTTGCTTCACGTTCAGTAGCTACTGGACTGCTGACCCTTACAACCCAGAGCTTTCCACATCAGGATAAATTAATAAATTAACATAGCACATTGTAGGGGACACATCGTCCGCCTGGAAGTCAGAGCTGGGTCTCTAATGAAATGGGGATAGATCGCTCGATGGTCCTGTTTCCTCATCTCTAAAACAGACCAACTGACTCAAATGGGTCTTTTGGTTCTCCCAGGCAGAGAAGAGATGCCTGGTGGGATGCTGGCGGGAGGGACTTAGGGTGACAGGAGTAAGTAGGCTCACCCACCACCCTGTGTTTCGTTAGAGTTTTGTGTAAGATTTAGCTTGAAAGAGGGCTCCACCGATTTAAGAAATGTCTGAAAGCCGCTAGACTAGATGACCAGCAAGGTTCATTTGAGCCTTAAGATCCTGCAAAGTCTCACAGTTCAAGACAGTCTATGTACTTATCTGACTCTCCAGGAAATGGCTTTGCGAGCTAATGAGAAGTTTGTGACGTTCTTCCTAAAACTAACAACATCTGCTGAGCAAGGCACTGTGGGTGATCCCAGAGTGACTAAGAGCTGGGCCTGCCCCCGAGGTGCCCAGCCTCAGGACCCAGACACAGCCCGAGGGAGAAGGAACAGGCTCCCGACCGCAGGGGCCTTGTGCCTCAATTCCAATTCCAGGTTTTTCAAAAATTTCTCTTTATACACAGAACCTACATTACCCCCTCTCTGCTCTCTTCCAGGAGTGAGCTCCCACCCGCCGAGCCTTCCCACCCCAATTCTACTCACTAAAGGGAAGCCCAGGCTTTCCTACTGCCCATGACATAGATCTTCATGAACTCTGGTGTCCCCTTCATTCATGGGAGACCTTCACCAGCAGTCAGCACGCCATCGGCTTTTTACGGGACTGGTGATGGACAGGTCAGAACTCCCAGGCCCCTGACGGACGCGCAGCTGTTCCACGTCCTGGCCCAGGCTCCAGACCTACTTCAAATGTCAGGGAAAGCAGGCTGGGCACTGCTCTCAAGGGCTTTGAATCTGTTCCCCGAATCCGATGTGTGCTCCAGGGGTGACCCAGGTACTCCTCACCCAGGGCCAGGGCCTACTGAGCTACACAAGACTTTCTCACGGCTCTCAGGAAGGAAATGCCTTCTGACTCTCCAGGTCCTGGGGAAGCGGACTCTCTTTCCAACTCACTTTTCTGTCTCGTGTTTCTCATCCCCCAGAAGGCAGGACCTAACCTAGAGAGATACTCTTCAGACCTCCTCAGTGAAAGCCCCCCAGACCTTACCTAAAAACACTGCTCCCTGGGGTCCGCTGGCAACAGGATGCCACACAGTTCCCAAAACACAGAAGCCAGACAGACCCTCCACACTTCAGGCAAGGTAAGGCCAAGGAAGGGCTCTTCGTGCATTTCTGATGAATTATGCCTCCCGGCTCCAGTGAACAAGAACCCCGTATCTTCTTTACCTTGGGACAGCGCGGCCTCCTGCAGCTGGACCTGATCCTGACCTAAGTCGGATTCTTCCGGAACAACTTCCCTGATCTTGTAGTACTGCTGCCCACTAACCAGAACCACAGGAGGACTAAGCTCTTTTGTTCATTTAGCCCAGAAGGAAACCAAAGTGATACTCTAGTCCCTCACGCATCCAGGAGTGCAACAGCTGGCACGCCAGGAGCACCCACTGCCACCTCCCAGAGCCGTGGCAAAGTACACACAACACTAACATGAATGACGACAGAGCACGTGCACGAATGACCCCCAAGAGACCTGAACTTCCCATACACAGGCAAAACAGAAACCAGAGGAAAAAACTTTCCCCAAACAAAAATGGGCGCTTGCAAGGAGACTTGCTGAGTGGCAAACTTTCTGTAAAGATGGAATTTTAAACACAAACACAAAAGGGCAGAGATGTGAGGCAGAGGCGCTGTGCACACAGCTGGGCGGCCCTTTAATTAGGGAAAGATTTGCAAAGCCTGTGGAGCGAAGGCCGATTTTCCCTGGGTCTTGGGAATGGAAAGAACGTGGAAACCAGCGGGGTGACCAACAAGTTCACATTCTGCTTGACACTCGCACTGAGCGTGAAGCCCCGGGTCATTTTCAGCAGCTCTGGTGATTCGTCCCTTGGAGCAACAGGGGACGACACCCTGGTCTGGGACGAGACAGGCTGGACCTGCTCCTTCCTAAGGGGGCTTCCCACAGCATGCAGGAAAGCTCTTCTGTCAAGGTGTTTGAAGGCAGAAACATAATTCCAGGGAAAACTAGTAAGCCCCTCAGACCTAGGGACTGCATTTCTCATTTGCATGTTAGTATATGGCACCTTCATAAGCATTTCTCATGGACTTAAACGTCCTGCACTTGGACAGAAGATCTGTAATAAAACAGAAAAATGATATCCCCCAGCTCCATCCAGGGGGGAACACTTGCCCGTTTGACTCCCAAGTGGTGAAGGAGGCAGCAGTGGTTTTCCCCACACTGCCAACACCCATGTCGCTACTCTTGTTCCGGGACATTGTGATGTCCGAGGCAGCACTGGGGCAAGTCTTCTTAAACAGGGGCTTTAGCTCTACTCTGGAGGATACCCTGTGCCCCCTGGAAGTTATGAGAAGTTCTCAAGTCTAAGAAAGGTTCAGAAACAAAGGCAGAGCCTCTGCGCCCCTTTTCTCTGCCAAAACCTAAGAGCTAAGAGCTCAGGAAAAACAGGAATCGGGGAGCCAACTCTGGGTTCCTCTGGGAGCAGCAGCTGTTACCACCCGGAGCCATGAGGGTCTAGACACCAGGTGACAGAGCGCCTGAGAGCTCTGATTTGGAAAGCCCGAGGTCCCGTGAGATCAGACGAGACAAAGGCGGGTGGTACTGACCGTCCCATAAAGCCCTCAGTGTCAACAGAGCCAGCAAGGCTTCCCAGGAAAGAACTGATGGAGGCTCTTCCAGAGGCAGGCAGGCAGGCTCGTGGAGCAATTTAGGGAAGAGGCACGTTTCCTGGCTCTAATCTTAAAATCTCAATCAATCCATCAATCGCCGTCTCTTCCCTTATGCAGCTAGGAAGTCTGAGGAGCGACTAACAGTTGATCCTCAGTGAGACCGCAGTGTGCACCCATCACCTGCTTCTTGGCAAGGGACTCGTGAGGCTTGAGCCAATGGCCAAAGCTAACAAGGCATCAACTCATGGGTCCTAATCTGGACAGAAACACACGCTCCTACTCTTTGTCCAGCTAGCTCCCTTCCTATCACCCTGGCTCAGGCTTCATCTACTCCAAGAAGCTTTCCCTGAAACCCACCACCAAGGGTGGGCTTGGTGCCCCTCATGCTGCTTCCATAGCTCCGTGCTCCTCTCCACTGGAAGCCTTGTATTACATCTATCTGGCTATCCGGCTCCCCCATGCCTGTGGGCTCTTCAGACACAAATACCTTACTTACCGCTCTGACCCATCAGCACAGGTTCTAGCACTCACAAGGGGCCTGAACATGCCTTCACTGGGTGTCCATCCGTGCCGACAACTGGGGATACAAAGCTCAACAGAGCAGACAAGATCCCTACCCTCAGAGAGCTTGGTGGGCAGTGAGGGTCACATAACTAACCCAACCGAGAGTAGAGGGGAGTACCATGGCTGCAGTGACCAAGGGACAGGGTGGGGGGATGAGGCCCAAGCAGAGGTCTGAGAGATCAGCAGAGCTGGTGTGGAGAGGTGTTCCGAGGAAACAGGACAGCATGTACCAAGATCCAACAATACCGGGCACAGGACTTTTGGGAAACCCTAGCAGATCAGTATGGTTGGAGTGGAAGGGCCTTGGGGGAGGGAGGAGGGATGGGCAGGGCTCCAGATCAAGAGTTCTGTTAAACCCAGAATGTTCTCTGGGCTTGATCCTGATGACACTGTGAAGTCAGGCCAGTGGAGGGTCATGATGAAAACTGCATTTTGGAAAGGTTACTCTGGCTGCCGACAGTGAGAAGGGGTGGGTGGGGGACTACAGGCAGGGAGGTCCAGAGGCTGTTACAATAATCTAGTAACCCAGGGGCAATAAATGTCCACCGAACTGCCCTAAATGACAAACATGCCTTCGGCTAACAGGCTGGATAGGGGTGGGTGGCATTCCTTAGAAGCGACTACCCTGGGCACCTGGAACCATGTCTCTGCCGGCCTCTAGCCAGCCCGAGCTGCACCCAGTGCTCCTGGGGTCTGCCTCTGTGCTGGACTCTTCCACAAGCCACATACCCTGCTTCCTGCCTTCGCTGCCAAGACCCGAGAGGTCAAGTACTAGAGGGGAGGGCATTCAAGCCCCTCGTCACTGTGAGTGGGTCTGGCACGCCCCACGGCCCGGCTCCGCGCTGGAAAGCAGCACCACCTCCCCGAGCCCGATCAAGAAGCACTCGCCCGCCACCTGCCACACAAGAAAACGCAGGGCGCTCTGACGAGGGATATCCTTAGAAGGACAGCCGATGGGCCAGCTGCCCCAGTCCCTGTTTCTGTCCTGCACTCGCTCCTTGCTGTCACAGAAGCCCGCGCTCCGTCACGGCAGCTGACGCGACCCATGGAGCGCTCCTCACGTGCACCCCGCGATGCCCCAGCACGTCCCCTTAATCCTTCCACCTGCCCTCTGAGAAGGAGGTGAAGTCACAACTCCTCGCACTGCACCCACAGGGAAACGGAGGCACAGAGAGCTGAAGCGGCTTCGTCAAGGTCACCTACGTCCCTAGGGGGCGCCAGACCCGGGGGACTCTCGGTTGGCTGCCCCTCTGTGCCCTGCCCCTGCTGGGGCCACCAGTGCCGACCCCATGGGGCTGAGGCCTCCTGAGTGACGTTTCAGCTTCTCAAGGCATCTCTGCCCCCTTTCCTCTCCCTCCTCAGACTACATGGCTTAGAAGGTATAGAGGGAGAGCCCCCCATCTCAGAGCTTGGGACGGGTGGGTTTACTGGCCAGTCCAGCTACTACTTATTTAGCACCAACGATGTGGCCAGGCACCATGTGGACCTTGGAGATACGGAGGAGCGGTACTACATTCCACAGGTGCTTTGGACCCGGAGGGCCCTGGGCGCGAACAGTGCAGAATCATGAAGCAGCGCTTTGGCCCGCAGAGTGAGGCAGCCTGGAGGTGGGGCTTCCAGCAGGTCAATGAAACAAGGCGTGCAAATGCTGGGGAAGGAGCAGTAAGCGACTTTCCAGGGCCCGAAGCACATCCCTCATGCCCTCCTTACACTCGGCGTGGTCAGGAGGAGGGGAAATCCACTTGTAGGAAGAATAATCATTTCCAGCCTGGGGCAAATTTCCTAAAGCGTTTCGTTCTGAACCCAGACTGTTATTTTAGCTTCCAGTCAGTAGTAATTAAGTGTGCCTACACATTCCAGAAAAAGGAGAGAAGGAGATTAACGATAATTAAATCTCTTCTGTATTTGGCCCCAAATCTCTCCTCGAGTGGCCTGCCGTCAAGATACTTACGACCTCCATCTGACACAACTCCTACCAGCACCATCTGTAACATCAATTCTGGTCCTGGCGTGAAGGTTTCAATTACACACGAGGTAACAGGCCCCCCAGGACCCGAGAGTCTGGAGTTTTACAAGTGCCGTCCTTCCCGGTTCTCCTGCACATAATACATCCAGAATCTGGTTGGGGATCATTTGCAGAGGGGACGGCACAGGGACAGCCCCTTTGCGAGGCCTCTCAAAGGCAGGTTCTGCGCCTGTTGTGATTGACAGGGTCTCTAATGAACCTTAATTGTGAGCGCAACAGGCCCAGGAAGGCAGCAACAGATGTGGCAACACGGCAACCGCAAACCGCCTGACTAATGAATAAAAAGTGTCCCCCCTGATGAGTCCAGTGACCCAAAAAAGGAGAGTGGAATCATTCTTCACCCCTGCACCTTTTCTAGAGCACTGACTCCTTCATGCAAGCAATGGGAAGCCTCTCGGGGGCTGGAAGGAACCTGCCTCTGCCCTCCAAACAGAAAGGGACCAGGCAACAGCGCTACTTGGTGGTGGCATGCGGACCTGGGGTCATGTGATCACCACCATGGCCACCTCCACCAGCATTTCATCTCTAACAATGGAAGGCTAGAACAGGCTGTCCTTTCAACGTGGGAAGGGGAAAGTTCCACTCTGCGAAGACTGAATAACCTCTTGCGGGTGCTAAAGACTGTGACGATATCTGCATTCAGAGGTCAGCCAGGGACCTGCAGTGACAAGGAGGAAGCTATTCCTGGAGAAGCCGTGGGCACAGACAGCATGGCAGGAGGAAACTGGGCATCTGAGTCTGATGGACCTGGGGTTGATCCTGACCCTGCTACTTACTAATGAGCTGTGAGGCTCTGACCAACTTATTAAGCCTCTCTGTTTCCTCATCTGTAAGATGTGGTGTGTGCTCTAAAGAAACTAAGTATGTGAAGGGTCAAGAAAAGTCTTTGGCAGCTGAAAACCAGGCAACCAGCAGAGTTTTCATTCATTTGCACGATGGCTGCATCAGACTTGGGGCAAGAACCCATCGCAGACAGCTACCTACTCTAAGCCAAGGACCGTGCTAGAAGGTTTACACACACCATCTCTAGTTTGCAAGGGCAGTGACATCAGGCCCACCCCCCGAGGTGAGGAAGCCGTGGTTCAGAAGTCACCCAGCTCAGCCATGGTGAAGACGAGAGCTCAGCTCAGCGGGGCCTTCCGGTTTCCAGGCGCTCACCCATATTGGGTCTGGTGCTCCAGACGTTATCAGGCACCCAGTGTCAGACTCACAGGCATCCCAACGCTTCCCAGCCAAGAACTTTACAGGTGCTCCATCTCCAAGCATACTAAAACAGGCTTCTGTAGCCTGACACATAAAGGGTATATGGAGAGCAGGGAGATCATTAAATAATCAGTCTGTGTCCAAGGAAATGTGCCGAATAGATGGGCACTCTGCCGCAAGCCCAGCCCAAACATCCATGCCGTGGCTAGTGGCCCCTCGTAGGCATATTTCTGCAGCAGGGCAAGAACAGGCGGTAGCGGGTGAGGTGCTAACATAGCCTCCCCACTATGAGAAACAGACTCGGGGGAGGCTGAAGGGGAAGAGCCAGGGGATGGGGAGGCCCACTGCTGGGTGACTATGGAGGAGCTGCAGACGTGGACTTGGGGGCTGGTTCTCAATCTGGGGGGGGGGTGCCTGGGGGTCACGCTGGCAGTGCGGAGCGGGGGTGACTGGAGATGGAGGTTCAGGCTGGGACAAGACAGCAGCAATCCTGATGGGATGGAAGGAGGCCGAGGCACGGAGAGCAATAAACTGGACTACAGAGTGGGGTCCTGAGGGTCCCAGGTCCTAGGTGGCCTGTCCTGGATGACGTCCACGTGCTTGTGTGGCACCTGTGGAGGACTGAAGTGAAGGCGACAAGCTCGAGTGAGCAGGGAGGCTGCGGGATCCACTGCCCGGTCCTTGGACAGATCCCACCCCCCACCCGTCCCACCATGCAGCCACTTTGTTTAGCTCCCCCACCAGGGCTTCCAAAGGACTCTGAGCATTATGAACTCAGGGAGCTGAAGCAGGGAGCAGAGTACCCGCCAAAGTCCCCAGGGAGAGGATAGGACACACAGGCCGGGAGCCCCCCTCTGCCAGGACGGGATGAGAGGCAGGACACTCCATCACCCCACTCTGCGGAATGACAGCTGTCCTTCCTGGCCACAACACCGGTCTCGGACCTCCTCTGCTGACCCTGGGGTCGAGAGCGATGGCATCTCCCTGCATCTCTCTTTCCATCCCGTCAGAGGCATGCCCACTGTCAGAGTTCACAGAAGGTGAGGAAATGGTTTTCAGGACCATCTCAGATGCCTAAGTGGAGGGCCTCCTCACCGCCTCCTTCCCAGCTTAAATACACCAAGTCCCTGCACTGGCACACTGGGTTCTAAACCCTCGTGAGAGTCAGGACTGGTACTGTCCACCTGTGCAAACACGGGAAGGCTGCCAGAACCCAGGGTTACAAGAGGTCCTGGAAAGCCAGTGAAGGAGGAATCAGCCAGCATTTACTAAGCACCTGCCATGCACGTCGGCACATGACGTATATCCCCACACCCTCCCAAGTGCTCCAGGAATGGGGTTTTCTTACCCCCATCTCGTATGCTGGAGCAAACTCTGGAGGTGAAGAGACCTGCCTGTGCTCTCAAAGCTGGAAGGTGACTCATCAGGATTCAAGTCCCAGTCAGCCTCGATCCACCCACGGAAGTAAGCTGCAGAAGCAATGGAGCCCCACCCCAGGGCAGGGGGGCATCTGCCAGAGGCCCCATCTGCTCGGCTCTCTACATTTTTACCGTACACGGCAAGTTATTCGGTCACAGACCTGACAGAAATCAATGCCGCTTCTGCCAGCAAAAGGGGATCCTGAAAGGAGGGACCTCAACATAACGGTATCCACGACGATGGGACTCGGGTTCTGAGATTATGACCATCTGGCCCTCACTTCACAGACCCAGAGAGACCTGCCGATCACAAAGAAGTTAGTAGCAGAACCAACGCTACAACCCGGGTCCTTGGCTTCCGGTAAGATTTGCTTAATGTCACAGTGCTTTCTTCCTACCTTCCTATTTCCCCCACTACAAAAAGAGCTGTAAGTTCTCTGAAGCAGTTCTCTATTTGAAGAAACCACAAGGAAAGCTATGTTCTTTATATGCTGTTTTACCTAACAATTACAAAACTTGTAAACTTGGCTAACATCACACGGCCACTGCCAAAAAGGGTCTAGAATCCAGGTCATTTGATATGCAGGTTATAAACCTTTCTAGGAAACGAATGTTTTCCAAAGTGGATTCCAAGAAAGTGAGTTAGAGAAAGGCTAGGTCCAAGGAAATGTTTTTAACTGCAGGACTTCCCAGAACCTTTAATAACACAACATGGATGGCAAAGCTCCTAGATGGCAGAGTGGGCCATGCTCTCCCTATTGCTCACGGTCTTTGTTCAAGAGGCTCAACTAAGGTGAGCTGACCAATTTCACGACAGTCAGGCAACATGCAGGTTGCATCCAGAAGAAATTCGATCCATCCACTGAGCAGAAAGCCAGGTCATCCATGAAGGCCACTTTTCCAGCCATCCTATCCTGTTTCATTTTGCACTCCTCCGAGAAGGACACAGAGGATGAGTAAGAGACATCTGCACTGCTCCCTCTGTGACTCACCTGTCTATGTACCTGGCTCTATGTCCTAACAAAGCATTCCCACTTTTTTTTTTTTTAAAGATATTATTTGTTTATTTGACAGAGAGAGACACAGCGAGAGCAGGAACACAAGCAGGGGGAGTGGGAGAGGGAGAAGCAGGCTTCCTGCAGAGCAGGGAGCCTGATGTGGGACTCGATCCCAGGACCCTGGGATCATGACTTGAGCCAAACGAAGGCAGACGCTTAACGACTGAGCCGCCCAGGCGCCCAAAGTATTCCCACTTTTCTTACTAGTGGAGGCATCCACACACAGTAGCTGGGAACTCTGGAATTGGACTGCCTGGGTGCAAAGCTTGGCTCCACCATGGCCACCTGGTGACCTTGGTCAAGATGCCCAGGCCCCTGCTGCCGTTTTTGTTTTTTTTTTTTTTTGAAGATTTTATTTATTTATTTGACTGAAAGAGACATGGCGAGAGAGGGAACACAAGCAGGGGGAGAGGGAGAAGCAGGCTTCCCGCGGAGCAGGGAGCCCGATGCGGGGCTCAATCCCAGGACCCCGGGATCATGACCTGAGCTGAAGGCAGACGCTCAACGACTGAGCCACCCAGGCGCCCCCTGCTGCTGCTTCTGTCCGATGGGAACAACAGTGACAGCCTCAGAAGGCACTTTCTCAAGATTTAGGGAGGAACATTCACTGTCATAAGTGGCAAACACTTTTCAGAGTTTGTTCTCAGTCCTTTCACTGATTTCAGCCTTTAAGTTAAAATTGCATGTGGTCATAAGCCATCCTTTTGGCTTTAGTTTCTACGCCTTAGGAACAAGGCCTCCCCCACCTCAGCACCAAATACCGTTGAGGCTTCCCTCTGCTTCTTGCCTGTCCGCTTCGTGTTAGTCCGTGAGCGGATGAGCACGGGCCGAGCAAGAGATTCTTAGCTTGTCTGCCTTCAACGTCTTTAGTTGTTTCAGCAATCTGATAGAATAATCCATTGTTTCTTCCCATCGAAACATGAATATCACTCATACTACATGCTAAGCGCCTCCGTGAGGGGGCCTAGTGCTGAGCGAGCCGACTCCGCTTGCTTCTGCCTCTCGGGTCTGAGCTCACACACGGCCCGCCTGCCACCCGGGGAGCCCGTGCCCAGCTGCTCCCGCGGTCCAGCGGCCTCCAACGGGATCCTGCCCTCCCACCCCAGGTGCCTTATATATTCCAAGTGCCTTACACTGGGTTGTGTGCTGATGCTGGTACATTTGATTTAAAGGTAGTCACCTTCCTGCCCCATCCCTTTAACTCCTGCAGTGCAAGAACTTGCTTTTCCTAAAATTTCTAGATTTGCTTTATTAACTAAAAGAAGAAATAGTGGCCTGCTACTTGTGTTTGGACAGAACACTTTTTTAAAGAGCACCCCCTGCCCAAACACACACACAGGGCACAGTGTGTGTGTGTGTGTGTGCGCGCGCGCGTGCGCACGCTGAAGGTCAGTTACTGATGGTTTCACTCCACATCACTATTCCCATTGAGTCCATGGCTCCCAACAGCAGGCCAAGCACAATCAGGTAGCTCTGATGGAGCTTCCAACCAGAAGAGGCAGGAAGAGAAGTTTACAGAGGCTTTTCTCCTGAGGCACTTACAAGTTCCATGGCCCCTAGCCTGCCCTCATCACAAATTTCTTTTACAGTTTCACCTGAAAAGATAATTTTAGCAGCACATAGAAGAAATGACATACTATCAGGTTTTCATCCTGAAGACCGTAATCCTGTGGACAGCACGCTGAAGCAACAGCTGGACTTGACTTTCCCCTGGTCCCACGTCCACTGTGGGACATCCTCACCGTCCTCAGCTATAAAAGGGGAGTTGCCCACTCACCTTACAGAGTGGCCGAGAAGATTAAACCAGGTGACAAAAGTATAATAAAGTAGCCCGTATAAATCAGTGCTCTGACATCTAATGGGGCTCCATTCAAGCTATTTATCCATGTCATTCACTGAAAATGACTTTAGGGAGACTTTAGAATGACTTTCATTCATCCTAAAATGACTTTATGAAGAATGAAAAGAAGGGAGAGTCAAATTCTAAATCTGAGCCCAAACACAAAATTTCTATTTAGAACTTTAGAATTTCCTCGGAAAAACAACAGAAGTGAACTGGGTGGTTGACATCTACCGTGACAGCAGACTGCTTTCAAATAACCTAGTTTTGGAGCATTTTGAGCCCCTGGCCATAATGAGTCATCTGCCGTTACCGCTCTAGATCTGCTCAGGACCGGCAGACGCGTCATTCCAGTCTCCTGGAAACAGTCATGGCTCCCCAAGGAACCCATGCACACAAAGGAAAGCAAATGCCCCCCCGCCCCCCCCCCCCGTACTTTTCTCCTTCAAGTTTTAATTGTCTGGGCTGCTTGCGCAGGAGGTGATCCATCTCATTCTTAATTGGATCAAATGAGGGCCCATTCTTCTGCATATAAGAGAACTCATCAGAATTTCAAATAACTTCCCCAGGGCGCATCTATGAGGGAGCAGGTCAGGGGAGGGCACCCCAGGGAGCCCCACTTCCCCTTCCAAGCCAATCATGCCATTTTGTCCTCATTTACAAGGAGGCCACGCCATTAGGTGTCAGGGTCCTCGCCTCCACAACAGGCTGGGGTCATGCAGGGCCATCTCGCTCTGGAGAGGCAGCCCTGGGCGGGGAACAGGGGGCCAGTTCAGCACCTCGGTCCAGGGGCTGCCTTCTCCCCTCCCTTGCTTTTAGTCCCCACAGCTGCAGTCCATTCAAAGAGCAAAAACACTTGCATGAAAAGGCTCACCACAACTTTCCAAGGAATGGAGTTCATTAAAATACTGCTGGAGGCCCTTGGCTGGAATGCTTTTCCCCTTGTAAAATGGGAACTGCAGCTCAGTGTCGCCTGTAGGGAAGCTCAGGATATGCTCAGAAACATCAGTGCAACAGAGACTGTGCGGGGGCTTTTGCATAATTACCAATTATTCGATCCATTCCCTGCTCCTCCTCCAGAGACAATATCCGGCCTGGGAGAGAAAACTTCCCCGCAGACTCTGGGCAGACCTGAGGACAAGGACGAACGGGGAGAATGGAAGCCGGAAGCCAAGTGCCCCCACCCAACATTAACTGCCCTTAGTACCAGCGAATGGGGTCTGGCACAGGGCTCCAAAACCACCATGCACCAGCCCCAGCCCATGCGTCCATGGTATGTCAGTGGGGGACCCCTGACCCACAGCCCAGCTCATGGGTGCCCGGCGGGGGGAAGATGACGCCCAGCTGGGAGGCCCACTCACCAAGCCTCAGGTGGGAAAAGGCCAACTTCCCTGAGCCTCAACTTGATTTTAAGGCTTCAGTGCAGAAAGCATTCTTTTTATATTAAAATGTCTTACATGTGGGCATGCTGCACACTGAAATGTAATTATTTAAAGAGAAGAAACATAAAATTCTCTACTCCAGGCAGCCACTTTGGGATTTGCCCCCCAAACTCCAAAGATGGGTATTTGCTCAACTGTCAGGAATGCTCTGGCGGAAGAACCTGGGGAACAGAGGGAGAGGCCAGATGAAGGTTGCCAGCAGAGAGTCAGGGGAGAGGGCAGACACTTACTGCTGGTTGGGCACAACCATTAAAGAGCTTGGACCACCTTCACTCAAAAGTAAAGACAAACAAATGTGCCGGCAGGGTATCTGCTTGGTAGACACAGAGTGCCAAGCTGGCCTCAGCCAAGTCTTCCTTCTTCTGGAAGTCTTCCCTAAATTCTCCACTACATGCCAGGTCTATGGAGCCAGGCCTTTCATCTTGCATCGCCAGCACCTGGAAGAGCATTTGACCAACAGTGGATGTGAAATTCTTGTAGAAAAAGTTAAGTTTTGACAGCCCTCCTTGGAGCTGATGAGCCAGTGAAGACCAATGGGCTGAGAACCCAGCCAAGGTCATTCTCCTCAGGGGTCAAGTTTTAGGATCCTGGCATTTTCTCCTGTGGAAAGAACACCAAGGAATAAACACTGCATTTCTTCCCAGGGCTGAGCACAGTGCCTGACTCAGAGGGGGTGCTCAGGAAATGTGGGCTTGAACCCATTAACTTGTCACCCACTTAAGCTGAGACCCCTTTAGAAAGGAGAAGACTTTTAAATGTCGACTCTGAAACAAAGGAAAAAATGCCAGTGTGAGACCACTTTTAAATGGTGAAGGTCAAGTGGCAAGTTAGGCAGGAAGAAAACACAAGCCTCGTCACTGCTGAGCACAGATAAACTGGATCATCTTGGCCTGCAGGACCCTGGTCCCCACACCCAGCACGGTCTTCATCACCTGGGGACAGAGCTGAGTTTGGTACTTCATTCCACACACCTACCACTGGGAGAATAATTTCCAGAACTCGTTGGTTCTGCCATTAAGGACTGAAAACTGAATAACAATGCTTAGCAGAAACCAGACAGATAACAATATTAATGAACCGTGAAATACAATATTCGCCTTCATTTCAGCAATCACAAATGTGTGGAGCTTGGCTCCCCCGGCTGCTTCATGGAGTAGTGCAGGTTCTTGGAGACTTAAAGCTTATCCGCTGGGCCCCAAGTGACCAAGTACACCCCGTGCACTCCAGCCTTCTGACTGGTCAGGCCTGAAGAATCGCATGCTCCCTGCAGCCCTCGCGCTGCCAAGAGGTCAATGGTTTTTGCAAGCCATTCGAAACACAGGTCCTGCCGAACCGGCAGGGCAAAACCCCGCACCCAGGTGGCCCTTTCTATTTTTGGAGGGCAATTCTGGCTGCTACGAAGAAGGATATGCTGCCATGAAAACCGACCACGCTTCTCAGCTCCCCGGTCGAAGCACCTCTAACCCACAGGCCTGGCCAGGATGGTTCAGGGGCTTTCCCAGCTGATGCCCTCTCCCACACTTGAGTAAGGTCTGGGGACACCCACGAGCTGGACCTTTGGGTGGCTACAGCAGAGAGAACGAATTAAAAATGAAACAACTAACATTTGCAGGCAAAGACTCTCCTGACTGGTTAAACAGATTTAGGGCTATTTTTGGTCTGCTCTTAAAAAGGGCAAAGGACGGATGGCCTGCTGGATGCCAATTTGCAGAAACAAACTCCTTCCTCAGCTCAGGGCTCAAAATACAGCCCAGCCAAGTTTTGGCTATTACTGCCAGTGTGCAGAGTAAAGCCATAGAAGGTCAAAGTGTAGGAAGCCAAGGGAGCATCTAAACATCATATGATTCTTGGCCCACATGGACAAGTGGGTATTTTTGAAATGGCTTAACAGATTTCAGCTGGCTTCACTGTAGTACAATGGGATTAATATGTAATAAAATGATGTTCTGGCCATCTGCAAAGGAAGGTCATTTCCCACCAATCCCAGCATGCACCATAATCCCAAGGCAGCAAAAGCTCTGATGCTGGAAAGAAAAGAGAGAAGGAAAGCTCATCTGGCATGATAAATTGGGCTGCCTTGGCCTGGCTGCTAAGCATACGCCGCATTTCTCTTTCCTACGACTCTGTAACTGGACCGCTGGTGGACCGGATAAATTCCCCTATGGTTCTCTGGCTCCAACATCTAAGTGTGGCCATTCCCTTCACGGAGAATGCTGGCAAATCCTAACATTCTTGTCAGTCTTAAAATTGGAGACTTTTCTTGAAAACAACTACCTCCCCTTCATTATTTTAGGCAGGTGAGCATGGGAGGAATGACTCCAATTTGTACCGAGCAGTGCATTCGCTGCTCTGAAAACATCTGACTGATCCCAGATTACGTGAAACAAAGGCCTGGACCCACTGCTCCTAGATGGACCCAGAATGGTGTGAGTTTTCTGCAGTCACAGCTCTGGGAAGAAATAAAACTGCAAGTGAACTTCAGAGACACAGGAGTACACTCAGCATGGACCAACTCTGAAAGGAACGACGGAATTCTGCAGACCCAGTTAAAAACAAAACAAAAAACCCCCGTCATTCCCAGGGTAAAGAGAAGAAAAATAGCAGCAACGAAAGGAAAACATTCAAAGAAGTAATTTCTAGGACTGGTCATAGGACCTTGTACAAAACCAGCCCAAATGCCCCTCATACACTATGGTGCAGAGCAGGGACCTTGAAGCAAGGCCTTTAATCAAAAAGTGGCTTTTGAAGCATGTCAGTAGAGTTTTAACGAGGTGTGCTTTACCAGATCCTAATTCGGGGAAGAGCCATGCTCCATTTCCATTCTGACATTCATCATACTTCAAATTAAAATATTAATGAGAACACCGATTCCCCAGCCCATTCTGGAGGACGGTAATCTACTATGGCCTCCTGTTCAGCCTCAGGAGGTAGAAGGGGCCCAAGGCTGGCCTCCACACAACCTGGCGAGGGGCAGTGGGCGCCTCTCCAGCCCCCCGACGGAGTGATGGACAAAAGTGAACTGCTAATCCCACGTGGTCCGGCTCTGAGGAGGGGCTGTCTTTCAGGTCTCTAGAACTGCTGCTGTTGTTTTTAATTACAGGAACTCTAAATTATTCTCCATAAAGGAGATGTTTTAATATTTCAGATTACTAATGAATTATTTAACACTTTGCCCCCTAACAGTTTAGACGGACACATCAGGAAGACATACCACATTTAATCTGTTGTTCTGGGTGTGAGCGAGTCACGCAAAGGGGCCCAGCAGAGTTACCCCTGCAGAAGGAACTGGGACTCCTGGGGCTGCCTGGCTTCTTCCTGAGAGTCTCAATCATACAAAAGAGGTGAAGTGGTCCTAGGTACATTCAAGGGGGACTGTGAAAACCCGCTGAAGCACTAACACAAACCACCTCGTCCAGCTCAGTCCTGGGCACACGGCAGGTGTTGGCTGTCAAACCCGCAACCTAGGTCTGCCTCCATCCTCCTCTCCAGCCACGTTCTGCAGAAGACAAAGTTGCAAGGGAAAAGGCAGTGCATTCTGACAGTAACCTGTGGGAGGTCACACAGCACGTCCCCCTCAGCGACAGGAACAGTGTGGTACTTCGAGCGGGGCCCAAGGAGCCTCTGCAAACTGCATGCCAGGGCTGACCTGGGGGAGCACCTGGTGTGTGGCTGAGGTGAGAGACAGCTCCCAAGGTTCTCCTTCACTCACCATCAGTGCTGCGGCTTTCCGGCCGGGCCCAAGTACCTGTGCCAGACCCAGCAGAGGCAGTAGCTGACCGGGTTCCCATAAAAGCAGCTCTGTGCCCATCTCCGAGATAAAGACTGACCAGGGGGATCACAGAGAAAACACACTTCCATTGCCATAAGAACAAAACAGCCCGTTGAACACCAAAGAAGGGTCTCCTGAGAAAAATTCACTCATCATTTCTTCTCTGTTTGGTTGATTTCCAAAATACAGTAATAGCTAAATTGGCACACTAGGTTTAAACTCAGCCAAGCATGCTTTCATGCTGAGTTTAAAGACAAAGAAGCCTCTGCCGCTGACCCAATTAGGGATCGGATCCCACCATCGGCCTTCGCCCATCTCTGCCACATACGATCAAGCAAAAATCTCTGACCAAGAGAAACGTGAAGCAATACAGCACTCCCCAGGCTGCTGCCCTGTAGGGCTGGGAGTCATATCCGGCCAAGCAAGCAAACTGCGCGGCACGGTGCAGTGAGCACCAGGCTCAGCGAGTGGGGGATGGTGACAATGACCACGTGACAACCCCAAGTTCAAGCCCTCCCTCTGACCTGCAAGGACCCCTTGCGACTCTCCAAACTGTGTACGTCAGGATTTCCCAACGAAGGGAGCCTGGGTGGCTCAGTCGTTAAGCGTCTGCCTTCGGCTCAGGTCATGATCTCGGGGTCCTGGGATCGAGCCCCGCATCGGGCTCCCTGCTCGGGGGGAAGCCTGCCTCTCCCACTCCCCCTGCTTGTGCTCCTGCTCTCGCTGTGTCTCTCTCCGTCAAATAAATACATAAAATCTTTGTAAAAAAAAAAAAAAAGGATTTCCTAGCGAAGACTGCTTTCGCTCCACACCCCCCACCTAACCCGCCCCATCCCCCAACTCACATGCTATACAAAACCAGATCTAACCAATCCCATGTTTGGGCCGATGCTGAGAAACCAGGAGGTCTCACTCAAACTCCCAAAGTACGGCTTCTCCAGAAAGTTCGGAACACAGGTCACAGAGGATCGTCCTCCCACAGGGCAACGGCGGGCAGCTGGAGCAAAGGGGCCACCGCCCTTCCAGACGGGGCCTGCCATCACAGCCCTCGCTGCACTCCGTCGGCCGCGGGCGCTGACGGCACCTCCCGGACTCTGGTTCTCACCCCATTCGGCTACGCTCTCTCCTTTCACACTCACCTCACACGCCGTGTCAGCCGGGACCCATCACGCCTTTAAGTCTACCTTCCTCTCATCACAAGGGCCCGTGGCTGCCTTTCTCATCAGGGCCACTGACCTCAAGAAACCTGCCTCTCCTCCTTGCGGGGGTGTCACCAGCACAGGCTGGCGCGTTCACCCCCACCCCGTCCGGCGGTGCCTGTAAGGACGCGCGCGGTTGTGACGACAGGCCGTGGACAGCTGCGAGGTCCTCTCTCTGAATGATGCGAGTCTCCTGCAAGAATGCTTCTCCTAGTACCATCACTCTCAAGTCAGACGGTGGAATGAAGCGTCACTATGGCATACGGACACGTTTTCAAACCATTCTGCAAAAGACACCTCATCACCGAGCCATGGCTGGCCGCGCATCATCACCTCCCAGGAGACGGGTGCAACAAACCCAACAGAGGACTGACTGGGCACCAGAGCCGGAACGCACTGGCCAAATAAGCTAGTAACTCAGTTGGCCTCTTGGGGCCTGATTTTAGTTTATCTTACTTCTTTTCAATATTTTCCATAGCTTTATGGATTTTACTAAATATTTTGAGGCATTTCAAATAATATTACGGTGCCAGTTAATCTGAGGCATCCTTTTGAGACCAATTATTCTGAATTTTAAAAAAATATAGATTTAGGGGCGCCTGGGTGACTCAGTCGTTAAGCGTCTGCCTTCGGCTCAGGTCATGATCCCGGGGTCCTGGGATCGAGCCCCGCATCGGGCTCCCTGCTCTGCGGGAAGTCTGCTTCTCCCTCTCCCACTCCCCCTGCTTGTGTTCCCTCTCTCGCTGTGTCTCTCTGTCAAATAAATAAATAACATCTTTAAAAAATATATATATATAGGGACGCCTGGGTGGCTCAGTTGGTTAAGCAACTGCCTTCGGCTCAGGTCATGATCCTGGAGTTCCGGGATCGAGTCCCACATCGGGCTCCCTGCTCAGCAGGGAGTCTGCTTCTCCCTCTGACCCTCCCCCCTCTCGTGCTCTCTATCTCTCATTCTCTCTCTCTCAAATAAATAAATAAAATCTTTAAAAAATATATATATAGATTTAAAAAATAGATGTGATGAGCTCTTTGACAGCTGACTTTTGTGTTTTGTACTGGTCAAAGTGGAAGTGAAGCCCCGTGAACTATTTTATAGGGTAGATTTTGTACTATCTTGGCTGGAGGGACTTCCACAACAGCAAAGAAACAAAGGAAGGAAGCCTGGCACCAGGCACTGCTGAATGCCCACTGGGTGTGTGTGGCCTCTTCCTCCCCATGTTGAAATGCAAGCTTCTGGAGACTTGAAAACATGCAGCTGGGGCAAGGGGACACAGATCAACTTCCGAGCTCCCATCTTGGGCTTTCTTAACCCAGCTGGCTCTGAGAGACAACAGAAAGGAGGACTCTCAGAACTCGGTGGTGGTGGAAGGTTTCTTCTGGGTTTGGAACACCGCATGGAAAAAGGCACACAGAGTCAATCAATTATGAGCCACAGCCCAAAGGAAACCATATGAACAAAGCTCGTACCAGGTCGATCAGGTCGCTGAGGTTCTTCTCGATTTGCTGTGGAGGCAGGCGCCTCATCAAGTCCAAGGCACAGTCCAGCTGCTGGTCACTCTGTGAAAAGAGAAACAGAAGTTCTGGGCCATTTTGCCAACAGAAACACTGAAACCTTTTTAAAAGGCATCCTTGGGGCACCTGGGTGGCTCAGTCAGTTAAGCATCTGCCTTGGGCTCAGGTCATGATCTCAGGGTCCTAGGATCGAGCCCCTTGTCAAGGGCCCCCTGCTCAGCAGGGAGCCTGCTTCTCCCTCCCCCTTTGTCCTCCCCTACCCCCCAGCTTGTGCTCATTCCCTCTCAAATAAATAAATAAAATTGGGGGGGAGGGGGGAAGCGTCCTTGCAGTTTCAGCTTGCCCAGGGTATTCTCCCCCCCAACCCCCCGGATATTCTAACACCAAGCAGGGCGCAGTGGGCCCTCCAACACCTCTCCTGGAGAGTGGGGGGATGGGCTCTGTGACAGTACCATCTATCTCATGTGGAGATGTGTGGAAGATACTCAAAGTGGCAAGTGGGCCGGAGTTCCAACCACACCTCAAAGCCCCCTCGGCTTTCCTTTTCCAACTCAACGGACCACGGGAGATGCAAATGTGTTACCTCCTGATCGGCCCCGCAAGGGAGCATGCTCGAGCAGCAAGTTAGGCTTTCTCCTGGACATTCGAGCCAAGTTAGGCTTTGTCCTGGACATTCGAGCCACGTTCCTCGATGAGCTCCAGGCCAGGGACAAAGCCAGGCAAAGAACAAGTGGCAAGATGTGCACTAAGGTTAAAGTCCTTGTCATTCAACTGAAGCCTGGGACGTATCCCCAGGTGAGAGTCCCTTGCAAAGGCAACCGAGACCCGGAGCATCTCCGGTGAAGAGGTGGCTCCAGCTGCAGAGCAGACAAGTGCAGCAAACTGGGGTCACTGCTGCTGCAGGGGCCCAGGAGGATAAAGACCACACTGTGTGCTCCCAGGACTCGTCTCACTGGACATTCAGGCTGCAAATATTTACTCAGAGCCACCACAGGCCAGTCATCATCAACATGTGATCAATAATGGAGGCGGGAGGAGGAGGAAGGAACGGAGTGGGGGTAAAGTGAGAGTAAATTCAGTACCCAGCGGGCTGCAACACAAAAGGCTAGGCCTCAGGAGGTAGGACAACAAAGGCGAGTAAGGTGGCCGCGGCAGAGCAGAGAAGACCACGGCACACACCCCCCGCCCCGAGAAGTATAGCTGAGGCAGCCGACACTGCCCATCAGAGGCACCGTTCTCATATGCCCAGACCAATCTCAAATTTTTGAAAGACCGAAATCAACACACTAAAGAATCTTCATAAAATACATAAAGTAATCCTGGAAATGTCATAATTGACTAATGAAAAAGAACCTTTGATTATGACCATCTACACTCCAGGGGTATTAACCACAAACAGGCTATGGAACAAGGACCCACTCTATTTCACCAAACAACTAACACATCAAGTTAACTGGAGGCTATTTCATTCCCATGTAACTGACTGGACATACAGAGCAGGCTGTTTTTTTAAAAAAGAAACAACAAACCTGCCCCTGTTGAAGGTGGTTATCAGGGACAATTTATTCTGGGATACACAACAAAGTGGCTACTACCCTACAAAGACACACACACACTCACTCACCCCAGAAATGGTGTAGCACTTGTTCTGTTTGGTGAAACATTCTAGCAACCATGAATTCCCTACCGGTGCCATGTATTCTATGCTGGCCAATGCCACGGTGATACGGGTCTGGCCTGCTGGCATGGGAAGACATTCTCACACCACTTCAAGGGTTGAGAACACAGACAAACTGAGTTGCCACTAGAGAGACTTATATTCGATTTCCAGTCCTGCCATTCATTAACTATAACCTTGGGCAAATTTCTTAACCTCTCCAAGCCTCTATGTATCCATAAAATGGGGACAGTCATAGGGTTGTTGCAATGACTCAATATCTATGACATTCTTAATATACAGCAGTATGTGTTTGGGACTATTTTCTGTGTATGTGTATAAATACATGTTTTAAATATTTTAAAAACATTTAAAAAAATATATATATTTTACATTTGCCCCACTCAACCCAACCCTGAAATCTTTCCTGTTGCTATAAAATGGAGCTCTGTGCTCAAACTCCATAAACAGCTGTGTATCCCCACCCCTACCCCCACGACCGTGCCAGAAGAGAACACCCTAAATGATTCCAAACTAGTTAAAAGATGTAAACTAGTGAGCCAAAAACCTAAACATACACCTCCCTAAAGAAGACTTACAGATGGCAAATAATATGAAAAGATGCTCCACATCATTTGTTACCAGGGAAATGCAAATTAAAGCAATAATGAAATCCCATTATATACCTATTAGAATGGCCAAAATCCAGGATTCTGATTGCTGACAAGGATGTGGAGCAACAGGAACTCTGACTCACTGTTGGTGGGAACGCAAAATGGTATGCAACCAACTTCGAAGACAGTGTGGCAGTTTCTTACAAAACTAAACATAGTCTCACCATACGATCCAGCAACTGCACTCCTTGGTATTTACCCAAAGGAGCTGAAAACTTATTTCCATACAAAAACTGGCACACAAATGTTTATAACAACTTTACTCACAACTGCCAAAACTTGGAAGCAACCAAGATGTCCTTTGGCAGGTAAATGGATAAACAATGTGTAGTCCACCAAGACACTGGAATATTATTCAGCGCTCAAAAGAAATAAGCTATCAAGCATGAAAAGACATGGAGGAAACTTAAATGTGTATGACTAAGTGAAAGAAGCCAGTCTGAAGAGGCTACATACCGTATGATTCCAACTATGTGACATTCTGGAAAAGGCAAAACTATGGAGACAGTCAAAAGATCAGTGGTCGCCAGGGACTGAAGGGGAGGAGTTTTAGGACAGTGAAGCTACTCTGCATGCTACTCTCACGGTGGATATGCATCATTACCAATCTGTCCAAACCCACAGTCTGCACAACACCAAGAGTGAATCCCAGTGGAGACTAAGGAGTGAGTGAGTATGATGTGTCACTGTAGGTTCCGCAGCTGTAACTCTGGTGGGGAAGGCTTGTTTTGTAGTGGGAAGGCCATGCATGTGTGGAGGCAGGGAATATATGGGTACTCTGTACCTTCTGCTCAATTTTCCCGTGAACCAAAAACTAAAAAATCATGTCTATTGAAAAAAGGGTGCATACTAGTGTTTCTCAACTGGGGTTGATTCTGCCTTCCCCACAAACCCCCAGGAGACATGTGGCAATGTATGGAGATATTTTTTGGTTGTCCTCACTGGGGGAGGAAGAGCTACTGGCATCTAATGGGCAGGGACCAGCGATGCTTCTAAACATTCTACAAGGCAGACAACAGACCCTAACAACTTGGCCCCAAATGCCAGAGTCAAGTCCGAAAACCCTGGTTTAAAACACCAATTTTGGGGGGCTCAGTCAGTGAAGCATCCGACTCTTGTTTTCAGGTCAGCATCTCAAGGTCCTGAGATTGAGCCTCACATTGGGCTCCATGTCAGCGGGGAGTCTACTTGGGATTCTCTCCCTCCCTCCCCCTGCTCACCCATGCTCTCACTCTTTCTAAAACAAACAAACAAACAAACAAACCACTCATTTTGGGGGCACCTGGCTGGCTCAGTTGGTGGAGCATGCAACTCTTGATCCCAGGGTTGTGGATTAGAGCCCCACACTGGGTGTAGAGATTACTTAAAAAAAAAAAAAAATCTTTTTATTTTTATTTTTTTAAGAATTTTGAAAAGATTTTATTTGACAGAGAGCGAGAGAGCACAGCAGGGGAAGCAGGAAAGGGAGAAACAGGCTCCCCACTGAGCAGGGAGCCCGATGTGGGGCTCGATCCCAGGACCCAGGGATCATGACCTGAGCTGAAGGCAGATGCTCAACAGATTGAGCCGCCCTGGGCGCCCCTAAAATCTTTTTAAAAACTAAAAATAAAACAATCATTTTGGGGGACTGCAGATTCCCAGACTCTGATCAAAGCTAAGGCTCCAGAAAACTGCACATGCACAGAAACATTTTATATATAATTCTAATTCAAAGACCACTCATCACCCCTAAAAACTTCTGGTCTTCAGACATATTCTCAACTGGATAATAATAATAATCTTCCTGAGAACAAAAAACAAAATCAGATAGAAATAAACCTGGCTACACTGAAACCTTCATAGAACACACAGGGAGTCGGAGGAGATAAACTAGAAATTGAGCAGTGTATTATCTAGGAAGAGCCAGTCCTAACTTGGCCGGAAAGATCAACATGAAAAGATACTGTATCCACCTTCCATGGAGCCTGCTCACAAGCCAAGCCCCAAACCAGTATGCTGCTCACAACCTTCCCCCCAAGGGCGCCGGAGGCATAAAGGCTCCCTCCCCCATAGTCCTCTGTCTGACTGGATCTATTTGAGAACACTAAATAAATACTATTGCAAAATGTTCTAACTCCTGTTTTGCATTAATCCCAATGAATTCTAATTGGAAATGTTTCATTATAAATTTCTAGGGCTAAGGACATCTATCATTAAATTAGGAAATGACTAAACGCTTCCCAGAAGCAAAGCAACCTGGTGAAGCTTAATGACAGCTTATAAAAAGTTAAAATCAGAGTGAACTGGAGCCCTTCACCTGGGAATCATCCCAAACCCTGAGGGGTCCAGACAGGACACAGCACCGGAGAGTGAAGAAAACACAGATGCTCCAGGACTATGGGCAACAACAGGGGTGTGACCCCAGAAAGACAGTGATGGAGGGGGTGGGAGGCGGGGGTGGGATTCCCACCCTGGTTCCTGCCCCTAACTGGCTTTCTATTTATTGTGTGGACAGTCATCCCTGTGACTAAGGGCTCTCTCCCCAGGATGGTTCCTTCAAACCCTGAACTGCTCCCAGACCCTTCCTTTGGACAGTGTGCTTCACCAAATCTACCTCCCACGGGTGGTGGTTTCCAGGCTGAAAGGAAAATAGGAAAAGAATGACCCATTTCACTTCACTATCCAGAGTTCGCTGCCCATTCAATTAGTCATTCAATCAGTACTTGAGTGTTTCCTAGGTGATAAGCACTGTTTTTTTTTCTTTTTAAAGATTTTATTTATTTATTCATGAGAGACAGAGAGAGAGAGAGACGGGGACAGAGGAAGAAGCAGACTCCCCGCTGAGCAGGGAGCCCGATGCGGGACTCGATCCCAGGACCCCGGGATCATGACCTGAGCCGAAGGCAGATGCTCAACCATCTGAGCGACCCAGGTGCACGATAAGCACTGTTTTTGATATTGAATGGTTTTTGATACTGAATGGTGAATAAAACAAAGTCCCTGTCTTCAGGAACTCAACGCTGTGGTCAAAATTCATATTAAAAAAAAAAAATCGAGGAAGAGTCTTTGTTAGGATATCAAAGAACAGGAGGGGACGGTTACCCCGCTTCAGGCCAGGCTCTCCGGGGCTGGGACAGGTGTTCTGGGTGTGCGCACTTAAGCATATAAACCAATTTAGGAAAAGCTTCACTTTCTGCTAGTTTTTCACATGAATTCAAGAAAAAGCACAAAACTGCTTCAATCACCCTACAACAAGTAAAACCACCGTTAAAACAGACTAAAACAGAACAGTTTTTCAGAATAATAAGTTGAATAAAACACTACAGCTTGAAAAATCTCCTAGGGAATTCAGACACCTGCCAGGGTTGTCCATCATTTGCATGCAGTAAAACCCGGCCCTATTAAATGAGGTAGAAGGGCACAGACCACTTTGGAAATACTCATCAATTTATTCAGCCCCTAGGTAGAAATGAAAATACATGTCCCAACCTGTGATAAAGTCTAATACAATGAACACACCTATCCACAAAGCGAACAAAGTTACAGTAAAGATGATACTAAGGAGTATAGGAAACCTCAAAAGATTTCTCAGGAGAAGGGTACCTGAGCTGGTTATCACTGGCTGCATGCACCCAGGAGTGCACAGATACGGGCGGCGGGGGGGCGGGGAGCTCTGCAGGCGCAGTGGGATAAACATGCCCAGCGAGGCCCACGCAGGAGGAAGGTGTGGCCGTGGGAGGTGACCAGGGCCTTGTCTCGAGGGGCCTACAGTCAGGCTGGTTTCCCCCCAAACGGCTCAGAGGGCAGCAGTTTTCTAAGTACGCTCCAGGCCCAGGCCCAAGACCTCCTGTCTCCCAGCAGTGGTGTCTCCTTTGTAGGTAAGCCTTCTGTGCCATGTTCTCTGGCCTTGAAAACTTTAAAATCTACTTCTTCAGAGGGATTAGGAGCCCCTAAATATCCTTCCACAGATGAATGACAGGAAGAGCCTTGTATCTCAGAAGGTTAAACAGATTACATTGTCCGAAAATGGCCATAAGAAGCTCTCTCACCCGGCATGTTCCTCTCACGAGGAGTGACTTTGACACCCTTCCCACTGAGAGGTGGAGTCTATGCAACCCCTCCTTGGAAATGGGAGAGCTTTGGCGACTGTTTCTATCAACAGAGAAGAGCAGATCTGATGATGTGATTTCTGAGGCCAAGCCATATAAAAGACGATTCATTTTCACCTTGCTTGCTGAACACTTGGGCTTGGAGCCCCAAGCTGCAATGTAAACAGTTCGACGGCCCTACAGCGGCCATGCTGTGAGGAAGCCCAACCCAGCCCGCACAGGAGAGCCACACGGAGGGACTATGAGACTCTCAGCCAGCCCCCCAGATACCCCTCTCCCACCTTCAGCTGTCTGAGTGCAACAGCTCGAGACCCCAAGCCGGAACCACCACCCAAGCAAGCCCTCCTGAATTTCTGGCCCACGGAAAGCACCGGACATAATGATTACTGTTGTTTTAAGTCACTAGGTTCGGGGTGATTCTGTTAGCTGGCAACAGTAACTGATACAGGAGGACGTCTCTAGTGACTGTGGGAGGACGGTCTGGCCAGGACAGGAGGACAGAACTTACTGGAAAGGGGAGGAAGCCCAAGAAGTTGGAGAGGACTCCCGTTTTCTAGCAAGAGCCACCTGCTAGAAGGCAGTGTCAAAGCCTCATTTGCATGTATATGGTTTCCATGTGCCCTTTTCAAACACACAGTTTATAATCTCAAGGATAAGCAGTAACGCAAACTGCGTGGATTTCTGAGAAGTCCGGCTTGGCCTGCTCTAGTGGCTGGCCGAGGCAGATCTGCACTTAATAGCATCTGTCCATACATAAACAACCACCCAAAGCTTCAAGGCCTCTACAGTCCGTTCTCAAGTTCATCAAGACCTTCACTTGTTTACATTCCCGAGAGGCTTAGCAAGGTCTTACTTCAGACAGCACAAAGGTAAACTGTGCTGCAGCCCAGGCTGATTTCCCACAATTTATGGAGGCTAACGTAACCATGGCTTGTCCTGTATAATCTGTGACCCAACAAGCGACTCTGTAGAAGCCGAATCTGTTTTCTGCCACGTGGCTCAGGAACGAGTTGTGCTGGGGGCGACATGGGGAAAGTGTCACCAGCCAGCCCAGCCCACAACTCATCTGTAGGTCACTCTGGAAAACTGCACATGTGGGTTAATAAAAAGAAAAGTGTTTCTTCTGCTGACTGACTGCCGCCTGGTTGAATCTTCCGGGAGGGACACGGCGGCGAGGGTCGCGCACAGAGGGAGATGGCTCACCAGACACAAACACAGGCATTCCCTCTGGCCGACTTTCCCTTCCCACGGCAAAGTCCGATACCCTCTATTGAGCGAATCAAAGTCACAGTGAAAGACCGTGTGGCAGATCAAGCCTCCTTCAACCGTCGGGGGTCTGCTGTGTTTCATCACAGCTGGATCCATGTCCTTTTCTAAAAACTGAGGAAAAAAACACACAACACGAAGAAACCATTTTACAGCAAACGATTCGGTGGCGGGGCCCAGGTGACCTTGATCACTCCAGAAACATGGTGCCTTTTGTTAAGTCTCTGCTCTAAAACAATTCTATTAGGATCCCAGGACGGACCTTTTGAGTTCACCTAAGTCCTGCCCTCTCATCTTACAGATGAATAATGAGGTTCAGAGAAAGTCTGGCAAGGTCACAAAGTCAGTACGTGAGCCCGTATCTTCACACAGAGAGGTTTCCTACCGCACGCCATGCTGTCTTTCCACTTCGTTCAGTCACTGAGCAACCGTGTGATGGGCAGGTCCTGGGGACACAGGGCTGGACTAGTCAGACGTGGTCCCTGCCCTCAGGAATTTGAGACCCACAGAAGAAGGTCTCCAGGAAAAAGCAGCAGAAAAGAAGGATGACACCACCCTGCTTAACACTTGGAACTATGGCCATGCCGCTCCTCCCATGACCACGGAGCAGCGGGGAGCCCCTACAGGGATAGCCGAGTACCAACTGTTTTAATCCTGAAAGACGGGAAGCCTTCTAAGGTGTTTTACAGGGTCTGTGTGTTTACAGAGAGGACAGAGCAGTGAGCACAGTTAAACCATTTCTCACGGGCAGAGGGACACCAGTAGGAGCAACCATTCCCGGAACATGGCCCTGTGTCTGCTTTTACATTTTTCTGCTCTTTTCTGCACTACACTCCCTCATCTAATATGTTGCTTCTAATCTACTTTGGGTGTGGAAACTGGAAACCTACTCTTGTTTTAAAAAAGCAAAACCAAAACCAAGTCAACTTTGATGGAAGGAATAAATCGCAGGTTCTTAACCTGGGGTATAGTCATTGCCCCGCTGCTTGTGAGCACCTTGACAGTTTGTGGAGGGGTGTGATTGTGTGTCTGTGTGAAGGCAGGGGCGTGTATATGTCTATGTGAGAGAAAGTAGGGGTAGAGGGTGTGTGTGTGTGTGTGTGTGTGTGTGTGTGTGTGTGTGAAGGCAGGGGTGTATACGTATGCATGTGTGTGTGAAGGGTGTGTGTATGAAGGCAGAGGTGTATATGCATGAAGGGAGGTGTGTGTGCACACATGTGCACACAGTTTTCCAAGGTCAGGGTCCACACCTTTTTCCAAAGAAGTCTAAGGCTCTGAAGGCACAGATGTGCTCTAGTAACAATAAAAAGTCCTATTCTCCCACTTCACCTGCAGGGTGGAGCTACATCAGTCACCGCTTAATCCCTTGGAGCCTTGGCGCTTGAAACTTTGAGGCACAAGCTCACGACGCTCCCCACGCCACAGGACGGGTGCGAATGAGGCAGGGTGTCTGGCCCGGCGTCTGCCCCACCAGCTCCCGACAGCCCACCCTCCACAAAGGGCAGGGGTCTTCCCAGAGTGTAAAGCATATGGCTTATCTGCTAGGACTTTCACACAACAGTTTGTGGGGACTCATGGGCCCTTTCCTCCCTGATTTTTTGCTCATTTGACGCAGGTTTTCCATTTAGGCTGCCAGGAGTCTCAAGCAAGGTAGGCGGAGTGTTATTTCCGTTTCCAAGTCATTAAGCACCAACAAAGGAGGGCAGATTCCCGCAACTCTCACCCCACACGTGCCCCCCGCCCTGTTTAGGATGGAGCACAGGGGACCCGTGGCTCCCCTAAACCCAAGACAGGAAGAGTGGATCAAATTCCATATTCACCCCAAAAAGATCTTTTTTCTGTTCTGTACTATTCTCTCCCTGTTCGGCTGTCTTTCTGAAGCCCTCTGGCCAGGACAGCACCAAGGAGTATCTCCACCAATCCAGTTTCTCTATATTTACTGCTGTTCCCAAGCCCACCTGAGGCCATCGAAAGCAGACAAATGGAACAACTCCCCACCCAGCAGTGAGAATCTCCAAGTGCCTCCCTCCTTGGTACATTAATTCCAGAGCAAAACTTAGCAACCTCTATATAGGCTCTGTGTCAAATACTACAACAGCCATCAGCTGATGGTTCCCTTACACATCCCTTCAGGGAGGGAAAGATCCAAAATGATCACGCTCAGCAGGCGGAGCGTGGGTTAAAAAAAAGGTTCTGGATATCGGATTCAGTGTGTACGGTCCCAAAACCTCTAACTGCAGAACACAGAATGGTTTCTCTGCAGGGATCAAAGTTTATCTGGTAAACTTGGTGGAATGGCAAAAATCCTCAATCGAGTCCTGAAGGAGGCCCGAGCGTGGGAGCACATTCTACACGGCTGAGCTCAGCAAGGGGAGGAAGCCCAGGTGCAGCCGGTGTTCCGCCACCCCCCCCACCCCGGCGGGTGCAAAAGCCTTTTTCCTCCTGCAGCCTCCTCCCCTGCCCACACCCCGACCCCCCTGCGCATACTCCAGAAAGCTCGCTGGCCGCTCTTCTATGCGCTGAACTAGGCTCGCGATCCACACTCAACTCAAACGCAAGTGCTGCTGGATCCTTAGGACTGCCCCGCGCAGCAGAGGGGGTGTTTACGCAGGGAAACACCCCATGTCAGATGACAATTGACAGGAGGGTCTGCCAGATTGCTTACGCGCTGCTCTTGGCTCTGCTAATGCCCCAGCTGGGGGAAGCGGGGCACGGTATCTTGGGTGTGCCTCCCTCTACCTCCCCAGATTATAAGACACCGAATCAGAGAAATGTTCAGCTGAAGGGAGCCTGAGAAACCATCTCATCAGCCACTTCTTCTAAAAACAAGAAAAACTGAGGCCCGGACTTAGAAAACGAAGTCAGACTTATCACATAACTAAAAAGCAAATGAACCAAGACCAGAAAACAAGTCTCTTCATTATACAAGTTTAGTGCTGTCTGCTTACAGTGTAATCCTAAATCAAAATTCAAGACTGGGGATAGATTCACCCCCCCCAAAACCACTATTTTTACTACTATTCTGTATTATTAGAACAATGGTGTTTTATTTACTTTATTTTTAAAAAAGATTTTATTTATTTATTTGAGAGAGAGCGAGTGAGTGAGAGGGAGAAGCAGGCTCCCCGCTCAGCAGGGAGCCCAATGTGGAGCTCCAACCCAGGACCCTGGGATCATGACCTGAGCCGAAGGCAGACACTTAACCATCGGAGCCACCCAGGTGCCCTAGAATAATGGTGTTTTAAACAACACTTCTATAGCATCCATATAATTTTATTTTCCAAATTAGTCATTCTTTATCAAAAACACTAAGAATCCAAACTTAGAGGCCTACTAGGAACCGGGTCCTGCACATGTGGGTTTTGGGAAAGCCTCACCACGGCTCCATGAGATCGGTACTCTCATCCTGGTTTTGCAGATGGTAAACGAAGTCTCAGAAAAGTGACTGGTCCCAGATTCCAAGCACTGTACGACAGAGAAGGACACAGCATGCATGCGTGCGCACACACGCGCGCGCGCGCGCGCGCACACACACACACACACACACACACACAGGTCTGCCTCCCAGGACCGAACACTCTCTAGAAAATGTTAAAAAACCCAAACTAAAAAAAAAAAAATTAATTTCAAATGACTTTTGGAGATGGCTTGCCAGCTCACAAAATCAGTGAGGGTGAGTCTCTTCTCCCAGGCTGGGCCAGTTATGAACAATTCTATCTATAACCAAATTCTGAAATCTCCTGCCACGTCGGATTACAGACTCTACTCTCACAAACACGATCACTGATGGGTGGACTTCTCGAAAACACTAACACCTTTTCAGACAGTTTCTCTGGCTGACGGTTTCCTGGACCCGTTCAGAAGGTGTGCGAGGTGCCATTACCTACTGTCTGATCATTAACGCTTCACAGATGTCTACAGCCGCCACTCTGCACGTTCCTGACTGGTGTCACGTAACAAGCTTCTAATCCTTCCACTTTGTCAGCTAGTAGTTACACACGTAATTAGGGGCAATCCTGAGACATCTTCAAGGGAAGTCTTACATGCTGTCCATTTCTACCTCAATGGCACAAAAAAGTCATGAAGCCTTTCATGAAAGTCGAAGACAATTAGAGCAGAATGTCACCGTATTCCAAATACCAATTAAAAAAAGAAAAGTTTGAGAAAAACATCACCCACACGTTCACTGATGAAGGCTAAGAGGAGACTCCCTTTTTCATAGCAGAAGCAGCCAATTCACATACGCCTTCTCCCACGCTGATTTATAAGATGGCCTGGATGAAACTGAACATTTTGCCACGGGTTTGCACCAATGACAGGAGTACATGGCTTCCAAAGGTGTGGGGGAGACCTTGGTTTTGACCTGCAAACGGTGCAAACAGACAAATCTTGATGGAAAAGCAAGATTTAAAGCATTTGGAAAAAATAAAGGCTCCCTCAATCCAAGAATTTCATCTACAAGGGGGCAGTGCAGCCTTCTGACTTATGGCCAGAGGGAGGCTCGAGGAAAAGATGAACACAATGCTTACCCATCAAGGAAAGCACTTGGCCCACTTCTATCCTGGGTTCCTGACGTCCTATTTCAGATGTGAATAAATATGGAAGACTCTCCAACCTCTGCTTGCCCTGTGCAACTCAAGGGCAGCTCCTTATTAGGGACCAGTCTCTACACTGTCCACCACGGGAACAACAAGTACAACAGAGTCCTGAAACAACAGCTGGCCCCCTAGCACCCCGAAACACATCACCAAAGCTTTCAAGTGCTTTCGTGCCAATGAAGCACAATGCGACATGTTACCAACCTGTGATAAGTTTGCAAATCTAACCTCGGACCGGTCTCAAAGCTCCTCCCTTCTGGCTGTCAGGACCAGCTAAGCAGAGAGATGCCTAAAAACAGGGCCTTCTGGCTTCAATATCTAAGACCTACAACAGACAACCTTGCCAGTCAGTGGCTGGCACAAAGGACCTTGGAAGTAAGACAGACAAGAGTGTAAATATTTCACCTGCCTCTTCTGAGCAAAAAAGATTGAACAAGTCCTTCCTCCCTGAGCCTCAACTCCTTCATCTGTTAAATGGGAATATCACTAGTACCTACCTTGCAGTATTGAGGACCGCCTCAGAAAGTATCTGAAAAGAAAGTAGCACAGTTCCTCAGATATATTAAGTACTCCATCAAGAAAGATACCATCACCATCCTTTTACACAGCATTTAGTTCCAGAGCGCACAAGAATCAAACGTTCCTATATGGAATGAAAACGCACGCTTGCAAGTGGGTAGCCTGGAACAAGAGCCTGAAAATCAAATCAGAGCCAGGTCACTTCTTTTTGGTTCTTCTGGGCTAGATGAAAGCGATCTGTAGGAGTGAAAACTATTTCTCCGTCAACACACACGTTTCCTTAGAGCTGGTGTGTCTCTCGCCACCAAGACATTTTCATAAGCTCCAATCTCTCCTTTCCCTTCCACCCTCACCCGAATGCTCAGTGCTCTGTCTCAAGAAACTTGGTGGATTAGTAAGGAGCTGAACGTCCTTCAATGAGTAGCCAAGAATGAAAGGAAGGGAAGCAGCAACTTCCAGATCCAAAATCTCTTTCTGATGACCAGGAACCACTAAAGCCCGACAGCGTGCGTGACGGTGACCATCATCCCCCGCGCCAGTGCCCCCCCCACATACAGTCGCTAGCTTCAACTACCAGTCTCCACTGAGCAGCTACACCACGGCGGGCTCGGACCCGCGGCTTCAAATGCATTCATAGTAACAGCTAAAACGCCTTACGGTATTGCTCCAAGCGATCATAATGCCAGTATCTCATTGAATCTGAAAACACAATCCTAGAAGGTCACTACTAGCACTCCTGTCAGAAGGGGAAACTGTCCCCCAGGGAGCGTGGGGAGGTTACACGTGTGAGTGTGCCAAAGCAGGGGTTCAAAGACAGGTCTCTCTGACCCCAAAGCTGGTGTGCCTAAGCACCACCCCGAAGTGCTCGGCAGCCAGCCAGGCACCTACTGCCACCATGCTTTGTTCCTAAGGACCCCTGCCACCTCTTGGTTTTCAAGCCTCCAGAAGAAGAGGAGCTGGTTATTTCATATCCACTTTGGCCAGCTGGGCGGCAAGTGAGGGTGGTGGTGTCACACTCCGGTTGAGGAACAGGTTCGAGAGAGGTGGTCTGCATTCAAATCCTGAGGGCATCAGATTCCAGCTGCATGACCCTGGACAAGTTACCAAACCATCCTGGGCCTCAGGTTTCCTAAGCTCTAATAGGAGGGTAGTAATGGCACATCCTTCATACTGTTATCTGAAGGATCAAGTGGGGGTATTCCGTGTACAGCACTTAGCACATGCATGGGATGTAGTCAGTGCTCCATAAATTTTACCAGTCAAGTCAAAAGAGAAGAGGAAGGGGGAAAAAAAATAAAAGGATATCATCTAAAACTCAAAATCGAGGTCTCTCTGGCCTCCTGCCAACCCCTAGAACACAGTGCTGGACTCTGGGCTTCTTGAGCATGGCGGCAACCGTGAGCACCAGGGAGGGCTCGGCCTGCACAGCCCCATGGACTCCCCGTCACATCGAAGCAGGGCTGGCTCAGGCTTGATGCTGGGGCCTAATTCAGCACAGACCTCCATGACGTGGAAACCCAAAGGCGGCTTACAGGACAGTTCTTTATGAACCTGAAGGCTCGATTTCTCAGACCAGGGTCTTCCCATCCCATGGTAGATAAAGTTGTTTCTCATCCAGACGTATAAATCCACTGCGAGCTTTCACGAAAAGCGGAGAGTCTTATCATAAAAGCCCTAAGTCGGTAAGGGCTTCCTGAATGTAAGAAATGTCACTGTGGCTCAGGCCAAAGGCCCTCACAACCTGCTTCCCCGAGCAGGCTGGGGAGCAATCTGAGGACAGGGCGCTGACCAACTCAGGGGCTGGGACGTAGCTGCCCTCACCACCTCTAGTCAGTGCCGGCCCCTTCCTCACCTGCAGATAAAGATGACGGTCACAGCTACACGGTGTGCCCCCGAGGCCCAGGAGAAACACCTTCCTAAACAAGGTTTCTGGTGGGGTGCTCACTAATTTCTAAGAAAATAAACATCGGTAACGTCGGTCACTGACTCTACCAGAATGCAGAGTCAGCCAGCCTAAGAAGCACATGCTCCTTCAGCACGGGCTTACGAAGACCTGATCCGGAATGGAGGATCTCCACAACTGGAGAAGTGATTAGGACCTGAACCCAGCGGGCACCGGAACACAGCCCAGGCCCGGTCACGGCGAGACAACACCCTCCTGGTGTCCCGAAGCTCGGAATCCCCTGCATTCCACCAGCTCGGGGAAACTGAAGGAACTGTGTACCAGGGGCCCCAGCAAAGCAAGCCTGAAAACTCACTGGTGAGAGAGCTTCCTAACACAGAGAGAAAGCCTCTTTGCCTTAGTTTGCCAATTTCCTTTTCTTTTCAAGAGGAGCCCAACGCAGGATCTGAACTTACAACCCTGAGATCGAGACCTGAGCTGAGATGAAGAGTCAGATGCTTAACCGCTGGAGCCGCCCAGGCGCCCCTCGTTTGCCAATTTCTTATACTTAGCTCATGAGTTCCGTGCCCCCAATGAACAGGAGGCCCCGTAAGACAGCTCAGAAAAGCAGAGGGGGCTGTTTGGCGAGTTCTCTCTGCTCTAACGTGAAGGTAGAAATCAATTCACTCTCCTCCCCGCCTAACCCCGGAGCCCCAGGAGAACGCCAGCGTTTGGACGGCCTACAAATGCTCAGCTCTCCGGCCGTGCCCCCGACGGGGAGCACAGGCGTCCCCAGTATCGTTCTCACCTCCCACCTCCTCCTCTGTCGGGGGGGGGGGGACGGGCACATGGTTCCGAGGTCACACTCCTCACTTAAAGGATCGTGGGAATGCTTATGGAAACACTTGTTGCAGCTCTGCCAGCTGGAATCCCTGCTTCCTAAGAGGTTTCTGGAAAGCTCAGGAGTGCAGGATTGGACACAGGAGGAAGGCAAGCGCGGGGAGGCAGATGTTCCGTGTTATCATAAAACAAACAGCAAGGATCAAACTGTCCACTTTAACTATGTGCCACTTAGTGTACTTCAATTACACCCCAATCAGGTTGGGAGAAAAGAATAAAAAATAGAGAGCCGGTCACATTTCTACCACCTCAAAAGTGCCCTGCTGCCCGACAGCTTCAGGAAAGCAGGTCTGAATGAGAAAATTCAATTAGGAAGTAAGCTTAAGGAAACCCAGAGCATGCCGAGCGAAGAGAGACCTTTCGAGGCATCTCAGTGCCGAGCAGCCCCCCAAGGCCCCTGGAAAAGTGACCATCAACGCCTCCCACTGCTCTCCAGGGAGATGAAGCTCAGACAGCGCACAGGGCTCACCCAAACTTATGTGTGGAAGGGGGACCCAGACGCGGAGCTGTGCTCCCTTTTCCATTTTCCTGTGCCCTTCACTAGTGAGACTCAGCACAAGAAGGGGTCACGTAAGACCGTCCAAGTTAGGGTATCAGTTCTCCAGCACACCGTGTTGTTCAAAGAAGGTAATAACACGGATGTCTCCCCAGCTCCCCACCAAAAGCTGACAGGCCCTCAGCGGCCTTCAAGGTCATCAGCAAGAACTGCCCACTCTCTTTCTCGTAGTTTCCCTTATAACCAACCGCAGGCAGCTGGTCAACGCTGGGAGGTCATCCGATTGGGGGAAACAGCTTTAGCCGATTCTCACAGGAAGATTAAATGCGGAGTAAGGGGGCAGGGGTAGAAACCATCTCCAAAGAGGGATGCAACACAGATTGACTCAGCAGCCGGGATGCATTCTCGCAGGACGTAAAAATCAGCAGGTTCTGCCCAAGACCACTGAAGTCCAAAGAGACGGGGAACACGGTGGCACACCCCAGGTAAGAGAATCCTGTGGGAAAGAGGTCCTCTAGCCTTGGGGTAGCCCAATGGAGGTGGGAAACAACACGTCTCCTGGAAGGTATCCCCAAAACTCCCACATCGGAAAAGTGAGATAAAGCAAGAAACTGCCCCATTCCACAGGAATAAGAGTTATAAAACTAACCTTAGACGGCCTCTCCCATACGGCAAAACCATCCACATCTGCGTTAATGTGGGAAACGATGACATCAACCAGTAAAAGTCTTTGAATTAAAGATCTGTTGTTCTTACAGAATCCACAAGGTCAGTTTTAGTGAGCCCGGAGCCTCCCTCCCCCGTCACAAACCCCCCCCCACGGCTCTGGGCCCTTTAGCCTCTGCCTGATCACCACCACAGGGGAGAACTCACCTGTCCACACAGCTGCTCTTCCACCTGCAACTTCTACCCACCCACAGGCCTGCCCACCACCCCCCAGACCGGCCGAAGACGCACCAGGTCCGGGCCACACGGCGTCCCTTCAAATGCCTGAAGCCGGCCCTCACGCCTGCGACCTCGCCCACAGAGCAGCTCACCCCGGCTGGGACACGGGTCTGACACCACCCCTCCATCCGGTGCCACCCGGGGTCCGCTGCACCGACTCAGGGAGTGTTGAGCGTGCGCCACTCGTTCCAAACCTCCTGTTAGATGCAGCACCTGGGGCTGTTTTATTGTGTTGTGTCTGTTGGTCGAGGGAGTCAAGGTCCTGCGGCAAGTACCTCAGCAGCCTCTCCAGCTGCCGTCACAGCCTGTGCCCAGACAGAGGAGAGCACGACAGGCCCAGGCGGGGGCTGCTACCACCTTTCCCACAGCTGAAGTAAAAAACACACCCGTTATTGACAAGTCCAATAAACCACTTAGGAAGTACTTGGAGATATAATCACCCAGGAAATGCTTTAACAAAAGATACGTTTGTCACGAATACGTGTTAGAAATAGAGGCGGGGAGAGATGATGTAAAAACAATTTGCTTCTTTATGTACATCGCGCATTTCTCCTGAAATCCAACCCTGGCAGCTCAATCCAACCTTCCTCACAGTGAAAGGGTAAATTCCAATCCAGCCTAAGGCCGGCTGCTCTGGATGGCAACCGCTGGATCCAAGCTGCCATGTTGCTAGGACGTGTGGTTTTTACACCAATCAACACTGTAAGGAGGACAAGTCTACAGACATCCACACTGAGGTCCCCTAGGCGGAGTGACTCAGAATTAGTGTCCCAACAGGTATTACTGCATCCAGCTCCACTCTAGGTCATCCTTAAGATAGGCTATAACATTAAAAACCATGCTTTCAAAGAACAGCTAATGAATTTTAAAAATATACATAATATAAATAATAAGCAGGTTTGGAAACTCTAAAAGACTGAATCCCGGGTACTTCGCCATGCATGTTCTTCATTTCGTGCAGCTTGCGTGTCCCGGCCAGAACTTGGGGTCTGTCCCCTCCCCCGCATTCAGAGGGCAGGGACACAGGGCACACAGGAGTTCATCTGCGTGGGGACTTTTCTTGGAAGTAGAGGGAGTGTGGGAGGTGCACTCAGGGGCACTCCATTTCCTGTGGGACTCGGTTTTGTTGCCCAGCCAGCCCCAGGCGAGGCAGGGTTCAAGGCAGAAGCAGAAGGCTCTGTGGACCCAGTGGGAGTGGGGTGTAGCACAGTCATTTAACTTCATTTGGTGGGTACCCATCACGTGTCTAGAGAACAAGCCACCAACTGGAAGGTGGTGATGGGCGTGCTCATCCCTCTTGCCCCCCACACTCGGAACTCAGAACTCTAGAACTGCTCACTTCAGACCTTCCCCAGGCTCCAAAGTGTCAGAGGCAATGGGGACGCTGGGAGAGGGGTGGCTTGATGGGGGCCCCAGAGCAAAAGGCAAAGGAGGTGGCAGCCTCACACTGCACAAGAGCACAAGCGAGGCGTGCACAGGAGCCCTCCAAAACCATCACGTGGGTCTCTCCAGATGGGGCCCTGTTGGGGGCTGTATCATCTCTGTAAATGCTGTGATTTCCAATTATAAGGGGCATGCATTATTTTTTCAAGATATTATTTATTTGTCAGAGAGAGAGAGACAGAAAGAGAGAGCACAAGCAGGGGGAGCTGCATGCAGAGTGAGAAGCAGGCTCCCTGTTCTGAGCAAGGAGCCCGATGTGGGGCTCGATCCTAGGACCCTGGGATCATGGCTTGAGCTGAAGGCAGACGCTTGACTGATTGAACCACCCAGGTGCCCCAAAAGTTAAAGGGTTTTTAAACTTAAAAAAAAAAAGTTTTAAACTGACCCCCCCCCCAAAAAAAAAGCCAGCAATCACTCACTCTTCGTTCAGACTTCAGTACAGAGTGTAGGAAAATTCTGTTCTCAGAACGGTTGCCCAGACTGCTCATTAAACTTAAACCAGACGATCTGATTCGAACTAATTTAAGCTGAGGGAGGGTGGAGTGGGTGGAGAGGGTACAAGATTGGCCAGGGCAACAGGTAATCGGAGGTTCATTATATGCCTGAAATTTTCCATAATAAAAAGTTTTTAGTGTGTGTATGGGTTTTTGTTTTTGTTTTTGTTTTTTACACAAATTTGTATCAGGCAACATCCCCGTGTGTTAAGCCCCAGTTGCCAACTAAACCAGGCTCTTACAGGCTTCAAGGCCTGTTTTCAGGACATTAGGCAACTTTCTCCCACTTGCATTCAAGCCAGGGAAGCTCCCCCCTCCCCCAAGGAAGAAGCAAAAGGAACCCCTACATGAAACTTTGCAGCAGCCAGGCGCTTAAAGGACTGAAAAAACACAGGGTCCTCAAAAACCACCAGAACTCTTCAACTTGATAAGCTCTGCTTTTGCTGGTTTCCTGCCAAGATGCCACCGGGCGCTCTAGAATCTCCAACTCTGGTTTGTTTTAGGAAAGTTCCACTGGTTCTGGCTTTAGCTTGGCTCCTCTACATGTTATAAAAATACTGCTTGCTCCCTTGGTGTGGCAGTAACTAACGACACCAACTGCGCTGGAAAAAGCCTTCAGTCAGTGCACAGAAGGGTAAATGCCTGGATGGCCAGCACTGGTTTGGTTTCATGGCCTTCCTCCCCTCAAAAAGAACCTAATAATTATATCCTTTTATATGACGAGTACGTCTTGCTTTTATTAAATGATTTTTTTAAAAATCTATTCCTTATTTTAAAATAAATAGGACACGGTGTAACAGAACCACATTAACATCACCCGACTCAGGGTGGAAGAGATATATAAGGTGGCTGAGGTCCATTTCAGGTCCATGGCTCCTTTAAATACTCTAGGAGCTCAAATTCAAATAAGAACGCTGATGTGAATCTAAGTGCCTCCAACATGCCCAGCACTTGGGCACTTCACAAGGAGCAAGGAGAGGTGCAGAGAGCTGGGTCACCTGTGACCAAGATCACATAGAGCAGATGCGGGGGCTGCAGTGTGGGTGTCCCTTGCTTGTTAAGGAAGACACCAGTCCCTCTGGGGCATTCACGGTGCTGCCCCTCGTGAGGCCAGAGATGAAGTGATGAAAGCTAAGGACACCCTCCTGAGAGAAAGAGTGTGCATAAGGAGCTAGTGGGTTCACAGACCCTCCTCCTCCCAACCCCAAACGTCCCAGGTTAAAAACTTCTGTTCAGATTCTGGCTCATCAAAGGACTTGCTCCTCGGTTCTCCTGGAGTCCACGTGCTCCCAGAGCTGCCCTCACAGATGGTTTCCATGTGCCACCCGCCCCCGCCCCCCAGCCCTTGGCAACTCTGGCTTGAACAGGACCAAAAATCTCTTTGGATTGACCCTCTTAAAACAACTAAGACATTTTCTCACCCATACACACAAACAAACCTTTACTGAAAACTAAGGATGAACAAAAGAGGATTACTTACAGAAAACACTAGGTGCCTCAGCCCTATCTAGATTATAAACACAAGATTTTGTTAAGATATAAGATAAACTACATCCTGGCTCCCAAGGGCACTGCCATGTTTGGAGGTCCTGATTTGGCTTTTCCGTTCACCTCCCTGCCACTGTCCACCTCGCAACCCCAACCTGACATAAAGGGGTCACTTCCTAGAAATCTAAACCTCATCCCTGGAGCCAAGTAAATAATTTCAAGGAGTAGGCGAAAACCAGAGAAGAAATCTAGAAAGCAATTTTGCAAAAACAGCTGCAAACTGGAGAAAAACCATTTTTTTTCAGGTGTGAAGCCCCCTGCCCCAGGGATTTTGCAAAGGTCTGACACAAAGCTTTCACACATTCATTCATTCGACATTATTTACAGTGGCAAAAAGGAAAACTGACCTTAGTGCTCAGTGTACTTAAATTATGGTGAACCATAAAATGACCCCCTACACGATCATCCAGAAGTTTTCAGTTAGGTGAGAAAAGGGTTCCTGTGATGCCAGTATGAACAAGCAGGATGCAAAATTTAAAATATGGGAGCTCAATTTTAAAAATACGCTCAGAGGAGACTGGGGGGAAAAAAACCCACACCAAAGTAAAAGCGGCTCTAGACCCAAGGGGGGAATTCTCAGGACTGTTAGTTTTTCATCCTCTTTATACTTTTTTGCATTTTCCACAATTGAAATATGTGCCTTTTGCCCCTTTCCTTCTGACTGTAAATGGGATACAGGCTCTCCGTAAACAAGTCAAGCATTACAGAAAGCACAAAGCTCCCCTACGATCCCACCACCCAGAGGACATCGCTCCCCAAAGGTAACCAGCACTAATCATGGGGCTTCCATTTTTCCAGATGTTTTCCAACAAGCATTACTTCAAGAATCAAATAATTTCCCCAGAAAACAATCCATATGATTCCATATACACAAAACGTCCAGACCAGAAAGAAGGAGAGACCAGTGGTTTGCCTGGGGCAGGAGGGGGGGGACAGGGAGTAACCGCAAATGGGTGCAAGGGATCTTTCTAGGGGTGACGGAAATGTTGTTAAATCGGATTGTGGTGATGGCTCTGCCACTCTGTAAATTTACTAAAAAATGTACAAAATTGAGCCGTACACTCAAAACCAGGGAGATTTAGGATATGTAAATTATACCTCTGTAAAGCAGTTGCAAAAACCCGAAACACAACAGCGGCAGATCTAGAGGTGCCGACAGTGTTGTGGGGCTCGCCCCCCGCCAACGCTGTCCCGCCTCTGCTGGGAGGGGCAGGGAAGAGCCCGCAGCTCCGCACCCCGCTTCTCTCAAGAGCACTTGGCAAGTCCACGTGGAAGGAGCAGAGGAAGCTGGCGGCCCCTGAGGAATCACTGGACAAACGTCCCGCACGCGGGGCTGCTCAGATAACGTCCAAGAGTGAGAGTTGGGGGCGGGGGGGCAGAGGTCAGTCCCCCTGTGCACAGGGCGCAGCGAAGAACTGGCCGCGAGCAGCCATTCATGAGGCTCGGGCCGGACCGCCCGGAGACGGAGTGCTGGCCCAAAAAAGGGCCCACATACCACACGAGGTTCAGGATGTGCTGTGTGCACGAACACGGAGAACACTGCTCTCATCCAACAGAAACGTTAAAGCTGCCACGACACGATGTTACTCCCTGGAAGTACTCGAAGGTGAAGAGAGATGGGCCAAAGTGAAAAGGAGCAACAAGACATCAGCCATGTGGAAGAGAAGGTGAGCAGCAGAAAACACACTACATAAAGGGCACAAGGACAACAGAACAGAAAAGCAATCTGGGTGCCAAGGAAGACTGGAAAGAGGTACAATTCTCTTAGAAAGTAATTGGCAATTATGTGTCAAAAGCTTTTAAAGTGTTCCTTCCCTTCTAGGAAAATCTACCCTAAAGAAATCACTCAAATGTATGCACAAAGATGCCCACTGTTACGTTGCAAAAAACTGGAAATAACCTCCCCAACAAAGAGAAAATGATCAAATAGCCTGTAACCATTACAATGTTTGCAGAGAAAGTCCTTTAAAACATGGGAAAATGATGTATTTTATGTTAAATGAGCACAGTTGTATATACATATTTAATCTCAACTGAGGAAAAAAATGCCAAAATCCTGGAGAGAAACAATATATGAAAATGTTAGTAGTGTCTTTCTCTGGGTAGGGAAATTAAGTGATTCTTTTTCTCCTTTTACCTGTTTTTCTGAACTTTCCAAATTTTTTATAGAGGTATTCCTCAACCTCTAAAATATCCATGACCCATTTGCCAAGTGGATTTCGTTAACTTTACCCTCTAGGGTCTGTATTGTGTAGAAACCAGGCTTTATTTTCCAGACATAAAATTCTAATGCTGACTCTGCTTTCCCAAAGGACAACCCCACCGATCAAAAAATGACAACCACCACACTCCAGATCACAGTGGGCCCCCCAGGAGATGTGCCGCCTCCCCAGCCCGCACTGAGAATAATCTCTGCTAGGAGCATGTGAAACTTCTATCACCCTTTGAGAAATAAGGATTTTGTAGTTGTTGCTGCTTTGTCTTCAAGCGGGAGAGAAAAACACACTGAATTTAAACCTCAGCCTTGACAGGGTCCCTGGGCAGGAGCAGGCCTCGTCCTTGAGGAAGCCCGATACCACCTAGAAGGCAGCTGGAGCCACAGACCTTCATGCCTTCCCAAGAGTGTTCTGCAGACACAGCAGTCCAGCTCCATGATTTTAGCTGGCAGGTTCCCTGAAGAGCCATGCCCCCGGGACGCCACCCCAAGGTCAGGGGCAGAGCAGTCCAGGCAGAGCTCAGCTGAGAACTGGCGGGACAGGGCATAGCTTGGTGGCCCACATCAACTCAGCCCCAGGAGCTCACAAGCCCTCCGCTCTTCTGCCTGGCGGCCTCAACCAGAACGCTGAGCCACACTGACAAGCTGGTGCCACCAAGCAACGTGCGATTAATTGTAGTTACGGCACAAAGTTCATTTAATGTTTAAGAATTAGAACAGGTGTGATGTTAGCGCTCTAACTAGGGCCCTGTCACTTGATTATCCTCAGAGCTTTCTTCAATGTAGGGATAGAGGGGGCAGAGACGGCGCTAACACAGACAGCCTCCAGCTCCAGGGTGCTGGGCGCATGAGGACCTCCCAGGCATGGTGTGGGTGGGCTTTCCTTTTAGAGAGTTAATAGCCAGCCAACCTACCAGCCAAGCGAGTGTTAAGGGGCCCCGCGTCTATAGACAGAGGAAGCCAAATAATCTCCAAGTAATCAAACAGAAGACGGGGCTGCAGAGCCCGTGGGGTCAGCAGCAAGCCTAGCTGCTGGCAGGGAAAGGCACGCTGGGGCAGCCCCAAAGGCGAAAGTAAACATCCAGAACACCCTTCTCTCCTGGCACTTTCTATCTCCGAGGGGATTTCTCCCTTGCGAGGCAGAACTTTTACTCCTAGCTGTAAATCAATCTGGGTGGGCTTACTGCCACTCTCCTCCGTCCTCCCGTTAGGGTATCTAATTAATATTTTTCTACTCTTTTTGCCCCCAGATACGAGTGTTTAGACACTGAAATGAACACATCACTTTCCACTCCACCAACCCCCTTAACCCACAAGGCCCAGAGGTAAAAACTCCCCCCCTTTCCCTCCCTGAACCACCAATCAAATCCTGGCGGCAACTGGGACAACCCAGACCAAAGGACATGCAAAGTGCTCTGCTATCTCTTACCTTCCATAAATGCTTTTTCCCTTCATTCAACTGCAAATGATTCGCCTGAGAAGTGGCCTGAAGACCAGACCAGCTTTACTCCCTCCTCTGCAGCAAACTGTCACTTAGTCAACACATTTCCAGGAGGGGGGGGGGGGGGAGACTGTTTTCAGTGTCTCTCAGTTTAATCACTGGCCTTGCTCTCATCCAAAAACCTCTCCTGCCCGTGTACCATGTGGAGTCCATTAACTTTGCTGTTTACTTTCCCTGCCGCCTCCCTTCGGCCTGACAGTTACAGTTTCCAGCCCTATGGCCACTTAGCCACCTGTTGCTCCCCTTCTTCCGTCTGATCTGACATGCGTGTCGCCTCTCTAGGTTCGGGGTCACATCCTTCAGGCTGGCCATGGCCCGGGTGGGAGAATCCTGCCCCCCCGCCCGGACCTGTCTGGGCACTGGAGAGATGCCGGGTTGCAAACAAGCCCCTGACGAGCTGAGATGCCAGGACACTTGGACGCTGCTCCAGGCCGCCCGCGGCCCCCTCCCCACTTCCCCCATCTGGCTTCCATCTGACCCTAGCAGCTGGCCAGGTGGTTTTCATTTGCAGATGAAACCCCAGCAGCTCCACCACCACACACCTCCTGACCCTGGAGTTGAGGTGCGGCCGACAGGCACAAAGTACACTGTGTGTCACTAAGCAGGACTGAAAGGCCACATTTTCCAGGGCCGGAACCAGGGGTAAGAGAGCAAAGTGGGGTCTTGAGGCTTGGAAATTCTGACGACAGCCAAGAAAAAGAAATGCCCTGGTGTGACAGGACATGAATCCCATCTGGCACGGGAGCTGAGGAAACGGGGAGGGCCTTCTTCAGTGTTCTGCATCTGGTCTCAGACTGGAGACACAGGGACACCGGCCCCTGCTCCTGAGCTCTCCACTAGCATGCTCAAATAATGAAGGCAGCAGCAGGTATTCAATGTGCGTCACGCTAGGTCTACGCAACGTGTTAGCAAACAGCTAAAATCCGGTTTATGAAGAAAAAGTAACAATACACAAAAACGGTGATGATGATCTTAACCACAGTTCTACTGATTACGGTGTCCCAGACACTGTTCTAAGTGCTTAGTGTTAATTCATTTGCTCCTAACAGGCCTATAAAATAGCTTCCACTATTAATCCTACTTCCTAGACATGAGGACCGAGGTACCGGGAAGTTACGAAACTCATCAAGGGGCACGAAGCTGGTAAGTGGCAGCGCTGGAATATGAACACGGCCTGGCTCCGGAAGCCAGGTTTTTAACTGCCATCCTATCCTGCCACCCAGAAGAGAACAGAAGAAAAACACAACAGTTATCTATTTATATATCCACCACAACAGTAAATAACGATCATGAACAGCCAGAGAGAAGTACTCCAAAATAACAGGTATTTTGTCTTAAGTAATGGGATTAAGGTGATTCTTATTTTTATATACTCTGCTATTGTTTCCAATTTTCTACAATTTGCTAAATCAGAAGGAGATCATGACTATTATCATTTTTGAGTCCTTAAAGAAAAAAGATCTGTGTGCTAGCTAGCCCTAGGGATCGACAGTAAAATCAGTCCCCAGCAGTTCCTCAAATTTTATTTATTTTTAAAGATTTTATTTGTCAGAGAGAGAGCACAAACGGGGGGAGGGGCAGAGGCAGAGGGAGAAGCCGACACCCCGCTGAGCAAGGAGCCCGATGCAGGACTCCATCCCAGGACCCCGGGATAATGACCTGAGCTGAAGGCGGACACCTAGCCAACTGAGCCACTCAGGAGGCCCGGTCCCCGGCAGTTCTAATGAAACTTTCACGTGAGTTACTTAAACCCACCCGCCCCCACGCACGCAAGTTTCTTCACCTGTGCAATGGGACTACCACTACCCAACCTCAGAGACTGTCAGGATGAAATGGGAGCCTGGTGGAGCTCCTGGCACAGGACCGGCATTAAAACAACCACACTCTTTCCAGGGGGCCCACAACAGCAGCGACCACTTTTCGATGCCCACCCCGATAGGCACGTAACACACACAGAGTCAATTCTTTCTCACTCCCCAGTAGGTGAAAGGAAGATAATGAGGTTCAGGAGCTCCCCCAGAGCCACAATGCCTGGAAGAGGTCGACGCAAGATTGGAACCAGGTTTGCCCAACTCCAGGGCCCATGCCCCTTCCACGATCCCCACTTCCCTTTCAGATCAAGTTCCAGGTGAAGACAGACAAGGTATCACCATGTTCCTCTTTCTCGGCTGCTCCCTTTCAACTACTTCGGCATCCTTAAAGGTCCAGGCGGGAGGGAGCACGCCTCACATTGAAATGATTACGAGGCAGTTCTCAGTATCTTCGTCCACACTCGAAACCTGATCCACCTGGTTCAATTATCCCCCAGCTGTCCCTAACTCAGTCCAAGTTCATAGACAGATTGATGCTGACAGTCCTGGGAGCAAGCCTAGGGCCCCCTCCTCCTGCAGCCACACCTAGGAACAATCCATTTTTTGGAACTTACTTCAGAAGACTCTGGTTGCCACTCTGGCATCCTAGATCCTGACAAAAGTGGTATGGTGGTTTTCAGACATATGCTCTTCCCCTAGTCCCAGTTCTCCCAAATGGGCCAGGGCTCAACTTCAGGGGGCCTAGGGAGGTAACAGTGATGGCTTTGCTGTGGATTGCAGTCTGGACCAGTGAAGAACAAGTGTGTGTTCACAAAACGAGGCTGGAGCGCTTCCAAAGAGGCCGAAAGCAAGGCATCTCGAAGCAAGACCATGTTTGATGGCGCCTCCGGACTCACCAAACATGGGAGCATTCTAGTCCTTCCCGACCTCCAAACAGACTGCCTGCCAGGGTTAATCACATGCACAAGGAATTCTTAGTTTCCAAAATTTTTTAAAAGCTCACTATATGGTCCTTTAAAGTGTGGATCTGATATACAAAAAGTCCATTTTACTTACTATACACTTCAGGGTGTCTCTACAGCCTCGAATAGGTGCATCCTGAAGCAGGAGGAAGATCACCTGGAGATTATCAAGGATCAACTTGGTTGTTTGACAAACAAGAAAACAGAGCCCAGAAAGAGACAAGCTGGTACAAGAACCTTTGGTAGCAAACGCCCTTAAAAATCATCCTTTTACACTTCGCAATGCCAACTGGTATTGAGGCTTGTGTTGGAAGATGTCATACTTCTGAAGGACAAAGGGGCAAAGGAAGAGAAGTATCTCAAATGCACTCACTGCATTTGTTTTGGAAAAGACCAGTCAAGAGTCCACAAAAGGTTATGAAAAACCCCAGTGACACCACCTCTAATATTTATCTTTGGATAATAGAAAGTGATGTGTTATCTTTTTTTAAAGATTTTATTTCTTTATTTGACAGAGACAAAGTGAGAGAGGGAACACAAGCAGGGGGAGTGGGAGAGGGAGAAACAGGCTTCCCACCGAGCAGAGCGCTCGATGTGGGACTCGATCCCAGGACCCTGGGATCATGGCCTGAGTCAAAGGCAGACGCTTAACGACTGAGCCACCCAGGTGCGCCGAAAGGGATGTCTATTATTTTTAAGAACTCTCTTTGCTATTACATGACTCGTCCCTGCATGCCAGGACTGCTCTCATCTGGTGCCAGGGAGACTCTGCTGAATCATCAAGTTTGCAAAAATGATCACTGCTCAATTCGTGTCACTCCACAGAGCAGGCTGATATGCCCCAAACCAGCTATGCGGAGGGACTGTTATTGCTCCTTTCATTATTACCAGTGGTTCCCGTCTCACTTTAAGGTCTTAACGACATTTCAATCCAAGAACTTATCAATACCCTCAGCAGTTGAGTTGCTCAGAAATGCCCACCAGGTCAGCGCGAGTTCCTAAGGAGGAGCCACCACGAGATCTGGAGGCTGGACTGTGGCACAAAGAAGGGAAGCAGCCGGTGCAGAGGCCAGAACAGGGAAGGGAAGACTATGGCAGAGAGGAAAGAACTTACTGCCACAGACGGCATACAAGAAGTCTTTAAGAATGCAAGGGCACAATCCTGTGACTGGCAAAACGGGGAAGTTTTTTTCCTACTCGCAACTAACATGCAGTGGAAGGATGGAAAGGAATATCTACCGCTGGCTAAAATACTACCAATACCACCTCACATGTGCGCAGCACCTAAGAGCCTGCCAAGTGCTCCCCCCTTAGGCACCGGACCCCCCGACAAAGCTGTAAGGCAGACAACAGATCCCCACTCTACAGGAGAGGACGTGGACTTCGGGGAGGCAAGCGCTCGCGCCCCGGGACACACAGCTACTCAGTGACAAGGCTGGGACCAGAGGTGAGAACACTTCTGCACCTGCCAGTTTGGGAAGATGAGCAAATAATGCCTCCCTACATCAGCCAGTTACTATTGCCTCCACTTCTCTGAAGGACTCTACAACTCTCAAGTATGAGGCCTCAACATACCGAAAAGGAATCTCAGGGCTTTCCCTCACCAAAGCCTATCCGTTATGCAAATAGAGAACATTTACCGAGCATCTACTATATGCCAGTAATAAGGCTATGCAACATTTATTATTACAAGTATTATTTCTCTCCAACCCCAACACCAACCCCCCCCTCTTGCCCAAGCCAGCATGTGTCCCCTGGTGTACCACAGTAGTCTCCTGACCCACACTTGCTCTGGCACCCTCCCTTCTCCACACCTGGGTCAGAGCAAACTTTAGGACTCACACCTGATCAGCCCCATGGCCTACACCCTTCAAAGTCTCCTAGGAAGAAGATAACCACCCCCACCCCACCCCACCACACACACACTGGGGGCTAGAAGTGGAGTCCTGCCCACCTCTCCATTCTCATTTCCCACCCTGCTCCTTGCCACCACTGTGTTCCTTCTGTCCCTCTTTACTCACTAAGCTCCTTCCTGCCACAGGGCTTTGCACGTTGTGGTTCCTTCTGCCTGGACTGCTATTTTCTCAGCTCAAGCCCAGCCCCTCCTGACCCTCTTGACGTCAAGCCCCCTACTGCAGCCTCGTGGCAGCATGCCTCCCTCCAGGCGCCATGACTACCTGGTTGGTGTCCATGTCCCCCACTAGGCTGTAGGCTCCAAGAGAGCAAGGGTAATGTTCTTCTTGGTCACTTTTGTATTGCCCGGGTCTGGCACAGTGTTTAACTCATGGTCAGTGAATAGTCAGGGAACAAGCTGATGATACTTTAAAAAAAAAAAAAAAAAAGATTTTATTTATTTATTTGAGAGAGAGACACAGCGAGAGAGGGAACACAAGCAGGAGGAGCGGGAGAGGGAGAAGCAGGCTTCCACGGAGCAGGCAGCCCAATGCGGGGCTCGACCCCAGGACCCCGGGATCATGACATGAGCCGAAGGCAGACACTTAACAACTGAGCCACCCAGGCACCCCAAGCTGATGACCCTTATCTGCTTGAGCACCAAGAACAGAAAAGGCTGCAAGCTGGCTCCCAGTCCCAAGAGAGCCTTCCACCACCACATGAATACAGCCAGGATGATGGTAAGAGGCTGCAGAGAGGTGTGGGAAGAGCACTGGATGTGGAGTCAGCATGTCCTGATGGGGTGAGGCCTGGTGATGACCAGCCCTATGGGTGAACATCACTCAAATGCAAGCAAACCCTAGGTGCCTTCTGGTTGGCATCAATGTCAACCTACCCATCATGTGACCCTGACCCAACCCCAGTTATGGCCACCTCCCTGACACCACCCTCTCTCTCACTGAGCAGCCCAGCTGTTGTCACCCTGCTTCTACCCTTGCCTCTCACAATCCTTCATCCGTGCAGCAACTGAAATAACCTTTTTTAACATAAATAAGATCACAGTATTCTCCTGCTTAAAACCTTAAGTCTTGTTACCATTAGAATAGAACCTGATGCATAAGGCCCTGTGTGGCTCAACTCAGCAGCAGACCCGTCTTCCATTCCTCCACCTCGGCACCCCTGCACCGGCTGGCCCCCTCCGGTCCGCAATGGCTGGCTCCCTCTCCGCACTGTCACCTCACCTGGAGGGCACCACGGGAGAGGGCACCACGGCACATCACCGGCTGTTTCTTCACAGCACTTACTACTGGAAAGGCTCGTGTTTATGATCTGTCTCGTCCCAACAAAGCAGGGACTTCGTGTTGGTCACTACATGAGTGACTATTTGCTGAATCAATGCCTCTTACAATGCTAATACAAACAGTTACTGCGCCCTTCCTGGGACAGAGCAAGGAGCATGTGAGATGCATTAATTCATCCTCCATACAACGCCCCCCATCGCCATTTTACAGAGGAGGAGAGTGAGGAACAGAGAGGGTCTGTGGGCTTCACACCCAGGCAGCCAGCCCCAGCCCCTGTGCTGTGGACCACCAGCCTGTGCGTGCTGCTTCTCTGGGCTTCCCTGGATTGCACACCGTCTCCCACGTGGACGGGAGCTGCTGGAGAGCAGGCACCGGATCTCGTGGCACCTGTCTCCCTAGGGTCCCAGATGAAAGCTTAGAAACAAATGAAGGAATCAGAGAAGCCTTGGCTAGGAAAGCCGTTCAAAAGACAGCATGTTTACAACTCGCACCCGCACTCCAGGAGGAGGCTCCCGGCACGTGGGACAAGGAATGAGGCACCAGCCACATGAGACGCACCCCCCCAAGAGCAAGTGGGTCCTATGAGGTCTCCTGTTTCACCCTGTAAGAGCTACACCCTCATCTTGAGAAACTTTTCCACAAAATGTTATGCAAATGACATTTGGAAAGGGTTTCCTACTGCTTTATTTTGGAAAGTTATCGAAGATTACTAAGTACTATTAATGGTTTTGTCTCCCTTACACATTTACGCCCAATCTCTGCTCCATGCTGCTGACCCTGTGGAGCACACGTGGGAGCACACGTGATCATCCCGAGGGAGCAGGGAGCTCAGTGATTGGAGAGAAGCCGCCCCAGGTCACAAGGCGGCGGGCCAGGGGATCCAGGCTGCTAACCTGCCCTTTTTACCACAACACCAAAGCCTTCGATAATGGGTTTCAGGAAAAGGGCCCCAATTTTCTCCCAATGACTTCAGAGTGATCGCTCGAGGTGTGGAGTGCACAGACTGCAAGGTGGAGGCCGACCATTTCTGGCAGCGCACGTCTGCATGAATGGCTGAGAACGCCCCCCACCGCCTCAAGCTCCCGCAGCATCAAACGGCAGCCGGCAGCAGGAACAGACAGAGCCCCACTACAGGAAGGCGGGCTGAACCGCCGAGTTCACACTATGAATTCACCGAACTGGCCCAAAGAGGAAGCCAAACTGCAGACCAAGCAGCCAGGAAGCCCAGGGCCCGCCCACCCGAGCCTTCCGGGCTGGTTACCAGCAGCTCCAAGGGACAGAGTGGCAGACGGAGGGACCCCCGCCTCCTGAGCAGCGGCAAGCAGGCAGGGCTACCCGGGCAGAGAGCAAACAGGTGGCATCTAAGAAATGGCCAAGGCCAAAGCTGGGCTGGATCCCGGCTAAGGAGAGGGGAGTGTGGCTAAAGCGCCCGATACCAGCCAGCAATTGCCCAGGAGGGTGCCTGGGACCCCAAGGGCTCATGGATCCGAGACTTTGGTGACATTCAGCTTCCATTTCTATGATCTGACTCAATAAACAGACTTTATTCTCTGAAAGAGGCTGATTTCAAAGGACCTCTGCATGCCCATTGACGGGTCTGCCCAGCAGGTAACGGGAGCCCAGATAAGCAGGAGCCGCCCCCACCCCACCCCACCCCATCTGGCCATGTCAGGCTGGGGCTGCTGTTTGTCGACATGCGTGGCTTTTCCTGTGCTACTCCGGCCATTTACTACAAGCAGGACACGCACAGCATGTGCTCTCCTGTCCGTCAGAGCCCTGCCACATCTTGGGTCTCTTCGGCCTGGCCAGGTCACTCCTATCATCCACTTGCCACGGTGGGCCTTTGGATTTGTAAAAGTCACCGAGGAGCTAGAGACAAAGAAGAGAACAGCCCCGATGCCCGAACATGCCGCTCGTCTTGAAGCCTTCCAAAAGGGCTGGCTGACTCCAAGGACCACGGACATGCTCACGTCCAGCACAACAGAGGCTACCAGACTCTTTCTCTCCAAGCCATGAGGAGAGCTCAGTCTCAGACTGTTTACGTGAGAAAAATAAAGATCAATTTCCTGCATTTTATAGGGTTCTTAAATGCAAGGCTCATAACTTTAAGAGCAACCAAATAATCTGCTACTATGGTAGATGGAACAAGTTGGAGAGAGAAGAGCTTTGAGAAATAAACAAAAAATACAAAAGTAATCTCTGAATATTAATAAAACCTCTCAGGAGGGTCAGCCGTGAATCCAAGACAGGATCAGGTATTCTGTAGGAAGATAACACCGTGCACACACGCACAGTAGAGCTCCGTTTCATACAGAGGCTGTCATACCGGAACATCTTTCCAACAATACCAGCCTCAAGATCCCAGTCTTCAGTTCCCCTGAACGCAGGTGCCCTTAGTTGATATATAAACTGCCTTGGATGGAATGCAGACCTACCGTGCCGGCCACAACGGCGCTGTACAGAAAGGCTACTCCAACTTACAGGCCCAGCCTGGCCAAGCATCAGCCCATCCAACCAGGTGATGTCCTTAGAGCATCTCAACTCGGGCTGTCTGCATGGGCAACCTGGGAAGGGAGGAGCAGTCTACCGCAACATAGAACTGCTCAGACCACAGGAATCTAAAACACAACACAGAACCACCAACATTTCAAAGGGACAAGGAATGAGGGTGCTTAGTCTCTGACACAACTTGGGCAAAGGGACACCACTGCACAGGTCATCTCTGCTCCTCCAGGTCACAGGAGGGTCAGAGGCACTAATGAGGGTCATGACACTCACCTTAACTGGGTGCTCGGGAGGATTTTCATCCAGGAAATGGAACAATGACCAGCATTCCAGACTATTACTTGGAGATTAGCTAGCTCCCTGGCTTCGGCAGGGACGAGGGGAGGTTTAAAGGGTCCCATTTAACCCCAGAAAGGCAGGAAGTTCCAACAGAAAGGCTGTCACTCTATCTAAGTCTTGTTGGAGCTAAAGCACAGCAGGAAAATCAAGCAAACCAAAGGGGAATTGGAGCCCTTCACCAAAGGAGGGGCCTTGGGATTAATGGACTCTTTAATTTTCGAATTTCCTGAGGTTTCCGGCTAATTAGGCCCCTTAGCCATACTGTAATGTGATCAAATTTCGGCTGAGTTCACAGAACAGCTGAAGGTGGAAGATGCTACTGAAATGACCACTGGGCCCCAGGGACTGCAGACAAGGCCCACAGCGCTTGCTTCCAGCTTGATCCGCACTAATTAGGCACCTTTAATCCCCCCAACAATGGTTCAGAGGCAGGCTCGGAGGGCACCATGTAACCCACCGCATACACTCGGGCAGCTCTGGTCCGACACTACTACTTACTGATAACTCTCTCATTCGTTATGAGCACGCAGACACACACACCTCACCGGTGGGGAGAAGGGACGCAGAGTGCACCACCAGCAAACACAGCCGACCCCGCCAAACAAACGGAAAACGAGGTACAACTCATTGCTCATGAAATCAGACAATTTAGGGAGAAAAACACCCAAGGCCGGCAAGGAAGCAATGCACGGACCCTCGTACTGCTGGTGGCATTATGACTCGGCCTGACCCTGTGGGAAGACAATTTGGCAGTATCTGTCAGGGGCTGGGAAAGTATTCCCACTTGGGACACACAAATATTACCCCTGGGGGTCCATCCTACACAAGAATCTAAATCCAAATCCAAGGAAAACTGCATAAGGGACCACAGTCACTATAACACTGTTCAGAATGCGAAAAACTGGAAGCAACCTAAAGACGGACATCAGGGAGGTTAGGGACATGTCCATCTGCTCTGCTCTAAGGAGCCGTTAAGGAAGGACGGCTATGAAGACTTCCTGCTCTTGGGGGAAAAGTCTTAGGTCATCAAAAGTTATTTTTAATGGACTTTTTAGAGCAGTTTTAGAGTCGCAGCAAAACTGAACAGAAGGCACGGATTTCCCACCTAACTCAGGCACAGCCTCTCCCCTTACCAACAGCCCCCAGCAGAGCAGTGCATTGGTACTAAATGATGAACCTGCACGGAGACATCGTTATCACCCTAAGTCCCACAGTTCACTGCCAGGTATCCACCAGAGTCATTCTACTGCCCTACAAAGTCGCCGTGCTCCACCTGTGCAGCCTTCCCTCTCCAACCCCTGACAACCACTGGCATTTTTACTGTCTCTACAGTGTGCCTTTTCCAGAAGGTCCTACTGTTGGAATCACACAGAACGTAGCCTTTACAGACTGGCCTCACTCAGTTAACACATGCCATGTAGGACTCCCGTGTCTGTTCATGGCTTGACAGCTTCTTTCTCTTTAGTGCTGAATACTGTTCCATTGGGATGGACCACCGTCTGTGTATCCGTTCACCTGCTGAGGGACGTTTTGGTGGCTTCCAAGTTTTAGCAATCATGAATAAAGCTGCTCTGAACACCCACGTGCAGGTTTCTGTGTGGACCTAATTTTTCAACTCTTTTGGGTAAATACCAAGGAGCGCAGTTGCTGGAATGTATGTTTAGTTCTGTAAAAGCCCGCTGAACTCCTCCAAAGGGCCTGTACCATTTGCATTCCCACCAGCAACAAATTCAAGTTCCTGTTGCTCCAAGTCCTCACCAGCGTCTGGTGTTGTCTGTGGTCTGGATTTAGGCTGTTCTAACAAATGGGGGGAGGGGGGCAGCTCACAGTCTGGTCATATTTTTTTTTTTAAGATGTTATTTATTTGACAGAGAGAGACACAGCAAGAGAGGGAACACAAGCAGGGGGAGTGGAAGAGGGAGAAGCAGGCTTCCCGTAGAGCAGGGAACCCAATGTAGGGCTTGATCCCAGGACCCTGAGATCGTGACCTGAGCCAAAGGCAGACGCCTAACGACTGAGCCACCCAGGCATGCCTGGTCATGTTAATCTTTAAAAAAGGAAGATAAAAGACTATGTGTGGCCTATGACCATCACTAATCAAAATCCACGTGCATAAGAGAAATGAAAGCACGTATTAAAAAAAATAAGACTGTTATAAATGACTATTCCTTCTATGATCCAAACTTCTCACAATGAAACTTTAGGAGACTGAACCATATGAAACCGCTAAAAGCCAACCATTGTTGGCCCACAAAGATGGCAATTTCATATGGTTCAGCTTAATAGTTTTATAACTAAGTTTTAATAACTTCAGGCATTCACAGCATTTGTCCTTATTCTATGCCACCACTGTCTCTTAATGTAAAGAAACACCTCCACAAATGTGGGAAAACAAGCTGATGGGTCTGAAAGCCTATCTGTATAATGCTGTAATCCAAAAATGTGGAGAGATCCTTTGAAGAGGACGTGCAACAACTGATAGAGAAAACAGCCAATGAACGTCGATTTCACCATCTTTAAGCCCAATTCTGAAAGACACAGGCAGGCTCTCCACCTACCACCATGTGGAGATGGCACTTCTAAGCTATAAATTCAAAGGACAGGAAGCCTCCACTTGGTCAGAAAAAGCCAGGATGCAAAGTCAAGCGCTGTGCCTTTCTGTACGAGGCTGTGTGAGTGGGTGTGGGGTGGGGGAAGGGGGCTACCCATGCTGGGTTCCCCTACTTCTGCCCAGCCTTCCACAGGCCTCCCTCTCCAACCAGGGTCCACATTCCAGGCCAGTGTCTCAGAGGATGTTTGCTCCCCTTTTTCCTGGCCTCGGGACAAGACTGAGACTATTCAATGAAGTACCCTGAACCCTTGTGCCCAGAAAACAGGATCTGAAGGACAGAAAGGCACACTGAGAAAGGCAGACTGAATAGCCATCTGCAGAGGTGGAACAATTTTTCAAAAAGGTTTAAGCACACACGCAGAAAATATCTAGACAAACATGTACCCCACGGTCCTACCACTATCGGAGGGTGGAATTAAGGGATGGTTCCGTTTTCCAAGTCACACATTACTTTTGTAGTGAGAAAAATACGAAGTTAAAGTATTTTTAAAAAGAATGAGAGAGGGCGCCTGGGTGGCTCAGTGGGTTAAGCGACTGCCTTCAGCTCAGGTCATGATCCTGGAGTCCCGGGATCGAGTCCCGCATCGGGCTCCCTGCTCGGCGGGGAGTCTGCTTCTCCCTCTGACCCTCTTCCCTCTCGTGCTCTCTCTCTCTCATTCTCTCTCAAATAAATAAAATCTTTAAAAAGAAAAAAAAAGAATGAGAGATATGCTTTGACTTACTTCTTTTTGAAACTCCCTACCACTCCTGGCTCAGCCTTCCAGCCTCTACTTCAGAGTTCCCACATGGTAGAATTTCTTTATCCAAAAAAGGGAAAAGGTGTTGGAAGAAAGCCACATCATACCCTGGAAGGCCACCCCAGGCCCAGCACTGTGCTAGGGGCTTCACCCACATCACCTGGCCCTCTGAGCAGCAGGAGAGTGTCCTGGCCCTTGGGAATAGCTACTAAAGGCCATCTGCAGGCAGCCAAGGACTCCAGCTAACAATCCTCAAGGAAACCCGGTCATCTCTGGAGAAGGGCACCAAGAGCTGTGTCAGTCGGGTATCTCATTTACTTTTCAAAACAACCCCATGAGGCAGTTTGCTGAGATGAGGGCTCCTATTTCAAGGATGAGTGGGAGAGCTCACCATCAATCAGAATAATGCAAGCTTCATGAAGGCAGAGCTTTATCCACTGCTGCGTCCTCAGCACTCAGAACAGTGTGGCTCACAGGAGAGCCTCCACAAGGATTGTTGGTGGGTGCGGGAGTGAAACCTCAGAGGCTTGGAGAGGTGGAATGACTTGCACAAGGTTGCCCAGCCAGTAAGCAGATGGGTAGTCAACTTTCGACTCCAAAACAGCAAGCCTTGCCATGGGCCTCTATTGCTTCATGGCATACGGGGGGAGCAAGGGAATGTTTTAGGACCAAGCTCTGCCTCTTCCTCTTCTCCCCCAACCCACTGCCATCCCCTGGAGCTCCTGGTGGAGGCTGAGCTTCACCTGAGCTGAGCTGAGCATGGGCATCCCAGGGGGAGTGTGTTCAAAGCAAGCCTTTCATGGCCATGCATGGAGGAGGACAAAGCTTGCCGGATGGGCTAGCCTCCGCCCACACCACCTGCTCACCTCACTCGTAAACCCTCACAGCCACTCACCTCTACCTTCAGCACTGCTATGAAGCCTCTCTCTTAAAAAACCTGATTGAACTTTTACTCAAGGGTTAAAAAAAAAGTTATAAATGTTTAAGAAAACAGATCTTTTAACATAAATGTTGCATAAATAAAGCTTTCACTGAAAACGAGCTTAGAACAAGGCAGATCTGAGTGAGAATCTGAACTCTACAGTCCACTGGCGACACAGCTCCAGGTAATGACTCCGCCGAGCCTCCATGTTCTCATCTATGAAACTAATCTCCTTGGGACAAAGGTTAAAAATCATTCCATTTAAATGAGACAACACATTTATTTACTGTCTCGAATCCCATGCCTGGCACACGGGGCTGTTCAATAAATAAGCGCTATGGTTATGAAGGATAAAATACAAAATCTAGTCCACCTGGTCCAACACCCTCAGCACAGATGGGGAAATAGACCTAAGGAAGGTCAGCTGAGCTGGCTAAGTTCTGATCGCCCAGTACGGCACCTAGCTCTGTGCCTTATCAACAGAGGGCACAGCGCACAGATGTGAGTAGTGCTGCGGATGAAACAACATATCCACCCAGTCTACTTCATTAAATCATTTAACGGCATGCCCTATGGCTATAATCTAGAATAATGTTTTAAGTTAAAGGAAACGTTTCAGGGGGAGTCAACATTCACCTGGACCTGTGCTGCCCGATACCGAAGCCACGAGCCACACTGGTTATTTAAGTTCATTAAAAATTAAGTAAAATGAAATACTCAGTTCCTCAATCACACTGGCCACATGTGAAGTGCTCAAGAGCCACATGTGTCTGGTGGCTGCTGGACTGCACAGATATAGACATTTCCAGCATCATGGAAAGTCCAGCGGACAGCACAGAAAACATCCTTAAACACTGTTTAATTTCTTACCCAGTGGATCTGGTTTCCTAAATCCTACTGCCTGCTAATAGCACTACCAGAAGATCAGGAAAAGACCTCATTAGCCTTCTTTTTTTTTAATGCAAATCTGCATATTCTTAACAAGCCTAATCTCCCTCAAAAAGTTACAAACAATGTGTTACTGGGGGAGTGAGGGTGTTGGGATCTAGAAGGCCACAGGACAAGGGACAGGTGAAAGTAAACAGTTTAATTACATGTGTTCTGGGCAAACACATAACTTGCACCAGTGTCAACTCGCATCAGTAAACTGAACATGCTTCAAAATAGGTCAGTGGTCCACTCACCAAGGGTCACTTACACAGAAGGACCATCAAAAGCCCAGTAGTTTGCCTCTGCTAAGCACCTGTAGTTTTGCAACAGGATGTGCTCAGTGCACAAGCTAATTTCTTTTACAATTTAATTCTAATGCCAAAATACTCATGTGACCCCACCTAAGACCAGCACAGCCTCCCACTCGCCCCTTTCAATGGTCCACCGAGCAAGAGGACCTGCAACATGGAAGAAGGCCCAGAAAGTAACCCTCTCTGCAGCTACGCCCACCTCCATCACCTTCTCTGAGGTCCCAGCAGGCTGGCACCCCCTCCAGGAGCCAGGAAGGCCACTTGGCACCCTAGGACATATGACCAAATTGAACATTCATCTGCACCTTCCATCTGGCAGTGAGGCCCTTTCAAAATAAAACCCAGAGTGCAGAAGCATTTTTATAATACTCCACCCTTTATATTTACAAAAAGGGGGGGGTAAAGAATTTACTTGTATTTATTGGTTAATGCCTAAAAAAGAAAAATGAGTTAAGAAAATAAATACGTCTACACCAAAACTTACCCAGAAAGATTTATAGCAGAGGGGCACCTGAGTGGCTCAGTCATTAAGTGTCTGCCTTCAGCTGAGGTCATGATCCCAGGGTCCTGGGATCGAGCCCCACATCGGGATCCCCGCTCGGCGGGAAGCCTGCTTCTCCCTCTCCCATTCCCCCTGCTTGTGTTCCCTGTCTCGCTGTGTCTCTGTCAAATAAATAAATAAAATCTTTAAAAAAAAGATTTATAGCAGAATCATTCATAACAGCCAAAACCTGGAAGCAACCCCAGATGTTCACAGACTGGTAAATGGACAAACTGTGATATACCCATACCATGGAATACTACAGAATCTTACCCAGCAATAAAAAGGAACAAAATCTCAATACACAAAACGTGGATAGATTTCAAAAAAGTCATGCTAAGTGAAAGAAGTCAAATACAAAAGACAATGTACTGGGGTGCCTGGTGGCTCAGTTGGTTAAGCATCTGCCTTCGGCTCAGGTCATGATCCCAGGGTCCTGGGACTGAGCCCCCAGTTGGGCTCCCTGCTCAGTGGAGAGCCTGCTTCTCCCTCTGCCTCCTCCCCCACTTGTGCACACTCTCTCTCAAATAAATAAAGTCTTTTTTTAAAGATTTTTAAAAAATATTTATTTATTGGAGGCGCCTGGGTGGCTCAGTCATTAAGCGTCTGCCTTCGGCCTCAGGTCATGATCCCCGGGTCCTGGGATAGAGCCCCACATCAGGCTCTCTGCTCAGCAGGAAGCCTGCTTCTCCCTCTCCCACTGCCCCTGCTTGTGTTCCCTCGCTCGCTCTCTCTCTCTGTCAAATAAATAAATAAAATCTTTTAAAAAATAAAAATAAAATATTTATTTGACAAGAGAGCAAGAGAGCCCAAGCAGGGCAAATGGGAGAGGGAGAAGCAGGCTTCCCGCTGAGCAGGGAGCCTGACTCAGGGCCTGACCCCAGGACCCTGGGATCATGCCCTGAGCCAAAGGCAGACGCTTAAACGACTGAGCCACCCAGGCGCCCCAAATAAATAAAATCTTAAAAACAAAATGTACTGTGAATCTGTTTCTATGAATGTACAGAAAAGACAAAACCAAAGTGCCAAGACAGACCAGTGGTTGTCCAGGGATGGGGTGGGAGCAGGGGGAGAGACACAAAGGGGCACAAGGGACTTTGTAGGGGAGGGAACTAGTCTACAAACGTGGCGGTGGTGGCTACATGACTATAACCGAAACTCATTAAACTGTACACTTAAAACAGGTGAGTTTCAGTGCATGGAAATAATGCCTTGATAAACACAACAAAACAAAGAGAGACTTGGAAATATTACCAGTGTGGGATCACGGATTTGAGGAAGGAGAGGCAGGCTGGGGGAGATGGGCCCATGAGGGCAAAGACAGGAGGGAGACTGTTCATTACACAGAACTGTGTGCAAGGGTTTTTATTTTTAATCTTGGGATTGTATTGCCCATTCCAAAGCTGAGTTACAATTCTTTCAAGGTCGGACTCAGAGGAGAGCTCTGGGTACTGGCTCTGCCGGGGCGGGGTGATCCGATGGCCGCTTCCAATGCCTGGTTCCTGTCGGTGAGCTACGCGCACGGAATCTTAAAGGGGCGGGGGAGTGGAGTCTCTAGGTCCAACCAGAGTCGAATGTAGAAAATCATCATGTCCTCTCCTCCCAGAGGCCAGCACTGCCTGTCCCAGCCCTCCAGCCACTGTGTTAGTAGAAAAACAAGTGATTGTTTACTGAGTGCTGACTGTACCCCAGGTACCACTACCCATCTGACACCAGAGCCAATGACAGCATGCCTGGAGCCCTTACCACGTGCCAGGTATGACGGCAGGCACGTTACCTGTTTTATTCAGTGTACCCTCCAACAGACACTATGATGGGGCACCAGCCCCAGGGTTAAAGGACACCCAAAGCTACACTGCTGAAAACGGAGGGACAAGGACAGAAACCCGGGCGGTCTGGCTCCAGGAGCCGACCTTGACATCTGTGTCCCAGAACAGCTCTGTTCCTGGGCGAGAGGTGACACTGACCACGACAGCCACGTCACACACCACAGTGGTCTGCGCCTCCGGCCTCCTCCACAGCATGACAGGCCTGCCGCATTCGAGAGGGAGGCCAGAAGGACGCAAGGGTTCAGGATGCCGCCAGGCCCCAAGGCCTTACTCTTTGTACCAGACCAAGCTGCTTCCTTGGCTAACAAGTCATGAGGGCTGAAACCCAAATAAAAATGAGAAGCACGTGGGAAGACAAAATGTTCCTGAGCTGCAATATTTTTAAATCTCTATTTCTCTGAGCAAATGAATTACACAGGCCCAGGTCAGAGTCCCGAGCTGCTGTCTGAGGGGCTGGGCAGCACAGCCCACAATTCTCGCACCTGGAGGGACCCTGGTGCTCAACAGTCCAATATGAAGAAAATTCCCCTGCCAGAGATCACACAGCCCATTAGGGGCCAAGACGTGGCCTGCACTCAGGGCTCCACGGTCCTGGAGCCGCCCTTGCACCATTTCCCGTGTGCTGTGCAGATCCCTGGGGTCTGAGGTTTTAGAGGGGTACGGACAAATGGAATCCAGTGCTTACCGATTTTTAACACGCACAGAAAAAAAAATGTAACTAGCACCTCAAACATGACCTTACAGATGTTTCTGCTTAGAAAGAGGTGAAAGCAGACTGAGGTGTTAGGCTCAAGTCAATTTAAAGAAAAACATTAAATAAATAACGATCAAGGTAGCATAAAAATATGGCACCGTGTGCTAGTAGATGGCCAAGGAAGGAAACCCATCCCACACCACGCTGGGCTCACCCTGTCAACAGGCTAAAGCACGTACCAGAGGACAAGGTGAAACAGTGAGAGGAACAGAGGTGTGGAGCCCCACCAGTAGCTCAGCTCTTACACAGGAAGTGAGCACCCGCAGCCAAGGGCCTCCACGTGCCCCACTCCCAAGCTCATCCAGCACGAGCCAACAGTCTTCCCGCCCCAAAACTGCTGTCAAGGTAGCCTTCCTCTGCTCCTGATACTTGAGCTAACTGTGAATGTTTAATCTGGGTCTCCTGCCTCAGCGATGCAGATGTCACAATCAGACCTTCCTTTCTATTTTGCCGCATGCTTCCATTAAACTCCCGGGGGTCAGGGGGGGAGGTCCCCCTCAGAGCCTCGGGCTGTTTTGGTTGCAAGTATAATTTGGATTCACAAAATACCTTGTTATGCTTCCCCTCCTCTGTTTCCACACCAGCATCAGATGCTGGATGTGTAGCTGAAGACACTGCTGGGAAGCAGGGCTCTGGAGTTGCACCCACCCACCCTGAAAGGTCCTAGGAATGAAACGCTCAACTACAACCACCAGGGACACAAGGGTGTTATGATCACACTGGAGTCAAACTCGTTCCAAGAGGCAGAAGCCCCCAACCAAGCACTCAACTCTTCTCAGACTTTGAGAAAGATTCACTCCTATGGATCTAATACTTGCAAGCAGTATGCTTTCCCCCAATTCCCCTCCCAACAAACAACAATAAAAAAAATCAAAATTTGTGGAAGAAGCCTATTAAAAACTTATTTTTTATTTTTCTTTTAAGATTTTAGAGAGAAAGAGCAAAAGAGAGAGAGAGCATGAGTGCGGTCGGGCGGGGCAGAGATAGAGGGAGACAGAATCCAAGCAGATGCCGTGCTGAACATGGAGCCCAACTCGGGGCTCGATCTCACAACCGTGAGATCATGACCTGAGCCAAAATCAGAGTCAGACGCTTAACCACCCAGGCAACCCTAAAATCTTGTTTTTAAAACATCATCACTTTATCATATGGTCTCACCCATGTGGAATGTAAGAAATAGCACAGAGGATCATAGGGGAAGGGAGGGAAAACTGGGAAGAAACCAGAGAGGGAGACAAACCATGAGAGACTCCTGACTCTGGGACAAACTGAGGGTTGCTGGGCAGGAGGGGGGTGGGGGGAAGGGGGTAACTGGGAGATGGGCATGAAGGAGGGCCCGTGATGTGATGAGCACGGGGTGTTAATACACAACTGATGAATCACTGAACACCACATCTGAAACTAATGATGTATTATGTGTTGGCTAATTGAATTAAAAAATAAAAAAAACACGTCACCGTAACTACCTCTATGTCACCAGGTAGACACAACGCGGCCACACACTAGGTTCGTTCGGCACTTTGTGTGTACAGTTGGTTCTCACTATCTGCGGATTCCACATCTGCAAATTCGCCTACTCACTAAAACGTATCTGTAAACCAGGTCAATACTCGTGGCACTTCCACAGTCACTCTCAGACATGCACAGAATGGCAAAAACTCTGAACTGCCCAATGTGCACAATCTGAGGAGGAACAATGCAACGCTCTGCCTCCTGGTTTCAGCTCCTGCACTGTCAACAAGAGTCCCTCTTGTGGTCTCTGTAGTGTCACCTTTCCCACATTTCTCTGCTCTTTGTTGATTCTGAGGTCTAAAAATGGCGCCCCAGCCTAGTGCTGTCCAGTGTTCCCAAGTACAAGAAGGCTGTGTGCGCTAAGGAGAACGTGCTAGAGGAGCTTCATCCAGACGTGAGTTACCGTGCTGCTGGTGCTGGTCTGGTCCTGACTGCAATGTTAAAGAACCAACTGTATCAAAAGGTGTCCTTACCTAGAAACACACATAAAACGAGGTTTTTTCCTTGTATGTTTCACACTGGATCCTCAGACCTCATTCATCTTGCAGCTGAAAGTCTGTGCCCTTTTACCAAACTCTACTTCCGCCCTGCCCCAGCCCCTGGCAACCACTGTTCGACTAAGTTTCACTTTTATCTGTTTAGATCCCACATTTAAAGTGATACCATGCAGTATTTGTCTTTCCGGTTATGCATTAATCAGATGACAAAAACGTTGTGACCAGAGGATCCCAGGAACTGTAGCCTGCATTTCTCCTAGGAGCAATGATTCGGGATTTGCTAACTGGCTGTTCATGGTGACTTCATAGAATGACAACTGCAAGCAACGGCAACTGACTGTGTGTATACGTAGGTAGGAAGAGAGCTCATACCACAGGACACAATTACACGGGCGGGGAGTTCATACCTCAGGACACAATCACACATGAAGGGAGAGAGTTCATACTTCAGGACATAACTGCGCAGGCGGGGAGAGAGTTCCTACCTCAAGACACAATCACACAGGCAAGGAGAGAGTTCACACCCCAGACACAACCTATAGGAACAAAGTCATAGCATGCAATAAGCAAATAAGGAGGACCAAAAAAAAAAGCCCTGTAGGAAGACCCTCACTGCAGCTCAACATTAAGGAAAAATTAACCCCTACTTATCCAACAATAAGGGGAACGGTTAAGCAAATGACAGTCTGAGCCAGTTGAAATATTCATCATCTAAAATGTTCATGACATTATTATAACAAGAAAATTATTGTGAAAAACAGCATGACATACAAATAACACAGAAGTATGAATGCAATCCATGAGAAACCTTTAAAAACCATGCAGAGACAAAGACACTGAAGCAAAACACCAAAAGGCTAACCGGAGCTGCTGGTAGGCCACTTTTCCCCTTCCTTTCTATACTTCCCAACTTTTCTACAATGAACATAATTACTTTTTTAATAAAAGGAATAACACCATGAACTTTAAAAAATAATACTGTCACATTCCAAAGGGATCCCTGAACGGGGTCAGGAAGCTTCCCAGGGCCCCTGCCACTGGTGTTCACGCCCACCCAGATGGCCATGTGTCTCCCCCACCAGGCTGTGAGCTCTTCAAGGTGGGGTCCCCCTTTCGATCGGCCGAGTGCCCCAGGACTTGGCACAGAGCACAGGAGGCACTCGGCAAATAATGATGGGGGAGGGGGATGGGCAACGAACCACCAGCGACTACTACTCAAGGGGGGAAAGACTACTGGTAAACCGCGTGGGGCAGTCATGCTGTAGGCCCGGTCAGGGTGTGGAGAGGGCGCGGAAATGGACAAGGGTGACATCAGAGCCTCCTTCACAAGTGAGCCCTGCCAGGTGGCATCGAAGCCTCCCACCCCTATCCTTCTGGCTCCAACAACTAAATTAGTGCCAGTCCCTCCGAACATGCCACGTTCTCCTGCACACACTGCTCTTTCTGCCTGCCATGTCCCACCACTTGTCCTCCTGGCAAATCAGTCCTTCCATCTGGATTCCAGCACAAGCCTCTCCCTGGGACCCCTGCAGTGCCCCCCCCCCCCGCCAGACACCCTCTTCACTGCACCTGCACACACCCCCTTACACAAAGATTATCTTCCACCCAACAGGTTCTGTTGACAGACTGTACCCCGTTCGTTCTCTGAATGATCTCCGTGTAGATACGGGAGGTACCTGAATGACGCCCACCTCCAAGCAGAGCACAGAGCACTGTTAAACTTCTGCATGGATGGATGGATGGATGGATGGATGCGCCGACAGGATGTAGAGGGCTGTGGTAGTCAGAGAAGGCTTGGTGGCCACAATGAGACAGAGCCAGGCCCTGGAGGGTAAGCGGGATGGACAGCAGAAGAAAGGAGGAAGGGGGGGGATCTGCAAGCTGACGCCCAGAGGCAGAAAGCAGCCAGATTCTGGCGGCCACCAATTTTAGGTAGTCCACAGATAAGCATCTCTTATATCAGAAGTTAGAGGCGTCTACTTCCGTGTATACTTTCTACGTGGGGCATCGGATACTGGTTTTCCATTTATGGTAACGACACAGTTTCTCTCTTAAATAACTTCAGGTAAAAAAAAAAAAGAGGCAATTTAAAGAAAAATTAATTAACGGGTCTAATATGGAGATGGCTGTGGCAAAATCCAGGGAGGCTAACCCTAGATAGGACATTTCTGCGGGAAGACAAGCAGCTCCCTCAGCTTAGCCAGAACGGGAAGTCAGGCTGAGGAATCGAAGCTGGCGAGGCAGGGAGGGCAGCCTGGAGCTAGAGGCTGTCAGGACAGCACCTGGGAGGGTGAACTGACAGGGAGAATGTGTGGGGAGAAAAACACTTGTCCTCCTTAGCCCTACAACCCACTCCTGAGGATTTATTGTAAGGAAGTGACTCTAAGGAGGGGAAAACATACATACATGTGTGTATGTAAATCATCAATATCCACTGCAACTAATAGACACAGTAAAGTGCCTGCAAGCCGGTCATTTACTGAATTCTCAAAACCCCAAGGAGGTAATTCTAATGCGAACATTCTAGACAGCTGAGGACAGAACAGACTGATTCAGGGCTTTGCTTTACTCAACTCTATCACATATTTTTTTCTAGTAGGCTCCACACCCAGTGTGGAGCCCAACATGGGGCCTCAAACTCACAACCTTGAGAACAAGACCGGACCTGAGATCAAGAGTCAGACGCCCAACCGACTGAGCCACCCAGCCGTCCAGACACAGTCACATTTTAATGGCTGTGTTATACATCATTATGCTACTGTACTGCCATTTTCAACCAACTGTTGGACATCCACTTTCCCCAGTGCCTGGCTACTGTGATCATGGTCCCTTACAGACACGGCAACGAAGCAGGAGCTAAAATCAAAGGGACCTAGGTTTTAGTCCAGACCTGTCCCTAGATTTCTTCTTCAATTAAGGGCGCTGGCTTTGTGGGCTGGTCTACCCTACTGCCACGAAGCTCTCTCACAATGTCATGTTGGAAAGTGTGATCTTTGCACGTATCACTAGAGAAGCATGTTCAAAGATGAGTTTCCAAACACGCTCAAGTTTCTGCAGCAGAAAAGACAAGAGCCTACTGGTAGAGTACAGATTCTAGCATGTCAGACGCAGGACTCTCACCCAACTGCGCTAATGATTTACTGTAGCATCTTGGACAAGCCTCAAGCCCTACGTGAGCTGCAAAATTCCATGACGGCAGAGGTTACATGCAAAGGCTTAAAAGTCAGAGCAGCCAGTTCAAATACCGGCTCTGTCATTTATTAGCAATTTTACGTAAGGTCTCTAAATTTCCCTAATTATGATTTACATAAAGTCCTAAATTCACAGGATCCCATTCTTAGGAGAAATCTGGGAACTCACAAGGATAATACATGTTCAGTGCTAAGTAAAGGAGGGAGCAACAGATGCCAGTGCCTTCTTGAACTCGGAGGGCCTGCTGAATGCTTCCGCTGACTTAGAATCTGCTGGTACTGTTACAACACACAGCCCAGCACCTGAGGCTTGGAAATTGTTTCTTTCCTGTCCTGAGAGATTCTGGCATGTTACGGAATTCAATTCCTGGGATTTTATCAGTTAACTCAATGGCTCACAAGGCACTCTGAGCTCATCATATGGAGGTCCAACACTCTATTTATGTGTCCATGTTCTGCCAATTAGTCACATGATGGGAGGGCCCTTCCTTGGGGACCATGGCAACCAGTTCTCGCTTGTTATTTCAAGAAATGCCTCCCCAACAATCAATATGTACCAAACAGATACTGTGGAATCAAAATAAAAGCAGGATCCTGGGGAAAATTCCCAGGATGCTCCTGTGCGCTCTCCATCTGGAATTCAGCAAGCTCAGAAACCACACAGTCTGTGGCCAAAAGGGAAGAAAGCCTTACAGCTTTATGGTACCAGTTTTATGGTAGGCAAAAGGACAAAGGAATTCTACATTAATCACTTCTGGAGGAAGTGATTTAAAGGAAAAATGAAGAAATCAAGGTTGTTAAGAAAATGTGAAGACTGGACCCATTTTCCAGGCCTATCACCTAGTGCCAAATAAGACAAGAAGGAATAGAACCTACCATGACCGAGGCCCATCCTGCAGACAGGTGCTGACATCCACAGCCTAGCGCTCTCAGCTTTCTGAGTTCAGGAACCTCTTCCAGTATCTTTGATTGGCTTTACCTCTTGGGGATGGACTAATTCCGTCGGTTCTGTAGGTAAGCAGACGACTATAGCCTCTCTGCTCATCTCTGGCCCTCACTGCAGGTGTAACACAGCCAGGGCATGGAGTACGCTGGTCCCGAATTCAAATGCTAGCTTGGTCATATATATATAACAGCTATTATATCCCCACATTGCATTATTTCAGAGTCCACCTGGATGTGCACAGAACAGAGGAGACAGGGCAGGCAGAAAGAAAGACTATAGGGCGCTCAGGGTCTCAGCAGTGATTCCAAACCCTGACTACAGGTTAGCAGTTACTATGTGGGAAACAAGGCTCCCTTTTAAATGAAAAACCACAACCACTGCAAGCTCATTCCTTAGCATCTTTTTTTAAAAAAAGATTTTACTTATTTATTTATTTGGGCCAGGCCAGGGTGGGGGTGGGGGGGAGAGACAGAGAGTGCACGCAAGCACGAGCGGGGGAGAGGGAGAAGCAGGCTCCCCACTAAGCAAGGAGCTCAAGGCAGGACTCAACCCCAGGACCCTGGGATCATGACCTGAGCTGCAGGCAGACGCTTAACTGACCGAGCCACCCAGGCATCCCTCATTCTTGCAGCATCTTAAGATGAACTCTAAGTCATCAAAGCAGAACCAGGGGCAGCCATCTAACACACAGTGTGCTTTGAACTGCAAAATGTACAAAAGCACTAAAGAACATTGGTTAGAACCATCAGCATAAAGACTCCTCTTACACAAAAACAACATCCTCGGACCAGCCTTCCCTGAGTACTAACGGCTGGAACCTGGAGTCAGAAGACCGAGTTTAAAGACCAGCTCTGTTCTTTGCTAGCTGTGTGATCTTGTACAAGACACCTCTTATCTTCTTAGGCCTCCATTTCCATATCTGCAAAAACGTTTTGGGAGTCCACGATCAAAATGGGGCTATGGTACAGATTACCTGAGATGGTATCCATAGTGCTCAGCACACGGGCTGGCCCAGTGCAACTCCCCACCCATGATAAATCCTCTAAGCCGATGTGCAGAGGACTTTCCGGTCCAAGAGCAAGGCCCCTGGAAGCCAGAAAGTCAGGGCCTCCCCTCAGTGTCATCATTACATCTGCTTTTTAGATAGATGGTTTCCTCAATCCAGGGATTTTTAGATTCAACTCAATTCTCTTCCCCGTGGAATGGTGCTAATTTACATGATGAATGATGAAGTTCCTAAAGACAGCAATGAATCTGTATTAACTGCTTACACAGGAGGCCTGAACGACAGCACTTCACGTACACTGTTCTTGTGAAGAGGCAGCTATTATGCCCATTTCACAGCTCAGAAAGTTGAGGCTCAGAGAGATGAAGTGACTATGACTAGTTCAAGCTCACACAGCTCATAGGCAGTCAGAGTAGGAATCAGAGCCAGGAGTCTCCTTCCACTATACGTTACCAGGCTGCCTTCCAACAAGTGTTTTATCCGCCCATTTTCTTTTATCTTGCCTCCTTTCTCCCTAAACCCCAACACTCTACCTTAAAATCGACAAATGCCCTTAAAACATTCAGCCCCTGAGGCAGTGAAGTCTTGCAGGTCTGTGGCAGCTCACAAATGCAGCACTGGTTAGCAGAAGCTGGGAGCACCTATGAACCTCTCAGAAGAGAAGAAAATGGCTCAGAAAATAACTACAGTGTGGGGGTGCAAGGGGGTAGGAATGACGAGGTGCAAGCATCACTGATTAGCACCATGCCCTGCTCCCCTCAAGGCCCTGGATACCAAATGTGACTGGCACTCCATGGTTGGCCACTCGTGCCATGAGAAAGAAAGGAAAATAAAAAAAAAAAACAAAAACCTCAGACATTTTCCAGAAGAGTGACTTTTATTATAACCTGGAACAAAAGCACCATTTCAAACAACTTGTTCATGGATAGTCAGGTGCATCAGGGCAAGGACTGTAACTGACAGAGTTTCCCGGTGAGCTTTGGGAGAAGGAACATTTCCCTGCGAGATAAGCCGCAACACAAAGTCTAAACTCCTTCCAACACAAAGCAAAGGGAGTTTCCACTTTGACGTCTCTTCCGGCTCTAACAGCACGTGAAGAGTCCATGGCATGGATAACACCACCATCTCGTTACTAATTTAATATCCACAATAATAATGTTACCGTGTCGGGCTTCACATGTATTAACTCATTTAACCCTCGAAAAATCCATCAGAAATGCTTTCATTTTTACCATTTCACAAACAAGGAAAATAAGTCAGGGAGTGAAGGAAGCCGCCCACATCTGCAGGCTGGGATCTGAACTTGGGCTCCAGACCCTGCCCTTCACCACCCCTGCGCTCCGGAATCCAGACTGCCCGGGATCATTCGGGAACTCCAGGCCGGTCATGTGACTCTGCACCAAGTGCTCAGTGCCCACCCTGTGCAGAGCCACCAGCGAAGGTAAGAGCCATTAGGATCACTGTTCCCACCAAGCCTTGATCCCACCAGTGCCTTCAGACAACCTTCAACACCAGGGTGGCCTGAACAGCTGAAGGGCGCACTGACCCAATCTCAGAGGGGGGCCTTGCTCAGCTCCTTCCGTTGTCACCTCTACCTAAAGTGACAGTGACAAGGAGGAACCCAACACTAACTCCTCACAGCCAGACGCACATTTGCTAAGGGCCTACTAGACATTCTTTCGTTCAACAAACACTATGGAGCAATGGCCCGTGTGCCGGGGAGAGCAGAACACTGCGATGGCATTCACACTGAGGGGGCACTTATCGTTCAATCTTCCTTCCTAAGGATAAGAAACAACTTGAGGCTTTGTGAGGGTCACCAACTGAAGCTGCTCAAGGTCAAATTAACTACTGAAATGGGCCACCATGCTTCTTCCCCTCAGAGGCCCTGCAACCCGCCGTGCGTGTGGCGCCCAGGGCCGGGCTGGGGCTTCACAGGAAAATGCCAAGGGAGTCCTGCAAGGTTTTGTTCAACCAAGAGTTGTCAGTGGGAGGCTGTCACAATCACCAGGATATGCACAAAGAACCACTGTCCTACGCAAAAAGCCAAGACGCGAGCCTACTGATGGCAGGCTAAGACCTACCTGCCACTTGAAGGCTTAGCAGGTAGCTTTCCAAAAAGAGACCACAGCTCAGAAAGATCCATCCACTTTCCTTTTAACAGCCTGAACCAACAAAACCTTCTAAGGTATAAACCCAGACTTCAGCCACCATGGCTGGACCTGCAGGTGAACCTCCGCTTCCTCATCTATAAAATAAGCACCCTGGTGAGTCCATGCGGGACAGGCGGGATGGCAGAATTCGATAAGCATGCACTTCTGAGTGGGATGGGCCCGCGGCGGGACGTTAACTCTGCCACTAACTGGCTGGGGGCCTTTCAGCAAGCTCCTAAACCTTTCTGAGCTTCAGTTTCCTCATCGGGACAATGAGAAAACCACCGTCATAGGGTTGGGTTGAGAGAATTAAAGGCAGTGACTGTGCGCATACAGCAGAGACAGCGGCAGAAGGCAGGCACTTTCCAGACTCATGGAGAACCCAGGAGGGAATACCTAATAACCTACGGGATGAAGACTGCTGACTCGGGCACCTCCAATTCCCGCTGCACAAGGGCGCTCCTGAAGGCCAAGCCAGAGGGCTCAAATCTCAGGGTGACCAGAGGTCCACACCCGCCACGGCCGAAAGAGATTGAACACAGGAGCTGTCAGGACTGGAGGATAGGCAAGGTAGCAAGGACAGCCGGTGGTGGACATTCTGAAAGAGCAAAGAGTCCGGCCCTGCTGTGGAGGGGTGTGTGTTCCTCAGTGACGGGTCCACATCCAGCTCCAGCAACCACACGCTGCCCAGGAGGTGAGGAGACAAGCTGTGCTCTGCAGAGAAGGAAAGGACTGATAAAAACAAAGCCAGATCAGTCGCGAGCATGCGACTCTAGATCTTGGGGTTCTAAGTTCAAGCCCCACATTGGGTGTAGAGATTACATAAAAATAAAATCTTTAAATTAAAAAAAAAAAAAAAATCAAAGCCAGAGATGAGACAGAGAGAAATTCAAGAGTATCTTCTTCAGTGACCACAGTGCCTAAAATCAGATTTTTCACCAGGAGGGTGTGGTGGATAAAAGCTTCCCCTCTCAGTTTTTTAGCACAAAACTCTGTATGCAGGAAGCCCATCCCTGTGAAATCAAGACATACCCCTTTCAGGGCCAAAGCCTCACTGTGGAGAACCTTGTGTTGTGAGTGAGCCAATCCCGAACCCTCCGTCCACTGATCACGGGTGCAGATAAGGATGAGGGCATTTGCTACCACCAGAAAACACACAATTCCACTGGGAGGCTGCTTGCTCCTCAGCCCAGCAGAAAGAGTACATGCAAAAGCATCTTTTCATAACCTTAATATTTTAAAGACATTTCACCTGGTAAATGGTGAGTGCGTCCTCTGCCTGAATCTTAGAGAAACCTCTGAAACAGTTAAGCCCAGATAATACTAACATAACGGTCTCTGAGCAGATCCTAGCTCTGAAGGGCCCCGAGGAGTTCAGGGCTGAACAGGAAGCCTTCTCAAGCAGCTGAAGCGGTGAGTGGGGACGTTCAGGGGCTGAGCCAGGAGCAACGACTGCCGGCAGTCTGCAGTGTGGTAAGATCCTCATGGCCAGAAAACACCAGGCAGCAAGCCCTTAAGACCGCCAGCCTTTAGCAGGGGACTCCACTTCTTGGGCTCTCAGTAGAACCCTGGGAGGTTCCGTGAGCCACCACCTTGCAAGCATCCATATTCATAAAACAATCAGGACATGGCCAACACTCCTGCTGTACTTACGGAGTGCCAGGCACCATCTACACTTACCACACACAGACTCATTCCACCCTGGGGCAGGTCGATGCGAGTCACTGGGGCTGATGTCTTGAAAGAAATAGGGCTACTGGACTGGAGACTTATCACTAGAAAGTTGCAGAGGAAGACTCCCTTCCACAGGTTTCCAGATATGTCAGACATGGGGTGCGACCAGGAGAAAGCAGGGAGAAGGGAGAAGGGAAAGCGAGTGGCTCCCTGAAGCTCAAGCCCTTCCGTTGTGGACTTCCACCACGCTGGTTCTGCTTGTGCCCCAGGCTGTCAGAATCTTAGCTTTCCCTGTCTCCATCTGCCTCCTCCACGTAAGACTCATACTCTACTAGGTCTGTTTGATGGCTCCGTGAGCATCCATGGAACAAATGGCTGGATGGAAAAAAAGCTCAGAGGCAGCAGCGCGGAGGGGCCAGAGCATGGGCTCTGGGGTCAGACTGCAGAGTCAGGCTTAGGTTCTCACTCACCTGCGTAATGAGGGTAACATGAGAACCTGCCTCAAAGGGTTGCTCTGGGTATTAAAAAAAGTAGTCAGTAAAAACTATTCCAGGGGCGCCTGGGTGGCTCAGTCGTTAAGCGTCTGCCTTCGGCTCGGGTCGTGATCCTAGGGTCCTGGGATCGAGCCCCGCGTCAGGCCCCCTGCTCCGCGGGAAGCCTGCTTCTCCCTCTCCTGCTCCCCCTGCTTGTGTTCCCTCTCTCGCTGTGTCTCTCTCTGTCAAATAAATAAATAAAATCTCAAAAAAAAAAAAAAAATTCCAGCCACCATGCAGAGCCTCCACCCCCCTCGGCTGACTGGCTGTCTTAGGAGGTTGTCTGCCCAGAGCCTGAGGCCGCGGGAGAGGAGAACTGGGTGCCACCCGCAGGTACAGGACTGCTGGGGTAACCAGACTAAAATCCCTGCTCGGTGGTTAATAGGATATCAAGGCTTTGCAGACACTACTGTCTAGGATTTAAACTGACCAGAAATAGCAGTTGGATCAATGATAAGCATCCTATCAGAATGCCTAACCAGGGAGCTCTGGGGGCAGAAGCATCCCCCGCAGCTCCAGAGGCGGTAAATCATGGCATCTCACTCTGCTTTCCTATCTTTATCTTTTTCAACCATGTGTTCCTTTTCATACCCATGGCCTCACAGGGGCTGGGACCCTCATAACCCCATAGACTGGTGCTGGCGGATGCCTCCCTCCCATCTCTCACCTCTCGGGGCCTTTGTGCACACCACAGCCAGATGACGCTTCCTAAAATACCACAACTCTGCCAGCCTCCTCAAATTTCTACCTGCCCTGTCAAATATTTAACTGGCTCCACACTGTCCCAGATCAAATGCAAACTCCTTAGCTTAGCAACTCCGGCACTCCCCAACTGACTCCCGGGACTGAGGCACCCCCCACTCACTCTGTCTACTCTGTGGCTGGTCTCCAAACTCAAGGCTGACTGTACCCCTGAACTGTGCTTTTGTTCCAGGCAGTGCCTAGAATGGCCTCTCCTTGACTGCACCCCACCCTGTCCTTCTGCCTGGGCAAAGTCTTGCCGGGCTTCACACCCAGCCCCCACCCAAGCTGCCTGTGGGCTGAAGTGGTCTGCAGGGCTTCCTGGAGGAAGTGGAATGCAGGCCAAGCAGACAAGTTCCCCATGCTAATTAAGCCTTTTCTATACTATGTCCTTCCTGCTGCACTCAACGTTTTGGAAGCATCCTGTGTCGCTTTCTGGATTAGAGGACAGGGATTATGGCTATTTGTGTCCCTTACTAATTCCAGTACGCAGGATAAGACTTAATAATCATAGCTGCCACCTACTGTGTGCCAAGCACTGGATTAAGTGCTTACAATTTTCCCCATCTTTCTCCCGGTATCCCTATAAAATGTTACCCTCATGCTACAGATCAAGAAACTGAGATCGAGGGAGATGAGAACCCCCACTTCAGATCAGAAGCTGAGTGGCAGATGCAGGACTCCAACCCACACACGCCCAACTCCAAAGCCCATGTTCCGAGGAGCAGGCAGCAAACAAAGGGCAACCACTCTCAGCTCTCACCACACATTCACTCTCAGGCAACCAGTGCAAGGTGTGGGGTGGTTAGTGGGAACCAAAGAGACAAGGGCCCTGCTGTCACGGAGCTCACATGCTCTGTCCCCCTGACTCTCTTCTTCCAGCCTGGGAAGAACGCAAGGACTCAGTTCACAAGGGGCTCCACCAGGCACAGACAAGGCATCCAAACTGGAGATAGACCGCATCAGGCTGTGACAACACGCAGTGTCCCGTGCACAGGGAGCCTTTATTTGGGGTGAAGTAGAGCCTCGGGCTCTATCAGGGAAGCTCTTCGTTCACGGTTCCCGCTAACCACCCCACACCTTGCACTGGTTCAAGGCCAAGCAAACTCTGGCAGGCAGTCAGGAGTAGAGGAAAGGGGTCTATATCTGGAGTCAGAAAACCCAGTTCCTCCACTTAACAGCTAACAGAGGGACTCACCACATACCCTTTGAACACTGTCTGAATGTGGTGATAAGGATAATAATAATGAGTATATAATTACATGCCAGATGCTGTTGGAAGGACTTCACGCGTACGGTCTCACTTAATCCTCAAAACAAGCCTTATGAGGAGGTCCTGTTATTATCCTAAGGCAGTCTGGCTCTGTGTCCTAACTGCTTATACTGTGCTGCCTCCCTCCGAAGGCTGAGCCGTCCTGGTGGGGCTGAGGCACGGATCCTCCTAGCAGAGCAGAGTTCACGCATGTGGCTGGTGCCCTAAAAACGTACATCTCCACCTCCTTACATGGAAACACAACTCTCTAAAAGCTTAGGTTTAGAAATGGCATCGCTCTAGCTGGTCCTAATGTGGGTGACCTTGCAACTGCATCCTCTGGCCTTCCACGCCCCACTCTCAATGCTGGGATCTGCTGCAAAGAGCAACGGGCCCAGATCCTGTGCTACGGACCCTTCTGCTCACAGCTTCTGAGACACAGAATGAGTGTCCAGCACAGGAGTCAGAGGGACCTAGCTTTGAGTCCCAGGCACGCCACTCACATGGGTCACTCAACCTCTCAAGCTTCAGGTTCTGTGTAAGTAAAATGGGGGAGGAGGTATCATCTAAGCCACGTTTCTGGATCACAGTAGATCCTCCATCAGTGGCAGCTACGCAGGTCAGAAGGGCAGGACTCCCACGGCGCCACAAGGTTACACTTCCGGGTACGAGGGCTGCTGGTGCGCAGAGGAACAAACAGGCGGTGTGCGGTGCAATTCGCTTCCACAGTTACGGCAGCGGGAAGAACAGACACACTCCCAAAGGTCTGGGGGTGAAACCTGGCACAAGCCCCCACTTTCTCTTAAATCTCCTGCCACGTCTCATGCAAATGGCTTGCCCTCCCATCAACAAGGCTCTTCCCCCTTAAATTTAGGTAAGAGCGACATTCCCCCCGCAACAATGTAAGCTGTGGAGGGATGGACCCTTGTCTTGTTCATCATTGCGTCAACATAAAGCTGTGCAGAGAAGACACTTAACATACACAAAATTAACCTTATCTTGTAGCTTCCGGGACCCCCGCTAAGGTGCCTCTGTATTTGCCTATTGGCCAGCATTCCCCAGCCTGGGAAGCAGGAGTCTCGACGGTCTATGTACCTGCCAGGCTCCCATCTCTCTGGGCTGTCAGGCACGGGTCCTCTTCTCTCCCCCATGGAATATAAAAGCAGCACTGGACTTCCGAGTTATAAATAGGAATATCTGCTTTCAAACTATAATTTATCATCTCAGTCTCAAGCTATCGATTGTTGGCTACCTTCTTCAAGCATTCCACCGAAAAGGCTAGTTGGGTTTAAATGAACCAGGCTGTATGTAGTGTGGGGTCTGGGCTGAACGGGTCTCTCATCCACACCGGGAGCCCAGCCAAGATGCATCAGTGTCAACTAAATTGTTTCACCTTCCAACAATGCGACAGGCTTCTCCTATCAGCTCCTGTCAGGCAAAACCATCTGTGAGCTGGAGCACAACTCCTGAGGGGGTCTGCCTGTCCTTTCACCACTACAGCTCCACCAGCTGGCACGGGACTCAGAACTCTTAAGTTAGATCACTCACTGGGCGCCTGAGTGGCTCAGTTGGTTAAGCGACTGCCTTCGGCTCAGGTCATGATCCTGGAGTCCCGGGATCGAGTCCCACATCGGGCTCCCTGCTTAGCAGGGAGTCTGCTTCTCCCTCTGACCCTCTCCCCTCTTGTGCTCTCTCTCTCTCACTCTCTCTCTCTCAAATAAATAAAATCTTAAAAAAAAAAAGTTGAAACACTCATTCCCGAGTTAGAAGCTACAGCTGTGTAAGGAAAAGTGCTCTGAAACTGTAAAGAGTTTACAGCGGTAAGACTGTTACCTACTAAGGGAATGCAGGCAAATAAATTTCATTTGCCTGTGCACTTAACTGAAGCCAACAAAAATCATGGAATTTACTCCAAAGTCCAACACATTTCAGATTCTCAAACTGCTATTTCCCTCCATGGATAACAGAGAGCTAGCTGTTTTCTCTACCATCACACCTACTGAAAATAAAAACCACACTGGCCTTAGTTCATTTACCTACTGTACAACCCCACACCACCACTCGTGTCCCAGCGCAACTGTCTAGTCTGGATTATTAGAGTATCCATGTAAGGGATCAATTTGACAATAAGCAGTCAGATATTACTTATAAGCCTAGGGGATACTAAGAACAAGTTACTGAGAGAACAAGTATGAAAATCAAAGCGGCTGAGTTCACGGACATATAGACACCCCAAAAAAGAGCACTCCAAGCCATTTCCTTCAGTGTCAGGTGATGTTCTAGGCCCCAGGGGTGCAACCATGGAAAACCCAAAAGAAAACCCCCTGCCCTCAACGAGCTCATGCCCTGGCCCAGAGCCAGATATGCCTCTACCACCATCTGACTATTGCACTGCTAGGCGAGATCTCTTATGTAAAGGACCCAGAACACAACCAATAGTCAGTAAACGCGGCTTCTCCCTTGCCATCCCTGAGTACCCCATTATTCTGTTTTCTAAACAGTGTCCTTTCTATCTTCGCCATAGAAGCAGCCTGGGACAATGGGGAGGATGGAGGTTAGAGCCTGCCAGATGTGCTTTCACCGACCGAGCAACACCTTAAGTTACTCCATGTCCTAAGCAGCAGCTTCACCTGTAAAAGGAGGACAGCAACTATCTCCAAGGGCTCTATGCCGGTTAAAGGAGCTCATACAGGTGGACTGCTCAGCATGGTGCCAGGCACCCAGCAGTCCTCAAGAAATGTTAGACCTTTTCCTCCATCCCTTCCACAGTTTTCAGACTGTCCAAATGAAACCCAAATACAGGACTCCTGAGAAGCATATGTCACTGTCCTCCTCCTGGGTCATGATGGGCATTTCCCATTACCTTTGGAGAATCAGGACTAAGCCAAGATGCCCCTCCCTGCCAGATACGCTGCCCTAAGCAGTCCCACCTGGCCACTGGACCCACATTGTCCTGCTTTTGCCCTAAGATCAAATTTATAAAACCTCACTCCACTTTCACAGTTCACACCCAAAACTGTCCTGGAGTACTTCCTCACCCAGGCCTGGGGTGGGGCCACCTCCAGACAACACAAACATTGTAGAAGTCCAATAGCATTAAAAATGGCATAAGCCACATTTTAAATCAATATGCAGGAAGGCAGCAAGAAAAAACTTAGCCACTCTTAATTAGTCATCCTGGTTCAGCAGCCACAACACTTCATTAAACAAGAAACTGAGATCCTCAAAACACTTCGGGGCCCAAAGTTCACATGCAAACACTTGCCAGCACTGAGCAGAAGGAGCAGGTGGATGGCCTGAGCTCGGTTAGCCCATCTCCAAAGGTTCCTTGACCATGTAAGGCAGAAGCCCTCTGGCCCTTCCAATCTGGGTGGTGAGCCTATCCTGCAGAAGGCTGCAAAGTGGAGGTAAGTGAACTTGTGGAGGCCTAGGTGAAACCTCAAGCCATGCAGAGAACCTAGAGCACAGGCCGTCATTATCAAAACACCACGAGCGGAACTAGCTGGCTCGCTCGCTCTCTCATGCTCTCTCTCCTTCTCGGAATCTGGCTCACCTGATCCGAGGCACCTCCATAATCAGCAGTTCCAACCCTCACGAGCTGACAGTTCAGGGGGAAAGGGAGGCTGCGCCTGCTGGGGTGCATTGTGTCCAGGCCCTATGTTGGCCTCGCGGCCCAGCGGCCCCCTCAAGGGCTGCAGCCTCACAAGGGCGATTGTGCGTTCATTCCTGTCCTGTCGGCTCCCCCCACCCTCATCTCTCGGCTCCCACTCAGGCCCCAGCACGACGCCCCGCAGGCACCGCACCCTCGCCAAGGAGGCAGCGGCCGCGGAAAGGGCCTGCAGAGCGCCGCGCTGCCTTCCTGCCTTCCGGGCACACAGGTGCCCGCCCTTCCCTCGCTCGCTCCAGGCGGCCTCCCCAAGAGGAGGCAACCCTCCACCTGCCAAGGCTGTGCCCCGGGACCACCCTCCTCCTCCCCCGGGCAGGAGAGCTCCCCTCGCTTCCCAGAGGCGGCAAAGGTTCTCCCGGGATAGAGGGGAGGGACCACACGGGTCGGAGGCAGGGCAGAGAGCAGGGCCCTGGAAGGAGGGTAGAGCCCGGGACCGAGGGGAGCTGACGCAGGTTACACTAAGAGCGGTGAGAAGTCTGGGGAATTGGATGGCGGGGGTTAACGTCCAGGCCAGGGCCGCGGGCGGAGGAAGGGAGGTCCAGACCAAGGCCAAGGGGGAAGAGAAGATTCAAGCTGAAGCCACGGAAGAGCGGGGAAACAAATCTAGACTGAGGCCACTGGAGTAGGGGCTGACTGGGGTCCAGACTGAAACCATGGAGAAGAAACGGAGAGGAACAGAGGCCTAACCCGAAACGCAGGGAGGGGAGCCCAGCCTGGGCCACGGGAGGGAGAAACGACGGCCTACCCCGGCCGTGGGGACGGGGAAAGGGGACCTGGCCCGGGCCGTGGGCAGGAGGAAGGGGGACCGCCCCCTGGGTGAGCGGAGGGGGTGCCTGGCATGGACCACGGTCCAGGGGGGGTCTAGCCTGGGCTATAGGGGAGACTACCCTGACCGACTGGCGGACAGTGGGACTCCAGCTTGAGCCAAGGGCGGGGGCTGGGAGAGGGAGGCAGGGTCGCTGCCCAGACCAGCGGCCGGTGCCGGCAGCCCCCTCCTGAGACGACAGCGAAGGTGTCCACCTGGGTCCGGGACCCCACCCCTCCCCCACCCGGGGGACCCACCCTTGCCCGGGCCCGGGGCTAGGGGTGGGGGGAGGTGGGGACAAGGGAGACGAGAGCTCCGGCGGGGCCCCCCGGCCTGGGAGAGAGTGACGTCGGGCCTTTACCATGGTGGCGGCGGCGGCGGCGGTCCCGGTCCCGGCGTCTGTGGCTCTCCCCCCAGCAGCAGGGCCCGGCGCTTCCACTTCCCCGGGTGCCCAGGAGTGAACATCCGGGTCAGCGCCCCCCTCCCCCCGCGCCGGGCCGCCGCCACCTTCCTTCCCCGCCCCGGCCGGGCCCGGGCCCGCCCCCACGCACCCGGTTCTCGGCCAATGAGCGCGCAAGGCCGCGGCGATCGCCAAGTATGGAGCGCCGCGCGGGGGGAGGAGCTCCGAAGGGGGAAGTGTGGGGCGGGGCCTGCAAGCGGGGCGGGGCGCAGCGGCCGGAGGGGTGGGCGGGCCGGCCCGGGACGCAGGGACTGGTCGGGGAGGGGGGGCTTCCGCCCGCCCCTACGCCCCACCTCGGGCCCTGGGGCTGCAGAAGGGGGGGCGGCTGCGGGACCGTGCGCGCGGACGTCCCGGGCGCGGACGCGGAAGGCTCTGGGGCTGGGAGGGGTCAGGCCCTGCCCTCCCCGCCCGGTGCACGCGCGCTCTCCCGCGCGGACCCGGAACTGGTGCTGCCGCGGGGCGGGCGCATCCCGGAGAGAGCGGCTGCGCGAACCCGAGGTGGGGTCCCGGCGCTGCCGCTTGCTACATGGAGGACCGGGAGCAAGACGCCGCACCGGAGCCCCATCCCTAAAAAAGGCGTCTCGGGCCACTCCACGCACTGAGCAGCCACCATATACCAGGCCTTGTTGGAGGCACCGAAAGAAAGCAGAGGTGCACAAGACGGGAAGATGCCCCCAGAGCTACCTGCTGCAGGATAGCTGTGTGGCTCGCACAGGTAGAGATTAGAAAACTGGACCAATAAATGCTAGGCGTTTGCGAGATGTGCTACAGAGAACCAGCGTATTTGCCCAGTGGGGCTGCCTCACTCCACAGAGTGACTCTTTTTTTTTTTTTTTTTCCTTTTTCCTCTCACTCTCTCCATTCAACACATAGCCGTTGAGCTTGGTCTAGAAGGCAGGAGAACTGGGATTTTAAGCCTTGCTGGTAATACCTACCCTGCCTGGCTTGTTCACTCTCTTTTGTGAGAATCAAATCAGGTCACCTGTGAGGGGATTGTAAACTGTAAAGGGTTGCACAAATGGCGGAATTATGGCCACACACCCGTGTCCTAGGCCCCCCCATCCTCAGTCAAATAAAAACTGCCAGGGGCATAAAAATCGATACAAGTAAGTGTTTAAGGCTTGTGTAACCGGAATTCAGAGAAGAGAGTGGCACTTAGGAATTCTTGCACTTGGTAAACATTTATTGAGCACCTGCTGTGTCCTGAGCACTCTTCTGGGCTCTAAGGATAGAGCAGTGAATTTGACAGTCCCAGTGCATGCTTTTGCAGAGCTTGAACTGTTGGAGGGGAGACCATCAGCTATGAAGTAAACATAGTGTCAGGTGGTGATTAGAGATGTGGAGGGAACTCACAGTGAGGGAATTGGCCCGCAGATTAGGGAAGTGAGGCCCCCGGGAGGCTAATTTAGAAAGTAACATTTGATCAGAGGAAGGACAAGAACCAGCAAGGGCACAGACCCAATGGGGACAGTCCCTGGTGTGTTCATGGGTAATAGCTGCAGAGGGGGGCAAGGGAAAATCCCATTCTGGTTATTGGCTGATGGCTTGGTGGTGGGTTCGAGAAGGAAGGAGTCAGGCATGATGCTAAGATGATCAACACCGAAAAGATTTGCCATTTATTGGTCTATGGAAGATTGTAGGAGAAGCAGGGTCTGGTTTGGTTTTGTTTTGGTGGGGGAGGGTAAGAGGCAGTTTGGGGCAAGTTCTCTGAGATGCCTATTGGAGGTTCAAATGGAAATGTCTAGTAAGTAATCAGACATGGAAGTCTATAGCTGGGGAAGAGTTTGGAGTTGCTATAAGAACTGTCAGCTAATAAATGCTATTTTAAGGTACTTAAGGTGCAAGATAGCTAGGTGAGTTGACTTAGGAGATGAATTTAGAGAGAAGAGGTAAAGGTGGTAAAGAGGGACCAGCAAGGAGACGGAGAAGGTGTGACCGGAGAGGTAGAAAGAGGACCAAGAGAAGGTGGTATCCCTCCTTGAAGGCAGGGGATCAGGGCATGAGGGAAAGGTTTGGGAAAGAAATAACCCTGAATTGTTTATTTGTAGAAAATAAGATTGACAGGGAACCTTGCCGTTCAAAATGCATTACCTGTATATTCTCATCTAATCCTCACTGTAACCTTGTAAGGTCAGTACTATTAGTCCCATTTCACAGATGAGGGAACTTAAGTCACTTGCTCGAGATCTTAACTTATCTTAACTAATGAGTTCAAAGCCAGCCAAAGCCCACATTCATAACCCTAGGTCTGATCCCATTGTTTCCCTGCACGGAGTCCCTGCCCCTGCTCTGAAAGTTAAGTTATATTATAGAAGAGGGCAGGCTACACCATCTCTCTCATGCAGCCCCACTTCTGCTTCTTTGGATGCATCTGCTATGTTCCTTCTTTGCGGTCCTTCATCCTCAGCTTGCTTATAGCCCTGTTCCCTCAACATTTCAGCCTGCTTGGGGTCCATCCTGGTGGTCTCTGTCCCTCTTTCTCTGCATCAGCTTGCTCTTTTAAATGGCAAATTATTTTTGTGTTTCATAGTTCAAATCCCAACAGAATCCAAGACAGACAAGCACCATAAATATTTTTAGTACAGTTTCTCCTCCCCTCCTCTTTCAAAAACCCAACCCCCCTTGAAGTTCATGCTATAGTATTTTCCACCTGCCACCCTTCCTTTTTGCTCTCATGAACTAACCTCCTCCCCTCCAGTACCTTTTTTTATGACTTCAGCATCCATATGCATAATCCATCAGAAATAGTATTGACTCCCCACTGATTTCTTCCCTACCAATGAGTTTTTCCTTCCTTCCACCCTGCGTATCCACTCCCACGGTCTTACCCTGGACTTGCTCTAACCCAAAATTGCACTGTCTCAGAAAACTCCATCTCAAATGTCTCAAGTCTGACTTTAACCTCATTACTATGGTACCACTTGCAAGCATTTCTTCAACCTCGTCAAGCCCTGCAAACCTTTGACCCTGCCAGATCCTTGTATTTATCCTCCGTCTTATGCTCACTTCCCTCCTCACCCAGCTTAGTAATGATCACTACACTCACTTCCTTGCAAAAACCACTAACCCTTTGCCCCTCTCTTTTCCTCTAACTTGTGCAAACCTAGTTAAGCCCCGCTAGTCCCTCTACACTCTGCCTGCATCGGAACATCTGAGCATCGCTGGAAAATGGAAGGTGACCGGTGTCACTTAATTTGATGTCCACAGATTTCAAATGAGCCCTGGCTAGCAATCCTCCTCTAATTCCGCACTGTATTCAGTTCCCCTTGCTACCCTGCAAGCGTGATCTTTCAGTCTTCCGCCCCGGTCCCCTTCTCATGCTTCACTCGAAGCAGATGCGCTTGCCTCATACTTCATAGACATGACAGAATCCATCAGAACCCTCTGCTCTACCACCTGTTGCGCACCTTACGTTCTCCGCCTTCCGGCTTTTGAATGAAGGGTTTGTGCACCTATCAGAGCTGACGCCTCCACTTGCACCCTGGATTCCTCCTTCCTTAAACATCAGTGTCTCCCTCTGTACTGGATCATTCCCACCTGCTTAACACGCTCCAATATCTTGTATCCTAAAAAAAAAAAAAAGTTTCAACAACAAAAATCTCCTTGATCCCACGTCTCCCTACAGCCGCCTCCCCATTTGTTTGCTCCTCGTCACATCAAAATGTTGTGAGAGTTCTCTGTAGCTGCTGTTCTCACATCAGCTCCAATTTCTCAAATCAGTCTGGGTCCACCCACCAACTCGCGGAAGCCAGTGGTCACTATGGGGCCTCAGCTCTCAGCTGACTCCTTGGTATTAGCTGCATTGGCCACTCTCCTTGACGCACCTCTCTTGGTGCTCTCGCTTCCTCTGAGTTTCCTTTGACGCCTCCTTTTCTGTATCTAAATGCTCTTTTGGATACTATGGGTCTTCAGCACCTGGAACATAAAAGGTGCTCAGTGGAGGTCTAAGAAATGAGATCATATCGACATCATAGGATGGATTATTGTGTGAATACGTGGACCAAGAACGACCAACAAAATATGGTTACTTTTAAATGAATGCTTACTGGGGCGCCTGGGTGGCTCAGTCGTTAAGCGTCTGCCTTCGGCTCGGGTCATGATCCCAGGGTCCTGGGATCGAGCCCCGCATCGGGCTCCCTGCTCGGCGGGAGGCCTGCTTCTCCCTCTCCCACTCCCCCTGCTTCTGTTCCTGCTTTCGCTATCTCTCTCTCTCTGTCAAATAAACATAAAATATTTTTTTAAAAATGAGTGCTTACTATGTGCTAAGCTTTTTCCATGTATTGCCTCACTGATTCCTCCCAACAATCCTTTGAGCTAGGAGCTTCTATTACTACTCTTTTATAGAAAAGGAAGCGGAGGCTCAGAAAGGACTTGCCTAAGGTCACACAGATAATGCGTGGATAAATCTGTCCTCACTCTGGTCTTTCTGACTCAGAGTGTATTCTGAGAATCACTAAATTGAGGTCCAATGTAGGAGAGTGCTTTGTCAGTGCCAAAAGATGATGCTACTACATTCCAGCACACAGCAAGGCAACTTACACATAGTAGGTGTCCGTAAGTGTTTGCTGAATTGAGGCAGAGTGGGAGGGAAGCCCTGAGCCAAATTGTACCATGACCCAGGGAAAGAAGAAGCAATCCTGAGGACCTCAGAGAAACCGCCTTCCACTGTACACTGAATCTTTTGTGATGCTCATCAGCTAATACAGGACACATTAAAGGAGGCATTACCCAGAAGCTTGCCCAACATGGCTTCTCTCTTTCCTTCTTCAATTAAGTCCCCACAGCTGGAAATAATGGGGTTCATAAAGGCACACTATCCCAGGGGACTGGGGCTCGCTCAGCAACTAAATCACCTCTGATTTAACAAGCCTGGGCCTGCTTCCTGAGTTGGGGATCTTCTTGGATTACTAACAGGGTTTTGGATGTTTTACCGTGTCTTTGGAGTCACAAGAGAACCCTAGAATTAGTCAGCTTTTAACCCCTCGCCACGCTGAATTCTATAGACAAGGGGTGTAAACCACATTCCTTGAATATTCTAACTCCATATACTACAGTTTCAGTGGGATTCAAGGATGTTGTTACCAAGAGTATCAGAAGGAAGGAACTCCACCTGGTGATTCCATCTTCCCCATCATTCAGCTGGCTCTGGGGTATCTCCCACTTACGCATACTCTCTCTTTTCTGCAACTCAGCCCTTTCTCATTCTCAGACCTTTAGTTTGGGTAGAGTTGAGTCCATCCCCGGCTCAAGAGGGGAGGGTCCTGACTGGCTGAAGCCAAAGTATGGCCCTGGTCATACTCATCAATTTGGGGATGGGCCCTTACCCTAAGTTGGGCCTCAGTGCTGTCTGCAGAACAACAATCAAAATAAACTCTGCATGAAGGGAGTTCTCCGGTCCATCAAGTAATTTTGGGAAATGCTATAGACAATATTCCTTCTTGGGGATTCTATTGTTCGCAGGAAACTTACACTTCAATCATGATGTCTCTTCCCAGATTATTCAACTACTTCCTCTCAACTAGGGGATTGCTGTGCTTCTAAACATACCTAAGTGTCTCCCATCTTATGTTTAAGGGAACAAAAAGAAAAGCGTACGTGAATGCCACACTCCCTTTAGTCTACTGCCCATCTCCTGCCTCCCACAGCTACACGGTTGTCAGGATTTCCTCTCCCCACTTCCTAACTTCCTATTCTATTCCATCACTCTTCCACTGAAATGACCCCAAGGTCACCCATACCTCCATGTCAAAACCACGTGTGTTTTGGGTGCCTGGGTGGCTCAGATGGTTAAGCATCTGCCTTCGGCTCAGGTCATGATCCCAGGGTCCTGGGATCGAGTCCCGCATCGGGCTCCCTGCTCCTTGGAAGCCTGCTTCTCCCTCTGCTTCTCTCTGTCTCTCTCTCTCTCCTTCTGTCTCTCATGAATAAATAAATGAAATCTTTATTTTTTTAAAGATTTTATTTATTTATTTGAGAGAGAGAGAATGAAAGACAGAGAGCATGAGAGGGAAGAGGGTCAGAGGGAGAAACAGACCCCCCGCTGAGCAGGGAGCCTGATGTGGGACTCGATCCTGGGACTCCAGGATCATGACCTGAGCCGAAGGCAGTCGCTTAACCAACTGAGCCACCCAGGCACCCAATAAATGAAATCTTTAAAAATAAAAAAAAAACATGGGTTTTGATCAACCCTCACTCCCTCTGACTCCCCAGGATCATTTGACACTATTGGTCACTTCTTTCTCCTTGAAGTACCTTCTTCCATTGGCTTCCATGACATTGCGTGACTCTCCTAGTCTTAATCCTACCTCTATGACTGTTCCTTCCTGTGTTCTCTGCAGACTCATTGTCTTCTACACAACCACTAAATGACAGGGTCCCTTGAGGATCAATCGTGGGCTATCTCCTATTTTGTGCCCTCTCCTTCAGCAGTCTCAACCATGCTCTTGGCCTCAGTCATGAGCCCACCCCTGAGGCTGGCAGGGATCATGGGGGAGGGGAACTGTCCCTGATGATGGGGGGAAATCTGGGTACTGTTTCAAGAAGAAAGAGAAAGGGATGGTGGAGAATAGGGGGGAAAAAAAAGGCAACCAGAAGACGGTCATACAGCCATGCATTCTGGGTAAGCTCGTGCAAAACAATAAGGCTCCTTTTGGGTCTCAGAAATTTCCAGTCATTGGAACCCTAAGCAGGACTGGGTACAGGCAAAACAAAATCCTGATTTCCTTTGAAGACGACATTGTGTGACTCGTAGAGGAGGCAGTCTTGGTTAAACAGCTTAGATCAACTTTTTCCACCCCTTAGCATCTTGAAGGAACATGTAGCAAGAAGTGGGAAGGTAAACAGACCACTAGCAATCCACTTCTTTTTAATACATCCCCAAAGTCAGTGCCAAGAGGATATCTTAGTCTGAGGTTAGACACCATCATCTTAGGGCTTTTTTTTTTTTTTTTTTTTGGCTTTTCTGGTAGGTACCTGGGAGAACTCACAGCTGCCTTCTGCTGGACCAGAACTATCTGTATTCTGACCATCTGTGGGGTCTTGCTCAGAGTTACAGAAAGGCCTCTCACATGTGGGCCAGCTGTTGGAGTTTTTATATGCATATTTGGAAGAATTCATGTTTAGTTTATTAAGCTGGCCAGCCAGCTGCCCACCAGGCTTGGGATGGGCCTCTACAATGTGTCTGAGGCTGACCCTTCCTCCATGTAGTTTTCCCTGACAATCCCCTCAAAAGCTGAGTTTGGGACCTCCTGCTCTCTGTTCATCTGGAAACCTTATACTTTGAACACCTTTATACTTTCAGTTTGCCCCTACAACTTTCTGGGTTCCTTGAGGCAGGGGCTGTGAGTCCTCTCACTAACAACTAGCATAGTACCGGACATGGTACTCTGTGAATGAATCCTGTCAGATGGTGAGCCAGAGAACCTCCAAGCATAGTCATCCAGGATGCAAACCTCAACTCCTCCAAAGTGCTCATCCCTCATTCCAATCAGACACTGCAGTGTTGCAAATTAAACTAAACCAGATGCAGAAATGACGCAGGAGCTGGTAGAGTGGCAGGACTGAGGGACCAGTCTAGTGAAATGTTGGAATAATGAATCAGAGCAACAAACAATTGAAAATCAAATTTTTTAAAAAATACTATTTACCAGGGCACCTGACTGGCTCAGTCAGTTGAGCATGTAACTCTTGATTTCAGGGTTGTGAGTTTGAGCCCGACATGGGGCATAGAAATTATTAAATAAACAAACAAGCAAACAAACCATTTACTGCAGCGCCTGGGTGGTGCAGTTGGTTGAGCAACTGACTCTTGGTTTCAGCTCAGGTTGTGATCTCAGGGTCATGAGATCAAGCCCCATGTCAGGCTCCATGCTCAGTGCAGTCTGCTTAGCTTAAGATTCTCTTCTCCCTCTATCCCTCCCCTGGTGCTCTCTCTCTCTCTCTCTCTCTCTCTCTCAAATAAATAAATAAATCTTTAAAAAAAAACATTTACCATAACATCAAAACACAAAAAATACTTAGGGATCCATTTAATGAAAGATGCACAAGTCCTGTGTACCCTGAAAACTAGAAAACATTGCTGAGAGAAATTAAGTTGCTAAATAAATAGATGTACCCTATTCATGGATTGGAAGACTCAGTATTGTTAAGATGTTCATTCTGATGATCTGTAGATTAAGTGCAATCCAATTAAAAATCCCAGCAGTTTTTTTTTTCTAGTAATTGACAAGCCAGTTTTAAAATGTATATGGAGGGGCACCTAGGTGGCTCAGTCGGTTAAGCATCTGACTCTTGATTTTGGCTCAGGTCATGATCTTGGGGTTCCGGAATCAAGCCCTGCTCTGCGCTCAATGGAGAATCTGCTTGAGGATTCTCTCTCTCTCCCTCTCCTTCTGCCCCTCCCCCAACTCGTGCTTGCTCTCTTGCTCTCTCTAAAATAAATACATCTTTTTAATAAAAAGAAAAAAGAGGGGTGCCTGGGTGGCTCAGTCATTGGGCGTCTGCCTTCGGCTCAGGTCATGATCCCAGTGTGCTGGGATCGAGCCCCGCATTGGGCTCCCTGCTCTGCGGGAAGCCTGCTTCTCCCTTTCCCACTCCCCCTGCTTGTGTTCCCTCTCTCGCTGTGTCTCTCTCTGTCAAAAAAATAAAATCTTTAAAAAAAAAATCAACCAGATTTTTTAAAAATGGTGTATAGAAATGCAAAGATCTTAGAATCTTGAGGAAGAAAAATAAAAGGCAGAAGATGTACACTACCTGATTTCAAGCCCTACTATAAAGCTGCAGAAATCAAAACAGTGTGTCATTGGCAGAAGGATAGACACACAGATCCATGACATAGAATAATCCAAAATTAGACCCCACACATATACATTCCAATAATTTTTGACAAAAATGCCAGTGTAATTCAAGCGGCAAGGAACAGTATTTTCAACAAACAATGCCAGATCAAATGAAGATCCATGTAGAAAACAATGAATCTTTTTCATTTTTTAAAAGATTTATTTATTTGAGAGAGAGGGAAAGAGAGAGTGTGCGTACGCGTGCAAGCAGGGGGAGGGGCAGAAGGAGAGGGAGAAAGAGAATCTCAAGCAGACTCCCCACTAAGCCTGGAGCCCCACATGGGGCTCCATTTCACACCCCTGAGATCACGACCTGAGCCAAAACCAAGAGTCGGATGCTTAACCAACTGAGCCACTCAGGTGCCCAGAAAACAATGAACCTTGACCCATACCTCACACCATACATAAACATAGACTCAAAATGCACCGTAGACCTGGGGCGCCTGGCTGGCTCCATTGGAGGAGTGTGCAACTCTTGATCTCGGGGTTGTGGGTTTGATCCCCACATTGGGTATAGAGATTACTTAAAAATAAAATCTTAAAGACAAGCTAAAAGTATCAAACTTCTAGAAGAAAGCATGAGAGAGACTTCATGACATTTGGTAGGCAAAAGTGTCTCAGGATACAGAGTGCACTAGCTACAAAAGACCCAATAAATCAGACCTGATTGAAATAAGACAATCCTGGGACGCCTGGGTGGCTCAGTTGTTAAGCATCTGCCTTCGGTTCGGGTCATGGTCCCAGGGTCCTGGGATCGAGCCCCACATCGGGATCCCTGCTTGTCAGGAAGCCTGCTTCTCCCTCTCCCACTCCCCCTGCTTGTGTTCCCTTTCCCACCGTCTCTCTCTGTCAAATACATAAATAAAATCTTTAAAAAATAAAATAAAACAATCCTGCTTTCCCAAAGATACCATTTAAGGAAAGGATTTCAGGGCGCCTGGGTGGCTCAGTTGGTTAAGCGACTGCCTTCAGCTCAGGTCATGATCCTGGAGTCCCGGGATCGAGTCCCACATCGGGCTCCCTGCTCGGCAGGGAGTCTGCTTCTCCCTCTGACCCTCTTCCCTCTCGTGCTATCTCTCATTCTCTCTCTCTCGAATAAATAAATAAAATCTTTAAAAAAAGAAAAGGATTTCAGAGCCATGTAAAAGCATTGTTTAACCTCATATAGGACCTTAAATCTTTTTGAAAGAAAATGACATTCTCTTCACTAACACAAGCTTCAATCCTCCTAAATACATAAACACAAATATTAGCTTTCTTTTTTGTTCAGGGGACTCAATGGAGTGCATAGCATAAGAGGACCTTTACTGAGATTGTTGACTCCTAGGACCAGGCTAGACCTGGTGACCTATTTTATCTAAGGCAATTCATGCCACTATAGTCAGAAAGACTCCAGATTCTGGCCAAAAAGGTCAAAGGCGGAGAAGTGACAGCAAGTATCTGGCCCAGCAGGTAAAGTGAACTGAAAGTAGGGAAAATGAATCACGAGGTCTGAAAGCAGGAGGATGTGGGACAAAATGCAAAGGAGGAAAGCGGAGGGCACGGTGTGTCAGGTTGATTCAGCACAGGGGCCCAGAGCAATGCCAGTCGCGATGTTGTCCATTTCTAACATTCATTGGTGCTGCCCGTTTCACAGCTTAAAACAGCCAGACAGGATCAGATATACTTGATCTAAGATCCTATAAGGTCTGGCCCCATTTAAAACCTGTAGGGATCAAGAAAACTCTGATTGCCAGATTTCTCCGTCAGGCACCAATCCCTGGACAGCTGCCATTACAGTTCTGTTGGGCTTCATCTGGATGACTTTCCACTCTCTGCCCTACACTACCTGTGATTGCTGCAGGTAGGTGGGACAGGCAGGCCACACGTCCACCTTTTCTACTTCTTCCTGGGCTCAAACATAGTCTGTCTTTCCCAGCTCCCCTTGACAGAGGTTGTGGTCATGTGATGGGGTTTGGTCCAGTGGAATGTGAGAGGAAGTGACCTGAGCCAGCACCAGGTATGGCCATAAATTGCCACTTGTGACTTGTGCCATACTCTCAATCTCTCTCTCTTTGTTCATCTGCTAGCTGAACGCAGAGGATGTGAGGGAAGACTCCAAAGTGGAAGAAGCCTGAATCCCCTCCTAGCACAGTCCACTGAAACATCCAATCAGACTGTCTCAGGGAGAAAATAAACCTGTATGGTTGTAAGCCACTAAGAGTTGGGGGCTGTTTGTTTCAGCAGCTAGCATTATCCTGGCTAATACAGGTCTAAAGAGCTCCCCATGATAGCTTCCAGTATAGCAGGTGGTGTTTGGGATGACCGATTTAAGCAGGATTTCCCTAAAAGTGTGAAAGTTCCATAGGTATCTCGAGGTAGAGCCAGGGATGAGGGACAAAAATCACACAGCTACACAGATGGTGAGCCAGGGTTTGAAGAGAGGTCTGTCCGACCCCAAAGTCTCTGCTTTTCTCCTTCTTCCACATCACCCCAAAACAAAGAAGTGTCTAGATGTTTTTGAGTGGTGATCATAAGGAGGATAGATTCTAGGGTTCTGTATAATTTACTCTCTGGCACATCCGCGCTATATATTACTGCAAAGCTTCCACCACTTGCCACAAAGCGAGTGAGGTTGATTATAGGGTGATTTATAAGGACACCCTAGAATCCTCATTTTTATATCAACATCATCCCCAGGGGCTCGAAGGTGGGTAATTAAAATTATTCTCCGTTTCCCTAGCCAGCAAGCTAAATGTTTACCAGTCTGGTAAAAGACTCTTGGGACCATGCTATAAATGTAGAGGTCTTCCTTCTCCATCCTCATCTCCCTTTCTACCTCCGCCATTCCAATCATAAACTGGGCTCTCTGCTGAATAAACGCATCTTCTTTCTCCCCGTGATGTTGAAAGGTTAGGTGGCTGAACCTCCATATCCTCGTTTCCACAGCTATAAAATAGGGTATCATACCTACCACATACAGTTGTTGTGAGATTTAAATAAGATAAGCAATCAGCTTGTGGCATATAGTATGATATTCATAGTTCTGCTCTTCATATTTATCCCATATCCCCCAACAATCTTCATTGTTCTCACCAAACATCAAACGAGTCTGGGTATTTTGTAAACACATTTGCCAGTCTTATTATGGTGTCCACGCATTCTACACCTAGTTATGTCAGTCATGGAGATCTGTGACCTTAAACTCCGAATAGGCAGAAAACCCATGGTGGCTAAATATTTATGGGTTCCACGACCATATAGTGAATTCATTATTCCAACCACAATAACAGATCATTGAGGACCTCCCATCTCATGAGCTTTATGCAAGGAGGCTCCAGGAATAAGACTCTGTTTCTGCCCAGTAGGACCATCAGAGAGATGATTTGAGAAGGCATGGCAGCTTATTATTCTTCAAATATCATTTTAAGCATCCGGCTACAGAAATACCTGCTCATTGTAGAAAAACTACAGATAAAAGCACCAAAAAAAAAAAAAAAGAAAAGAAAAATACCCAAGAAACTATCACTGCTGTCTCTTTAGAACCTATTCTTCCTATCTTTGTCTGTTGCACATATATAAATATTTTACAAAAATGGCATATTTTTGCAACCTGCATTTTCTCCACCTAATAACACATCACAAATATTTCACACATTATTAAAGATTCTCCTACGGCATAATTTTTAATGTGCCTTAGTATCCATTGTATGGATAGCTCATGATTTTTTTTAAAAGCAACCTCCTCACGTTGTACAGTTAGGTCATTTCCAATTTTTCACCATTATTAGCAATGAACATCTTTGTGTGTACTCCTCTGGCCACATCCCTCATTATTTCTTTAGAACTCACGAGTAGAAGTTAGCATCAAAGGAAGGGCACATTGTCAAAGCCCCTCCTACCCATTGCCAAGTTCTCGATTAGGAAAGTCATACAAATTCACAACCCCACCGGCAGTGCATAAGAATGCTATAATAAAGGCTTTTGTCCAAGATGATGATTATTAAAAAAAAATAATCAAGAAGATAAGCATTTGCTATAAGCTCACCCCACAGCAGCTGTGTTTATTTGTTGAACTCTGTAGCCATGTTCCTTGGACCAAACACTAAAGAATCCTTCAGATTCTTAGTTTATTTAGTGCCTCTTTCAACACCCTGAAACTTTGACCCAAGTTTTATCTGAAGGAAAGGAGATTTCTGGTAAATATGCTTTCCAATTTGGAAACTCAGCTCAAGTACTTCCACCCGTCATCCCAGTATGGACCACCTCTGTGATTTTAACTGCTGGGAATCAGTCAGAAGGGGCTGCTTCTGACTTGGAGCTGAAAACTTAAGTGTTTATAAGAAATGAAAGAGCTGGTTTGGGGTGAAAAAGTCATGTTCCGAGGTACAAAGGAAAAACCAATAACAACCCAAGGGTTTGGAGTTTCATTTGACCTGCTCTGATAATATCACTATGGTGATGGTCTCCATAAACAGTTGCAAAATAGCAAGATGAAAAGGAACGAACCAGTTCCACCCAGGAGATCTGGAGTTATTTTAGGGATCAAGACTATGTCATCTGGGGTAAAGATGGAATTCAAAATCTGTTCTTTTCATAATCATCCTCTTTTGTGAGGCTGAACAAAGGCCCGGGCAGATCGGTCGGTCATTTGTGCAGAAAGAAAAAATGACCCAGCGTCTTCAGGGCTAAGGAGGAAGCACGGCCAAAAGAATGGAAATAATAGTTAATAACAGATGCTGGGATGATTCTTCTCACACCCTTGGCCTCTGAGACTTTGCTGAGCCTGGTGTGGAGTCCAAGGGTGGAACACGGGTGATGTTGTCGGGAAGGGCTGGCCTGGTTGAGAGGATGGGATGGGGACCCCAGGGAACTGAGCTTGGTTGTCTGCCCCTGACCTTGATTCCTGAGCCAGAGGGGGTGGAGGGAAGCATCTTCAAGGCCACACTCAGTCCCTGGGGTATCACCATCTGCCGCAGATGACATCTGCCACTCCCATCCTCATGCTGTTCTCTTTGAACCCCTGACTCAGCGAGTCCCAGTCCAAAAAGCAGAACTAGCTATTTTTTGCACCAAGAAAAAAAGTCAGGCAATACATTTGCTGAAGTCCTTCCTGATCCTGAAACCCTTATTCTTTGCACTTAACCCTTTGTTCTTCCTTTATTCTCTTTTGTGTTCTCTCTCTCTCTCTCTCTCTCTTTCTCTCTCTCTCTCTCTCTCTCTCTCCCTCCTCTTTTAGACCGCTAAATTGGAAGCTCCAAGGGAAAGGGTCATTGTGCAGCCACGGAGGCAGGAATAGCGCCTGGCATACAGAAGGTCCTCCGTATGCTCTGGCTGGTAGGAACCGAATTGAAAAGCCCATGCCTAGCCTAAAGTGGACATTTCCCCAGCACATCTGAGACAATGGCTGCTTGTTCATTCACTCAATCACCAAATATTTATTGAGGACCTACCAGGAACCAGAACTTCTGCTGGGGACTGGAGCTACAGGAATGAGCAAGAGCTCAGGGTCTGTCCTGACACAGATTACGTTCTATAGATGGACCTTAATGCTCTGCTGCTGACCACAACTGTCACCCTATCACAGAACCCTCTCTGACCATTGGACATACAACCACACTCAACCCCCTTCCCTGTTTAATTTTTCTTCCCAGTACTTATCACAGGGCATATTCGTTTTTGGTTTATTTGTTAGTCTTCCCACATAAAAATGTATCCTCTTTGAGGGTGATTTGTATGTGGTGTTCACTGCTGAATCCCCAGCACCATGCCTAGCACACAGCAGGTGTTCAACAAGGATAAGTCAAATCAATTTGCTCAATGTACTGTGCAGTCCTCTAGAACTTTCTAGCAGAAATCTCCAGGGAATGGGCTGAGAAGAACTCCAGAGAATCAAAACAACAAATTACCACGTCCAGGGCTTTACAGTCTATAAAGCAGGGGGGAGCCCGGGAGGTAAGCAGGGGCCTTCGCCCCCCTGATTTCCTCCTTGTAAAGTGAAAATAATGATGCCTACCTTTGGGAACTGTTGTGACATCTGGAGAAGGGCATGCGCACTCACCACGCGCCCTGGAACCTTGTACGCAGCAGGTGCTCTGTGCCTGGGGAGGAAAGCTATGGTTTCTTTATTATGTGAGCTTCATAATTCCATGTGGACATTATTATTATTATTTGCCATTTAACCAACAAGGAAAACAGAGCTCACAGAGGCTTAATGATTTGCTCTCAGTAGCTCAGGTGGGACTAAAACCACCCAGAGGGCAGAATTCCAATTGCCGTGCCTTATCTGTATGCCCACAGCTGCCAACTCCGGCAGGAAAGTGCATCTTACCAGCACCTCCAAATTCCTCCTCTGCCCTCACTTTGACATTCTTGTTTTCAGTTGTCACACCACCCATGGCCTTGGGAAGAGAAGAGCTCTGGGAAGTCAGCCTAAGGGGAGGATCGTGCATTTGGTTAGTAGGTGAAGGACAGATCTCCCTCCCACCCACCTCCCTAGCCTGTTCTGCAGCTTCCCCCAGTGCCTCCCCAAGTGTCCCACAGCCCCCACTTAGGGACCCATGGCATCCCAGCATCTAAGCCCTTGGGGATCCTGGTCCAATCAAGAGCAACCAGCCAAGAGACTCATTAGCATAAACAAATCAGGAAACTTCTTGAAATTTGGAGGTCCTCTGACTAGACTATAAAGAATACCAGATTAACATAACAATAAAAATTTAAAGAAAAAAAAAGAATACCAGTAAGTGAACTTCCTAAAAATAATTATATATATATTTTTTTAGAGGGGGGAGGGGCAGAGGAAAAAAGAAGAGAGAGAATCTCAAGCACGTTCCACGCCCAGCATGAAGCCTGATGTGGGACTCGATCTCACAACACTGAGATCATGACCTGAGCCAATATCAAGTCAGTCACTTAACCTACTGAGCCACCCAGGTGCCCCAAAAATAATTATAATTTTTAAAATATATAATAGTGTTGTAATTCCTTGAACATCTCCTCAGTCTTAGGCAGTATGGGAGGCAATTTACAAATACCCAACCCAGAAAGGCAAATATTATTGTTCCCATTTTATAGATTAAAAAATTGGAGCCCAGGGAGATGAATGATGTCACTGGAGGTCATGTAGCTATCAAGTGAAGAAGGCTCAGGATTTAAACCCAGGTCTGCCTGCCTTCAGAGCTAATGTTCCGCTGCCTGCCACACAAAAATATGTGGGGGGCATTGGGGACTTATGTGCACCAGGACACTTATCCCAGCATCATTCTGAAAGAAGTTGGAAACATCCTAAAAAATACAAAAATTAGGGGATGGTCCTATGAATAACAGTGAGTGCGGCCAGTTGAATATTTTACAATTATTGAAAACGATACAAGGAATATGATGACACAGAAAAGTTTTTATGATACACAGAAGATGTGGACTAGAAAATATATGTCCAGGGCGCCTGGGTGGCTCAGTCGTTAAGCGTCTGCCTTCGGCTCAGATCATGGTCCCAGGGTCCTGGGATCGAGCCCTACATCGGGCTGCCTGCTCAGTGGGAAGCCTGCATCTCCCTCTCCCACTCCCCCTGCTTGTGTTCCCTCTCTCGCTCTTTCTCTGCCAAATAAATAAATAAAAGCTTTAAAAAATAAATAAATAAATAAATAAATTCCTTTGCAATTTACAGATTAACGAGACAATTATCAGACATAGTGTTCAGAAGTCCTGTAGTTTGGCACACAGAGCCCAGAAACCAGCATGTATAGTTCTCAGTTGCTAACTAGATAGATGACTTGCCTTTACCCACTGCCCCAACCCTGGAGACCCACATGCTCCCAAGTCTTAGCCCTTCTCGCTCAAGCTCCTGCCCGCGCAAACACTGGGTATCATTCTCACCCACCTCGGTGTCTGCCAAAGCCAGCTTCCATCCACAGCTGCTCTGTCCATCATGGTAGCCATTGCCATGTGTGGGCGTTTAAGTTTAAATTAATTTAGATAAAATAATTTGGTGCCTTGCTCTCCTGGTCCTATTCCAAGTGCTCAACAGTCACACTCAGCTAGTGGTTACTGTAGTGGACAGCACAGATATAGAATGTTTCTAACATAGCAGAAAGTTCTATCAGGTAGCAGGGATCTAGCGTCTAGACTGAAGACAATCTCTTGAATTCTGGATCCTGGCCCCTGTTATCAATGGACTGGCTGGACTATGACTTTTCCATCCTAAGGTTTTACTCTCTCATCCCATCTGTACTCTCCAGAGAGTTCAAGGGTCAGGGAAAATTAAGGATGGCCCCTCCCAACTAAAAAGTGGGATCCCCCAACTACAGTTATTTGGAAGTGCTTTACAGAGTGAAGATCACTCAGGCAGGATGGGAGAGTGGGGAGGGTTAGAGTATTGTTTTTTATCATGAATGTTCTCAACAGAAGTCGTTCATTGATGTCCACCATGTGCCAAGCACTGTATGTATGTATTTTATTCTCGTTAATCCTCACAACCCTGCAGGATAGGTTTTACTCCGTTATATACTAAGAGGAAGACACTGAAGCTCAAAGAAGTAAAAACAAAAACAAAAACAAAAACTTGCCCAACTTCATGAGCCAGAATCCATACCTTCAGACACCAAGTCTCACGTTCCATTACACCAATGTACCTCAGGGGGAGAGGAGGATTCCAAATCTCAGAGAAGGATTCTCATTGGCCCTGCCTGTGTAACAGGTCTGTCCTGGGACCAATCACATCGGAAGGAAAGATTGGTACCATGATTGGTCTGGCCTAAGTCATTGTCCACCACTGTACTGGCGGGGGGCGTGACCGTCTGATCGAACCATTTAAGGTTGCGGAAAGATAGTTGCCAAATAGAAAGAAGAATGGAGCACACAGAAACAAATGCTATTTGCTACTTTCACCCTGCCATTATCACTGCCACAGGGCCTACCCACATACTGATCTCATTCATTTTCAAAATTATCTCAATGGGAACATCCATAGCAATTACTACTTTTATTGAGAGCCTAGGTAACATGGCATGTGCTTTTCCCATGCATTACTGTTGATCCTTATACTTGCACACATTGTTCTTCAATAATGTTGTGATTGTTTTCTTACTCTGAGTCGAAACTTGATTTCCTGGACACTCAGACATGACCTTCCTAGGTTCTCCGTGGTCTGTTTCCCACAGCTGGCCCACCCCTGCATTATGCACCAGACTAATTCAAGGCATCCACATATTAAACATCAAATCCTTTGCCCCGAAGCCTACACCCTCTCTTTTGAGAGAGAAATGAATAAGACACTCACACATAGGATTACTCATTAGGTTGGGTGCCAAGGGGCCAATTTTAAAACAGAACTCCGTCTATACAGTCCAGCCAGGGAACTGGACGGGTTGACCAGAGGCTGGACCAGATGCCCTCCAGAGGGCTCTGGAGAGCTGAGAGGTCTGAGTTTCAATGGTCAGGGGAGAAGGAGGAATGTTCCCGGGCCATGGCTTCTCCTTGGATTGAATCCAGCCTACACAAGAGCCGCTTGGGGCCCAAGTTGTCTAAGTAAACACTGATTCCTTGACGAGTTTCCAAAATCAGGAACAGAGCAACTGTTTGGTTTGAACAGGCTGTGCTCTGTAAACCACCGCCTGCATATCACCAGGGCCCCGTGTAAATATTTTAGCTACAGTTTGGAAGAACACAACTTTTTTTTGAAATCCCATCACTTCATCGCTAGACTTATAATGAATTATGTGCTGTCTCTGTTGTTAGACTTAAAATGAATTATGTGTTATTTCTATTTATTGGGAGGTCCAATTCTCTAATTTGATTATAGGCATATTAGATGTGTCTCTACAGGGGCTCTTAGGGTTTGGGAAGAGCCCACGAAATAACATGCCACTTTTCCCTGCTTGAATTTGGAACAAAACGAAGGGAAGACACAGGAATCAAGTAGGTGGAGATGAAAATATCATTTTATGATCAGTAGAGCTGATTATGGAGATGTTGGCTTTATGTATACGACTTCAGGTCTTTCTAATTCCTCCCTCCAGAACGAGGCAGACTTACCCACCCAGTGTGAGATAGCGCCGGACTGGGGGAGACCCATGGAGGAACAGAAGAAAACGTGTGTTGACAGCGGGAAGAAAGGAAGGATGGCACTGAGCCAAGCATTCCCCATTTCTTCTCCCAAAGCCCCCCATCAAGGAAGCCTCCTCCTCTGGGAAACAGTAAGACGGGACCAAGGGCAACTGAGAGGTTGGTGTGGTGTCTACCACATAGAATCGTGAAGCCAGAGAAAAGGACGATCTCCACCAACAGACACCTTGACGAAGGTGAGGATCTGGTCAAGGATCCCACCCCCCCCGACCCCAGACACAGCCTCTTGGCAAAGATGACAACTGCTTGAATCAGAAAGCAGAACTTGATCTTGAAGAGAAAGCTCAGGCAGAGCTGCAACAGTGCTGGTAATCCTCAGGCCACACACAGCGTAAGTAGAAGAACGGAGACTCAAATATCGTCCCCATTATTGCTTCCATCACCGCGATGATGTCACCTGCTGAGAACACGCCACCCTCTGTCCAACAGCAGACAAGACCTGTGTCACTAAAAGGGCAGTGCATCAAGTGGAGATTAACATTGTGAATTTCAAACGGGGTCCTTTATATGTTTCCTCTCTTGGTTATGTGGCAGGGTGGGCTTCTCTGGGCTCTGCACTCTCTCTGCTCCTTCCCATTGTCAACCCTGGAAAGAGATGAGAAGGCAGGTCTCTTAACATACTGCCCCAAAGATCTGCAAGAACCTATCAGTATTGGTTGGACAGAAATAGGTCTCAGGCACCTGGGTGGCTCAGCCCATTAAGTATCTGCCTTCGGCTCAGGTCATGATCCCGGGGTCCTGGGATCGAGCCTTGCATTGGGCTCCTTGCTCAGCGGGGAGTCCACTTCTCTCTCCCTCTGCCCTTCCACTCTGCTCATGTTCTCTCTCTCGCTCAAAATAAATAAATAAAATCTTAAAAAAAAAAAGAAATAGGTCTCTTAGGCTCAGTCACAAGGGGTTGCGGTAGATGGAGCTGAGGGCTGGAAGATGAAAAAGAAAGGCAAAGTGGAAGAGAAGGTACACGTGGAGAGTGCAGGAATAGTATGTCTTACACCATCCCCTTGACTGTAAGCTGTTTGTGATTGGCTGCCTATAGTAAGGTGGGGAACCTCCTGGGAGTAGATTCTAGCTGTCTGCCTTGCAGGGTCTGTGGGGCAGAAGGGCAGGGTTTTACTTACATGGCTTCACCATCCTCAATTGCCAGTGGCCTCCTTACCAAACTCTTCTCTCCTCATTGATGACCAAGTCTTGTCCCTTCTTTCTCTGCAAGGTCTTTCTTCCATCTGTCTTATTTCTATTTGCACTGTTTGCTGACTCTCGATTTAACTTAATGGAAAAACTTCTCACCTAGACTTCCTGCCTTCCTCACCTCCTGTGTGCACCTCCTGTGAATTTCCTACCAGACCGATCTTTCTGAAAAACAGATCTGATCTGCTCAAGGCCCTCTGTTATTCAAAGATCTCTGCTTGCTCCCCATTGCCTGTAAAACAAAGTCTGAGACCCGAGATCTCAGGCAAGCGTCCAACTTATCCCCCGCTGTTATCGTTCACACATCCTGCACCCGAAGACAAATATATAGCTAAGTGAGTATGGAATGCTGGGCTAGAAAGAAGGAGGTTGGGGGTAAACCGGACAAAGGAACCAGATTTGCAGGAACCTGATAGGAAGGAGAAACCATTTGGTATTTTTAATATTTACTGGGTCTTCCTAAATGTCCAACCAGAGGGTAATGGTGATGTATGAAATCTCTGCTTAGTATGTTTTATATACTTACAGTTTAAATTACATTTACAATTCAAAAACGGGGTAATATGCATGTAAGAGAAACCATGGTACATTTATATGATATACTTTACTATGAAGCTCTCTAAAAATCAGATTGTAAAGTTAAAAAAAAGTAGAAAAATGTGGGGCACCTGGCTGGCTCAGTCGTTAAGTGTCTGCCTTCAGCTCAGGTCATGATCCTCAGGGTCCTGGGATCGAGCCCCGCATCGGGCTCCCTGCTCGGCAGGAAGCCTGCTTCTCCCTCTCTCCCTGCTTGTGTTCCCTCTCTCGCTGTGTCTCTCTCTGTCAAATAAATAAATAAAATTTAAAAAAAAAACAGAAAAATTTATTATTATAAAGTTTCCACGAAGAGAAAGCAGACTAGAATGTATTAAAAAAATATATATTAATGTGTGGTAGTGTTATAGGAGACTTTTCATGCATTCTTTACTTTTTATATTTTTCAAATGTTCTACAATAAGCATGTATTACTTTTATTTTACAATCAGAAAAAATAATGTTTACAAGTTTAGTCATAATACAAGGAAATGCAATTTGTTATGATGTTAAAATTAAAAGGCAGAGGACAGAATTACGTAGAAAGAGCACACCTGTATTAAAAAAAAAATTTTTTTTTGAAAAGGCAGGAATAAAATGCACCTAAATGTTAGCAGTGGTTGTCTTGGGGTGCTTCCTTTAATACGCAAGTATTGTAAAAAAAAACAAAAACAAAAACAAAACACTCCCACCCGTCACAACCCCGGGGCAGCAGGTCCTTCTGCCCATGGTCCCGCCCCTGGGCTTTAATAAAACCACCTTTTTGCACCAAAAAAAACAAAAACAAACAAACAAAAAAATGCAAGTATTGTTTTTATTACGGGAGAAAACCTTTTATATAAAAATTTGTTGTGACACTGTATCAGTTTCCTTCAGAGAAACAGAATCAATAGTATTAATCAATTGATTATTAAGGAATTGCCTGTCAAAACTAGGGAAGCTGGTGAGTCCCAAATTTGCAGCATGGCCTGGCAGGCTGGAGACCCAGCGGAATTGATGGCACATCTCCAACCCAAAGGCAGTCTGCTGGGAACTCTCCCTTGTGTAGGGAGGCTGGTCTTTTTGTTCTATTCAGGCCTTCAACTGATTGAATGAGGCCCACTCACACTATGGAAGGCAGTCTGTTTACTCAACGATTAAAATATTAATCACAGGGGCGCCTGGGTGGCTCAGTCATTAAGCGTCTGCCTTCGGCTCAGGTCATGATCCCAGGGTCCCGGGATTGAGCCCCGCATCGAGCCCCGCATCGAGCCCCGCATCGAGCCCCGCATCAATCCCCGCATCGGGCTCCCTTGCTCAGCGGGGAGCCTGCTTCTCCCTCTCCCACTCCCCCTGCTTGTGTTCCCTCTCTAGCTGTGTCTTTCTCTGTCAAATAAATAAATAAAATCTTAAAATAAGGGTTTTTTTAATGTGTTAATGGTATTATAGTTATATTTTCTAAAAGAAGAGATCTTGTTTTTTAGAAATATGTAATGAGGCATTTACAAATGGAAGGGTTTGGCATCTGAGCTCTGCTTTAGGATAACTCAGCACGTTTTGAGGAGGTATAGGTGAAAATGGTCTTCCGTACATTGACATTTATTGGTGCTGGGAGATGGCGGATCATTACATTATTCTCTCTACTTCTGTGTATGTTTCACATTTTCCATTAAAATGTCTAATTTTTGACCTCTACTTCCAGCCAAAAGAATGAGAACTCGCTGTTGTAAACCTCAAGAATTACCTGTTTTGGAGCATAGACATTCCTTATTCTATGCTCTCACCTTCCTGTAAAGGAACCATTATTACGATCCAGTGAGATTCTCCCAGCTCACAAAACTTCAAGTCTAGACCAGCATTTTCCCATAGAAACAGAACGCAGACCACACATGTAAGTTATAGTTTTCTAGGCCAAATTAACAAAAGTAAAAAGAAACAAGTGAAATCAATGTTAATAACAATTTTACTTGACCCAATATTTCCAAAATATTATCCTTTCAACACGTAATATAAAAATTACTAATGAGATACTTTACATTCTTTTATTTTCATCCTAAGTCGTTTAAAATCTGGCATGTATTTTAGACTGACACCATATCTCAATTTGGCCTAACCACATGGCAAGTGCTCAATAGCCACATGGGGCTAGTTGCCACCATATTGGACAATGGAGGCTTGCAGACTGGGCAGTCAGGACTCCGGGATTTTTCTCTACCCTACTTCACACACATGGTCTAGTTCATGACTGCATGAGGGCTGCCCATAGATCCCAGAACAAGGTGTTTCTAGTTCACAATGAACAGGACTGAGACATTGAGAACCTGGCAAACATTCTCTGATGTCTCATGGACCCATATTGCCCTAGACCTGCCATCCTGGAGCCAATCATTGGCAAAGGGCACAGGATTGCCATGATTGCACAGAGTGATCAGAGGCTTGGAGCTGCATCCATTCCCTGAGTCTCACAGCTGTTAATCAGTAGGGGAGGGATGTAATGGATGTGGAGGAAGCCAGCCCAAGATCGATATTAGGGCAGGTTCTAGCACCCAGGAATACCATCCAGACTGCTCAAAGTCTTCTCCACTACTCAGGGGACAAGAGAACACAATTCCTTGATGTGGCATCTTTATGACCTTTGCCACTAAGGAGTACAAAGCTCATGAGCACAATCAGCTTTTAGTCCGGCCAGCAAGAAGTTGAGCTATTGACATAGATCCAGAAGACATTCCTAGGGAAACAAAACCCCCAGATCCCATTTTCTTACGGCACAGTGTAGATGAAACAGCTCCGCCCTAGCGCCTTCAACTGCTCTGCCTGCCTCTCATTAGTCCTGGGATACTAGACAGAGAACTTAGCTGTCCAGGCTACATTTCCCATTTGTAAAATAATGGGATTATATTACAACAGGGGTGGTCAACCTTTGTTCTTCCTTTTTTTTTTTTTAAGATTTTATTTATTTATTTGACAGAGAGAGAGAGAGAGAGAGAGAGAGACACGGCAAGAGAGGGAACACAAGCAGGGGGAGTGGAAGAGGGAGAAGCAGACTCCCCGCCGAGCAGGGAGCCCGATGCAGGGCTCGATCCCAGGAGCCTGGGATCACGACCTGAGCCGAAGGCAGCCGCTTAATCGACTGAGCCACGCAGGCGCCCCTGTTCTTCTTTTAATGACTTTTTACAAGGAAGCCTGACATATAAAACAGATAAAAGCAGAGCTTCTCTGCCTGCAGCAAGGACAGGGAACTGCCTCTCACTTAGTTGGGCCACTACGTCATTCTTTTTTAAATTGGACTCTTATATTGCATTTACAGTATGCCCAGCTCTGTTCTAAGCGCCTTACATGCATGAATTCATTTAAAATTTCATTTAAAGCCACCTAATGGCCCTATGAAGTAGGCATTATTATGATCCACTATTTACATGAGGCAATGGAGGCCCAGAGAGGTTGAGTAACTTGTCAAAGCTCACACAGCTAGTAAGTAACAAAGCTAGGATTCAAACTCAAGACAATGCAGCTCCAATCCTCATTCCTATCTCCTCAAAGCCCTGTGACCCCAGTGAGCTAGATGATGCTTAAGATCCCCTCCAGCCTTCAAGTCTGTCAATCTATGAGTAACGATCTAGTTTGCTGCTTGTTTATTTCAGCATCCTGACTTCCTCAATGCAGAATTTCATTGTTCAGGGGCGCCTGGGTGGCTCATTCGGTTAAGTGTTTGACTTTGGCTCAGGTCATGATCTCAGGGTCCTGGAATCAAGCCCTGCATTGGGCTCCCCGCTCAACTTGTCCCTCTGCCCTTGCCCTGCTTGTATTCCCTCTCTTGCTCTCTCTCTCTGTCAATAAATAAAACCAAAAAAAAAAAAAATTTCCATTGTTCGGCCTCCAGAAATCTGTGTATGGTTCAAGGGGCTGGGGTGGGGGAGTGATGGAGAGAGAGGGCTCTTCTTCTCCAGACCCTGAAAGAGTCTTAGGCCCCCTTATCCTAGGGCACTTCAACTGAAGCCCACTGACTCTGACTTCAGGCTCTTGCCTCTTTACCCCCACCCCATAGCCCCAGGGGGGCACATTTTTCCTAACCTCAATTCGGGCTTCATGGCTAAAACCAGACACATGTTATGATGTTGTTATATTGTAATATAATAAGAAATAATATATTTGGTCTTTGTCCAGTCTCTGGCACTGAGCTCCAAAATCTCTTGTCATTTCTTAAGTGATAAGAGCAATCGAAATATCTTTTGTTGTAATATTTGGTTTTTGTCCCCAGTTCCTGAAATAGCTCCAGAGGGATAAAAGTGAAAGGAACATCTTTTGTTATTCATAACAAGCCCCTTTCAGCGGCTCCTGAGTTTATGTTAATATGGTGACTTTTGAAAGCCCCTAAGGTTGGGGAGCTGTTTGCCAGGGGAACCAACCACGTGATTAGAGGGTTGAAACTTTCAGCCCCACCCCCCAACTTCTGGGGAGGGGAGTGAATTCAACCATTAGCGGCCAATGATTTAATCAACTGTGCCATGTAATGAAGCCTCCATAAAAAAAGCCTTAACCCAGGGTATTCAGAGAGCTCCAGGTAGATTAGCTTCCGGGTAGAACGCATCCCTGTGTCAGGAGAGTAGTGCACCCCAGACTCTATAAAGGCAGAAGAAGCTGCTGTGCTCAAGACCCTATCAGACCAAGCCCTATGTGTTTCTTCACCTGCCTGTTCATTTTTTTTTAAGATTTTTATTTATTTATTTGAAAGAGTGATTGAGCACGAGTGGTGGGGAGGGGCAGAAGCAGAGGGAGAAGCAGACGCTCCGCTGAGCAGGGAGCCCGCCACAGGCTTGATCCCAGGACCCCCAGATCATGACCTGAGCTAAAGGCAGATGCTTAACTGACTTAGCCACCCAGGCGCCCCTCTCTCTCTCTCTTTTTTTTTTAAGTAATCTCTATGCCCAATGTGGGGCTGGAAATCAAGATCAAGATCAACCCCAAGATCAACCCCAAGAGCGTGCAACTCTTCCAACTGAGCCAACCAGGTGTCCCAAATTTAGGGGTTATATAATCAGACAAACTGGGGTACACTCCTACCCCTATCACTTGCTAGCTGTGGGACCACGACAAGTTACTTAAAGATAAGAATATCGAGGAATATAAGGGGATTGGACAGACATTGTTTAAGCGTACAAACTTCCAATGCGTAGTAAATAAGTCCTAGAGATCTAATGCACAGTGGAGTGAATAGGGACAACAACCTTGCATTGTAATCATCAAACTTGCTAAGAGACTAGAAGTTAACTTTCCAGCCACTGGAAAGACAGGACAGTTATGTGACATGATAAAGGTGCTGATTATTGCCACAATGACCAGTACTACATATAAATGTACACAACATGTGCTTAACCTGTTGCACGCCTTAAGTTTACGCAGTGTTGTATGTCAAATATATTTCCATTAAAAATTAATTAACATTTATTGATTTATTGAGTACTTTACGTGTATTACTTCCCTTCATCCTCATTATCACCATATATAATAAGGCTACTTTTTTATTTTATTTTATTTATTTATTTGACAGAAAGAGAGACAGCGAGAGAGGGAACACAAGCAGGGGGAGCGGGAGAGGGAGAAGCAGGCTTCCCGCCGAGCAGGGAGCCCGATGCGGGGCTCGATCCCAGGACCCGGGGATCATGACCTGAGCCGAAGGCAGATATTTAATGCCTGAGCCACCCAGGCACCCTAATAGAGCTACTCTTTAATCCTGTATTCCAGGGAGGGAAAGTGGGGGACAGAGAGGTAAGGTAACTCTGCCAAGGTGAGGGAAGCAGGACTCATGCCCAGAAAGTGCCCACTTCTCCATCAGCCATAGGATGCATAGTGCGTAAAGCCCATGGTACCTCATAAAGCCCATGGTACCTCGAGGATCCACAAAATTGTTTTCATTTTCATTTATTTTATAATCAGAAGAGAAATGAAAATAATAATTAAGAGTATATAATAATGAATTCTGGAACGCCTGGGTGGCTCAGTCAGTTAAGCATCTGCCTTCCACTCAGGTCATGATCCCAGGGTCCTGGGATCAAGTCCCGTGTTGGGCTCCCTGCTCAGTGGGGAGCCTGCTTCTCCCTCTCCCTCTGCCTGCCACTCTCCCTGCTTGTGCTCTTTCTCTCTCTCTCTCTCTCTCTCTCTGACAAATAAATAAATAAAAACTTTAAAAAAATAATAAAAGCAATATTTTTTAAAAAAGAGTATATAATAATGAATTCAGTCTGGATTAGATTCACCTTTATTCCAACATACCCATAAAATGTCACGTTTAATATTTTTTATGGAAGGAAGGGCCCCACAGGGCAAGAGTGCCCATAAAATCAGGTCCTCTTACTGCAAGTCCCATAACCATGGGCCACTGGGCTTAAAGCACTAGGGCTCCCCAACTCTCTGAACCCCACCTTAAGACTGGATACCTTCATGGGCTCAGGCAAGTCACTCTGTCTCTGCCTCAGGTTTCTCTTCTGTAAAATGGGAATAATAACTAGTATGGATTTGTCTATAGCCGTGAGAATGCCCCAAGTCACTGTGACCAGCACCTTAGCAGTATGCCTGATGCTCAGTAAGGACTCTCGTCCTAACTAACTATGGCTGACATGATTTGTTTCAGTCTCTGGGTCCAGATCATCCAGACCCCACAAAGGTCGTCCCCGGAAGAGCCAGATGGCTGACAGGCTCAGTGCGGCAACGCCTCATCAGGTGCCCCAGAAATTCCAGAGCATCTTCACGGCAGCCTCCAGAGAGATTCCAATGTGTTCTTCAAGCAACCAGGGCAGATCCACGCTTATAAAAGCTTCCAGGCCTCAGTGATCATCTCACCCCTTCCCTCGCTCCTCCCGCTCCCCTGGGCCCTTTTCCATCTTAGTTCTGTTTCTGCAGGAAGCAGGGCAGAAAGGTCTCAATCTTATGTGAGTCTAGAAGAGCCCAGACGTGGAGCTGTCAGGAACTGGCTTTGCAGCCCACAGCCCCACCACAACAAGCTTGGACGAGTCACTCAACCTCTCTGAGGCCCAGAGCCCTCAGCTGGACAACAGGAACACGTAACTAAAGTAAGAATAGGGTCCCCCGGGTGGCTCAGTCCATTAAGCGTCTGCCTTCTGCTCGGGTCATGATCCCAAGGTCCTGGGATTGAGTCCCGCCTCAGAGTCCTTGCTTAGCAGGGAGCCTGCTTCTCCCTCTCATGCTCCCTTCTGCTTGTGCTCTCTCTCTTTCTGACAAATAAATAAATAAAATCTTTAAAAAAATTTAATAAAGTAGAAACAATACTTGTGACCAGTATTCCCACAGCGTAGTGCTAGAAGCATGAGGGCTTTGGGGGTCAGAGTCCTTCGACTCAAGTCATGGCTTCTACCCCTCAACAACACCTGACCTTGCCTTTCCAGGTCTAGGCTTCTCATTTATAAAATGGGGAATAATAATAGTACCCATCTCAAAGGGTTATTGGGACGGTACAATGAGGTATTTATTTATTTTTAAATTTTATTTTATTATGTTATGTTAGTCACCACACAATACATAATTAGTTTTTGATAAAATGAGGTATTTAGATCTAAAGCTCTTTGCAGCGCTGGGTACACACTGTCTATGAAGTCAGCAATGTTGCTTTAATTATAAATGTGCCTCTTCACGAGCCCTTTGGTCTGTAGTCCAGTCTCCCAGCTGCACAGTCGATATGCAATGAATAGCTGTGGAATGAAAAGATGAATGAATGGATGAGTGAATTAATGAACAGACTTGCCACCTTTGCAACCCAGAACTCAAAGCAGAACTTCTTCAGGCCAAATTCCCTTGATCTAACAGCAATGGGAATTCTTGCAGCCTTAAGACTTTCAATTTTCTTGTTTCTTCTTGACTGGATAAAGCAGTTAAAAATGTGTCGCCATCTCTGACCCTCCCTTCAAAATGTGGACCCTAATTCCCTTCTTCCCCTTGACTGTGAGCTGAATTTAGTGACTCAGCTCTTTTTTTGTATTAGAGATTTATTTATTTATTTTTTATTTAGGAGAGAGAGAGCTAAAGAGCATGAAGGGGTGAGGTGCAGAGGGAGAAGCACACTTCCCGCTGAGCAGGGAGCCCGATGAGGGGCTCGATCCTAGGACTCCGGGATCGTGACCAGAGCTGAAGGCAGACACTTAACCATCTGTTAACAAGCTATTATGGAATCGGGTCTTCCAGTCCCAGCCAAGCCTTTGGATGACCACAGCCCCAGCCAACAGTTGGACTGCAATCTCATCAGAGACTCTGAGCAAGAACCATCAGTGGGAGTCACTCCCAATTTTCTGATTCACAGAAACAATGGGATAATAAGCATTGTCTTAAGCTGCTATGTTTGTGGATAATTCGTTACACAGTGAGAGATAACTAATACTAATATTTGCATGAATATTCTTTTTTTTTAAAAGAATTTGTTTATTTATTTGACACAGAGAGAGGTAGTGAGAGAGAGAGCACAATCAGGGGGAGAGGGAGAAGCAGGCCTCCCGCCGAGCAGGGAGCCTCATGCAGGGCTTGAGCCCGGGATGCTGGGATCATGACCTGAGCCAAAGGCAGACGCTTAATGACTGAGCCACCCAGGATCCCCTCAGGGGAGAGAACTCTGGTAGTCCTTTGCGTCTGGGAAGTCTCTGCCTAAAGTGGGAAAGTGCCTGGGCAGAGTATCTGTGCCTGACCAGATTGAGAACTCCAGGCTGATAAAGACAAGCCAGCTCTTCTTATCTCACAATGAGGTTTTCAGCAATCAGGCTGTCCTGAGGACATGGCCAGTGTGGCTATGGCCATCAAGTTCAACAGTCTTTTTTTTTTTTTTTAAGACTTTATTCATTCACTTGAGAGAGAGAAAGAGAGTGTGCACAAATGAGCCGGGAAAGGGGGGCCACTGTGATAGTCCAAGCAAGAGGGGGTGGTGGCCGAGACCCAGGTGAAGGCGGTGTAGATGGAGAATGTGAACAGAGTCCCGATTTGACAAGAAATCTGCACTTGACTCTTGTCTCAGGATCCCCGCTACAAACTGAGTATGGGTTTGGGGACCTTGACCTCTTTTTGTAAGATCTTCCTTCAAATTTCAAGTCCAGTTTGGTAGTTAATGTTCCAGTTGGACTCCAAGAGGGATCAGAGGAGGGTAAGTTAGATCCCATCAGTCTTCAGAAGTTAGGACCCAGAACTCAGAGGAACCCTTGCCCTGGCCTTCCAAGTCCTCAACCTAGGGTTTTCTCTGTACTTGGCTCATGGCTGAATCTACTTCTTATTATCTCCTGAATCAGTCCAGTCTTCTCCATCCCCCAGGAAGGAACTTTTCCTTGTTCTGTTCCGCTCTGTGCTCTTGGTTCACCTGGTTTATGGGTAAACCTCTGCTTTTACTCTGGATGGTAATTATTGATTGGTTTGCTTGGTTGCCTATCTTCCCTGGCAGACCATGAGTTCCTTGAGGACAAGGACCTTGTGTACTCATCTTTGTGTCCTGGCCTTGTCTGTAGCGACCGACACATAGCTAAAAGACTGTTGAACTTGGGGTGCCTGGGTGGCTCAGTCAGTTGAACATCTCCCTTCAGCTCAGGTCATGATCTTGGGGTCCTGGGATCGAGCCCCACATCGGGCTTCCTGCTTAGCAGGGAGTTTGCTTCTTCCTCTGCCTCTGCCCCTCACCTCTACTTGCACGCTCTCTCTCTCTCTCTCTCTCTCAAATAAATGAATAAATAAAACATTTTTTAAAAATTTCAAATTGGTTAGACTCTTTTGCTCAATTGCTTAGGCTCTTTTGAAAGGTCTTCCGTTACTCTTAGGATAGAATCCACCCTCCTTTTCATGGCTTACCAGGGCTATGTGGCTACCTTCTGCCCACCTCCCCAACTTCCTCTTCTGCCCTGCCCCACCTGCTCACCCTGGCCCACACACTGACCTTCTACTGTGCCCAAATACACCAAGTTCTTTCCCACTCAGAGCCATCCATTCACTCAGAACATATTTATCAGGAAACTTCTGTGTGCCAGACATTGTTTTGGTTTTGTTTTTTTTTTTAAGATTTTATTTATTCACTTGCGAGAGAGACAGAGAGAGAACAAGCAGGGGGAGAGGCAGAGGGAGAGGGAGAAGCAGACTCCCTGCTGAGCAAGGAGCCCGATGCGGACTCAATCCCAGGACCCTGGGATCATGACCAGAGCCGAAGGCAGACGCCCAACCATCTGAGCCACCCAGGCGCCCCAGACATTGTTTTTGTTAATGAAGACACAGTGGGGAATCAAATGCACACAAATCCTTGCCCTTGGGAAGCTTATATTTTAGTGAAGGAAGACAGACTGTAAATAAGAGAAGTAAATAAACATACCATGTTGGATGGAAATCAGTACTAAGGGGGGAAAAAAAAACAGAGAGGGGAGTAGAGACGTTGGGGGATGGGTTCACAGTTTTCAACATGGGAGCCAGAGATGGGCTCAAGAAGGAGATATTTGAAGCCCTGAAGGCGAGGTTACAAGCCATGCCAAAATGTGAGGGAAGAGCATTCTCAGCAGAGGGGACAGCAAGTGCAAAGGCCCTGAGGCTGGGACACGTCCAGTATGTTTAAGGAACAGCAAGGAGGTCAGAAGGGCTGGGGGAAGTGAGAGATGAGATGTGAGAGGTAACAGGAATCCTAATCAGACTCACCTGAACACGAGACTGGGGTAAGAACTTCGGCATCTGTGGAAATTTCCAACTGGAACATTCCACCCTGACTCTCTACCTGTCTGGCTCTTTCTCATCCTACAGATCTCAGAGAGACTTTCCTTGACAACCCTCTTTCTTCACTTTCACAACTGTCTCTTTTCTTCATAATAAGTACCAAAATATGCAATTGTCGGATCTATTTCCACGTACTTATCCGCTCACTATAATAACACGAGTTCCACTGAGGGCAAGAGCCCTGTCTGCCCTGCCCACCCCTGTAAACCCGGTGCTTAGCAGACTACCCAGCACTCAGCAAGTGCTCAATAAATAATTTGTAGAAGAAAGGAAGAAAGAAAGAAAGAAAGAACGAGGGAAGTTCTGTTCTGTAATTATTATTCCCAGCTTGAACCTTCCGAAGTATGAAGAATTATGTTCTGATGTTGGAGGGCCACCCCTAGGAAATCTGTGGGCAAAAAGGTTTCAGAGAGACAGACTGAGAAAAGAAAAACCAGGAACATGCCACATTGAAACGCTTGGGAATTAGAATGGCCTGAGCTTCCAAAAAATAATATTAGGAGCTAGAAGGCAGAGGAACACAGCCTTCAAAATATTGCGTGAAAAATATTGTTAACGCGGAACTCTGCATCTAGCCCATCTATCAGTTAGGTGTGAGGGAGAATCAACATAATTTCAGATACACAAATGTTCAAAGCATTTTACCTCGCATGCACTTTTTCTCAGAAAGTGATTGATGATAGGCTCTACCCAGATGAGAGAAAAACAAAAAGATAAGTATCCAGGAGACAGTGGCTCCAACCCAGGAGCAAGGCAAGGAAAGCTTCCAAGCTGATGGCACAAGGAAGATTCAGCAAGACCCCTGTGCAAGAGGAAAATGAAGAATCCTCTTGCTTAAAACTTAAGAATTTCAAGATGGTTGGGCGCCTGGGTGGCTCAGTTGGTTAAGCGACTGCCTTCGGCTCAGGTCATGATCCTGGAGTCCCGGGATCGAGTCCCGCATCGGGCTCCCTGCTCGGCAGGGAGTCTGCTTCTCCCTCTGACCCTCTTCCCTCTCGTGCTCTCTATCTCTCATTCTCTCTCTCTCAAATAAATAAATAAAATCTTTAAAAAAAAAAAAAGAATTTCAAGATGGTGAAAGCAGAGCAAGTGGGTGGGCTCTTCTGAGAATGGGGCCTGGTGCCTCCTGCACGGGTCACACACCCAGGAAGGTGGCCCTGCATGTGACCATGTGGAAAACTGTACTACTAGTTGTTCTTCTCTGTAAGCCAAGAGAAACCAACTCTAGTAGACTTAAGGAGAAAGGGAATTTATTGAAAGAGTATTAGGTGACTCGTAAAATTCTGTGAGGCCTGGAGAACGTCCATCATAGCTACCCAACTAGAAACAGCTCCTCCACTGGGCTGTCAGCTGATATAGTGAGGGTGACACTGCTGTTGTCCCCAAGTAGCAGGCACTGCAGCTTTGCAGAGATGCCACTGACGGGTCCCCGACTCAGGTCACTGCCACGGTCGTGCATTGCTGCCCCACTGTGACTTCTTCTGCCAAAAAAATGGTCCTTGCATTTTCTGCTTCTGCAGCCAGCAGTTACCTATTGAGTTGTGTGCATCTGATGGGTGATGTCCAAGTTGAGCGCCTTAGCTGCTAGAGGCGGAGAAAGTGAGCTTCTAGAATCTTCCATTTCTCTGGTGGAGGTTCTGCTTCCCACAAGTCTCCTAAGGGGAAATTCCCCAAATACAGGAAGTGTTTAACATCTGGGCAGCAAGGAAGAATGACAAATATCCACTGTAGAAGTATGGAAAAAATTGGTGATATGGATATTTAAAAAAAAAAAAAGCAAAGCAAATAAAAATAGAACGAGACAAATATAAACACAGATACAAATAAAATTAAAGCTGGCTCAAGAAAGGAAATATAGGGGTGCCTGGGTGGCACAGTCGGTTGAGCACCCGACTCTTGATTTTGGCTCAGGTCGTGATCTCAGGGTCGTGAGATCGAGTTCCGTGTCCGGCTCTGTAGTCAGGGAGTCTGTTGGAGATGCTCTCTCTCTCTCTCTCTCTCTCCCTCTGCCCCTCCTGCTTGTGCTCTCTCTCTGTCTAATAAATAAATAATAAATGTCTAATAAATAATTTTCTATTAGACACAGACAGAGAGAGCACAAGCAGGGGGAGTGGCAGCCAAGCAGGGAGCCCGATGCGGGGCTTGATCCCAAGGTCCCGGGATCATGACCTGAGCCGAAGGTAGACACTTAACCGACTGAGCCACCCAGGTGCCCCAGTAAATAAATCTTTAAAAAAAAAAGAAAGAAAGGAAATGTAATACCACTGTACTATCTGGCTCACCGGTGTCCTACATTTGCATATTCTGCATAATGTATACACTGAATGTGGATTTAACCCCAAATGTCATATTTATCACATGGCAAAGTTGGGAAGGGGAACGATCAGGGTTGTTGATGATTTAAGAATGCTCGCTCATGGGTGCCTGGGTGGCTCAGTTGGTTAAGCGACTGCCTTCGGCTCAGGTCGTGATCCTGGAGTCCCCGGATCGAGTCCCGCATCGGGCTCCTTGCTCAGTGGGGAGTCCGCTTCTCCCTCTGACCCTCCCCCCTCTCATGTGCTCTCTCTATCTCTCATTCTCTCTCTCAAATAAATAAATAAAATCTAAAAAAAAAAAAGAATGCTCACTCATTTGCTGTAACAAGAAGTTCATAGATTTTCCCTAAAGTTGGTAAATCCAAAGTTAGAAGTAAAGTCATATTTAGAAATGTGTACATAAATGCCCAAAGAAGTTGCTGTAACATTGCAAGTGGTCGTCTGGGGAACAAGCCGGAGAGTGAGGAGAGGTGAGGCAGGGGACCTGCTAATTTGTTGTTTGTTTTCATGGTTGTTTTGGCTCAGTTATATCATGCTACATTGCAACAATAAATCCCGAGGTGCTCTGGGGCTGAACACAATAACAGGTGGGGTTTTTTTTTTTTTTGCATTCTTCCAGAATCCAGTGTGGGTTGGATAGCCCTCTTCAGTCTTGTAGCTCCATCATCTGGAGCAAGGTCATTGCCAAAAGAAGAAAAAGCTGGAGGGACATTCTGAAGGGCCACGCCTGGAAACGGCTTCCATTCTAGCTCCCAGAACTCAGGCACTGGGGCCCAACAGAACTCTAGGAGAACGGGGAAATGTGGTCTTCCCAGGAAGACACATAGCATTCATTGTCTGCTGCGAGACCATTCACTGTTTAAATATTAAAGACTTTCTTATGTAGAGCAGTTTTAGGTTAACAGGAAAATGGAACAGAAATACAGAGTTTTTCCATATATCTTCTCTCCCCTCACCTCATACATGATTTCCTCGATTTCTTTTTAAAAGATTTTATTTACTAATTTGTGAGAGTGAGAGAGAGAGAGCATGAGCAGGGAGAGGGAGAGGGAGAAGCAGGCTCCCCGCTGAGCAGGGAGCCCGATGTGGGGCTCAATCCCAGGACCCTGGGATCATGACCTGAGCCGAAGGCAGACGCTTAACTGACTGAGCCACCCGGGCGCCTCCCATACTGTCTTGCTTACCATATGTTTATAATAAGTCTTGCAGTTGGGTAATGTCAGTCCTCCAACTCTGTTCTTCTTTAGTATTGTGTTGGCAATTCCAGATTCCTTTGCTTCTCCACATAAACTGAGTTTGTTGATATCCACAAAATAACTTGCTTACATTTTGACTGAACTGAATCTACAGACCAAGTTGGGAATAACTGATATCTTAACAATACTGAGTTTTCTTTTTTCTTTTTTTTTTTTTAAGATTTTATTTATTTATTTGACAGAGAGAGACACAGGGAGAGAGGGAACACAAGCAGGGGGAGTGGGAGAGGGAGAAGCAGGCTTCCCGCTGAGCAGGAAGCTGGATGTGGGGTTCGATCCCAGGCCCCTGGGATCATGACCTGGGCCGAAGGCAGTCGCTTAACCGACTGAGCCACCCAGGTGCCCATAAGTGGTATTATTTTTAATTTCAAATTCCAATTGTTCGTTGCTAGCGTATAGGAAGGTGATTGGTGTTTATGTATTAATTTGTATCCTATAACCTTGCTATGATTGCTTTTTAGTTCCGCAAGGCTTTTGCTGATTGATGCTTAGGGATTCTCTACATACACAATCATGCCATCTGGGAACAAAGGGAGTTTTATCTCTTCCTTCCCAATCTGTGAATTTTATACCATTTACTTTTTATTCCATGAATGTATTCTTTTGCTAAAAATTTTTATTACTTTTTTAAGATTTTATTTTTAAGCAATCTCCACACCCACCAGGGGACTCAAACTCATGATCCGCAGATCTAGAGTCTCATGCTGTACGCCAGCCAGGCACCCCTAGAAATGTTTCACTTGAACAACTGAAGGGTACCTTGGAAGGGTACCTGGGATGCCGATGTGCTGAGGTGCTCTGCCATCACACACAAAATCTTAGATGTGTTAGTCTCTGTTCCCTTGTTCCTCAAAAGCTAACGGTCTTACAGAAAACAAGTGTCGGCAAGGATGTGGAGATGCTGGAATTCCAGTACGCTGTTGGTGGGAGTTTCGAATGGTGTAGCCACGATGGAAAACAGTGTGCAGGCTCCTCAAAGCATTAAAAATTAGTGCGAGGGCGCCTGGGTGGCTCAGTTGGTTAAGTGACTGCCTTCGGCTCAGGTCATGATCCTGGAGTCCTGGGATCGAGTCCCACATCGGGGTCCCTGCTGAGCAGGGAGTCTGCTTCTCCCTCTGACCCTCTTCCCTCTTGTGCTATCTCTCAAATAAATAAAATCTTTTAAAAAAATGAATAAATAAAAATAAAAAATAAAAATTAGTGCGAATGCACAAGCCAGGGGGAGGGACAGGGGGAGAGGGAGAAGCAGACTCCCCACTGAGCAGGGAGCCCAATGTGGGGGCTCGATCCCAGTACCCTGGGATCATGACCTGAGCCGAAGGCAGACGCTTAACCCAGCACCTCTGGAATTATCATTTGACCCAGCAATTCCATTTCTAGGTATATACCCCCAGAGAACTTAAAGCAGGGTCTCAAAGAGATGTTTGCACATCTGTGTTTATTGCAGCATTATTGACGATTTGGGTAACACAAATGTACAAAGACAAATGAATGAATATAGAAAATGTGATAATGCACACAATGGAATATTGTTCAGCCTTTAAAAGGATTCCATCCATGCTACAACATGGATGGACCTTGAGGACATGATGCTCAGTGAAATAAGCCAGTCACAGAAAGACGAATATTGTATGATTCTACTTATAGGAGGTACTTAAGGTAGCAAACTCCTAGAAACAGAAAGTAGAATGGTAGTTGCCTGGGGCTGCGGGGGAGAAAGGAAGTGGGAAGTTGTTTAATGGGTATAGAGTTTCAGTCTTGTAAGATGAAAAGGTTCCAGAGATCCGTTGCACAACAAATGTGAATATACTTAACACGACTGAACTGCACACTTAGAATGATTAAGATGATAAATTTAATGCTATGTGATTTCCACTACAATTTGAAAAAATGTTTATGATCTTTCCATATTGGACTGGAAGGATGAACTGGAAGGCTTTTCAGGTCCCACCAGACCCTATAGAAATCTATCTGTAAGCAAATACTTAAACATGTCATGTTATTACTATTTAAGTTTTAAATAGTAAGTAGCTTTTAAGTGTCTTAAAGGGACTGCTTGGGGAAAAAAATGATTATTTTGCAGTGAGATCAGCCAACTCTAATTTATCAGGTTTGAAAAGTGAAATTTTTGTTTCCTGGGTTTTCTGAAGGGCATCAAAAGCAGACAGCATTTCCTGGGATTGAAAAAGTTTCAGTTTTCTGAGTCTTTAAAAAATGCAGCCATTCAACCCCCCTTATTGTATAAAGAATTAGAACCAGCCATGTTGGGGTATGTGGGTGGTGCTGTCAATTAGGCATCTGACTCTTGGTTTTGGTGCAGGTCGTGATCTCAGGGTCGTGAGATGGAGCCCTGAGTAGGGCTCCATGCTCAGTGCGGAGTCTGCTTAAGAACCTCTCTCCCTCTCCCTCTGCCCCTCCTGCTAGTGCTCTCTCCCAAATGAATAAATAAATATTTTTAAAAAAACGAAAAGAACCAGCTATGTTGTCTGGGTAATTAGTTTGTTTTCAATCTGAAAACCACACCAGGAGTAATGAATAAGTAAATTAAAAAAAAAAAAAAAGAACCCGCTATGTCGTCTGGGTAATTAGTTTGTTTTCAATCTGAAAACCACATTAGAAGTATTTCCTTATTTGCTGTGACGACCAGAAAGCTCAGAACAAGATTGTAGTACATCTCTAACTTCTACCCAGAACTTTATTATTTATTTATTTATTTATTTATTTATTTATTTATTTATTTATTTATTTATTTTAAAGGGGGCTCCACGCCCAACGTGGAGCCCAAACTCATGACCCCAAGTTCAAGAGTCACATGCTTTACCAACTGAGCCAGCTGGGCAACCTCTACCCAGAATTTTAGGCAATATGTGTTTAGGAAACATTGTGTTTTATTTTGTCTCTTAATTCATCTGATTTATTCCCTCCCTTAATGTTTGCTTGGCCCAGCTTCATCACTTACTTTTTTTTTTTAACCTTTTGCACAATATACATTTAGGAAATCCTCTTTGGAACATGGTAGGGCCAATAAATATAAAATACAAATGAGTCATGTGAACTGAGCACCTTACAGATATGGTCTTATATAGTCATAAATCTCCAAACATCATCAAGTCCATGACTTCCAAAGACAAATAAAATCCCAAGGCCAAGTGAAATTCATCCTGGGAAGCAGAAGGAAGTAGCAAAGCATTAGGGGTGGACTCTTTAACTAATATATTTCATATCTCTTTGTAAACAGGAAGCACGCCACTCTAACAGCCAACAGCTGATGGGGGGAGAGGTGGGGAGGAAGGCTGGTTCCTGAACCAACTCATTCTGGGGGCAGTTATCGTTATTGTTCGTAGCAGCCTTGATTGAAGAAACCAGCAACCTTCTAAGAAAGAGGTAGGAAGTTAAAACTATGCAGTGAGGAGACTTTTAAACACGCAGATGTATCATAAATCAAGATGACACTAATGACTTCTGTTAGTTGTAATCTGCTTCCAGTGGTGTCTCCAGCAGTGGGAGTGAGGGACTTTGAGCTATCCCCTTTGCGAAGGGCCTCGCGGAATTAAATTAAATTGAGTAAGTGCTGTGTCAATTAGGGTTCTTGGTTGCAAGCCACAGAAATGGACTCTCACTTAGGCAAAACCAAAAGATGTTAGAAAGATGTTATGGACTGAACGCCTGTGTTTCCCCATAATTCGTATGTTGAAGCCCCACCCCCAGTGTGATGGGGTATTTGGAGAGGGGGCACTTGGGGAGTAATTAGGGTTAGATGAAGTCATGAGGGTGGGGCCCTCATGATGGGATCAGTGCCCTTATAAGAGGAGACACCGGAGACCTCCCTCCTACCCACAGCCTTGGAAAAGAGGTCATGTGAGCATATGGTATGACGGACAGCCACCTACAGGAGAGGCCTCAGAATGAAACCCACCTTGCTAGCACCTTGATCTTCGACTTCCCAGCCTCCAGAACTGTGAGAAATCCATGTCTGCTGTTTAAGTCACCCAGTCCGTGATATTTTGTTACGGCAGCCTGAGTTGACTGAGACACAGGATATGGGGGTTCACAGAATCCAGAGGAAACTGTGGGGCTGGCTGGAAAACCAGCAGGAACAGAGGGAGTGCCAGAAGCCCAGCAGCCACATTTGTACCATTCCTGGGGTGCAAAGCACCGTTCCTACCGACCAGGAGTCAATCGACTCTGGCCTGCTGGCCAATTCTTGCCTGCCACATGCTTTTGCAAATAAAGTTTTATCAGAACTACCTCTTTCTTACAACACTGCTGGTTTTGGGGCGCCTGGGTGGCTCAGTTAGTTAAGTTAAGGGCCACTGTGTCACTGTGGGCTCGGCCCGGACCAGAGCAGCACTCGATGAATAGATGTTACATGGAAGAATCCTGACCCCAGGAAGGGCCACTGCTTCCCTCGAACCCTGGGAAGCTGGGACCCTGAAGCCCCCTAGAGTGTGAAAATGACCCTCTTTTCCCTACCCTCGGAATGTTGATCTTGAATTCCCTCATGTCCACACTGGGGGAATTTCCAGACTATAAAACTAAAAGCTGAAGGCCTTGACCTTTAATTTAATTTAATTTTTATTTTTTTAAAGATTTTATTTATTTATTTGACAGAGAGAGACACAGTGAGAGAAGGAACACAAGCAGGGGGAGCGGGTGAGGGGGAAGCAGGCCTCCCGCGGAGCAGGGAGCCCGATGCGGGGCCCGATGCGGGGCTCGATCCCAGGACCTTGGGACCATGACCTGAGCTGAAGGCAGACGCTTAACGACTGAGCCACCCAGGCGCCCTGGCCTTGACCTTTTAAACCCCCAAAGCCTCAAGAGCAGGGAAAGGGGGATGAGTCCCACAGCAGGGTCCAAACAATTTTCTTTCTCTCAGCCCTATGACCCTGCTTTATTGTTCTTCATAGCGTTTGTCACTGTTTGAAATCGAGCTAAAGTCCCATCTGGCTACTTGGCTGTTCCTGTATTTTATATCTGTTTTTCTGAAACTCTCTTTCTTCTGATTTTCCTTGGGAGCCGACCCCCTTCCCCCCCGCCCCCCGACTCCCTCAGTTCAAGTGACTTGGTTGGCCTAACTCCCAAGAGCTCCAGGAAGGGGCACGCAGACAAGGCCTAGCTGGCTTTATCCCCTGGCTGCGGTGAAGAATGGGACCCTACTGAGACAAAAGAGAATCAGAACCAATTTAAGTCAGTGAGACTCCTGGAGAAATAGAGCATCTTTTTTCTGCTGTTTTTTGTTTTTGTTTTTTAGATTTTATTTATTTATTTGTCAGAGAGCGAGAGCGAGAGCACAAGCAGGGGGAGCGCCAGGCAGAGGGAAAAGCAGGCTTCTTGCTGAGCAGGGAGCCCGATGCAGGACTCGATCCCAGGACCCTGGGATCATGACCTGAGCTGAAGGCAGATGCTTAACCCCGACTAAGCCACCCAGGCGCCCCTTCTGCCAGTTTTAGGAGAGAACAAGGTATAAGCCTGTAATTGCTGGTGCCAGTGCCATAGCTAGGGAAGAGCCTTCCTATATAAAGTTTTTTTTTTCTTTCTCTATAAAGTTTCACAACAAAGAGACAGAGAGAGACTGGTCCTGATAATATTGAGCCCCTGGATTCAGCCAAACCTGAAGTTGGTGGACTTTTCCGATACATGTTGCCCAAGCCAGCTTGAACTGGATTTTCTGTTACTTACCACCAAGAGATCATTACCTTTTTATTCACTCTTCCCTCCCAACTCACTGTTCATTCATTCCCTCTGACTCCTCTTCTGCTAGTAGGAGCTGTATCTCTAGGTCAGACATCAGCCCCTGAAATGGGATACAAAAGCACTTCCTGCTCAAAGCCAAAACAACAGGATGAAGAAGGGGAAAGGTCAGTCCATTTTCCCCATGTTTCCAAACACTTGGATGCTTGTCAACACAAAAACAGAACTTCTAGCTTTTGATCTGGTAATTTTGGAGCTCTGTCAATGCCAAAGGGCTAGATTCTCATGCTCCCCTTAGAACTGTAAGACTTAGTAGAATTTGTGCAGAACTTGGAGAGAAGGACCCTAAATACATTTGCTGAAATATTTGAACAACTTCCTCTTAATCTACTTAAGTGACATCATTGTTTTTAGAGCATTTTGAGCTATTCTTCCTTTTTAATGTTAGAAGAATAGAGGTAGACACATGTGGACTATATCTTTTTAATGTTAAAAGAACAGAGGTAGACACATATCTAGACTTGTAAAAAATATTTCACCTTCATCATTTTTTTTCTTATAGAAGTGAGAAATGTCTTAGAAAAATAAGACATTACAGGAATATATAAAACGTGATACATCAATTTAACCATGAGCTGACTCTCTAGAGATGGCCACAATTGACAGTTTGCTGAAGATTCTAGCACATACTAAAACATAAAGTTCTTAGACCCCAATGGACTATACCATATATATTGTTTGTGACTTTTTTCTTTGCTATATCATGGACAATTCACCATTGTCTTTATATACCCTTTTAAAGGGTTGCATTATATTTCATTGTGCACAGGGCTGTGCATGTTGTCTGAGTTGCCAGCATGTGATAGTTCTGATTTTATAGAAATTCCATAATTTATTTTTCCATTCTCTTTTTGATGGGCATTTGGGTTCTCTCTAATGTTTGCTCTAAAAAATAATGCTATATTTGCATCTTTCTGTGTTTGCTTGTTTGTGTAAGTCTGTAGAATTTATCTCTAAATGTCAAATTGCTGGGTCAAAGGGTATAAACACTAGGGTGCCTGGGTGGCTCAGTTGGTTAAACGACTGCCTTCGGCTCAGGTCATGATCCTGGAGTCCCGGGATCGAGTCCCGCATCGGGCTCCCTGCTCAGCGGGGAGTCTGCTTCTCCCTCTGACCCTCTTCCTTCTCGTGCTTTCTCTCTCAAATAAATAAAATCTTTTAAAAAAAAAAAGGGTATAAACACTAAAGTGTTTTTTTTTAAGATTTTTATTTATTTATTTGAGAGAGAGGTAGCGAGAGAGCATGAGCAGGGGGTGGGGGAGGGAGAAGTAGGCTCCCCACTGAGCAGGGAGCCCTTGGGGCTCCAACCCAGGATCTAGGGATCATGACTGGAACTGAAGGCAGCTGCTTAACCCACTGAGCCTCCCAGGGGCCCCAACATTAAAGTTTTAATACCTAAGGCCTAACTTTTATCCTCTGCAGAGATTGTACCCGCTTTTCCCAATAATGCTTGAGGGTGCTTTGGTTGGTAAACTTTTTTTCTTTTTCTCACCAATAAAAACCATCAGGAGGTGTCTTAATCTGTCTGAGCTACTAGAATAAACTACTATAGGCTGGGCGGTACATAAACAACAGAAATCTATCTCTCACAGTCCTGGAGAATGGGGTCTAAAAATTAAGGTGCTGGTAGAGTGGGCGTCTAGAGAACCTGATTCCCAGTTCACATACTCCTGTCTTTTTGCCCCGCTCCTGTATCGGGAGGGACAAGTGAGCTCTCGGAGATGTTTGATAAGGGCACTAATCCCATCTTGGGGAGCTCTGCCCTCATGGCCTCCCAAAGATCTCACCTCCAAGTACCATCCCACTGGGCTTTAGATTGCAATCTACTAATTTGGTGAGGACACAAACATTCAGTCAAAGCAGTAGGATTGTGCGGCTTTCTTCCTCCATGACCTAGTCAGGATTACGGAATGCACTGCAGGGAGCCATTTGCTCTCATTTCACCTCAATTGTGTCAGGCGGAAACCAAACTCAAACTGATTTGGCAAAAAGTTGACTTTATGAGGTAAATGGCTTCAGGCCAGGCTGGATTCAGGGCTCAGATGTTGCCATTGGAACCCATTTTCTGTTTCCCACGGGGTTGGTTTACTTCTGTTCTAGGTCATGCCTCCAGCAGCTCCAGGCTCTCTCCTTTTTTTCTCTTTCTTTTTTTTTTTTTAAGATTTTATTTTTAAGGAACCTCTACGCCCAATGTGGGGTTCGAACTCACAAACCCAGGGTCAAGAGTCGCACGCTTCCTCCACCGACTGAGCCAGCCGGGCACCCCCAGGCTCTCTCCGTTTAGGGGCAGGGTAGTTGCAGGAGCTCCGGCTCTCCTGCCCGCTCAGGTTTAAGTTCTGCACACAAAAGCACTGGGAGTGCTGAATGGTTGCTGGGGAGACAGAACTCCCGCGGTCACAGTGCCTCCAGCGCTGTCCTGGGGTAAATCCATTCTCCATACTGCAGCCAGAAAGGGGCCCTCCAAAAGGAACAAATCTGAGCCTTGTGTAAAACTCTACGGTTGTTCTTCTTTGCCTTCAGGGTACATTCCACCCTCCTTAACAAGGCCCCCAGGACCTGGCCTCTCCCACCCCCCCACACTCATAGCATTCCTCAGTAAAGCCAGGCTGCATTGCCTAGTTGTCCAAATATGCCTTGTTCTCTCTCCTACTTCTTGGCTTTTGCCTAATAGTCTTGGTGATTTATAAAGAACTCACCAAGTGCCAGGCAATGTGCTAAGCATTACACGTGTATTATATACCCAACGTGAGCCCTCCCGATAACTCCGTGAAGGGAGGCAGGCTGTATGGGATACTACAAACACAGCAGTCGATCTGCTGGAGTTCAGATGTAGGCTCGTGCATTAATCATATTTTCATTTTCTGTATTTTATGATGCTTTCACATCTTAGGGCCTTGCAAATCCTGGAGAGACCGCCTCTCCCAGGGCTAGCTAATTCTTAAGAGATAGTAAACAACTTGTCTTCCAGCATGCTTTTCCAATACAAACCAGTCAGTTCAAAGCTCACACCCCCAACACCTCCTTTATTCAACCCTCATGCAGCAAGTCAATAGTCCCCCTGCCCCACCACACACACACACGCACGTGCACACACACGCGCGCGCGCACACATGCACACGCACACGCGTGCACACGCGTGCACACGCATGCGCACGCACACACACACACACACACACACACACATACACGGAGGCCAGGTAACCAGACAGCCAGGGGTTACCCCATAGGCTGGAGCCTGCTGACATTATTCATACTAGCCAACCCAAAATTCATTCCTTCCCCCGAAAACCACAATCAAGGCTTATGCTGGTGCTTTTTTTCGGTCTAACTTGTCCCAGTGCTTTTCTCACATGGCCCTGCATAGCATGGGGAGCCCCTGCTCCTTGGGAATTTTAAGTAATAAATCCTTCATTTGAAGGCAGTTGTCTCCATGTCTGATATCTTACCATACCTGAGTAAAATCAAATCATGGAAGGGCGCCTGGCTGGCTCAGTCGGTAGAACACGTGACTCTTGATCTTGGGGTCCTGAGTTCGAGCCCCACGTTGTAGGGGGAGGTTACTTTAGAATACAATTAAAATTAAAAAAAAATTTTAAATCAAATCATAATACATTTCATAATAGTTTCACCTCTAACTAGCTGTGTGACCTTGAGCTCAATCTCTCTCTCTGTCTTGAGTTCTCTCTCTCTAAAATGGGGAAAATAGTACCGACTTCAAAGATGTAGGGAGGGCTGCCTGGGTGGCTCAAGTTGTTAAGCATCTGACTCTTCATTTCAGCTCAGGTCTTGGTCTCAGGGTCCTGAGTTCAAGCCTTGTACTGGGCTCCATGCCGGTCGTGTGGAGCCTACTTAAAAAAAAAAAAAATGTAGGGGCACCTGGGTGGCTCAGTCAGTTAAGCACCTGCCTTGGGCTCAGGTCATGATCTCAGCGTCCTGAGATCGAACCCTGCATCGGGCTCTCTGCTCAGTGGGAGTCAGCTTCTCCCTCTGCCCCTCCCCCTGCTTGGGCTCTCTCTCTCTCTCTCTCAAATAAAAAAATAAAAAAAAAAACGCAGGGAAAAATTGTGAAAGACTTTGAAATGGGAACCAAACCAAACCAAACCAAACCATCAGTGGGTGTCTGATGATGGACTCACCCACCACAGTTATTGCTACCTTTCATAGTCCTTGAGTTATTTTGCAACTCTGTTAAGTCATAGGAAACCGATAGTAATGCAATCATTATTGTATAATTATTGCTAATAGAAATGCAAATATTGTATCTGATGAAATGCAGCTGATTTTGCCCTGAGGATATTGACCAGTTTTGGCAGGTTCCAGTCTATTCGTAAATTTCAACATCCTCTTCCCAACTATCACTGGTAGCACTTCCAACTTTCCAAAGTTCTATTCCCACCCCATAATATCTGAGTGGTTCCCTCCTTACTTAATGAGTTCAATAAAGTCTTTGATGATATTCACTTTATCTGTCCTAGAGTCAGGATTTTACCCTTTTGGAAGATGATCCTATAATGTTCCATCAAGACATCCTAGGGATCCACCTGCCAGCTGGGTGGACCTCGCTTGCAGAAGAGTGCCTCGTGGCTGGTCTAAGTGCAGACACGTCTCTTCTTGGCACCCGGAAATAGATCCGAACTAGCAAGAGAACCTTGACTTTCCTAACTCTCTGTTTCTCTCTTCTCTCTCTCCACTAAGTTTTGTGTTTTGTTTCTTGTTTTGGCTCATGTGCAGCCAATGAATTATTCCCCTTTAGTGGCAGCAGTAATGGGGAATTTGATTTTTATGGTCAGAACATTTAGCAATCTCTGTAAGTGGGTTAATGGATTGTAAGAGATCTATTCTCTGCTGACAGAGGCAGAGAATCCAGCTTGTTAGTCTTTTTGTTTGTCTGTTTGAGCTCAAATCAATTAAGACTTTTATGCCTACCAGGAAGGCAAAGAGCTCTTTGATATCCGGACCAGTGAGTTTTATGTGTTTTTCAGTTTATTCTTGACCCTTGGCTACAGTTGTAGGTCTGAAGTTGGAGGCTTCGTATGTTTGTGTATCTGTAATACAGAAAGGCCCTTATCTCTTTTGTAAGTATGTAAAGTTTTCCTATCTTTAGAGGATATTAGCAAATCAGATTATGAAATCTTCTAAAGTAAAGGAGCTCTTTTCTGAATCTCATAGAGATTTTTTAAAAGTGATTATAGTTCTGAAATATGCATAAAATGAGGAAATTGAATTTCTAACACTTCAATATGTGATAAGTAAAACCTATTATTCTTTCTTTTTTTTAAGATTTTATCCATCTATTTGACAGAGAGAGACAAAGCGAGAGAAGGAACACAAGCAGGGGGAGTGGGAGAGGGAGAAGCAGGCTTCCCGCGGAGCAGGGAGCCCGATGTGGGGCTCGATCCCAGGACCCCGGGATCATGACCTGAGCTGAAGGCAGACGCTTAACGACTGAGCCACCCAGGGGCCGCAAGTAAAACCTATTATTCTTAGAGAAACTCAGAAATCTTTTCAGGATTCAAGTCCAAGGATGAAGTAGGGAGGCTGAAGGGGCTCCGTTCTAGAAAGGCTTTGTCTCTGCTGTTTTTCTGCTAGGCCCCATTGACTCACGTTTTGCCTCTCAATAAGCCAAAGAAGCTTTGTTCCCTCTGCAAGGGGGAAGCAAGAAAGTTCATAGTTCTCTGAGTTTTGTCCTAGGCCCCAAACACCTGATAACATCTAAGATGAGCCAGATCCCAAATGTGTTCCAGGACATAAACTTCGAACAAACCTCAGCTGACGCTGGCCTCAGTAGCCCCCACCTTCAGTCATTTATGGAATAACAACTATTGTTCACCTCTCACTTGCCTTTGATTGGACCCTACCATGGATTCCTGGAGGAACACATACCCTAGACCCATTTCTTATATAAACCCCCAGCCCCAAGCAACGACAAGACTCATTTTCCTTTCCTTTCTGAGTCTCCCAGACACTCTGTCTACTATTCTCTACCTGCCACTTATGCTAGTCAGTAAACTTTCCACTTTCTCTGGCTTGCCTTTGATTTCTCTCTTCAGGAAGCCAAAGACCTTTTTGGCTGGTCCTGTGGGACCCTCCCCTGGGTCCTTGGACTCAGCCCGCCTGCATCACATATGCAAGATAAACCTTTGGCAAAAAAAGGTTAGCTTAACAATTTTGCTTTAATAAAAACTATATCTGATTTATCAGTGTGAATATAATAGCAGTGTACATTTTATTCTACTTGGGTTTGTTTATCCTGAATTTATTCAGGCTTATTGATCAAATAAGCTAACTTATTCATGCATAACGTTTACAAAATGAAGAAATGTAAATTTGTATTCAACTAAATTGAATCACTCTTGACACACTTTAACGGTGATCATGTCTTACAGTCTGTCACCTACTAGATAATTTCCAAGGTCTTCAGATGACTGAAAACCTTGAACTGATAGTTATTGAGTTAATGGATTGAGTTATTTAATGGATAATCATTGACAGCCAAATAATTTCTAAGATAGTATAGTGAAACATTGTTTACTAAGCATAATTTTAAATTTATATACTCTTCTTATATGTTTGTTATATAAAGGCTATATTGTGTCATTTTTAAAAATTTTATTTATTTTATTTGAGAGAAAGAGAAAGAGAGAATGAGATAGGCAGAGGGAGAGGGAGAAGCAGGCTGCTGGCTGAGCAGGGAGCCCAATGTGGGACTTGATCCCAGGACCCTGGGATCATGACCTGAGCTGAAGGCAGACACTTAACCGACTGAGCCACCCAGGTGCCCCTATTCTGAATTATTTTAATGAGCATTTTTAAAAGGGGTAAGAGAGATGTGTAGCTGTAGAAAGTTGCATTGTTAAGTTTTGCTCACCTGCTACAATACTGGGGTATGGCTGACAGGTCTTCATTAGCTACCCCCACATGCCCCAATATTATCTGTGAAATGGAAGTTAAGTTATTTTGGAAAAAGTAAAACTTTGGTTAAAAATAAATATTCATATGGGTACCTGGCTGGCTCAGTCAGTGGACCGTGTGACTCTTGATCTTGGGGTTGTGAGTTCAAGCCTCATGGTGGGTGTAGAGATTACTTAAAAATAAAATCTAAAAAATAAATAAATAAAAATTTCTGAGTGGTTGAGATTCTACTAGGAGCAGTTGTAACAGGAAAATATAACTTTTTTTAAAAAAAGATTTTGTTTATTTATTATTTGAGAGAGATAGAGATTGAAAGAATGAGTGGGAGGAGGGGCAGAGGGAGAAGCTGGCTTCCCGCCCAGCAGGCAGCCCTATACAGGACTCAATCCCCGGACCCTGGGATCATGACCTGAGCCGAAGGCAGACGCTTAACGACTGAGCCGCCCAGAAGCCCAGAGAAATATAACTTATATGTGAGCAGAGGTTCTCAGCCTTTTTAAGAAAAATCTCTTGATCTCTTCGTCGTTTTGAGACTTATTGAGGACCTCAGACAGCTTCTGTTTATGTGAATTTTAACTATCAATCTTTACCGTATTGGAATTTGAAACTGGGAAAAATTTAAAATAAGTTTTAAAATACTAGGGGTGCTTGGCTAGCTCAGTTGGAAGAGCACCCAACTCTTGATCTTGGGGTCATGAATTCAAGCCCCATGTGGGATGTAGAGATTACTTAAATAAATAAAGTTTAAAGAAAATAGTAAGAAAAATACTTACTGATTCATTGGAAGATAAAACCAATGCACTCATTGCACATTAACGTAACATCTTAGTATTAATATGAAAATTGTTTTGGCCTCATGGACCCCCTGAAAGAGAAATGCTATGCTCAAGTAAAGTTTCAGTATGGTCCAGAATATAAAAGAGGATTTTTTTTTTTTTAAACATTTTATTTATTTTCCAGAGAGATAGCCAGAGCAGGAACACAAGCAGGGGGAGTGGGAGAGGGAGAAGCAGGCCTCCCGCAGAGCAGGGAGCCTGATGTAGGGCTAGATCCCAGGACCCTGGGATCATGACCCGAGCTGAAGGTAGATGCCCAATGACTGAGCCACCCAGGTGCCCCCACAAAGAAGATTTATGTAAACATAAATTTTATTTGCTTTGGTTTGTGATAACTGAGTCTGAACAGAAGCTATGAAATATGTTAAAATCAGGGGCCCCTGGGTGGCTCAGTTGGTGGAGCATCCGACTCTTGATTTCCGCTCAGGTCATGATCTCAGGGTGGTGAGGTCCAGCCCCAGGTTGGGCTCTGTGCTCAGCGGGGAGTCGGCTTGAGATTCTCTCTCTCCCTCTGTCCCTCCCTGCCCTGCTTGTGCACATGCACGTGCGTGCTCTCTCTCTCCTTCTCTCAAATAAATAAATGTTAAAATCGTAGCAGAGGGCGCCTGGGTGGCTCAGTTGGTTAAGCGACTGCCTTTGGCTCAGGTCATGGTCCTGGAGTCCCGGAATCGAGTCCCACATCGGGCTGCCTGCTCAGTGGGAAGTCTGCTTCTCCCTCTGACCCTCTTCCCTCTCATGCTCTCTATCTCTCATTCTCTCTCTCTCAAATAAATAAATAAAATCTTTAAAAAAATGTTTAAAATCGTAGCAGAGCTCATTCGATTGTGATGGGCTTGCTTCCTTGGTTTACTGATTCATGTTTTCACCTGCCCTATGGAAGGTTATTCTTTACTTTCTGCACAATTGCCTAGTTCGCAAAGACTCCATGTCTTAATCATTTTCTATGACTTACTTTGATTTTATTATATTGTTGATTATTTAAGGGGGAGAAAAAAGAACAAAGATTCCTCATTCATGAAAGAGTTAATGTTCTTTGCCATCCTGTTTCCGTCTATGTTTATTTGCAAATGCTTTATTACCACAATTACATGTACTCAGGATCCTAGCTTAACTCAGTGTCCAATTTCTGATAAGGTTTCTAAATTTTTGCCTTCCCAGACTGGATCCTGAATATAGAAAAAAGTAAAAGAAAAATTTCGAGATATCCACTACACCTAAAACTATCTTTGAGATTTCCCATCGGATCCCTAGAAAACCACAAAGATTTGTTCTTTTGGTTTCCAAACTTATTCAAGAAATTATCAGATTTCCTTGAAGAGTTGCATGGGAAGAGGTGTCAAATCAGGAAAGATGCTCAGTTTTCTGTATATTAAATCTGTATAGGTAAAGTGTTATTTATGTAACTATTTTTAGGGGTGCCTGGGTGGCTCAGTCAGTTGAGCATCTGACTCTTGATCTCAGGGTCGTGAATTCAAGCCCCACCTTGGGCTCTATACTGGCCATGGAACCTACCAAAAAAAAGAAAGTATATAAAGATTTTTAAATATGCCTTATGGGAAGTCCCTGAGACAACATCCTTGCTCTCCATAGTAGGAAATCACTCATTTTTTTTTAAAGATTTTATTTATTTATTTGACAGAGAGAGACACAGTGAGAGAGGGAACACAAGTCGGGGGAGTGGGAGAGGGAGAAGCAGGCTCCCCACTGAGCAGGGAGCCCGATGTGGGGCTCGATCCCAGGACCCTGGGATCATGACCTGAGCCGAAGGCAGATGCTTAAAGACTGAGACACCCAGGTGTCCTACTTTTATGGAAATCACTCTTATTAACTGGTTCTCTTAAGAACTAGAACAATTATGAAAGAGCTCTGTTGAGTTTTCCTATATCAGAGGCTTGTCAGTGCTTTGCCTGATGATATTGGTAACAACAGCACAGTGTATCATGAGCTAGGATATTCTTTATTTTTTTTTTAAGATTTTTATTTATTTATTTGACAGAGAGAGATAGTGAGAGAGGGAGTACAAGCAGGGGGCGTGAGAGACGGAGAAGCAGGCTTCCCGCGGAGCAGGGAGCCCGATGTGGGGCTCGATCCCAGGACCCTGGGATCAGGACCCGAGCCGAAGGCAGACGCTTAACGACTGAGCCACCCAGGCACCCCTAGGATATTCTTTAAAATGTTTACTTGCTGTAGTCTTCCTTCTTCAGTTTGGATCTAGCATGGTCTAGATCCAGTGGGATGCACCTCAGACTTAACGTGGACGAGAGATCTGTAGACATCTATAAGATTTCTTTTTTTTTTTAAAGATTATTTATTTATTTACTTGACAGAGAGAGACAGAGCGAGAGAGGGAACACAAGCAGGGGGAGTGGGAGAGGGAGAAGCAGGCTTCCCGCGGAGCAGGGAGCCCAATGTGGGGCTCGATCCCAGGACCCCGGGATCATGACCTGAGCTGAAGGCAGACGCTTAACTGACTGAGCCACCCAGGCGCCCGACATCTATAAGATTTCTAGGCCCTACTCTGGACTTACTGAATCTCTAGTTGATATTCTTGGTATAAAAAAAATTATGTCTCAGGATTATTGTATGTTATCTCTCAAGATGTTTTCCTCTGTACCAATTACATTAATTAATTTTTGTGAACCAGATGTAACATTAGTGGACTTTTTTGAAAATAGACTTAATCGGGGCGCCTGGGTGGCTCAGTTGGTTAAGCGACTGCCTTCGGCTCAGGTCATGATCCTGGAGTCCCGGGATCGAGTCCCCCAACGGGCTCCCTGCTCAGCGGGGAGTCTGCTTCTCCCTCTAACCCTCTTCCCTCTCGTGCTCTCTATCTCTCATTGTTTCCCTCTCAAATAAATAAATAAAATCTTTAAAAAAAAAAGAAAAAAGAAAATAGACTTAATCATTACCTTCAGAGTATTTTGCCTAAATTTTATTCTTTTGGGGAATGGTTTATCTTTGTTTAGCTTGCCAGAAACAACTCAATTTCCTTGTCCGTTTCATGGTTCTTATTATGAACCCTCATCAGACCTTTCACACTGAGAAATTATCAGTAATATGGGCACCTGGGTGGCTCAGTTGTTAGGCATCTGCCTTCGGCTCAGGTCATGATCCCAGGGTCCCGGGATCGGGTCCCGCATTGGGTTCCCTGCTCCGTGGGAAGCCTGCTTCTCCCTCTCCCACTCCCCCTGTTTGTGTTCCTGCTCTCGCTGTCTCTCTCACTGTCAAATAAATAAATAAAATATTTAAAAAAGAGAGAGAGAGAGAGAGAAATTATCAGTAATAAGTTAACCAGAGCCATTTGAAGTCATTGCCATCTACAGTGTCTCTGAGGCTTGCCCAAAGACCCTGCTATAAGCCACAGGGTTTGTGTTTCTATCAAAGTACCCAGTCTCAGAGCTTCGTGGAAAGGGACTATACCAGATACTTCAAATTATTGGCACTCAAACCTGAGTTGACTCAGCTTAGACAAATTTTAGACAGCACCAGTGGAGTGAGTCAGGATTTCCAGGACTCTATAGTTGAGTAGATGGCTTCATGAGACTCTAACTCAAGAGCCAGCTGAAGAAGAATTAATCTACATAGGACTGAATGAACTGACAAGGGAAATTTTATGGTAGTTATTTGTTTGGAAAATTGTTGATTTTGTAATGTTCTGTTTTCCAGATTCAAAAGGAAGCCCTTTGTCTTCTCAAGCCATGTTATCCATAACAACTTAGTTGATTTTGCTTATGTAAACTGAACTAAACCACTTAAAATATCTGATTTTCACTGACCTTACAGAATCCAGAAACTCTTAATGTGCTCTTACTTTTCATGATAATAGTTATTGGCATAGCTTCAATAAGAACGTGTCCCACTCGTACCGGGATAAATTGATTGTACATCAAGGCATCAGGTGTCATGTTTGAGAATGATCCTCATTAAATCAGGTATGACGAGACATTTTAAGGAATGAAATTTGGCTCTACTTACGGAGCTGATACTTACAAAACCAGGTCAGGAAAACTGACCTGGTACCTGGTTTACAGGTGCTAAGGTATGATATTTGGAATATTTGGGGGACCCCAAAAAGAGAAGAACGCACCCAAATTTATCTATGACAGGTCAAAGAAATCTGGGTTGGGTTTCTTAACCTAGGAATTACAAATAATAGAGTCTTTTTATTATTTTTTTTATTTTTTTATTTTTATTTTTTTTAGATTTTTATTTATTTATTTGACAGAGAGAGACACAGCGAGAGAGGAAACACAAGCAGGGGGAGTGGGAGAGGGAGAAGCAGACTCCCTGCAGAGCAAGGAGCCCGATGTGGGACTCGACCCCAGGACCCTGGGATCATGACCTGAGCCGAAGGCAGACGCTTAACGACTGAGCCACCCAGGCGCCCAATAGAGTCTTTTTAAATTCCAGTTGGAGATTCCTTATGAAAATTTCCAGACAAAAGTTAATTGTGTAATTATTTAAAACCCATATGGCTTTAAATTTTGCAAATTTAGGAGGTCCATATGACAAATTAATACATTCACTGCACCTATGTAAACAATCAGACCAAATTTCATGAGACCAGCTTTATCTGGCTATCAAGAATAATTTTTCTTTGAGGGCGCCTGGGTGGCTCAGTCGTTGAGCGTCTGCCTTCGGCTCGGGTCATGATCCCAGGGTCCTGGAATCGAGCCCCCGCATCGAGCTCCCTGCTCCGCGGGGAAGACTGCTTCTCCCTCTCCTACTCCCCCTGCTTGTGTTCCCTCTCTCGCTGTGTCTCTCTCTGTCAAATAAATAAAAATAAAATCTAAAAAAAAAAAGAATAATTTTTCTTTGAGATTATTATGATCATAAGGGGTTGGTGGAGACCATCGGGAGAAGTTGGAAGGACCTTGAAACTCAACGGGCATCCTGACTGACTTCACCTAACCTCTGTCTTTCATTATCACTGAGCTACTTTACAGCTCAAAGCTGTAGAAAATTGACAGTAATGTAATGCGGATGATGCTTATCTATTGAAGTGCAAATTGCGTCTGGTGGAGTGCAGTTGTCTTGGGGATACCAACCAACCTTGCCAGTTTTGTATTTGTTTATAGATTAATTTTATTGCTCCTTATCTCCCTATAATGGCGGAATACTTTGATTACTACTTACTAGTCATAACGTCTAACTGGTTCCCTCATTTCATAGGTTCCATAAAATCTTTGATACAGGTTCATTTCATATCCTTAGGAGAGTCAAAATTTTAACTTTTTTTTAAGATTTTATTTATTTATTTGACAGAGAGATAGACAGAAGAGCGCAAGCAAAGGGGATGGCAGAGGGAGAGGGAGACGCAGGCTCTGCACTGAGCAGGGAGCCCGATGCGGGACTCGATCCCAGGACCCTGGGACCATGACCTGAGCAGAAGGCAGACGCTTAACCATCTGAGCCACCCAGGTGCCCCAAATTTTAACTTTTTTGAAAATTACCCTTTGAGTTAACGTATATAAGATGCATAGAACAGTGTCTGGTATCCAGTAGAGGCTCAATAAATGTTAGCTTTTTTTAAGCAAAGGATTCAGATTATCCCTACCTCACAGATGAGGAGAATCAGGTGCAGAGAAGGTAAGCAAACCTGCTTAAATGACACAGCTTGACAGAAGTGGAACAGAACTAGAAGTCAAACCCCTCTGCCTTCAGGCCTCCGTTTTTTGTCCCCACCCCCTCTGTCCCCCTGCCCTACCCACAGTCCTCTTTGGCTGTGCTCTGCTGACTCCCACTCACGCTTCAGGTTTCAGAGTTGGAGTCTTTCTGGATCCCTCTGGGCTAAGCTAGCAGCTCTACCTCCAGCCTTGTGTCTTCCCCTCTCAAGCCCATGTCGTAAATATGTTGTAACCATCCATCTCTTCGTCCGAAGGATGAGCCCATATGACCAGGGACCGAGACTGTTGCCATCACCATCCAGCCCAGAGCGGGCAGGCAGCCGGTGCCCACGTGTGAGTGCTAGAAGTGAGCCGTCACGTGGGCGTGGCTTCTCTCCCCCTGACGCGGAGAGCTGGGATGCTTTCTGGAAGTGCCTGGAACCCCTCAGCACCTCCGCTCTGCCAACCCAACACTCCCTGGGCTCCTGTCGGCTGGAGGGAGTATCAAACCTCCGAAAGAGGATACCTGGAGCCACTAGCCTCTCAGGACTTGAGTTTCTGGTTTGTTTGGTTTTTTTAATGTTGTTGTTGTTTCTTCTTCCAAATCAAATTCCAGAAATCCAGATTTAAAAATAACCAAGAAATGCAACCTTCTCCACCGGGCTTGGCAAAAACAAATCCTCGACAAAGACCGATGTGCAGTCTCGCTTCACACTTACTCATTTTCAGACGCCCGCTCAGCTCTGTGTTGGGTGGGGAGGAGGAGGGGAGGCAGGACTCCTTGGGGCTGGAGGGCAAGGGCACAGGAAGCGGGCACCAGCTGGGCTGGGCAGCGGGGTGAGCCGGTGGGGCAGGCACACGCCCTTGCGGGAAGACAGCTGCCTGGGCCCGCTGTGACGTCCCATTTTCCTTGGAGTCCCAGCTTGCTGGTCCCCAGCCTTGGATCGGGCAGAAGATCAAAGCAACCCTGGGAAACGGTCTCCATCAGGGATCCAGAATTCGTTCTCCTTCCCTGGGGAGACATCAGCTTCTGCTCCAGCCTGCCTTTCCCCATCATTACTTAGGGAACTGGCCGGTGGTAATAGGGAGTAGCATTTATACTCCTGCTAACAACAACCTCAAGCTCCCTCCTCTTTTCTACATGGTCTATTTTTTGACCTGTCATCTTTCTTAATGCCTATTTTGTGGGCGAGAAAAATGTGTGATGGAAGAGAGGAAATTCGGGACCAGGGAAGGCCTGGAAAACAGTCAAATTTCATATTTCCTCCTCCTTTGAATCAGCATTTATGTCCCTCAATGGGGTTTTCCTGCATATGCTTGTATAACTCCCTTTTAAAACAATTTTTGCTGTTTTTTCCTTTCCCTGCCCCTGGGTAAGTTATTCCAACAACTACTTTCCACCTCAAAAGAAAGTAGTGGACAGGAAAAAAGAGGTCGTGTGGTCTGTTGGCTACCACTCCAAGTGGAGCCGGGAGACTTTGGTTCTATTCTGAGCCTTTTTGGGAACAGGATGAAGGAGGACTCGAGCCTTGCCCTCCTACGGGACTTCCCGGGACCCAGTGCCAACAGGAGGAAGTTGCTTACTCCGGATCAGAAGGGGGCCGGAACCAGCATTTATGAAACCTGCAAAAGTGCCAGGCTCACTTAATCCTCGCAAGTGGGTGAGAGAGGTTTTGTGACTTCCATATTGCAGCTGAGGAAGCTGAGGCCCAGAGAGATGCAGTGAGTTGCCCCAGGGGAGCACAGCTTGTCAGCAGGGAACACAGCTTGGCTCTGATTCTGAGGTTTGAACTGTTTCACTACGAAGTGCAATCCGCTAATCAGACTTTAGTCACTGATTTACTCAATTTATTGAGCACCTAGGGTGCCTGGGTGGCTCAGTTGGTTAAGCGACTGCCTTCGGCTCAGGTCATGATCCTGGAGTCCCGGGATCGAGTCCCACATCAGGCTCCCTGCTCGGCAGGGAGTCTGCTTCTCCCTCTGACCCTCCTCCCTCTCGTGCTCTCTGTCTCTCATTCTCTCTCTCTCTCTCAAATGAATAAAATCTTTAAAAAAATAAAAAATAAAATAAAATAAAAGAGAAATGAGAGTTGGGGGTGGTGGCTGAGGGAAATTATTACTGTCAGAGGGAACAGTCAAGGCAGTGCCAAGACCCTGAGCTGGGAGTGTGCCTAGCATGTTCGACCAACAGCAAGAAGGTGAGGGTGAGCAGAAGGAGCAAGGAGTCCTTACACAGAAAAGGGCCACTCTGCTGGGTTGTGAATAGACCGCAGAGGTGTGGGGAAGAAGCAGGGAGAGCGGGGGAAGGGCTGTTGCAGTCCCAGGCGAGAGACCGGGTCGGGAGCCGTGCAGTGGTGGTTGGATTCTGGATTTATTCCGAAAGCAGAGTCAGCGGGATTTCCTGATAGATTAGATGTGCGGTGTGAGAGGGAGAGGCGTCCGGGCACTTTCCAAGGTTTCTGCTGGCAGGAGGAAGGTTTTGAGTGGGGCAGATGTAGGCAGGGAAGGAAGATCAGGAGTTTGGTTTTGGACATAATGAGTTTGAGATGTGTAACTTCTCTCCATACGGGGCCAAACCAATATCATCCAAAAGCAAGACCCAAGAGGCCCATCTATTTATTATTTTTTTAAAGATTTATTTATTATTTATTTTGAGAGAGTGAGAATGAGAGAGAGAGAGAGTACATGAGAGAGGGGAGGGTCAGAGGGAGAAGCAGACTCCCCGCTGAGCAGGGAGCCTGATGCGGGACTCGATCCTGGGACTCCAGGATCATGACCTGAGCTGAAGGCAGTCGCTTAACCAACTGAGCCACCCAGGCGCCCGAGGCCCATTTATGAGGAGCCTCCAAACTAACCAGCCAATTTCAGAGTTTCCCCAACATCATTTTCCTCTTTTTTCTTTAAAAGATTTTATTTATTCATCTGAGAGAGAGAGGGAGAAAGAGCCGGGGAGAAGGGCAGAGGGGGAGGGACAGAGAATCTCAAGCAGACTCTGGGACAACCCGAGCCTGACTTGGGGCTTGAGCCCTGGACCCCAAGATCATGACCTAAGCTGAAATCAAGAGTTGGACACTTAACCGACTGAGCCCCTAGGAGCCCCAACATCACCTTCCTCTTAACCATCTGTTTTTACCTTGGGGGTCCATGAACTTGGATGGGAAAAAAATTACATCTTTTTTCCCCCCACTAACCTCTTACTAGAATTTTGCATTGCCTTCAATTATGAATCTAGGCAACAAACCCCAGAAGACTTAGCAAGGCCAGCAACTATTACCAATAATAATCACAGATATTTTCATTTTACATAATTGGTGCCACAGATTATCCTCAAATGTCTTTTATCTTCATCACTTCTTCGAACTTATGGTAATTATTAGATGCCACTACATTTTACGATTTCATGCATTAGCAAGCACATATATTACTCTACTGTAAATTTGAATTTTTTGATAACAGTATTTTGTCTTACTTAGTTTCCCTGGTAATCCTCTGCATTTTATTGTTTGTATCTAAAATCATTATTTTGAGGGGCGCCTGGGTGGCTCAGTGGGTTAAGTGTCTGCCTTTGGTTCAGGTCATGATCCTGGGATCGAGCCCCGCATCGGGCTCCCTGCTTGGCAGGAAGCCTGCTTCTCCCTCTCCCTCTGCTGTTCCCCCTGCTTGTGTGCCCTCTCTCTGTCAAATAAATAAATAGAATCTTTAAAAAATAAAATAAAATCATTATTTTGAGGGGTGCCTGTGTGGCTCAGTCAGTTGAGTGTCAGATTCTTGGTTTTGGCTCATGAGATTGAGCCCCCGCGTGAGATCAAGCTGAGCTCAGAATCTTCTTGAGATTCTCTCTCTCCCTTTGTTCCTCCTTCTGCTCTCTCTCTCTCTCTAAAATAAAGAAGTAAAGGGCGCCTGGGTGGCTCAGTTGGTTAAGCGACTGCCTTCGGCTCAGGCCATGATCCTGGAGTCCCAGGATCGAGTCCCACATCAGGCTCCCTGCTCGGCAGGGAGTCTGCTTCTCCCTCTGACCCTCTTCCCTCTCGGGCTCTCTATCTCTCTCATTCTCTCTCTCTCAAATAAATAAATAAATAAATAAATAAATCCTTTAAAAAAAATAAAGTAGTAAAATCTTTAAAAATAATAATAAAATAAAAATAAAAAATAAAAGTATTATTCTGAGAAAGGCTTCAGCAGCTTCCCTAGATGGCCAAAGGGGTCCATGGCACAAAAGAGTTAAGACCCTGATCTAAGTTAAAGACTCCTTGACAAGATGGGAGCAAAAATCAATAAGCCACTAACATTTCTTGAGCCTTGGTGGGAACCATGCCAGGAACTTTAAAGACATTACCTCATATAATTCTTCCAGTTGCGAGGTGGATATTCTTATTATTCCCCCTTTACAGTTGAGGAAATTGGGGCTCAGAGACATTAACATCACCCAGCCACTCAGTGAAACATTGGGCATTCAAACTCAGGGCTATTTCTAAAGCCTGTGTTTATGTTACTAAAACAAACTGGATCATATGTGGAGCCCTACATGGCCCTCTGAATCAGCACAGGGTCCTAGCCCAATGGTGGGGTGGTATTAGTTAAGAACTGAAGACTGGAGGGGTGCCTGGGGGGTGCAGTCAGTTGTGTCTGACTCTTGATTTTGGCTCAGGTCATGATCTTGGGGTCATGAGATGGAGCCCTTCATCGGGCTCCTCGCTCAGCACAGAGCCTGCTTGAGATTCTCCCTTTTCCTCTTCTCTGTCTCTCTCTCTCAAATTAAAAAAAAAGAAAGAATTCGGGACACCTGGGTGCCTCAGTTGGTTAAGCGTCTGCCTTCGGCTCAGGTCATGATCCCAGGCTCCTGGGGTTGAGTCCTGCACTGGGCTCCCTGGAGCCTGCTTCTACCTCTGCCTGCCACTCCCCCCGTTTGTGTACTCTCTCTCTCTCTTTTTCTCACTCTCTCTCTGGCAAATTAATAAATAAAATCTAAAAAATTTTTTTTGAATACTGGGGCTAGTCTGCCTGGGCTCAAATCCAGCCTGTGCCAATTGTTTATCTGTGACTTTGGCTAAATTACTCAACCTCTCTGTGCTTTCATTCCCATGTCTATAACATAGGCATGAGGGTGATAAGAACACTACCAGCAGAAATGTGTTGTGTGGGAGTAAGTGGGTGACACCTAGAACAATGCCCAGCATGTAGAAGGTGCTTGCTTTATAAGGATTTATTTTTAAGAGCTTTGGTTCTAGAGAGGAACAGATTGGGTTTGAAAGTCAGCACAATTTCTTACTAGCTGTGTGACCTTGGGCAACTCACTTAACCTCTCTGAGCTTCGCTCTCCTCATCTGTAAGTGGGGACCTTATGCCTTGTCTCTGAGGTTGCATTCATCTGCTCCAGCAAAGATCTCACATCTGGTACGGCAGGGCTGGGCTGGTGCTGCTAGTTAGTGGAGTTTACCCTAGTCCACTGTCATCTTCCAAGACCACAATGGCGAGTTCACCCTCCACTGGTGATAAGCACCTTTGGTCTTTTATCATCTTTCTCCAGGGCATGGGTAGCCTCCAGGAATACCATCTGATTCCAGTCTTTGAAACTGTCAAACACCTGATATACTGCACCCATCAGTTCATTCTCTTTCTCTCCTATCCCGTTCCAGTTCACCACCAGTGAGAATTTGAACAATGGTGCCATCATTGCATGCGGGAGGCTGCTGGAACTCCACAAACCACCGATGACAGCAACGGGCCAGTGATCCAGCTCTAAAATCCCAATTTAGTTTGCTTCCTAAAACCACTTTCTATAGCAACGGATATAGGTTGGGTTCTCCATGAAACAGATGCGGAGTCTGAAATCTGTATGTAAGAAGTTTTAGCGGGGGTGGGATGGGAATGCTCTCAGGAACGATGCCAGTGAACGAGTGAGGGAAGCAGAATCGGGCAGAGGGAGAAGCTAAACAGCAATGACGTTGCTCCGAAGCCTCAGATAGAACCCTGAGGAGCTCTGGAGTTGAGATGGATTTTCAGAGTTGTCCTGCCTGCAGCAAGGGGGCTAGGCATTGACTCTCCCTCCTGGACCAGTCATTAGATACAAGGTGCCTTTAGGGAGGGGGCCTGATCTTGGGCAAGGCACCACTCTGTGGCTGAGCTGGGGGAGTGAGCGGCTTAGTTCTGAAATATGGGATCCGAGAGAACACCACAGCATCCTCTATGGCGACTCTGCCTTTTTCATATCCGAGTACAAGGATTCCATGCACATTTTAAATATTAGCTAGTCTGAATATCTTTTTTCAGTCTGTCGTCTGTCTGTTAAGTGCTAGCGTCATTTGTTGAGCAGAATTCCTTAATTATGATGTAACCAAATTAATAGATTTCTCTCCTTAATGATTTGTCCTCATTCCCGAGATCACAAAGAGATCCTCCTACATTATGTTTTTTTTTTTTTCATTAAGTGTATTTTTACCTGGGTGACTGCCTTCAGCTCAGGTCATGATCCTGGAGTCCCAGGATCGAGTCCCGCATCGGGCTCCCTGCTCGGCCGGGAGTCTGCTTCTCCCTCTGACCCTCCCCCCTCTCGTGCTCTCTCTCTCTATCTCATTCTCTCTCTCAAATAAATAAATAAAATCTTTTTTTAAAAAAGTATATTTTTACCTTTCAAATTTAGGTCTTCAGTCCTCATGGAGCCTACTTTGAATGTGGGTATTATGGGGGATATCCCTTCCTTTTTCCTCTGTGTCATGAACCAGCTTTCCCTATGTGTCTTTTTTTTTTTAAGATTTTTTATTTATTTATTTGACAGAGAGAGAGAGAGAGAGAGAGAGACAGCGAGAGAGGGAACACAAGCAGGGGGAGTGGAGGAGGGAGAAGCAGGCTTCCCGCCGAGCAGGGAGCCGGATACGGGGCTCGATCCCAGGACCCTGGGATCATGACCTAAGCCGAAGGCAGACGCTCAATGACTGAGCCACCCAGGCCCCCCCCCCCCGTGTGTCTTTGTCTCTCTGCTCTCATCACTCTCTTAAGATGCCACGTCTGCAGAGAATCATGAACCTCTTAATACTCTTACTTCAGGGCTTTTAAAAAAAAATCTCCATTCATCTTGCCCTCTATAGAGCACTGGGTGCTTTGGACCATTTCCACTTCTTGCAGCTCTGTGTGCACGACCTTTCTAGACTTACTATTCTTGTTTGCCTTTTCCTCCTTCATCTTTTCCTCCTCTTTCATCCCTAGGGCTTTGTGGGTTGACTTTCTCTTGCAGCTCCTAACAATTCGTGTAATTTAAGGCTCGATGCTTGTCTTTATTTTTATCCTATGTAATTCTATCTTCTTTGAGAAATCCCTTCATTTTCAAGGTTTCAATACTTCCAGGTGTGTGACTTCCCAACGGGCAGGTCCAGCCCTGACCTCTCTCGTGAATGCCAAATTTCAAACGGAAAACTGGGCATTTTTAGTATGTGTAGATTTAAATCAATCTTCACCATGCAAGTAATGTTATATGATTCACCTATATTTTATACATTTCCAGATCCTCCAACAATCTGGCATGGTATCTTCTAAAAAGTAGGTGTTCAACATTTATTTATTCAAAGGATGAGAGGATCTCTTATGTTTAGCCATAATAAAAGTCAGAGTCAAATATTTTTATTCATGGTTCAAAAGATCAGAGTCACATAAATTTCAGAGGGAAGTTCAGCCATGAGTCAGCTTAGCTTCTTCTTTTTTTTAAGATTTATTTATTTATTTCCCAGAGAGAGAGAGAGAGAGAGAGAGAGAGAGCATGAGCAGGGGGAGTGGCAGGCAGAGACAGAAAGAGAAGCAGGTTCCCTGCTGAGCAGGGAACCCGATGCGGGACTCGATCCCAGGACCCTGGGATCGTGACCTGAGCTGAAGGCAGACGCTTAACCAACAGAACCACCCAGGCGCCCCAGCTTATTTTCCTCTTTTGGGAAGAGAGTGGTCCTCTCCTGGTTGGTCACCTCCTCCAGTCTTGCAGGGTCGCTGTCTCTGAGATAGAGTAGGGCGTGAGGAGAAGAGTTGGCGGTGGCCAGAGCCATAGTCACTGTGCGGTAGTGGAAAGATCATAGTTCTAGAGTCAGAGAGACCGGTTTTGAAATTCCACACCCTCCACTTACAAGGGCCTGCTTTCCTTATCTATCAAAGTGGGCAAGAAGGCTCAGGCCGGATGGCTATTACAGGCTAAAACAACACATGGAGAATGTTTTGCACCCAAAGGATGCTAAAGAGAATTCTGAGGTCCCTTTCCTTCTCTCTCCTTGCATCCCTCTCCTGCATTCAGCTTCCAGATGAAGACAGAAGTGTCTGAGCTCTCAGGATAAATGGTCTCTATGTGAGCCTCCTGCAGAGCCAAAGGGGAAAGTCAGACTGCAAGTCTCAGTAATCTACACAACCTTCCCCAGGGTAAAGCAGGTTGAGGGAACTTCAACTGTCCATTTACAGATTAAGAATTCGAAGGATCAGGTACCATCCCAAGAGCATCCAAGGAGCACTTTACAGTTTATGACAGCTCAGAACTCAGACTCTCAGGAAGTGAGCTCGCTCTTTACAATGGAGGAGATCATGTCAAAGCGTCCATCCACCCTGATCCTTTCCAGTGACGCGGGCAGCAGGTTCAAGCCGGTGCAGGGATGAGATGTAGAGTCACCACAAGGATCCCCAGTTTGTCTCTGGAATCCTTCCAGACCACCTCCTTGTTTTTCCACCCTGCAACTCCTCGTTCGTAAGTTTCTTAGTCCTCAACTCTCTTTGTTTTGGCTTCATACTATGAGGTTCCTATCCTCCACCCACGTCTGTGCTGGATGGTCCTCTGGGCTTGACTCACGCTCCTGGCTCTCAACAACCACACTGATCCAAGACATTGCTTGGTCTTTGTGCTTCGATCTCCCACACTGCTCCCAAGGGTAAGAAGCAGCCCATCAGTCAGATCTGCTGGAGGCGCCCCACCCCTCAGCAGGACCACAGGGATCATCGTCAGTTTCAAGATGGCAGAATCAGGGCATTTCTGCCCCCATCATTAAAAAGCACCCCAAAACAAAGTGCAGGATATGAAAACAAAAGTACTGTTCATTAAACCAGGAGAAAACAGCAGACCCCCATCACACAGGGATCAGGAATGTGGAAAGACGAAGGGCCGAGCACCCCATGTAGACATCAGAGCCTCCTCAGAGAAACACCAGATTAGACTCTGTAAACAGAGGGTGTGTCTTGTGCATTTCTTTATCCTCAAGGCTTAGCATAGGACTAATCAAGCATTCAACTAATCCTCATTCAACACTTGTTGAACGAATTACATCGTTTTATATATATATCTTATATAACAGTTATCTGCAGATGAAGGCATATTTTACTGCAAGGGCAACCGTTAAGAAATGTTTCCTATGCTGCTAAGTGAAGCTGCCATTATTTCTCTTAGAGAGAGGGCCCTTCCAAACCCATATGCTGAGGAAGAGAACTCTAAGCAATGCCCTTGCCTTGATATTTAGCATTTCGTTGCTTCAAATATTTTTAAAAACTCACCAAATCAACTCTTTCATTAGCTCGGTCTTCGTCTCTCATTATTTCAACGTGAACTTGGTTCCTATGGCGGTCAGGAGTTGATAATTACACGCAGCCCTTTGCAATTATTAGTAAGGAACCAGGTAACGGCACTGACATTTAATATTTAATTGTTTTTGATCAGCATTAATTAGTCACAGATGCACACCAGATTCCCATTGAATTAAATTCTCTCGGGAACATATTGCGGGCCCAGGGATTCTAACCACATCAAAAAGTAAATGTTCAACTTTAAAAGTTGGGCCCTAGAGACCCAGGCATCCATGGAGAGGAAATTCCAGATGTCTCGCATTCTCCCTCTTTCGTCAGAAGTCAACCTCCTACTTGCAGCCCCATGGAATCTAAAACCTCAGGGTTCTGCAGGGGACCTTGCAGGCTGCAGTCTCTGCCTTACTCCACCAGTTTAACCCTCTTCCCGGAATCATTCCCATCTGCCTACACACACGAGTAATATCTCCAACCCTAAAAACCTGCTATGGACTCCACTGCTTCTCAAGCTACTGCCCCTTCTCTTTGTTCCTCTTTAGAGAAACACTCCTTGAATGCACCTTCTGGTCTTTCTCAGACCTGCTGTCTTCAGTCTTTGGCTCTAACCCCTCCAAGGAAAATGTCCTTGTCAATGTAACCGAAAGAACCACCTTGGTGAGAAATCCAACGTCTGGATCTTCAGCTCCCTTCGACCAAGTCGGTCGTATTCTCTTTCTTGAAACAGTTTTTCATCATTTGGCTTCCAGGAAGCCAGTTGTGTTGGGTTTCCTCCCACTCACGGTAATTCCTGCTGATTCTCGTGTGCTGATTCACCCCCCGCTCCCCAGCCGAGAGTGCCGTAGGCTCAGCATTTGCTCTTCCTTTTTCCTCTGTCCACACTCATTCCTTAGGTGACCTTGGAGAAGCACATCTATGCGTTGAACTCCCCATTTTTATCTCCAGCTCTGACCTCTCCTCTGCTTACTCTGCATGTCCACTTGAATGTTGACTTAGCCTGGGTGCCTTAGACATCAGAGCCTGAGGCCAAGCTCACACTTGGGCATGCTCTATTGGAGGGGTGCAATCCCGGGGGTGGGGCGGGGGGGGGACAAGGCAGGGAAGGAGGGAAAGCAAACACCAGGGGGTGCATTATCTAGTTAGCCATATGCTAGTGGCTCAGTCACACGGGAACATCTCCAGAGAGAGGCTGTGTGTGTGTGTGTGTGTGTGTGTGTGTGTGTGTGTGTGTGTCAGGAGGGACCACAGCACCTCAGTGCTGCCTCTCAGGAAGGAGGTTTATTTCTGGCCTGCAGAAGGAAAGAGAATTCGTCTGTTGGCTCCTTCTTACCTCTTATCTCTCAATGATCAAAGTCGAGCCCTGCCCTTCAGGGTTGTGGTCCCTAGCCTTTTTGGACTCCTTAGGATGCCAGTGCTCCCAGCTCTGGTTTAGAACTTAATCTGGGCTCAGATGAGTTTGAGGAGCCAGAGCCTCAGTGTCTGGACATGTGGATCTTGTGCAGGGAGCTGATGGGTGTCCTGGTGCAGTAGGCCGGACGGAGCTCCCACTGGGAGAGACTGAGGCAGCCAATCTTAGCAGGAGGCCATTCGCTGGGGTGGCGGGGCCCTTCTTGGAGTTCACGGTCAAGAGCGGGTGGGGAGGATGGGGGCTGGGGAAATGTGGGGCAGCATATTTCCCAGGCAGCCCCAAACTTAAGCTAGCCAGAACTGAATTCTTGCCTCTGTTCCCCCACACAAACTCCTTTCTCCTACTTTCTTCTTCTTCTTCTTTTTTTAACGATTTTATTTGTCGGGGAGAGAGAGAGAGAGTGCGAAAGTACGAGCGGGGAGGAGGGGTAGAGAGAGAGAGGGAGAAGCAGGCTCCCCGCTGAGCAAGGAGTCCGACGTGGCACTCGATCCCAGGACCCGGGGATCATGACCTGAGCAGAAGGCAGACGCTTAACTGAGTCTCCCAGGCGCCCCTCTCCTATTTTCTTCTGTCTCAGCTTCAACTCCTATCTTTCCATTTGCTCACACCCCAAATCTTAGAACTGTCCTTAAGTTCTCTTTCTTTTTTCCTCAAACCCATATCCCATCCATCAGCAAATCCTATCAGCTCCAAAATATAGCCAGCAGCCAACCTCTCCTCACTGCCTCCTTTCCCATAATTCTCAGATGATTGTAAGGGTCTTTCTGTCAGCTCTTGGCTTCTGCCCTTGCCCCCACATTCTGTTCTCAGCACAAGGGTCAGAGCGATGCTTTTCGAACACAAGTGAGACGGTCACGCCTCTCCTCCTTCCTGTCTCGCGCAGAGTAAAATCAGGCTTTGCTATAGCCTGCAAGGTTCTATACCATCTGTTTCTCCCACCCCTCTGATTTGATCTCCTGTTTGCACACTCTGTTCCAGCCACATGGTGCCTATGTAGGGTCAAGCAGACTCCTACCCCAGGGCCTTTGTACTTGCTCTTCTCTGTGCCTACAAGACTGTCTCCCCAATATCTGTGTGCTTTGCTTCCTTGTTCCTTCAGAGCCCTTAACCCTGTGTTCCACTGCTTCTCAGCTGGAGACGGCTCCATGGAGGATGGGGCTGAAGGATGGGAAAGACAGGAAAATAGGAGGGAAGAAATGATCCCTTCAGGAGCTTGTTGGAAAGCCCAAAGCAATTGCAGAGATAGTTTGGCCAACAAGGAGACCTTCTGTGTGGGAAAAGTCCCATGAAAAGAAAAAGTTGAAGGGGGAGTGGAACCTTTTCAAAAGGCTTTGAATGCTAAGTAAAGGAGAGAGTTGTTTATTCTATGGACAAAGGCCTCCAACTGGGAATCAAAGTCAGTTCACTTAAGTTTCCATTGAAAAATGTCTTCCAGGGGCGCCTGGGTGGCTCAGTCGTTAAGCGTCTGTCTTCGGCTCAGGTCATGGTCCCAGGGTCCTGGGATCGAGCCCCGCATCGGGCTCCCTGCTCCGCAGGAAGCCTGCTTCTCCCTCTCCCACTCCCCCTGCTTGTGTTCCCTCTCTCACTGTGTCTCTCTCTGTCAAATAAATAAAATCTTTTAAAAAAAGAAAAAAAAATGTCTTCCAGGGCGCCTGGGTGGCTCAGTTGGTTAAGCGACTGCCTTCGGCTCAGGTCATGATCCTGGAGTCCCGGAATCGAGTCCACATCGGGCTCCCTGCTGAGCAGGGAGTCTGCTTCTCCCTCTGACCCTCCCCCCTCTCATGCTCTCTCTATCTCATTCTCTCTCTCAAATAAATAAATAAATAAAATATTAAAAAAAAAAAAAAAGAAAAAGAAAAATGTCTTCCAACCAGGAACTCTTGAGTCAGAGTTTGCTCTGGTGGTCTAACCATATCCATGAAGGAAGCAAGAGAAACCAACATTGAGAAGGGAGCAAGAAAGCTGAGAAAAATATATGTTCCTGGGAAGAATTTTCCAGGCCCTTTCAGGAAGTTGATAGGAGAAGGTAGTCTTCCCCAGAGCCACTGTTCGAGAGCTTACACATCCCATGATGTGGCAACTGGGGCTTGGAAGTGGGATTTCAAAACCAACCCAACAGGAAGAACAGGGAAAGCTTGGTGTCTCTTCTGGCCTACCTGGCTCCACCACTAGGATCTCTTGACCCCAGTGTTGTAAGGTCAAGGAGGTCAGCGACTGTGGGTACCACTGCCCTCTGCTGGAGGGACTGCAGTCCTCCCCAAGGCCTGTATTTGGATCCAAGATCTTTGGATCTTGGGTCCCTTTGAGAAGAATACGAAGCAAGCTATGGACTCAAAGAAAAAAGATATGCACTCATACATAAAGATTCGCATAGAGTTTCAAGGATTTGTGGAAAGATCCTCTGAAACCCATCCATCAACCTTCCAGATGAAAGGTATAACTACTTTTCCTTATTTATGTATTTATTTATTTAGATTTCTTTTAAACTGAAGTATAGTCAAGTCCCACTGTTACATTAGTTTCAGGTGTACAACACAGTGATTTGACAAGTCCATACGTCATGCCATCGTCTATGCTCCAGGTAAGGGTAGCCACCATCTGCCGCCACACAATGCTATTGCCACAAACACAGCAAACCTATGCTTGCTTTTTTTTTTTATCCCGGTGATTTACTCATTGCAGAACTGGAAGTCTACATCTCCTTACTCTCCTTTATCCATTTTGCCCATCCCTCCACCGGTTTGTTTTCTGCGTTTATGGGTCTGTTTCTGCTTTTTCGTTTGTTTGTTCATTCGTTTTGGTTTTTCTCAATTCCACCCATAAATGAAATCATATGCTATTTGTCTTTCTCTGACTTATTTCACTTCGTGTAACATCCTCTAGTTCCATCTACGTTGTTGCAAATGACAAGATCTCATTCTTTTTTATGGCTCAGGAATATTCCATTGTACACAGACACCACATCTTCTTTATCCATTCATCTATGGATGGACACTTGGGCTGCTTCCATGTCTTGGCTCTTGTAACTAATGCTGCAATAAACCTGGCGGTGTGTATATATTTTCCAATTAGTGTTTTCATTATCTTTGGGTAAATACCCAGTAGTGAAATTACTGGATCATATGGTAATTCTCTCTTTAATTTTTTGTTTTCCATACTGTTTTCCCTAGTGGCTACACTAACTTACTCCCATAAAGGTGTAGCTTGCGAAGCAGACAGACCTAAGTGCCAGTTCAGGGCTGAGACACCCACCTATTTGGCTGTGAGACAGAAGAGAAATAAAAACAAGGTTACCCAACCTATTTTCTGCCAAGAATGCCTTTTCCCTTCTTTGGATCCCATGTTCAGAAATAGTTTCCCTACCAAACAAATTGCATTGACTAAGAAATCCCAAATTTTTTGTTAACCAAACAGAACCGGCAAGTGATAGCCGGTAACCTCATTATGGCTGAGTTCATACAATCCAGGCAAAAATCAAACATTAAGTTGGCCAAGGGAGCTGACCTGTGGACAAATACATGGCTTTGGTTGGCCTTTGAAATATCAACGCTCAAGCTATAATGATTGCATGTGCACCAACTCTTACTCTCAAGCTCATATATTTAAATCTGAACTAATTCAGTGATGGTGTTTGTCTGAAACTCACACTCTCTCACAAATCCGTTTCCATGCCCCTTCAATGTAGCTTCCAATGCAGGTAAATGCACCTTCCAGTGCATCTTTCCCAGCATTCCCTTAGACTCAAACTCTCTCTGAGGTCAATTCAAACACATACTGACCACCGAGCTACACTCAAGTCCATTCTGGTTGTTACTCCTGAGCTGTGTCCCACCCTGGCCTCCGGCCTCCAAGGCAGGGCCAGGTGAGAACATAGAGTATCAACTGAGCAGCACTTAGTACCTGGCACCGCCAGTGCTAGAGATGTAAAAATGAAGAAAAAAAACCCCCATCATTCCTGCTCCTCATTCATTCTTTCAAGAAATATTAGTTAAATGCCTTCAATATTCTCAGACACTGTGTGAAGCACTAGGGATATGATGACAGTGAGACACGTGAAGTCCCTGCTTTTGTGGAACTTGAGGTCTGGTGGGAGAAACAGGGCAGGGGAGGGGTGGGGAGGAGAGGAGGGGAGTAAATAAACTGAGAACGCGATTGCGATTTTTGATACGCACTAGGAAGGAAACAAAGAGAGTGGTGGGCCGTAGAGAACAGGGGCAGAGCGAGGATCTGTCATGGGTTTAGCAGTCAGGGTCCTGGCGGGAAACATGGGGTACCCTCAAAGGGGGACATGGAGAGTTGAACACTTTGTACTTAGTAACAGTGGGAGCCAGTGCCAGCATCATGTGCACAGTAGAAGGGGAAGAAGCAAACAGGAGAATCTGAAGAGAGAGCTGATGGGGGGCCCAATTTGATGGGATCTGCTACATGCATGTACACAACCACCAATCCGTGGCAGTGTAAACTGAGATCCAGCTCACGATTTCCACTCTGGCGTGTTCCCTGTTAGTGGGCTTTCCCAGGGTTGCTGTAACAAAGTACTGCAGCCTGGGTGGCTTAAAGCAACAGAGCGTTATTCTCAGTGCTGGAGGCTGCTAGAAGTCCAAAATCAAGGCGTCTGCAGGGTTGGTTTCTTCTTGGAGGCTCAGGGGAAGAATGTGTACCATGCTTCTCTCCTAGTGATCGCCAGGAGTCCTTGCATCCCTTGGCTTGTCACCACGTATCTCTGGCCTCTGCCTTCATTATCCCCCAGCCACCTTCCCCTGCATCTGTCTGCCTCCGCATTTCTTCTCCTTTTATAAGGACACCAGTCATTTTGGATTTAGGGTTCCCCTTATTCCAGTATGATCTAATCTTAACTAATACCATCTGCCATGACCCTCTTTCCAAATGAGGTCACATGCTGAGTTTCCATTTGAATCCCCTTACTCCTGCTGTATAATGGATTCAGAACATATGATTGAGTAGTATAAACACTTGAAGAAGCAAGGATTATCTTAATGAGATGCCATGACACATCAATTAGATTGGCAACAATTTTAGAGTGTAATTAAAAATCAACTGCTGGTGGGGCGCCTGGGTGGCTCAGTCGTTCAGCGTCTGCCTTCAGCTCAGGTCATGATCCCAGGGTCCTGGGATCGAGCCCCGCATCCAGCTCCCTGCTCAGCGGGAAGCCAGCTTCTCCCTCTCCCACTCCCCCTGCTTGTGTTCCCTCTCTCGCTATCTCTCTCTCTGTCAAATAAATAAATAAAATCTTTAAAAAAAAATCAACTGCTGGGGAGGATGTGGAGTAACAGGAATGGTCACACACTGCTTGTGAGGATGTAAACTGGTACAATCACTTTGGGATAAAGTTGTCAGTATCTAGTAAAGCTGAAGATGAGCATGTCCTATTGCCCTCCTTGGTTACATATGCTATAAAAATGTATGCCACGTGCATTAGGATACGTGGACAAGAATGAGAAGCCTTGTTGGTAATAATCCCCAAATGGAAACAACTCAAATATCCGTGGACAGTAGAATAAGTAAACACATTATGGGTAGAATATAATGGAGTACTGTATAACAATGAAACCAGGATGAATTATGCGTACAACACGGATGACTCTTAAAGCATAATAATGGACAAAAGAAGCCAAATACCGTAAATAGAAACGATTCCATTTATATAAAGTTCAAAAGTGGGCAAAATTAAACCATATTATTTAAGGATGTGTGATCAGGTAACAATGCTTAAAGAAAAGCAAGGAAGGGGGTTGGGGGGATGGGTTAGCCTGGTGATGGGTATTGAGGAGGGCACGTTCTGCGTGGAGCACTGGGTATTAGGCACAAACAATGAATCATGGAACACTACATCACAAACTAATGATGTGATGTATGGTGATTAATATAACAATAAAAAAATTTTAAAGGGAAAAAAAAGCAAGGAAACGAATAACATGAAACTCAGGATAGTGGTTATACTTGCAGGAAGGGAAAGGATGTGATTGGGCAAAGGACTCACCCAGGCGTGGGCTTCTGAGATGCCAGTAATGCTCATTTCATAACAATTTATTTGTTATGCTGTATTTAGACTTTTAGCACTTTTCTGTAGGCTTGTTACATTTCACATATACACATGTAAAATATGGGGGGAGGAGCACCTGGGCTTTAGAATCAGACAAAGAAGCTACTTAGTAGCTACTAAGTAGTCAAACTACTAGTTTGACTCTGGACACACTGCTAAAGGGGTGAAACCAGCTAAGACCCTGTAGGGCAAAGGAGATATGAAACAAAAAAATGTGTATCTCCTTTTAAGAAAGGAATTCACTTTTAATTGAAGGGAAATTGAAAAAAAAAAAAACCCTCCTGGAATCTAAAAGACCTTTATTTATGCAGGTGCTGTGCTATAAAATATTCTAATCTGCGTTGTTAATGAAGCTGGATTTACAACCTAGTAAACTAAACAAAGAGCTTATGTTTAGCTGAGTAACCGGTTGAGGGTGACATCTAGACTACTTAAGTGACAGTTTTCACTCTTTCATTTTTCTTCTATTCAGTGTAAAAAGATGCTAGCTCTCTTGCTGTGAAATTGCTTTATTACAAGACTCTGTCTTTACCCATTTGAAGTGCAAACTTCATCTTTGTGAAACTTGTTCCATACAGTTGGAAGAAGTCCCAGCCGTAGTAACAGTGACTTACACGAAGAGTTCCAATTAGGAACCAAGCACTACTTTAGGCAGTTTGGAGTTATACATTTTGACATGACATTGTTAACCTTTGAAGACTTCCTTACTTTGTGTTTGTGACACAAGAACACATTCGTCTTTGTATTTTCACTGCTCCAGTCCTGGAGTCTTGGTCATGTTTCTAAGGAGTCCTGATATTTGGAAGCCAAGAGCCAGGCTTGCTTATTGCTACTGATGTGTAGTTGCTTTTATTTATTTATTTATTTATTTATTTATTTATTTATTTATTTACTTACTTACTTACTTATAGGTTCCATGCCCAGTGTGGAGCCCAACATGGGGCTTGAACTCAGAACCCTGAGATCAAGACCTGGACTGAGATCAAGAGTTGGACACTTAACCAACTGAGCCCCCCAGGTGCCTGGTGTCATTGTTTCAGACCCTTTCCTTAGATAGGATCAGGAAATACACACACATATATTTATATTTGTCTCTATTAAATATGATGAGTTCATACCAATACTTTCTAGCAGTGGGGATATAGCAGTGAACAAAACCTTGTGTTGGGAAAGGAACCATGGAAAGAGAGAAAAATAGATACAAGGCTAGGAAATGGCAAAGCTGGGATCTAAACCCAGACAGCCTGGCTCCAGAATTCATGCTATACCATCTGCCTCTGATTGCTTTTGTAAGTTGCTCTCTGCCTTCTGCAAAAGGTTACAATTCTCTTGAATCCAATAAAAATGCCTCTGTCAGTTTCTAAATCTACACAATGCAGAGCCTTGTGCATCTTCCATACAACTTCTCTGAGACTTGGTTTCCAAATTTGTGAAAGTGAAGATACTAATCTCAACCTGCTGTGAGGATAAATGGAAATATATGAGATGCCTGGTGCTATTTGTGACACATCATAGGTATTTAGTGAAGTTAGTCTTTTTTTTTTTTCCAACACAAATGCTCTACCTCTAGAACAGTGGTTTTAGTTTTTTTTTAGGTTGGCTCCACACCCAGCATGGGGCTTGAACTTATGACCCTGAGATCAAGAGTCCCAGGCTTTACTGATTGAGCCAGCCAGGTGCTCTGAATTTTTTTGTCTAATTCATTCAATCAATCATTCATTTATACATTCATTCATTCTTACATCCATTCAAAAAGCATTTATTGAGAATCCAATATATACCAGGCTCTCTGCTAGTCATTGGGGATACAAAAATGGTACAGTCCTCATTCTCAAAGAGCTCCCAGTCACATCCAAGAGATACACAAAGAATTACAATACAATCTGATATATGGCTCAAATGAGAGCTAGAAGAAGGGTGGTCATGGAAGGAAGCCTTCCTGAAGGAAGGGGCTCTGTCATGGCAAGGACCGGTATAGCAATTCCACTGTTAAAGTTGCCAGGAATAAATGAATAAATTAATGGGTGAATGAATTCAATTCAGTTCAACAAGCACTTCATAGAAGATCTTACTGTCCAAGCTATTGCACTCTGAACAGGGAGTGTGCAGATGAAGAAGGGGCAGCTCAGGCCCTTCTAGCTTCTAGTTTTACTGGCAGATACAAACATCTATAAAGAGATGTTCTAATAGAATGTAGAGAATTCTATGGGGTACCCAAGCTACTTGGACAATAAGAAGATAGAGGGGGCTCTGCCCTCTATTAGTGGATGAAGGGGGGCTCTATTAGTGTAGGCTTCCTAGAATGAACTCCTTGAGTCTTGGATATATATTCCACAAGTGGATGGAAGTCATTGAAAGCTTCTAATCAGGATTAATATGGTCAAATTTGTATCTGTTGGTAGAATGGGGGATGCAAACGGGGAAGGAAGGCTAAAATCAACGCCACCAGCAAGGAGGCTGAATTGTGAACAGGAGGCTTGAGGTAGACGTTTGCTCTGGAGATAGAATTTGAAAGTGGTTGCAATTATTCAGGGAGAGTATGTAGAGGGAAAAGGGGATTGGTGGACTCCTTGGAATCCACAATCTTTAAGTAGCTGGCAGAGAAAAAGCAACCCTGGAAGGACATCTAAAGATTAGAGTCGGGAGCTGAACTAGGAAAGGCTGTGCCCCGGGAGTCGGATGAATAAAGAGAAGGAGGAGACAAGGAGGACCCGGAAGGAGGGCGCAGTTGTGTCCAGCGCTGTGTAGAGGTTCCAAAGCATCCCTTTGATCTGGCCTAGGTGACCTTTGCCAGAGTAGTTTCCGTGGTAGTGGTGCAGGCGGGAGTGAATGAGGGAGTAGAAACAGTGAAGTGAGTACATGAATGAATAAATCAAGAGCTGTGCCCTCACTTGCCCTGGGAATTTCCAGGGCCAACGTCGGGAGCTGGTGCGGAGGCAAGGCCTTCCAGACAGAGCTCTGGATGCCGCCCGGGAAGCCTGTCAGCCTCGCAGCACTCAGGTAGGCGCGGCTCCAAGGTCAGGGTCACCTCGGGCCTCCAGGCAACCCGTCACCCTGACGACCAACTAGAAAAAAAAAAAGAAAAGAAAAGGCGGAAGCATTCAGATCATCTCGCGATATCTGGCAGGCCGGGCCGGCCTTCCGGGACTGGAACCCGCGGCCGGCTCTCGCGATACTTGCCTGGAGTGGGAGCGGGGGCCCGACCTTAAGGAAAGCGGGAGCTGCGGGTGGGGAACATGTCGGATTCAGAGCTCGGCAGGAAGTGGGACCGGTGCTTGGCGGATGCGGTCGTGAAGATAGGTAAGGGGCCTTTCGCCCCTGGCCGGCCCCGCCGGGACCCGAGCGGCCGGCTCCAGACCCCGCTGACCAGGCGGGCGCAAGGGAAGCTCCGGGGGAGGTCAGGCCGACCGCCCTGATCCAGCCCCTCGGGCCAGGGCAAGCTGCCCGAACCCGGCGGGAGGTCACTTGGGCGGCCGGGGGTGGGGACGGGGCCGGAGGAGCCTGGGCCCCCGTGCGAGGTGGGAGGGGAGGAGTCGCAGCTCCGGGGGCCGGGGGGGGGCGGTTGGGCTGGCAGGTGGCAGGAGAGGTGCAGAGCTCCTCGAGTAGAATGCGGTCTGCAGGGCACAACCTCGTGCCAGAGGCTGGTCATTCTCCTCCCCGGTGCCACATTTCCCGCACGGGGCGTGGAGCCCGGCCAGGGGTCACAGTGCTCGCCAGCTGAAACGAATGCCTTCTAAAGAAGGTCATGGGGAACGTTTTATAGACACTACCAGGCCCTAACGAGCGTCGCTGTCATTCCCGAGTCGTAATCCGATTTATTGGCATCAGAGTAGTCTGCGGCCGGAAATTGGAGACATAGTGATCTGGAATGAGAATTGCCCTGGGAAGTAAGAGACTGGAGACTTTTTGGTCCTTGGTATAACTCCGCGGAGCCTTTTAACACGTGCTCAGTGACGACACAGATTATGAAGTCACTGCACGGAGGGGAGGGGAAAGATGGAAGCTCATTTATTGAGCGTATACTAAGTGCCAGACACTGTGCTAGGTGTGCAACTCAATACATTATCTCATACAGGTCGTGAAATTGAGAGGTGAACGGATTTGTCCAGGGCCGAATAAGTGACAGTTGCTCATAAATGGCAGAGTTGGAAATATAACTCAGGTTTTCTGGCTTTGAGTCCCATGCTTTTTCTTTGATACTAATTCTTACCAAATTTGATATTTTTGTATGGAAAACTTGAGTATTTAAGAGGATTTAGGATTGTGCCCATTCAATGATGGTGTTGGAAAAGAATGAAGATTCTAAGCACCATGAGAGCGGAGAGACGTTCTGGTGTCACTGCTGTATCCCCAGGCCCTTTCTCGATTTTCTTGTGTTTAATAAAAATTGTTGAGAAGCAGTTAATAAGAGGAGTACTTACTTGATCACAGCTGTCCCTTCACCCTTGAATTCATTTACCGGCTGTGTGATTTGGGGCAAGTTGTTGAACCCCTCCCTCTGTTTCCTCATTTGTAAATTGACAGTAGTAATTATTATCTCATAAAGTTGTTAGGATTATGAGTTTAAGTAAAGGCTTGGGTATGAATCACTTATTAAGAATGGGTTATTCTGTAAGTGAGCCAAGAAATAGTTTTTCTTATTGTAAACAGCTCACATTTAGGAGAGAAGATTTAACATGTCGATATTAGTAAGTACTAAGGAACACGATGGCAGCAGTTAAGAGTGGGAGGCAGACGGCTGAGTTTGAAGTCATCACTCTTCACCCCCGTCCTCACTAGCTTTGTAGCTTTGGGTGGGCTCTCTTCTGTCACTGTAAAAAGGGGGTAAAGAGACAGATTTACCTAAAAGGATTAGGAAGATTGAAGGATAGTAAAATACGTAGGAGACTGAGCACAGTGCTTGGCACTTACATAGTCAGCAAATGGTGGTCATAATAATTGTTGATATTAATATTGTGCCACCGAGGATCACCTGAGGGAGTGAGTCGCGGGGCTGTCATTTGTGAGTGGGACAAGGTGGGGGAGGGGTATACACAGGGGAAATAATTAAATGAGGCACAGCGATACATGATTACAGATAAAAGTTGAAATGAGTGATTCAGGCTCCTTCTATTGTAGAGCTGTTAAAAATCCAGTCAGTGTGGTGATGGGCGGAGGTCATCCAGTGAGAGTTTGCAAGGAAAATGGGCCTTCATCTGACCTTTGGAGAATGACTTGGACTTGGATAGTCAGGGAGGGTGGGAAAACTGGAACAGAGGCCCAGTTGAACTTTTGTAGGGCAGGAGATTGAAGCATGGAGAGGTTAAGAAGCTAGAAATGGAAGAGCAGGGGTTAGAACCCAGGCATTCTAAATCCAGTGCCCTTACTCCCTGAAGAAGGCTGGTTTGGGTGGGTCAGAATTGTAAAATGTCTTAGAGAAATTCCACTTTATCTTAATGGCTCTTGAGTTGCTTTTGGCTTTTTCAAATTCATGGTGCGTATTCAACATGGCTGGTCTTTAGGATAGGTCCTAAAGACCTATTACTTTCTGCTTCCTGGGCTCATTAGGTCTAAGCTGGTGGGGAATCATGGGATGGTTTTAAGCAACAGATATTTATTGACTTGTGGGCCAGTCCGTGGGCAAATAGAGAAGCAGAAGGCATTTCACTTCCCTCAACAGGGAATTGATGTGATATAAATGGAATTTTGGTATGATTGTTCTGGCAGTGTTTTATACAGAACAGGTCAGGAGTCGAGGAGGCCAGTGGTGCTGTGAATGTGAAGTGAAGAAAGCCTGCTCTGTTAGACCAGAGAGGAATGGGTGTATTTGAGAAACATCCAACTTTGTTCCCCATTTATAAAATGGAGATAGTAATTCCCACCTCCTAGGCTAGAACAGTGCCAAGTTCATAGTAGGAACTCAGAAAATGCTATTTTCTTCATCTTTCTCTCCAACTGGTTAACTTTGCATCATTCCGTTTCTTACAAAGATGACTCCAATGTGGTTAAGGGGTGATTCACTGAAGGGAACTTGGACATAAAACTGGAGGGGGGGGTACGTGCACCTCATTTACACAAAGTGAGGAAAGACTAGAAACTGATCATGGGGGATGGCAGGAGGAAGACCAATGAGAACAGTGATCATGATTTTGGTTGCTTTTCTGCTTACATGACTGAATTGTTTGAGAGTGCAAATGAAGTTGAGTAGGGAGTTTTAATTTTGTGGGACAAGCTGAGTTCAGATTTGGAGAGCGTTGTCCCTTTAGTAGTGGACTTAGAGAAGGGCATAAGAGCGTTGAAGCACAGAAGTGTTACTTGGGGAGCCTGTAGTCTTAGAGGTCTTTGAGACTGTGAAGATGAGCAGTGAGCGTATTGGCAGTGAGGTTATGGGACTCTTCAGACCTCTTGGGCTGCTTGCTCCCTGGTTTTTGAGAATGGAGGTGGAGACTCAGAGTGGTCGCCCGCCAGAAGATAGAGGTTTTGTAGGAGATGTAGGCGGGGAAGAGGGGCCAACGCAGGCTTTCAGCTACATACTGGTAATTTCATGCTCTGGCTTGACAGAGACTGAAGGGAAGCCAAGGTGGATGGACAGCTCCCTTTGTGAGCGCTTCTCTGTGGTTGGCTGCCTTGAACCTGAAGGGTATTTGTTCTTTTCACGATGGTTTGCTGAAAACTGACTATTTTCATTGCTCATGTTTAACCTAGATGTAGTACAGCCGAGTTAAAGAGCATATAAGCTTGTACTCAGAGTTGTTCTTTAAAAAAACTGCTATTCACGGATCTCTTGCTTGCTTGCTCTGAAGCTTGAGCAATGTCTCAACAGAAAATTCTGTGATTTCATCCTGTAGAAAGAACTACATTTATTCATAAGTACCTTTTCCCTGCCCTTCGCTGTCATAAGAAAAGCATTTGTATTTCCCTCATTAATTTTGGTTTTAAAATATCTATTTTGTGTGTAATAGGAGCATGGTAGGATAGGTGGTTTCTAATACGGTTTGACCTAATATATGGAGCCCATGAATCAAACAAAACAAAACAAAACAAAACACATGCCTCCCTGTAATAGACACAATAGGCCATTGTTCTTACACATCTGTTTCTCTCTTTCAGCTCCTGTGCCTTTCCTTTCCTTCCCCCCCGCCCCGCCACACTTTTACCCTTCTCTTTGGCCTGTGTTCTTATTCCTGCTACTCATATGCATTGCCTAGTTCCTCCATAAAGTTTGAGATTAATGTATCTTTTTTTAAAATAAACTTGTTAGCATTGAATAAGTTCTTAGGTGTTCTGTTTATTCTCCATCACATCACTAATTTTTCTTAATAGCACATGGCACCCTCTGAAATTTGCGATTTCTTTTTTTTTTTTAAGATTATTTATTCACGAGAGTCTGAGAGAGAGAGGGGCAGAGGCAGAGGGAGAAACAGGCTCCCTGCTGAGCAGGGAGCTGGATGTGGGACTCGATCCCAGGATCCCGGGATCATGGCCTGAGCCAAAGGCAGATACTTAACCATCTGAGCCACCCAGGCGCCTTGCAGTTTCTTTACTTGATTGTCCGTCCTGGCTAGAATGTGAACTCATGAGACCCAGAGACTTTTTTTATTCACTGTTGATCCCCTAACCCCTGGCATAGAGGAGGCATACCATAATTACTGTTAAATGAATGACATATATCGCTGAGAATTTTGCAGACTACATTCTCTGCCGGTATTTTGCTCTTCAGTGTGTGTTTATTAACTGAATGAATTAGCATTTAAATTAAAAGTCAAGTCAGGTAGCTTTCATGTGAATTTCTGCCAGTTCACATGTTTGATCATGTGTCCCTGTAATCCTGGAGCTTTTACCAACTTTTTATTTCATCTGGGGATGTAAATTATTGTCAGTAGATCTTCATAATAAAGTATTAGAAATGTTTGGGAGTAGTCAGCTAAGAAACATGAACCAGAGAGCACTTTTGTATTTAAACAAGTAGAGGGTGATGTTGGTTTAAGTGGTAGTGCCAAAGCCTTATTGCAGGAAATTAAAAAGGAGTGAAGAATATTACATTTTATGAATGGCATGTTCCTTTAGTTTTTATGTGAATGCGTCATTAATGGTTTTTTGCTAATTTTATGGATTTATTTTTAAGTTTTATCAGATTTATTGAATGCTCTGGTTTTCTTTCTGCACTCAGTTCACAGACTGTGCCGTTCATTTTCCTTGTACATATGGAGTAATTTGTCTTGTGTGTACCCACGTGAATAAATTATACCTTTTTGTTAATGAGAATAGAAAGCAAGGTGTCTTGCCAAAATAGAGGGCTTAAAAGCTCTGGGACAGAGCTGTTGCCCTCAGCTTGTGCTTGTCACTCTGGACTGGATGGGCGGTTATATCTGTTTTCTGTTTCCCGGGAAAATAAGATTCCAGGAGATGAGAAAAACCCACTATGAGACTTTGGGAGGTGCTTCCCTGTGATTTGAGAATTTCTAAGCTCTGCAAGTGCGGGTCATGGAAGCACTGCCATTGTCGTCAGAGCTTTGTTATAACTCCCTCTTGAACGCTGGATGTCTGTGCTGGCCGGCTGTGACCTCATGACCAAGTCGATGTCTGTGTGACATTGGCCAGGGCCTCAGGGTTGCACATTTGCCCGAGGAGGCTTGGAGGAAAATCTGATCCCAGTACTTCATGGATTCATACAGAGGTCCTGGGATCCCTAATGTGACTTGCAAAGTTGTACAATGGACTGTGTCCCTCTCCCCTGCATTTCGCTCCCACTGGGAGGCCAGAGTCCAGAATATCTGGTCTTGCTAACTTGTGAATTGGCCAGGAGATCCAAAAGAGGGGAAGGAGATGTCATGGTTGGGGCAGGATTTGCCTAAGGCTGTGGTGCTTTCCTGAAAAAGGCTGTCTCTGCAAGCCACCTATATGCAGCACAGCAGGATTTTTCATTTTCTTGGTAACAAGGAAAAGTGCAAGCTGTGAGCATTGGGAAGCAGCCCTACTGTGTGATGCATTCAGTGGACTCTGGGACATTCACGGTCCTTTCCTTTCCTTTTCCCTGGCTCAGTTGGTAGAGTGTGCGACTCTTCATCTCGGGGTCCTGAGTTTGAGCCTCACATTGGGCATAGAGTTTACGTGAATGAATGAATGAGTGAATGAAAGAAAAAGGAAGAAAGAAAGAAGCGCCTCTCTGTGCCTCAGTTTCCTCATTTATAGTATGGTAGTATATTCCTCAGGGGGTTGTTACAAGTTAGGACAAAATGAGATATTCTCTATAGAGCAATTAGGATATTACCTGTACTTGATAAATATTAGCTGCAGGCATATGAATGAAAGATAGCAGTCCTGAGTTAAAATAATTACCACATTTGCTTTTATCTTGCTGCTGTGGGTAGTATGGAAGCCTGATGATCAATATTCCAGTTTATATATGTAATAGTAATCGTTAATGTATACTCTCCCCCCCCCCCAAATTTAATGCCAGGCATTGTGGAAAGCCTGGGGGGTGCAGTGCACAGATAATTGGCACCAGCCTTACCCTGGAGGGGCTTACCTTCTGGAGGAATGTGCAAAGAAGGTGGTGACATTGGAGTTCCACCTTGGAGAATATGTAGGCATTTAGTAGGTGGACCAGGTAGAGGACTGCATTCTAGGCCTTAGAAACTGTCCAGGCGGTGTCCCAGAGGACAGAGAGGCTTTGGCTTCTGCAGGGAATGCTGATCGTGGCTGCCATTTATCGAGCACTTAGTGTGTGCTACCAGATACTGGCATTTTCCATTTTATATACATTATCACATTTAAGCCTTATAATCTTATGGGGTATTTCCCCCTTTTTTCCCCAAATTTTTTTTGTGATAAAATACACATAACAATTTACCATCTGAACCATTTAAAAATGTACGGGTAAATGATACTGAGTACATCTGTAATGTGCAGTTAACTGCCACCATCCATCTCTGTAACTCTTCATGTTGTAAAACTGAAACTCTGTACCCATTTAACACTAACTTCCCATTCCTGCCCCGCCCCCTCACCCCTGGCAACATCTGATCTACTTTCTGTCTCTGTGATTTTTGACTTCTCTAAGTACCTCCTGGAAGTAGAATCCTACAGTCCTTGTCTTTTTGAAACTGATTTATTTCACTTTGGGTAATGCCCTCGAGGTTCATAAGTGTTGTAGCATACATCAGAATTTCCTCCTTACTAAATCTGAATAAGATTCCATTGTGTGTGTATGTGTGTTTGTAACATATTTTGCTTATTCATTCACCTGTGCATGGTTGGACACTATTGTAAATAATGCTGCTATGAACATGGGTAGACACCAGTCTTTTGGAGACCTTGCCTCCAGTTCTTTTGGATACATACCCAGAAGTGGCATTGTTGGATCATATTGTAAATCTACTTTTAACGTTTTGAGGCTCTGCCACACTGTTTTCCACAGCAGCTGGACCATTTTACATTCCCACCTGGAGTGCACCAGAGCCTCTCCGGATTATTTCACATCCTCACCAACAATTGTTACTTCCTTCCTGCCTTTTTTTGATAGTAACCATCCCTAATGGGTAGAAGCTAGTATCTCTTTGTAGTTTCGATTTGCATTTCCCTAATGATTAGTGATGTTGGACATCTTTTCATGTGCTCACTGGCCATTTGTCTATCTTCTTTGGAGAAATGTCTGTTCAAGTCCTTTGTCCATTTTTGACTTGGTTTATTTTAGGTTGTATTTTAGGAGTTCTCTCTATATTCTGGATATTAACCCCTTATCAGATATATGTGTCATTTATTTATTTGAGAGAGAGAGAGAGAGAGCAAGGGGAGAGGCAGAGGGAGAGGGAGAGGGAGAGAATTCCAAGTAGACCTAGGTAGCTCAATGCTGGACTTGATCCTATGATGCTGAGATCATGACCTGAGCTGAAACCAAGAGTCGGACACTTAAACCAACTGAGCCACCCAGGCGCCCCTATCGTGGGATTTTAATAAGGATTGCACTGAATTTGTAGATTGTTTTGGGTAGTATTGACATGTATTAACAAATAGAATACTATTTATTAGTCCTTAATGCTATTTATATTAATGATTTTATTAATACTGTTAGTATTAATACCATTTATTCTTTTACCATAGACTACTATGATATGGATACGCCACATTTTGTGTATCCATCTACTAGTTGATGGACATTTAGGTTGTTTGTAGTTTTTTTTTTTAAGATTTTATTTATTTTTGTGAGAGAGCATGAGCGGGGGGGGCGAGGGGAGGGCAGAGCCCAGGACCCTAGGATCATGCCCTGAGCCGAAGGTAGACGTGTAACCAACTGAGTCACCCAGGCGCCCTGGTGTTTGTACTTTTTGGCTATTATGAATAATGCTGCTGTGATCAAATATACAAGTTTTTATGTGGAGGCCTGTTTTCATTTCTCTTGGGTATGTATGTATCTAGGGGTGGAATTGCTGGGTTGTGTGGCAACTCTTTGGGTAGCATTGAGAAAAACCATGGGATGTGAAGGTGAAGAGTGACATGGTTGGATTTCTGACTTCAAAAAGATCACTGAATTAGCACGAGGAGAATGAATTAGAAAGGACCAAGATGAAGGCAGGGAGATTGATAGTATGTTATTGCAAATTCATGCTGAAGATGAGGTGATCTGATTAGAGGAAACCAAAACTAAGATGGGGACAGAGGAGGGGAATGGAGAGGTATGTCATGGCGCTGTGCAGCAGTCCTACCGACGGAGCTTGAAATGCTCCCGAGAGGGAGGAGTCGGGATGATGCCACGTCTGTATGAATGGAGAATGGTGTTGCCCTTGACAAATAGGAGAGGCAGGAGGGGAGCCCAAGGAACGCTTTGCAGTTTATTAATTTCTGGTACGTCTTGGGATAGGTTGCTGCATATATGCAGCTCATTCAACCGAGATGAAATTGCTTTGCCATGCATTCATTTTCATGAAAAGAAAGGGTTTGGCCTTGTTTCTTCCTTGTTAAGAAAGTAGGATGGTAAATCACTTAGCAGGTGACCTGCCTTAGAATTCACCAGCAGATTTTGTGTATTCATCCAATAATCAATTAAGGGTAGTTAAATTAATTTTGAAGGCCATTTTTGTGTCAAAAAAATACTATATGGAAAGAAGCCATTGAATAAGGTCATGGAAAAAGAAAGCAAATTATTGTTTGTCTTTAAATTTCAGTTCATCTGATAAATGTGGGTTACCACAAAGTATTGGTGGCTCACCAAAAATTGCCTTTTGGTAGCCTGAGTTTGCAAACTGATCTGTCTCCATTTCATAGAGTGATATCACTTAGGCTAAACTAAAATACTTCAAAGGTTTTTGGCCGTTTATAGGTTTTGGGTTTCAAATTAGTATGTTAATTGTTGAATTAGAAGCCATATATTGTTTGTTATATGTATCCAAAAATACTTTTTCCATTTGCGGCAGCAATATGAATAATGGAACATTGTGATCTTGCTAGAGGAGAATTTTATGTTAGTATTATAGAATAATGTAATTAGGCACGATATAGAACTTGCAAACATATTTAAATTTTTGTTCTAGCTGTGGTTTCATGCTTTCCTAAAATGTGGCCTGAAACAGTTTATTAGCAAATATGCTGAATTGCTTTCTCTGGCAAGTGCATTTCAGTATTGAATCCAAGTGAAAATACAAATATTTACTTATAAAAGTCTTTTTGGTGTGGTAATATTTTTACTGTGCCCATTGACCCACTAGTAAAATGTGAGGGCATTGCTAGATTGGATCTTGTTTACTTAAAGACCAAGAGAGGGAAAGAGAGAGGAAGCTAACTTTAAGTGAAGGCCTGGTATCTGCCACCGTACTTGGTATACTAACATATTATCCCCTTTTACCCTCCTAGCAACTTAGTGAGGAAGTTTATATTCTTTCTCTTTTTCTAGCAAGAAAAATAATGCTCAGAGATATTTATAGAAATTGAGAAGCTGCTTTTTATTTATTTATTTTTTTTTTAAAGATTTTATTTATCTGACAGAGACAGCGAGAGAGGGAACACAAGCAGGGGGAGAAAGGGAGAAGCAGGCTTCCCGCCGAGCAGGGAGCCCGACGCGGGGCTCAGTCCCAGGACCCTGAGATCATGACCTGAGCCGAAGGCAGTCACTTAACCAACTGAGCCACCCAGGCGCCCCGAGAAGCTGCTTTTTAAATCTGTATTCGAGTGTAAACAATCCAAAGTCACCAGAGCAGTTTTTAAAATGAAAAATAAAGTTGGAAAAGTAACATTACCTGACATCAAGACTTACTGTAAAGCTACAGTAAATGAGACAGTGATATTGGAGAAGGGAAACACGTCTAGATCAGTGTCCAGAAATAGTCGATAGTCAGTTAAAGATGCCAAGGCAGTTTAACGGGGAATGGAAAATCTTTCCAACAAATTGTGCTAGAATAGCTGGGTATCCATATAGAGGAAAAAAATGAACTTCATTATCGTGCATGAAAATTAACTCAAAAGAGGGTGCCTGGGTGGCTCAGTTGGTTAAGCGACTGCCTTCGGCTCAGGTCATGATCCTGGAGTCCTGGGATCGAGTCCCACGTCGGGCTCCCTGCTCGGCGGGGAGTCTGCTTCTCACTCTGACCCTCTTCCCTCTCGTGTTCTCTATCTCTCATTCTCTCTCTCTCAAATAAATAAAATTAAAAGTCTTTAAAAAAAACTAACTCAAAAGAATCACAGACCTAAATGTAAAAGCTAAAACTGTAAAACTCCAGAAGAAAACATAGGAGAAAAATCTCTGTGACCTTTGAGTTCAGAAAAGATTTCTTAGGTCACAACAAAAGTCACAAAGAAAAAAATTGATATACAGGATTTGATCAAAATCTAAAACTGCTCTTTGAAAGCACAAAAAGGCAAGCCACAGAATGGGAGAAAATATTTGCAGTACATATATCTGACAAAGGACTTGTTCCATAATAAGTAAGGACCTCTTGGGGAGCCTGGGTGGCTCAGTCCATTGAGCATAGACGCCTTGCGCTCAGGTTGTGATCCCAGGATCCTGCGATCAAGCCCTGCGTCAGGCTCCCTGCTCAGCGGGGAGTCTCATTCTTCCTCTGCTTCTGCCTTTCCCCCCACCCCTCAACCCCCTTGTGCTCTCTCATGCACGCTCTCTCTTTCTCTCTCAGGTAAATAAATAAAATCTTTTAAAAAAACAGAACTCTTAAATTTAATGGTAAAAAGACAAACCACCCATTTGAGAGAATGGGTAAGGGCACCTGGGTGGCTCAGTGGGTTAAGCATTTGCCTTCAGCTCAGGTCATGATCCCATGATCCTGGGATCGAGCCGGAGTCTGGCTCGCAGCTCAGCGGGGAGTCTGCTTCTCCCTCTCCCTCTACCCCTTATCCCTGCTCGTGTTCTCTCTCTCTCTCAGATAAATAAAATTAAAAAAAAAAAAATGGGTAAAATGTTTGATAAGATTCTTCACAAAAGAAATTATACTAATGGCAAAGAAGCACATGAAAGAATGTTCAGTATCATTGGTCATTAGGGAAATGCAAATTTCAGTCATAATGCAAATACCCCTCCACACCCATTAAACAGTTAAAAGACCACACTAAAGTCTGACTAGGATGTGGAGCAGCTGGAGTCCTGGGGAGCTGTTGGTGGGGTTGTAGAATAGTACAACCACTTACAAAACTGTTCGGTAATTTTTTTTATAAATATACCATCTAGTCATTCTACTTGTAGGTATACCCAAGAGAAACGAAAACATTTGTTCACATCAAGTCTTATGTTTGAATATTCATAGCAGTTTTGCTCATAGTGCCCCCAAACTGGGAAGAACCCAGAAGTCCATCCACAGGTGAATGGATAAACAAAATATAGACTGTCCATAAAGTGGACTATTATTCATTAATAAAAGGAGCAAATACTAATACATACAACAATATCTATGCATTTCACAATCATTACGTTGAGTAACAAGCTAGACACCTAAGAGCGTATACTGTATTTCATTAAAAAAATGTGTTTTGTTTTGTTTTTAAGTAGACTTCACGCCCAATGTGGGGCTTGAACTCACAACCCTGAAATTAAGAGTCGCATGCTCTACCGATGGAGCCAGCCATGCGCCACTACTGTATTCCATTTATATGATGCCATTTGTATATAAAATTCTAGAAAATGCAAACCAATCTGTAATGACAAAGTAGAGAAGTGGTTGCCTGGGGCAAAGGGTGGAGGGAAGCATGGACTGCAAAGGGACATAAGGAAACTTCTAGGGCTGACAGCCGTGTTCTGGCTCACGATTGGAGTGGTGGCGTCACAGGTATATACACTTGTCAAACACTGCAAGTGGCTGCAGTTTATTCTACAGAAATTATACCTTGAAGAGTTATTTAAAACCAGAAAGATGAAAAATACCCCGTGTTGGTGAGGATAAAGGCAACCAGAAGCCTCAGACTGCCTGTGGGAATATTAATCGGTGAACCACTTTGGAAAACTGGCGGTATCTACTAAAGCTAACCATATGTATATTCCCTGTGACACAACGATTTCATGCCTAGGTGTCTACGCAGCAGACATGCATTCATGTGTTCACCAGATGACTCTCACTGGAATGTTCATAGAACACTGTTCATAATAGCCCCGACTGGAAACTCCCCAAATGCCCATCAGCAGAGAATGGATAAGTAAATTGCACTGATATGATGGAGTACTCTTTGGCAGTGATAATGAATGACCTACAACTGTTCACAGTGTTAGACTAACATACTCACTGTGCGATTTCATTTATAGAAGTTTAGAAACAGGCAAAACTACTCTATACTTAGAGAAGTCAGAATATGATTGCCCTCGGGTGGAGAGCTTTGAATAAGGGAGCCCAAGGCAGGCTTCTGAGGATGCTGGCAATCTTCTGTGCCTTACTCTGGCTGCTGGTACCTTGGGTGTTTTTGGTCTGAAAATACATCCTGTGGTACACCTAATTGTGCGGCTTTCTCTCTATATGTTGTATTTCAGTAAAAAGCTTTTAAAAGACGTGCTGTCGGGGCGCCTGGGTGGCTCAGTCAGTTAAGTGTCCGCCTCTTGATTTCGGCTTAGGTCATGGTCTCAGGGTCATGGGATCAAGCCTTCATAGGGCTCTGCACGCAGTGGGGAATCTGCTTGGGATTCTCCCTCTCTCTTTCTCTTTCCCTCTGCTCCTTCCCCTGCTCATGATCTCTCTCACGTGCACACACACACTCTCTCTCTCTCTCAAATAATAAATAAGTAAATCTTAGAAAAAAAGATGTACTGTTAGAGAATGGTGTCCTTGATAATTATAAAGTGAGAAAAGCGAGTTGTAAAACATCATGCATGATGTGTGATCCCATTTATATAAATGGGATGATAAACAAACAATCCAAATTATCTCTTGGGAGTGATGATGATTCTAGGTGGAGAGGATCATTAACTTTGCTGGTTTTATAATGTAAGCAAATAAACACATAAGAACAGTTTCTGTTTAAAAAAAAAACGTTATTTAGGGGTGCCTGGCTGCTCAATTGGTAGAGCATGAGACTCTTGATCTCCGGGTTGTAAGTTTGAGCCCCATGTTGGGTGTAGAGGTTACTTAAAAAGAAAATCTTAAAAAAATTTTTTTTAAGTTATTTATGGAGTCCATTTGGTTCTTGTAGTTGAGGATTATGAATAATCTTCAAATGAGTATATTAGGTCTAGTTTTGTTATTTAACAGGTTAGTACTTTAAAGTGAAAATCTTTTTAAGCTTTTTGCCAACTTTGAAGTTATATTTGTGTCTGTTCATGGAGTTTCTCATTGGGTGGCCTGTTAATGGGTTTGCTTTTGGTGGATGTGATGGCCCATCATTGCTTTGGAAGACCCCAGTCGAATAACCCCCATGAATTCATAAACTTAAGGGTGAGGAAGCTGAAGGCCTTTAGCTGGAGAAGCAGTGTGGGCTAGTGAAAAGCTGAATGGGCTTGGGACAGTTACTGGCTCTCTCTGAGCCTCAATTTCCTAGTCTGTAGGAAATTGGTTGTCTTTTTTTTTTTTTTAAAGTAAGCTCCACGCCCAATGTGGGGCTCAAACTCAGGACCCTGAGGTCAAGAGTCATATGCTCTACCTACTGACCCAGCCAGACGCCCCACTTCATCTGTACACGTGGGGTGCTAGTCCCTACATGGTTTTGATGAGGCTCAGGATAAGATAATCTAAGTGGATGCGAAAGCACTTTATCAATTGTAAACCCCTAGACCGGTGGTTCTCCACTGGGAGTGATTTACCACTACCTCCTGCCCCTGGGGACATTTGGCAATGTATGGCGACTTGTGTGGTTGCCGTATAGGGTATAGGGGAGTGGGAGTGCTACTGACATCGGGTAGGTGGGGGACAGGGATGCTGTTAAACATCCTACAATGCACAGAACAGCACCAAAGAATTGTACACCCTAAATGTCAGGAATCGAGGTTGAGAAACCTTGCCCCAGGCTTATGTAACTTCCCTAAGCTTCTTATTCTCTGTGGCTCCCCTGCCACAGCCTTTCATACTAGTAACTCACCCAACATGGCTCATATATCCATATATCTGTATGCACATACTTTTTCAGCAACTGAAATCGAGGTGAGAAATGAATTAAAAAAAGGAACAAACAGAATAATTAGAATGATTTTAAGGAAAGCATAGCCCATTATTTTTAGGGCCTTAAAAAAAAAACACCACATGCCTGCATATGAGAAGGATATGGGATGAGGATATGAGTCAATATTAACGAGTGATGATGGGGAGCCAAGGAGCAAAATGGGGTGAGGCGCGGCTGGGAGAGCGGGCAGATTGCGGCGCTTTTGAAAAAAAAAAACTATACAGACTTTCCAAAGTCGTTTCAGTCGGATATCTTCAGGTAGAATTTAGAACTATTTGATTAATAGTTAACAGTGTATATGGCGAGGAATTGAAATCCAGTGTGTTTATGTCAAGTTTCTTGATCCAACCTAAAGCTGCATTAGAATGCTTAGGATAATTTATAATTATTGTAACACTCTGACATAATTGTTGACAGATTTGTAGACTTACTTTGACAAATGTTTACGAGTCAGAACAAATGTTTCTGATTGTCAGAACCTGCACATGTAAACCACTCGAAATTTCTGTCTGATAGATTTTAAATGATTAACTAAAGCGAATGATTTAAGCAACATAATTCGCCTTTTACTAGGAAGCAGTCCTAAGAAGGCTGCTACTTTCTTGGCATCATCTCAGATGATTAAATTGAAATCCATTAGTTGGAGATTTTTTTTTTTAAAGATTTTATTTACTTATTTGAGAGAGAGAATGAGAGAGAGAGAGCACGAGAGGGAAGAGGGCCAGAGGGAGAAGCAGACTCCCCGCTGAGCAGGGAGCCCGATGTGGGACTTGATCCCGGGACTCCAGGATCATGACCTGAGCCGAAGGCAGTCCCTTAAACAACTGAGCCACCCAGGCGCCCTGGAGATTTTTTTTTTTTAAATATTTATTTGAGAGAGTGAGAATGAGAGAGAGAGAGAGAGAGTACATGAGGGGGGGGGTTAGGGGGAGAAACAGGCTCCTCGCTGAGCAGGGAGCCCGATGCGGGACTTGATCCCAGGACTCCAGGATCATGATCTGAGCCGAAGGCAGTCGCTTAACCAACTGAGCCACCCAGGTGCTCCTCATAACTTCCGTTTTAGAAGACTTTTTTTCTTTACTCAGTTTATGAAAATTGAATTCTTGGTTTTTTGTTTTGTTTTGTTTTTAAATTTGATGAGAGAGAGAGAGAGAGGGAACACAAGCAGGGGGAGTGTGAGAGGGAGAAGCAGGCTTCCTGCCGAGTCGATCCCAGGACTCTGGGATCGTGACCTGAGCCGAAGGCAGATGCTTAACAACTGCGCCGCCCAGGCGCCCTGAATTCTTGGTTTCTTTATGTATGTAAGTCCAGTGATTTGGAGAGTTTTATTTATGGGGCTTTGTAGAATAACGATGCCTTTTAAGAAAGACTGTGGACTACTACCGGAATATAAAGTCAGCTGACCGCTGTTGCCTGTCTTAGGCCCCTTATTAGAGCCAGATTTGAGTTGCAGAGAAAAAGTTGCTTCCTCACAGAGAGCCCTGAAATTCAGGTGCATCCTTCCAACACCTTTGCAAATGCTGATTTGGGATATCCCCCATTTGCACAAATAATACCTTAAATGCAGAACCATTGGTATATTTTTCAAATATTTGAGCCCCTTTTCTATCTCTGTTTACCTTTGTCCATGACTTTTTTTTTTAATTTTTATTTATTTATTTATTTGACAGAGAGAGACACAGCGAGAGAGGGAACACAAGCAGGGGAAGTGGGAGAGGGAGAAGCAGGCCTCCTACAGAGCAGAGAGCCCGGTACGGGGCTCAATCCCAGGACTCTGGGATCATGACCTGAGCCAAAGGCAGACGCCTAACGACTGAGCCACCCAGGCGCCCCGTCCATGACTATGTCTTAAGGATCCCTTATTTATTAAGAGTCATGACTGAGTGTGGTCACTCTCACTGCTCAGAAGTTCCTCAGCCCTAACCAGAGTCCCGCTGTAAGCTGTGCTGCTCACCTCCAGTACTGTCCCTTTCAGTTCTGCCTAGCCGGGGGGACAGGGGAGGCAAAGGCCACGGTATGTAGGATACCATTTTCCAGTCAGATGGGCAGAGGAGAGTCTGTGGTCGGGCCTGTGTCCCACTTGAGCTGCTGTGATGGCTTTCTCCTCGCGGTACCCCCATCTCTGATGGGGGCCTCTTCACCTCTGTCCCCATTGCTGCAGAGCAGGCCCGTTGTCAGGTGCTCTTTGGTTATGTTGTTTCCCCTGCTTAATCTTCTTTATTGCTTCCCTCCTGCTAACAGTAGAGGCCAAGGGGTCTTAGTGTGGCATGAAAGACTTGCTCTGTCGACCTCACACTGGATAATTTGGCAACAAGGAGCTCCCTTACCCCTTCTCTGCCCCCCAGAATGGTTTGGGAGGATTCCTCAGTGCTTTTTGTGCGTTGTACCTGCTTCTGTCATTGTACCTTGCACCTCGAGTTTCTAATTACAGCTGGCTCCAGCACTGGACCGTGAGCTTACCAATGGCAGGGCCTGGCGTGGCAGCCAGCACACAGTAGGTGCTCAGTGAGTATGATTAAGGCAATGCTCACACATAGTGTTGGCCAGGACAAATTTGGAAAGCTATTTCATTTACTTTAGGGAGTCAAAATTATGATAATAGCTTTGTGTATCTGTGAGGGGCAGTCAAGGACCAGGCCTCTGGAGTCAGGCTGCCTGGGTTCAGATCCCAGATGTGTGACCTGGGACAAGTTACTTACCCTTTCTGTGTCTCCCTTTCTTGGCCTGTAAGATGGGGCTAATAAAAGAAGTTTATCGTGAGGATTTTTTTAAAAAGATTTTATTTATTTATTTGAGAGAGAGAGCAGGAGAGAGAGTGAACATGGGGAGGGGCAGAGGGAGAGGGAGAAGCAGGCTCCCCGCTGAGCAGGGAGCCCGACGTGGGGCTTGATCCCGGGACCCTAGAATCACGACCCGAGCCAAAGGCAGATGCTTAACCAACTGAGCCACCCAGGTGCCCCTGTCGTGAGGATTAAATGAGATAATGCGCTCCTGAAGCTTAAGTGCTTAGTGAATGCTTTTAATGTTATATAGTGTTCCCGAAAACATTGTAGATGTTCCCCCTTTTTTTTAAGGATTTTATTTATTTGATTTAGACAGAGAGCATGAGTGGGGGTGGGGAGCAGAGGGAGAGGGAGAAGCAGAGTCCATGCTGAGCGCAGAGCCCAACCTTGGACTCAATCCCACGACCCCGAGATCGTGACCTGAGCCGAAATCAAAGAGTTTGACGCTCAACTGATGGAGCCACCCAGGCGCCCCTAGATGTTGCAGTTTTATAAACCCAGTTATATTTTAGATAAAGGGCATTTGGTATTTAAAAGGTTATTTGATGAATGTTATAAATGGTACCCCTGTTTTTGTAGTTAATCCAGATAGCAGTTCTCAGCATTTTCTTTGACAGCCTGCCCCACCGCAGCCCCCAAACCCCAGACCCACATACACACACTTAATCAGTTGTTAAGCCTGTAAATTCTGCCAGCAAAATGTCTCTGCCTTTCCAAGTGGTCCTACACACCTTAGATGAGTCTTACTAAAGCACAGCTTCAGTCATGTTACATATTTTTAAAAATTCTTTAGGCAGCCTCTTGCCTGCTAGATTAAGTGCCGTGATGTTTTGGGGCCCTCAGAATGGCCCTGACCCTTTTCTAGCCTTATCTCCTGCTCTCCAGGACAGGCCTCAGGCTTCAGGCAGGCTGCCCCCACCCGCCTCTGCCGCCCAAGTTTTCCTGCACAGCCTTGGGTGGAGCGTGTGCCCCTCCGTACAGACTCGGCTGTTAAATGTCCTACTCTTTAAGACAACTCAAATGACACCTCTTTCTTGAGTATTTTAAAAAATCTCCCCAGCTAAGTGTGTTCCTCCCACCCTCTGCCTCCGACCAGCAGAACATGTTCCCTCCCAGTTTTCTGGATACCTGACTTACTCTCCTTCCCTGATCACAAGCTCCCCAGGGAAGAGACTCTGTCTTACTTATTTCTGACCCGTGTCCTTCAGCACTCAGTAAATATTTGAACTTTTGATTTGTTCTTGAACAATCTCACCACCTTCTCCCCGCTCCCTTCTCTAACCTGCCAGGATGGTTTGGCTGGTTGGGAAGGAAGGGAATGACAGTTACTGTGTGTGGCGAGCTGTTCTTCCAGGCTTTTTACACATATTCTGCGGTGTCATCCTCACTATTCCCCAGTCGGGGACAGGTACTGTTAGTGTGCCTGATTTCTACACGAGGAAACAGATGGTGGGAGAAGTTCTGTCATTTGCCCAAGGCCTGAGACACACAACTAATAAGTAACCTAACCGGTATTCTCCTTTGTGTTTTAACCTGTCTTAGCCCCAAGTCCACACAACCTTATCACTGAAATAGACCTCCATGTAACAATTCCCACCTTCGAAAAAGAAACACCTGTGCCTTCTACTTAATAAATGCTCATAAATGTAGCTCAAGTAGATGTGTAAGGAAAAGAAATTATTGGTTTTTGTTTCTCCATTGAATTTTTCATTTGAATCAGGAGTAGATGACAACATAATCTCTGTAATGGTACATGTCGGGCATCCTGAATCCCCGATTCTTACATTTCCTTTCCCAAAGGTAAGAGTCCAGTTACTGTATTGATGGGGACGGGCTAGAGGGATGGGGGTTTTGGGAGGGAAGGGACTCACTGGAAGATACCCTTTTGAGCAGTTTGGTTGGAATTTGGATTCATTTTATCAGCTCTCATCCCATTTGGATTCATCTGATCTCCAGCCAGTGCACAGAGGGCAGTACTTCCCACCTTGAGTTGTGGACTCTTTCTCATTGATTCTGAGTAATTTCAGGTTTTTGTTACCACTCTTGAAAAGTCAAACATCTGTGGTTTCTGTTGTTTTCTTGAGGGACTGAAGAGTAACATAGTCAGAAACTACCTGCCACAATGCAGAAAACACTTGGCTGTTACATGTAGCATTAGACCAGCGGCCCTGCTGTTGTGCTCAACCTTCCATGAAGTTTACCCCTGTGTATAGGAAAGAGCCATGACTTTGTGGAGTCAGACAGCCTGGCTTTGAATGCTACTTTTTTAGTTGTGTGTACTTGGGTAAGTCAGTTCCAGTAAACTGTTTCCTCTCCTGGGAGACAGGATCATAGTACATCTTACAAGGTGGTTCTGTGGATCAAATGAAATAATACATAGAAACAATATAAGTGCCTGACACTTTGTAAATGTTAGTACCTCCAAAGCACCCTCCCCCCAAATAAGTGTAATGCATTGTCTTTTACTGTGTTTATTAAAACTTAGTAATTGTGCATTTTTTCAGTCTCCCTTAAATTAGTGTTCAGAGCATTTTCTCATTTTCCTGCATGCTATGCCCACATGTGAATTTATTAGCTAATTATATATTAGTAAAATGTGTACCAAACCTGTTTCTTCCTTTGTGCATTCTTGGAAAGTTGTATGGCTGTCAGAATTCCGAGGTTGGATCATGTGCCACACGCACTCATTTAGAAGGACCCTTTCAGTGAGTTTGGCTTTACTTGAAGCCGAGCACCCCGGTAATGACTTCCACATTTACCTTCCCTATCTTTACTGCTTTCTGCTGACTGGCTTGCTTGTTCTGATCAGGATCCCGGGAATTGATGTCCACCCGAGAAATTCCTGCCGATGTTCCAGCCTCCGTCTAGTCTGGATAGCTAACGGAAGGTGGAGGTCTTGTACAAAAGCCACCTTCTTAGTCTGCTGCCTATCTACCCTGCAGCGATGTTGACTTTTTTTTTTTTTTAAAGATTTTATTTATTTGGCAGAGATAGCAAGAGCAGGAACACAAGCAGGGGGAGTGGGAGAGGGAGAAGCAGGCTTCCCGTGGAGCAGGGAGCCCGATGCGGGGCTCGATCCCAGGACCCTGGGATCATGACCTGAGCCGAAGGCAGACGCTTAACGACTGAGCCACCCAGGCGCCCGCGATGTTGACTTTTGAGAGGCTAGTTAACGCAGACTGAATTTACCATCTCTGGGTCTTTGGTCTGGCCCACTTTCTTGGTTAATTCACACGACTTGGCATTTACACGTGGACACCTGGGACAGTCTGTCTTTGCCTCAGAGCATTAAGTAACACAGTTTGGAGCTGACTTAAAACTTTTTTTTCCCTCATAAATTGGGCCCTGAGCATCTTTCATAAATCAGGAATGTTTCTTGGAAATGTAATTCTCACTAAACTCAGTCCCAAGGGTACTTCTCTATAAAAGCACATTCTTGTTTGTTCTGTCATAACAAATGCATTTGATGATTGTAATAACATTGATCGAAACATGATTGAACAGGAAAGCGTGCCCATCATAAATAGATCAGTTTGATACTAATCCATGTTCAAAGCATAACTGGAGCTTTATGAAACACCAGATAGCTCTAGGAAAATTTTTATCATATTTTAAGCAAAATGTTCTAGTTAGCCATGAGTCTGAAGGAATCCCCTATTTAAAAAAAAAAAAATGTCTGTCAAAACCTGAGGTGTTCCTATAAAAAATTGCTGATACCCACGCAGAGTTGGGATGGGGGAAGATTGTGACTTTCAGCCGTGGCTTACCCACAGTGTGATCCTAGGCAAGCCAGTGGGTTGTATTTTGATAGAGGGTTAACTATTACATGACACTTTTGATCTATTTTGAGTTTTATTAGAGAAGTAACAGAACTTACTACCACTTGTTGAGTTCCGTCCCAGACACTGCCAGATACCTTACATTTTCCGGAAACAGCAACCCTGTGAGATTGTTTTTACTTTATAGCCCAGTGGGTTGGGGCCAGGTGACGTTAGTATAGGACGCGAGGTTAGGGAGCTAGCTGCCAAACAGTGGTTGACGTAGGCCCATGTCGTGATGGCACCAGTCCTCTTGCCGTGCCACTCAGCGGGAGACCAAAGCCCTCCTTGCTTTGGAACCTTTGTGTTTTCTTTCAGACATTTACAAATAAAGTTGCTTGGCACGTGGCTTCTAGGGATCCGAAAAACTTGCTTGGAATTACTGAAGCTTCTCATATTCACTAAACTGCCAGTTGCAATGATACTTAAATTTTTGCTCCTACATTTTGAGGTAAGTTATAGAAATTAAAGTGGAGTTGCTTTGCAGGTTTACTTAATTTTTAGATAGAGGTCAGATTTTAGCATTGATAACTATACATTAGGCTTATTGAATGTAGGAGCTTCGTTTAACGTGTGAAATGGAAGTCTGCTTCTCATGATGAGCACTGACTAATGTAGAAAACTGTCGAATCACTATATTGTGCACCTGAAACTAATATAGCATTGTCAACTATACTGGAATTAAAATTAAAAACAATAAAAATGATAAATCAAAAATAAATAAAAATAAAATGTTAAATGTAAACTGGAAGGAGAGCTTAATTATTGTATAATAAGTTATTGATAGGGCGCCTGGGTGGCTCAGTTGGTTGAGCGACTGCCTTCGGCTCAGGTCATGATCCTGGAGTCCCGGGATCAAGTCCCGCATCGGGCTCCCTGCTGAGCAGGGAGTCTGCTTCTCCCTCTGACCCTCCCTCCTCTCATGTGCTCTCTCTCTCTCTCATTCTCTCTCAAATGAATAAATAAAATCTTTAAAAAAAAAAAATAAAAGGGGCCCATGGTCTTCCCCCCCACCCCGGGATCTTTCCTAGACATGTTTTCTAAGTGACTTAATGAGGATTTTTTTTTTTTTTTCTGTGCCCCTCCAAACAATGAGTCCCTCCTCCTGGCCTAAAGTCTGTTGGCAAGTGCAACTTTTTACCAAGTCGGTTCTGCGGGAGCATGGATTGCTCCAACTTGTTCTGTAGGGGCTCACATCCAAAGTACACTTCTACCCCAAGACTGCAATCCGTTTGTGTGGCCTGCTTGTTAATTCTTGCTGATGATGCTTGCTTCTTAGTGATTTGCAGTGAAGTGAAGCTTTATGCTAGGTGGCATGGTGAGAGCAAAGATTTTTCTAAATAAAGTTGGAACCAGAAGTTGTCCACATGTCACAGTAATGGCTGTCAACATATATTTCTGTCCTCCCCTTCTTACACAGAACGTGGCTTCAGGCATACACGGACGTACTGCTTCGGGTTGTTATTCTTTTAAATCTGTTACAAAATCCGCTTGGGCATAAGATACAGCAATATTTTATATGTATTTTACGTGTTGTTAGCAGGAGTGAGTTCTTTCTTGTTTTGTTATTAAAATAGTATCAGATGACACTGCTAAGGAATTGGTCCTTCCTAAAAATTTGTGTTTCTCTACTAGCAAGCTTTATGATGTCCATTTGGGCACTAAACATGCACTGAAGTGCAGGGTTTGATTGATTTGGAGTAATTTCTTTTTGAAAGAATTTGTGCCAATTCTTTTTCCTCTCCAAAAGAAATGGTTTTGGAGCATGGGCTCCTTGCCTAATGTCAATTCCATAAGGCTCGTGTGTGTGTGTGTGTGTGTGTGTGTGTGTGTGTGTGTGTTTGCCTTGCCCCCCTCCTTCTCCTCATAACTGGACTTTGCCACGAAGAAGATGTGTACCTATAATCAGGCATTTCTTTCCTTTGGAGGGTGATTTGTCATTCCAGACAGCACGGAGCAAAAGAACAGGCTTGAGTGGGGGGAAGGCGAAGTTATATAAACTTTATTCATAGTTAAATATTTGCTTCCAGGGAAGGTGAAAAATGCTTTGTACTTTTTCCTTTGGCTTTTTTCCTCTAAGAGAGCTTGTCATGCAACAACAGAAAAAAGTGGCCAAAGGCAGAAAAAACTCTTCTCTTTTCCATGTTGGTTTGTTTTTATTGTAAGACAAACCTTTCATGTTTTATTGTTATGAAGTTTAAACGTGGCCTAGAGGTGCCAATCTTTAGTGGAAACAGCTGCAGAGTGGGTGTCCTCGGATCAGGTGGGACTTCTTTGAAGCACCATGTTGCCTTTTAAAAGAAATCCAGCATGTGAGAACTTGAGCCTGTAAAGCTCATCAGCGGCTCCACCGTTGCTAATCTCTCAAATAACTGAGATAGCTAAGTTTAAGTCAAACATTGGCATTGAAAAAATCAGTTTCTGTATTATTTTTTTCTGAAGAGACCAGTCTTGTTATTTTGTGTCTTAAAAATACAGAGACGGTTGGGGCGGGGGGATCACTCTTAAGAATCAAAGAGGTAGCAGCCCAGTTGGAGACCATCTTTTGCTTAGTCCGAACTGGGATTTTGGTCTCAGACTTGCAGATAGGTGCCTTTGCTGGGAGCAGAACTAGGTGCTGGGCATATACCTGAGCTTAAGTGTCTAGGGTAAAGATATTTTGTGCTGTATTGATTGATGTTGAGACACTTCTCATCTCTGTGGTGAGCGATGCTGGTAGCAGTGGGTTACCATCATTCTTGGTCTACTCTTTGGAAAAGTTGAGCATCTGAGAGCTTTCTTTCCTTGGGGAAAAATAGGAGAGACAGGCATGGAGTCAGAGGGACAAGAAAAATGCTGAAATATTTTCCTTTTGGGCTTTTGATTTGTTTGCCAAAAAATTGCCTTCCAGATGGAGAAGACCAAAAGCTCTGATTGTAAGCCATTATGTTTTTACTGGCCTACCTCCCCATCCCATTGCCTGGTTTGAAATCTGTAAGCCAGTCCAAATCCTTTACCTCATTTTCTAGTACCAATTTACTGTCTTACTCATCTTCCAGCTGCAAGGGGGTGAGGCAAGTTGCTTTGAAATTGAACCCGGTGCCATTTTATAAACCGGGCAACAGCAGATTCTCGCCAAGGAGTATCAATTGAGATAGCTCGCATTTCTCTGAAGCTCTTGAATCTCACCTACCAGGTGGACTTGGGTCTGTGACATGTGCGGTAGGATCAGTCTGGGAATGAATCTGAACAAGCCCTTTTGGCCTTGTGCAGACTTGTTACTGGCCTGGTTGCCGAGCGTTCTGGGCTGTTGCGTGGGAAGCACAATTTGGTTTTTGGCTGTATCTTACTTCACTGGCAGTAGAAATCTTGACACTCCAACAACTTCCCCTTGGGAGGTAGTGATTGTGTCGGCGTTGAAATTGTAGGGGACTCCAGTGTCAAGACATAGTGGGTAGAGTGGCTTTGGAGTCTTGCAGACCTGGGCCCCGTTCACTGCTCTACCACTAACTAAACAGAGTACCCTTGAGCAAATGATTTTCTGCATCTGAAAAATGGGGGATAATACCGGATCAGGTTGTCATTTGCTTTGAAAGAGAATTTGGGGGCAGGGAGGGGGAGAAAATGGTGGGTACTCATGGGAAATACCAAAATGTTAGTTCCTTTTCCTTCAGATGATGTTAGCTTTGAACAGGTTTAACTAGTGTGGTCTGTAAGCTGCCTAGCTTTCCACCATATTATAAATGATATGGACATTAGGGTGACATGGGTGATTTTCAGATACTGCATTTTAGGGGCGCCTGGGTGGCTTAGTTGTTACGCGTCTGCCTTCGGCTCAGGTCATGATCCCAGGGTCCTGGGATCGAGTCCCGTATCCGGCTCCCTGCTCTGCAGGAGGCCTGCTTCTCCCTCTCCCACTCCCTCTGCTTGTGTTCCCTCTCTCGCTATGTCTCTCTCTGTCAAATAAATAAATAAAATATAAAAAAAAAAGATACTGCATTTTATTTATTTATTTTTTTAAAAAAGATTTTATTTATTTATTGGACAGAGACAGACACACAGAGAGAGGGAACAGAAGCAGCGGGAGAAGGAGAGGGAGAAGCAGGCTTCCTGCTGAGCAGGGAGCCCGATGCGGGGCTCGATTCCAGGACCCTGAGATCATGACCTGAGCCGAAGGCAGACACTTAACGACTGAGCCACCCAGGCGCCCCAAAGATACTGCATTTTAAAGTTGAGCACTAAACCTAATGCAGGGTCTGTTGGACAGGGGGCAAAGTCATGATTTGTAATGAAAATTCATATTTGTATAGGATGCAGTCATAGGAGAGGAACCTACACCATGGCTGCATGTTTGTGGCACGAGAGAATGATAAGAAATCATTCTGAGTAAGTGGCATAAATATTTTCTTCACGCCACCATCAACTGGCTGGTTACATGGGTGGATGAAAACTCATGTGAATTAGCTTGCTTAGTTGTACCAAAGTTCCGTGTTTAGAGCGGAGAGGTCCCGTTGGTGACCAGGGAAGTACTTTTGAGTGTTTATACTGCAGTAGCCTAAAATCATGGTTAGACAGAGAAGAATCTCTTAGAATTCCAACAGCCAAAATTGGAAAACTATTAAGGCAAAGTGAGAATTGGGACTTTTTTGTGGTGCTTAATTGTAAAGAGGTTGGTTGGGGGCTCAGTTGGACCCTGGCGTAGACGCTTTGTAAAGAACCACAGAATACTCTGAAAGGTCTGAAAACAGTTGTCAAGTCTGAAAAACAAATATAAAATCAGACCTTGGCTCTCTTCCTTGGTGTGTATAACTTTTTTGATAATGGAAAAATGAGTTTACTTCAATATTTGGGACATGTATTATTATAGTATGGGGGGTGATTCCCCCCAAAATGGTACCACAGACAAAAAAATTTTTTTTAATGGTTCTGCATTCATTTTAACACTTTTTTTTTAAAGGTTTGATTTATTTATTCATGAGAAGAGACAGAGAGAGAGGCAGAGGGAGAAGCAGGCTCCCCGAGTAGCAGGGGGCCCAGTGCGGGACTCGATCCCAGGACCCTGGGATCGTGACCTGAGCCGAAGACAGACGCTTAACCGACTTAGCCACCCAGGCGCCCCTCATTTTAACACATGTTATGAGAAAGCTATATCTAGCACTCAAAGCTATGATTACACCAATATTATTTAAGTTCAGGCCAAATTCATTTAATTAAATACATGCATTGATTTTCTTAGCTTTTTTTTTTTTTTAAACAAGTAATTGTGAAGGTAATATAGATTTAGCAAAAATTGTGATGGCAGCACTAGAATGACCAAGGTTTGAGAAATACTGGTAAAGATGAGGATCTGGTCTTTTTTCCCCCACAAGCTTAGGTTCCTGTGAGGTTTGATTGAAAATTAGGTATTTACTTTTTTTTTAAATTCTAGACCATTAAAATAGGCTTGCATTTGTTCTTTTATTTTGAAAGATAGTGATTGAAAATGCGCCATGAGTGAAAACGAGAGAAGGGGACTAATCTCCACATTCGGGGCTTTTGAGGAGACACTTTCCTTCTGTCTGAGGTCTCTGACTTGTGTCTGACATGTGACAGCCTTTGGGAATGTTCTGGATCACTCCTTTCCCTATTCCTCAAAAAGTAGCCATCACTCAAAATGCTAAACTGACAAGGGGAGCTTCCAGTTGACATTGTTTACAGTCTGATGCTCTGGCTCAGGCACCCCTACGGCAGAGGACTAGGAGCGCCCAAGGTGCCAGACGTTGTTTGCAAGCGGGGCCCCGGAGCGTCTGCTCAAGAACTGTCTCTTGGCTCCTTCCCCTACCCCGCCAGACTTGTCTAGACAGAATTGGGAATAAAGTTGCTCTCCCCTGTTGTAGGCAGAAGGACCGAAGGCATCTGTAAAGCCTCTGACGATAAGGTTAGAAATGAGAAAATCAACTTGGTACCAAATTATTTAAGAAAAAATTTGTTTTATAGATGTTTACATTTATGAAATGTTCATTTTACTTTTGTTAAGTTACTGTTACAAGATTTAACATGTTTTTCCTCCCTCTTTGTAGGTACTGGTTTTGGATTAGGACTTGTTTTCTCACTTACCTTCTTTAAAAGTAAGTGTGACTTTTGCCACTACCTTTTCAGCATAATGTCCTTGTGCGCGTTTTCTCTCTCTCGCACACCCACACACAGCAGGCACACTTCTGGAGGGCACAGCTGCGTGGTTGCCACCCTGTCCGTTTATGGGTGTAGGTAGGCCACAGTCAAAGGTGCTGGACAGAGAATGTGGACTCAGAAGAGGTCAGAGTGGGTTGGGCACCTCCAGAGTTCCCCCTGGGCGTTGAGTCAGGGTGCCTGATATCTTCAGTATGATATCATCTGAAAAGCCTGTACTTTATGCCAGTGAGTCATTTGGCCAAATCTGCATGCTCAAATATTTCTAATTAATTATAATTTTTTCTAAAGGAACTTGAAAATGAGTCTTGCTGGTCACAAAAACAAGTGGACCAAAAGTACACATGCCTTTTGGCCAGAAATTCTCCTAAGCAAAGGGCAGACAATATCCCTTTCATTCTGTGGAAGAAATTCTGAAATTTGGTTATTGAATGGAAGCCAAAGGGGTCATTTTGACCTCTTTCCGTGAAGAATCGGTGGGGGAATACATTACCAGAGAATCATGATACACAGTGCTGATGCAAAATCATCACTTAACGGTATTGGCATAAATAAGCTTTATGACTTACTGCAATCAAAATTCACTGATTCCATTTAAAATTCAAAGGTAGTATTTCTGTTAAGGTTAAGAAATTAGTTAAAATGAGCAAATGATTAGAACGTATATATAAAATTAAAAGGTTCGACTGTGTCCACTGTTTTCATATTGCACCACTCGTTAAGACCTCGAACCTAGCGGCATAGGTACTTAATAAATATTTACTGAATTGATAAATTCAGTAATAGACTTCCTTTCCTGGTTTTTAACTGTTGATTAAACATTGATAGAAATGTGCGGCATGTTGCAGTCATCAATAAGATGCATGCGAATATTTATTGAACCCTGAGCAAATAAATGTATTGAAGCCAGAGAAAAAGCTTTATCTTCTCTTAATGGTTCCTTATTGGGATTTTCCTTTTTCTGCTCACTAGGAAGAATGTGGCCATTAGCCTTTGGTTCTGGCATGGGATTGGGAATGGCCTACTCCAACTGTCAGCATGATTTCCAGGCTCCATATCTTCTACACGGAAAATACGTCAAAGTATGTATAGAACTGATATTTCTCTTTCTTTTAAAAACAATTTCTGCAGAGTCCCTGAGGAGTTCTTTGGAGCACATATAATTAATAAACGGTGTGTGTCATTGTGGCACCACTGAGCTCTTAATTTGCTCTTCGGCCTTTAGTGATGTTGACACCGCTTTGGTGCCTAAAGTCTGTCCTTTCCACTGTGGCTTGAGATACACCTGTGCATTCACGTATACAAGCTTATGTGAGCGAGTAGAATGGATGAACCTGCCTGGAAAAGTTTATCATCACGGTACAGTAGATTTATCTTCAATTATCTCCAAGTAGCACTTATGTTCAAGATCTCAGAGTGCCCTGTCAACATCTCACACATGCTCCAGCTAAACCTAAAGACAGCTAGGACTCAGCATTCTTTCACTTTTTGTTGAAGAGGGGAGGTTCTCTTCTCTCTGAGTCCCATGTGATTCTGCTGAAGTCCTTGTCTACAGGTGGATTTTTAATAATGGGAACAGGATGAAAACCTGTGGCCCGCACCTCGGGAGGGAGAAGGTGGCACGTCTCCTGAGGTTCTTCCCATTGCCTTACTTTAGATGATTGGTTACTGTGGGGTTTGGGGGGAAAGGATCATGGGAGGCTGGGTGCTCAAGGACAGGGGTGGTATTTAGTTTTGTATCCCCAGGGCCTGGAACAAAGTAGACACTCAGATAAATAGGAAATGACTGAGTGAAGTAAACTGTATCTCCTATTAGATGTGTTTGTGGCCTCGGGCTTACTAAGGCACAGTCTTTGTAGCAACACCAGCTTCAGTGCAGAGTGTCCTGTTGCCTGGATGTGTAGATTCCTCTCCCTTCTGGGTCGTCCGTGACCTAGAGTCACTGTGATCTGGGCAGCAGCAGGGGACGAGGGGGAAATGCCCAGAAGCCAGGAGCCCGGGGTGTGGGTCCTGGACCACCCAACGCTTGCTTCCTCTGTGATCTTGAGTTTTCACTTCTGTCTATAAAATGAGGGTAATAATTTCTACCTACATGGTTGCTGTGAGAATTCAGTGTGAAAATGATTTTAAGCTGTGAGGTGCTGTATCAATAGGAATGTTGGCGGTAATAGTCGAGGCCAGCCCCGAAAGGGTGATTGACTTACCCATTGTTCCTCCGAAATAACAAGTAGAGCGGAAGAGGTGGTACCATCGAGTGGTCAAAAGCTGGAGCCACAAGGGTCACCAAAGCTCAAAGGACAGTCCCCACCACAGCTCAGTAGCCTCTGTCTTAGAACCCACTCAGACCACCCAGTGCCTGCTGGGCCCCCAGCCCTCGCGTGCTTAGCCGGAGAACCGGGAGCAGTGGGAGCTGTCTGGCTGGGGAGCCTGGCCGCCCTCTGCTGCCCTCCAGGTTAGTGCCCCATCCCTGCACCAGCGCCCGGGTGAGATCCTCACAGGGACGAGAAGAAGCGCAGCTGCATGGTACCAGAGCTGGCAACAGGCAGTTTCCACCGCTCCCTGTCCCTTTGCTTTCTTGGCACCACAGCTGGATTTGGGGGAGAACAGAAAGGAGCCGGAGAGGAGCTTCAGGTCTTTTAATTGTTCAGAATGTTTTCATTGTTCCAGACCCAGCTGTCATGGATAGTGGCTCAGGGGTGATTATATGCGTATTATACATTTCATGGCTGGGAGCTACTGTGGAAAATATTGTTCCCTTTTAACAGCCTTGTGTGTACTGCTCCAAAGTGGCCTTGTAACTGTATCTGGACTTGAGTCTGTGCCTCTGGGTGGTCACCCTCCGTTGTCTGCAGAGGCAGGCACAGCACAGGGCTCTTTCAAGGTAGTCACCTCACGGTTGGGGCCTGTTGAGGGCCCCTCCTGGATGCCTCACCTTCCTGTTCTTTCTCGAGACCTCCCTCCCAGTAGGTTAGTGGGAGAGGTTTTCCTTGCCTTCCTCCAGCCGATGAGGAACTGCAGTCTTACTCTGGTTAAGAAGGTTGCCCGAGGGCCCGTCGGTGGTTGGCTGTTGGATTCCAGAGCCGCGCTGCGTCCTCCCATCTCTGATGAGTGTGAGGAAGAGCTGTGCGGGTGCTGACTCTGGTGCCCCTGTCCTCCCGCCAAGATTGGGGAGCCACTCTGGAGGCCCCGGGAGGGGTGTTCACAGTTCTCTTGGGAGACCGTTTTGTAAAGCAAACAGGGTGTCAAGGTTTGGGGCCCATGGTCCCTTGGGTCGGAGATGGCTGTCCAAATGCTGTCTGCACACTTCTAATCAGAGTGTCCTTACTTTGTAGGAGCAGGAGCAGTGACTTGCACCTGAGAACATCCCAGTGGGAGGAGAAGAGAAATCATGTTTATTCCTCAGGAATACTGACGTGCCCTGGAGTAAGCTGACATTCTTCTGTAACAATGTTATCAGTAACGCTTTAAACTCCAGCACACTGTTTATGTATTTGAAACGAAGTCTGTTTCTTGTTTTGTATTTTCTCTCTGGAAATTGCAAGGAGGTGGTCTTAAAAGAAATAAATTAAAAATAGGCAGCCCAGTGCATCGCCTGCCTTTCTTTGCCTGTGGTCTTTGAGCCTCAGGACGAGTGTATTTGCGCTGCCAGCCTCTGTAACCTCGTCCCCGCCTCGCAGAGCCTTCCCGAAACGACAGCCGTTGTGCGTCCCGCCTCCCTCATCCCCCGACGGGTAGTGTTCGGAACTGCGTCCACCTCACTCGGTGCTTGGAGCGTCTGCTGACGGTAACAGACGTCTTGAGGAGCCTCGCCGTAGCAGCTCCTTAGGATCCGTGTGTCCTTCTCACCAGTAGACCTGGCGGGGCACGTTTCAGCCGCACCTGCTGCACGAGGGCAGTGGCTTCTGTGGGGAAGGGTGTGCACGCGGGTGGTGTCCACGGCTCCCTCCATCCGTGGCATGATGTCCCGCAGCTTCAGGGGGCGGGGGGTGGGGGGCTTCGCCCTGGGGGGCGGGGTGAGCTAGTGGTGTACCCACCCGGCTGGAAGGCCACGTTTGGAGGTGATTTTATCTTCACACAGCAGCTGAAGGTTGAGGACAGAGGGGCTGCTTCTCATGCCCCTCCGTGAGTTTATTCCTTTGGTTTCACTTGAACCAGGGAGGCTGGACACAGAAGTAATATTGCGGCAATTTCTTCTGAAAATGTGTAGAAACCCGGAGGGAGCTCCGTCTTTCCTATTGTGTTTCTCTCTCCACAATAAAATGGAGACGCACAGCGCTTGATCCCACTGGTCCCTTTATCCTGTACATTTTTTTTTTTTTAAGATTTTTTAATTTATTTATTTGACAGAGACACAGCGAGAGAGGGAACACAAGCAGGGGGAGAGGGAGAAGCAGGCCTCCCATGGAGCAGGGAGCCCGATGCGGGGCTCGATCCCAGGACCCTGGGATCCTGACCCGAGTCGAAGGCAGACGCTTAACGACTGAGCCACGCAGGCGCCCCTGTCCTGTACGTGTTGATTGAGCATCTTGTGTGAGCCAGGCACTGTTCCAGGCCGCAGAGATAGATGGAAAGGGAAGCCATTAAGATGCTTCGAGTGTGGTGGAAGGCTGGGCCTGCAGACTTTGACCCCGAAGCGGAGGGGTGTAGGAGAAGTGCAGTGAGAACCAAGGAGAAGGAACAGCCAAGTGTCCTTCAGACAGCCCGGCAGAGGAGAGATACCGTGGACCGAGACTTGAAGTGGACGTGGACATTCGAGCCAGACGAGGAAGACAGGAGGGTGGCTTATGTGAAGGCGCGGAGTCACGCAGTGCATATGGTCGTTGGGGAATGACGCGGAGGTCCGCAGGGGCCAGGAGAGGTGTGGAGGGTGAGGCCAGGCACCGGGGTAGAACTAGTGTCTGACCCCAGTTCTGGAACATTGATTAGACGGTTCTTGCAAGTATCGCAATGAGCAGATCCAGGGTAGAAATACCCTCTCTTTTTTCCCTCCGTCATCCTTCACCCCACCCCCCCTTTCCAGAAAAAGGTGCTAAGCTCTGGACCAGAACAGGCAGCAGTGGCTCTCTGCCCTGCAAACTGTGGACTCCTCTGCTCTCTGGGCCTTTTTGTTGATTTGAATCACTTAAAGCCCAAAGGGGACCTGAGCCCAGGACTAGAAGTCATGGCCCTGGCTCATCATAGCCATTCTGCTGTTTTTCACTCTGATCCTTTCATTCCATGATCAAGATATAACCCATGTCACTAAAAGAAAAAATGCCTTTGCAACCTGTTTCATTTCTTACTCTTGTCTTCATATTTGCTTTAAAAGTTATTTCTCTCTAATTTTTCTGTCTTTATTCAGGCAGATGAGTAACAGGTCCCTTTTCAAAAAAGAAGAAAACACAAATCACAGCATGCCCACTGGTTCTCTGGATAATGTCAGAAGCATATGGAGGGGAAATGGACACTGGAAGCAGGCTTCCCTATCTCACTTAAGTTATTGGCTTGGGCATGATATTTGGAGAGTCCCTTTGCCCAGCATCTTTGAAATGCCACTTCTGTGTTTGAGAAACTGGTCAGCTCTGTGAGGGAATGATTCCGGGCAAAGGTCGGCCAAAGGAAGCATTGGCTGTTTGCTTTAATTCCAGAGCACTTTGTATTCCTGCCTTGGAGCTCTTAGCAGAGACTGGCCCGAAGCACAGTGCTCAATTTTGTCCCCACTCCCTGCCCCCACCTCAAATCAACTTTCAGAAAGTTCCAGCTCGTTGGCAAAGGCACACATTCTGTTCTACTTTAAGTTTCATTAGAAATTCAAGTCCTCCGGGGCTCTTTTCCCTTGTGGGGCTATGAAACTTTGACTTTGCTTCTCGTCTGCCCTTCTGGAACCAAATACAGGGAAATTCATGGATTTGGGGGGAGAGTGATGGGAACCCAACCGGGCACAGGATACTAGGATAAGGCTGTGGTGCCCCGACAGTGGCCTGCTCTGCCAACATATATAAATTCATACAGTCTGAGCTTGACACTGTATAATTTGGCCCAGAACAATATGTATTTTGAACTCATTTAGGTGAATGACTTTGGCATTCCAAGTACCCACTGGGGGAGCCTTTATCAGGCTGCCTTTGCCTTCTGCAGCAGTAGGCCTTTGTTCCGAGACATGGCCTCAGAACACACTCTTGTTGAGCTGTCTCCTTAAGCAAGTGTCATCCTCTCCTCCATTTCAGAAGATCCCAGGACAAAGTCTTGAAATCATGCTTGTAGGAAATGCCAAGACTGGGAACGAAGGAGAGATCCATGTAGATTTGCTTTTAGTTTTCCCAAGCCTCACTGTTTACATTTTTTTCTTTCCTTTTTTTTTATGTAACCAAGCCATAATTACATTTTACTTGTCGTGGTTCAATCTGATTGTATTGTTGAAGGACTATTTTTGAACCTGTCCAAATAAACTCTGCAAAGTATTTCCACAAGGATGTACTCCATGGGGCTGGAGCAACCTTTCTCCTGAGTGGTCTGGAGACACAAACAAGTTTCCTGTTGCATGCTTTCTAATTACATAAACGCGAAGGGGTGGAAGAGAGAAAGTGGAAATTCTAAGTACCAAAAGGAATGTTAAGTTTAGAATAACAAGCTCATCTGGAAGCTATCACCACTTTTTTCTCTTAAGTGTGCTGCAAGCACCCCTTCGCCTCGGACACCAAAGGATGAGGTCGGTCGGGGTGAACACCGACCTGGGCAGGAGCAGGGCGGAGGTTCCCACGTTCAGTGAGCAGCGTCTGTGTGGAGCCAGGCTGAGAGTCAGTGATCGCCCTTAAAGCCGGAAAGATTTGGAGTCTGAGGAGCTGGGTGCAAGCTCCCATTCCATCACTTACTCGCCGAGTGACTCCCTTCGCTGTAAAGGGAGCAAAAAAGAATTCCTACCTTATAGGCTTGGAGAGAGAAATACATGTGCTAACACAAGCATTAAAAAGAGGTTGTTGCTCTTTGAATCAGAATGGAGTACGTGGTATTACTAAGGGTGGGTAGGGGACTGTTCCCGAACAGAAAGGGAATAATCCTTGGGCCCAAGGAGTCCGGTTCTTAGAGTCTTAAACGAGCAAGATCTAGAGAGAGAATGGATGTCTCAAATGAGTTTCTCGTAATAGAGTAGTTAGAAAACACTGCATCTTTGTGAATAAGTATTAAATGTCATTTGTTTTCACTCTGCTCCATTGAGATACGCATGAGTACGGCCACTGTGGCATCTCCCCTTCTGACATGACCCGAGCTAAAATCCAGAGTTATTGGCTCAGCACCTGGTACGCTAGTGGGGGCAGGGGGCAGGGGACACTAAGGAAGTGGAATGGGAACCTGAGACCTCCTCATGGAGCTTTGGGCATGGTAGGAAACAGCACCTCGAGCGAACATTTGTATTCAGGATAATTGGCTTCCATTGTGCGATCCTCACTTTGGAGCTCGGAGCCAGGAGATGTAAGTGGGGGAAGGCGATGTCAAGAATTCTTGGAGGAATTCAGGAGTGGGCAGAAGAGGAGTCTTTAATAGGGAAGAAACTGGGACTAGAAAAAGGAGCTCATTATCAACTGTCAGCCAAGTCATCTTTCCCTCTTCCCGGTCCAGCCGGTCTGAGCCAGGCAGAACTGAATTTGATCACTTCGAGTGAAGAGTATTTATGGGGCACGTGCTTGGTGCCAGTTACTGTTCTCAGGCTTTACGTACATCATGATGCTTCATTTTTTTTTTTTTTAATCGATTTTATTTATTTGTTCGACAGAGAGAGAGAGCAGGAACACAAGCAGGGGGAGGGAGAGGGAGAAGCAGGCTTCCCGCTGAGCAGGGAGCCCGATGCGGGGCTCCATCCCAGGACCTTGGGATCATGACCTGAGCCGAAGGCAAACGCCCAACGGCTGAGCCACCCAGGCACCCCACGATGCTTCATTTTTATAACTCTATGAGAGAAGTACTCTTACCTCATTCTATAGATGAAGAAGCAGATTTGGAAAGGATAAATTAACGTGCCCAAGGACTAACAGCCAGGAAGTGATACAGGCAGGGTTTTTACCTGATTCCAGAACCTAAGCTCTTAACTACGCAGTTGAAAACAGTTGAAACTGGGAAGGGTCATTCAAAGAGGCTTGATCCAGTTTAAGTCCGATTTGAGACACTCGAACTGGTTGAAATCGATCGGTTTCACCGAGTTTAAACTGATAAGAACAAGTTGATTCAGTTTCAAATCAGCTGTATTTATTTAAAAAACTCCCTATGCTTATTAATCAGAAACATAATGGTCAATCAGAGCTTCAGGTCAGTGTTACTGATGAGTTTTGCTAAATCCTTGCAAATGTGATAAAGCATCATGACATTTTATTGACCTGTGCATCTTAAAAACTACATTTTTCAATTAGGTTTTTTTTTTTTAAGACATAACTTACAAATAGTAAAATGCACCCATTACCTGGTTCAAAAATGAAAACCTTTTTATAATGTGTACCTTTATATTTTACTTTTAAGAGGTTAATATTGTAACTTGATTTGATATAATTTTACATTTACAGAAAAGTTGTGCAAATAAGGGGCGCCTTCGTACCCTTTACCCATGCTCACCAATTATTCACACTTTTCCTCGTCTGCTTTACCCCTCTGTATCTGTGTGTGTATATAGTATTTTTTGAGCCGTGTGAGAGTTAAGATGGAGACATCATGTCCATTGACACACAAATACTTCAGTGTATGTTTTCTAAGAATAAGGAAATTCTTAGATAACCACAGTACAATTATGTAAATCAGAGAATTGGTGGGTGCCTGGCTGGCTCAGTCAGTAGAGCATGGGACTTGATCTCGGAGGCGTGAGTTTGGGCCCCATATTGGTTGTAGAGATGATTTAAAAATAAAATCTTTAAAAACAGTAAGGGGCACCAGTGTGGCTCAGTCGGTTAAGCATCCGACTCTTGATTTCAGCTCAGGTCATGATCCCAGAGTTGTGACATAAGAGCTCTGTTGGGGGCTCCATGCTGAGCATGGAGTCTGCTTAAGATTCTCTCCCTCTCCAAAAAAAAAAAAAAAAAAAATGCTTCCCCTCTCTTCCTCTGCTCCTCCACTTGAGCATGTGCGCTCTCACTCTCTCAAATAAATGAATACAATCTTTAATAAAAACAATAAAAAATCGGGGAATTAACGTTGATAGAATAGTATCATCTAATCCACAGTATGTGTTGAAATTTTATAAATTGTTGGAACAATACACTGTCCCGCTCTTTGCCCAGTCCAAGATCATGCAGGGTATTTGGTTGTCAAGTCACTTTCTTTAATCCAGAACCATGCATCAGCCTTTCTTCTTGCTCTTGACATCTTTGAAGAGTACAAGCCAGTTATTTTGTGGAGTGTTTCTCAGTTTGGGTTTGTCTGGTGTGTTTACTCATGATTAGATTCAGGTTTTGCAGTTTGGGCAGAGATGTATCTTTTTCAGTGACCGGGATGTCCATGTGTCTTAATAGTGGTGTGAACTTTGGTTACTTGGTGTTAGTGCTGCCTGCTTGGTTTCTCCAGTGCACGTTGATTATTTTTCTTTCTAATTAATAAATTGTGGGGAGATACTTTTGAGACCGTAAATCATCCTGTTCCATATCAAGCCATTGTGAGTTTTAGCATCCAGTGGCGATTTTCAGAATTTATTATTCCTTACGACCTGGAGTCACTATGAGGAAGAACTTTCTCTTCCTCCCAATTTATTTGTTCGTTTATATCTATCATTATGGACTCATGGATTCTCATTTTATTAAATTGATTATAATCTGTGATTGTCAATATTTATTACTCAGATTGTCCAGATATGCCTGTTAGGAGCTTTTCTGAGCTGGCGCCTGGTTACCTTTAGGCTCACCAACTCCATTCTTTATTAAGGACAAGGTAGTCCAGACCGTTCCAGTATTTTCTTTACCCCAGGCTTGGAATCCCTAGTTCCTTTTAGAGAAGAACGGTAGTCTGAAATCAAGGTCCGCAGGTGCACGCATTGCTGTCCGTGTGTCATTGCTCAGCAGATCTAGGAAATAGGGGTGTGTGGTGTGTGCGCGCGCACGCACGCATCTGTAACCTTGAGTTCGTACTGATAACCAAAGTCCAAAACCTAGGGTTTTGTCTGGCCTTAGCCCATCCCAGTTTGTAACTCCTTTATCTAACAGTGAGAAACCTGGCTTTGGGGATTTAATTTCTAGAAGGCAGTATTATCAGTGAGAGCTGAGTGGAAATGTGCTGGGAGTCTTTGAGAGGGAGTCAGGGTGTGGGTGCCCCCTGGTCCCTCGGCGTGTCTTCCACTTCCTCCCTTACCTTCTATTCTACCTCTTCTGCTGTCTATACCTCTGCATGCCATCGAGGCCCAGGGCACATTTTTCTTGTCGTGGTGTTTATGAAAGAGTTTTGTCCTTACTAGCTTTCAGGTAGGCAGTTGAGTTTAATGTTTCGTATATTTTCAAAACCCCTAAATTAACTTGCTTTTTTAAGTGGGTGGCCCTAACTGATCATTTGTATGGGTCAGTGACTTTCAATGGGAAGAAAGGCTTCCCCAAATTCTGACTGTAGGGCATCCTCTGTTCTCTTTTGAGCTGCTTCCCTGGGTCACTGTGTCATCATGAGAAAGTCACTGGATCTCTCCGGGCCTCATTGTAAGGCGGTGGTAATGATCCCTTCCTGGCACACTGTACAAATGTGAGGTCATGCACCCTGTTATTTTGGAGAAAAGTGGAACAGCCAGCTGAATATTATGATAGAATCAACTATGCAACAAATTATGATCAAATGAATCACTTTCCCATTTAAAACCAGGGCCTATCAATTGTGACATCACACGACAGACTCTTTTATAAGCACAGAAAGAAAGGCCTACCCCTATTGCAGACTTCACTTCCTCTTCCCTCTGTGGGGTCTTCTTGCATAAAACCCAAAGTTCCACTTGTTTTACCAGGAAAAGTCCTCCTGTCGAGGAATATAAGGTAATTACAGATCTTCCCTTGATCCCTTTAGATACCCTTCTTAAAGACCAGGAGGTAGGGCGCCTGGGTGGCTCAGTTGGTTAAGCGACTGCCTTCGGCTCAGGTCATGATCCTGGAGTCCCGGGATCGAGTCCCGCATCGGGCTCCCTGCTCAGCAGGGAGTCTGCTTCTCCCTCTGACCCTGACCCTCTTCCCTCTCGTGCTCTCTATCTCTCATTCTTTCTCTCTCTCAAATAAATAAAATCTTAAAAAAAAAGACCAGGAGGTAGAGCCATCGAAGGTGAATGTTAGAAAGTGGCAGTCGGTAGCCACATCCCTCCAGGTTTCTTGACTCCTCAACCCTGGGCCCCAGAAACCAGCCATAAGGCTGCCTTTTTGGCCCAAACCTGTGATCTGTAGAGCCTTGTTCAGTCAAGGCAGGGGAGTCTTGGGGATTTCTCTTACCTCACCAGAATCTCTGTAAGGCTTCCGGTGGCCTCTCAGCCTCCAGCCTCACCCCGCTCCCCCAGCTCTTTAGTTTTTTGGTTTTTTTTTAAGATTTTATTTTTAACTATAATCTCTACACTCAACATGGGGTTCAAACTTACAACCCCGAGGAGGTGCCTGGCTGGCTCAGTTGGAAGAGCACGCCACTCTTGACCTCAGGGCTGTGAGTTCAGGCCCCACGTTGGGTGTGGAGATTACTTAAAAATAGAACCTTAAAACAACAAACAAAAACTGACAACCCCGAGATCAAGAGTCGCACGCTCCGCGGATGAAGCCAGCCCGGCGGCCCCCGCTTCTCCACCAGTTTTAACACTGTTTTATGCCTGTTCAAAATTTTCAGTGGTTCCCCACTCATGCACAGAACCTCGGTCCAAATTTCTTAGCTTAGCGTTCAAGGCCATCCACCAACCAGCTCCTCCCTCGGCCTCCTACTCTGCCCACTGCTCTCTCCACAGAGTGAGTTAAAGGCTGAGAGCGGGAGCTCTGGAGCCACACTTTCGGGGGGCGGGGGGCTGAATTCCAATACCCACACTTACTTGCTATGGGGCCCTCCTGGAAGTTACTTACGCTGTCCGTGCCTTGCTTTCCTCGTCTGTAAATGGGAACGATGATGATTCCTTCAAAAGGCTATTATGAGAATAAATTCATCCACATATGTCTTCATTACTATAAAAGCAGCCTTTTGCACGGTGCCTTGACCTATAGTAACGTTGGATTATATCATTATTCCCCCCTTTATTCTCCACACGGCAGCCAGTCTTCCAACATAAATTGGATTATGTCAGTCATCTGCCCAAAACCTTTCAGTGGCCTTTCATCCCATTTGGAGAAAAAGCCAAAGTCAATCCAGTGGACTCCAAAGACCCTGCAAGTTCTGGCCCTCCCAGCGCCTGTCTGCCCTTGACTCTTCCCACCCTCCCCCTGCTCCTCTGCTCCAGTCCTTCTGTCCCTGCTCTGCCTGAACACTGGCGCGCTCCCACCCTGGGGCCTTGAGACTCGCTGTCCTCGGCTCGTGGTCTCTGCCCGCTCCTCGCGCAGGTGCCCCCAAAGCTCACGCCCTTGTCTCCTTCCAGCCTCTACTTGATGTCTCGTGCTCAGTGAGATCTTCCCGACCACTCTGGTCTTTCTAACCCTACACGCGCCCTCACCCCCCGCTCTGCTGGATTTTTCTCTCCGGCCTTTCCCCGAATCTTGTACCTACATAGTCGGTTGGTGGGTTGTCTGTCTCCTCTCACCAGAACGTGAGCTCCCTGAAGGCAGGGACTGCAATTTGTTTGTTTCACTGCTGTATCCTTAGCACCGGAACAGAGCTGGCATGTGGGGGGTACTCAATAAATATTTGCTAAGTGAACAGTAGTCCATTAACTCTGTTTCAATCAAACTAGTTATTTATTCCTGAGACACATTTGCCTATGGGTGGTACATTCATTCAACCAAGTTTCATCTCACAAGCCAAATGCATCCATTTGGTGGTGACTTGTAGAGGAGCTGTGTTAAGAAGGATTCTGGGGCTGTGCCTGGGCCCATCCAGGCGTGTTAAGTTACTGTTGTCCGCTGGAGCGCTGTGGAGGCCCGCGGCCACATGCTGGTCAAATACAAACCCCTTTCCCTGGCTCGCTCACTTGCTTTCTTTTTCTTTCTCTTTCTTTCTTTCTTTCTTTCTTTCTTTCTTTCTTTCTTTCTTTCTTTCTTTCTTTCTTTCTTTCTTTCTTTTCTTTTCTTTCTTTCTTTCTTTCTTTCTTTCTTTCTTTCTTTCTTTCTTTCTTTCTTTCTTTCTTTCTTTCTCTTTCTTTCCTTCCTTCCTTCCTTCCTTCCTTCCTTCCTTCCTTCCTTCCTTTCCTTCCTTCCTTCCTTCCTTTCTTCTTTCTTTCTTTTTCTTTCTTTTTCTTTCTTCTTTCTTTCTTTCTTTTTCTCTCTCTTATTTCACAGAGAGAGACACAGCGAGAGAGGGAGCACAAGCAGGGGGAGTGGCAGAGGGAGATACGGGGCTAGATCCCAGGATCCTGGGATCATGACCTGAGCCGAAGGCAGACGTTTAACAACTGAGCTACCCAGGCGCTCCCCTGGCTTTTTCTTTCTTTGTATGAACTACTTTCCTGACTTGCTCAAGCCCCTGTTCAAATCCTGTCTCCTCCAGCGAGCCTTTCCTCCAGCCTTTCCTCGTGAGCCCCCTGGGACTTTGCTACTTCTCATTGACTGTGTGTCTGCCCTTTTCCCGTACCGGGCAGGCTTTCCGCCTTATTTTGTCCCTAGTACCTGCCACTCTGCCGGACACTTAGGAAGTGGTCACAGAAAGACATTATTTCTGGGACGCCTGAGTGGCTCAGTCGTTGGGCGTCTGCCTTCAGCTCAGGTCACGATCCCAGGGTCCTGGGATCGAGTCCCATGTCGGGCTCCCTGCTCGGTGGGGAGCCTGCTTCTCTCTCTCCCTCTGCTGCTCCCCCTGCTTGTGCTCTCTCTCTGACAAATTAATAAATAAAAATCTTTAAAAAAAAAGACATTATTTCTATCAGACTTTTGTGGGAGGTAAATGATAAACTTCTGCAAATTAGCTTAAGATTGTCAGACACTTGAGAAATGCAGAGATTCCAAGGACAGGCGAATGTCAAGGATGTAGGAGAACCAAGCCCTCATCGGCTTCTCCAGGAGCCCAGAGTTCTCTAGAATCCCACTCTGATCGGGATTCAGCTGCCCAGCACGGCCCCTGGGCCTTACAGGTCAGATTCCTCGGAGAGCCTGGGTCGGCTGTCCACCCTGGTCCCACTGCTCTGGCCAGGAGGGCAGGTTCAAGGAGAACCACTCACCGCGAGTGGTCGGTGGTCAGTAGTTGGAGGCCGTCGCCCTAGTAGAGGACAGACACCCAGATGATACTCTTTTGTGCCTTCTCCCCCCGCCATCCCTACGTTCCTAAAAGGGGGATTTTTCTTTTTTTTTTTTTTTTTAATTATTTATTTGAGAGACAGAGCACACGATGGGGAGAGGGAAAAGTAGGCTTCCCGCCGAGCGGGGAGCCTGATGCGGGGCTCGATCCCAGGACCCTGGGATCATGACCTGAGCCGAAGGCAGACGCTTAACTGACTGAGCCACCCAGTCGCCCCTTTTAAGGAGATTTTTCAACAAATTTATCTGGAGCACCAAAACCTTAAGAAAAAAAGCTGTTCTGTAGGATATTAAATATGCATCAACTCTTGAGGAGGGAGAAAAGGTCTGTTCTCCGTAGATTTGTGTGGCCACTGGGAGCTGAAACACTGGAAGAGAACAATGGACAAGTGACATTGTCAAGGAGTTGACGTGCCTGGTGTGGCCCCCGCCATGGCAACCTCGTCCAGTGTTTACCACGAGCAGCAGGGTGAGACACGCATGCCCCTTTCTGGACAGCCCAGCTCTGGTGCGGCCACATGGAGGTGGCGGTTTGGGGAGGGGGGTGAAGGGAAGCAGAAGGCAAACAAATGAGGGGTAAAGGGGTGGTTGGGGACAGCCCCTGGCACCCCGTCCCTGGCAACATCAGGGTGTTCAGCTGTTAGAGCCATGACCACCACGCTAGGCTGCCCCTCTGGAGTGGAAAGGGACAACCACTGACAGAGAGAGAGACAGCAAGAGAGGGAACCCAGGCAGGGGGAGTGGGAGAGGGAGAAGTGGGCTCCCTGCTCACTGGCTGGGCAAACTGAGGCAAATCCTTCCCTCCATGGGAGAGGATAATACACAAGCGGCTCCCACTTCTTGGGAGGGGAGCATGTTTCAGGCTCTGCGCTTCGTGTGCACGGCTCTCGGCGAGCCTGTAGTTGGGCACTGTTAGAATTCCTATTTCACAGATGAAGAAACTGAGGCTCAGGAAGTGTATTAGTTGTGTTCAATGTCGGTGTCCCTAGGTGTGGCCCAGGGACACCGACCCCCGCCTTCCCTCTGCTGGGTACAAACCTTCCTAAGATAGCTTTCAGTTTCTGGAGCACACGCTGGTTTCCAGAAACTGTGCCGAGCACTTTGCATCCATTTATCTCGAGTCCTGGCTCCTCATCACAACCTTCCCTTAAACGTCACCTCTGAGGGGCGCCTGGGTGGCTCAGTCGTTAAGCGTCTGCCTTCGGCTCAGGTCATGGTCTCAGGGTCCTGGGATCAAGCCCTGCATCGGGCTCCCTGCTCAGCGGGAAGCCCGCTTCTCCCTCTCCCACTCCCCCTGCCTGTGTTCCCTCTCTCGCTGTGTCTCTCTCTGTCAAATAAATAAATAAAACCTTTAAAAAAAAAAATCACCTCTGAGCTGTCTTCTGCGGCTTCTCTCATCCCCTCACCCCCTCTGGCTCACTTCGTTCCCTCAGAGCACTTAATGATGAGAAACCCATTCATCTGTTCCCGCGGACTCTGCTCCCTGTCCCAGAACACACGCACCTCAAGGGCCGGGACCTTACTGGTCTGGTCCGCTGTTGTGTCCTCCACACTCTGTGCCCGTCTGGCACATAGTAGGCACGATAAACATCTGTTCACTAAATGAATGAGTCCTGACCAACAACCCGGTGCAGTACCATGACCAGCAGAGAAGGAACCCGAGACCCAGGCAGGAAACAGCTTGCATGGAGTCTCAGGGGTCCCAGAGTCAGCGGGTGATGGAGCAAAGATTCCGACCCAAGCAGGAAGACTCCGGAACCTTCTGTGAGGAGTCCTAGTGGCCCCTCCCAACTGCAAACGTGGACGTGTGGAAATGCTTGTTCCTTATCTCATAAGAAGAGGGAGGGACTGTGCCTCTCCCGGGGGTGGGGGGGCAGTACCAACCCTCTGATTGAGTGGGCCGGACTGGGAAGGAAGGCTTTTTGCTTGTTTTCACTCTCCAGGAGAGCGCAGAGGTTTGCACCCCTGTCGAGGCCAGGCTGACTGGATTAGAGTTAACAGCTGGCCCGAGCCCGTGCCCGGCGGGAGGGAGCTCACATTCCCGGGACTCAGGGAGGGAGCAGCTCCCCACAGCCCGGCCACATTCCAGGTCGGTCATTTTCTTGAGCCCAGATGTTTGCTAATGAGCTGGGGAGAGAGGCTTTCAGCCCTCTACCCCAGCTCTGGGCCCCACATTACTCGGCCCCAAGAGGCTGGCCCGGGGCCAGCAGGCTCTGGCTTCAGGCCCGTGCCCTGTGCCAGCCAGGCCTGTCGGGGCAACTGGCTCGCTGCTGCCAACCAGGTGCATCTCCGTGAGCTCGGGGACTCTGGCGTGACAGGTTCTGCCTTTCCTGCAGGGGCCCCGTCACCTTGGCTCCCGGTGGGGTAGCATCCTCACTGCAGCCTGATGGGGAGAGGCTCTGAGGCAGCCAAGAGGGTGTGGCGGGCGAAGGAGCACAGGTTTTGGCCTTGTCAGGTCTGGGTTCAAGTTCGACTCTGTCAGTCACTAGTGGTGTGATCTTGGATGGGTCACTTAACTTTCTGAGGCCTCGATTTTTCTCTCTAAAACAGGGATAATGTTGAGACTGTGGTAAGGATTCGATATGATAAAGCGGGCGTGATACTGGGCACACACTGGTGGCTGCTGGTATTATTGACCAGTCACCTTCCAGGCTTCCTGCACACGTTGTAGTCCTTCTGTGATGACCAGTCTTCCCCAGGCAGGGGTGACTCAACACCAAGTCCCGTGTCCTTGATTAGGTGGTTGGGATTGTTCTAGAACCTCCCTGCGTTTGAGAGAGTCCTGGCTGAACTGTCAAGGACTACTAGTCCCTGCTCTCTGTGCGATCTGACAAGCTCATGAGGCTACACAATTAGCTTCCTGCAGTGTTGGAGTAGCTTCTTTCAAAATGCAGACATCCACTGCCCACCCTGCCCAGAGTCTGCATTGAGAACGGTGGCAGTAAGCACAATGGTAAATATTTCCTGAGTGCCTACTGAGCACCAGGCAGTGACGCTAGGCTTTGCAGGACTTGGTCATCTAACAGACGGTAGCTGGCCTCATCTCCTGCTGTGTGACTTTAGGCCAGTTACTTAACCTCTCTCTAGGTTTTGCTTCTTTCACTTATAAAATGGGGATAACAATACTGTTAATCTTATAGAATTATTGTGCCGGTGGCAAGTGCCTAGAATGGGAGCAGGCACCCACTGAGGTGCTCAGTATGTGTGAGCTCTTGTGATTGTTATTGTACATACAAATACCATAAGTAATATACACATTATGTATTGTAGGATTGTTATTCTTGTCACTGTCCTGGGAACACTTATCTATGGTGGTTAATAATTACTTCCATTCAGCCAAATATATCGGACACGTCCTTAGGCCCTGGGGACACTGAAATAGGCCATCACTGCCCTCAAGGAGCCGACGGTCTAAAGGAGGAAAGAGACCCGCACAACCAGCGTAGAGGGAAATTGGCACTGCCAGAGGCACTGTTCCATGCCCAGCGACACACCTGAGGAGGGAGAGGTTTATGCTACTCGAGGGTCTTGGGAAGTCTTTCCAATCTCGTGCTTAAAGAATGCCTTTGCCGGGAGAGGAAAGGAGAAGGGAACCCCAGGCCGAGGGAACAGCATAAGCAGGAGCTAGGAGGCATGGGGATGCGTCTGGGTTTGGAGCAATTGGAGCACACCTTGGAGTTACCAGCAGGCCACTAGGAGCCACCCCAGATGCTCAGCCACCTGTGACACCGATAGGCCAGGGGTAAAATACACAGACACGCCCAACTCTGATAGAAAGCAAAATCTCCAAGTCCCCCGATTGTGTCCTGGGCTACTACTTTCCAGGAGCAAAGCTGTTTCCCCATTCCCCTGAGAGCACGCAGGACAGAGAGGGCACAGCCGCCACCGGCCCAAGCGCGGGCTGATTAGTCGGACGGCCGAGGCGACGCTGGGCGCCGGGCCTGCGTTCTGCCCTTCCCGGGAGCCAGAGGAGTGAGTCCGTTGGTCGGCGCTCCTGTTCTGTAGAGTCCTTCCGGGGCTCTCACACCCTTCTCCGGATGCCGAGACCGGTGCCTGCGCTGAGAGGAGGCTGGGCGGACGCCGAGGGACAGCGGGGTCCCAAGAGCCGAACCTGACCCGGGTCGTGCCCGAGAGCGGATAGGTTGGACGCACCGCGGGCCTGCGGAGCCGGGACGGTCGCCCGGCGTCGGGACTCGGTGGACTGGAGCGCCACAGCCTCGCAGCAAGACCGCAACGCCCCGGTCCCCACAAAAGGGAAGACCTCCATCTTTGTCACCCCGAGGCGCGGCCAGTGTCAGGAAAAGTGAGGCGGAGGGAAGTTCGGAGCGCAGAGAAAGCCGGCGGAGGGCGCTTTAGGACGGGCCGGGGCGCCGGGCTCTCTGCCCGATGCCCGGGGCGCCGGCCGGGGCGGCCCTGCAGCTCCGCCGCGCCGTCGGATCGCCGCGAAGGCCGGCCCGAGGCTCGCAGGCGGGGAGAAGGGCCGGGCCGGGCGGCCGGGGCGCCCCCTCCCGCGAGCCCGGAGGGAGCGGCAGTGCGCGCCCGCCCGCTCTTTCTTTTTCGCGTCCCTCCCTCCGCTGCCCCCGCCCTCGCTCCCTATTTGGAGCGGAGACACCCCTGACGTCGGAGCCGCTCGGCTCGCCGCTCCCCCGCACCGCGCGCCCGCTCGGGGCCGCAGACGGCGCGCAGCGCAACCCAGCCGAGCCTCGCGGGGCCGCCGCCAGCCCTGCCGGCCGCCTCTCGAGCCTCCCCGGGGGCGCCGGGCCTGCCGCCCCCGCGGCCCGCAGACAGCTCCGCAGGAACCGGCGGGCGCGCCGCGCTCCCCGCCGCCGCGCGCGCGGTAAGTCCCGCCCGGGCCGGCACGCGGGCGCCCGGCTTCCAGAGGCTTCGGCCGCAGCGGCAGCGCCGCGCCCCCGGCCCGTCCGGCGGCCCGGGGCACGGGGCGGAGGCGCCTCCGGACGCCGGGGCTGGGGACGTGGGCGCGGCACGGGGTGGCTGGGGGGCACCGCTGCGCCCCGAGCCGGTGCCCGGACTCGCCGGGGGTGTCCATTGCTCGGTGAGAGTTTCGGCGGCCGGGAGAGAAAGGGAGGGAGGTGCGTGGCGAGCGCACGCCGGGCGGGTCGAGGGCGGGTCGGGCCGTGCGGGCGCCGGGGCAGCGGCCGGAGCTCGGCCGTGGGGCTCGCGCGTCTCCCCGGCTCTGCCCGGGCCTCGCCGCGCCGCGAGCCGCTCCGCTCCGGTACGTTTCTGCCTCCTTTTTGTCTCGCTCCCTGCCTTTCGGTCTCCCCATCCGACTGCCCGTGTCTCTCGTCTCTCTCTTTTTCGTCCCCCTCTCTGTTCGGTCCCTTTCTTTCTGTTTCTTCCCCCCTTCTGCCTTCGTGTTCAGTCTCCCTGGGTTTGTGCCTCTGCCTTTATGTTCTCTCTGTCTCTCCGTCCTTGCCCCTCTGGGGGAGTCCCTCAGGGTCTGTGCATCTCCCTGACCCCCCCACCCTCAAATTCAGACAGCCTCCCAGTGGGGTTCATGAATAGTTTCCTAGACCCGGTAAAAGAAGCGAAACCGTCCCCCTCCCTTCCGCCTGCCCCCGGGGCCTGGCCTGGGTCATCCCCCTGGAATTGAGTCTGGGGCAGGGGGAGCCAGCCTTTCCGGGGGCTCAGTTTTCTTAAGAATTCCACCCCCGCGAGGCGGCCCGGACAACGGGGCCCCGCTGCCGGCCACCTGCCCGCCCCGCTCCCTGGGCGGGGCGGTTCTGATCTTTTACAAGCTGCTGTAAAGGGGGCAGCTGCCTGCCTTGGCGTGGCCAGGGGCTTGGCAGGCATCAGGGGAGAAGGGCACATTTTCAGGCTTTCTGAGGCCCTCGCCCAGCTGGAGGACACCAGCCTGTAACTACGGGAACCCCAGGAAAACAGAGGTCAGGGCTGGAGGCCAAAGGCTGGGCGCTGGCTGGGAAGGGCGGTGGGGAAGCAATTTGTCAACAAGGGGCCCCTCACCCTTTGTTACTGTGGAAACCACCAGCCTCCAGAAACTCCCCCAGATGCTGCGACTGCTTGGGTGTGGTTTGCCTTTAGTTGGGGCCAAAGAAAAGGCAAGACTGGAGCATTTCCTTGGTGACCCATGCCCCCCCACCCCCACCCCGGCAAGCTGGACCTCTTTTCCCCTGGGCCTGCGCCTTGGAGGGGTGGATGGGGGGAGTAGGTGGTCTGCATTAGCCACCGGTATATCCTCACTCTTTTAAAGTGAGATTTCAGACTGCGTTTGGCTCTTTCTCCCCACCCCCAGCCCCAAGGGTCGGAGGCTGCAGAGTGGGCAGGGATGCTGGTGAGGTCTGCAGTGGGACTTCTGCTGAGCAGATGTGCGGTGGGCCCTGCAGCAGCTCATTAGCATAGATTTGTTTTGGAGACCGTTTTTGGTGTGTGGGCAGGAGGGTCTGCAGGTGGGAGAGCCGTGGCCTGGGTCTGGGGGCTGGAGCCCGGAAGCTGGAGCCGCCTGGCAGAGGCGGGCAGGCCTTTGGAGCATGGGCCTGGCCCTCTGTGTCCGCCCCCTGGACAGTTAGTTCATGCTCTGCCAGAGCAGGGAGGAAGGAAGCCACCCTGCGGTGAGACTGGGGTCATGGAATCACAGTGGCCTTAAGCAACACGCTGGAGCCAGACTGCCCTTGAGGGAATCCGCTTAAATGGACATTCCCAGGCCATGCTCCCTCTTCTAGAGCAGGCAAACGTGGGGCTCAGGGAGGCAAAGCAAATGTTCAGTGGCTCCGTCTGTAACTATTAGACTGTCTTGCGCCCAGGCACACAGTGAGTCAATGGATGAGCTTGGGCCTGAACTTGTCCCTGGACCCCAGGGTGGGCCCGGGAGAGCCTGCTGAGCCGATCAGGGCTGGGGTCTGAGGCCTCTTGGCCCGCATCCCAGAGCGACCTTTCCAGCTGCACCATTCAAGGAAGTCCCTGCGCTCATTCCAAGACCTGCAGGGACTGCCCCAGCCTGGCTGAGCCCAAGCCTAGGGCTGTGGCCACAGAGGCCACACCCTCCACACCCACAGCAGGGGACAGCCTGGCAGCCGGGCCCAGCCTGTTTTCTCCGGGGGGGGGGGGGGGGGGCAGGGAGCTGATCTCTCCAAGACCCTGTCCCTTCAGTCAGTGGCTCTAGGGTGAGAGTCTGAGGGCGTTCTTCCTCTCGGCTCCCGCCCTGGCCGGTCCGGGTGGCAGGCAGCACTCTACAGTTTATAAAACCCTTTCTGCGCTATCATCTTATATGGTTGAGTTTCCCCTAAATCCACTCTCATCAAGGCAACTGCAACCCCGGATTTAGGTATTTTCAGGACCGGCCCAGGATCTGGTGGGAGGACGTGAGGGAGGGGGAGGGCGAGGGGCATCTTGCAGGAGGCAGGGGGGTGGGGGCAGAGTTCAGGGACCCCAGGCTAGCCCTAGGGGTGACGTTACTGAGGCTTTATTCCGTGGCAGCCGCCCTCTGCAGGCCTTTCTGTGCACTCCGTGTGCCCACCTTACAGATGAGGAAATGGAGGCACAGAAAGTTTAAGTTGGCTGAGGTAGGATGTGAACCTGGGTCTGTGACAGTCAGTGGTGGGGAACCGAGAGCTGGCCCTGTGTGTACATGCACAGGAAAAGCAGGAGGGGGGGGGTGCTGGGGTCATCTGGTCTGATCAGCTCAAGAACAACACACCACAAAGGCCACGTGCTTGCTGTGTGAATCGTCATGTTGCCCGGATGCTGGGCCCACAGGTAGAAGCCTCCGTCCAACTCAGGTGGGGCTGTAGGTGGGAAAGGTGCCAGGAGAGGTTATGGGAGCGGGAGTTGAAGTTGGGGAGAAGCTGCCTTTGCCACCAAGGATTTGCCACCTGCCCTCACCTGCTTCCACACCAGGCTGGTTGCTGTAGGGAACGGTGACACCAGGGGCCTGTGTGGATGTGTGACTGGCGGCGAGTGGACCATTCTAGCAAGAAAATCCTGGTGTACGTGGCCTGAATATTCAGATTTGCCCCAAAGAGGAAACGGGCAGCAATTGTTCTGTTCTTACAGAAAATCGACTCTGCTCTACGAAGGGTTTCACGGTGGGTGTGGGTGGGCTAGAGGTCTCCCTGGAAATTCTAGGCCCCTCCAGTGACTTGAAGACTTCATTCCAGGCCCTAGAATCCAGGCAGCAGGGTGGGTGGCTCCTGTCAGCAGTGCTCTTATGGGGGCCACAGCTCCTAACCTGGCTGGGCCTCAGAATCATGTGGGAGTGTTTGTAGATGATGCCCAGGTCATGGCCTGGACCTGTGGGGTCAGAATATCCAGGGCTGGGGCCCGGGCATGTGGGTTTTGGCAAGTATCTCCGGGAAGATGCTAGGTTCTGGGAGGGGTGGAAACAGAGAGAGAGGACCCCAAAGGCCCAGCCACGAAGCCTGTTCTTGCTGCCCCACCCCTGGCCCCTCCCCAGGGACCTTCCGAACCAAGGATCCTGAGAAAGCCACCCAGCGGCTCTGCTGTGTTTGTCCACTGCCCTGTTCTCTGGTGTGAGAGATCTGGGGGCTCACCTCCTTGGTCTGTGCCTCAGTTTCCACGGTGCTGGCATGGATCAGCCAGCGACCCCTCCCCTCCCCCACGGAACTTTCTTTCTGTGTTGTTGGCAGCCTCAGGACGTGTCTGGTGTTTGCACAAGGCCTCTGAGGATCTGGGGGGTTTGGATTTGGGAGTGGCAGTGGGGTGGTGAGAAGACATTCCCCCCCCCGCCCTGGGCTGAGGATGCCCCCATTGAAATCTCGCCACAACTCTGAGGCAGGGTTGTATCAGGCCTTTCCTGAGGCTCCAAGGACCCAGGGGTCAGCCCTGGCTGCTCTCTTATCAGTTGGGGCATGTGTGCGAGGGTGTGTGTGTGTAAGGGTGTGTGTGGGGGGTGTGTGTGTGGGTGTGAGGGTGTGTGTGAGGGTGTGTGTGTGTGTGAGTGAGGGTGTGTGAGGGTGTGTGTGTGAGGGTGTGTGTGAGTGAGGGTGTGTGTGAGGGTGTGTGTGTGAGGGTGTGTGTGTGAGGGTGTGTGTGTGAGTGAGGGTGTGTGTGTGAGGGTGTGTGTGAGTGAGGGTGTGTGTGTGAGGGTGTGTGTGTGAGGGTGTGTGTGTGAGGGTGTGTGTGTGAGTGAGGGTGTGTGTGTGAGGGTGTGTGTGAGTGAGGGTGTGTGTGTGAGGGTGTGTGTGTGAGTGAGGGTGTGTGTGTGAGGGTGTGTGTGAGTGAGGGTGTGTGTGTGAGGGTGTGTGTGTGAGGGTGTGTGTGTGAGGGTGTGTGAGTGAGGGGGTGTGTGTGAGGGTGTGTGTGTGAGGGTGTGTGTGTGTGAGGGTGTGTGTGTGAGGGTGTGTGTGTGTGTGAGGGTGTGTGTGTGTGTGAGGGTGTGTGTGTGAGGGTGTGTGTGTGAGGGTGTGTGTGTGAGGGGTGTGTGTGTGTGAGGGTGTGTGTGTGAGGGTGTGTGTGTGTGAGGGTGTGTGTGAGTGAGGGGTGTGTGTGTGAGTGAGGGTGTGTGTGAGTGAGGGGTGTGTGTGTGAGTGAGGGGTGTGTGTGTGTGTGAGGGTGTGTGTGTGAGTGAGGGGTGTGTGTGTGAGTGAGGGTGTGTGTGAGTGAGGGGTGTGTGTGTGAGTGAGGGGTGTGTGTGTGTGTGAGGGTGTGTGTGTGAGTGAGGGGGTGTGTGTGAGGGTGTGTGTGAGTGAGGGTGTGTGTGTGAGGGTGTGTGAGTGAGGGGGTGTGTGTGAGGGTGTGTGTGTGAGGGTGTGTGTGTGTGAGGGTGTGTGTGTGGGCTCTCATGGCACTGGAGTCAGGAGTGGGACTTGAACTCTGCTCCCAGGTAGTGTGAATAAGGATAAGAGACGCAGCCTGCTGGGGCAGGGAGCCCCAGGCCTCTTGCCAACTCCGGACCCTTCCCTGGACACCTTCTTTCCCTCTGTTTCTGGCTTTATCCTCTGGGAGCCTTCCCATCGGCAAAGGTAGCAGGTGCTTACCTTGCTACCGTCCATGCTCAAATCCTGGTGTTAGTCAATCCTAATCTTATAATCTTGAGCAAATCTCTTAACCTCCCCGTGCCTCAGTTTCCTCCTCTATAGGATGGGGGAGACAGTAGTATCCATCTCATGGGGTTGTAAGGACCGCGTAAATGCGTACATGTTAAAAGCACCCGGAACAGTGCCTAGTCCACAGTTAGCACCAGCTCTTGCTACTGTGAGACAGGCAGGGAATGTGCTGGGCTGTTAGCGATGAAGCCCGTCTCCTTGCTTTTGTGAGTGCAGTCCCTCAGCCAGGAGCTCCCCCCTCTCCCCATCATTGGTAACTCACTGCAGTCCTGAATGAAATCCAGAATTAAGGGGGCGCCTGGGTGGCTCAGTCGGTTAAGCATCTGCCTTCGGCTCAGGTCATGATCCCAGGGTCCTGGGATTGAGCCCCGCATCGGGCTCCCTGCTCAGTGGGGAGCCTGCTTCTCCCTCTGCTGCTCCCCCTGCTTGTGTTCCCTCTCTCTCTCTGTCAAATAAATAAATAAATTCTTAAAAATAAATCCAGGATTAAGAATCTCTCCTTCTTTGCACCCCAGCCATCTCTGACTATCTGAATAGCTGCTTCCTCGAAACCCACCTCCTTCGACCTCCTCCTCTAGACTCTGAGCTCTGAGTGGGTGTAGGGTCTGGGGCCCCAGCTTCCCCTGCCCTCACCCTTGCCTCTGTCTCCTCCACCACCTAGAAGGTGCTCAGTGGACTGAGCGCTAAACTGTAGGGAACCGCACGCCTCAGTGGAAGAGCATTGCTTGGCCCGATTTGCTGGGGTGGGGGGGCCTTGGGGATGACCCCTTGGCAAAGCAAGGGGGGTTGTTGGCCTGGGGAAATCCGTCTTCCCACCGTGGTGTTCTAGGAGTCCCATGACTTGTGGTGTGACCTTCAGGGAGGGAGGAAGAGATGAGAATCCGTGGGTGAGGCTCTTGTCACAGGAAGGCAGGTCCCCCTGCTGTCTAAAAAAATTAGCTGAGTTGCCGCTCGAAAAAACAAAAAAAGCATAAACCAACAAAAAAGAAAACTTGCTAGCAAAGAGCCCACCCCAGCGCGAGGGGGGCAGCAGGGATTCTTGGGGATTGGGTGTGAGGGCGGCCGGAACGTGGGTGCATCCGATGGCAAGCGTGTGTGGGTGGGAAAGACTAGCCCAGGGTGCCCCCTGCCTCCCGCTCACGCCCAGGGGCCTGAGGCCTGCCCCGCCTTCCCCGCGCTCTGGGGACTGGGGTTGAGGACTGGCCTGAGCTGGGGGCCTGCTGATTGCATCCTCCCAGGCCTTATCCCCAGCAGTGCTGTACTCTCGATCTTAGGGTAGGGGCAAATAGGTGCAGAGAGGTGAGCTTTATTCCTGGAAGTCACACAGCTCCCAGGTGGGAAGGCCAGACTTGAACCAGGGGACTCCGGGGGCTGTGCTTGTGGTGGGGGCGGGGCAGTTGGCCGGGGCTCAGGGCTGCTGGCCTGGATAAGCAGACCGTGGCTCCAGCCCCCTCTGAGGTTGGCTTACAGGACTCCCCCCACCCCCCAGCCCCACTCCGTGGGCACCGCTGGATTAGCTCCGGCCTGTGTACTTGCTATAACCTGACCCTAATAACCAGTCCCCATGCTCCAGGCCCGTGACGCCCCTAAAACCTCACCGCTGCCCTGTCTTTCAATAAGCCTGATTATTCCCCACCCCCAGTCTCAGCTCTGCCCCCCCTTTAGCCTGGTCCTGGCCCATGGCTGCCATTCCAAACCCCACCAAATTCAGCTGCAAAGCAGACCCGTGGGGCTCCAGGCTACTTCCATACCACCCCGGTCTCAGCTCCCAGTCACCTCCCGCCCAGCCCGGTCTTCCTGAGGAATCGCCACAGGGTCAGGTAGAGGACAAAGTCCCCAGACCTGTCTGAGGTCTCTGAGGGAGCTGTGGCCTTGGGTGGTCCCTGCAGGGCCCCTCGTGGTGTGCTGTGGTCAGACCCCGACTCGGAGCCTAATTCCCTAGGCACAGAAGAGGACCCCGTGGGGTCAGGGAGCCTCCTGGATGCTGAGCTTGTTGAAAAATTAGTTGGGTTGCCAGTTAGGAACGAGTCCGTTCTATTTGGTTAGGATGTGATTGTACTGAAAACATGGGCTTTGCTGTCCATCTTGTGAGTGAGACCGGAACTATCTGGGTGAGAGCCAGGGCCATGACACAAATGTATTGGGATGGGGCAGGCCGTCCCGACTCACCTCCTACTGCTCTCCCCGCTTCACCCCTCTCCGCTGGCGTTGGGGTCCAGTGAGATGGGACTCGTCTCTGCTTCTGGAGACCTCCTGCAGGGAGAAGGGGCTGAGCAGAACTTCGTGGGTGGAGAGAACACAGTGATGTGGAGGTGGTCACAGCCCTGCAGGCTGGCCTGGTCCCTCCCCTAGAGCCCAGCTGAGCCAGCCCACCTAGGTTTTCCCTGGAGCAGCAGACAAGACCCCCAACCCCTCCGCCTTCCTGGACACTTCACCAAGGAGGCGGGCTGAGGGTGGGATCATTCTGAACGGGAACGTTCCCACTCTAGTGCTGGGCGTCTGTGGGACAGCACCTGGCCCCTGATCCCGACTCGGCCATGCCCAGGCCCCTCTTGGGACCGTCCCAAGGCATGGAATCCCAGACTGACTGAGCTGGACCATTCTCGAGCCTGGCTCCATGTCAGAGACGCCTTGGAAGCTTGCTAGAAATGCGCAGTCCCGCTCCACCCTAGAACCTCACTCCGCAAGTCCCCAGGGGACTCAGGGGATTCTCATGACTTGCCGGGTTTGGAAACCAGCGGTCCAGGGCACCTCACTCATTTTAGAGGTCGGGACACTGAGGCCTGGGTGTCCAGGGTCGCAGAGCAGGTGCAGACTCTTTGCTCCCCATCCAGCGCCCTTTCCCATGTCCTGTCCCCAGAGCACCCCCTTGCAGGCCTTGCCCTCATTTTCAAGTCACTCTGAAGCCTCCCTCTTCCATACATTTGGAGGTGGGGGAGAGGGCAAAACCTAGGGAGGCTGAAGTTGGGGAACACTGGGAGAGCCCCCGCTAAGAGCAGTCCTTTAGACACGCTGCCCTGCAGCGCCATCTTCTGGCAAATTCTGGTATTAGTGTCTCCTTCCATCCAGTTTACAGGGGGTCAAGCGCTTGTCTTGTTTTTTTTCTTGAAGATTGGGATGGAACTGGGGGTAAATAAGGATGTATGGAAAAGACTCAGGGCTTGAGGCTCTGGTGGGGCATCCAAAAAAGAAATAGCCTGGTCTGGGGTTAGCCGTTTCACCTGACGCCCAGCCAGCCAAGGTGGTCCAAGAAGTCACAGTGCTGGACGGAGGAGGTTAGCCTTTCCTGGTGGCTGACCTGCGGGCGGCATGCCCAGGAGACGCGCTGGGTGGCCAGCCCCTCGAGGGCAGGCACTGCGTTTCCTGGGTAAGCTTTTGTGTTTCCCAGAGGGCCCGAAGCATCACAGTCCTCTGCCATCCCTTCTCTCCATCCCCATTTCTTAGATGAAGAAACCGAGGCACAGACGTAAAAAGTAACTTGCTCGAAGCTGCACAGGAGGGTATCAAAGTAACACCCACAGAGCGTGCATTATCTGCTAGCCTCACCGCTGAGGGCTTTTGTGTCATCTTCCTGACGCCCATCCACGTGCATATGTTAGCAGCCCCATTGTCGGGGTCCAGAAAGGCAAAATAACTTGTCCAAGGTTGTGCTTCGCTGGCAGGTGGTAGAGCTAGGATTTGAACCCAGGCAGTCGGGGGTCAGAGCCCATGCTTGTCGCACCGCCGTCCCCTCTGCGCACGGCCCCCTGGGCCCTGCCGGCCTCACCTGCAGTCTGTGCTCAGACCTAGGGCTCTAGGGGCCACGGGCACGATGCTTCGGGTCCTGGTTGGGGCCGTCTTCCCCGCAATGCTGCTGGCCGCCCCGCCGCCCATCAACAAGCTGGCCCTGTTCCCGGACAAGAGCGCCTGGTGTGAGGCCAAGAACATCACCCAGATCGTGGGCCACAGTGGCTGTGAGGCCAAGTCCATCCAGAACAGGTGCGGTACAGGGGTGGTGGGTGGAGGGGCTGGAGACGGGGGCCAGGAGGGAGGCAGAGGACAAGGCGGCCCATCCCTGCCGCCGCTGCCGCCGCAGTGTCACGAGCACAGTGACCTCTCCTCCCACAGGGCGTGCCTAGGACAGTGCTTCAGCTACAGCGTTCCCAACACCTTCCCGCAGTCCACCGAGTCCCTGGTTCACTGTGACTCCTGCATGCCGGCGCAGTCCATGTGGGAGATCGTGAGTACTGCTGCCGCCCCTACCTGCCCCGCCTCCACCCACAGCCCGCGCGAGCCTCGGCCGCAGGGCTTACCCGTCAGGCCCCACCGTGTGCCGGGGCTGAGGCTTGTGCTGGGCATCCAGACGTGGCCCTTGCCGCAGGATGGCTTATGCGTCTGACGCCAATGTGCGCAGGACAAGAGATCTTTCTTATGTCAGTCACATGATGAAATCCTTAAAGTGGTTTCCTGTTGTTTTACGATGAGAACCCAATCCTTGCCGGGTCCCACAGTGCCCAGCATGGCCTGGTTTCCCAGGCTCTTGAGTTTGTCTCGCCTCTCTCATCCTTTTTACTTGCTTGACACTTGACATCAGTGTGCTTTCTTTCAATCTCTTACACCTGCTCTGCTTGCTGCTACCACAGGGCCTTTGCACATGCTCTTTTCCCTGTTTGGAATGCCTTTCTTCTCACCCAGTTAATGTCTATTCATTCTTCTGCTTTGGGCTCAGCACTATTCTCAGTGCCCTTTCCCATCCCCCTGAGCACCATGTGCCCCACGGTTTTCCATCTGCATTTGGATGATTGTGACAAGTCTTTCCCCCGCTGCTAGGCTCTAATTTCTTTGAGGGACCATGCCTATCCTTGCGTCCCCAGCACTGGCAGGGAGTAGGTGCTCTGTGGAAAAGGGAGGAAGGATGGGAAAAGAAGAGCTATTGGGAAAGTGTGAATTAGGAGAAGAGTGAGACCCCTGCAAGGTCCGGTAGGGCAGACCTAGGCTGGGCTGCGGCTTCGGGATGGGGCTCTTTGAGGAAGTGATGTCTGAGCGCAGACCCCAAGGTTAAGTAGAAGTTAAGTGGGCCAGTTTGGGGCAGGTGGTCCAGGGTGGGTTAGGTGAGCACCTTCCACGCTGAGGGAACAGCATGTGCAAAGTCTCGGGCAGATCCAGCAGCTCAGAGTTGGTGGGAGTGGCACAAAGTCAGGGGTGGAGAGGCAGCCTGAAGGTCCTGGGAGGGGGGGCCTTGGTAAGGAGTCTGGACTTTTCTTCAAGTGCAGTGGGGAGCACTGAGGGGGGTTGTGGGCAGGGCAGGCCCCGTTGGATTTCTCCCCTCAGGCTGCTGTGAGGGAATGGGTAGGGAGGTGGCAGGACTGGCTGAGAGGAGACAAGTTGGGCGGCTCCTGCAGGGGCTCGCCCTCCTGCCTGTGGAGGGGCCCACAGAGCTAACTGGGGTACCCTCCCCAGGTGGGCTCAGGCATTTTGGGGTCTCTGGGATTGTCAGTCCCGTGAGGAGTGTTGTTGCCCTTGGGGCCTCTGGAAACATGTCTTCCCTTCTCTTCTGTCCTCTGCAGGTGACCTTGGAGTGCCCCGGCCATGAGGAGGTGCCCCGGGTGGACAAGCTGGTGGAGAAGATTCTGCACTGTAGCTGCCAGGCGTGCGGCAAGGAGCCGAGCCACGGGCTGAGCGTCTACGTGCAGGGCGAGGACACGCTGGGCTCCCAGCCGGGCACCCGTCCCCACCCCCACCCTGGAGGGCAGACCCCTGAGCCCGAGGATCCCCCCGGGGCCCCACACGTGGACGAAGAGGGGGCTGAGGACTGAGGCCCCAACTCTTCCTCCCCTCTCGTCCCCTGTGGAATGTTGGGTCTCACCCTTGGGGGAACGGTGGGGAGAAAGGCTGGAGCCCCCCTTTGGCACTGGATGGACTTGGGTTCAGACTTGGACTTGGAATGCTTTCCGGTTGCCATGGAGATCTGAAGGGAGGGGTTGGGGCCAAGCTGCACAATTTAATATATTCAAGAGTGAGGGGAGGTAGCAGAGGTCTTCAGGGTTCTTTTTCGGATGGGGGGTGGTTTTCTTCCTTTCTGCCTCCTAGAGATGTGCCTTCGGGAGGGGAAGAGGTTGGCTAAGCTGCTGAGGTGGGTGTGAGGTCCTCACCGCCCCTGCTGGGGCAGGGCCCCTGGGGTGCAGATGGTGGAGCGGGGGCCCTGAGCTGAGGGTGGGCTCCTTGCCAGCAGCAGCCCTGAGGGAGGGGCTGGGCCCAGGCTATAGGAAGACCCCTGGCAGAAGCTCTAGCCCCATAGGCTTCCCCAAAGGCCTCGCATCCCCAGGACAGCTTCTCCCCAGTGGTACCGAAATGGCCCTCCCTCGATGGCGTACTTGGGAGTCAGGTCTGGGCAGGACCCTGCTGACTCATGGCCCTGGAGCTGGGAGCCAGGCTCTCAGGGCCTGTCTGGCTTCCTTGGCTTTCCAGGCGGTGGGGGAAGGCAAGGGAGGAGCCTACCTGGGCCAGGGGGAGGGGAGGGCTCCGGGACCATCACCGGAGTACCCTTCTGCCCCTCCCTCTCCGAGATGGTAGTGCCTCCCACTGCCCCCCAAGTGTTGGGCCTCTCGGAAAGCTGATGGAGCCAGCCTTCCCCTCCTGGGGAGCTCTTTCTAAATTTCTGACAGCAGTGAGGCTCCAAGGAGGGACCTGGGTGGGATGGACTCTGGCTGAGCCTCAAGAAACCAAGAGGAGGAGGGGGGAGGGCTCATGGCGGCCAGTGTCCCCGTCCCACCCATCCCCTCCCTCCCGGCTGCACTTTAACCCAGAGGGGGAGTGGGGTCCTGGGGACAGGGCAGGCGGGCACCCACACCTGCCTGTGTCTGCTCTTCTGTCCCCAGGGCGGCTGTCAGCTTCCCCCCCCACCCCCCGCCTCCTGCCTGGGGCGCCCCGCCCCCCCCACGGCTGTTCCGACAAGAGCTTCCGGAGCTTGTAACCAGTAGATTGTTTCCCTGAGTTTTCTCATGAATAAATTCGTTCAATGCTTGTGTTCTCTTCCTCACGTGGTGGCTCTGCCGACCCAGGGTCCCCCAGGGGGCCCTCCGCGAGGCCCGGGGGAGGGGATCAGGCTACACAGTGAGCCCCGCGAGCAGACCCTGTGTGCGGCCCACTGGCCGCTGCCTCCCTGGCTCCCACCTCTTTCCTTGGGCGCCCATTTCCAGCCTTGTGTATACCTTGGGTGGGCCTCCAGACCAGGCACGTCTAATCCTGACCCCTGGGGGCCCCTTGGGCTTGCCTCATGCCATCTCTTACCCCTCACAGTGACCCAGCATCAGCCCTTCCCTGGACCCCAGTCTAGCCCGGCCCAGAAGAAGGGGAAAGAGACGAAACCAGTGGTTATAAAGGAATATACGAGGTGGGGTGCTGTGCTAAGTACTTTACATAAAGTCACTCAATCTTCATCACCACCCTGTGATGCAGATGTTGCCCGCACCGTACAGATGAGGCGTGGGAAGAGGGGAGGGATTACGTCATCTGTCCAGGGCCGGGCAGTTGGGAGATGGCAACCAGGGGCTCGAGCCCAGGCCTGATCACTGCTGTCAGCAGAACCTTAGCGCTTGTCATTTGTCCGTCTCCTGCCATGTGCCACGTGGGTGCCTGACCACCTCACAGTGACCCTGTGGGCTTGGATCATTACCCCCATGCCATTACCCCCATGCCCCAAACTCTCCATCATTGAGACACAGCAGGGCTGGTGGGATGGGTGAGGGCCCGGACACTTTCTTCCTCACCCACATTGCTGTAAAACGCCACATACCAGGCAATTTGCATATATTACTTCTAATCCACGGAAAATCCTGCTTTTGCAACGGAGCGCGTTTATGCCCTGGGAGTGCTCTGCACGGGCGGGGAAGCCGCGGCGCCCGGAGTCTAATCTTGCGCCCTCTAGCGACAACGGTGGTGTACCACACGCGTGATTTCCTCCGCGGACGCGGTCTTCCCTTCATGGCTGCTCTGTGCTGTTGTGCAGATTGTGTACTTTCCAGCTCCAGAATGGCGCTTCTTGCAGTTGTGCGGACGTAACCATCCACGGGGGCCCTGCGTCCCTGACGTGGAGTTGGATTGGAGAGAAGTATACCTCCTGCGTGCAGACTTCAGTGGCCCCTAGTCTGGTAGGGACAAGCCCTGGTCATGTTAATAGCCATTCTATACGGCTGGAGGTGAGGCCTGACCCAAGGGCGCAGAGAGGATGCTGCGGGGCTTCCAAGGACTCGGGGACCAGGTCCAAATGCAGGACTTCCTGGGGCCGTGTCCCTGGTGCTGGACCTCTGAGAACCCAGCACCGTGTTGGCAGGATGAATCTTGGTCAGGAGCCGCCTCCATCCTGTGTATGGAACCAGGCAGGGTAGACATATAAAGAAATTAAGAGGCTCGTTGGAAAGAAAGCAGGAAGGTGGGTTGGCGTGGCTGGTGGCAGGTCTGGAATGCTAGCCAGAGTTCAGACTTCATTCTCTTTGCAGTAAGAGCCCCGAAGGGCTCTGCACAGAGCTGGGTTTCCGAGAGAGCGGAGACAGACGGCGGTGACTGCACCAGTCCGGGCAGAAGACAGAGACGAGAGACCGTAGAGGCCAGAATCCGGTGGGGGCAAAGGGGAGGCGGAGCCAGGCAGGAGAGGCGCCGCTGATTGGATTCGGGAGCAGCAAATGGGAGGAGCCAGATTTGAGTGCTGACGTCACCTGTTACGCCAGCCTGCAAATGGGCGTGAGATGGGGAGTAGTGACTTCGATTTTCCTTGTCAACCTCAAGCTGAACCACCAAGAGGGCCCAGAAAAAACATTTCAGGTTCTCTGCCCTTCGCTCCCCCCCACCACCCTGCCCCACAGCAATGGTGGAAAGATCTTAAAATCTTTACAAGGGATTAACACTGACAGCACAGGCCCCTCTCGGCAAAGGGCGGGTAAGTAATTAGCACCAGCTACCCAGCCTTATTTGCCTACACGGAGCCTACAACTCCCAGCTCGTTTTCTTCCCCTGCTCCAAGCCTCTGGGGATATCCAGTCAGCCTGGGTTTAAATTCTGGCTGGGCCACTTCCTAGCTGTGTAATCTTGAGGAGGTCAGTTAAACTCCCTGAGGCTCAGTTTGCCCATCTGCAAAATGGGGACTAATGATCGCACCTCTCTTACTCCCAGGGTCATGGTGAGCTTTACATAAATTAAAGTACAAGTGGAGCTTGGAACAGTGCCTGGCATGTAGTAAGGACACGTGGCTGGCTCAGTCCGCAGAGCGTGTGACTTTTGATCTCAGGGTCCTGAATTCAAACCCCATGCTGGGTGTAGAGCTTACATTGCAGAACAAAACATACACACACAAGAAAAATGCCGGCTGTCACCATAATTATTGAGAATGAAAGATTGGGTCACAACTGCTGGTGGCTCGGCTGATAGTTTTGTTCATTCATTCATTGAACAGATGTTTACTGAGAGCCTGTTAAGTGCTGAGGATACAGCAATGAACAAAACAGACAAATCCCTGGCCTCATGGAGTTTATCCAGTTAATCAGCACCTTCTATGAGAGCAGCTTTGAGCAGGCTTTACAGCCTCCCTGGATCTCGGTTACTCCATCCCCATAATGCGGAGCTCCGGTGGGCATGGAGGTCTGGGGCAGGGGATTCAGAAGAGTCAGCTGTTCCAGCGTGGCACCAGCCTTCTCTTCCAGAGAGGGAGCTCCCCATGGCTAGAAGTAATTGAGCAAAGGCTGAGCATCCCTGAAGGTCCCTCTCTACCCTGAAAGGTTAAGGAAGTCTGGGGCTTTATTATTCCATGACAGGTATGATAAACTTAAGAGCATGAGCACACACATGGAACTTCTGAAAAAGTTCTTAAATTCAAGATAATAGTGTGGCCACAAGGTGGCACCACCACCCAGGCCCAATCTTGAAAAAAATTTTTTTAAAAAAATTATAGTTAAGGGGATGCCTGGGTGGCGCAGTGGGTTAAGCATCTGACTCTTGGTTTCAGCTCAGGTGGTGATCTCAGGGTCATGAGATGGAGCCCCTGTTGGGCTCCATGCTCAGCGTGGAGTCTGCTTAAGACTCTCTCCCTCTCTCTCTCTGCCCCTCCCTCCCGAGCCCGTGTGTGTGCTCGTGCGCTCTCTCTCTCTCTCAAATAAATAAATAAATCTTTGAAAAAAATTATAGTTAAGGGGCGCCTGGGTGGCTCAGTCGTTAAGCGTCCGCCTTCGGCTCAGGTCATGATCCCGGGGTCCTGGGATCGAGCCCCACATTGGGCTCCCTGCTCCTAGGGAAGCCTGCTTCTCCCTCTCCCACTCCCCCTGCTTGTGTTCCCTCTCTCGCTGTGTCTTTGTCAAATAAATAAATAAATAAATAAAATCTTTAAAAAAATTATAGTTAAGTACGGATCACAATATAACAAATGTCTCTGAACCCGTCACCCAGAATGAACAAATATTAACAAATTTGTCATGTTTTCTTTAGGTCTTTAAAGAAAATAATAAAGGCCCCGAATCCACAGGGCTGGTATGCAACAGCAATGGGATGCCAAGTCTGGTCTTTACGATTTTCAGTCTAGTGCCTGGTGTCCTGTCCTCTGGGACATGGCAGAAATTGTCATAGGGGAGTCACATGGCAGGGAGGACGGGCCTCCTTTTCCTGCCACATAGACCCATCTGTGGGCACGACTGGGACTCTGGGCCCCAAATAGTGGCTTGGGGGTGGGTGGGGCGCTGCAGGGTCTTGAGGTTTTTCTATCTTGGGTGTTGGGCAGTCCCGAGTTTCAGTTCCACTTCGTCTCTTGCTGCTGGTGACCTTGGATGAGGCCCTTGGCCTCTCTGAGTCTCAGTTTAACACCTATCTATCAGCACTATTGTAGTGGTAGGAATAAGAGAATAATAAAGCCCCTGGAACATAGGAGGAATCTTACATGTGGGGGGTATGACTTTTCTATTTCTGTGGAGGGAAAAAGACCCCCTTCGCTCTCAGATTCCCTTTATGTTGCTCTTCATTTTCTTTTTCTTTTTCTAAAGCAGTGATCCCTTTATGATGACTTTGTCTATTATGCTTACTGTTTATTGTCTGTCTCCTTCCACTAGAACATAAACTCCATGAAGCTGGATCTTTGTGGTGGTTACTGTAGTGTCCTAATTGGCCAGAACAGTGCCTAACATCTAGTAGGTGCTCAATAAATGTATATTGAATGAATGAGTGGGATCTGCAGTACTGATCTGTGAAGCATCTGGTAGAGACTCGTCTTAGCTAGGGGCGAGAGAGCACCTTCAGAGGGTGCTCCCTGCAGTGGCTCTGCCCCATCTGGCCTAGGGATTCCCAAATCTGTTCACACTCTTTGTTAGATTGGGAGTACCAGCACATCAGGGACTTCATCCTTCCCGCCTGTTGCTGTCGGGGAGTGGTAGATTTCTGCTCAAAGGCAGAAATCCTCCCCGAGGAGAAGGTAACCTACTGTTTAAAGGTTTGAAGGAAGAATTTATATGGGTTATTATATATTATGTATACTATTGTATACATGTACATATGTGCATATATATGTGTGTGACATCTGGGTGTCAAGCGAGCTCCCCAGTAGCTCCCAGTGGGCTCCCCCTGCTAGCGCGGCGACCCCCGCTGCGGGTGGGCAGCGCCCCCACTGGGAAGCAGTCCTAGATAAAGGCGGCCACAGCCCCTCCTCTGAACTCCTCCTGCGCCGCAGCCACGTCAGGTGGGAGAGGGGTGTGCGGGGACTGGGCGAGGCGGGGGGAGGGTGGAGGCCGCGACCCGGAGGTGCGGAGGACCCCGCGCGCTGCGGGGCGGGGGCTCGGCTCTCCCCGCCCACCGCGGGGCGGGGCGCAGGCTCCGCGGCGCTGGGACCGCGCGCTCCTGGAAGCGCCACCCGCTCCTCCGCGCGCGCCGGCCCCTCGCGGTGCCTCCCGGGCTCCCTGGGCGTCTGCCCGGCCCGCGGCCGCCTCTTCTTCCCCAGCCCCGCGGCGCCTGTCGCAGTCGCCGGCAGCGGAGCAGCGCCGAGCGCCCAGGTACCGAGCGCGGGCGGGAGCGGGGCCGGGGACCCGGCGGCGGCGCGGCCGCCGCTGCTGCTCCTGTCCCCGCGGGCCGGCCGGGCGTCCTCCCGCACGCTGCAGGGGACCGTGACAGCCCAAGCCCTGGCTGCCTCTGCGTCGGCTCGGAGACCTGCCTTCCCCACCGGGGGCTTTGCTGTGGTTCGCGGGCCCCCGCCCTGCCACCCCAAGTGACCGCGGCTCGCGACCTAGCGCCCCGGTACGCCCACCTGCCGCGGAGGGGGCTGCCCCCTGCCGAGCGCGCACGTTGGTCCCCGGCTCCCAGCTCCTCAGGTCCCCGCCCCAAGCGGGCGTCCCCGTCCCGACCCTCCCTCCCGCCCCCTCTAGGGGGCTCTGCTCCCACCGGTCCAACCTCCCAGTCATCTGCGGTCCTTGACTTCCCGTCCGCTCCCTCTCGGGGACACTGCGCCTCATCAGGTGCGCCCTTCCAAACTCCCTACCCGTTTGCTCCGTGTCCCCACCTCACACCATATAACCCCTCTCCATCTTCCTTGGGTCCTTGCCCCTTGACCTAGTGCCCCTGTTTCTATCTTCCCATCTGACCCCTGGTGACGGTCTGTTCCCACCGACGACGCCCATCCAGCCTCCGCTCCTCCAGTCCCTCACCCAGGCCTCCCGCCCACCCTACCTCGTCCTCCGGACCCCTCTCGGGCCTGACGTCCTCGCCCCCCGCCCCCATGGTCCCGGAGCCCGGCCCTGCCAACAACAGCACCCCGGACTGGGGGTCGGGGCCGCCGTCGGAGCTGGCGGGCAGCGGCTGGGTGGCGGCCGCGCTGTGCGTGGTCATCGCGCTGACGGCGGCGGCCAACTCGCTGCTCATCGCGCTCATCTGCACGCAGCCCGCGCTGCGCAACACGTCCAACTTCTTCTTGGTGTCGCTCTTCACGTCGGACCTGATGGTGGGGCTGGTGGTGATGCCGCCCGCCATGCTGAACGCGCTGTACGGGCGCTGGGTGCTGGCGCGCGGCCTCTGCCTGCTCTGGGCCGCCTTCGACGTGATGTGCTGCAGCGCCTCCATCCTCAACCTCTGCCTCATCAGCCTGGACCGCTACCTGCTCATCCTCTCGCCGCTGAGCTACAAGCTGCGCATGACGCCCCCGCGCGCCCTGGGACTTGTCCTGGGCGCCTGGAGCCTGGCTGCCCTCGCTTCCTTCCTGCCCCTGCTGCTGGGCTGGCACCAGCTGGGCCGCGTGAGGGCCCCTGCCCCGGGCCAGTGCCGCCTGCTGGCCAGCCTGCCGTTTGTCCTCGTGGCGTCGGGCCTCACTTTCTTCCTGCCCTCGGGCGCCATCTGCTACACCTACTGCAGGATCCTGCTGGCCGCCCGCAAGCAGGCCGTGCAGGTGGCCTCCCTCACCACCGGCACGGCCGGCCAGGCCCTGGAGACGCTGCAGGTACCCGGGGCGCGCAGGGAGACCCGGGCTTGTGGGATGGAGAGGAAAGAGCAGGCGTTGGGTGCCCACGCGGCATCCATCGCTTGATATATACACTTGCTGGTGACCTCCAAGTGGGCATCTCCAACACACACGACTCTTCTGCATTCTAGACTCAGTGCTAACTGTCCACAGGACAGCTGCGTCAGCATGCGGGGCAGGCTTCGAGAAGGTAGCATGTGCTAAGGGAATTCAGGGTGTCCCCACCCTCCCTGTCGTTCCTGTCATGGCAAATGGCACCATCATGGCAGTACCCCACAGAAACTCAGGAATAATTTTTCTCCCTCAGGCTCATGGGGTTCATTATCAAGGCCTGTTGGTGCTGTCCCGAACACGTACCACCTCCAAGGCCACCGCCCCTCAGCCAGGCCCCTATTGCTTCTTTCCTGGAAGCCCTCGCTAGTCTCCTACTGGCTTCCCCTGCTTCCTCTTCAGACTCACTCCTGTCTACTCTCTGCCCAGAAGCCAGAGCATATGACAAAACAGAAGTGAGCCCCTCACTCTTAAGATAAAAGAGGAGACCCATGTTGGGATCTGGTCTGGGAATGTGGTCCTGCCAAGCTCTCCAGCTTCACCTACTCCCCTTGCCCTCTCTCCTTATGCACCAGCCCTTCTGATGTTTCTGGAAGGCACCAGACTGCAGTGTCCAGGACTTGGCATCGCTGTTCCCTCTGCCTGGACAGCTCTTCCCCTGGAGCTGCCCTGTCTGACTCCTTTTCAGCTCACAGGTCACCTCTTCCCAGAGTCTGTCCCTGACCACCCTGTCTGCAGACCCATCGGCACTCCCTCACCCTGTTATTTATCCCAACCGTAGGTTTATATGTTGACTTGTTCATTGTGTCTCTCCCCCACGAGAGTGTAAGCTGGGCACATCTGGGGCGGTTTTGATCCCCACTGTACATCCTAGGTGCTTACTAATGACTTGTGAGTGCTAAGGCCCTGCAACGTCTGGAGTGCGGTGGCTGTTCTTGTCACTCAGGCCATATGGCACCCGAGTCTTACTGTCTATTGTCCTAAACCCCCAAGGAATGGGAGTTTAGGTTGATGAGGCCTGAGGCCCAGAAAATTAGGTCACAGGCCCCGAGGAAGGTCCTGATGGGGCCCTCCAGTCTTGATGTAGCCCCAGGCGGAGGAGGCTCCTGCAGGATGCGGGTAGTACCTGGGGGCTTGGGTGGATGGGGGCTGAAAGGCGGGCCCTCCGAGCAGCTTGCCTGCCCCATCAACCAGGGGAACAGGCCTTGGGTGGACAGGAGGTCCAGGCTGCAGTCCTACTCCCTCCCTCCGTCTGTGCTCACTGGAGAACTTTCCTGAATCACAGTAGGTGGCTGTGACCCTGACTCTGTTCTCCAGCAGTAGGAAGGCTGCCCTAGGGCATCCACACTCTCTCCCTGGGTTCTTGTAAAGGAGCGTTTCCCAAACTCGAGGCATCTGGAACCACCTTGGGCCGTCCGCCTTCTTTCCAGCCACCCACACGCCTCAGGCGGCTTCCTTCTTCTGTAGTTTGCGTTTTTCTCTCCATCGCCTCACTTATCTTTTTACTTCCATGCATTTGTTTAGAAAGGAAACTTCTTATCTCTTCTGGAAATGGAAACTCGGGTACCTTTGCCATAAACAGAAGGCGGTCCCAAAGACAGGGGCAGTGCGTGGTGGGAACCCCAGCAGGGTTGCTGAAGCCCGGAGGGGAGCTCCAAGTGGCCCGGCCCAGGCTCGCTTCCTCTTTGGTGGTAGCGGGGTGTTAAAGACAGAGCGGCATCAACACCCACTTCCTCTTGACACAGCCGGAAAAGGAGCTGGAAGAGTGCTGGAAAAGGCTCATGTTCTCAGTCTGTCATTTAGTTCTGTTATGGGTCATCTTCCTCTTCCGCGCTTTGGGGAGCTCTGCACCAGTGACTAAGGATGTGAGGAGGTGGCTGGTCTTGGTGAGGCTGGGGTGGGACGGGTCTGGATTTTCCGTGCCAGTGTCACCTGTGACACACTTTTCTGTCCCTGAGGCTAACTGGCTGGTGCCAGGATTGAACCTGAGACTGTGGCCTGGAGCCCCCGGGGTGCTGTCCCATGGTTTCTCAGTGCCCACTGTGTGCCGGCACCTGGCCAAGTTCGTGCCCCAAACACTCACCCCGGCAAGGACTACCATCATCCCTGTTGGACAGATGGGGAGCCCGGGGTTCCGAGAGAGGGGAGGTGTCAGAACCCACCACTTCCCAAACCACTCAGCTCCTAAGCCAGCCTCCTGCCTGCCTGTTTTCCTTATTGTCTGCACAACTGCCTGTGTTTTGGGAATTTGTTTCTGCGACATAGCCTCTACTCCATCTTCCTGGGTCACGACCCCCTTTCCTCCCACCCAAGCTGGCCGGCCCCTGAGACTAGGCTTCCAGCTGGGCACTTGAGGCTCCCAGTACCTGGACCTAAAGGAATTGATGAGAACGAACAAACCTTGGGGTGCATTAGACCCTTATCCTCCTGTCCTCAGCCCTACTTAGCCCTGAGCTCCCTTCCCCAATCCAGCCGCTAGCTTCTCCACGGTGGGTAGGGGATTGGAGGGGGACATGGGTTTCTGAAGCCCCAGCTCCTCTGGGTTTGAGGCCATGGTAACTGAGCAGGCTTGAGTATTTTAAGCTCTCCTCCCACCCCCCCACATCTGCTAGGTATGTGAACAGGCTTTTCAGAAGCCACCGGTCAGCTCAGTGATTTCAGCCAGGCTTTCCCAGCCCCGCGGCCATGAGGTGGGGGTCTCGCTTACAGCTGAGGCAGAGACTGGGCTGGGGATGAAGAGCGGGGCCTGGGGAGAGTGGTTTCAGAGCGAGTGAGATGCCGCCAGCGTACGGGAGAGAGGGAGAGAGAGACAGAGAGAGATCTGTGCCAGGGTGGGATGGTGCTCATCCTCGGGAGGGACCCTTGTGGGAGCTCAGTGATGGCGAGCAGCAGGTCGGCCAGGGCGTTTGCCTCCCCAGCCTCTTTGTCTCTGCGTCGGGACCTGTGCCTTTGGTTTGGAGCCCTTGCCCCTCTGTCTTCCTCCGCACCTCATCTTCCTTCCCTTCTCCCACCCCTCTCTCCTCTGGGTCCATCTTGCCCCCTTCTCTGCCCTCTACACCCTCCCGTCAGCCTCTCCCCTTCTCTCCCATCAGTTTCTCCCCCTCTCCTCCTCCACCAGCCTTTTCCACCCTCCCTCACCCAACTCTGCCTCACTTTGTCTTAGCGATCTGTCTTCCCTTCCATCGCGGTCCTTCCTCCTCAGAGGAGGTGGCTGTGATCACAGAAATATCTCAGAGGAGGAGGAGGGGGCTGAGCTGGGAGAGGCTGACAGAGGAGCAGCGCCAAGAGCATGGCAGCCTAGGCTGCTGCTGGGGACAAGGTGGCCCGGAGCAGCCAGAACTGGCTGCAGGAGCTTGTGCATCTGGCTGGTCAGGGGTTCAAATGCTGCCTCCTTTCCCTCCCTGCTGACGACTTTGGACCAGTCATTCAGCTCCCGCTGCCCCAGGGGTAATGCCACTTATCACATGAGGCTGTTTGAGGAATCAGTGAGATAACATATGTCAGCCTGGCACATACTAGGTGCTCAGCACGTGTTAGCTCGTCCCCTTTCCTCTTGGAGGTAAGATATGTGGTTCTGGAGAAATCATCATCCCTTTGAGCCTCTCTAGGGAAAGAAAATCTGCCACTTCTGCCAATAACAGCATCATCACCAGAAGCAAAGAGCTGAGTTGGACTCGAACAACAGAAATGCTGGCTGACGCTTACATGGGGCTTACTGTGTGCCAGGCACTGATCAGCTGACTTTGTGCATATTATCTTCATTAGTTCTTACTACAACCCTGTGAGGTAGACGCCACTGTAATTGCCATTTTACAGATGAGAAAGCTGAGGCACAGAGAGGTGAAACTCCTTGCCTGAGGTCACACAGTCAGTTAGAGCCACGATTTGAAACCAGACCATCTGGCTCTGGAGTCTGTCTTAGAACCGTCACACTACGAGTAGGTGATCGTAAAAATTTTGAATTACACAAGGGAATACATAAATACACTTTAAAATAAAAATCCAGGGGGTGCCTGGCTGGCTCATTTGGTAGAGAATGAGGCTCTTGATCTTGGGGTCGTGAGCTCAAGCCCCACGTTGGGAATAGAGCCTACTTAAAAAAAAAAAAAAAAATCCAGCCATAGAGATAAAGTGAAAGACCTTCCCAAATCCCACCCAGTCACCTTCTGTTCCCAGGGACACTCTTATCGATTTAGGATATTTCTTTCTACTCCTGTATCTTTGTGTTTCCATGTTTGTTTATGCACCCAAAGGACTTAGTGCTTTGTTTTATGTATTTTTTATTTAAAAAAGATTATTTATTTGAGAGAGAGAGAGAGAGACCACAAGCAGGGGAGAGGGAGAAGCAGGTTTCCCGCTGAGCAGGGAGCCCGAAGCGGGGCTCAATCCCAGGACCCTGGGATCATGACCTGAGCTGAAGGCAGCTGCTTAACTGACTGAGCCACCCAGGCACCCCTGTCTTCTGTATTTTTTAAGCAAACGGAGTCCTGTTGTACCTATTATTTTGCAACTTGCCATTACCACTTAATATTGATGTTATGTCTTGGAGATCTTGTCATTTGACCAATTATATTCTTTTAAACATCTATGTTGTCAACTGTAGTGGGAAGGTACTATGTTTTATTTAACCGCCATCCTTCCATGCACATTTAGGCTGTTTCAGTTTTTTCCAGGAATAGTGCTGCAATACACCTGTCCATGTATCCCGAGTGTACAGACATGCTCGGGTATTTATTGCACAGGGGAACCTGTACATGGGACTGCCTCCTGGAGGGGCAATGCCAGCCTGTCATCCAGGCAGCTGCCCTCGGTGTCATTAAGGGGCATGCGGACAACAGCACATGGCCGTGAGGGCAGAGAGAAGTGGGCAGGTGCAGCGGGCAGCAGCTGGACTCAGGGTGAGGTCAGTGGCTGTCACAGGCCTCTGTTCCATGAGGGCCTCTGGTGACAGTGCTGGGGGTCTCTGTAAACCCCCACATGCGGAAGTGCAATTTCTGGAGCTAGAAATGACTTTGAATTCCTGACTCAACCCTTATCTGCTGCATGACTTCGGGCAAGTTCTTTTGCCTCTCTGTGCCTCATCAGCAAAATGGGGATAATAATACCTACCCCAGGTCAAGACTGAATGGCACGATGGGTATCAGATGCTGACACATAGTAAGTGCTCCCTAAATGCGGATGATGGTGCTGATTGGGGGTCACTTGGAGTGCTTTGCTTTGAGGCCTTGTACTGGGACAGTGTGACCTGGGGAAGGTCCCCTATCCTCTCTGAGCCTTGGTTTCCTTCTCTCTTCCCTTTTGCCTGTGTTCTTGGGTCAACTCTTTGGGGAAAAGAAGAGAAAAAAAAACAAACAAACCCAGTGTTTTCCCAGGAAGATTCCTAGAGAGGGAATCTGAGGCCATCTTTAATTCCTTCCCTGGAGCCCCCCTTCCCAGTGATTGCCTCTCACCCAGATGTCTCTCTGGTGTCTCAGTTCCCCAGTGCCTTAGAGCTCTGACAAGATCGGGGCTGTCTCTTGCCCCACCCAGGTTGCCAGAGGTCGGGCAGCGGGGGGTAACCTGTGTGAGTGGCTCCTCTGGAGATGGTGACTCCCTCCTTCCCTGTTATCTATCCCCATCGATGGTGGCAATTTGAAGGGATGGCAGATCTTTGGGGGTGAGCAGGAACCTCTCCTCCAGGCTGACCACGGTGGGGCCACAGAAGCCATATAGAGTCTACCCTGGAAGGGAGAAAAGGAGACGATGAAAGAGAAAAGCAGAGGCTTTTCCCCCTCCCTTGCTACAGCATGGTGAGTCAGAGCATTTGTCCTGACATCTGTGCTGCTTCGGGGAGCTTGAGCTGCTGGCAGAAGGACAGGGCTCCTGAGGATGCTCAAAATTTCCCCAACCTCCAACACATACCACTGAACCAACCTCAGGGCTACTACGTATGTAGCACTTAACTCTGTATCGGGCACTCTGCATGCATTTATTTTCCACAGCCTCGCAATGACTCCACAAGCTGAGTATTGTTTTTCCCATTTTACAGATGTGGAAACAGAGACTGTCTCAAGATCACAGAGCGAGTAAGTGGTAGAGGCATGACTTGAAGCCAGATCTCTTGTCTTAGAGTCTAGCTCTTGCCTCCGCACAATGCTGCCCCACCCAGACAGAGGGGAGAAATCAAGATCTTCTCTTAGGCTGCTCTTTGTGAATTTGTCCTTGGTATTCATATAACCAGATTTCACCTGGATAAACATACTGAGGGGTGGGAGTTATGGTGTGCTTCATCTCTCCCCTCCTGCCCACCGCCATTCTAGACTCCTTGATCCTATGGAAAGATAGCGTAGACCTGGGGTTTCAGCACCACGGACAGGACATCAAGTCTGGATACCCTGCGCAGACCTGCGCCTCAGAGCGGGGTGGGGGTTTGGCTTGGGTGCTCCTGGGGACTGACACATCTTCTTGGCTTTGCCTCCTCCGCCCCCTTTCCATCTGCGAGGGTTGCCTGGGAATCAGGTTCCCTTCCTGCCTCCTTCTGACTCTTCCAATTACCCTATACTCAACCCACCCCTGGCTCCCTGGAGAGCTAAGCTGGGCTCTCTTGCAGTTTAGGAAATGTTGGAGGAGGGGCACCTGGCTAGCTCAGTCAGAGGAACTTGCAACTCTTGATCTCGGGGCTGTGAGTTTGAGCCCCACGTTGGGTGCAGAGATTACTTAAAAATCTTAAAAAAAAAAAAAAAAGAAAGAAACGGAGGAATCCCTTGCTCCCACAGGCTAGGCGTGTTCCCAGGCTGCACACACGACCTTTACACAGTTCAATGAACTGTGCACACCTTGGCCTACTGGTATTTACTTAAATTATAAATGTAAGTTGGTCCCACTTTGTGTAAAACTGATGTATGAAAATCCAAATTGATTACAACCTGCACCTTAGAAGAGGGCTTCCTGTCCCAGCTTTCGTGGGATTTGGGGGTTTCATGGCCGGGCCTCAAGGTGATCTCTGAACCCGCTGGAAATGTGGGATGTTTTCTCCTTCTCTGTGTGTGCATGTGTAACAATTTATACGCTTTTTGTTTTCTGGGGAAAGTTTTTGTAGATTGCATCGGATTCTCAATGAGCTCAGAAGCTTGAAAAAGTTAAGGAAACAGCTGAGCTAAAGGATCCGCCAGTTCAGAGCTTTCTAATGTTTTGGGGCTGCTGGTCACTAGTTTGCAAAGTCAAATTCTAACCTCCTCATGCCTGCGTCCCCTTCAAGGCTGCTGTGGGGCAGCTTCTTTCTCCTTTTTTTCTTCCCCACACTCCAGCTCTTGAGGTCAATGTTTGGGAATGAAGATGTCTGTCAGTCCACAGTGTAATTTGAGTTATAAAATGCTGAGGTCACTAGCACCCCTAGTAGCCTAAAACTGATTTCATTGCATACATTTACTCTGTGCACATTCTCAGAAAAGGACTATTTTGTGCAGCATGAGGGTAATGGTGCAGGCAAAATCATTACTCCCAAATATGAGGAGAATCTGTCTATGAAGATGATTTGTCATGCCCTGGGTGGCAGCAAGACATCTTTTGTCAAATACTGTTGAATTGCAACTAATTCTTGTAGGGCCAGAGGCTTTGTGTGGTGCTGGGGCTCGTGGTCACGTGTGTTGACTTGTGCTGAGTGTTGTCTTTTGCGAGGTGGGTGTGGGGGGGTCTCCTGAACTGTCTGACAGTGTTGGTCTGTCTCACTGCCCTTCTTAGAGCGCCTTGTGTCAGGGTCAGGGCTCAGTGCTGGGCCAGCATCAGGGCTCAGTCTATTGCTGAGCTCAGGCCACAGTGTGGGACTAAGGCTGGGCTCAGTCCGGTCCAGGGTTGAGGCTCTGTTTGAGACCTTGGTTATGAATTTCTGTGGTAACTATCCGGGCTCGGTCTGGAACCATGAGCAGGGCTTGGTTTCTTGCTGATGTCAGGGCTTGGTCTAGAGCCAGGATCAAGGTTGCTCTGGAGTCAAGGTCAGGTCTACTGTTGGGGAATCTAGCACTATAGTTGGGGCTCAGTCAAGGATCAGGAGGGCTCAGTTTATTGCTGGTACTAAGGCTCAGTCTAGAATTAGGATTGAGGCTTAGTCTGTGGCTGGGATCAGGGTCAGACTGGGGCTGTTTCGCAGGTGACTTATGTATGTGGCCTTCCTTCCACAGGTACCCAGGACCCCACACCCAGGGATGGAATCAGCTGATAGCAGGCGTCTGGCCACCAAGCACAGCAGGAAGGCCTTGAAGGCCAGTCTGACACTGGGCATCCTGCTGGGCATGTTCTTTGTGACCTGGCTGCCCTTCTTTGTGGCCAACATAGCCCAGGTAATGCCACCGCAGGGGGCAGGTGAGTCCAGGCCTCGCTGGGGAGGCCCCGAACTGCACCCTAACCCAGACATGGGGATAGAGGGGGGTGGGCTGCCTCTCATGGCCTCTGTGTTTGTGGGTTCCTGTCCCATCCATGCTGGCCAGGGTGGTCTGTGACCCTGCTCCGGGACCGAGCATGATGTACCCCATCTCTCCAGGCTGTGTGCGACTGCATATCCCCGGACCTCTTCGATGTCCTCACATGGCTGGGTTACTGCAACAGCACCATGAACCCCATCATCTACCCACTCTTCATGCGGGACTTCAAGCGGGCCCTGGGCAGGTTCCTGCCGTGTCCCCACTGCCCTGAGGAGCGCCGGGCCAGCCTCGCCTCACCCTCTATGCGAACCTCTCACAGCGGCCCCCGGCCCGGCCTGAGCCTGCAGCACGTTCTACCACTGCCGCTGCCACCTGACTCCAGTTCTGACTCAGGCTCGGGTTCCGGTGGCTCCTCGGGCCTGCAGCGCACGGCCCAGCCCCTGCTGCCTAGAGAGGCCCCCCGGCAGCCCCCGCCCTCTGCCAGGGCTGCCACGGTGGTCAATTTCTTCAACATCGATCCTGTGGAGCCCCAGCTGCAGCTGCATCCCCTTGGTGCTCCCACGAACTGACCCGGGCTTGGAGCTGGTCGGAGGGAGCTGGACTGGATAGAACCAAGTCCCCAAGTCTTTGGACCAGCTCTTGGCTAAGGCTGGCAGGCTGCAGGTGTCCTGGGGGCCCTCGGAGCGCCAGTGGGGTGCACTGAGCCAGCCCCCACGGCCCACCCCTGGGGGGGGGGGAAACAGCTGGCTCAGATACGGTTTTCTCCAGGACGCCCCACTGCTGAGTGCAACCTGTGGGTGTGTGCGGACGTGGCTGGAGGATTCTGGCAGAGGGGAAAAGGACTTCTGGGTTCAGGTTAGGGTGAAGACAATCATCTTTGACATTTGATGAGACTGCAGGGGAGGGATGCCTCTGTCTGCAGAGGTGGATGAGTGCTGGGCTGAGTCCCTCATTCCTCAAAGGGTAGTCCTCAGGCCACCAGCATTTGTGGTACCTCCCTGGAGTTTGTTAAAAATGCACACCATTACCCCCTCCCCTCCCGCCACCCAAGACCTGCTGAGTCAGAATCTGCATGCTCGCAGGAGCCCCGGGTGGACTGTGTGCACCGTATAGTTTGAGCCACGCTGGCTTGGATGATCTTTAACCGTGAGAATGATTTGTTTTCAGTCTGGACAGTGCCTCAGGATGTGTGTGGGGCTGCACAGAAAAACACCTGGCCTGGGAGTCAGGAAGGCAGAAATCCGAATCTCCGCTCCACTACTCACTAGCTCTTGCATAGGTCTCTTAACCTTTCTGAGCCTGGTATTCCATGTACAAAGTGGGGTAACAATGCCTGCTTCATAGGGTGTCACCAGAATCAGGAGAACATGTGTAGAGTACCCAGTACCTACAGGTGGTCCTGCCGTAGGTGGTACCAGCTGTTGCCACAACTCCTGGGCATCCAGCCCCCTTGGCCTCTCGCTATGGGCCAGGAAGCGCTGTTTGTTCCTACTGTTTTTCCCATCTCCCTCCTCCTCTTCAGCCCTGGCCCAGATCCCACCACCTGACTGACCATGGCTCCCCACCTTTTTGCTCTGGTTGCCAGGCGGGGCTCCCATCCCCGCTCCCAGGCTGCTGCACCACCTCTCCTGGGGGGGCAAAGCGGGAGCTGGTGGTTTCTTGCTCAACACCAGGAATAGGTCTCCCTCCACCCTGGAAGGGAACTAACTGATGGGGATAGACCAGCCCATGGCCCCACCTTCTCCTGGCATTGCCTGGGTCGGCCAGGGAAACAGGAGTGTTGGCCACTCGGGTCCGCAGAGCAGGGTGCAAGAGCCCGGTGTGGGTTGCTGCCCTCAGGTGGGTCGGTGGACCCTGGCACAGGGACCTGGGTTGTTTTTGAGGGGGGACTCTTGGTTCCCACAGTTTACCTGCCACAAGGTCCTTTTCAGTCTGAGGCCCCCCAGATCCATCACCCCAAACTCCCAGGGAGCCCTCCACTAGTGGCCTGGGGCTCTCCTTGGTGCTGATTAGATTCAACTCTGGCCCCTGTCACTGGTTACAAGAGGGCTCATGGTGCTTGTTGGGGCTTCCCCTCCGCCCCCAGGCCTGCCCGAGTGGAGTCTCAATAAACACTAGCTGAGGCAATGACCGTGGTGTGGACTGGATTTGCCTGAGGGGTCCCTGGGGTTGGAGAAGCAGCTGGTGGGAGTGGGATGAGACCCTGGGCCACATGAGCTGTGTGGACTCACAGTAGCAGTTCTGTAAATATTTGTTGAACGAACAAGCAAACACACACATGCGGGGACCCAGCCACCCTTAACAGTCTAGTTCCTTCTGCTGTCCTCCTCCGGGCTGCCTCCTCCCAAGGCCTCGTCAATACTTTCTCTGCCTGGGCCTTGGTTTCCCCATCTGCACAATGTGGGAGAACCATCTCTGGCCCCTCATTCAGGGACAATGGAAGGAACATAGGAGGCTTCCATGGAGACAGATTCAGTAGCCGAGAACTCGGGCTCCGGAGTCTGACTGGAGTTAGAGACTGACCAGCTTTGTGACCTTGAGGAGGTTACCTAACCTCTCTGGGTCTCAAGAACCTTCAGTAACATGCAGATAATAATAGTAGCTACCTCATAGGGTTATCGGTAGGGTCAGCCAAGACAACCCACGGAAGCACTCTGTCCTTGCTAAATTCTCAATGAGTGGTACCTATTATTATTTTTATTATAATCATTATTCCCCTTTCCTGCTGTAGGAAATCCTTCCCCCGTGTAATTCATTCTTGTCACCAGGCCCACTTCCCACCCATAGTGCATGCTGATTCAGCATATATTCATCACGCTGTGAGTTACATCCAGAGCACCACACAGCACAACTGGGGGGACGCTTCACATCACGTCCATGTGATCCATGCTCCTGGGGTTCTGCAGTGCACAGCCTGCATATGGCCCTACAGGCACATCTGATCGCACCTCCCCAGAGCAGAGTCAGCTGCGGGCTCCCCACCTGCGTCCACTCTGTAGGTGCATCAGTGGTGCCCCGTGGGCTGGCGGGCAGCCCTGCTGTGTGGATGGAAGAGCAGGCATCCACCTGGACTCACTGGGGCCGTGAAAGCCCCCTGGGCCCCCAGATGGCCAGCCAGCCCCCACAGCTGCGGCCTGAAATACAGGAAGCCCAAGGCTGGCAGAGTCCTGGGGCTCTAAACTGTGGTTGGTTGTCTCTGCAGGGCTCCGGCCTTGCTTCCTCGCGGAGGGAACGCTATCTCTCTTCGACTCCCCTCCTTCCAATGCCTTACTTTTCAGTCCTAATGCCTTGAACCTGGGAGAGGCACTGGTGGAAATTCAGAGCTCACGTGGGGCAGCTGGTGGAGGGGTAAGGGAGTGTTACATGGAGGAACCTGGGAAGGCAGCTCAAGTCCCCTTCTGCGGTCAGTCCAGCCCTGGGCAGGGCCCCTGGGTCTCGCTGGCACAGTCGGGGCAGCCCAGTGGGTTGGGGCCCGTGCCGTGGCTGCAGAGCTGGGGGCTCCCAGCCGGGCTGGTAGTGGCAGGAAGGGAGGCACCTTCAGACTGGTCCAGCCCCGTTGGCACCTGGACTCGGCTAGGGTCAGCGGGTGTGGCCACTTCGGGGTTGTCTCCGGGTGTGGTCTTGTCTGATGAGGAGGTGGCTGCTACCTGGCGAGGCTCCTCTTGGGGCGGACTGCCCGGGGTCAGCAGGAGCCCCTTTTCATCCCAGCCTGGCTTGGTGTGGATGCCCACAGTCTTCAGGATGATGTCCATCTGCCTGGCGTAGTCCAAGTGGCCACTGACCTGCAGGAGGGCAGTGAGTGAGGGCCATGGGGGGGGGTGGCGGTCAGAGCCCTGCCCTCCCCAGGGCCCCCAGCGGAGCTCTTGGGCCTCACCCTCTCCCTCTGCAGCCTCAGCCACCTGATCCCTAACGCCAGGACTCCAGCTCTCAATGACCTCAAATCCAGAGTGGGCTGGGAAACCTCTGGGCCCACGGCCACTCTCGAATTTATTAAACATAGATGAAGGATGTTTCTCTATAAAATCTGGGTCCTTTGGGGGCAGGAATCATCACTAAGACAAAGGTTGAGGACTCAGAAGAAGGGCCCACCTTCTTCCTCAGAGAATAGAGTTACCCCCACTTTTGTGTTGGGATGTGTCAGTGAGTGAAAAGTAGGGGTGACTGAGAACACCCGATGCCTCACGGTGATCACGGACAATGCCCAACACGTAGTATATCCTTAATACGCTGTGATGAACTTACTGGATACGGTCCTTTGACAGGTGTTGGCTCCTACCTGTAGATGAAGGAATTGAGCCAAGGAGAGCTAAGGTGACTTGACCAAGGTCATATAGCTAGGAGGTGTCAGAGTTGGATTTTGAATCTGGGCCTGTTCTCTTCATAGCAAATGAGTTGGGGAGGGGAACTTTGAAAATCATTGCCATTTTACCAAACAGGAAAGCAATGTTCATAGAGGGATGGTGGTTTGCTTAATGACACACGACACGTGAAGAGCAAAGCTGCATGGGGCTGGGCGTGAGATGCTGCATGTGCAGTAGTCTGCTCAGCTCAGATCTGCTCCTGAAATGCAGCTGTGCGCTACCCCCCACCCCCAACCCAGTCCACAGGGTCTGCTTTAGTGCCAGAAGCAAGCGCAAGACAAAACATTCCTTTTTGTTTAGAAAGAAGACTGGGGTGGGGGGGGAACACTGCGGACACTTAGGGAACCACACAAAGGCTCAGTTGGTAACATCTGCATTTCCATTTGAATCACAAATCACACTGAGCTATTCAAATGAGTTTTCAAGAACACAAGAAGACAATTCCCTGTAAGGTTTTGTTACTTTCTCATAACCAGAACCTGCTGACTTCTCCTTCCTTTTTTTTTTTTTAAAGATTTTATTTATTTATTTGAGAGAGAGGGAGAGAGAGAGAGAGCACAAGCAGGGGGGGCAGAGGAAGAGGGAGAGAGAGAATCCCAAGCAGACTCCATGCCGAGCGCAGAGCCTGACACGGGGGCTCGATCCCACGACCCTGGGATCATGACCTGAGCCGAAACCAAGAGTCGGACGTTCATCGGACTGTGCCACCCAGGAGACCCTCATTCCTTTCTTTACAAATGCTTTTAAACAATGTTCAGTGAACACACACAAGTATACACGCATACAAGGGGCTTTTTAGATCCCTGGGTTCAGGGTGGAGGTCAAGGTGGGGCAGTGTCTTCCCACAGAGGGTGGACATTACTGGCTGCAAGGCACTGGAAAGAACCTGAGTTCGGCGTCAGCAGAACAGGGGTTCCAGCCTCAGCTTTCTCTTACTAGTAACTGGGGGAGTCCTTACAATGCCCTGAACTCCAGCTTCTCCATCTGTAAAATGAGGATCAGGACACCTACCTTGAAAGTCTACTACGAGAGTTCAAGGGCCGGGCACTTTGTAGGAATCAGCATTCGTGACCTCTAACTATTATGTTCCATATATGGCCCAAAACACTTTCATAGGGACATTACCTAATTAGAATTAGTGATACCTACCTTGTGGGGTGGGTGGGAAGAAATAATACATACAAACCATGTGGTATAGCACCTGGCACATGGCCAGTGCTGCATAAATATGAGCTCCCTTGCCTTAGTGTCCTTGGAAGGGGCGATGGAGGACAGAGGGCAGGGCCTTAGCGGGGCTGATCCATTTGGGAACCCCAAATGGCTGCTGAAGCTCTAGCCATCACATCTCAATTCCAGCCAGCAGAAACCTAGACGCACAGGGACAAACCAGAACTATTGAAGGGCTTGTGCTGGGCTGGGTGGAGGCAGACAGGAAGGAAGGAAGGGCTCGTGGCCACCGGCTGTAGCTGATTCCAGGGGGAAATCCCACCATGCAGCTCTCCCAGAACGCACAGCTCTGGCCTTCCATGACTCCAGCCAACTCGTCTCTGAGCTGCCACTCTGCAAAGACCCAGGGGGACCGCTTGCTGGCAGAATTCCAATTTTACCAACTTTAGCCAAAGGGATGGGAGAGCCGAGGTGAGGCGGGTGGGAGAAGAATCTCTTCTTGGTGGCGGGAAGGTCCGCTGTGGCTGATGCAGGACCATCTCTCCAGCTGTCTGGATGGAAAGGGGCCACCCATCCGGATTCACACTGGGGGTCACTGGTGCTGAGAAGCCCTCCCTGACCTTCCCACGCTGGCCGGGGGATGGTCCCTGGGGCTCCCCTGTGACAGTGTTCGCTGCACCCCATCGTCTTTATCTGCTCACACGTTTGTTCTCTGATGGACTGTGAGCCTAGAGAGGGCATGGGCCACTTCCGACTCACTCGGGGCCCACAGCTGGCCCCGTGCAGCGCTGCCAGATCCACGCAACGTGGACGGGCCTCGGCACCACCTGTTTGCGGCCTCGCAAGGCACCGCGGGACTTGCCCAAACAAGGGGCTGCTGTCCAAGCCTTCGCCTGCCACCAATGCCTTCCAAGCCTGTCAGGCCCCTTCGGGTTCCTTTCCCTCCTGGGCCTCCGTGTCCTCATCTGTAAAACGGGGATGGCAAAAGCACCTGCACCGTGTGTGCGGGTGTGAGCAGTCAGGGAGCTGACACACGGGGCGGAGTCACGGACACGTGAGCGCGGTGGCCTCCAGCCCAGGCTCTGGTATGTTCCCCGGGCTCCACCCCTCACAGGCAGCCTCGGCTTGCACACCTGTACGGCGGGGCCGCCATCCCCCCGTCACCGGGACGCTGTGCGGACTGGCGACACACGATCTCTAATACATGCGGCGCCGCGCCCGGCACATGCCGGCTTTGTCAGCCTGAGCTCCTGCCCCACCCTGGGCTAAGTTCTAGAAGCCAGCTGGCATTTCCTCTGGGACATTAGAAGTTCGGAGACCACTGTGCTGGCTCTCGTGCCCCCCAGAAACCTCACGAGTTGGCCCCTCGGGTGGCGGCACCCCCCACCCGCTGCACCCCTGGCCCCACACAAGGCAGGTGGGCGGCCCCGCCACAGGAGATGGCCCCCCGCCTGCCCGCGCCGGGGCCAGCCCCTCACTCCCTGCCGGCTCAGGCTAGTCCGTGGCCAGGAGCCACCGCAGACCACGTCTGGGTCGGTGGCCGACGCGGGGCTGGTTCACGAAGGCTCTGCCGGCGTCGGCCCCGCGGGGAGAAGGCAGACGGTGCAGGCCTCGCTCTGAGCACTGGGCAGCCGGCGCGCCCGCCACAGCAGTAACGGCGACTCTCTCCAGCAAGAATCCTCCAGAAAAACGGGAGGGCAGCACAAAGGCAATGCGAATTACCTCCAATTACCCCGAAAGAGAGCCACTGCTTCTTGTGCTGTGCCCCTAAGGGGTCATAAGGAGCTACGATCAGGTAAGAGCCAGGAAGCTGCCTCAACGACGGTCCAAGGCGGGAGAGGGGTCTCAGGGGCAAAAGAGCCAAAGGGGGTAGCAGGGGCAGGAGAGGAGGGACCTAGCATTGAAATGAAGGCCTCGTACGGGCCGAGCATCTTACACGCGCTGCCCCGGAAGGTGAGTCCCCCCATTTCACAGATGAGAAAACTGAGGCACAGAGAGGTTAAGTCACCGGCCTGAGGTCACACAGCCAACACACCAGTGGCAGAACCTGGCCTCTCTGGGGCCAAAGGCTGCGCTCTTGCCACTGTATCCCCCTCAGGGCCTTCCCAGGGCAGAACGTGGGTCTTGCCAGGGTTCTGTGGTGTTTAAAGGGAATTTCATTTACAAGGCTTTCTTCTGATCCTTTTTACTTTTGATTCAATAGGACAGTGACCCCAGGACACAGGTCAGGAGGCCTCGCTCTGGTCCTGTGGTGTCTCGGTCTGGTCACTCAGCTCACCTCACCCCACAGGGAGGTGGACAGCACAGCCCTGGGCCTGGTGGCACAGTGTTCTGGGGGCGGGGTCCAGGTGCCCAGCTCCACCCACCATCAAGGTGCGGTGGGCGGGGAGGGGGTCACTGGCACGGGCTGCTTAGAAGCCCGAGTCCTCCAGAGTGACCTTCCCTCGGGGGGGGCTTCAGATGCCCCCAGAGGGTCTGGTCTGTCTGCTCTCTGGCAGGGTGGTGCCTTATGGAACCTGGGGGAATGGGGATACGCTGGGAAGTGCTTGGCACTTGACCACTGGCAGCCAACCATGTAGTAACTGGAAACTGGGGTTCTTCCTCTCATGGGCCCCTTGCATCGCAAGGATTTGCACTGGCCCGAGCCTGCCTGGGGACGTAACTGCAGCTTAGCGCCCTCACCCTCCGGGTAGCGGCACCTCTCCCACTGCTGGCCATATCTTCCTGAGCAGAAGCGATGCCTACTGGCCTCAGACCTGGGTTTGAATCCTGCTCGGCCATGTTCCTACTGTGTGACTCTGGGCAAGTCCCTTAGCCTCTCCGAGCCTCAGTGTTCTCATCTGTACAATGGGGATGCTGGTGCCTGCAAAGGCTCAGGGCAGAGCTAGATATGGAGGCTGTCCCACAGGAAGCTCTTAGCTCTCTGTGACAGTTGAGTGCAGGAGGCTGAGCTTCCTTCAAGCCCGAGAGGTGGCCCTAGAACCTCAAGTTCGGTGCGTCCCACCCCATCCCCAGCAAGAATTCTCTTGAACCGGTCGCCTGGGTGGCTCAGTGGTTGGGTGGCTGCGTTTGGCTCAGGTCATGATCCTGGAGTCCCGGGATCCAGTCCCACATTAGGCTCTCTGCTCGGCGGGGAGTCTGCTTCTCCCTCTGACCCTCCCCTCTCATGCTCTCTCTCACTCTCTTCTCTCTCAAATAAATAAATAAAATCTTAAAAAAAAAAAAGAACTCTCTGGAACCATCTGCACCCCCCGACCTAAGCTAGCCTTTGATGTCCAGGACTATTGTGGGGGGGGATGGGGGGGGCCTGTTCAATCGGCAGGCTTTGCTCCCAGAGACTGATCTAAAGGTCTGTGCAGGGGCCCTTTGGTCTGCATTTTATTATTTTTTTCCCAGTGTCCTTGGGGGGGTGTCTTGCATTTTCAATAAACCCCCAGATGTTTCCAAGGTGGGGGTTCCTGGAACACCTTCCCTGCTCTGCATTCCACAGTGTCACAGCCTGGCCATCAGGGGCTTCTGTGGTCTGGCCCCAATCCCTCCACCTGTGTCCTCTGGGGGCTCTCAGTACTTCCAGGGGAACTGGACCGTCCTGATAAGTAACTGGGGGTGGGGTGGGGCAGGGAGGGCACTAATGTAGGGCCCAGAGCAGGGGCTCTGGAGGTGCACATCCGGGCTGCTGATGGCCACTTGTGTGACAGGAACTTTCCTAAGCCTCAGTTTCCTAGTCTGTGAAATGGGCATAATCATGGCTGCCCCGGGGGCTGGGTGAGGATTAGAGACAATGAGTGTGAAGGACGTGGTGACAAAGCGCCTGCTCAGAGACGGTGCCTGTAAACAGGAATTACTTACCCACCCCCCCACAAGCAAATTCTCATGACCTCCCTCCTCCAGGGTGAAACGGGCCAGTGTCCCTGGGGCCAGGGGTGGCTGGGCTGGAGTCACGAAGCACCCCCGCTGGCAAACGCAGAGCCCGAGGCGGGATGGCGATACTCACGACAGAGGACAGGTCCACATTCTCCACCCTCCTGTCCTGCAGCAGCACGGGCTGTAGGCCGGCCACGCGCAGCTGCACGGAGGACGTGCGGTACACGAAGCTCAGGAGCCAGTCCCCCCTGCGGGCAGACAAGGGGGCGACGTCAGCCCTGGGGGGCCCACCTGGCCCTGGGAAGCCCAGTCGGAGCCGTGCACCCGTGGGCAGGATGGTGGAACAGCGGCTGCCTCTTTGGGGGTGAAGCCCGGGCCACAGCAGCCCTAGAAGGCTGTCCGTTTTGTCCCTGCGGGGGTCCCCAGAGCTAAGAACAGTGCCTGGCATGCAGCAGACGAGTGCCTGCTGGATGCATGCATGCGGACCCCGGACGACGTTCTCACGGGTAAGCATGTGGCTTTGGAGGGGTTTCCGGCTCGGGGGGGTGCCGGGCAGTGGGTGGCCGCTCTAGGGCTCCATGGGAAGAGAAAGGCAGCGGGGGTCCTCCTGGGGGCTTCTGTGCTCTGGGGGACGGAACTCAGGGGTCTGGGTTCCTGTCTGTCTGTGAGCTGGGGGGCCCAGCTTGCCCTCTGACGCAGGTCCAGCCCAGCCTGTAGGCCTCCCTGCCCTCAGCCATCTTGGAGGCGGCAAGGCTGGCTGCCCAGGCAGGTCCTGCCCTGGGAACACACCTTCACTTGCACGGGTGCGGTGAAGCCCACTCCTGGCACCCTCATCCCTAGCCAGACACACCCCTACAGGATTGAGGGAAAATAACCCTGGACCCCGTGCTACCTGTTTCTTCAGGTACCGTGAGCACTGTCCACGGAGGACATGGTCAGAGGGGCCCACGAGACAGCCTTCTCCTTGAACCCTTGACTTTGTCCAGTTGAAGCCGGGCCAGCCGCGAGCCGAGCACTTGGCCTCACTGCTCAGCAGGTTTGTGCAAGTGGACACTGCTTGTCTCCCCTCTGCAGGGGGCGGGGGACTTGCATCCAACTTAGCACATCTGGTTGTGTTTTATTGGGACTGACTCCCACTCTGGTTTGCATGGCAACGTGAGACCATGGTATTTGTGTGCTCATGTGGAAGAAGGGTCTCTCTTGCAGTGCTGCATGAACCAAGAAGGGGCTCAGAGTCCGGGGTCCCTGGGCGCTCTCCAGGCCCCCTCACAGGTGGTCTCTGACCACAAGGGCGCTCCTGTGCTTACCACCCCAGAAACCCCTGGAAGGACTGGGACAGAGAGTTGAGGGGGCCCTCTACAGGCCCTCCTGTGGTGTCCCACACGGAGTGCCCCAGCCCTGACTCCCTTTCTACTGTCATCCGCCCGGTCCCCCAGGCAGAAACCAGTGGGGCAATGTCAGGCCCCTTTCCCCCAGTGGCCAACCCACCAGAGTCCTGCTGATTCTTCTCACCTGCCCCCATTCCGGTCTCTCTGCCCCAGCCCTGCGATCAAGGCAATGGCCTCCCCTCCCACACGCCACCATGGCTTTCCTGAAACACCCATCTGACCACGGCCCTTCTCTCTTAGAAGCTGATCGTGTCTCCCCACGGCCTGTAGGCTTTCTCTTCTAGAAAATTCCTTTACTTTCTCCAGAGAATAATGCTTACCAGTCCCAGTGATTATCTTAATATTGAGGGCCCAAGAAGCACCGTCTCTAAGAGCGGACGGCCAAGTGGAGAAGAAAGATTCACCCAAGTTGTTCTCTTGCACTAACCATGACTTAATTGCATCAGATACTGGGAATGAGGGTGGTCCGTAAACATTTCTGTTATAGACAGTTATAATGAGCCAAGTCAGCATCATCCCTTCCACATTGTTTCTGTCTTCATTATGACAACACTCAACTTAAAATGTTAATTGCTTCTGGCCTGCAATGTTTCTGCTGAAAAAAAAGTTAATTGCACTTCCTTGTGTACATTTAGGAACAGAACAGGAACATATGTTAGAAGGTTCCATATCCTCTAAACTGTGCTGAGCAAACCACAGGGTCTTCCCTGGCATTCAAGACCCTTCTCCATCTAGCATCTGTCTCTCTCGCCCGGGGTGGGCCATAATCCCACACACAGGACCACACAGAGCCAGGCTCTAGTCCTGCCTTGTCAGTTCCTAGCTGTGTGAGCTTGGGCCAGTTGCTTGGCCCCTCTGGGCCTCAGTCTCCTCACTGCATCTTACTGCCCAGGGTGGGCAGGAGTGTATACTAAGACGGCACATCACGGACACGGTGCTCATGCACGTGAATATTCAGGAAGCATCTGGTCTGATTATGCCTCCCGCTCTGGGAACTCTTGCTTGGCCCAGTCTCCCCGTGTCTGGTGGGCTCTTATCCATCCTTTCAAAATTCAGCTTGGATATCATCTCCTCCGGGGAGTGCCCCTGAGCCCCTCCACCTGATATTGTTAATAATTTGCCCCTCATGTGCCTGGAATATATGCTCCTTTGGGGACATGAGTCCCATGTCCTCTGTGTGTCCATTCTTGAGTCTTTTCCTTTTCTAGGCAGAGAGTTTTTTTTTTTATTTTTTTTTAAGATTTTATCCATTTATTGGACAGAGAGAGTGCACAAGCAGGGGGAGAGGCAGAGAGAGAAGCAGACTCTCTGCTGAGCAGGGAGCCTGACGTGGAACTTGATCCCAGGACCCTGGGATCATGACCTGAGCTGAAGGCAGATGCCTAACTGACTGAGCCGCCCAGGCGTCCCTATATTATACATTTATAAATGTTTAGTTTTTGGTAGTTTTGGCCTGAACACTCTCCTCCGCCGCCACCCCCCCCCCCCCCGCCATGCTTAAGGAGGTTCGAAGCAAGTAAAACACCTTTGGGGGCCCAGACCATGACATCTTGGTTGGTGCTAGAAACTACAGTTATGGTGGTCTGTGTTCCTTCCTCCTACTTTCCCTGCTTTCCTCCTCCTCCTCCTTTGTCTCCCTAGAGAGATGGCTCAGGATCTCACAGAATAATTGAAAACCAAGCTTATTAGCCTCAGGTTTGCAGCAGAACATATGGGTTTAATAAGTTTTTGCTGCTTTCATATTGCACCCATGCAATTTTAATTCCTTCCCTTTGCTGTTTATGAAAAGCACCAAAAAATCATGTGCTATGTGAATGGGCCCAGTTATTATAACTGCTACAGTTTATTGAACACCTACTAAGTGCCTGCCCTTTTCCTAAATAAGGTCATTTAATCTCCCCAGAAGCCCTGTGCAGGAGGGACTATTATTCAACAAGTAACTGGCTGAGCCTAGATTTTAACTGAGTACTTTTTTTTTTTTTTTTTAAGAGAGAGTAAGTGCATGGGGGGGTTTGGGGGGATGGAGAGGGGCAGAGGGAGAGGGAGAGAGAATCCTCAAGCAGACTCCCTGCTGAGTGCAGAGCCCGACCTGGGGCTTGACCTCACAAGCCTGAGATCATGACCTGAGCCGAAATCAAGAGTCGGACGCTTAACCAACTGAGCCACCAAGGCGCCCCAACTGAGGACCGTTGGACATCAAACCCGCAATGACTCTGTGCCTCTGTTTCTGTGTATCTAGTCCAGCAGGATCACAGAAATCAGAATGTGTGGGATCAGAAAACTGGCACGTTAAAAATTTTGGTGGATATGGCCACTTGTTCTCCAAAAAATATTTACTAAATTCAACTGTCACATCAACAGTGTATGACAGTGCCCATTTCTCCACATCTTCACCAGCACTGAATGTTACTCATATTTCAGATGTTTGATAATCCGATGGGTGATAAATAGTATCTTACTGATTTTAATTTGCATTTATTTCACTCATGATGAGGTTGGGCATCTTTTAAAAAATGTATTACTGTGGGGTGTCTGGGTGGCTCAGTTGGTTAAGCGTCTGACTCTTTTGATTTTGGCTCAGGTCATGATCTCGGGGTCATGAGATATGGTCTGCATCAGCCTCCAAGCTCAGTGGGGAGTCTGCTTGAGATTCTCTCCCTCTCCTTTTGTCTCCCCCCTACACTCTCTCTCTAAAATAAATAAATCTTTAAAAAAATTAATTGTATTTATTCTGTGAGTTTATGTGTAGATATCCTTTGAACGTTTTATTAGTTTTTTTATTGATTTGCATGGGCTCTTTATATATTATGGCTCTGTCTTTCGTTTCTTCGTTCTTCCTACCATGTCCTAATTCTAAGAACTCAGCTTAGAGTATACGTGAGAGAGCTAAACTGATGGTCAGAACTCCTGTGTCCTGGCTAATGTCCTCTGTCTGTGGCTAAAAGTCATCTTTATCTTGAGCTCTGAACTATAAGCTGTTGCTGTGGGCTAAATCATCAAATGATAAAGACTTCCCAAATCTGTTCCATTTAGTTTTGTGTCCTACTTAGGATGGTTGGGCTTAGATCAAAATTAAATTTAACTGGCCTTAGTTTTCTCATTCGTAAATGGGGATTAAAGTACTAACACCACAAGGTTTGGGGGAGGATTAAAGGAGATCATGACCACAGAGACAGGACGGCACGCGGTAAAGAGTCTAACATCCCTGATATCTTCCCACTCACGTTGTGGCACTGCTGCATTTTTAGTTTTGACTTTTTAATAACTGTCTATTTCCGTATGTGTCCTTTCCACTAGACGTGAACCTCTCTCACCAGGCCCATCTTTGCACTCCCGTGCCCAGCTGCGGTCTCGGGCACAGAATGTTGGACGATCCTGCGTCACCCCCAACCTCAGCTTGGAGCCTCTTTCTCCCTGCAAACCCGAAACATATTCTTTAGAATTGGGAATCCAGCACTTTGCTCTTTCTCTGTGTTTTGCCTTTCCTGTGATCTCCCCTGCCCTCTGGCTTCAGCGGAAGCTGGGGACCCCACTGGCCCTCACTCCAGCTCCGACTTCTCTGAGCTCTAGTGTTGTGTTTCCAGCCGGTTGGGAGAAAGGTCATGTTCATGACCCAGTGGATCGGCTGCTTCTCCGAGTCCTACCTCCTTGTTTTCTAAATTGTTCATATTTTAAGTTGTGTTCACGGAGCCCACAACAAGTCAGCCAACCTTCCCGTTTTCTAAATTCCAAACCTGTTCTTTGGATCAGGGCTTAGAATGTCACCTTCTGGTCCATACCCTGAGCTTTGGGTCATGACCATAAAATGCGCGTCCCTTATCTAAAATCCGGGAGGCTGACTGTGTTTCAGGATTCAGGCCCAGGTCTGTGTGATTCTAAATCACTGCTCTTCAACACTGTCACCCCAGCCTTTGCCTTTGGAGGGGCCCAAGCACCTTCGCAGGCGGTCCTCCTGCAGCGGCAGCGGTGGGCTTCCTCTTCCCTTCCCCAAAGTCTGGGGCATGGCCTTGGCCAAAGCTCCCGAGTCCCCCTTCACCAAGCCCAACAAAGGGTACCTCCTTTCCAGCCTCACAGCCACCAGCCTTCACAGGCCCCCCCACATCTTGCTGAGGGATGCTGCCCGGTGTGGGTCCTGGCTCCTCATTGTCGGCTGACTCTTCTGTTACCCCACCTGAAACGGGGCTCTGGGGGCTTGGCCCACACCCTTGCCCACCCCTTCCCGCACTGCTGAACGGCGCCCCCAGGAGCTCCTTGGCGGCATTCGCAGACCCCTGCTGGGGCCCAAGCTTTGGTTTTCAGTCCGTCCCACTCACCACATGCCTTTCCCCCAGATCATGGTGGCCAGCCTGGACTCTCCTGTCACCCCGTAAGCTGGCCTCAGACCCAACACAGGGAGCCCCTGTTCCTTCATCCTATGGGGACAGAGTCCTCCCCCCGCCCCCCCCAGTCAGAACACCTTGCTCCTAACAGGCCAGAGCCCCACTGGTCCCTGGGATCCTCCAGGACAGGGGCCAGGCCTCGAGCGTCTGCACACTAAGTGCTCGGTTAGTACTGTCACCCCCGGCGCAAGACTGGGACAGACCTGCTGTAGCCGTTAATGATCCTCCCAGACACCACCTTCCGGAAAGGCTCCCAGTGCTTGGCTTCTCCTTCTACGGGTGCGCCCAGCAGGACGACATCCTCAATGATCCCTTGGCAATCTGGAGAGAGACCCAGAAAAGGCGGTCAGTGTCCCTGACCACAGCGGGTCCTGGAAAGAACGCTCCAACAGTGGGGGCAGAGATGGATGTCACACGCACACGTGCTCACACACACACACACGTGCACACACAGTAGTGGGGGCTTCCACACACTGAGTCGCAGGCCAGGGGGCTGATCTCTTCCTGCAAAGCACCATTATCCCTCTTTTATTTATTTATTTATAAAATATTCTATTTATTTGAGAGTGAGAGAGCACAAGCAGGGAGAGTGGCAGGCAGAGGGAGAAGCAGGCTCTCCACCAAGCAGGGAGACTGATGTGGGACTCGATCCCAGGAACCCGGGATCATGACCTGAGCCTGAAGGTAGATGCTTAACTGACTGAGTCACCCAGGTGCCCCCATTATCCCTATTTTAGAGTTAAGGTAAACCACAGACACTGTCAAGATCACATAGCTCGGAAGTGCCACAGCCTGAGGTGGGACCCGGTTCTGTTCTCAGCATCCGTGACGCTCCCAACCAGCCATGGGCTCGGAGGGAATATCTTTAGAAGGGACCGGCGGGCCCCAGGTCATCGTGTACATCAGGGTGAGGGGGCGATGCCCAGCCCTCCTCGGCAGCAGTTCCCTGGGGCCTGGGCGGCGCGGCGGGAAGGCAGGAGGGAAGGGAAAATGGGGGCAGACGGGTCCCAGGGCAGGGGGTACATCCATCAGTTTCACTGACCAAATGGCTCAGATACATTTTAGGTGGGCTTATTCAAAGTGCGATTCAACAGACCAGGGCTGGCCCCATGGACATTTGTCCTGTAAACACAGAAAGAGGACAGCATCATTTCTTCTACCTTGGGGCAGACTAGAATGCAACAGTTCGCAGACGGGCGTGAGCACACCCTGAGAAGTGCCGCTCCTGACCGAGAGGGGCGCATGTCCCCCCCGGACCCCCTGTCACTCTCTGTCCCCTCCTCTGCTGTGCTTTTCTTCTTGGCACGTACCACTTGTTTCTGTCTTTCTGGGTGCGGTGAGGGCAGGTGCTCTTGCCGCCTCCGTCCCAGCTCTACGGCCGGGTCTAGAACAGTGCCTGGCCTGTGCCTGGTGCTCCGTAAAGATTTGAGTGAATGAACGAAGAGGAAGTTCCGTCCCTCAAGGAAGCCAGGATGTGTATTTTGCAAAGCCTTTGTAAAGCCGTGGCTTCAAATAACTTCTGGGTATGGGACCTGGGCCGGGTCACTGAACTTCTCTGAGCCCACAAGTGGGTGACGCCACTGGCCTTGAGGGTCTTTAGAATTAAGTCACAGCGTGGGAACAACCCAGCAGAGGCGATGCACAGGGTAAGTGAGTGTGGCCTCCCCTTGCCCTGAGCCTCCGCCTCTCCCCAAAGGTGGCTCTTTCTAATGCTTCTGAGTGTCTGTATGTCCTGGGAAGCAGCATGCTCAGTGACACTGCTGGGGAATGTGCCCAAGAGGGACCACTCTGCCCTGTCTTCCACGTTCCCACCAAGGGCCACAGGCCTGGTGGCTTCCTCTCTCTGGGCTTCAGATTCTAACCAGAGCGCTTCCAACTGTTCTAGGTCTGGGATTCCAGCTCAGCACTGGTCCAGGCTAACAGGTGTCCAAGCACCCCTGGAGTATCAAGTGTTCTTAGGGCTCTCCTGTCTCTGATGTTGAAAGATGCCATGGCGCAGGATTCTGATTTCACCCCTTTTGTTTCCAGAGCGATGATAACCTGGCAGAAGGATTTAAAACTTCAGGAAGCCGGCAGTGTGTTCTGAACAGCAAGGATGACTCAGGGGCCCCTTGATAGAACGGTTATTTCGGGTGCTTCTGTGGCTGGCAAGGCCGTAGAGAATGGGATTTTATCCTAACCCCTGCTCTTGGCAGGTGAGGAAACTGGGTCTCAGAGGGGATGGGGCATGTCCAAGGTCATACAGGTAGTGAGAAGCAGAACCCAGACTGCTTGGACGGAAGTGGCTGGGTCCTTGGGGCCATGCTCTCTGCTGTTTGAACCAACAACGCAAAGCACCGTGATCACGTGTGGGTCATCACTGTTCCCAGAGTGCCAAACGGTTGTTGACCTGGGGCCAGTGACTGAGCTCAGCAGCTCTGCTCTGGGGGCTGGCGGCTCAAGGTACCTGCTCAGCCCCACATGATCTTGCCTTCTCTGGAGGGCGGGGACCCCTTGTGGCCAGCAGTGGGAACGCAGCATTCCTGATGGGTTGCCCTGAGCCAGTGGCTGAAAGAATGCTGTTAGGAAAAGCCAAAAAAACGTAGTGGCCTGTGACCTTGAACTGAGACCGGTAGTTGAACCTCACAAAACAGTCCAGAATGCAGCCAAATCAAGTCAGGGTGGGCAGTGAGCTGGAAACACATTTACCCATCCATGACACCTGGGTGGCCCTTGGTCCTCAGGCCGTTTGCCACACTCAGACACGTGCCTTAAAGAGGGTTTGTTGTCTGCGAGGCTGCAAACCCGGAGACAAGCCATGTGGCAGGCTCTCGGTAATGCACAGGCATCAGCTGAGGGAAGTCGGCGAGAATTACTTTGGACCCACCCAACGCAGACTCCTCTATGCCAGGTCATCATCACCTGCCCGGTCCTGGGAATGGGATGGTCCAGGACGGGAATCTGGGGTCAGGGGAAAGAGGGTGCTGGCTGCTATAGTAGATGCTGGAAAGGAACAAATCTCAAATTTCACCGTTTGGTCCCAACCCTTCTAATACCAGGAGGTTTCATCCTTCTGGGTAAAATAGAGAAAACCCTCCCTAGGTGCTGCTTTACTGTCCAACGGTGTCCTCACTGCCTTTTTGCTGCAGCGACAATGAATGTTTGTTGAAACATGTTTGGATTTACTTCTATTGCTACCATCAACTTTTCTTCTTGTGAATTTTTTTTTTTTTTGAGAGAGAGAGAGAGAGAGAGAGAGAGAGAGAGAATGTGTGCATCTGTGGGGCAGGGGAGGGGCAGAGAGAAAGGGAGAGAATCTGAAGCAGAGCCCAACATGGGGCTTGATCTCATGACCCTGAGATCATGACCTGCGCCGAAATCAAGAGTCGGACGCTTAACCGACTGAGCCACTCAGGTGCCCCTCTTCTTGTGAATTTTTAAGGTATGAAGATAGTTCTCTAGCTTTACAAATAGACTTTTGATGTAAAGGGAGGCAGGAATCCAGCATGGGTTCAGTCACCTTCAAGTCAGGAGACATGGCCTTCAAGCCTTGGATTTCTCACTTAAAAAAAAAAAAAGATTTCCTTATTTACTTTAGAGAGAGCCAGCAAGCAAGGCGGGGCAGAGGGAAAGGGGCAGAGAGAATCTCAAGCTGACTCTGTGCTAAGGACACAGCCCAACTCGGGGCTTGATCTCACAACCTCGAGCTAATGACCTGAGCCGTCAAGTGTCAGACGTTCAACTGACTGAGCCACCCAGGTGCCCAGATTTCTCTTTTAAAAACAATTCTCTGTATGTTACTAATATCCTGCTTTGTGGGGCCCCTTAGTGGCCCAGTCAGTTAAGCAACTGACTGACTCTTGGTTTCAGCTCAGGTCATGATCTCAGGGTTGTGAGATCGAGCCCCTCGTCGGGCTCGGTGCATGTGAAGTCTGCTTGGGATTCTCTCTTCTTCTCCTTTTGCCCCTCCCCCCTCGTTCTCTCTCTCTAATAAAAATAAATATTTTTTTATTAAAGATTACAATTTATTAGTCAGAGAGAGAGAGTGTGTGAGTGAGCAAGCGTGCACAAGCAGGTGGAATGAGAGAGGGAGAAGCAGGCTCCCCGCCTGCTTCTCAAGCAAGGAGCCCGATACAGGGCTCGATCTCAGGACCCTGGGATCATGACCTGAGCTGAAGGCAGACGCTTAACCGACTGAGCCACCCAGGCGTCCCCAAAATAAATAAATCTTTAAAAAATATCCTGCTTTGAGGAAGAAAAGGGGAGTATGTCAGAGGGGGAGACGAACCATGAGAGATGATGGACTCTGAAAAACAAACTGAGGGTTCTGGAGGGGAGGGGGGTGGGGGGTGGGTTAGCCTGGTGATGGGTATTGAGGAGGGCACGTTCTGCATGGAGCACTGGGTGTTATGAACAAACAATGAATCATGGAACACTGCACCAAAAACTAATGATGTAATATATGGTGATTAACATAACAATAAAAAAATTAAAAAAAAAATATCCTGCTTTGTTAAAGCTGGAGGCCCTCTACCCTGTTAGAACTTTGATGTAAAGGAGGCTCTGAGCCTCCAGGAATTAAGAAAGAAAAGCTTTGCCAGTCATGTCTTTACCTCTCCACTTCTAGTCCTTTCTGTCGTTCACATGTTTGGTGAAAAACATTTCTTTCCCACACTTTCTTTGCTTCTACCTCTTGTTTTTATTCTTGACACAGGAGCCAAAGTGATCCCTTTACAACGCAAGTCATAGGCATGAGGCATCTTTTGGGGGTGATGGAAATGGTCCAAAATTGGGTCATGGTGATGGCTGCACAACTCTGAGTATTGACTAAGTATCACTGAATTGTACACTCGGAATGGGGGATTTTGTGGTGTGTAAATTATGCTGCAGGAAAGTCAAGTCATTTCAATCCTGTACTCAAAACTCTCTCATGGGTCCCACGCCCCCTGGAGTAAAAGTCAGTCACGGTGACAGCCCTCAAAGGCCCACGTGACCTTCCCCTGCTTTCTTCTTGCTCACTCTGCTCCGGCCACGTGGCCTTGCTCTTCCCTCTTCCCGAATGCTCTTCCATCTGATTTCCACACCTCCACCCTCCCTCACCTCTTTTTTTTTTTTTTAAGATTTTATTTATTTATTTGAAAGAGAGAGACAGAGCACAACCAGGGGGAGAGGGAGAGGGAGAGGGAGAAGCAGACTCCCCACTGAGCAAGGAGCCTATCATGGGGCTTGATCCCAGGACCCTGGGATCATGACCTGAACCGAAGGCAGACCCTTAACCATCTGAGCCACCCAGGTGCCCCTCCCTCACCTCTTTGCTTAACTGTCACCCTCCCAGGGTGGACAAATGCACACACCCCGTGCCTCACCTCCCTTCTTTGATTTTTCTCCATTGCCCTTAAGACTATTCTGACTTCCTACCTGTTTTGCTTTTAAAAGCCTCATTTATGGTCTGTCTCCTACTAGCATGCAGGCTCCCCCGGGGCTGAGATTGGTTTTTTGGTGCTCTCCAGTGAATCCCCAGTGCCTGGAACAGCACCTGGCACAGATGCTGAGCTCCACAGCTATTTGTGGAATGAATGAAAGCAAGCAACGTGACTGAGCGGTAGGAACGCTTCATGGTGAGAATACATGGAAGGAGGTTATTTCTTCTTTTTCTTTTCTTTTTTTTTTCCTTCTGGCACAACTCCTTCCCAGCAGCTACAGTTGGGGATCTCTGAAGACTGGCTAAAAGCAAATGAAGAGTGCTACCCCAGCTGAGAGTAAATGGAAGCGTCTTTAATCACTGTTCTCAGCTCTTCAGTTGCTCATTTCCAGAGCTCTGTTCTGGGGGGATGGAGGCTACCGAGCACGACCGTAGTCTGCAAAGGGCAGACGAGCGAGTGGTCCTTCTGAGGCTAATGCTGGCCCGTCTCCTCCCCTGGCTTTGGACAACATGATCCAAAGGCTCATGGTAACCCTCCCAAGAAGAACCTGATGTCAGCTGTATTTATAGACTCCCTTGTGTCTGGCCTACCTAAGAAGACTCAGGGTCGCCAGCGCCTTTAGCTGATCCGTGGTGCAGCTCAGGGGTGCCCAATCTCCGGGCGGCAAAGCTCCAGAGTGACTCTGAGGGCCTAAGAAACTGCATAAGCACCAACAACCGTCGGCCAGTCAAATGCCGCCAAGGACTCACACAGCAGGTGGCATGATTTCAAGACTATGAGGATGCTGTGGTGACTCCCAGGAGTCATGGTCAAGGTTGCTTTGGGTCATCACATATCTTTTCAACCAGGAGACCCTGAAAATGGGACGGCTGCCAGAGGCAGGTCTGTGAAGACGTCTGCCATTAGAAAGGGCTCACGTGCTCGAGAAGGCTGGGCATCACGGGTCCCGGGGAAGCGGCCTGGCCTATGGCATGAGAGAAACCTGGGTTCGAATCCCCGCATCACCGCGGTCTGAAGAGAGGTCAGTTATTCAATCATGTGGGTTCTCAGCTGCCTCATCTGGCAGATAGAATAAAAGAATATTGATTCTCCAGGGCCGGCGTGAGGCCGTGTGTTTGTCTTTGGAGACTGCCCGGCCACTGACAGAGACACAGCTGCTTCTAGCCGGCCGCTAGCCCACGCACTGCCGCGGCTCAGCAGAGACCTACCAGACCTACCTGTCTGGTAGGTGGCAGCAATGAGCGGAACCTCTGCAGAGAAGCAGCCGAAGAGCTCTAAACCGGGGTTCAACACTTCCTCCCTTACTTTTCTTTAAACAAAATTTTAAATTGTGATAAAATGCACATAACAAAATTTGCCATCTAACCATCTTTAAGCGTGCAGTTCAGTCGAATTAAGAATGCTCCTGTTGGGGGTGCCTGAGCGGTTCAGTTGTTAAGCGTCTGCCTCCGGCTCAGGTCATGATCCCAGGGTCCTGGGATCGAGCCCCGCATCGGGCTCCCTGCTCCGCGGGAAGCCTGCTTCTCCCTCTCCCACTCCCCCTGCTTGTGTTCCCTCTCTCACTGTGTCTCTGTCAAATAAATAAAAAATCTTAAAAAAAAAAAAAAGAATGCTCCCGTTGCCAAGTTATGGGTCCTCACTTCCGTCAAGCAGAATCTAGATAAATTAGTGTATGTCTTGTCCAGCACGCTCCTCACGCTTCCCACAGTTCCCACTGCATGCCTGACAGGACCCTTTTACCACCTGACCCTCTGAAGATGGTCTTAGCTTTTCAAAAAAAAAAAAAAAAATCAAGAGCTGGGGGCACCTGGAGGGCTCAGTCGGGAAAGCGTCTGACTCTTGATTTCGGCTCAGGTCACGGTCTCAGGGTCATGAGATCGAGCCCTGGGTCGGGCTTGGTGCTGGGCGGGGAGTCTGAGAGTCTCTCTCTCTCTCTCTCTCTCTCTGCCCCTCCCCCTCCTCTCTCCCTCTTGTAAAAAAAATCGAGAGCTGAGGATAGACAGCTTCTGTATGACGGCAGAGTTCTGTTTACACTATAGCGTTGGCCTTGAAAACTGTATACAAATTAAGTTTTTGTGAAACTAAATATTCTTACAACATACCAAGTAGGGTCGGTTCTTCCAAAGAGCCCTGTGGAGAATCTTTCTGTACAGTAAGGGGACCCTTTGTCACTGGGAACGACCCCTTTGTCATTGTGTCTTGTCCATAACAGTGGGCTTTCTTCAAGTGAGGCAGGCTTGTCCAGAGCTTTCCAGGTATTTCCAAACAACCCCCTCTAGGAGTTCACAGAAATCTCATCAAACGGCTGGAAAGGTGACATCACACACTCCCACATGCCTATCACGTTGTCAATAATGAGATTCCCCTGGCCTGCAAAGACCAAAGGATCTCAAACTTGAGAAGCTAAAAAAGCAGCATTTTCTCCCTCCTGGCAGGGGGTCATGTGTGCAGGGAGCGATAAGGCGGGAAATGAAGGAGGAAATTATCTCTTGACTGCGGGTCCAGAAAACAAACCTTGAAGGAAATGATATGCACTGCATCTAACAGAAACAAAATCCGCTCCAAATACACACACACACGCTAAGCACACGGACAGAGGCAGCCAGAGAGGGAGGGAGGCTGGGCAGGAAGGGGGCTGGAGAAAGGGAGGCTCTGACTATCCCCCATCCCCCCCACAAGAATGAGGTTCACACTGGAAAGAATCACCTCAGGGAGCCCGTCTGGATAGACTGTAAGGATCTGGGATGAATTCCTGAGGGAATGAGTAAGGCTTTATCCACCCCCCCCACCCCCGCCGCCTTCGATTCCCGTCTCTTTGACTGGGCCATGCAAAGTGGTGAGGCCGGCACCAGCATCCCAGGACCCTGGACATTCATCTGCATGCCTGACCTCTCCTCGCTCTCATCCGGGGGACAAAAGCCTGGTCTGTCTGAGGACAAGGCAACTGGTGAGTGCAGTTCCATGTGAGGGACATAAATCACGTCCAACGTGAAGTCTGCTATCACGGAGATGAAAGGGCCAGGTGACCGAACGGCAGTCTGTTCTGCATGTCAGCTGGTATCTAGTGGTGACTCAGAAACCGTTTTCAGCCAAGTGGGAACTTAGGAATTCAAGGGCCAGGCGGCTGAAATGTATCTGTGTGAGCTTATCCACAAGCTCTTTTGCCTTGGGTTTATTTTTTTTTAAGATTTTATTTATTTGAGAGAGAGAGAGAGACACAGCGAGAGAGGGAACACAAGCAGGGGGAGTGGGAGAGGGAGAAGCAGGCTCCCCGCTGAGCAGGGAGCCCGATGCGGGGCTCGATCCCAGGACCCTGGGACCATGACCTGAGCCGAAGGCAGACACTTAACCGACTGAGCCACCCAGGTGCCCCTGCCTTGGGTTTATTTTGCAGACATCGGGGGTGGTAATGTTGGTCCAACTTCGTAGGGGCTGGGAATGAAATTGAAGGGAGAGATCTTGCAGCAAAGGTTTTCTGTTTTCTTTCCCCCCTGTAAATAAAATTCTAGAATTCGATTTTATAACCCCCCTTCTTCGTTTCTTTATCATCATTATTGTCATCACAGCTTACTTTGGGAGAGGCTAAGTGCTTTCTATGCATATTATTTCATAACTCTTCATGAGGATCCCAGAAGGTAAGCGGGACTACTCCCATTCTAGGATGGGAAAAGCACGCCTCAGAGACACTAAGCAGTTTGTCCCCGTTCACACAGTAAGTGGCGTCCTGACATTTGATTATTCCTACACGTTCTCTCCTACCCTCCTGTTCCTTTCCCCTTGGCTATCAAATAGAACCTTGAACCGAACTATGTTTATGGACAACCGTGACATCTTCCAAAATTGTATTTTAAATACAGAACACACACAACCTGCCAAGATGAGCATTTCCAATTTGGCTGATTCAGGAGACACATTAGCAGGTTAAAATTTGCTAAAAGGTTAACATCCTGATGTGTGCACCAGGCCCAGGGTATGTGACCTCTTGTTTTGGTCATCTCTGGTACATCCGCCAAACCAAGTGGGTGAACAGATACTGCTAAGAGGGAGAAATATGGTCCCGGGTTCTGGGCACCGTGCTAGATGTTTCTCTATATTGTCACAGTAATCGTCACTGCCTTTCCTTTTTGTTGTTCGTTTTTAAAGATTTTATTTTTAAGTAATCTCTATACCAACGTGGGGCTTGAACTCACAACCCCGAGATCAAGGGTCACTCGCTCCACCGACTGAGCCAGCCAGGAGCCCCATCCACTGCTTTTTGAAGTAGATCCTTGGTGGTTATTGCAGCAAAGGTCTGTTAGAAGTAAACTTGCTCAGTTTAAAAATAACTGTATTTTGTCCTTTATCTTGAACGATAGTTTCACCACACATAGAATTTTAGATCGACCGTTCTTTTTCTTTTTCCTCTGGCTTCTACTGTTTTGAGAAGTCTCATCAGTCTAGCTGAGCTTTCCGGGCAGTTCTACAATCTCGCTATGATGGGTGTGTGTATAAAATAGTTCTCCTACTCAAGACTCATGCTCCTTGAATCTCAGGAATCAATTCTGGAAAATGCTCAGTCAATAAACTGTATCTCTCTCTCCCACTGTCTTCTTTCGGAACTGATATGACGCAACCATTAAGCTCTGAACTTCTCTCCATGTCCTGGCTCCTTACCTCTCCCTGGTGCATCGTGGGTAATTTCTTTCTTTCTTTCTTTCTTTTTCTTTCTTTTCTTTCTTTCTTTCTTTCTTTCTTTCTTTCTTTCTTTCTTTCTTTGTTTCTTCTTTCTTTTTCTTTCTTTCTTTCTTTCTTTCTTTCTTTCTTTCTTTCTTTCTTTCTTTCTTTTTCTTTCTTTCTTCCTTCCTTCCTTCCTTCCTTCTTCCTTCCTTCCTTCCTTTCTTTCTTTCTCTCTTTCTCTCTTTCTCTCTCTTTCTTTCTTTTCTTTCTTTCTTTCTTTCTTTCTTCTTTCTTTTTCTTCTTTCTTTTTCTTTCTTTCTTTCTTCTTTCTTTCTTTCTTTTCTTTCTTTTTTCTTTCTTTCTTTCTTTCTTTCTTTCTTTCTAAGATTTTATTTATTTATTTTGACAGAGAGAGACACAGCAAGAGAAGGAACATAAGCAGGGGGAGTGGGGGAGGGAAAGGCAGGCTTTCCGCTGAGTAGGGAGCCCGGGACCCTGGGATCATGACCTGAGTCGAAGGCAGACGCTTAACAACTGAGCCACCCAGGCGCCCCCACTGTGAGTAATTTCTTCACATCAATCTTCCGATTCATGATCTCTCTTTCTCCCTTTGTCTAATCTACCATTTAACCCATCCATTAAAGTTTTCATCCCAATGACTTTTTTTTTTTTTCACTTCTACAAGTTTCAATTTGACTTATTTTCAAATCTCCCTGTTTTTTTCCCGGTGTCTTCTACTTTCAACTTATTGATAATGTTTCAATTTAAGTCCTTAATAATTGTAAACCTACTTTTTTTTTTAGGGGGGATCCTTCAGATGGTTCTTTCAAAGATTGAGGGTCCATCCCTGATGCTTGTTGTTTCTGTAACTTTTCCAGGTGGTGGGTTTTTAACTTGTGTGTTTTAGAAGTCTGGATTATGAGCTCGTTTTTAAAGCTGGTCTTATATGGGATCCATCTGTGTGGCCTGGATTGAGGACCTATTTTCTCCGAGTAGTCTGGTGTCAGTTGTTTGACTTGGGGGATTCCTGGAGCCTGTAGGTGATAAACATCTTAACCCTAAATCCAAGTGAGGCATGGTCCTGTGTCTCCGAATTCCCCCAAGAGATATATTTTTTTTCCTCCCTCCAGCCAGGGAATGTGCTTACGGCTCTCATTTTCTGCTTCCTCCTTGTTTCTCATCTCTGAATGATTTCCTTTAATTTGGGGAGTGCTGCTTTACAACTCTTTATTCCACTCGAAATGGATGGTGCAGTGATTGCTGGCGAGGGACAGTCAGGGCAGAGAGCATGGATCAACCTGCTGGTGGTAATAAGTCTGTAGGACAAACTCCGCCATCTCTTTGCATGAGCGGCCCCGCCAAACGGCAGAGCCCCAGATTGTGGAACGGCCAAGGTCCAGCAGCAGCCAGCATCTCTGAATGTCCCTGTGAGCATGAGTGTGCATTCATGGACCTCTGGGCCTAAGCCCAGGTCACCGGTGACACATCATGAACTTAGCCTTTGCTCTTCCATCTCTCTGGCAATGACTTTCTCCACTTGGGTCTCTCACCCGTCAGGGGCCTGCTGGTGTCCTCTGGGATGCTGTGGAATTCTCAAAAATAACCCCACCTGAATTCCTTTCATTTTTAAAATGCGCCACACAGCTTTTATAGAGTTTCGGTCATTTTCAAAAAAGATCCAATTTTTCTTTGTATTTTCTTATAAGAAATTCTTTATCAGACCATTTCCTCCTGATTTTCATCTGCAAAAACATGAGGTCACTGAAATGGCAGCACACTTTGGGCAGTTGTGCTTGGATGGGCAGAGCTTTTGCTTGGAGAATGTGTAAGCAGGGGTCTGAGGCTGGCCCTGCGCTGCCTAGCTGGGGAGTCAGGACCAGAGGGCACCTCTCTGTGTCCTCATCTGGAAATGGCCCAAGAATCCCTAACTTGCGGGGCTGCTGGGAAGGTTCCAGGGGATGAGGTCTGGAAACACCTGTTATAGCGGGGATTCGATAAATATCAGTCCCTTCCCCTCTCTGTATCTTTGGTGCCTAATAAATGCAAACAAGAAGGCTGTAACTGGGTGGCATGGGAATTTCTCAGGAAGCAGGAGCAGCTTCTCGGCTCCGCACAAGCCCTCAATAAGGGCAGTCTGTAGACCCTCCCCAGGTACCACTCGCTGAAAACCAGCCTGCGCTGGGCTTGGAGGAGCCCTTTCCCACCACAAGGTGGTGCTGTGGCGACCACCAGTGGTCTCCAGGGCCTGGCACTACGCTAGGGGCTTCCTGGAATGCCATTCAGGTTAGAGAGGGTGAGGGCGCTCTGCCAGGGGGTGGGCTGACCACACTGCAGAGCACCTGTTCCCCCAGGGACCCCTGAGAGGAGCCATAAGAAGAGGGGTCTGGCCCTGGTTCTGCCTTTACCAGCTGTGCAGTCGGGGCAGGTTGTGTAAACGCTCAGCTAAAAAATTAAAGGGCGGGGTGCTTCTGGGGGGCGCAGTCAGTTAAGCGTCCAACTCTTGGTTTCAGCTCTGGTCATGATCTCAGGGTCGTGAGATCGAGTCCCGACCTAGGTTCCGCGCTCAGTGGGGCGTCTGCTTGAGGATTCTCTCCCTCTGCCCCTTTCCCCATTCATGCTCTCTTTCAATCTTTAAAAATGAAAGGGACCAGTCGAGGGTCCCTGTGGGCGGTAGAGAGAGGCCTGCTGTGGGAGTCTTCACTTACATCTGTGTGACTGTGGACAAGTTCCCCGGGCTCTCTGAGCCTATTCTCTTGAGCACCGGATAGCACGGCCCTCCCTCCCAGGCTGGCTGTGACGGCTGATGACACCACGTGGGAAGGGCACTCGGTCAGCTGGTTTTTTCGTGCGATGCGGCTCACCCAGCCCCAGCCCTGGGGAAGGAGAGTGAGAAGAGAGGCCCCCAGGACATGCAGATGGGTGGGCAGGTGCAGCCGCAGGTGGGGATGCCGAAGGACGGGGAGGGGATGTGGTTGGCAGGGAGGTCCCATCCCTTCCGAGTCCTCCCCAGGGAGTCTGGCTGACCTCTGTCCCCTGAGCAGGTCTCTGCTGACCGGTGGATAAACAAACACAGCAAGGGAAAAAGGTGCTCATATCAAAGACTCGAGGCAGCACCTGCATCCGGGTCTCTGCGTTCCATTCGACAGATCAGGCCCCTGAGTTCTGGACCCTGCTCTCCTCTCCAACCTTACTTTTCCCAACTTCCCAGAGAAACCTGGGCTCCTGTTGCCTGCCCTCCCCAGACTGTTCACCTTCCTCCCTCTGGATCTTTGCTATTGCCAGTCCTGGGCTCAGAGGCATCCTGTCTTCCTCCCAGCTTGTCAAGGCTCACCTTTTCTTCCAGGCTTGCCACCACCTCCCTGAAGCCATCCCTGCCTCCTGGAA